>NC_040076.1:76785759-78035759 GCF_003369695.1 Bos indicus x Bos taurus | reverse complement strand
TATATCACATATAAGTGATGTCATACAATATTTGTCTTTCTCTGTATGACTTACTTCACTTGGCATAATGCCCTCCATGTTCATCCATGTTGCTACAAATGGCAAAATTTTGCTCTTTTTTATGGCTGAGTAGTATTCCATTGCATGTGCACGAGTGTGTATGTATACACACATACATGTATACATACATATACATGTAAACATACATGCATACACACATATATGTACATACACACATATACCACATCTTCTTTATTCATTCATCTATTGATGGATCCAAGTTGCTACCATGTCTTGGTTATTTTAAATAGTGCTGCTATGAACATTGGGGTGCATGTATATTTTCAAATTAGTGTTTTTTTTAAATATATATTCATAAGCGGAGGGACTTCCCAGGTGGTGCTAGTGGTAAAGAATCCGCCTGCCAATGCAGGAGACATAAGATACATGGGTTTGATCCGGAGTCAAGAAGATACCCTGGAGGAGGGCATGGCAACCCACTCCAGTATTCTTGCCTGGAGAATCCCTTGGACAGAGGAGTCTTGCAGGTTACAAGCAATAGGGTCTCAAAGAGTCGGACGCAACTGAAGTGACTTGGCATGCAGAAGTGGAATTGCTGGGCCGTATGGTAGTTTCTCTTTCTTTCTTTTTTTTAACTGAAGGATAATTGCCTTACAACATTGTGTTTGTTTCCACCATACAACAGTGTGAATCAGCCATACGTACACATATATCCTCCTCCTCTTGAACCTTCCTCTCATTCCCCACCCCATCCCACCCTTCTAGATTGTCACAGAGCACCTCGTTGAGCTCCCTGTGTTATACAGCAACTTCTCACTAACTATTTATTTTATATATGGTAATGTATATGATTCAATGTTACTCTCTCAATTTGTCTCACTCTTTCTGGTCCCCACTGAGTCTACAAGTTTCTTTTCTACATCTGCATCTCTGCTTCTGCCCTGCAAACAGATTCTTCAGTACCATTTTTCTAGATTCCATGTGTATGCATTATTATACAATATTTGTTTTTCTCTTTCCGACTTATTTCACTCTGTTTAACAGGATCTAGGTTCACCCACCTCATTAGAACTGACTCAAATTTGTTCCTTTTTATGGTTGAGTAATAGTTCATTGTATATATGTACCACAGCTTCCTTATCATATGGTAGCTTTATTTTTAGTTTTTTGAGAAATCTCCATTCTGCTTTCCACAGGGGCTGCAACAATTTACATTCCTACCAGCAGTGTAGGAGGACTTCTTTTTCTCCTGATCCTCACCAACAATAATTATTTGTGTTCTTTGTGATGGTAGTTATTCTTACAGGTGTGAGGGGATATCTCATTGTGGTTTTGTTTTGGATTTCTCTGATGATTAGTGATGTTGAGCATATTTTAATGTGCCTGTTGACCATCTGCATTTCCTCTTTGGGAAAAATGCCTATTTGTTAATCCCAATATTAACTCCATTTTGGTCATGTGATTTGCAAATATTTTCTCCCTTTCAGTAGGTTGTCTTTTTGTTTTGTCAGTGGTTTTCTTTGCTGTGCAAAAGCTTTTAAGTTTAATTAGGTTCCATTTGTTTATTTTTGCTTTTATTTCCTTTGCTTTAGAAGATAGATTCAAAAGAAAATTGCTACAGTTTATGTCAAAGGGTGTTCTGCTTATGTTTTCCTCTAGGAGTTTTGTGGTTTACAGTCTTACATTTAGGTCTTTAATCCATTTTGAGTTTATTTTTGTATATGGTGTTAGAAAATGTTCTGATTCCATTGTCTTACATGTAATTGTCCAGTTTTCCCAGCACCACTTATTTAATCATGTTTCTTCACTTGGAGTAAATGTTCCAGAAATTGCACACATTATTTCTCATATATCTTTGGCCAGAACTTTATTACATAGTCATGCTGCAAATAAAGCTGGGAAGTTTGGCCTTATTTTGGGTAACTGTGTGCTGAATTAAAGCCAGGGGCTCTCTTACTATGAAAAGAGGGAGACTAGCTATTGGAGACAACTAAGCAAATAACACAGCTAAGACAACTAAGGGGATTCCCTGGGGGCTCAGACAGTAAAGAATCCGCCTGCAGTTCAGGAGACGTGGGTTAGATCCCTGGGTTGGGAAGATCCTCTGGAGAAAGGAATGGCGACCCACTCCAGTATTCTTGCCTAGAGAATTCCATGGACAGAAGAGCCTAGCAGGCTACAGTCTATGGGGTTGCAAAGAGTCAGACACTACTGATTGCAGTGAGCAAGTAACAGTAAAATTGCTATTCCTCTTAATAAAAGAAAAAAGGTATAGCATAAGGTAGGTATAGATTATTAATGACACCATTAAGGCTTAGGGAGGAGGAGACAAAGTTCGTGAGAGCACTTTAAGGAACTGATCTGGTTGAGGAAAATATACAATTATTGATTAGCTTTTAAATTGTTGGTGATTTAAATATTGGTATATGTCTTGAAATTTTAAGAATTACTTCAGGATATTAAAAATAGAATACATAATTTCCAAGCAACCAGAAGAAATTTTAATATACCTAATGATAGTCAGAGAAGGCAATGGCACCCCATTCCAGTACTCCTGCCTGGAAAATCCCATGGATGGAGGAGCCTGGCAGGCTGCAGTCCATGGGGTTGCTGAGGGTCGGACACGACTGAGTGACTTCACTTACACTTTTTACTTTCATGCATTGGAGAAGGAAATGGCAACCCACTCCAGTGTTCTTGCCTGAAGAATCCCAGGGATGGGGGAACCTGGTGGGCTGCCATCTATGGGGTCACACAGAGTTGGACATGACTGAAGTGACTTAGCAGCAGTAAAAGCAATGATAGTTATACTGGGGGGAAAATAGGAAACAAGTAAAACTTTTATAAACAAAAAAGCTCTAAGTTTTAACAATTATAATCAGTTTAAATGGATTATACTCACCCTCCAAAACCAGACCTTTTCAGTTTGGACTAAAAACACTTCTATGTTATCTATAAAGAAAAGTATACAAGAAGATTAAAAATAAAGGCATAAGGCACTTCCCTGGCAGCCCAGTGGTTATAACTCAGCACTTCCACAGTTGGGGACAAGGTTTGATCCCTGGTTGGGGAACTAAGATCCCATATGCCACACAGTGAAGCCAAAAAAATAAAAAATACTAAACAAATGCAATCTCAATCTCATAGTAAGTCAGAACAGCAATTTCAAACTTGAAGAAATTAGAAATGGAGAAAAATCATCATCAGGAAAAAAATAGATATAATATATTATAACCCAAACAACAGATGAAGATATATAACAATCATAAGCATATTTGCTTCCAACATAACAATGTATGTTCAAATGTTTAAAGCAACAACTGACAGAACTAACCCTAACCCTACCTGGAGTTGAGCAGTCCTTGAAAACTTAATTAAAACCAATACAAGGAAGAAAAGAACTAAAAGATTGAAACAATAGGATTTAGAAGGAAATTTGGTCCTTTAAAAACATTTATAATAATAAAAAAGGCTTCCCTGGTGGCTCACCAGTAAAGAATCTGCCTAAGACAGATTGGATGCAGGAGACATGGGTTTGATCCCTGGGTCAGGAAGCTCCCCTAGAGAAGGAAATGATAACCCGCTCTAATATTCTTGTCTTGGAAATCTCATAGACAGAGGAGCCTGGCAGGCTATAGTCCAGGGAGTCGCAAAGAGTCAGACATGTCTTAGCAACTAAACAACAACATAAAAATAAAAACTTAAAGAAGTTTTCCACTCAAGAAGAAAAACAACAACCACCTAAAATTATCTTATACACATGAGGAAGAAATAAGTAATAAAAAGGAAAATAAAGTAATGAAATAAAAAATAATAAAAATATATAAATGAGCACAAATAAACAAATTTTAATTCTTCAATATAATAAATAATATGTAGATACTTGGTAATACTGATAAAAGAAGAAAAAGAAAACACAAAATGGAAAGATACAATTATAGATGTAATGAGCAGATGTGTGATTATGACTACAAGTATAATATATAATTATAAATATAAAGGAGATTATAAGAACAGTAAGTACTATTATAGATCTGCTGCTGCTGCTAAGTCGCTTCAGTCGTGTCTGACTCTGTGCGACCCCATAGACAGCAGCCCACCAGGCTCCCCCGTCCCTGGGATTCTCCAGGCAAGAACACTGGAGTGGGTTGCCATTTCCTTCCCCAGTGCATGAAAGTGAAAGTGAAGTTGCTCAATCGTGTCCGACTCTTAACAACCCCATGGACTGTAGCCCGCCAGGCTCCTCCATCCATGGGATTTTCCAGGCAACAGTACTGGAGTGGGGTGCCATTGATCTGTAAACTGATAAATCTAGATGAAATAAATTTTTGAAAACAATTTCTGAATCAGCAGCAGAAGAAATAGAAAATTTGAAATTAAAAACTTTCAAATTCAAACATCATGAAAAAAACTGAAATGATTATCAAAAACGTCCCCATTCCAACCGCTGTGCTGTGCTTAGTCACTCAGTCGTGTCCGACCCTTTGTGACCCCATGAACTGTAGGCTGCCAGGCTCCTCCATCCATGGAGATTCTCCCGGCAAGAATACTGGTTTGGGTTTGCCGTGCACTCCTCCACTCCAACCTCCATCCTCTACTAAACGGTTTATAAGGAATTTCTTAAAATAAAATATAAAAACTATAATACTTTTAAAACAGCTGTCCTAGATGATTTAAAGTTTAAAAAGGATAGGGAGTTTATTTTCCTTATGTGTAGCATTGATTTTTTTACTGTATAAAAATATTATGTGTTAAAAAGGCCAATTTATAAACATAGATGTAAAAATCTCAAAGTAATTGTTGTTGTTGCTGTCCAGTCGCTGTGTGGTGTCTAACTCTTTGCAACCCCATGGGCTATAGCACACAGCACAGAGTGTTCCAGGCTCCCCTGTCCTTCTCTATCTCCCAGAGTTTGCTCAAATTCATGTCCATTGAGTTGGTGACACTGTATAACCATTTCATTCTCTGCCACCCCCTTCTTTTGCCTTCAATCTTTCCCAGCATCAGGATCTTTTCCAATGAGTCAGCTCTTTGCATCAGGTTGCCAAAGTATTGTAGCTTCAGCTTCAGCAATAGTCATTCCAATGAATATTAAGGGTTGATTTCTTTTAGGATTGACTCTTTTGATCTCCTTGTTGTCTGAGGGACTCTCAAAAATCTCCTCCAACACCGCGGTTCAAAAGCGTCAGTTATTCACCTCTTAGCCTTCTTTATGATCCAACTCACACATCAGTATAGGATGACTGGAAAAACCATAGCAACATGGATGCTTGTTGGCAAAGTGATGTCTCTGATTTTTAATACACTGTCTAGATTTGCCATAGCTTTCCTTCTAAGGAGCAAGCGTCTTTTAATTTCATGGCTACAATCACCATTGACAGCGATTTTGGGGCCCAGAAAAATAAAATTTATCACTGCTCCCACTTTTTCTCCTTCTATTTGCTATAAAGTGATGGGACTGCATGCCATGATTTTAGTTTTCTTTGTTTTTTTCTAATGTTGTTTCAAGCCAGCTTTTTCACTCTCTTCTTTCACCCTCATCAAGAGGCTCTTTAGCTCTTTAGTTCCTCTTTACCTTCTGCCATTAGAGTGCATAGCTGAGGTTGTTGATATTTCTCCTGACAAGCTTGATTCCAGCTTGTGATTTATCCAGCCCAGCATTTTGCATCATGCACTCTACATGGAAGTTAAATAAGCAGGGTGGCAATATGCAGCCTGTTGTATTGCTTTCTCAATTTTGAACCAGCCAGTTGCTCCATGTCTGGTCGAAGTGTTGCTTCTTGACCTGCATACAGGTTTCTCAGGAAGTAGGTAAGACGGTCTGATACTCCCATCTCTTTAAGAATTTTCCATTGTTTGTTGTGGTCCACACAGTCAAAGCTTTAGCATAGTCAGTCAATGAAGCAAAAGTAGATACTTTTCTGGAACTCTCTTGCCTTCTTTATGAGCCAGCAAATGTTGGCAATTTGATCTCTGGTTCCTCTGCCTCTTTAAAACCCAGCTTATACATCTGTAAGTTCTTAGTTCACGTACTTCTGAAGCCTAGCTTGAAGGATTTTGAGCATAACCTTGCTAGCATGTAAAATGAATACAATTGTACAGTAGTCTGAACATTCTTTGGCACTGCCCTTCTTTGGGACTGGAATGAAACCGACTTTTTCCAGTTCTCTGGTGACTACTGAGTTTTCCACATTGCTGACATATTGAGTGCAGCACTTTAACAACATCCAAAGTAATTATTAGATAATAATAATAAAAAAATAACACATTATGACCCTATATGGTTTTTCTCAATAATGAAAGTACTTTTTCATATCAAAAATTATCAGATGTAACTTATCACATTAAGTAATTAAAAATAAGTCATATGTTTAATTCAGTAGAGATAAAGATTGGATAAAATTCAAATTTTATATACGGTACAATTTTTTCACAAAGATAGACATATAAAATACATTATTAACTAGCTAAAAGCTACGTATGAAATATTTCCAGCAAATATCTCATTTAAAGAAGGAACTTTAGATATATTTCATATAAGACAAGGGAGTCTTATGTCACCACTGAGTTAACCTAATGCTACAGAAGAAAACTGATATAATAAAGCAAGAAACACAATAAAGTATCAATATTGGAAGGAGAAAGAGTTTCAGATTATATAACCAATTGTGGAAACTGATACAATCTTTGTGCGATTTGGTATAGATTCATACTTTGAATAAATGATGGGTGCAACAACCAACAGCATTCTTTACACTAGGCATCAGTTCAGTTCAGTCGCTGAGTCATGTCCGACACTTTGCAACTCCATGAACTGCAGCATGTCAGGCTTCCCTGTCCATCACCAACACCCAGAGTTCACCCAAACTCATGTCCATTGAGTCAGTGATGCCATCCAGCCATCTCATCCTCTGTCGTCCCCTTCCCGTCCTGCCCCCAAACCCTCCCAGCAACAGGGTCTTTTCCAATGAGTCACCTCGTCACATCAGGTGCCCAAAGTATTGGAGTCTCAGCTTCAACATCATTCCTTCCAACAAACACCCAGGACTGATCTCCTTTAGGATGGACTGATTGGATCTCCTTGCAGTCCATGGGACTCTCAAGGGTCTTCTCCAACACCACAGTTCAAAAGCATCAATTTTTTGGCACTCAGCTTTCTTTATAGTCCAACTCTCACATCCATACATGACCACTGGAAAAATCACAGCCTTGACTAGACGGACGTTTCTTGACAAAGTAATATCTCTGCTTTTTAATATGCTATCTATGTTGGTCATAACTTTCCTTCCAAGCAGTAAGCATCTTTTAATTTCATGGCTGCAATCACCATCTGCAGTGATTTTGGACCCCCCAAAAATGAAGTCAGCCACTGTTTCCACTGTTTCCCCATCTATTCACCATGAAGTGATGGGGCCAGATGCCATGATCTTCATTTTCTGAATGTTGAGCTTTAAGCCAACTTTTTCACTCTCCTCTTTCACTTTCATCAAGAGGCTTTTGAGTTCCTCTTCACTTTCTGCCATAAGGGTGGTGTCATCTGCATATCTGAGGTTATTGATATTTCTCCCGGCAATCAAGATTCCAGCTTGTGTTTCTTTCAGCCCAGTGTTTCTCATGATGTACTCTGCATATAAGCAGGGTGACAATATATAGCCTTGACATACTCCTTTTCCTATTTGGAACCAGTCTGTTGTTCCCTGTCCAGTTCTAACTGTTGCTTCCTTACCCACATTCAGGTTTCTCAACAGGCGGGTCAGGTGGTCTGGTATTCCCATCTCTTTCATAATTTTCCATAGTTTATTGTGATCCACACAGTCAAAGGCTTTGGCATAGTCAATAAAGCAGAAATAGATGTTTTTCTGGAACTCTCTTACTTTTTCCATGATCCAGCAGATGTTGGCAATTTGATCTCTGGTTCCTCTGCCTTTTCTAAATCCAGCTTGAACATCTGGAAGTTCAGGGTCCACATATTGCTGAAGCCTGGCTTGGAGAATTTTGAGCATTACTTTATTAGCATGTGAGATGAGTGCAATTGTGCGGTAGTTTGAGCATTCTTTGGCATTGCCTTTCTTTGGGATTGGAATGAAAACTGACCTGTTCCAGTCCTGTGGCCACTGCTGAGTTTTCCAAATTTGCTGGCATATTGAGTGCAGCACTTTCACAGCATCATCTTTTAGGATTTGAAATACCTCAACTGGAATTGCATCACCTCCACTAGCTTTGTTCATAGTGATGCTTCCTAAGGCCCACTTGACTTCACGTTCCAGGATGTCTGGCTCTAGGTGATTGATCACACCATCAGGATTATCTTGGTCATGAAGATGTTTTTTGTACTGTTCTTCTGTGTATTCTTGCCACCTCTTCTTAATATCTTCTGCTTCTGTTAGGTCCATACCATTTCTGGCCTTTATTGTCCCCATCTTTGCATGAAATGTTTCGTTAGTATCTCTAATTTTCTTGAAGAGATCTCTAGTCTTTCCCATTCTATTGTTTTCCTCTATTTCTTTGCATTGATCACTGAGGAAGCTTTCTTATCTCTCCTTTCTATTCTTTGGGACTTTGCATTCAAATGCTTATATCTTTTCTTTTCTCCTTTGCTTTTCACTTCTTTTCACAGCTATTTGTAAGGCCTCCTCAGACAGCCAATTTGTCTTTTTGCCTTTCTTTTTCTTGGGGATGGTCTTGATCCCTGTCTCTTGTACAATGTCACGAACCTCCATCCATAGTTCTTCAGTCACTCTATCAGATCTAGTCCCTTAAATCTATTTCTCACTTCCACTGTTTAATCATAAGGGATTTGATTTAGGTCATACCTGAATGGTCTAGTGGTTTTCCCCACTTTCTTCAATTTAAGTCTGAATTTGGCAATAAAAGAGTTCATGATCTTAGGCACAGTCAGCTCCTGGTCTTGTTTTTGCTGACTGTATAGAGCTTCTCCATCTTTGGCTGCAAAGAATATAATCAATTTGATTTTGGTGTTGACCATCTGGTGATGTCACACCAGGCATAAATAAGTAAAAGGTATTTGTCATGCACAGTGTATCAATATAACTTAAAAATATAAATATATTTACCTAATACAAAACATATAAAATGATTTTGGGGAAATTAATCTGTCTATCTAATTGCATATGAGAAGATGTAAATAAATGTGGAGTTAAACTATGTCCATGGATGGCATAACTTCACATTGTAAAGATGTCAAATTTTCCCAGATTAAATACACTGCACTTGGAATTGCAACTGAAACTTCTGCAAAGACATCTGAAGTACTGAGTCTTACATATATTTTGAAAAAGAAAAGTCCACAAGTAAATGACTATTTTGGAAAAGTAAAGCAAAAGGGCATATTTGCTGTAGACTATATTACTACATAACCATAATGGAAAACAATGTGGCCTATTACATTAATGGATAAATAGAATAATGGAACAAATTAAAGAGCCATAAACAGTTTCTTATGATATATGATATAAAATAAAGGTGACTAGATAATTCCAATTTATCTAGAAAAGTCCTAATCTAGTGCTTGTTGGCCTAGCAAAATTATAAGTAATATCTCCTTTTACTCTCAGATCTCTCTCAGTTTGGATTATAAATCATAAGATGTCCTTATATGTACTGCTGCTGCTGCTGCTGCTGCTGCTAAGTTACTTCAGTCATGTCCAACTCTATGCAACCCCATAGACTGTAGCCCACCAGGCTCCTCTGTCCCTGGAATTCTCCAGACAAGAATACTGGAGTGGATTGCCATTTCCTTCTCTAAGGCATGAAACTGAAAAGTGAAAATGAAGTTGCTCAGTCGTGTCTGACTCTTAGTGACCCCGTGGACTGTAGCCTACTAGGCTCCTCCATCCATGGGATTTTCCAGGCAAGAGTACTGGAGTGGGTTGCCATTTCCTTCTCCACCTTATATGTACTAGATTTATATAATAAATCAGTTAGGAAAAGATGGATATTTTTAGCATCTAATATTGCCAAAAGTGGCTTAGTGAATAGAGAAAAATAAGGATTGATAACATTTCCAATGAGTTGAACTCCTAAATATATAGATAAATTATAAGCTAGTAAGAAAATATTGGAAGTGTGGCTGGTGACTTTGGGGTGGGAAATGTTTCTTGAATAGTACCCTAAAAGTCCAAACCATAATGGGAAAAATGGATCTATGTTAAAAATTAAGAATTTCTTTTCAATGAAGGACACTACAGATAAAGGTAACAGATGGGAGACAGACTGGGAGAAGATAATTACAGCGTTTATAACTGACAAGGAACTAATATTAGAATAATTAAGCAATTCCTGCAAATCAACAACAGAAAGAGAGGATTTGGCAAAGACTTTAAATAGGCAATTCACAGAAGGGGAAACTCAAATTGCCTATACATTCATGAAGAGGTCCTCAACGTCACAATCAATCTGAGACATATAAATTAAAAACACAAAGAAATTCATTTTACACTCATCAGATTGGCAAAAATTAGGAAGTCGGATGGTACCATTGTTGGCACATTTGTGGGGAAATGAGAATCCTCATGCAGTGCTGGTGGGAGTGTAAACTGGTGAGCTGTTCTGGAGAGCAATCTGTCAGGAATTGAACATGTGGGAATCTCAAGGACAAAAATTCCTCTTCTGGATCTATATCCTAGAGAAACTTATAGGGAGGCATAGATGAAACATCCAAGGATAGAGCATTATAGTTTGGGTTGGGAGATGTTACTTCATGGAAACAAAGAAACAAAGCCTAGTAAAGCTTCCGCAGGCTCTCTTGAGTCTTGAGGCTCGCATTCTTTGCTGAATCTCTTCCTTAAGTAAGAATGAAATTGTCCTATTCTACCTCAGTCTCAGGGCATTTTCAAGGCCCCAAATCTGTCTCTTCCTTGATACTCTACAAAGTTCTCAGTGCTCTGTTGTGGACACACTCTAGGAAGTTAAATATATCAAAATTGTTAGGAGTGTGAGCTTCCCTGGTGGCTTGGTGGTAAAGAATCTGCCTGCAGTGCAGGAGATGTGGAGACACAGGTTTGATCCCTGGGTTGGGAAGATCCCCTGGAGGAGGAAATGGCAACCCACTCTAGTAATCTTTCCTGTAATACAGTGGGGCATTTAAAAAAGAGTTGTTAGCACAGGATGAGGCAATTCTTTACCCAGAGAATGGTGGTGGTGATAGAATATAAGTTTCAGTGACAGCTAAATAAGAAAATAAGAGATTCATGACATCCCTGAGTGCAAACACTTGGAGGCCCTGTGGAAGTCTGAAGACCCCTTTTGCTTTTTCCCTTTGCATAGTGAAGGGCAAGCAACTCCGTAAGTGAATATGGCTGTGAAAACATGTACCAAGAGCTACAGTTTTCACAATATTAGCAGAACTCTAGTTTTGAATACCAAGTGATTAAGAGAGGATTTTCACTTGTTTTCCTGTCATTTCAGGAAAACCAGGAAAATAAGGAAGGTTTGTCTCAGTTTAGATGGAATGTCAGAAAGAAGATCATTCTCAGATATCTCCCTCTCATCCCAGATGTTTTTTTTTTTTTACTTTTTCAAAGAATCACAGAACATTAGAGCTGGAAGTGGCTTCCAAAAATTTAACTAACATAAGTCTTGCCTGCTAACTAACATAACTCTAGATGGTTGTGGAATTTTCTCCACAAACATCCATTCCCTAAGAAGTTAATTACAAGAATCTACTGGAATCAGGAATTAGTCACTCCTTTAAGAGATACCATCCCCTCCTTAAGAGAGCTTCCCTGGAACCCGGTTATCACTCTTGGATCTCACCTCCCTCCATGAAGTGAGGCCACATTTCTTATAAATCTTAGCTTCTACTGGATGGCCTTGGTGTGGTGAGAAATAAAATGATTTTTAATGAAGATGAATTAATTTTAATGAAGATTAAATAGACTTTTGTCTCTCCCTAGAAATTCAAGAAGAGTGAGATGTTGAATCTCTCCTCCTCTCTAACCATCCCCCAATTATTTTAAGCATCCTCAGAGGTACAGCCACAGATGCAAAAATAAGTGTCTTTAGTCTTGGTTGCCAACGTGCCCATTTCCCTGGCAGTTTTACCACTGTACTTGCTGCTGGTATGCCCTGTAGCTGGTGCCAAGAGACTTACGGTAAGGGTTCTCTTGGGCTCTTCTCTTGTCCTCTAAATCCCACTGCTTTGCATCCTCTTTCTGTGGCTAAGGCCCTTGGCATCCACCAATGGAATCTAAATCCTTCCTGTTCACCATTAAGAGCACTTCTGTGCCTGCCTTCTTAAGCTGGTACCACCACTGCTACTGGTGCTACTCTTGCTGATGTCTCAGTGATGGAGAAAATCCCTACCCCTCTTTGTGCCAATGTCTGTTACCTTTTCCTATAGTGGTGTAACCACTTACGCCCAAAGCCTTGTGGTGACAATGGGTGGAAATGCCTTTAAAGGCTTACTTGCAGTTCTTTCCCTAGGGTGTGGGCACACATCACTAGGGACTGAGCTGAGTGGAGTCTAAGGAAGACATTGAGTGGTCTTCAATATTATTCCTCCTCTCCAGCTCAGATGCAGTTTCAGGCATTTCTGCCCGGGTTTTAGCAGCTATTCCGTAGACTGACTTATTTCTCAAGAGGCTCCTTGGGTTTGTTCAGTTCTGAGCATTCCCTTTGTATAGGTCTGGGCTTATCCAGACTTGACTCAAGTTTAGGCTGAAAGCAGCTGCTGCTCAAACTGGGACCCCTTTGCCTTTTATCTGGATCACATCACAGCTCTGGATGTGATGGATGAATACTGAGTCGGGGAGGGGGTGTTGCGGTACAGGCCAGCCACGTCTGTTTCGGGACAGCACTGGTCTCCTCTACTGTCTCTCCCTTCCTCCCTTCTCTGCTTGTTCTCACTTGGTTAAGGAGGAGCTCCTTCCCCTAGAAACTGATCATTCCACAAGCTGGAGTCTCAATACGCATGATCATTACATTTTCTGAACTCATGCCACATCCAAGATGATGAACTAAAAGCTGCCAGAGTTATTCAGGTAACAGGGAAAACAGCATTTTGGCTAAGAATTTGAACTGTGAAATCAGATAGTCTTTGTTCAAATCCCGATCTGTCCCTTCCTAGCTGTGTGATTTGGGCAATTGTTAACCATGCTCAGTCTCAGTTTCCTTATCTGTAAGAGGAAAACAGAAATACTGCCTGCCTAATTCGCAGGATTACTGTGAGGACTGGGGCTTCCCAGGTGGCACCAGTGGCAAAGAACCCGCCTGTCAATGCAGGAGATTTAAGAGATGCAGTTTTGATTCCTGGGTTAGGAAGATCCCCTGGTGTAGGAAAGGCAACTCATTCTAGGGTTCTTGCCTGGTAAATTCCATGGGCAGAGGAGCCTGGTGGGCTATCATCCATGGGGTTGCAAAGAGTTGGGCATGACTGAGCACACACGCACGCACTGTGAGGATTAAGTAAGATATGTCATGAGCATCCAATATGTGGGAGATACTTCTGCTTTTAACTAGGGAGCAAACCAAAATCATGCAGAGGGCATAGGGGAGGTGATCATGGCATCAATTTCCACCCTCGAGTTCCTAGGTAGAACACCCTAGTCTCAGTGGTCCACACAGGTGCTGGCAGTTTTCTATCCTGTTACCTGGTGGTGGGGACCTCTGGTGGCAGAAGAGAGTATAATTTCTTTTGGACCACCTGAGCTTGCTCTCTGGTATGGCACCCCACTCCAGTACTTTTGCCTGGAAAATCCCATGGACGGAGGAGCCTGGTAGGCTGCAGTCCGTGGGGTCGCTAGGAGTCGGACACGACTGAGCGACTTCACTTTGACTTTTCACTTTCATGCATTGGAGAAGGAAATGGCAACCCACTCCAGTGTTCTTGCCTGGAGAATCCCAGGGACGGGAAGCCTGGTTGGCTGCTGTCTATGGGGTCGCACAGAGTCGAACAAGACTGAAGCAACGCAGCAGCAGCAGCAGCAGCAGGAGGCATTCAAATGGGAGACAAATCTAACAGATTCTGCAACTGCCTTGCACAGAGTCCTCCTTTTTACACACTGAATCATCTTGACCTTGTTGCTGGAGGTCTGTTTATTTCCTTAGAATGCTGAATGTCGGATATAAAACCAAACATAAATCTCAAGCTTAATAATTTGGATTCTGATATTAAAATCAATCTCTCCTCCCCAGAAGCATCTGGGTCATTAATGTCAACTTTAGGGGCCTACTTCTGACCCAGCGGGGTGCTTTGTAAACAAAGGTTGAAGTGAATTGAGTGGGTTTCAGTGAAGTTATGAGTGTCAGGGCTGGTTATATCCTTAAGAGGCTCTAAACATTGCAAAACTAAAATATTCTCATGTTTAGAAATTGAAAAATATCTTAGGTCATAAGTATCAGGAAGTCAAAAGAGGATGAACTTTGATGACATGATGGCAACTTTTACAAATTTTTTGAACTATCAAGAATACATTTCTTTGCTAGTTTCATGCTTTTTGGTTGCATTTATTTTTCTACTACCTTAGCACTTATTTTATCCCCCTTTGGGTCATGTAAGTCTGCTGCCAAGTCGCTTCAGTCGTGTCCGACTCTGTGTGACCCCATAGATGGCAGCCCACCAGGCTCCCCTGTCCCTGGGATTCTCCAGGCAAAGAATACTGGAGTGGGTTGCCATTTCCTTCTCCAATGCATGAAAGTGAAAAATGAAAGAAGTCTCTCAGTCGTGTCCGACTCCTAGCGACCCCATGGACTGCAGCCTACCAGGCTCCTCCATCCATGGGATTTTCCAGGCAAGAGTACTGGAGTGGGTTGCCATTGGCTTCTCCGTGTAAATCTGCTAGCCATATAAAAAGTTTTAAGTGAATAAAAATATTGGTAGTATTTTCTATCTATAAGGTGTTTCATAACTTACATAGATTGAGTACATGTAATTATTGATTACATGTAAACTTTGATTGTTTACATAACTACATCTCAAAAAGCACATGCCAACCTGGCCCACTGTAGATTTTCAATAAGTGGGTTTTGAATGAAGAACAAGGAGGAAGGTGTCTGTCATCTTATGTCTGCAGACCAGCAGATAGAATCCCAGAAAGGTTACGTAGCTAGCAGGTGTCAGACCTGGGCTTTCAAGTCCAGGCCTTCTGACTGCTTCTTTATATTATATCTCAGCTGCTGACAGCACACTTGATAATCCCTGGTGAAAATGAACTCAGTCTTGCCTGAGAAAATAGAAAATGAAATAGTTTCTTTTGGCATTTAGATAATGCATGGTGTTATAACATATAATCTGCCATGGCTGGAGGAAGCTTATTTTACAAAGGAAGAAGCAAAAGATGCCCAGAGAGAAGGGTAGCTGCTTGCATGAGATGCATGGGGGTTCACCAATAGGGATGGCACTGAACCCTGGTCTCGGCCCAAAGATCTACACAAGATAAACCATGGAAACCAGCCAGAGTAGGCCTGTTCCCCACCACCAGTTGTGACCGGAGACACTGATCACACTGTCCATCCATTGCTTATTCTCCTTTGTCAGCCCATAGAGAATACTTTGGCACCTACTAACTGTAAGGTCTTTCTATTTCACCTGGCTTCTAAGACCACAGTTAAATGGGTCCAGCGTATAAAGAGGCAAGAGTATACACAAACTAAATCCAAAATAAGAGATAAGGTAAATCTGGAGCATAAAATACTGGTTTGAATATAATAAGGAATAATAAAGTCTGAGCTTTTACAAAAATAAGATTCTGCCTCTGAGGAAAAAAGTATGGAGAAGGTACAAATGAAAAGAGGCACGAAAAGAAGACTGTAAAGACCCCGAAACGAGGACTCAGGGCTGTCTGGCTGTGCAGCAGCTCTCAACGCTTCCCCTGGCTTCCTCTGTGACCCGGAGAAAACCATTTCTTACTGAACCTCAGTTTTTCCATCTGCCAACATGGCAAGTTTGGATCACATATCACATGGGCCTTTTATGGGGTTTGACCTTCTGTGACATTAAGTGTTCTCTATTTTTCATATTTTCCCCAGGTGAAAGAACAATTTGTTGATTTACTAAGAAGCAGACTGTCACCAAAGTCAATCCTGTGCTTAGCCTGTTGAAATTTTTTTGGGCGACAACTTCCTCCAGGGACTGGCTTGTGTATATTGAGAGCATGCCATTCACCACCTCAATTTCGGTGCTGGAATGGCCTTGGAATTCTATGACGCCCACTCTTTTGAATTGGAGAAGGGCACGGTGACATTGGCATTTCTGCTTGGGGCTAGTGGTTGAATTGCCCTTTAAAACTAGTAGTTGGGTTGTGATCCAAAGATGGCTGCACACTGGAGCCAAAAGTTTCCACAAGGATGTCATTACGAGAAGTGACTTTCGTTACCAGAGGAGAAAACCGGCTCGCTCTCGAAATAATGAGGTCTCTGAATGACGAGTGCCATCTACAGCATTTGAGTGATACCCTGGAGAGAAATCTTACACAAGGAACTTAACTTTGTTCAAAACTTTCTTGTTTGTCTTTTTCATGATCCAATATCAGTGTTTTCCTGGTGTCTATGTTTTCTATAATTAGTAGGCACAAGGCGGATATCTAGGGAATGTTGGAAAAATAAATGAATCTTCATGGCTAAAATCAGTCCATCTCCTCAAAGAACTACCAGCAAAGAAAGAGAGGAGACATGGACATAAATGAGCAAATGCCAGGTAGCTTGTGACCTGTACTATAAGAAAGAGCTAAGCATCACAGGAACATCAGAGCTGGAGAGGTTAAATGGAACATCACATAAAAGAAGGAATTTGAGTTCCACCTTGAAAGACAGGTATGTTTTTTATATGTAAAAATGGTAAAGAGTAGGAGAGGAGACCCAGGTTAAGAAAGGCATAGCAAAGGCAGGAAGGAACTATTGTGTGTAGAAAAGAGTTATGGTCAAGGATACATGAGGTAGAACAGAAATTTTAAGATGCCAGTTGGTCATGGTCTTGAGAAGATACTGGAATGACAGAAGCTTTGGACTTGTGTTGAAAGTGGAGAGCACTGGATGTTTTTGAGAAGTAGCAGACTACTCTCAGAACAAAGGGTTAGAGTTCAGTCCTATAAATCTACAATGTTGCTTAGTCATTAAGTCATGTCCAGCTCTTTTGAGACCTCATGGATTATAGCCCATCAAGCTCCTTTGTCCATGGGATTTCCCAGGCAGGAATGCTGGAGTGAGTTGCCACTTCCTTCTCCAGGGGATACTCCCCACCCAGGGACTGAACCCGCGTCTCCTGCATTGGCAGGCAAGTTCTTTATTGCTGAGCCACCAGGGTAATACACTGTAAAAGGGCCACTGTGTTATACTTTATGTTAAAGTGCGTTCGCTCTTTGAAAGTGTAATACTCATCCTGGGTGAAGAAAATGAACTCTTTCAGGCGAGCAGGATATTCATTAATATTTCTGGAAAATGACCAAATAAAACTCTGTTACCCTGGAAGATCTCATTTATCTAACCTATGCAGAAACGTACCCTTTGAGAGCTTATTTAACCATGCCCTTCATTGACTAAAGTCTATTTTTAATCAATGCTCATATATATATTTTTGAGGTACTACAGATAAACATCCTGTATGGCAAACGTGATATTTCAGTTCTAAAAACACTAAAGGACTTCCCAAACAAATATAATCTTATTTTCAGCAGTGATGCAATCTAATTATCAATTGCACAGCATTTTATTGCAAGAATTACAGTAGATTTATCTATATCCAGATCCAGTTTTTCATTTCATTTTCGTGGGCAAATGGTTTGTATAATTGCTATTCCCCACTAGGAGAAAGAAGAGCTGTAAGTCTCAAAATGTTCTAAATAATAAGATCAGAATTTATACATTTTTTGGTATAAATGGGATAAAGGACAGACACTGGAATTAGATTTCTGGATTCAATTTTGACTGTCAGTTATAATGGAAATACAGGAACAGATTTCTTGATCTCTCTAAACTTCAGTTCTTAATCTATAAAATGGGAAAATATTTGTATAGTGCATGGGACAGGAGTCAACAGAGAATAACTCTCTGCTAAACTGTAGAATTTTAATCATTTTTCTGTTGTTAATTTTAATTTTATTTATTTTTTTTGCCACATAGCAGCATATAGGCTCTTAGTTTCCCGACTGGGGATTGAACCTATGTCCCTGCAGTGGAAGCTTGGAGTCTTAACCACTAGTGCGTGCGCGTGCGTATGTGTGTGTGTGTGTGTGTGTGTGTGTGTGTGTGTGCTCAGTTGTGTCCACCTGTTTGTGACTGCATGACCTTTTAGCTTGCCAGGCTTCTCCGTCCATGGAATTTTCCAGGCAAGAATACTAGAGTGGGTTGCCATGTCCTACTCCAGGGGAATTTCCCCTACCCAGGAACAGAATCCATGTCTCTTGTGTTTCCTGCATTGGCAGGTAGATTACCACTGTGCCACCTGCGAAGCATAACCACTGGATCACCAGGTAATTCCTAAAAAAAAAAAATTTATTGAAGTATGGTTGATTTACAGTGTTATGTAAGTTTCTGGTGTACAGCATAGTGATTCAATTATACATTTATATAAGAGTTTGCATCTGTTAATCCCAAAATATTAGATTGTATATCCACACAGTGAGACATTATTTGTAGGATGGCTGCAACAATGCTGGGTTCCTGGGTATACTTTCATCATAATCCATGGATTACAGTTGAGGGTACCAACCTGGGACTGAATGGTTGGAGGCTGAGACAACCCATCCACTGTAGGGGCCTGGCATTTGGGCAGATTGTGGTCTGCCTTCAAGGGTCCAGGAGCCACACCAAGCTGAAGCAGAGGTTAAAGGTGGAAAGGGAAGGCTAAGTAGGAAGGTGGGGTCAGTAAGAGAAAAATCCAGCAGCAGGAAGATGCTGCCTGAGGTCAGGTGGAGAGGCAGGACCCAGAGAGGCCAGGGCTGAATGGAACTGGCAGGAGGTTAGCAGACTCCTAGGGCCTTGAGAAGAGGCAGGGTGTGGGGGCCAGCAAGTTGAAGAAACTGAGGCAAAAGCCCAGTTGAGTCTCAGCTGGGGTTCAGTGGTTCCTTGTAGACACACTGAGTTCCCAGGTCAGGGACAGCAAGATTTAATTTCAGGATCCACCAGTTGGCAGACAGAGATGACTGCTAAATTCTGCTACTCTTGGGCACTGAGTTACCCACAGCCCGTGTGGACTCAGAGAACACTATGCAGTTCCCTAAGAGGCATGATCAAGTCTGCCTCTCAGGACTCTTGCAAAGATCCAACAATTAAATATGTGAGACACAGCTAGTTGTGTCTCTGGGAAATATCTAGGAAAAATTTCCTGGCCTGAGTTGCAGGGAGTAGCTATGCAGGGAATTCTTTAAGTCAAAAACTCAGCAGGGAAATACAGTGAAGAGGGAATGATTCATCTGACAAACCAGGGAAAATTCAAAGATTGTGTAACAGAAACATCACAACAAGCTTTTTAAAGCTTCTCAAAAAGATTTATTGGTTTCTCTAAAAAGTTTGAAGTTTAAATATATTTTCCATTCTGTTTTCCCTGAGGCGGAAGCTGCCCAGGGAAGGCAAAGTTTGGTTTTATGGCTATTAGTCAACACTTTCAACTGCCTGCCTCACCATCACCTCAGACTACCACTGAGAAAAACTGATACGAAAACACCTGAGTCTTCGTAACTCAGAGGGAAAGAAAAAAAAAAAGGATTAGAATATATACAAAGCCTGTTTAAGGCAGGGCAAAGACCTTGGAATCCAGGCAGTTTTATTTTGTTTTATTCTGAAAATACAGATGGCTCTTTATGTCAAGGCCAACGAGATGGAGAAGGATGCTATAAAAATTGATATCAAAGTAAGAGATTTGACATGCATATTACCGAGACGTATGCATATGTGTAATTTTTTATAAAGATCTATTTGTCCTAAATAAACTATCTTTCCTAGTGAAATCTTACCTATTATTGAGTTATGTAGTTCTTTTGGACCAAATAAAAAGTTGTGTTTGGACACTTAGGACAGAAGTAGGAGGTACTTCTTCAAGGTTTCCAATTGGCTACAGGATAGTATCTCCCAAATCCCAGTATAAAGGCACCAGTGTCACAGCAGACTGATTTACCTTTAGTGTCATCTCCTTTCCCATCTTCTTTCCATAAACTTCCTAACGTTCCCTACTTGGGTTGGGAATCCCTAAAGCAGACCCAACAGCAAAAATTCAGCTTTCAAGAAGCCAGTTTTAAGGAAGTGTTCCCAGAAGCAACCAGAGGACATAGAGAAGTAGCACAGAGAGAGGAGGCCCAGCAGACAGTTCACGCGTACTCCCGTTGTTGGAATACTCCCGTGCGGCAGTTTATTCTCTCTCTCTCTCTCACTTGGGTGCAATTCCTTCTTGGAGGAGAGCCGAGCCCAATAAATAGGCCTCGGTAAATGCTGAGAGGGCTTTCTGTGTGGCTCAGTGGTAAACAGTCTGCCTACCAATGCAGGAGATGTGGGAGACTCAGGCTCGATTCCTGGGTCAGGAAGATCCCCTGGGGGAGGAAATGGCAGCCTACTCCAGTATTCTTGCCTGAGTTCCATGCATAGAGGAGCTTCGTGGGCTATAGTCCATGGGGTCACAGAGGAGTCAGGCACTTCTGAGCCAACGAGCACACATACACATGCGCGAATGCTGAGAACATGAATGAATAGAGCTCCAAGGTGCCTTGCAGTTGAAGTAACTCTTTCTTATGAACTCTCTGTGATGACATAATTTCCTTTGAATCATAATTAATGGTTATGCAGAAGCCGTGTCCGACTCTTTGCAACCGCATGGACTATAAACTGCCAGGCTCCTGCCAGGCTCCTCTGTCCGTGGAATTCTCCAGGCCAGAATACTGGAGTGGGTAGCTGTTTCCTTCTCCAGAGGGTCTTCCCAACCCAGAGATCAAACCAGGTCTCCTGCATTGCAGGCAGATTCTTTACCGTTTGAGTCACCAGGGAATAATGCATATGCTAAATTTCCTGCTGGTTTATAATGTTGAATTCCTCATGACGAAGCCTACTATGGGTTTTTGAACTTGATGGGGGCCCAGACAAGCCTAACTGGAATGGTGGAAACATTCTCTCAATACTGACAGATGGACAGCTTGAATATATGTGGACTAGGGCAGATTTTTACGTTTTTATTCTTGTTCACACCTACTCCTTTGGGGCTGCCCTGTCTGAAGCTACTAATCAAAATGATGGCAGAACCTTTGGAAAGCATCAGTGCCATGTGAATATCAAAGAAGACATATAATCTCAACTGCCTGAGACTTTTATCCCTGCTTACTCTTTACTCTTCCAACAGTGTCTTGAGATTCCCCCTTCTTGCCCCATGCAGAAGGATAATTTTGGTAGTGTAAGAATTAATCACTTTAGCTTCCTCCTTGGAGCATTGCTAAATAAATGGCTTGACATCACATCTATCATGCTTTTTGTAAGCTCTCTTGGGCCCATTAGGACTGGGGAGTTGCTGGGAGCACAGTACAGGCTGAGGAAGAAAATATTCCTTGGAAATCAGTGAATGAATCCAAAAATGTTGCATACGCAGTGGCGTTTGAGGCCCTGGGCTTATTACTGTATGTATTGCCAGCATATGATGTATACTTCGGCCATGAGGTGCTTTCTTGTGTACCATATCTCTTTGGGTCTAAATCATTAAAGTGGAAAATATCCCCTCTAGGCTATACTGTGAAAAAGATTTTTGGATGGGAAATTATTTTGTAATCCTCCAGCAGTTTTATTTTGTCTAGACATGAGGCAATAAAAGAAGAAAATCATCAGGAATGATAATAAGATCACACATGCTACTTCTTGCAGAGACAGGATTACTTTTTACACATTTTGTGGCCTCATTTCTACAATCCCATCAGCTTCTGTAAATTCTTCAGCCACTCTTCTGTGTGGCCCAAGGTAGAAAGTGTGAACAGCTATGGGCAGAAAGTTCTCTGAAATAAAAAATTACATACAATGCCAGAAGAAATGGACCCACTGATAGACAACAAGAGAGGGTTATTCTCCAGCCTTGCAGTTGCCAAGGGGAAGGGGAGAGTTGGGGAGAGAAGGATTGGGACTTTGTGATTTGCAGATGTGAACTGTTATATATAGGATAGATAAATAAGATCCTATTGTTTAGGACAGGGAACTATATTCAATATCTGTGATAAACCATAGTGGAGTATAATATGAAAAAGATTATATATATAGATATATGTATTGGGTTAACCAAAAAGTTCCTTCAGGATTTTCTGTAAGATGAATTTTTGGCCAACCCAATGTAACTGACACTTTGCTGTTCAGCAGAAGTTAATACAGCATTGTAAATCAGCTATATTTGAATAAAATAAATTAAAAGCACAAAGAACAAAAACAAAGGAGTTATTCTCATTTCTGAAGCACAGTCTATATTTCTACATGTGTATTAACGTAAGAATATATATGTGTCAAGAATTTCTCTTGATCCCCAAAGTATTAATTGAAACACATTTGGTTTGGGCTACTCATTACCAGGATGGTAAATTCTGTACTCTTAGATTGTTGACCAGAAAGGAGCCTTACAGATTACCTAATACACCAGTAGTCACCTATGGATGTGAGAGCTGGACTATAAAGAAAGCTGAGCGTTGAAGAATTGATGCTTTTGAACTGAGCTGCTGGAGAAGACTCTTGGGAGTCCCTTGGACTGCAAGGAGATGCAACCAGTCCATCATAAAGGAAATAAGTCCTGAATATTCATTGGAAGGACTGATGTTGAAGCTGAAACTCCAATTCTTTGACCACCTGATGTGAAGAACTGATTCATTGGAAAAGACCCTGATGCTGGGAAAGATTGAAGGCTGGAGGAGAAGGGGACGACAGAGGATGAGGTGGTTGGATGGCATCACCGACTCAATGGACATGAGTTTGGATAAACTCCAGGAGTTGGTGATGGATAGGGCGGCCTGGCATGCTGCAGTCCATGGGGTCGCAAAGCATCGGACACAACTGAACTGAACTGAACACATCCTCACCTTGTTGCTCAGTTGTGTCAACTCTTTGTGACCCCATGGACTATGGCCCTCCAGGCTCCTCTGTCCATGGATTTCTCAGATAAGAATACTGGAGTGGGTTGCCATTTCCTTCTCCGGGGATCTTCCCAACCCAGGGATCGAACCTGTGTCTCTTACCTCTCTTGCATTGGAGGGCAGGCTCTTTACCACTAGCACCACCCTCACCTATATAACTCATATTAGAATGAGGCATCAGAGATGACAAGCAATTTAAATATTTTCTAGACCCAAGGTTTTAACCTAAAAGCTTGGGATCTTTCCACTACCCCATGTTTTGCTCTCTTGAAGCCAGCTCTGACCAGTTTAATAATGGACTCCTTCTGTGTGTTCAAGGAGTATAATCGTGGGACACAGAAAATCTCCACAATGTAGTCTGGCCTCAGTTGACAGTGTAATAGTCAGGTAGAATGTGAAGAATTTAGATAGCTATTAAAACATAGTACCAAACACCCAACCTAAGTGACTCAGTTATTCTGTATGCATACATATCTATGTATGGACCACTCTGTGGGGCTCATAAGTGTCATACTGGATCAACGAATTTAGAAGAGCCAAGGTACTATTAGGATTGATATAGTCTCCACAAACAAGGATCTTCAACAAAGACACACACATCATGAAACTGTTCTAATAAAACTAATCCTTAGTGCTGTTTTTTTTTTTTTTAAGCTGATGCTTCCTTAGGAAAGCAATAGATTGCCTGTAAAGCTAATTTATCCAGAATGTGGCTAACTTACAACAGCTGTATTTAAAACACACATTCAGTTTTTATCCCTTAGGTTGGGGAAGAGGTGGGTGATTTATGCTTTTGCTGCTCAGGCTGATTTGGTGAAATGGACCTGAAAACAGATTAACTAGAAGACACACTCAGTTGAAAAACACTCAGATGTGCAGAGACCAGTTCACGAGTAAGACGTAGCAAACAGACTCAGGAAGTCCTCTGTAGACAATCCTCCTTCTGTGAGCATACCTAGTTCTGCCCCTCTGAGCACTGGCACTGAAACTCCAAGATCATTAGGATGTCCCAGAACAGATATGTACCAGTTGTGGCTTCATCGCTTGCTAGCCCTGTGACCTCAGAAGGTTATTTAGTCACTTCAAGCCTCAGTTTCCTAATATTTAAAATGTGGATCATGATATTTTCTAATTCACAGGACTGTTGTATTACATGACATAGTTCCAAGTGTCTAGCATATAAGGAGATCTTAATGATAGAAATTAGAATAAAGACTACTACGCACAGTTCTAAGTACTTCACATGTATAAACTCAAGTAAATATAGAAATTCTGTGACAGAGATAGTATTATTGTTTCAGTTGGGTTGTTGTTGTTGTTGTTCAGTCTCAAAGTTATGTCCCAACTCTTTGAGACCCCATGGACTTCAGCATGCCAGGCTCCTCTGTCCTCCACTATCTCTCAGAGTTTTCTCAAATTCCTGTCCATTGAGTCAGTGATGCTATCTAACCATCTCATCTTCTGCCACTCCCTTCTTCTTTTGCCTTCAATCTTTCCCAGCATGTCTTTGCCAATGAGTCAGATTTTTGTATCAGGTAGCCAAAGTATTGGAGCTTCAGCCTCAGCCGCAGACCTCCTAATGAATATTCAGGGTTAATTTCCTTTAGGATTGGCTGGTTTCAATTTTACAAATGAGAAAATTGAGGCACAGAAAGGTTACATAATCTCGCTAATGTCATGTAGTCTAGTGTAGCTGGGATTCAACCTTGACAGTCTGGCTCCAGAGGCTTTTACACATTACCTATTATTGTCATCGTATCCTTAGATCAATACATAAGGACAAATTAGGACATCATGTAAATATCATGCGAAGTAACTCATAATTTAACAAATCTGCATGGAGGAAGGGGAATTTCCCCAGCTTCAGGAAGGAGAGGATCAGAGGAGTTAGTAGGGTAAGCAATGGGTTCCAGGGCTGGGTGGACAAAAGGTTCTGGGTACAGCATCTTTGTGGAATATGGGGAGTCTGAGTTGCCAGGATCGGAAGTCAGATTTATAAAATGCAGGAGGTAAGGTTAGAGGAGTACCAAGTCATGAAGATCTTGTGATAGGAAATCATGGTAAGGAGCCAACTTATCCTATGTTTGAGGAAGAGTCAAGGAGTGGAGAGCATTGGAGAGAAGGAGTGGCTGGATCTTAGTCACTTCATTTGATTCACTAGAGCCAGCTGTGGCTAAGGTTTTCCTGTGAACTTCCTAGTTATCTAAGTTAATGCCTTTTCTTTGTATACATGTGCTAAGTTGAGTTGAATTTCTATCACTTGGAATGTAAAGAATCTTGACAAGATCAATTAGTTAGACTATTATAGAAGAAAATGTAGTGGCAGAATTTAGGGGTATAGACAAACTACAAACAAGAGAGCTAAGTAGTGAGTGTTAAGGGACTGATGGGGCCTGTAAAATTCTTTTAAGGAATTCTCTCTCCTCCACCATGCATCACCTTAGAAAGGCTATTAATCAAAGAGCTCTGCCCTCTTTAGATCAAGGATTAAGTTTATGACAAATATAGGGAAAGGGTCTCCTTTTTCTGGTAATTTTAGTCTTATAGTATAACCCCCAAAAGGAAAAAAAAAGCTTCCTCTTCATTTATTTCAGTGGTGAGACTGATGAAGTTCTCAGGATGTTTGTCCTACTGAGACTTCTGGGCTTGCCTATTTATGGTATATCAAACCTGATTCTTCCACATATTCCACTCTTTTTTTCAATTCTGAGAATGATCCATCTTCGTACAATAAAATCCTTTAAAAATTTTGGTTAGCCCATTCATTTTGCTTATGTCATGGTCCTAAGGGATATAGAAATTAATTCAGAAAGTGAGATGTTGCAAGTGACTGAACAACAATAAAAAAAGTAGATATGGGTAAGTTGGATAAAGGCAGAGAAAGTTCCTTCACTCTTCTGGGAAGCACACAATACTTTTCATGATGTTAATTCTACTGGCTAACATGTGGCCTCTATCAAAGCTCTATAATAAAGAGACCAGATAAGATTAAAGCTGGTTTATTGGTGAAAAGAGAATGACACCTGGACAAGATGACATACATTGTATTCCTCATCGCTAAGCACAAGTGTAAATCCTCTTACATTATTTAGTAAGAGGCAACCAAAAGGAGAGCTCTAAAATGTGGTAGGAAAAAGCCGAACTCAGGACTGGAGGAAAAAACACAGTGAAAAGATTCCTTACATAGTCCCCCCTCCACTGAAACAGAAAAAGGAGTCCCAGGATTTCCTGACCTCCAACCTTAACAGCAGAAGGCAGCCCAGAGGTAGGCTCCTTCTTCCCTAGATTAAATGGCAGTCTCTCTGACAACATCAGGTGTGTTGGATATCACCAGCAAGAGGGACTAATCTGGAGCAATTGAGGAAAGTGGGCTTCCTAGCCTGACTTGAGAATTTCCTCCCTTGCCCAGGGACATCAGGGTGGGTGGGAGGAAGCAGGAAGAACAATTTAGCCTAAAGAAGAGGCCTTGCCTGGGAAGCCTTTAAGAATAAGAATCTGAGACTCCCATTTCCTGCCCAGAAATACTGGGGACCTGAGAAGCACGGAATTAGGGGGGTCCTACCACAACAAGTGCCTGGACAGGAGACCCTTTTGGTATCCACAGGCCTGAAACTCCCCTCTGTCCCTAAGAGGCACTCAGTGGCCCAAACTGGTGAAATCTACCACCTCAGCTAGCACTAGCAGGGAGCAACCCCAATAACGTCACATAAACTGAACAGACAAAAGTAACATTGAAAGTACTATGCAAATTGCATTATCACAAAATAATAATTTTGTGCTAGAACCACAGCACAAAAAAAGTAGGCCAGGACCTCTCTGCATGCTTAATCTACACAAAGTGATAATCTAAAAAGATTTCAATAGGACCTAGATTCCCCTAACATAATAAAAACAATGTCTAGAGTACAATAGAAAATTACTCATCATACTCACAATTTAGAAAATCACAACTTGTTTGAAAAAGACAATCAACTGACACCAACTTGGAGATGAATATGATGTTGATGTTGAAATTATCTGACAAAGATTTGAAAGCAGCCACACAAAAGTAACACATCAATTACAAATTCTCTTGAAGCAAATGAAAAACTATAAAACTTCTGCAAAGAAATGGAATTTACAAAAAAGAACTAAGTGGAATTTAAAGAACTGAAAGATAAAATGTCAGACACACACAAAAACAACTTATTGGATGAACTGAATAGAAGCAGGGAAGTGATGGAGAACAGAATCAGAGAACTTGAGGACAGATCAACAGAATTCACCCAATCTGAACAAGAGAAATCAGTATTTCTGATTTTTTTTTTTAAATAAGAAAGCAAAATGGAGCCTCAGGGATTTGTATATGACAATAACAAAAATACCACCAGTCATAACATCAGAGTTCCAGAGAAGAGGAAAAGAGAATGAGCATGAGAGTATTCAAAGACATTACATCTTAAAAGTCTCCAAATTTGGCAAAAACAGAAACTTAAAACATATTCAAGAAGCTGAGCAAATCACAGGCAGGATAAATTCCCCCAAATCCATACCAGACACTTCACAATTAAACAACTGAAAGCTAAAAACAAAATCTCTAGTTTTCAAAAAAGTAGTCAGAGAGATATGAGGCATTACTTATTGAGGAACACTGATCTGAATGGCCATAGATTTCTCATATGAAGCCATAGAAGTCAGAAGATAGAGGCACATCACTTTTCAAGTGTTAAAAGAAAGCACTGTCAACAGCATACTTTTTATCAGGTGAAACTATCCTTAAAAAAATAGGAAACTAATTCTCTGATGAAAAAAATTTAGGAAAATCTGATGCTAGTTGACCTACTCTTAAAGATCAACTAAAGAAATTTCTTCAATCAGAAAGGAAGCCAGAAAAAAAGAAAATTCTTGGAGTATTAGGGAGGAAAGAAATAACAAAAAGAGCAAAAATATGAGTACATACCATAGACTATCCCTCTCTTCATTAATTTTATAAATCATGAAGGATAATCGAATGCAAATTCTAACATCGTCTAATACTCAGGGTGATAATATTTAAAAGTGAGGAAGATAAAGGAATTTAAATGGAAAAAAGGTTGCCACACTTCACACCCACAAACACCACATACCACAAAAATAATCACTAGTAATACTGGAGGAATTGGAATAAAATTCACACATTATATCACAGTCCATATCCTGATTATATTATGCTATAATTTTGCAAAATGTTACTAATGGGGAAAATGGGAAAAGTATCTTGGGGGATATCTCTGTGTTTTCTCTTATGACCATCTGTGAATCGATAATAATCTCAATAAAAATTTAAATTATAGAAACATACAGTAAAAAAAAAAAAAAAGAGGAAAGAGAATGACAAGACAGTTTAGCTCTAAAAACTAGTTCTATCTGTAGCTTAAAATTTAAGATATCCGAGTACTTAGGGACCCCAGAGTTTTAGTGTTGAGAAAAATAACAGATTTTCTTATCTACAGTTAATAAGAGCCAAGCCAGTGACCCAAGAAATATGGCAGGAAATTAAATTAGGGCTTAAAGAAGTTTGATTCCCTGGGTGGCCACTGTTTCAAATTGGGAACTCAGTGAAGATTCCCAGATCAGCTAACCAAAAGCAAGAACTCCAGGTGAGGGAATCTTAGGCATTCTTACGTAGCAGCACTATGCTGAGAAATAGTCACCACTACATGTGGTTCCCCACTTCTCCCCATCCCAAATGGGAATTTAAAGCTAAATCTGCACAATTCAGTTAAATGAGTCCGTAAATTTCTTTTTTCACTTAAACGATTTTCAGTTTGATTTAATGTCATTTGCAATTATTAGATCCTTAATATTTATATTGTTTACTGACCATATACTCAGCAGAGTATAAGTTTCCTTGTACACGCAGAAATACAGCAATGCAGGGCTGTCTACATACCTTCACAGAGGCATGAAACTGCGCCCACAGACACCAGTCTGTATCTGTACACACACAGCCAGACATGGGAACACAGTGCTTGAAAGAGACAATCACACAGGTATACAAAGTTTCATTCACAGTGGCACACATGTCCACATGCAGAGATTTCCCTACAAGAAAACTATTATGAATCTTTCTCTGCATCATGCTTTAGCACTCCATTCACCTAAGAGTATTCAAAGGCAGAGATGATGCAGTTATTGCAATGAATTAATAAATACAGCCATACTTTTTTTTGTTTGTTTCAGAAGATGATGTGGGATTTTTAGCATAATGAAGGTTTCTAAGGTTCAAAATCTGTTAATTATGTTGTGTACTCAATTCAATCCAGCTTCAGTTCCCACAAATATAATCAGTTTCTGGATCTTTATGAAGGAATCTTTATGAAACTGAGTTCAGGTGGGCCACAGACTCTTAAAGCCTGGTATTATCGCTCTCCTCCCTGGCAAGTACATGAAGACAGGAGCTAAGCCTCAATTAGTTGAGAAGTAGTGATCAGGGAAAGTGAAATGTTGGCCATATTGGGCTTCATCAGGTAGACTGGATAGTGATGGGGGGAGAAAATGAGTATTCAATGTTCTCACTGAATTTGGGTTCTAAAAGATGTACAGGAAAAGCCATGAAAGGACTTATTACTCAAGGATTTTCCTTCTTCTTCAATGTGTTGAGGAAATTTAACATTGATAAAATAGTTTTATCTACAGATCATATTCCAGAATTGCCAGTTGCCTTAAAATATTCCAGAAATGTCAATTGCCTTAAAAATGTTGTTTATAACTATTATTTTTCCCCCAGTTCCAGATCTAATCTAGATTCAATTCATTTAGGTGTCAAGGCTCTTTATTTTCTTTTTATCAGGAACAAATCTTCAGTTGCTCTTTTTTTTCCCCTATAACTGATAATTTCAAAAAATACAAGTCAATTGTTTCAAAAATTATTCCCCAATGTTAATTTTTCATATGTTTCCTCATGATAATATTTCTTTTGGTTCATTTACTCTATAAATGATACTGTGTCTTTTTGGGGGGCACCTCACATCCAGAAACACATGATATCTGTTTCCCCTTCATTTGTAATGTTTATTTTGATCACTTGGTTAAAATGTTCAGTTTCTCCAAGTTTTTCCTCTTTTAATTTGTAAATAACTTGTAGTTATACACTTGCAGACTTTGCAAATGACTTGCTGCTACTTACAAGACTGCCTTCCTCTAGCAAAATTTTGTTGTTGGTTTTGCCTGAATTTAATTCTTACTATAATGGTTTCGAATTATTTTCTAACGTCATCATTTCTTCTATACTTACCAGGTGGCATTCATTCGTAAGGAAGCTTTTCTCCTATTTATTTAACTATCCATCCATCCATCAATCTATATCTATCTATCCACCTACCTATTTATTATTAGTATGGCCTGATGATTCTTGTCCCATGTCGGAGGTCAGGGGTGGAGGCCAAGAGGAGCTACCCCACGTCCGAGGAGCGGCGGCTGTGCAGGCGCAGGAGGGCCGAGAGGAGCTACTCCACATTCAGGGTTAGGAGAGGCGACCTCGTCCAAGGTAAGGAGCAGCAGATGCACTTTGCTGGAGCAGCTGTGAAGAGATACCCCACGTCCAAGGTAAATAAGAAAAGCAGTACGTCAAGGCTATATATTGTCACTCTGCTTATTTAACTTATATGCAGAGTACATCATGAGAAACACTGGGCTGGAAGAAGCACAAGCTGAAATCAAGATTGCCGGGAGAAATATCAATAACCTCAGATATGCAGATGACACCACCCTTATGGCAGAAAGTGAAGAGGAACTGAGGAGCCTCTTGATGAAAGTAAAAGAGGAAAGTGAAAAAGTTGGCTTAAAGCTCAACATTCAGAAAACGAAGATCATGGCATCTGGTCCCATCACTTCATGGGAAATAGATGGGGAAACAGTGGAAACAATGTCAGACTTTATTTTTGGGGGCTCCAAAATCACTGCAGATGGTGACTGCAGCCATGAAATTAAAAGACACTTACTCCTTGGAAGGAAAGTTATGACCAACCTAGATAGCATATTCAAAAGCAGAGACATTACTTTGCTAACAAAGGTCCGTCTAGTCGAGGCTATGGTTTTTCCAGTGGTCGTGTATGGATGTGAAAGTTGGACTGTGAAGAAAGCTGAGTGTGGAAGAATTGATGCTTTTGAACTGTGGTGTTGGAGAAGACTCTTGAGAGTCCCTTGGACTGCAAGGAGATCCAACCAGTCCATCCTAAAGGAGATCAGTCCTGGGTGTTCATTGGAAGGACTGATGCTGAAGCTGAAACTCCAGTATTTTGGCCACCTCATGCGAAGAGCTGACTCATTGGAAAAGACTCTGATGCTGGGAGGGATTAGGGGCAGGAGGAGAAGGGGACGACAGAGGATGAGATGGCTGGATGGCATCACCGACTTGATGGACATGAGTTTGGGTAAACTCCAGGAGTTGGAGATGGACAGGGAGGCCTGGCGTGCTGTGATTCTTGGGTTTGCAAAGAGTTGGACACGACTGAGCGACTGAACTGAACTGATGATTCTTATATTCAATTGGTTAAAATCCACAACAGCCCCTATTAATTTTAATAGGGACTCAAATAGTTCTAGATTTTAAAGTGGGAGTACTTTCAAGTAGACTTTGTGTATTGGTATACACCTCCCACCTTAGCTGGTAAAGAATCCACCTGCAATTCAGAAGATTCCAGTTCAATTCCTGGGTCAGGACGATCCCCCAGAGAAGGAATAGGCTACCCAATTCAGTATTCTTGGGCATCCCTGGTGGCTCAGATGGTATAGAATCCTCTGGCAATGCAGGAGACCTGGGTTCGATCCCTGGGTTGGGAAGATCCCGCAGAGAAGGAAACAACTACCCATTTCAGTCTCCTGGACTGGAGAATTCCATGGACAGAGGAGCCTGGCAGGTTTACAGTCCATGAGGCCGGAAAGAGTCGGACACAACTGAACGACTCTCACTTTCATAAACCTCCATATACCTGTAATGGTCTTTGAATAACCTTTAGTTTGCCCTTTTCTCAACAAGTCCTAGATTGTTGAGTATATATCACTTATTTTTAAGATATGTGTATTATCTGTCTCTACGACTATGAAGGCTTCCCAGGTGGTGCCAGTGGCAAAGAACCTGCCTGCCGATGCAGGAGAGGTAAGAGACATGGATTCGATTCCTGGGTCTGGAAGGTCCCCTGGTAGAGGGATGGTAACCCACTCCAATATTCTTGCCTGGAGTATCCCATGGACAGAGAAGCCTGACAGGCTACAGTCCATAAAGTCGCAAAGAGTCAGACATGACTGAAGTGACTTAGCGTGCATGCAGGACTGTTCTTTACAGAAAACCTTTCCTTATAAAACAGAATGGGCTCATCACCATGAGCAGCTGGTTAGTAAATCATTTAATAATTCCACATGGAACTTTTCTGTTGAGCCCTTGTCTTAATGGTCTCTTCTTTCCGGCTTTTAAATGCGCATATTATTAGTGAAGTGGCAATGGCACCCCACTCCAGTACTCTTGCCTGGAAAATCCCATGGACGGAGGAGCCTGGTGGGCTGCAGTCTACGGGGTCGCTAAGAGTCTGGCACGACTGAGTGACTTCACTTTGACTTTTCACTTTCATGCATTGGAGGAGGAAATGGCAACCCACTCCAGTGTTCTTGCCTGGAGAATCCCAGGAACGGGGGAGCCTGATGGGCTGCCGTCTATGGGGTTGCACAGAGTCAGACACGACTGAAACGACTTAGCAGCAGCAGCAGCAAAGTAATGTACCTAAGCAAAACATGCCCACTAATTTCCAAGTAGACCCTATAAAAGCCACCTAGGCCATCACTGTTTATTCTGGAATCAATATATGAATACTTAAGCTATCATATTAAATTCTGTGGCATTGAATCAGACTAGAAAAGAAGTTAAAATTTTTAAATGTAGAAAAATGGGCAAACACTTCACAAAAGAATGTATATTATTACCTAATAATCACGTGCTTACTACAAATTAAAACCACAATGAGATAAGCTACAAGTGGCAAAAATCAAGAAGACTAACAATAATAAATGTCAGTGATGATGTGGAGCAACTAGAAATCTCCTACATTGCTAAAGGGAGTGTGGAATGGTACATGGCTATGGAGACACATTCTATAATTTCTTATGAAATTAAATGCACATGTACCTCATGAATGAGCAATTTCATCTGAACATAGTTACTCAACACGTATGAAATAAATGTCCACAAAAAACTTAAAAAGCAACAATGTTTCTAGTAAATCGATTAATAAAAGCTAAAATCTGGGAACAATGCGAATGTCCACATCAGGATAGTAAGAAAACAAACTGTGGTATAGTTGTTCAATGGAACGCTACTTAGCAATAAAAAGTAATGAAATGTTCTGAAAGGTAACAACATGAGTGGATATAAAGCTATCTGATTCTATGCCAAGTCTCAGTTCAGTTCAGTTCACTCAGTTGTGTCCAACTCTTTGCGACCCCATGAGTCACAGCACACCAGGCCTCCCTGTCCATCACCAACACCCGGAGTTCACTCAAACTCACGTCCATCAAGTCAGTGATGCCATCCAGCCATCTCATCCTCTGTCGTCCCCTTCTCCTCCTGCCCCCAATCCCTCCCAGCATCAGAGTCTTTTCCAATGAGTCAACTCTCCGCATGAGGTGGCCAAAGTACTGGAGTTTCAGCTTCAGCATCAGTGCTTCCAGTGAACACCCAGGACTGATTTCTTTAGGATGGACTGGTTGGATCTCCTTGCAGTCCAAGGGACTCTGAAGAGTCTTCTCCAACACCACAGTTCAAAAGCATCAATTCTTCCACACTCAGCTTTCTTCACAGTCCAACTTTCACATCCATACATGACCACAGTAAAAACCATAGCCTTGACTAGATGAACCTTTGTTGGCAAAGTAACGTCTCTGCTTTTGAATATGCTATCTAGGTTGGTCATAACTTTCCTTCCAAGGAGTAAATGTCTTCTAATTTCATGGCTGCAGTCACCATCTGCAGTGATTTTGGAGCCCAGAAAAATAAAGTCTGACACTGTTTCCACTGTTTCCCCATCTATTCACCATGAAGTGATGGGACCAGATGCCATGATCTTCGTTTTCTGAATGTTGAGCTTTAAGCCAACTTTTTCACTCTCCACTTTCACTTTCATCAAGAGGCTTTTGAGTTCCTCTTCACTTTCTGCCATAAGGGTGGTATGGTGAAACTAATGTATGGTGCTAGAAGTCAGAAAGTTGTTCCTCTATGGAAAGAATTGACTGAAAAAGGATACAAGGGACTTTCTGGGATGGCGAAATATTCAATATTTTATTTGGGAGAGTGACTATACAGGTGCATAAAATTGTCAAATCTCATTGGACTGACTGGACTTAGCATTTAAGATTTCTGCTTTTTATTGTATATTAATTATACTTCAATTTAAAAGTGGCTATAGAGAAACATAAGCTCCAGTCAAGTCTGTCTGTTGGTAAGAAATATTCACACCTTATACTTTTCAAGCACTTAGTATGAGTTAGTTGAAATGCAAAGTGTCTCATACTTAACTGGATGTTTTCTTGGACTTTGTTTTAGTTGGAGAACTGAGAAATTGCACTTTCAGCTTTGTATTTGAACAGAACCAAACATATAGTGGGTTCACATTTAATGCAATATTCCTTAAGCAAAGCCAATACAGATTCCCAGCAAAGCTGACCACAGAAGCTTTCTCCAGCTAATCTACTCTGAAGAATGCTGTTGATCTCATTACATTTCTCTTGAAACCTTTTGCCTTAAAAATGTGTTTCTATAATCAGAATGTCCTACAGATGCATCCTTAATTTCCCACATACCTAATAAGGGAAGAAGAAAAATGAGATTAGCCAGAAACTCTTTTCCCTAGCTAGGTTGTAGTCTAAACTCCTTTGTTTTACTAAGTCTATAAATCCTTGCTGTTGTTTAGTCGCTGAGTCATGTTCGACTCTTTAGTGACCCCATGGACTGTTGCCCACCAGGTTCCTCTGTCCAAGGGATTTTCCAGGCAAGAACACTGGAGTGGGTTGCCATTTCCTTCTCCAGGTGATATTCCTGACCCAAGGATCGAACCTGAGTCTCTTGCATTGGCAGGAGGATTCTTTATCACTGAGCCACCAGGGAAGCCCATCATTGCTATATAAATTCATGGTTGTATTAAGGACAATGATCTGGTAGTGACAGATATATTCTGTGGTATTGTGTAGTTAGTAATTCATGGCTCTGAATTTAGTCGTACTTGGGTTTAAATACCTTGGCTCCAGCACACACTAGCTGTGTCATTTAAACAAGGTTTCAATTTCTCTAAGTCTATGCTTTTATTTTTTTCCTGTAACATAATATGTGATATATGATAATAATGTTTGCAAAAATGTTTGTTGTGATAATTTAAGTAAAGCAGTAGTGTACTGTTTGGTACATATTAGATAGCCATAATTATCATTATCGTGCTATATGTTATTGTTTGTTTACTTGTTTGTGTCTCATCAGATCAGGTCAGATCAGATCAGTCGCTCAGTTGTGTCCAACTCTTTGCGACCCCATGAATCGAAGCACGCCAGGCCTCCCTGTCCATCACCAACTCCCGGAGTTCACTGAGACTCACGTCCATCGAGTCAGTGATGCCATCCAGCCATCTCATCCTCTGTCAGACTGTAAATGTCTCAAGGGCAAAGAACATGATTTATGCTTTTTCTCAAAAGCACCCAGCATAGTTTAAAAATAAATGCTGAATAAATATTTTTTCAATTTAGGGATTTCTTTTCATTATTAATTTAATAACAATACATCCTAATAATAATTTTTGAAAGGATTATTTGGAGTTTGATTCTTAAAAGCTTTTTGATTTTCTTGGTTTTGGTTGACTTTCTATACTTCCCATCCCTCAGTAATACCGTATGCAATTTCTATGGTAAGAAAAGAAACCAGTTGATATTTAATGACCTTCTGGACATAAACTTCATCCTCTAAGCACATATTTAAAACCTCATCTCTTAGGACAGAAAGTTTAAATATGGACAATGATCATTTTCTATTGCATTCACCCTGCCTTTATCCAAGTACTACCTTATGTTGGTGCTTAACTTATTTGTGGATACAATTCCCTACTTCCAAGAGTACAAATGCTTTTTACCCAAGTCTTTTGTGCCCTCCCTTCAGTCTCCAAGACCTGATGTGGGTGAATGCACTTTATATGCATTGGAGAAGGTAATGGCAACCCACTCCAGTGTTCTTGCCTGGAGAATCCCAGGGACGGGGGAGCCTGGTGGGCTGCCATCTATGGGGTCACACAGAGTCGGACACGACTGACGTGACTTAGCAGTAGTAGTATCAGACATCTGTTGAATGAGTGAATAAATGAGGAAAACATATTCCAGTCCCTGTATAGCAAAGGGCTACATTATGTGGTAACAAACAAAGACTGTTAGAGCAAGAAAGGATATTTCATATTATCTAGTTCAACTTTTGGAGAAAGAAATCGCAATCCACTCCAGCACTCTTTCCTGGAAAATCCCATGGACAGAGAGGCCTAGTGGGCTGCAGTCCATGGGGTCGCTAGGAGTCAGACACGACTGAGAGACTTCACTTTCACTTTTCACTTTCATGCACTGGAGAAGGAAATGGCAACCCATTCCAGTATTCTTGCCTGGAGAATCCCAGGGACAGGGCAGCCTGGTGGGCTGCCGTCTATGGGGTTGCACAGAGTCGGACACGACTGAAGTGACTTAGCAGCAGCAGCAGCAGCAGTTCAACTTTGTTTAAGTCTGGAGGGAAAGAGACATGCTAAATATTTTAAAAGGGGGAATTTCAGTGTAGGGAATTAGTCATACCTGTGATAGAAGAGCTGAGAAACCAAACAGGGACTGTTGAGGCAACCCAAAGAACAGGGACTATCTTTCATGTGATAGGACCAAAGAATGAAGTTGCTGTTTCCAGACTTAAGAAGCTGGGACTGTCCATATTAGCTGTAGCCAAGGAGGGGATGTAATCATTGTTGGAGAAATCACAGGAAGCATAAGAGAAGGAAAAGAAAAACACTGCTTGTCTTCCTCTTCCCCTTTACTCTTTTTCTATGGGTCCTGGGTGCCCAAACTACCTAAAATCTGGAGGGCAGAGGAGTATAGCTCCCTAGTAATGATACAGAGAGCACAAGGGAAGGGAGAGGATGGATCTAGGAGCAAACCGGTGACTAACCAGGAAAGGTTCCCAAAGAAAGAGGAACATGGTTTAAGTCTTGAAGGATACACTGAATTTCAAGACTTCAGGGGTCATGAATGAGGCACTCCCAGAAAATCGGAGCTATGTGAGCAAAACCAAAGAGGTGTGAGGCACAATTATGATGGACTAGAAAAGCCACTCTGGATAGATCAGAAAGTGCATGTAGAGTTGTATTTGGATTAAACCAGTCAACAGGGTTAGATCACGATATGGTATGCTTTCAAAGTCTGGCAGGGAGCTTCAGAATTATTTAAGAGAGGAAGAATCATTAAAGATATTTGAGCATAAGAGTAACATGCTGAAAATGGTGTTGAAGGAAGAATTTCTGGCAGGGGTAAGAGACCAGAGATCGAGAAGCCACAAAGCAAGCCACTGCAACAATTCACACATGGGCCAGCAAATTTTCACAAGGTAATGGCAGCAGGTATAGAGAGAAATAAACAGACTGCAGTGTTTGGCAAACTTCAAATCTTAAGACGTGAAGATGAAGAGTAAGTTAGAACTGATGCCAATTTTTCAGGCTGACTAATTGGAAAAATAACTGTAACTGAGATGAGCCGGTGAGAGAAGGTGATGAGTACACTTTGTATGAGCTGGATTTGAGATAATGGCAAGAAATAAATAGACAAATCTAGGAAAACAACTACTGGTATGTGGTTGAGAGAAGAGAAGTGGCAATGTGGTTTTGTTGTTCTTCAGTTGCTCAGTTGTGTCCGACTCTTTGGAGGTCATCAACTAGCTAGGAGAATGAGTAAATAGGGGCTGGAAGGAGAATGCGTGGGAGATGGATTATTGTGAGAGCAAACAACCAGCCTTGGTTAATGTCATTGAAAAAAGAAGAAGAAGGGAAAAAAAGGAATGAGTAAAGATCAGATCAGATCAGTCGCTCAGTCGTGTCCGACTCTTTGCGACCCCATGAATCGCAGCACGCCAGGCCTCCCTGTCCATTACCAACTCCTGGAGTTCACTCAAACTCACGTCCATCGAGTCAGTGATGCCATCCAGCCATCTCATCCTCTGTCGTCCCCTTCTCCTCCTGCCCCTAATCCCTCCCAGCATCAGAGTCTTTTCCAATGAGTCAGCTCTTCGCATGAGGTGGCCAAAATACTGGAGTTTCAGCTTCAGCATCAGTCCTTCCAATGAACACCCAGGACTGATCTCCTTTAGGATGGACTGGTTGGATCTCCTTGCAGTCCAAGGGACTCTCAAGAGTCTTCTCCAACACCACAGTTCAAAAGCATCAATTCTTCGGTGCTCAGCCTTCTTCACAGTCCAACTCTCACATCCATACATGACCACAGGAAAAACCATAGCCTTGACTAGATGAACCTTTGTTGGCAAAGTAACGTCTCTGCTTTTGAATATGCTATCTAGGTTGGTCATAACTTTCCTTCCAAGGAGTAAGCGTCTTTTAATTTCATGGCTGCAGTCACCATCTGCAGTGATTTTGGAGCCCAGAAAAATAAAGTCTGACATTGCTTCCACTGTTCCCTCATCTATTTCCCGTGAAGTGATGGGACCAGATGCCATGATCTTCGTTTTCTGAATGTTGAGCTTTAAGCCAACTTTTTCACTCTCCACTTTCACTTTCATCAAGAGGCTTTTTAGTTCCTCTTCACTTTCTGCCATATACACAGCCTTGACGTACTCCTTTTCCTATTTGGAACCAGTGTGTTGTTCCATGTCCAGTTCCAACTGTTGCTTCCTGACCTGCATACAGATTTCTCAAGAGGCAGATCAGGTGGTCTGCTATTCCCATCTCTTTCAGAATTTCCCACAGTTTATTGTGATCCACACAGTCAAAGGCTTTGGCATAGTCAATAAAGCAGAAATAGATGTTTTTCTGGAACTCTCTTGCTTTTTCCATGATCCAGCGGATGTTGGCAATTTGATCTCTGGTTCCTCTGCCTTTTCTAAAACCAGCTTGAACATCAGGAAGTTCACGGTTCACATATTGCTGAAGCCTGGCTTGGAGAATTTTGAGCATTTCTTTACTAGCATGTGAGATGAGTGCAATTGTGCAGTAGTTTGAGCATTTTTTGGCATTGCCTTTCTTTGGGATTGGAATGAAAACTGACCTTTTCCAATCCTGTGGCCACTGCTGAGTTTTCCAAATTTGCTGGCATATTGAGTGCAGCACTTTCAGAGCATCATCTTTCAGAATTTGGAATAGCTCAACTGGAATTCCATCACCTCCACTAGCTTTGTTCATAGTGATGCTTTCTAAGGCCCACTTGACTTCACATTTCAGGATGTCTGGCTCTAGGTGAGTGATCACACCATCGTGATTATCTGGGTCATGAAGATCTTTTTTTGTATAGTTCTTCTGTGTATTCTTGCCATCTCTTCTTAATATCTTCTGCTTCTGTTAGGTCCATAGCAATTCTGTCCTTTATCGAGCCCATCTTTGCATGAAATGTTCCTTTGGGATCGCTGATTTTCTTGAAGAGATCTCTAGTCTTTCCCATTCTGTCGTTTTCCTCTATTTCTTTGCATTGATCGCTGAAGAAGGCTTTCTTATCTCTTCTTGCTATTCTTTGGAACTCTGCATTCAGATGTTTATATCTTTCCTTTTCTCCTTTGCTTTTTGCTTCTCTTCTTTTCACAGCTATTTGTAAGGCCTCCCCAGACAGCCATTTTGCTTTTTTTCATTTCTTTTCCATGGGGATGGTCTTGATCCCTATCTCCTGTACAATGTCACAAACCTCATTCTATAGTTCATCAAGCATTCTATCTATTAGATCTAGTCCCTTAAATCTACTTCTCACTTCCACTGTATAATCATAAGGGATTTGATTTATGTCATACCTAGTGGTTTTAGGTCTAGTGGTTTTCCCTACTTTCTTCAATTTAAGTCTGAATTTGGCAATAAGAAGTTCATGGTCTGAGCCACAGTCAGCTCCTGGTCTTGTTTTTGCTGACTGTATAGAGCTTCTCCATCTTTGGCTGCAAAGAATATAGTCAATCTGATTTTGGTGTTGACCATCTGGTGATGTCCATGTGTAGAGTCTTCTCTTGTGTTGTTGGAAGAGGATGTTTGTTATGACTAGTGCATTTTCTTGGCAAAACTCTATTAGTCTTTGCCCTGCTTCATTCTGTATTCCAAGGCCAAATTTGCCTGTTACTCCAGGTGTTTCTTGACTTCCTACTTTTGCATTCCAGTTACCTATAATGAAAAGGACATGTTTTTTGGGTGTTTGAGTAAAGATAACAGAGTGCAATTGAAGAGGTAGGAAGACAGCTAGAATTTAAGAAGGAAAGTGAAAAGACAAGTCAAGGCAGGCTGAGGAGTCATTGTACAGGTACAGGAAATATAGTTCAATTGGTAAGGTATCCTCACATAATGAGCAATCCGAAATTCATGATTGAATGAAATAATAGAAGGAAAAAAAAAACAGTGTGGTTGTAAAATCTTAAATGCTACAGAAAATTTCATGAAAATACAGACTAAGAAGACATCACTGGATTTACTCTGTATCTCTCTATCCTTTAGTAACAAAGGAAGTGAAAAAAGTGAAGATGAAGTCACTCAGTCATGTCCGACTCTTTGTGACCCCATCATCTGTGGCCCACCAGGCTCCTCTGTCCATGGGATTTTCCAGGCAAGAATACTGGAGTGGGTTGCCATTTCCTTCTCCAGGGGATCTTTTTGACCCAGGGATTGAACCTCCATCTCCTGCATTTTAGGCAGACGCTTTACAGTCTGAGCCACCAGTGAAGTTTTAGTAACAAAGATTACCTTTCTATTCTCAAGCTTTGTTAAAATGTAGTGATGTAATAATATTTTTTCCATGAAAAAAACTACCATATACATATATACACACACAAGATAACTCTCTTCTCTTCCACTATTTCTTTACTTGTGAAAACTGTATGTCGAAATTTACAGTGTCCTAGAACATTAATGGTGTTATGCGTTTTAGGTTTTCTTGGTTGCAATTCCATGTTGATGAAACTTCTTTTTTGTAGCATTATCTGTCTGTAGAGGTTGGAATTTTCCTGGGAGTCATCTAGGTTAAATTAATTTCTGTTTTGAGATCAAAAGAGATTTAGGAGGGGATTAAACTCATTTGTAAAGAGTTGGAGGCCATTTGATAATAAGCTTGGTTTTCCCTGGTGGCTCAGATGGTAAAGAATCTGCTTGTGATACAGGAGACCTGGGTTCAATGTCTCGGTCAGAAAGATCCCCTGAAGAAGAGGACTGCTGCCCATTCCATTATTCTTGCCTGGAGAATTCCATGGACAGAAGAGTCTGGCGGTAGACTGTATATGTCTCTTCCTGGAGGAGTCTGTTAGTGGTGAGTGACAAGAAAGAGATACTCAAGGGTAAAATAAGAAAGGGTGTGTTTCATAGGTGAAAAGATAGTCTGCATCTAAGTATATACACAGGAAAGCCATGCTGCTTCAAATGAGAAGATATGGGTCCTTGCCTGGCTCTGCATCCCTGGATACATGTTTTTTGGATGGATCATTAATTAACCTTCCTGGGCCTTACATGACTTTTGAGAGGATCAGTCAAGGAAAGATAAATATATGGAACTTTTTTTAAAAAATATACTTTATCCAGGAACACAAAAACCTATAAACCTGTTAGACTTCTTGTCAGAAGGCCAGATAGTAGTTGGCGAATTCTGCTGCCTAACTTTTCATGGTTGCAGGAAGCCTTCTGGGCTTTATCTGTACACATCCCTGTTAATGGAGCCCCTACAACTGATTCCAAGTCTAGTTCAAGGCTGCGACATCTTATGGGACTTGAGAAACAGAGACAAATACTCTCAGGTGCTCCATCACTCGCTGCAATTTGGTCAGATAGATTCTGTTTCAAGCTTTATACTGATACTTTGAATTTCTTGAGCTCAGAGAGATAAATTCCGGTGGTTAGGACTTTTATAAATGCAGCTGTAGTAGCCATTAACTGTGTGACTGACCCTTAAAAAGTCCAGCAAATTAATACCAAGCATAGTAAAATATTTGACTACTTACAACATCCTTATTGCATTTGTACACATTCATGCACGCACACAAGGAGCAAATATCTATCTGTATTTATGTCTCATTACATACAAAACTAGGGGGACAGAGATGAAGTTGGGTGGGGACAGAGTCTGGGAAAAGAAAGACAAGAAAAAGAGAGAAGGTGGCATGTTTCATTTTTTTTTTTCCATAAAAGCACTGGGGTTCACTGTGGACTGGGGTGGGAGAGGGTGGTAGAAGCTGGCAGATCTGTTTAAAAAATATTTTGTGAGATTCCTGGCATAAGCTGAACCGCTGGGGCCCAGGAGACCAAGGGTGTCACTGAGCTGGGGACGAGACACTGCTCACTGACGCTGCCTGGAAACCAGCACAGCCCTGGAGACAGGGGCCTGGAAACTGTGATGACTCTGGCTGGAACACTGGGTTCTAACTAGGGCTAGAGCAGCAGTCATGAGACTTCTTCTGGAGGGTTTGTAGGCAACAGAGGAGAACTAGCAGAACCCAGAGGAGGAGAGGGAAAGGCAGGGTGGGCACCTCATGGTCACTGTTGCTGAAAGACTAGTTCATGGGCTCGGTGCATGGTCTTGTCCAAGGATTTATTCTAACAGCTGGAGCAGGGATCACAAGACTTAACTTTTCGTATCAGCTTTGCCACTGACTTACTTTGTTCCTTAGACAGATCACTCTTCTCTATATCTAAGTTTTATGCTCTGGGAAATGAGGCTTTTGGAGTTGGTCTGAAATAATCTAAATTTAACATTATTCATCTCCTGAATTTATTGCTTTCTTGCCAGTTAATTAAACAACTACTTCCCAAAGGCCTATGCCAGGTTTGTATGTGTGTGTTAGTCACTCAGTCATGGCCTATTCTTTGTGACCCCATGGTGGCCTGTAGCCTGCCAGGCTCCTCTGTCCATGGAATTCTCCAGGCAAGAATACTGGGGCAGGTAGCCATTCTCTTCTCTAGGGGATCTTCCCAGCCCAGGGATGGAACCAGGGCTTCTGCATTGTAGATGGATTCTTTACTGTCTGATCCAACAGGGAAGCTCCTGTGTCAAGTCACCACTGACAAATTCTAAACAATGAATCATAAACATGTCACTGCCTGTAACACAGGTCCAGCTTCAAGTCCTGGTTTTGTTATTCATTGCCTATGTGACTTCAAACAGGTTTGTTTTCTTCTATGGCCCTCAGCTTCCTCATCTGTATATTGAGGATAGTGATACCTTCTGACAGGGTTGCTATAGATAAACACACAACATGGCGGGGACATAGTAGGTGCCCAGTAACTGGTATTCACTGTAAGTGTACTTTTAATTAAATATTCTAATAACAGACTCTATCAATCCATGAATAAAAATGTAACTTTATAAAGTGTACAAATAGATGTGACCCATAAACTTGAGCTTGTCAAGGGGATTTGCTAAATCAAAGAATGTTCTCCTGAAGATATACTCTATCATAAAAATAAGAAGATATCTTTGTAAGGTGCACTTGGCTCTTTTATTATTTAAGCTTGCCTCAGAATTCCTCTCAGGTTGTCATTCCTCATGCTTCTCTCAACAAGATCTCCTCATTCCTTTCTCTGACAAGAATCTGAACAAAGTCCAAGCATCTTCTCCACCTTTACAATTCATATTTTTGTCAATTTAATTAAAGTAACATTTGCTTAATTAAGCTAAATGCAACTTCTTTCATTTATAATCAGTCTCTGGGGAAAGCTTCTCCTAAACTAAGGCTTCTGCCTAATTCTCTGTGGCTCTCAGAATGGCTACCTCTCTTCACTTTTCTCAGACAGAATGCTGTGACATGGTCTAAGCTGAGGTGAGTTTTATAGAGCTGTTATTTCTCTGTCTTATTATAATAACTTTACTTGCTGCTGAGAAGACAGGGTACTTAGTAAATCTACACAGTTGTTACAGATATGATGTGCTGTGTGCTTAGTCACTCAGTTGTGTCTGACTCTTTGTGACCCCATGGACTATAGCCCACCAGGCTCCTCTGTCCATGGGGATTCTCCAGGCAAGAATTACTGGAGCAGGTTGCCATGCCCTTCTCCAGGGGATCTTCCCAACCCAGGGATTGAACCCATGTCTCCCGCGTTGCAGGCTGATTCTTTACCATCTGAGCCACCAGGGAAGCCCACAAATATGATGATCTTACCCAAATATTTCAGGAGAGACTTTACATCCTTGGAGGAAGGCAACCAAAATTTTGTCATTTCTATCACCTTAGAAATATTAGCTGCTTAATAAAAATGTTACATAGCAGGAAGAGATAGTTGGATGTACACATTACCAAGCACAGCTGTGAGCACTTTCCTCATGACAGTTCTGTAAGGGCAGAGTTATGATGCTGTTTAACAAATGAGAACACAGAGATGCACTGATTTTGTCCACAGTCATATAAATCATAAAGTAGTACTGAGCAGACTCAAAAAAAAAAAAAAAAAAAAAGCAAAAATTCAGTGACAGGCTCTATCGGAAAGTGGGATAGAAGTAAATTATGGCCCCACAGGTGGAGAAGTATGGAGGCTATGTGATGCCTGAGTGTAGGTAACTCCATCCAGGAGCCACTCCAGAGTGAGCTCTTCTCACTGTCCAAAGACGGACAATTCATGTCCCATTGTACTCAGGAACAAAAGGGGAAGATGGCTGCAGGTGACAGGCATGGTTTGCATGGATGTTCAGCACATTGTGTCTGTGTATATATCTTTGTATTTGCTATGGAGTTCCAGGAACTGGATGCTGTAGCTCAGACCAGTCTGGTGTTTCCTTCTCTCACCGTGGATGGTTGTTGATGCTCTGGTTCTAGTTCATCCACTTTTGGGAGTCCCAATACATAGTCTCCTCCCAGTAAGGGCTAGGAACTCACATCCTCGGCTTCTTTAAGAGCCATCTGGAAAGCAGGTTTAAATATTGGACCAAAAAAAGTAAGTATTTATACTGAGATTGGAACCTTTTATGCATTCTTTTGCTTGATTAATGACATTTTTTGCAATTGTTCTCTTCATTTTGCTTTATGTTTCTGTTTCCTATGAAAAGCAGTAGAGGGAAATGTTATATGACCTGGCTTGGAACCTTAGCTCTCTTATGCTAGACATTTAACATTAGTGAAGTTCCCTAAGGTCTCTGTGCCTCAGTTTCTTCAACAATAAAATGGGGACACGTTCTCAGGAGGGGGCGGGGCCGGGTCGGGCGCGAGCCGAGGCGCTGCACCTGTTGGTGCGCCCCGCCTACAGTAAAAAAAAAAAAAAAAAAAAAAAACAATAAAATGGGATAACTATAATCAGGGTAAACACATTGACTTGCCTTTGCTGTTCAGTCACTCAGTCGTGTCTGACTCTTTTGTGACCCCATGGACTGTAGCCCGCCAGGCTGCTCTGTCTGTGGAATTTCCCAGGCAAGAATTCTGGAGTGGGTTGCCATGTCCTTTCTCCAGGGGATCTTCCTAAGCCAGGGATTGAACCCACATCTCCTGCTTGGCAGGCGGATTCTTTACCATTGAGCCACTTGTTGCAGGGATTAGGAAATTATTATATGTAAAGTATCTAAAACATTGCCTGTGAAGGAGTTAAGTACCAACTAAATGTTAGTTATTTTTGTCATTATGCATTTTTTTCTCACTAGTTGTATTTGTTGAGTTAATCAAGATACCTCCTACCCACTTTATTCTTCTTGTGCTTTGGAAATGGTACATCTAATGGTTAAACACTTACTCTTTCATGTGACACCATGAATTTTTAAAAACAAATTTATTTAAGTATCATTTACGTAGAATATATTATACCCATTTTAAGGGTAGAGTATTTTGGTGAATTTTGACAAGTTTACATACACATTTAGTCTTCACCACAATTGAGATTTAGAATATTTTTATCACTCCTAAAATACTTTGTACCACTTTGCGTATATGTCCCACTCCATCCAACCCTCTCCAGCCCCAGGTAATCAATGCTATGCTTTCTGCTACTGTGGAGTAAGTTTGACTTTTCTAGAGTTAAATATAAAAGAAATCATACAGCCTGAAGTCTTTTGTGACATATACTTTCAAACATATTTTGCTATTACTCTCAATAGTTACTCAATACCTAATTCTCTCCTAGTTGGGACCTAAATCTAAGTAATTTTTTCTTCTTTCATCCCTCTTCCCTCTGCCAACTTCCATTTTGAGATTATCTTGGATTTTGGTTATAAATATTTTAAAATCACACATCAGGAGTTATTTAAACCTAATTTAGATTTCTACTTCATTTACTCACCACTCTTTCTTGTATCTTATGTACTGCGTAGTCTTTGATTCATTTTCTTTGTGCTTCACACAATTCTTCCCCCCATCAACATCCACTCCCCATCCCCTGCTCCCCAGGATAACTTTTATGAATATCTGCAATTCTAAATATGTCTTTATTTTGCTCTCTTATTTCACTACCAACTACATACTAAGTACAGGGTTCTAAGAAAATTATCTTTTCCTTTAACCTATTATAAGGTCTAGCTTTAGCAATGAGAGCTCAGATGCAGTACCTTTTGAAAGAAACCATCTCTACTGGGGCTTTGACTCACTAGTTTTCAATTTAGCTAAATCTATTTCTTCCTTTCTGCCTGCTAGTCATTTTCTTCAAATGATTAAAATTTCCCATGCCAAGCCCTCTAGCACAGTTCTCCAAGGCAGTGGCCATACAAATCACCTGTGCATCTTGTCAAAATACACATTCTATTTCAGTCATTCTGGGGACAGGCCTGGGATTCTGCATTTCTAACAAGCTCCCAGGTCATGGTGATGTGAACCTCATTTTGAGAACCAAGCCTCTAGCTGCTACTTTCTCATGGAGGTGATAGCCTCTTTAATCTTTCCAAAGATATGAATCATTAATCTTCAATGTCTGTATCCTCTATTAACTCCTCGGTGTTAATACTTGTGTTTGCTGAGTTTGTGGCTTCTCTTTTCTAATGTTGGTTTTCCTCAAATTCTATCTTTCCCTTTCCTTTCCTTTCTTTTCTTTTCCTTTTCCTTACCTTTCTTTTTGTCTTCTTTTTTTAAGATACTTGTCAGTTACCTACTGCTTATCTGCTCCTGTGTGGTGGAAGGGGAGTGGGCCTTCTGCTCAGAGGAGTGCACTCTTGCAAAGCAGGACTGAGGGTTCTATATCCAGTCCCCTCCCCAGCTTCAGAGCAAACATTCACTGCTTTATTATATAAACAAACCACTGCCGCTGACTGTTTAGCATAAGCTGGGGATAGGACTGACCAGTATAGCTAATGATTAAGATGATAGAAACAATTAACATTTTTAAGTGTCTGTAGCATGAAAGAAAGTGCTACACGTTTTAATTTATTTAATGGATAGAACTTGTCAAACTGCAGATCTAACCACATCCACTTTCTCCCTGTATGTTTAGTCCCGCCAACCTACTTTGATTGAGAAACACAATTTGTCCTTATTTTCATCATGTGCTCTTTTCTTTCTTCACTTTTGGGAGTAAGTGGAAGGATGCTGAAGACTCAGTCATTTGGATGAAATAGATCAAATATTCCAGGGTAATTGGATGATACCCCAAAGCCAAACCCTGTGTAATGGGAAGGGAGCAGCGTAAAGTGAATAAGAAAGAGAGAAAGAAAGGAAGAGAAGGAGAAGAAATAAAAGGAGAAGTTGGGGACAAAGTGCCAATAATGAAAAGATGGGGAAAGGGGGAAGAGGAACAGAATGCAGGTGGAATTTGCACAAGAGTGGGGAGTTTAGTTGCATTTGCTTAGTGTTAGTTTTTAACCTTGTTTAAATTCTTTCAAATCTCTGCAAATAAGAAGATTAATTGAGTAGCCCTTGACATTCAGAGAGAGCTCTGGCTAGAGTGACCTTACAGACATAACCCAGGAGAACAGGGGAATAGTAATTTTGGCTTATAAAAAGGTAAATTTTAATAAGTTTATTGGAAAGACAGTTTATTGTGTGTTGTATGGCTTGTTTCTGTGAACTGAATAAAATGGTCTCTTATTTTGAGGGCTTACAGGGATTTACCTAGAAATATTTACCTAGAATATTTGCCTAGAAATCAAAGAGGAACCCATTTAAATCTTGGGACCTGACTGATTGGAATTTGCAGCTTTAATGTCATCTTTTATTGCAGGAATTTTTCCTATAATTTTCAGGATATGGGTGGACAATGAAAAATGGGTGAAACCATCTGTATTTTGGGTTCAGGCCACTAATTTCCGATATGTTGGGTACTGGGAATTTTGAAGCTCACACTTAAAAACATCTCCCCTGTTTTTAAAGGTATTTGTTTTACAAAAGAAACATAACCTCAGTTCTCTATACTTATGAAAGTCTATTTCTTTAGTGATTGAAATTTACTGTGCCTTCAGGAGCTGTTCTAATTGTTTTTAATTAAGATGAAACAGTATTATTCTTGCTGAAGAAAGCAGACCAATAGAAAGGCATGGTTGGAGCAGCCCTTGGGACATTGGTTTTGTTTAGGTTTACTTCCACTTCTAATCGATTGTTCATTTTTCAATTTGTCACTTGAGTTTCACTTAAAATACACCTCTAAATGTATTAAGCTCCTACTACACAGGCCCAGTCCTAGGCTCCAGCCCTGGGACACAAAGATAATTCCAACAAGTCCCTGAGTCCTGGATCCATCAGAGTCCTATAGGGAGACAGTCTTAGAAACAGAGGACTATGACACATTGTGTCTGTTACAGAGAATGGTGCAAATGGTATCATGTGAGATGAGCTGAGATGGGCCTCATTCCACCTGAGTAAGTAGGGGTCCCGGACAGGTAACCTTCTACCTGAATCTCACAGGATAAATAGATGCTTTTCAGTACAATTAGTTCTTGCTTATAAGTTCTCAAACCCTCCATAATTGCCCCCTGCTTCTCCTATTCACTCCACTATACCTCTGAATCCCTCTTTTAAAGCTTTGTTGATAAAAATCTACTGAATGTGCTCTGAGATTCCCCTTTCAATGGTGCTACAGAAGCCTTGAGTTGACCAGACTGCTTCAAGTCCATGGGATTGGAACTGGCTTGCCACTTATCCTATTGAAATCTCTCCATCTCCTTACTCTTGCTTGCATCTTAAGTTTGTATCGTTTGTTCTGAGGAACACAGCTCTGTGCATTATGGCACCAAAGTTCATCCAGGTATAATTAATTATCTCATGGTGTTACTTGTATTGGCAGCCAAACCCCCGAAGGGGAAAGTTTTTAAAATATGGGTGTTTCTGGAGATGATGGGTAGAGTAGAATCTCTGCACATAACAGTGCTGATAGATACAGTGAAATACACAATATACGTTCTTTAGGGAGTGCTAATCCCGTACTGTAACCCATCACTGAAACCTTCCTCTTCACTCTGGTCAAGGTGGGGAGCATGCCCATCCATCCTGAAGGAGCACAGTGCATGACTTTAGGAGATGATCAGCATCAGCTCTGTAGGCTGATTCCCCAGTTCCAGGGCATCATATCAGTCTTGTGCCATGTATATTGATTGTAGCATTTCTTGCAGAGATGCTGGCTTATGTCTAGTCTCAACTGCATTCTGGCTCAATGCAATTCTTTAGGCCCCTGCATGCTGAGAGAGGGAGATGAGAGAGACTGCTCGAAGGTGAAACAGACTCAGTCTGCAGAGGCTTCTCTCTCATTGGTCCTGCCTGCCTACAAAGCTCTGTCTGCAGTGAAACTGAGCACCTTCTACCTTTTGATTGCCAGTCAAGGAGAGGCTGCCTGCAGTGGCAGATTTGGGTCCCCAGAACTGACCAGATTTCTAATGGTGGGGAAGGGGAGATTGTGGAGTCAGACCACAGCTTACATAATGTGTGGCATACTCAAAACTGGGTCTTAGAAATGGCCAAGAGGTACATGAAAAGATGTTCAACATCATTAATCATTGCTGTTGTTCAGTCACTAAATTGTGTCCAATCCTTTGTGACCACATGGATGTAGCACGCCAGGCTTCCCTGTCCCCTACCATCTCCCCAGAGTTTGCTCAGACTCATGTCCATTGAGTCGGTGATGGTATCTAATCATCTCATCCTCTGCTGCCCTCTTCTCCTTTTGCCTTTCATCTTTCCCAGTATCAGGGTCTTTTCCAACAAGTCAGCTCTTTGCATCAGGTGGCCAAAACATTGGAACTTCAGCAATAGTCCTTTCAATTAATATTCAGGATTGATTTCCTTTGGATTGACCGGTTTGATCTCCCTGTAGTCCAAGGGAGTCTCAAGAGTCTTCTCCAACACCACAGTTGGAAAGCATCAATTCTTCACCCCTCAGCCATCTTTATGGTCCACCTCTCACATCCATACATGACTACTGGAAAAACTATGGCTTTGACTACATGAATCTTTGTTGATAAAGTGATGTCTTTGCTTTTTAATACACTGTCTAGGTTTGTCATAGCTTTCCTTCCAAGGAGCAAGCATCTTTTAATTTTATGGCTGCAGTCACCATCTGCAGTGATTTGGGAGTCTAAGAAGATAAAATCTGTCACTGCTTCCACTTTTCCCCCTTCTATTTCCCATGAAGTGATGGGACCAGATGCCATGATCTTAGCTTTTTGAATGTTGAGTTTTAAGCCAGCTTTTTCACTCTCCTCTTTCACCCTCATCAAGAGGCTCTTTAATTCCTCTTCACTTTCTGCCATGAGAGTGGTATCAACTTGCATATTTGAGGTTGTTGCTATTTCTTCCAGCAATCTTGATTCCGCTTGTAACTCATCCAGCCAGGCATTTTTCATGATGTACTCTGCATATAAATTAAATAAACAGGGTGATAATATACAGCCTTGTCATACTCCTTTCCCAATTTTGAACCAGTCAGTTTTTCCATGTCTGGATTTACCTGCTGCTTCTTGACCTGCATACAGGTTTCTCAGGAGATAGGTAGGATGATCTGGTATTCCCATCTCAGACTTTTCCACAGTTTGTTGTGATCCACATAGTCAAAGGCTTTTGCGAAGTCAGTGAAACATAAGTAGATGTTTTTCTGAAATTCCCTTGCTTTTTCTATGATCCAACAATGAATGTTGGCAATTTAACCTCTGGCTCCTCTGCCTTTTCTAAACCCAGCTTGTACATCTGAAAGTTCTCAATTCAAGTACTGCTGAAGCCTAGCTTGAAGGATTTTGAGCATATCCTTATTAGAATGAGAAGTGAGTGCAATTGTGTGGTAGTTTGAACATTTTTTTAGCACTGGCCTTCTTTGGAATTGGGATGAAAATTGGCCTTTTACAGTCCTGTCAGCAAATTTGTCAGCAAATTTGGTAAACCCAGTAGTGGCCAAAGGGCTGGAAAAGGTCAGTTTTCATCCCAGTTCCAAAGAAGGGCAATGCTAAAAAAGTACCATATGATCCAGCCATTCCACTTCTGAATATATACCCAAAGGAAATGAAATCACTCTCTTAAAGAGGTGTTTGCACTCCCATGTTCACTGCAGCATTATTTACCTTGGTCAAGACATGAATAAAAGCTAAGTGTTCATCAAGCTATTAATGTGATATATATCTGCAGTGGAATATTATTCAGCCATAAAAAAGAATAAAATTCTTCCATTTGCAACAACATAGATGGACCTTGAGGGCATTATGCTAAGTGAAGTAAGTCAGACAGAGAAAGACAAATCCTCTACATTCTCCTTTATATGTGGAATCTAAAAATCTCAGAGGAATAGAGAGTAGAATTGTGGTTGTTAGGGGCTGAGGGGTAGGGTAAATGGGGAGAGGTGGTCAAAGAGCAAACTTGCAGCAATAAGAGAAACAAGTTTGGGGCATCCAATTATGGCATGGTAATTATAATTAACATACTGTGTATTGCATACTTCGACGTTTCTAAGAGAGGAGATCTTAAAAGTTATCACTGCACATAGCAAAAATCATAATTATCTGAGGGATGGAGGTGTTAACTAACTTTATTGGGTTAATCATTTTGCAATATGTATGTGTATCAAATCATGTTGTACACTTTAAGCTTACATATATGTCAAAAATACCTTAATAAAGGTGGAAAAAATTGAGAATTGATAACATAGCTCTTCCTCACCCTTGCATTCAGAGTAGTTCATCAAACGTTTATGGACTGCCTCTGCTGAGATGGGCACTATGCTGACTGTAGGGACCCAGGGACAAAGAAGACAAGACTCACAGCTCTTCAGGGGTCTTTGAATTGGTGAATGAGTGTTCTGTACCTGAACAGTATCTAATCAATCTTCATCCTTTAAAAGTCTCTTGAATGGTTCCCATCTTCTCCACCCCTCTTGAAAGCTTCATCATCCTTTAGACAGAGGTCCCCTCTGTGCTCTGTACACAGAGTAGCCCTGTTCTCTCTGAGTCATAGTCAGATGGGTCTCTCTCTTCTGAACGTCTTGTTCAAGAGACTATGAGGACAGGAGCAGTGTGTTTTCATTTCTGAGTTCTCATTGCTCCTATTTAGGGTGTGGGTGTTCTGAGAAAGTGCTTCAAATGATAAATCTCAAAGCTTGTGTCTGTCTCGTCTTTATTCATTCAGTGTCATTTCCAAGTTGGGACAGAGGAATTCTAGTCAGTACTTGAGTTCAGAAGAAATTGACTGGTGAAGGAGACCTTGAAGCCAGGAGAGGGGAGTTTGGTCAGTGCCCAGCTCTGCCATTCGTATGAATTATCTCATTTCTCTTGGCCTCCTAGCAGCTTTATCCATAAAAATTTCTCCCTCCACTGTGGGCAGTGGGCTGGATAAGACACAGCTAAGCCCATTCATGGCTTAGTCAATCATTGTTTTCATATGGAGATTCATCTGACCAACATTTAAAGAGAGCCAACTGCATAAGTGACTTCTCCTATGAGATTTTGTACAATGTATCTCAGTTGGTCCTAATGGAATGTTTACTCTGCACCCAATAAACTTCAGCTCTCCTGTCCCCTTGTTCTTCCCTCTGCTTGGTAGGCACAGCCCTTCCCCAAGCCCTCTGCCTTTTTTTGGTTTGTTTTCTAAATGCTCGGTTTCTATTTGGGCTTCTTGATGGTTGTCTCCTCTGTGAAGCCTTTTCTAGATCCTCTTCCTTCTATCCCAAGTGGAACTCTGGTGGCACTTCATGTCTCCTCTCCAGTGGTACTCTTGTGGCCCTAGTGCAGTTACTGATCTTAAAGTCTTGTCTTCCCACCAGACTGTGAGGTCTGTAAGAGCTGGATCCCCCATAGTACTTAGCACTGAGCCTTGCCCGTATTAGATGCTCAGCAAATGAGTGCTGCCTTGGTTTATCTCTCCTCCCTCCTAGAAAGTCTATAGCAGTGACGCTTAAACATGTTGGCCTCAGGACTCTTTTGTATTTTTTAAGGTTGTTGAGGACTCTAGAGAGGTTTTGCCTCTTTGTGGCAAACTCTATGTGGGTTACACCTATTCACATTACCATATTAGAAATTAAAATTGAGAAATTGTTTAAAATTCACCAATCACATATTTTCCAATAGAAAGTATGGCATTGCTTTACATTTCTATAAATCTTTTTAAAGGCTGGCCTGAGACTGGTAGATTTTTTTTATCTTCTATTACATTCAATCTGCAATAATATGCTGTTTAGTTAAAGTAGATGAAGGAAATTCTGCAGTTGGGGAGGGTAAAACATTTTAGCAGAGTTTTCAGATAAGTGTAGACATTTTTCTTTGCTACTACATCAAAAATTTGATATATGGTAGTTTCTTAGAGTTTAGTTGCATTGTGGAATCTGGAACCATATTAACGAACATTTGGTACTCAGATATATTAAAATCTACTAATCTATTTTGCATTTCAAATAGATATTTTTCCTATGCATGATTTTGTAACATCATGTATTGGTCATATGGAAAACATTGGTTTACTGACTTATACCAATTTTTCAAATGTTGACAATTTTATTCCAAAATTCAAGTAGTTACGTTTGTTACTTTTATCCACTGAAGTCATCAGAAAAGTTTTAAGCATTGTGAAGCAGTTAAGTTTATGGTGGTAGATATACATTTCCCAACAATCTAATTTTTGATCAAAATCTTGAATGTATGATTGGCAAAAAGCATGTCAATTTTGCCCTTGAAGTGACATCCTCATTTTGTTCATTTTTAAGAAAATATCTGCCAATAATGTTTGAACAACTACAGTTTGTCAGTCATTCTTCCAGTTCAAACTGGAAAAGGTTATCTGTATAGCTTGCATCTCAGTTTCCTAACTACATTTCTTTGAGACAACTATTATACTTTAGTAGCAGCAGAAGTGTTTTATACCCATTTCTCATTTTGTCTTGGCATAGAAAAAGACGTATACTCAACATTATAAATCTAATAAAGTAAATAAGTTGAACTGTTTCTTTAAGGAAATTCTTAAGTAAAATTTACTTTTTTAAAAAACTATTTTTCATGGCAATAAAGAGTACAGTGACCATGAATCCAATTTGGTTTCAATGCCCTGATATGTTCTAAGAACTCAGAAATTTTTAACAACTGTGGTTTCTGCAGAAAATTTTGAGTTTGTTAACAATTCAAAACATTAAAACAGTGAAAATGGTGGAGACTTATCTTAGCATTATGGTGACAACAAGTCTGATCTCATACACCCCCTCTAAGAGTCTCAGAGATCCCTTTAGGGGTCCTAGGATGATACTTTGAGAACTACTGATCTACAGGATTAGTTTCTATATTTCTCCCCCTTTGTATTAATCTTGTCTGTACTAAGAGTGAAAAGACTCACTTGTGCTAGATCTAGCCTGAAGATTTGGAGAGACAGATTTTTTTCCTTGATTTGATTACTTTCTACAACTCCATTTTCCCCTTGGTTTATGCATTATATCTTTGGATTCACCAGGAGCTGGCAACCTATTCAGAGGCCTCCAGAGCTAAGACTGATCAAGTGATTGAGTGCTGAAGAACAGGGCAGAAAGTAAGAAAAGAGAGTGGGGTCAGAGAAAGCACACAGGACGCAGGTTTAAAGAGAAAGAATTTCAGAATGAAAGAAGGACTAAAGAAAGAAGGTGAAAAGAGAAAAAAATGAAGAAAAAGAAAGGCAATGAAAGTAAAGAAACCTAGAGGGGTCAGATGAGGTGGGAGGAGGGAGGGAGGTTCAAGAGGAAGGAGACATATGCATATCTATGCCTGGTTCCTATCGATGTATGGCAGAAACCAACACAATATTGTAAAACAATTATCTTTCAATTAAAAATAAATAACTTTAAAAAAGGAGTGAAGAAAAAAAAAAAAAAAACGGAAGAGGGGCACTAGAGTGAGAGGGCATGAGGCAACGTATTAGAAAGATCTGAATAGAAGGTCTGGGTTCGGTAGAACCTCTTCTAGCCTTGATCCTTGCAAGAGTCAACATCCTGCCTGGGCCTAACATTTTCCCTCTGCAAAGTGAGAGGGCTGAGTGGGAAGGAAATGGTGCTGGAGGCTGATAAGACCTTCCACAGACGGGCTCCAGGAGTCCCTGAACTCCCCAAATTGTGAGCAAAGTCTTGTGTGTCCATGGGTTATTTTAGGGCAGGAAGGGAGTTGTTTTCATGAGTTACTCAAAAGTCTCTTAACCAAACTGGACAAAGAACCACCAGCTTGGTTGGTTTATGATCTTTTCTAGCCCTAAAACTTTATGTTTCTTGCATGCAAGGGGACTCTGTAAGTTGGTTTTAAAATTGTTTCCCGGCCTGGCCTTAAACGTTCACCTTCACTGTCTTTGAACATGAAATCTCTGGTCTCTATGATTTGTTTTTTCTTAGGTAGGGGAAAACAAAATCCCTGGGAATTCTGAACCCTGACCCATTGCAGTGCCCAGCAGGTAGGACTGGTGAGGAATCGGCATCTCTGGGGGCCGTGGAGCACAGCTGCTGCCCACGGTGTGCGTGCAAACAGAAATGGCTTTACTCTGCATGCCGGCGCTGCAGCTCCTCTGGTCTCAGCTTGTTGACTTGGTCCCAGGGAAGGAACGAAGCTGGCCAAGTCCAATGAATGGCCGGCAGTGGAAAACCAGCGCTGCTGTCTGCTGGCAGCTGGGGCGGGCAACACCACCCGTGGTCAGCTCCCCCCAAGCGGTGCTCCGCTTCCCCCACGACGGCTGGCTTTGGCAGCCACTGCCAGGCCTGAGAATGCAGGAAGTCCTGGGTCACGGTGACCTCTAGTTACTGATGCCAGATGAAATATGCCCTGGAGGTTCTCCAGGGTCACATGGTGTGTGGAGCAAGAGAAGGCAGGGCTGCTCTTGCGCTGACAAAGTGGATTTTGGCTCCAAAATGGCACCCCTTGGGGAGTAGGAGGGGTTGTGGGTGGGAAGGGGGAGGGCGGGCAGGGCGGTGGTGTGACACTGGGTTAAAGGGAGAATTAGTCTTGCTTTCTTTAATCCCCTCAAGCCTTCCAGGAAGCCACTTGCTCCTGGAGGTGGAGACACATCCCCACATCTGTGGTGCAAAAATTTAGGAAGAGGTTTCTGTGTATCTTTGTTGTTTATGAGACAGGATGGATGAGCTTCTGGCTCTGTCTATGCTGAAGCTTGAGCTGGAAAAAAGCTGTACAGTAATGCCCTTCTATAGCTCAACTGCTCAAAATGGAAGGAAGATGGACAGTGGATGTTCAGGGATCTACACCCTCTGGCCTTGGATTGTCCTTTAACCATTATTTGGAAAAACAATGTCTTTGCAGTTCCTTCATGTTGAGTCTCTCTTCGTTTTGTTCTTACCAAGTTAGGTTATCTATCCTCTGATTCTGAGCTCCAGAATCCTAGAGGAGACCCAGCAGTACTCCAGTGAGGCTCTACCAGAGGGCCAATGATGGACACCTTGGTCCCACCTAGGTCCACAGTGCCCAAATACAATCACTTTGCCTTGACCTGGGCAGAGGGAGGGAGCTTGGCTACTTTACTTTCAAGAATCAGTAACAGAGACCTAAAATGGAAACAGCTGAGAAAAAAGAAGCCAAGTCGAAAACAAGATCCAGCTGGAGGAGGTCAGGCCTGATAAGCAGGCTGACCACAGGCTTGGAAAAGAGGTCAGGCCCCAGGAGTTGGGCCGGAGCAGCATGGAGTGTTTTTGCCAAGGGGAGATGATGGCCTGTGAGGTAGGTGGGCTCTGCTGTCCCATCCTGTAGCTGGCTCCAGTGAGCAGAAGGAGGTCTTTCTGGCTTTCCTCCTATTCTCTACTGAAGGACAGAATTCCTCAGCTTGGTTGAAATGGAGTTAAGCAGGGTATGCCTGGGGATATAGAAGAGAGGGATCTTTGGGGAAAATGAAACATATTATTCAACAGCCAGTTCCAATCTTACCTCCTCCAAGAACTCTTACCGAGTCACTCTGCATGAGTCTTGGCCCAACCTCTCTACCCCACTCTTTTGCACTTCATATTTTGTTTACAGTATGCATCTCAAACTGTCAGATCAGAAATTATTTGGTAATAGTGCATGCTTATGTTCTAAGTTGCTTCAGTCGTGTCCTACTCCTTGCAACCCTATGGGCTATAGACCCTCAAGCTCTTCTGTCCTCGGGATTCTCCAGGCAAGAATACTGGAGTGGGTTGCCAAGCCCTCCTTCAGGGGATCTTCCTGACTCAGGGATCGAACCCACATCTTATGTCTCCTGCACTGGCAGGTGGGTTCTTTACGGCTAGCGCCACATGGGAAGCCCCATTTGGTGATAGTGACTAATATTTGTACAGTGTATCTCTGCTAGGACAATTCATTACTTTTGCAAGTGTTAACGCATTTGTTCTTTCTCTATAGTGATTGTGAGAAACAGCTAGATAGTTATGGTTAGTCTTCTTCAGATAGAGGCAAGCTAATACAAAAAACACAGACTTTGATTCCATTAGATAAGGGTTTGAATATAAGCTTTATTATTTGGTGACTAGATGAGCTGGGCCCTGGAGGAGGGCATGGCAACCCACTCCAGTATTCTTGTCTGCAGAATCCCCATGGACAGAGGAGTCTGGTGGGCTATAGTCCATGAGGTCGCAAAGAGTCGGACACGACTAAGTGACTAAGCACAGCACAGCACAGCAAGCTGGGACACTTGGCTGAATCAGTCCAGCGGGTGCCACCAAGAGAGATCTGTGCCCTCTTATTTGGTAGTGAAATCACTGCCATTTCTACCACAAGCTCTGTTTTTGGTAAAAGAAAATCCTGCCCTACACACACAGAAAAAGATTATTTTGGAGGCATCATATTTTCACCAACAGGGTTTTTGGAACCCTGAGCAAATGCCATGGTTTTCTAGCATCAAAACAAGTTTATTCCAAAGTTTCTTTTGGACATTTGAAGGCAGTAAGCTCTGCCAGTGTTCACATCATTGCTCTCCTTGGCAACCATGCCCTTGGGTCACTGCTGCCCGTCCGGGCACATCCCTGCACCTCTGTCCTCCTTTCGTTCCTCTCCCTTTCCCTGTTGCATATTATCCCTTCCAACCATTTGCATTGCTCCCTTGAAGCTGGCCTGTCCGTGCTGACAGACTCATATTTTTAGTCTCTTTATTGAGTTTTCTATCTTCTGTCTTTACTGAAAGTTGTCTTCCCAAGGGGAACCACTTGCCTGGAAGTTCTTTTACCTGAATTTCCAACACATTTTCCTTAACTCTTATCCTGACATCAGAGCAATGCAACTTTTTCCAGTGCCCCACATTTTTGCTTCCAAATCATTCTTCTTCCTATTTCCTTTTTCTCTCAAAAAACATAGTCTTTGGCTACACCACCCAAATCATTCATGTTCCACCTCATCCTCACGGCCAGCTGTGGCCATTCTCATCTTTCTGCACGTTCATTGGAGACTTCGGCACACAGTTGGCTGTTCTCCTTCCTTCCCTGGGCCCTCCCCTGGCAGAGTGGTTACTATCCAGAGGGCTATCCAGTTCCTTGACTTGCACAAATGTCAGCATCTCATCCTATGACCACAAACTTCTATCTTTCCACCTCTCACCCACTGCAGCTGTTCCTTGAGGTTTTTGACACTTGTTTGGTTGTTGATGCCTACCTTCCTTCACCTAATAGTTCTCTGTTTTCCTGGCCATCATTCTGCCCAGCCTAGGGGGCAATTCTTGTTAATATCATATATCGCTTTTCTTGGCCACTGTACATTCTGATCAACTCTGTTTCCTCTGTTTCTGCACTTGGACCATGACTAATGGGGGGAAATTATAAATTGAAGCCACTATAAATTCATGGCTTCAACCTCAGTCTGGTCATTAGTGACACCTGTAAAGTCTTTTATGTACCTAGAATTTTTCCTCTTTTTATTTACTACAACAGACATTGTAGAATTTTTTTAGAGACTCAACCAGTCTATCCTATGGCTCTATCACTCAGCAATGTACCATATCTTCACAATGATGTTGATGTTCTCAGTTGAGAACTGTATCTAGGATCATTCATTATCTTGTCTATACCTGCCTCTGTCAAATAGATGTCTCTTTACACTTCAGGTCAGCTCCCCCAAGGTCTGGATTTCATTATGTGCCTCTTCCTCCTCAAGCCCTTTGTTCTAACAGTTCTCTCCTATTCCTTGTCTTCAGCATCTTCTTCACTACTTGCTTTTCCCCTTCAGCATAGAAAATTACCTCTCTCTCCTACCTAAGCAACCCATATTTATTAAAAACTGCATTCGACTGCAAGGAGATCCAACCAGTCCATTCTAAAGGAGATCAGCCCTGGGTGTTCTTTGGAAGGAATGATGCTAAAGCTGAAACTCCAGTACTTTGGCCACCTCATGCGAAGAGTTGACTCTTTGGAAAAGACTCTGATGCTGGGAGGGATTGGGGGCAGGAGGAGAAGGGGACGACAGAGGATGAGATGGCTGGATGGCATCACCGACTTGATGGACGTGAGTTTGAGTGAACTCCAGGAGATGGTGGTGGACAGGGAGGCCTGGCGTGCTGCGATTCATAGGGTTGCAAAGAGTTGGACATGATTGAACGACTGAACTGAAGTGAACATTCCAGTGATACTCCTTTAGCCAACAGTTCTTGCTTCCTTCACCTACAAACCATTTGAGAGTGTACTTAGCTACTTGGCTATGGCTGAATCTACATCTTCACTACCCACTCTTTCTTCAACCAGCCCATCTAGCTGCTGCCGCCACACGTGACCTTGAAGAGGCAAATCAGACAGATCTGAGACCTGTTTTTCTTGACCTCTCTATAGTATTTGATGCTTTGTATATTTCCTGTTTCTTGAAGTTTCTCTTTCCTTAGCATCTGGGATTGTACCTATTCCTACATTTTCTATTTTACCACTCATTTATTTATTTTTTTTCATTTTCAAGTTAGTAATAATAATAATAGCAATTATTTCTTTTTTAAAAATAATTATACTCATTTATTTTTGGTTGTGATGGGTCTTTGTTGCTGCACAGGTCTTTTCTCCAGTGTGGCCAGTGGGAGCTACTCTTTCTGGCAGTGCAAGGGCTTCTCATGGTTTTGGCTTCTCTTACTGTGGAACATGGGCTCTAGGGCATGTGGGCTTCGGTAGCTGTGGCACGTGGGTTCAGTAGTTGCTGTTCCTGGCCTCCAGAGCACAGGCTCAACAATGTTGGCACCCAGGCTTTAGTGTCTCTGTGGCATGTGGAATCTTCCTGGACCAGGGATCAAATCTGCGAGTCTTGTGTCTCCTGCATTGGTAGGCAGATTGTTTCCTACTGAGCCACCAGGGAAGCCCAGTGATTATTTCTTGAGTATTCACAATTGCCATCCTATCTGGTCAGATTTTTATGTACATCCTTTCCTTTGATGCATACAACCTAGGAGATACAGCCTATAGTATTCTCACTTTGCAGATAAAGAAACTGGGCTGGATGGGTCTAAATGGCTTGTTCAAACCACACAGCTGCTAATAAGCAACTGAACTGGGATTTGAACTCAGACATTCTGGCTCTTGGATATAACCACAGTCACTACTGTCCTCATCTCCTCTAAGTTTTTGTTCCTGGGATTTCAGCCTCAGTCTTCTCTTCTCATCCTACATACTCTTTCCAAATGAACTTGTCACCTGCTCCTATATTTTGTTGTTATTGTTGTTTAGTCTCTTTTGTGTCCAACTCTTTTGCGACCCCATGGACTGTAGCCCACCAGTCTCCACTTCCTGAGCCAGGGATTGAAGCCACGTCTCCTGCATTGGCAGGTGGATTCTTTACTACTGAGTTACCAGGGAAGCCTTTCTCCTATATTAAGTCCTAATTCTATAATCCAGTTGGAATGATTGTAAAAACTATTTCCCCTGGCCTCTCCTTTACCTGTTTTTTCATTTGCAAAATGGAAATAAAAGCAGCACCTACCTCATAGGATCATATATGGTAAGCAGATATATGTGAAAGCTGATCTCCTTTCCTAGACGCTGGGTAACTCTTCTTTGAATCTGCCCCAGGCATCTCATTCACAGCATGTCCCAAACTGAACTTACCATATCCTAAATGTTTCAATATTGATGGCTATCCCCTCTTCTCCACCCAGTTGCCTTTTTTCTCTTGATCTGGCATGTAACCTATCTCCAAGTTGGATCCTATAGATTCTCAAGCTTCAATTGACTTCATTGCCTAAATTCAGACCCTTGTCACTTCACATCTGAACAATTGCAATATTTTTCTACATAAAATTCCTGCCTCTACTTTCTATAGTCCTGAAAGATTACTAAAGAAAAAAAAAATCAGATGATGTCTGACTGATGATTTCAGGCAGATGATTTCTTCCTAAAATTCTTCTGTGGCTCCCTAAAACTTTCAGGATAAACTTTAAACTCCTTAGGATGTTCAGTCTTTTTAGAATATTCTCCTTGCTTTTCTCCATTTTCTTATTTTTGCTACTCTCCTTTTAACTTTTGCCTCAATTGTAAATTGAATCATAGTCTCAATTGGCAGTCTCTGAAGTGCCAAGGTCTCTCAAAGCTCATTGCATTTGTAAATGCTTCTCTTCCTAGGCATCCCTTCTTGCTCTGGCTAACTCCATCTTGTGTTTCTTTAAAGACTTAGCTCAGCTCTCACCTTCCTGATGCTCATGGCATAGTATGTTACTTCATCTGAGTTTCTGCAGCACCTCACACATAGTTCTACCAATCAATTAACATTGCATATCATGGTTCTGAACTTCACTTTGCTCCAAACACCTAGAGCTAGGGTTGTTAAACTATGGCCCATGGTCCAAATCCAGTGGAGATGATTTGTTTTTGGAACACAGGCATGATCATTCACATAAATATTGGCTGCTTTTGCACTATGAGAGCAAAACTGAATAGCTGTGATAGAGTCTATATAATTCACAAAGTAAAAATATTTATCATCTGGTCCCTTATAGAAAATGTTTGCAGATCCCTTGACCTTGCATCAATTACTGTGCATTACTATAGCCAGGTTCTTAGTCAGAAGTGCCCATGTGTGGAGGGAGGAAATGGATTAAGATTTTGCAAAGGATGAGTAGTTGGATTATTCAGATACACAATGTAGGGGGTCACCTCCCCACCCCACTGATAATGTCGTAATAACTTATGCCCACACACGTATCCTTATGAAGCACCTCTTAAAAGTGCTGTAAGGCAGGGAGTGTGAGTTTTCCATCTTTATATCTTTCATGTAAGGCAGGGAGTGTGAGTTTTTCATCTTTATGTCTTTCATGTTTAGTCCAGTGAGCATCTTGGGATATACTCATGGACTCTCAGGAAAAGCTGAACACCTAGAGACAGGCATACAGTTGAGCAGATATATGATGCCTTCAGGACGCCGTCTCTGTCTCATGTCTCTGCTGTTTGTCACTTTGTCAGCTTTAGTTTTCCCTTTCACTACGGACTTCCTCCAGCTGGCAAAAATCATGGCCCATTTCAGCTCCTCAATATTTCATCTCATAGCTTTCAGCTATCGACCAGGCCTTATTTTGATTTGCTCTTAGTTCCAAATCCCAAAATTTAGTTGACTATTTCTTGTGGTCAGGGAATAGTGGGTAAATGAGAAAATGGAAGCTTTAGTGATACATATAGATAGACTGGAGAAAGAAGATCTCCCAAGATAGAAGTGGTACTCTTCAGAAAAAGAGGTACTGGACGGATGGTACCATAGGTGACTTTTATAGTAGTTCCTGGCAGTTTCCCCCTATAGAGTACCTGGTAGATGTCCCCACTCATAGTAACACATAAGAGGTGCTTAACTAATATATGTTGACTCAATAAATGAATGACTAAATGAAATGAATAAAGGAGTTAACCTCTTCTGCTGTAAGACGAGAATAGCATTTATCTTATAGGCTTGTATTGAGGAAAAAAAAAAACAAAAACACTTATGCACTACTTGGCAGATAATAGACACTCAGTAAATACTACCTAATGTTCCAGTCCCCCACCTGGGGTGGATTTGGGAGGGAAACTTAAGGAGAGACATAGCATATCACCTTTAAAAATTTCATCAACAAGATGACCTGATAAAATCTCTGTTAATCTCTATGTCCCATCTTGTCTCCTAATCATACTTAAGTCAACATAAATAAAGTCAGGGCTTGCCCTTGGCTCATCCTGAATTGCCAGATTCTTTAAGAAAAACTCTAGGGCATCCCAGAACAAATACCTCATTTGTACCAATAAAGGACTATATTCATATGATCAGAAGACTAACAGAAACTTAAGGTTAAGAACTGGATCAGTGTTTATTTTTTCATGAGCAAAGCTTACCTTTTCACCAGACTAGCTCACTCAACATACAACCAAACAATTAATTCTTGCACTTTCTTGAACATACCTTCTCTCTTGGGTCACCCTTGCTCTTTATCTCATACTAAATGTCTTCTTCTGCTCCATTACCTTCATTTGCATAGCTCTTCCACCTTCAGCACCTGCTCTGACTCTAATTCCATCCCATCCCCACCCACCTCTAGAAATTATAAAACAACTTTTCCCCAGACCTGTTACAGAACATTTCTGCTCAAGCCAACCGCCTGGGGTTCTTACCTCCTACCCTAATTTTCATCATAAAACTGTTCCTTCCAAACCCATATTGGGTAATGCTAAAGAAGGTTTCTGATGAATAAAAAATTTCTCTCCACTGATAAACACTTTTTTGAAACCATTTATGGTTTATAGAGCTCTCTACAACTCTCTGATGGCCATGGTATTAAGGCCACCTCATTCTTGATCACAGTGCCAGTATCTTAAATTTAAGAGTTTTGGGAGATGAGACTTCTCTTTTACTGAGAATAATTTCTTATATCTTTCTGGGTGACATTTTTCAATGGCATCTCTCAATGCTGAAGGACACTTTAGAGGTTGTTTACTACATTGGTCTTTAAAGATATCTGAATCTTTTCTAAGTGTCCCCAAGGGGCAATATAATCTGTACTTATATTTATGATTTATTTATGACTTCCAGAGGAATACCAGTTTCTTCCCTCTGCACAATTAGGCATTTCCCATTTTTATCCAGTTCTTTCTTATATACTGAGGAATATTTTCTGAGTGCCATATCACTTCAGTCATGTCTGATTCTTTGTGACCCTATGGACTGTAGCCTGCCAGACTCCTCTGTCCATGGGATTCTCCAGGCAAGAATACTGGAGTGGGTTGCCATGCCTTCCTCCAGGGGATCTTCCCAACCCAGGGATCGAACCCATGTCTCTTATATCTCCTGCATTGGCAGGCAGGTTCTTTACCACTAGCACTACCTGAGAAGCCGGAGGAACATTCTGCCCTCCTGCAAACTTTAACTGTGAAATCATCTGGTGTCTATTCAAAATAGTCGACATTTCCTGTTATCCACATGAAAGCTTGAGTAGGTACATGGGATCAAGTTTGTGTCTCCTTTGTTTTCTCTTTTTCATCACCACCAGCCTTGGGAACTTCAGCTGTTGTTTATGTGTTATAGTTTTGGGTTGCTTAGCTTTTCTCATGATAGATTCTGGTTTATCAATTTTCTTTTTAAAATTCTTAATTCTAACAGGTTGACTTCTCTTTGAATTCTAAAGAATAGAGGATATCTAAATGTCTTTCAGAGTTTGCCTTGAATATAGAGATATTCTAAATTGGAAACATTTGTTGAAGTTTAGCCTAAGTAGAAATTAGTGTGTCAATATTCATAATTGTTCTAGCCTATTCTCAAAAATGAAAATGAAAGTGAAAGTGAAAGTGAAAGTCGTTCTGTTGTGTCCGACTGTTTGTGACCCCACGGGCTGTCCATGGAATTCTCCAGGCCAGAATACTGATTGGGTAGACTTTCTTTTCTCCAGGGGATCTTCCCAACCCAGAGATCGAACCCAGATCTCCTTCATTGCAGGTGGATTCTTCACCAGCTGAGCCACAAGGGAAGCCCAAGAATACTGGAGTGGGTAGCCTATCCCTTCTCCAGGGGATCTTCCCAACCCAGGAATCGAACCAGGGTCTCCCGCATTACAGGTGGATTCTTTACCAACTGAGCTATCAGGAAACCCATTCTCAAAAATAGCATGAGATTATTATCATGATAGCAAGAATACAAAAACCACCAATGGTGGTGACCCTGGCCTTCTGCACATGCCTTGAATATGTCAAGCTTTTTTACTTCAGAGCATTTGAATGCTTTTTCTTTTGCCTGGAATACTCCTTGCAATCTCTTCTCAAACATTTGCCTGCCAGCTCCTCAGGCTTGAAGTCTCTGAGAAATTTTTCTTTGATTCGTTTACCCCCGACCTCCAGTGTCCATCTAAATCATGTCACCCTTCATGGCAAGCATCACAGTTTTAAATACATTTATTTGTATGATTATTTAGCAACTATCTTCTCCACTATACTGTAAACTCTGAAAAGTTTGCAATTTTGTCTGCTTCATTTATAATGAAATTCCCAGCTCCTGGCAGAGAGCCTGGCTTATGTTGGGAATTCACATATTTGTTGGATGAATGAGTGAATGAATAACTCCTAAAGCATGCTGTTTCCTTCCTTCCTTACTTACATTTGTATATGGCCTTGTTGTTTTTTGTGTTCCTGTCATTATAGGTGGGGAAAGGTGGTCATCACTGTCCCAATTTCCATCTAATGAAGCTAAAGTCTAGAAGAAGGAGCTGATAACACAAACTCACTTAGGTGGTAGCATGTGGAGCTGTTGTCTCAGTCTAGTTCTTGGTTGTTTTTAATTAAAATTTTCTTTTGTTGTTCTTAAAATTTTTTTCCTAGCATTCTTCTATTAGTAATATTTAAAAATAGTAAAATCGTTTTTTTGGGAAATGATTTAAATGCCCACAATTTAATTTTTTTAACTTGAAAAAACAGTATCCGCTTCCTAGAAAGATCTAGGTAAAATACAATCTCCTGAATTTTTTTTTTTTTTTTGAGTGTACTTTTTTTTTTTAATAGAGCAGTTTTAGGTTCACAGCAAAATTGAGCAAAAAGATACAGAGATTTTTCCATTTGCCCACCACCACCCCATGACTTTTACAGAGGAGCCTGGCAGGTTATAGTGTATGGGGTCGCAAGAGTCGGACGCGACCAAGCACACACAGCACAGCAGCACCCTGTGACTTTTAAGACTTGATTTCTTCACACAACCTATTGTAGAGAAGAATGTAAAGGGAGGATTTCACTGACTTAATTCTATTTTGGGGGGTTCACAGAACTTCACATAGGTTGTATGTAATATATATTGATTAAAGGCAGGAAACAGTGTCTCCATCTGAATACTTTTAATGTATTTTCTTTTGAGAGCAATTGGTCAAAATGAAAATATTAGTTCTTTTCAACCCAGTGGCTCAAAAAATTAAAAATACTCTTAAACATACCTTTTTCTTCATAATATATCTATTACAAATTACACTTTTTTACTATTGATTTACTTTGTTATTACCTTTGCAACAACATGAAGACTTGAAAGCAATGCAACATCATTCCTCTATAGAAATTCCATACATTTAGCCTTTTTTCCCCAGTGAGTCATACGACTTTTTAGCCGTGGACAGTGGAGCCCGGAGGGCTATAGTCCAGGGGGTCACAGAGAGTCGGACATGACTGAGTGCGCGCACACACACACACACAAATTAATAAGATCTGTTGTTTGTTCTCCTGCATTCAGAAAATGATAAAATCCCAGAACAGTCATAGAACATAAACTTACTTCAAATGAAGAATCATATATATCACTACAAGTGTTTTACTGAGTTGATGTATATTTAAAAAAATACTCCTTGGGAAAAAAATAGATACATGTATATGTGTAACTGAATCACTTTGCTGTGTGCCTGAAACTATCATGACATTGTTAATCAACTATACTATAATATAAAATAAAAACTTAAAAAATATTTCCTATATTGTACACTCTTACTTATATCTCAGGTTATATAACTCCTGAATATCGTATCATTTATTTTCATTTCTGTATGGTGTCAGCCAGGCTTCAAGTAGGAAGAGAGTTTCTCATCACGTAGTATTTTTTTCTCACTTCTTTGTAAGCAAGGAATTTCTTAGAATCCTAAGTTCTTATGGTGGCAGAAGTTTTTATGTGTCATTTAGATCACCTGCCTTTGACTCTCCTCTGCAATGTGTCCTCCAAACTCATCTATTGCTTGCTTGACTACTTTGTGTGATGGGGAAGTCACCACCTCACTTCTACAGTATACACCCAGGGGGAAACCAGGATGGCTGCCTACCCAACTAAGTGTGGTCCCTCGCACCCACCAGCAAGTCACTGGCTTATACAGCATGTGGCTTCATTATGTCTGAACAGTAGCTTTTCTGAATCCTGGGCATCTGGAGATGGTGCTCTGCCCACAGAGCCAGTGTGGATCGTTTGGACTGTCTGCTACCAAGGCAGGCTGACTTCATCTGGGGCTGGAGGAAGGGTATGCTGACAGCAACTTTCAGAATATGGAGATTCCTGGCTAGTTGCTTGCTAGAAAAAAAATAGTTTTAAGTTAGCTTAGGTTTCCAGATGTCCCTCTCAAAATTACATGATTACCATTGGGGAAGATTAAAAAAGGAGAACATGTAATATGTGAATTAATTAGTCTTTTTCACTGATTATTTTTTACTTAACGTTTGGCAGCACAGTTTTCATAAATTTTAGCTTTTAGAATCTGTTTCTCTCTTTTTTTTTTTCCTTCCTTTTTTTTTTATGTTTCAGAACAACTGTCCAGCATGCTGATAGAACCACAATTTTTCTTAGTAAGATTTTATGCACATTCTTTTCACTTGTTGGTTCACACATTTATTCCTTACATTCAGAAATGATTCTGTTTCTGAATTCTTTGGAATAATATAATTTTATAATGTAATTTTAACCATGTCAAATCAAATCCCAACTTTTATGGTACCTTGTAGAATGATGGTGTTCACTCAGGTATTTTCATCTTCCTGTAAAGGAAACTACAATAAAGGCACTGCCTTTAAATTTTTTTATCCAGGTGAGGTGGAGTAATATTTTAAGCTATCAAACTGCTTTTTTCCCCCACCAGTGTTTCTCCCCTCCCTTCCGCTGCACCCCTGTCATTAAGTCAGTTCTTGATGGCCCCAGGGGAGTGAGGAAAAGGGCTGAACTCAGAAATAGCCTGCTTGTCTTTCTGACATTTGTCATGGAAAAGCCTAAGCCCTCAGGGGAACTTTGAGAGTTTTGTGGAGTAGGTAAAAGGTTGGTATTTAAGGATATATACAAAGTATTTTGGCCAGAAGCAGGCAGAGGAGAGAGCAGAGAATTCCTCTGGGCGCTTTGTAAGCCTGTGAGGCTGTGTAGGCTGGGAGGGGACAGAGGAAACAGAGAGGGAGACAGAGAGGGAAAAGGGAGAGGGAGGGAGAGAGAGAATGACACAGAGAGCTCTGTCATCCAGAGGGCAGAAGGACCCCTCCCTGCTGCTTCCCAGCAGTGCTGATGGAGCAATAACCAGATCCTAAAGAGGAAACGGCTACCTCCTGTATAGAACACAATGTGAAAATTGTTACCCAGTTAGTCTCGTAAGAAAAATTCTCTTTCCCCAAGAGTGACAGGAAAACAATGGAGAGTTAAACAGTTATAATGAGCCACGTACCATGTGACAATAGATATAGCAACTCCTGTGGCCTTAACGACTGTAACTCATATTGTCCTCTCACCTCACTTTTACATATGGAGTCCTAACTATGGCATGAGTTTGGGAGAGACAAGGATAGGGAGATAAGTCTCAGGAAGACAATAAATTTGTCTACCAACCTAGCAGAATAGCAACTCGGGACAGGAATATTAAATTGAATTATAGAAAATGAATCTTCATATTATAGTACACCTAAGTGAGGGCTTCCCTGGTGGGCTCAGTGGTGAAAGAATCCACCTGCAATGCAGTAGACACAGGTTCGACCCCTGGGTTGAGAAGATCCCCTGGAGGAGGGCATGGCAACCCACTCCAGTATTCCTATCTGGAGAATCCCATGGACAGAGGAGCCTGGCAGGCTACAGTCCATAGGATCGTAAAGAGTCAGACACGACTGAGCATGCATGTACTCACACCTAAGTGATTGGACTGACAGGCATACTTGTTCTACAATCAAGAACTGTTTTGCTCACTTAAAAAAAATTAAGGTAAAATTGACAATAGTAAAATGTATTATTTTAGTATACACTTCTGCAAGTTTTGGCAAATATTTAGCCTCTAATCACCACCACAATCATGATATAGAATAGTTCTCTCACTCCCCCAAATTCCCCAGTGTATTTTTGTAGTCCATCCCTCTCCCCTGGCAACTATTAGTCTGTTTTTCTCCCTATAGTTTTCGCTTTTCAAGAATGTCATTTAAATGGAATCAAAACTATTGAAGCCTTTTGAGTCTAGCTTCTTTCACTTAGAATAATTCATGTGGGATTCATCTGTGTAATTGCATGTATCCATAGTTTGTGCCTTTTAATTACTGATTGTATGTATTTAATCATATGTATGTACTATGGTTGTTTCCAGCTTTTGGTGACTGCAAATAAAACTGCTATAAATATTCACACACAGGTTTTTGTGTGGACACAGGTTTTCATTTTACTTGGGTAACTCCCTTGGGATAAGTTTACTGTACTATATGATTTATGTCTAGCTTTATAAAATACTGCGAGATCAATTCTCAAAGCGGCTCTAACAATTCACATTCTCATCAATGGTATGTGAGAAATCTGACCCGCTCCACTTTGTATTGTCAGTTTTGTTTTTAATTTGTAAGTCTAATGAGTGTGTAATGGTATTACATTGTGATTTTAATCTGCATGACTTACTTGCCATTTTGCATCTTCGGTAAACTATCTGTTCAAATGTTTTACCCCTTAACAAATTTTTTTTTTTTTAGTTTAGTAGTTGAATTTTGAGAGTTTTTAATATATTCTGGCTACAAGTCCATAATCAGACATATCATTTGGAAATACTTTCTCCCACAGATGATAAAGAACAACATATCAAATTTTTTTTGTGGCTCATGCTTTATCTAATTAATCTTTGCTTATTCCAAAAATATAAAGGTTTCCCCTCTCCCTTTTTTCTTCTAGACATTTTATAGTATTTACATTTAAGTCTATTATCCATTTTGAGTTAAATATTATATAAGGTGCAAGTTGTGGTCTAGGCTCTTTTTGTTTTGTTTCTTTGCAAGTGGACATCCAATTGTTTCAGGACTTTTTGTTGAAAAGAGGAGCCTATTTAAATTGCCTCCAGGAGAAATTGAGCCTTACACAATAGCTAGGGCAATAGGTGTAGGCTTTGATATTTTTATGAGCCAAATTCTTGTGTGTAGCTGCCTCAAGTGATTGGCACTGGCTTATATTTTATTATTTGCCACTGGTACAGTTTACCTTGGACTGAAGAAGGCATAGATTTGTTCAGTGCAGTTGTGCTTCATTATACAAACCTTTAAAGTATTAATAGTTGACCAGTGGTTCCGTGCACTGTGTATTTTTCCAGGATTATTGGTCTGGGCTTTAAAATTACAGAAGTTCAAACTAAGCTCCACAAAGTTACAGTAGGTGAAACATGGTGTCTCCATTGTATTAGGTGTTAGCCTTGGCATTAGATCAACCTCCCTTAATTCTGTTACTCTTTATCATTTTTTGGAATTTAATTTGGTTCTGGGATAAAGAAGAGAATAAAGTTCTAATTCTCACCATCACCCCTCTCTTCCTCTGTGAGACTTTCCTTGGGCTTATTACCTATTTAAATCTACTAACAACTGAATATTCTCTTTTAAAAATCCCTTTCAGGGAAAAACAAACCAAAACTGCACTGAGATTCCACCTCCCACCTGTTAGGATGGCTACTATAAAATAAATAAATACAGAAATACAGAGATACCAAGTTTAGGCCAGGATGTGGAGAAGCTGAAACCCTTGTGCACTTTGTTGGTAAGAGTGTAAAATGGTATGAAAGTTCCTCAGAAAGTTAAAGTACTGCAGGCACTGTGGAAAATGGCATGAAAGTTCCTCAGAAAATTAAATATAGAATGAACATATGATCCCACAATTCTACTTCTAAGTATATACCCAAAAGAAGTGAAAGCAAGATTTAAAGAGATATTTGTACACCCCTGTTCATAGAAACATTAATCATAATGGCCAAAGAGTAGAAGCATCCCAAATGTCTTTTGACAGGTAAATGAATAAATAATATCTGGTATATTCATAGAATAGAATATTATTCACCCGTAAAGAGAAGCAAAGATTTTGAAACATGCTACAACATGCATGAACCTTGAGGACATCTGCTAAGTGAAGTAAGCCTGTCACAAAGACAAATACTTTGTGATTCCATTTATATGAGCTACCTGCTGCTGCTGCTGCTGCTAAGTCACTTCGTGTCAAATCCATAGAGACGAAGTAGAATAGTGGTTACCAGAGGCTGGGGGAAGGGAGGAATGGAGAGTGAGTGCAGCGTTTCAGTGTTACAAAATGGAAAGAGTTCTGAGATTGGTTGTGCAACAGCGTGAATGTACTTAACACTACTGAACTGTACACTTAAAAAGTGTACACTTAAGATGGTAAATTTTATGTTTTACATATTTTAAACACAATTTAATTTAAAAAATACTTAAAATATACTTCTCAAAGAGAAGTTAGAGTTGTCTGGATCCCCTTTTCCTTTCATATCAGTTTGTCCTCCAAGATCTCAAAGTTTCCCTTAAAGAAATCTCTCTTTTTCCAGTTCAAACAGTCTTGCCTCCTTTACTTGAGGCAAAGTTTAATACAAATACTTCACTGGGAGGTACAATCTCAGGCAGAGAGAATGAGGAAAAAGAGGAAAAGAGGGTAAGCAAATACAAGGTGGGAGTGACTGAGCTGTCCACATTTTCATAAATAATCACCAGTGGTTGTTCAATCACATGGGTCACCTCTGGAAGGAGGAGGGGAGAGGAATTAATCAGTTCCTTACAACCACCTGTCACTCAAACTTCTCATTACAGAGACACCCTCTTGTACTTCATCCTTGGGGAAGCCAGGTTCCATACCCCATGGGTTTGCACTGCATCCAAGTTTGGAAGTAGTAGAAGGAACCTATGGCCTGGCTGCCAGAGCTGTCCTGGTTCTGGACACAGCAGGCAGAGTGGAGGCCATGCTAACAGATGAGGACTTATTGGAGCTGGCAGTGGCATCTCGCACTCTCCTTGGGCCAGAGTCGAGTATCTGGGAGACAAATGAGAAACTGTGAAACCTCAAAGGGCATTTCAACTGTGCCAGACACAGATTCATATTAAAGGAAAAAATACTAAGTCAATAGAGATGGTGTCCAGGCTTGAGGTAAATACCTAATCTGATGAAACAGCATGTTCAAAATGTGACCGTGTAATTAATGCTGGGAGATATGGACAGACCAGATTTGGTTGAAAATAAGTGCAGTTCAGAAACTCAGAATTCATGACTTCATGACTTTATCTATGATGGGGTCCCTACATTGGTAAGGGTAAGTGATGATAGCTTCTGTAACACTCCTCAAATATCAATGTTTGGGTTCTTGTACTTTCTCCATAAGCATCTTTGCTGCAAGCATTTTTGCTGCATAACTAATTTGCTGTAAAAGAAAAAAACATGAAAAATAAAAGAGGGAATTAAAAAGAATATAATGAAACATGAAAATGAATAACAAAATATATAAGATTCCATTGCAAAATACATAATATATGAATACATTCAACATGTATAGTTTTCATGGCAATATCATACAAATAAATAATTTTATCTTGTGGGCATTTGTCTTTCAGGTCTTTTGTTCATAGTGTTTAAACATTTTCTTTTTTTGGCTTATTGATTTATTTCCTGTTGCGGTATCACACGTTTTCTTTCTCGCTAAAATTTCTTCTTTCATTAAGAGAGATATCAGTTCCAAATACTAGGATGCATGTTTGTAACTGAACTTTGTATTCTGTTGTTTGTTCTTGGCATCTTGTCACATGTTTGTTGACAGACATTCTCGAGTTCTATGGTAAATATGGGTTCAACTCTGAGAATTTGAGAACCTGGGCCTCTCTCTTCCTATGTAGTGTGTTTCAAAGTACGAAATCAACTCTTGGTCTAAATCATCATCATCTATCAGCTCAGTAAAGTTACTAACTGGAAGAAATGCTAACACATTTCAACCAGATAAAACCAAACTGTCAAACCAAAAACTGTCAACCAATTATTTTATCTTTCACAGCAAAACCGCCTTAAGACCAATTAATTATGCAGTGAAATGTCTGTGGCCAAAATGTCTATAGCAAAGATGCTTACTGCAAAATATGGGACGTGCAGTTATTGCCAGAGGCACTGGCCATAGCCACTATGCTTAGAATGCTTGCTAAAAATAGAGAGTGGAGGCTCTGTCAGCTCTCCACCCAGTGCTGACAAATCAGGAGCATAAGTTCAAGGTAAAGTTGGATATTTTTAGAGGTCTAGTATGTTGGATTAAAGAAAACAAACAAACAAACTCAATGACTGATGCCTGGGGCTGCTACCATTGAAAATTTCTGAACTATGATGAAAAAGCAAGAAAGGCAGTCTCTAAAGAAAAGTTGAGAGTATGCACAAGTGAACTGTCCCCATAGGCAATTAAGGTAAATATCTTATTCTTTAAAATTTTTTATTTATTTATTTGACTGCCAGGTCTTCGTTGCAGCATGCAAGATCTTTAGTTGTGGCATGCAGACTCTTAGTTGCAGCACGTGGGATCTGGTTCCCTAACCAGGGATAGAAGCCAGGCCTCGGCACTGGGAGTGCAGAGTCTTAGCCACCGGACCACCAGAGAAGTTCTCTTATTCTTTATTTTATGACTTTTATTCTGACCAAGTATAAGATCCAAGTTTTGTTCAGAGTAGACTCTGGACAAAGAGATTGGTAAGGCTGAAAGGGGTGGATGCTATTTTTTTTGTCTTTTCTCTACTCAGAGATCCTGGTTACCTGTTTGTGCCTTGGCAACGGCTACATGTCTCAATGTTCTGTACTTTGAGATTTAGGGCATCATTTTGACTGAAAGCTTTGTTCTTGAAACTAGGAATTTGCTTGTGGTTTTTAAATTTTGAGAGTGTGGAGCAGGCATTGTGATAACATTTGTATCTATTAACTTTCTGGTATTTTAAACTTGTGGGCCACGAGAAAGGCTTGATAAGATTAATTTAATTTGGTAGGCATTTAAGGACGTAGAGAGTTCAGGCTGAGGATGATACAGGAACTCAGGCTCTGTCCAGGGTTCTGAGCCAACCAACCCTCTAACTGAAATGAAAAAGCAGTAGTGAAGGTTTTGTCTCTTCGCACAAAACTTAAAATAACAAAGGATATTAATTTTGGGACCTTGATTTCTCTATGAGAATTCGATAATAGATTGAAATTCTTATTGTTCAAATCTGGAATATTTTCAAGTTGAATTTTTTGGAAAGTAATCTTTACTTTGACATTTGATTTCACTGTCTCTATATGTATTAAATGATGCTAAAGGGAATAATTTAGAATAACAAGAGGATGCTTGGTCTACAGTATAACATGAATTCCTCTTCTTACTCATTTCAGTATTTTATAGGCAAAAGTTAAACTGCCCACCTTGGTTCCAGAGGATACACAAAGGAGTAGCTTGGTTGATTGATGGTAGCTCTTACAGAGGTGGGAGCTGAATTACCCCCAAGAGTCTTCTGGTATCTCCCCTCAAGGAGAACAGCTAGTCTGCCTTAGATGGCCTGTAATAAAGCTTGTAAAGTGGTTAAAATATTTTCCCATACTATAAGTGTGACAATAAAAAATATCCAGTTTGAGTTATATACCACCTGGTGATTTGCTATGACAGGTTTGCTCTGCTCTACTTCCAGAGGTGAATAATAAAACCCAGGGAATAAGAATTTGCCAATAGTCATGCATTTTACTTTATGGTCTATAAACTCTTTGTCATTGATATTCCTAAACAACTATATGAAATAGGAGACAGATTGGAAATAGAGACTTTGAGATAAGATTTGAATCAACATGGAGACACAGGACAGATTTGAAGATATAAAATTCTATTATAGGTTCAGATATAAAATTCTGCTGAATGTGGTATCTATGCCCAATTCAGCATGAGTTCATAGGGTATACTGTCCAAAGCACATATTCAGGAATCCTACTTACTACACATAAGACAGTGAAGGAAGTATTGAGAAATGCACTGAAACACAAACTAGTTCTTGTCTTCAAGAGTTCGCCATTTAGTTAGAGTCATAAGAGAAAGAAGCTATGACGTAAACTCACATATGTTCATATTTTTGGTTTTATGGCCTGAGGCCAAACTATGGTAGGGGTAATGATAGTAATGGCGACTGTCAGTCTTACTTCAACAGGCTTCAAGCAGTACATGAACTGAGAATTTCCAGATGTTCAAATGGATTTAGAAAAAGCAGAAGAACCAGAGATGAGATTGCCAATGCCCAGTGGATCATTGAAAAAGCAAGAGAGTTCCAGAAAAACATCCACTTCTGCTTTATTGACTATGCCAAAGCCTTTGACTGTGTGGATCACAAAAAACTGTGGAAAATTCTTTAAGAGATGGGAATACCAAACCACCTTACCTGCCTCCTGAGAAATCTGTGTGCAGGTCAAGAAGCAACAATTAGAACCAGACATAGAACAACAGACTGGTTCCAAATTGAGAAAGGAGTATGGCAAAGCTGTATATTGTCACCCTCCTTATTTAACTTATATGCAGAGTACATCATGTGAAATGCTGGACTGGATGAAGCTGAAACTGGAATCAAGATTGCAGGGAGAAATATCAATAACCTCAGGTACGCAGATGACACCACCCTTATGGCAGAAAGTGAAGAGGAACTAAAGAGCTTCTTGATAAAAGTGAAATAAGAGAGTGAAAAAGCTGGCTGAAAATTCAACATTCAAAAAATGAAGATCATGGCATCTGGTCCCATCACTTCATGACAAATAGATGGGGAAACAATGGAAACAGTGACAGACTTAATTTTCTTGGGCTCCAAGATCACTGCAGATAGTGACTACAGCTATGAAATTAAAGGATGCTTGCTCCTTGGAAGAAAAGCTATGACCAACCTAGATAGCATATTAAAAAGCAGAGACATTACTTTGTCCACAAAGGTCCGTCTAGTAAAATCTATGATTTTCCCAGTAGTCATGTATGTATGGAGAAGACAATGGCACCCCAATCCAGTACTCTTGCCTGGAAAATCCCATGGACAGAGGGGCCTGGTAGGCTGCAGTCCATGGGGTCAGTAAGAGTCAGATATGACTGAGAGACTTCACTTTCACTTTTTACTTTCATGCATTGGAGAAGGAAATGGCAACCCACTCCAGTGTTTTTGCTTGGAGAATCCCAGGGACGGGGGAGCCGGCAGTCTATGGGGTCGCACAGAGTCAGACATGACTGAAGCAACTTAGCAGCAGCAACAGCAGCAGCATGTATGGATGAAAGGGTTGGACCATAAAGAAAGCTGAGTGCCAAAGAATTGATGCGTTTGAACTGTGATGTTGGAGAAGACTCTTGAGAGCCCCTTGGACTGCAAGGAGATCCAACCAGTCCATCCTAAAGGAAATCAGTCCTGAATATTCATTGGAAGGACTGATGCTGACGCTGAAGCTCCAATACTTTGGCCTCCTGATGCGAAGAACTGATTCATTGGAAAAGACCCTGATGCTGGGAAAGATTGAGTGTAGGAGGAAAAGGGGACCACAGAGGATAAGATGGTTGGATGGCATCACTAACTCGATGGACTGAGTTTGAGCAAGTCCTGGGAGTTGGTGATGGACAGGGAAGATTGGCATGCTATAGTCTATTGAGTTGCAAAGAGTTGAACACAACTGAGCAACTGAACTGAACTGAACTGTTCATATTTTATTCCGCAATGTAGAAAGGGTAACACTTGTGGGAATGCTAAAGGTAAATTATTGAATGGCACAGAATTGTATGCACAGAAATCTTTTATCTCAGAATGAGGTGACAGTAAAGACAGTATTTTTATTTTCTTATGTGATGAAATCACAAGGATTTTTGGGAGAGTTTAATTAGGAGTGGATTTTGTCAGCAGGTAGAGAACCCTGAGTGTTTGTGAATCTTAGTGACTGAAAAATCTCTTTTATATGATAATATAATAATATAATATAATTTTGCTATCAGTCTCTGTGACTGAGTTTACCACACAATTTAAGGTTACATCTCTCAGCCTCCCTAAGGTTAAATTAGGACTGAGTGATTAGGATTAAGGATTAAATGAAGATTGTGTGACTGAGTTTTAGTCAATAGAATGTCAGCAGAAGAGACGTAAACCACTTCTGAGCCTGGCCTGTGAAAATACTTCATATATTGTCTCTCTTTCTACAACATGCTAAAAAGCTAAAGCAACTGAATGCTTGAATCATGGCTTAGGAGAACCACTGAGTAGAACCAGCCTACATCAAACTGTAACATGAGCAAGAAGTAAACGTTTTCTGTTTTCTGATATTCCAGGGGTTATTTGTTATTGAGGCATAGCCTGGAGTGTTCCGACAAATACACTTCTCCACTTAGAGGTCTTTTTGTGCCCTTCTTTGGATTTTGTGAGGATCATTTATAAAAATAGAGCTTGATAAGTCATTGGGCACACAAGCCCAATGGGCATAAGGGAGCAGAAATCAAGAAAAGCTTTTGTGTTTTTCAGTTTGTATAGATAAAATGGTAAATTGAGATGAGTAGGCTTGAGGATTAAAAGTATGAAATTAATTTTGGACATGTTATATTAGAGGAATATTTAGCTTTATATCATGAATAATCTTATAAATATCAATGAGTGTGTATACACTTGTGGTCTTAAATGTTTAATTTACTATAGAATCTTATCTATGTAACACCTCCATTTGTTGATGGGTTGTTTCCTTTACAGCTCAGCTGAATTTTGGAGGAGATTTCTGACTCTTTGATTCAATGAATTTCCCTGAGAGCTGTGAAGATGCTTATCCTTTCTGTGCCTGGAATGGCCTTGAGTTATCTACACAGTCCAAGGAAGTAGCTTGTTTAAATCACAATAGCAGGGAGGGAGGAGGGAGGAGGGTTCGGGATGGGGAGCGCATGTATACCTGTGGAGGATTCATTTTGATATTTGGCAAAACTAATACAATTATGTAAAGTTTAAAAATAAAATAAAATTGGAAGAAAAAAAAATAAATAAATAAATCACAATAGCATATTTGATGCAGCTTTTTCCTTGGCTTCCCCTCCCCCCGAAATCTACATTTTTCTGAACATTATTATGCAGCATACTCTTTTTAAAGATATTTATCATTTGGTAGATGGTAAAAGCCAACACCAAATGTCAAATCCAAGTTTGTTGCACAAGCCATTTGGAAGGTCAGAATGATCTCCACAAGATACATACCAGCAGCTAACTCAATTTTTGATTTCCCCAAATGACTCCTTTCTTGTGAAATCTTCTTTTCACATCTTCCCATGCTCTTCCCTCAATAGCTGCTTTCATATTTCAAACAACTAACCAGGAAGAAGTATTTTAGAAAATTTAGTGTTTTAATTTTTCTTTGAAATATCTATTACTCCGTGGTATTTTTTCTTTTTTTCCTAGGAAAGTATTTTGCATAGAGTGGGTACAAGCTAAGTATTTGTTGACTGGTTTAAAGGACTTGATTGAGCTGGAAAGAAATTTAGGGATCATTTTATGACCAACCTAGGTAGCATATTCAAAAGCAGAGACATTACTTTGCCAACAAAGGCCCGTCTAGTCAAGGCTATGGTTTTTCCTGTGGTCATGTATGGATGTGAGAGTTGGACTGTGAAGAAGGCTGAGTTCCGAAGAATTGACGCTTTTGAACTGTGGTGTTGGAGAAGACTCTTGAGAGTCCCTTGGACTGCAAGGAGATCCAACCAGTCCATTCTGAAGGAGATCAGCCCTGGGATTTCTTTGGAGGGAATGATGCTAAAGCTGAAACTCCAGTACTTTGGCCACCTCATGCGAAGAGTTGACTCATTGGAAAAGACTCTGATGCTGGGAGGGATTGGGGGCAGGAGGAGAAGGGGATGACAGAGGATGAGATGGCTGGATGGCATCACTGACTCGATGGATGTGAGTCTGAGTGAACTCCGGGAGTTGGTGATGGACAGGGAGGCCTGGTGTGCTGCGATTCATGGGGTCGCAAAGGGTCGGACACGACTGAGTGCCTGAACTGAACGGAGTCCAATCCTGCCTGTTTGTAGATGAGGAAATGAAAGCATAGAGAACTGGAATGTTTCGGCCAAGGTCACAGAAGCTGATTAGGTGCGGACCCACTATTATTACTAATAATGCTGCTTCTTTAATTATGTGCATAACTCAACAGTTTCACAAAGCCATCATTTAGCTCTTTTGATCCTTACAATAACTACATGAGCTGGAAAACACCGACATTATTAATCCTTTTGGTATTCTCACAAATGAGGAAGTTGAGAAAAACCAAATCAAATCATTGAATTATCTTATTCATTTATTCCACAAATATTGATTGAACCCCTATTGTGGTCCAGACACTGTTCTTGTTTTGTTCTAATTATGAATGAAACAGACAAAGCCTTTGCCCTCGTTTTATCAAGGAGAAAGAGAAAGAAAGCACTATAATAAATAATAGCTCAAATGAGTGAGCTTGACTCCTGACTTCAATCCAGTGGCATTTTTCTCTATGTTTTTGTTAATTAACTAAAACACATGAAATATCTGATTGATTGATTGATTCTCTTTTAAAAAGAAGACATAACCCCTTCAAAAAATTTATTCTCTGAAGAATGCAAAGCCTTTTAGATGCAGCAGTAAAAAGAGGACTTCAGAGAGTTATATAATTTTATGTGCTCAAGAGAATATGGGGAAACATCAGTACATGTTCCCTTTCTCTTCAGCTTTGAGATTTATGATAGGTCTGTTACAATAATAATAACAACCGAAGATTGGCACAAGAAATATATTTGATTCCGTGAGTAACATTTGACAGCCTTAACTCGTGAAATGTCGAAAAGCTCTTACAGGAAGCTCCAGCAGAATATGTAATACACAAGAAGGTATTCAGGGAACAGAAAAATAAAATCAAAGGGACCTGGTACCCAATCTGTTTCATTAAATATGAAAATTAAAATGCCTTCACAAAATGCTTTCTCTTCCTCTCTCCTCCCAACAAACAAAAGCTTGGATAGGCAGCCTGAAATTGCTCATCAAGGAAAAAGACCAGACTCAGATTCTAAATGGCTTCTTTTGAATTAAGCAATTAATGCTAAAAGGAACATGTTGTCTCCTCAGCATTTGTAAGGTAAAACATTCATTGAATTTTCTGGCACTCTATCAAGACTTTCCTTGGCCTAAGCCAGCAGAGAAATGGTTTGCTGCCTGTGCTCTTGACCTCTGGTAATCAGGAGGATTTGACTGATTAACTTGACAGCAGCCATGCTCCTTAAGGACTGAAAATGTGCCTGGGAAATATTCTTCTGGCTCCCTCTCATCCAGACCCTGACTTGCTGGTCTTGGCACGACCGTTGAGGCTGGTGTCTCCTCCATTTACAAAATAGAGATGTTACCCTATGATGGTTTAGGTTTCAAGATGTGTTAGATGCCACAGAATATTATCTTTATTTCATTGTATTTGTTCTGATCAGAGTTTTCAAGAATATTGCCTCCTTCTTAAATATACTTATTGTTCATTTTCTCACTTGCTAACTCATACAGTTACTCAGAACACGTTAGTCAATTTCAGAGTGTCAGAGACAGTAGGGGGAAGGCTCTCGAGTAGGGATGCGAAATAAAACATGAGGCCTGTCCTCAAGTAGTGCTCAGCCTAGTTGGGTAGGGGAGGGAATCAGGCAGGAAAATTCCTTTTGACAATAAAACTCAGTAGCTTAGACGAGAGGCAGGTTCCATGTTCACTGGGAGCTCAGCATAGGATGAGAGCTTGCTTTTGTACAGGGAATAAAGCAGCAGTTCCTGAAGTGGGCTCTGGCAGGAGAATGCTGGAGACAATGACCAGGCGGGCTTGGATTACTCATGTGTAACCCCAGCCACTCCCTCCCCTCAGCTGAAGATTTCCTCTTTTACTTGCTTCATAAATACACATTTCTTTTGAGTTTCTTAGAGCAAAAGACATTATACAAAATACAGGCAAACAATATAATAAGTTGTCTTTATTAACTCCTGGTAGCAAGAGGCAAGGTCCTTCCCATTTCACAGAGAGGAAAATATTTATCTTAAATATTTGTCACTTTGTAGTCAGAGCTAAAAATGATCCTTAGTTCTTCTTCCATGGAACCTACCTACTGAAATATTTTTACGTTCAATTTGGGAAGGTCAGCAACTGGCTCAGAGCAAGATAAATATTTGTTGAACGGGTGAACAGTGGCAGTGACTAGACCAATCTTTGTATAGAAGACCCGTGTTAAGGAAATCGTGACATTTAGTTTGTTAGCTTGAAAGTTAAATAAACTTTCTACCAAAGCAACAGTAGCTCTAGCAATGAGATCCTAAATGATTCACTCTGATTCATTTTAGTAGGTGATCTTTTAGGTACCTGCCTGTACTAAATGCTTGCTTATGCTCTCTGTTTTCTAATCTTAGATGGCAAAGGTAGATTACCATTACCATTATTCATTTAACTGATTTCTATGCAACTATGTACAGAAGTGTGCTTGTACTCAAACAATGGGTATTCTTGTTTTCAGCTTTTACTTTATGATAATAATGCTGCATGCGGGGTGGGGAGGGGGGAACCTGTATTCTAGAGTCAGAGAAAGTGGTTCAAATTCTTATTCTGCTACAAACTAGTTGTGTAACCTTGGCCAAGTTTCTTTCCTTCTTTGGGTTTCAGTTTTCTCTCATAGGAAATGAGGATTCTAATCCCAGCTGACTTCTCTTATTCTTTTTGAGGATCAAAAGAAATAATCTAACTGGAAGTGTACTGTGAACTGAAAAGTGTTACATAAATGAAAGTGCTTATTATTCATTGAGGCCTGGGCCTGCCAGACTATATGATCTTCTCCAGCGTTGTTTGTTTATAGTTGATTAATGCCCACCTTCTCCCTTCTCCTGCTTTTTGAGGCCCATAGAGGTGGGCAGGGGGGTTGGCAACAAAATGAACAGCTACAGCTTCCTTTAAGCAGCTTCTCTCCCACTTAACCTTTCTTCGATCTCCCTATTCGTGTGTCTTTTAATCACAAGGCACAAAGGAAGGAGCACCTTTCAGCCCCACATGAGGATTCTTAGAGCTCCAGGACCTCAGATCTCTGAGAAGACCACCCTTTTCTTTTGTAGGATTCTTCACAGCAGACGTTTACATTTTCTTCAGGGAGAGATTTCATTGTCTGCCCAGAAAACAGAGCCTCTGGTTTGTTTTTTTTGTTGTTGCTGTTCTATTTTGTTTTATTTTTAAAGTGTCTTTCATGATCAGCAAAGTACTTCTGCGGGAACATACCCCTCGTGGTGTTCATCTTTATTGTTTCATAGGTGGATTTCTCCCTGCCAGCATGATGAGCACTGCTGATGCCTGGAACAGAGCTTGGCTCTTTCCTTTAGTTTAGAGCATCATTATAGATAATAAAATTTCTGGGAGCAGGACTTTGCTGGCAATTTAGGTTTGGGGGAATGATACATGAGACAGAAAAACCCATTCTGGACTATAAGGTGCTGACATTGGGAAAATTCCTTGTTCTAGATGAAATAAGTCAATTTGACTCAGAAGACACATGGAAGGGAGAGCCATAGTCTTGTAAGGTGGCATGACCTTCTTCTAGTATTAAAATATATGTACCATTTTACTTTCAGACAGCATTTGAAGGTTATGCCTTTCTTTCTTGCAAGACCTTTTATTCATTTTTTACATTAAAATTTTTCATTAAAGTACAGTTGATCTACAATGTTATGTTAGTTTCTGCAAAGCAATTCGGTTATACACAGATGCAAGCTATTATATATAGAATGGATAAACAACAAAGTCTGACTGTATAGCCTAGGGAGCTGTATGCCTCTTTCTTTGTACAATTTGCTTAAACTTACTGAGCATGGACTTCCTCATCGTTCAAATGGGAACTGTAATACTAAAGTTACATTTGGATTCAATGATACATGCGAAGGCTTGGTACCTAGCTGGTGATGTTCACTTTATAAGTAGTTGCTGCTACTGCTACTGCTACTAAGTCACTTCAGTCATGTCCGACTCTGTGTGACCCCATAGACGGCAGCCCACCAGGCTCCCCCATCCCTGGGATTCTCCAGGCAAGAACACTGGAGTGGGTTGCCATTTCCTTCTCCAATGCATGAAAGTGAAAAGTGAAAGTGAAGTCGCTCAGTCGTATCCGACTCTTAGCGACCCCATGGACTGCAGCCTACCAGGCTCCTCCATCCATGGGATTTTCCAGGCAAGAGTACTGGAGTGGGGTGCCATTGTGTCTTATTTGATGTCTCCCTAACACTGTGAGGAAAGAAGAACAGCTCTTTCTCGCATGGTTTCCATTTGGCTCCAAAATTACTTTGGATGGTGACTGAAGCCATGAAACTAAAAGATACTTGCTCCTTGGAAGGAAAGCTATGGCAAACCCAGATAGCATATTAAAAAGCAAAGACATCAGTTTGCCAATAAAAGTCTGTATAGTCCAAGGTATGGTTTTTCCAGTAGTCACATACAGATGTGATAGTTGGACCATAAAGAAGGTTGAGCACTGAATAATTGATGCCTTTTAATTGTGGTGCTGGAGAAGATTCTTGAGAGTCCCTTGGAGATCAAACCAGTCAATCCTAAAGGAAATCAACCTTGAATATTCATTGGAAGGAATGATGCTGAAGCTGAAGCTCCAATACTTTGACCACTTGATACAAAGAGCCTACTCATGGGAAAAGACCCTGATGCTGGGAAAGACCGAGGGCAGGGGGATAAGCGGGTGACAGAGAATGAGATGGTTGGATTGCATCACTGACACAATGGACATGAGTTTGAGCAAATTCTGGGAGATGGTGAAGGACAGGGAAGCATGGCATGCTGAACTCTATGGGTTGTGAAGAGTTGGACATAACTTAGCAACTGAACAACAACAATAAAGCCTTAAAAGACAAAATGCATTACTCTACTTAAATCCAGCAGTAATATCCTGTAAAGCAACATATAAACATAAAGTTTGTGAGTACTGTTGGTTAGAATTAAACTACATCTTCCCTTTGAGGCAGCAAACATCTTTCCTAAAGCTGATCTAGGGGGAAAAGATCCCCTGAGATTTCAGGCTGCGGATTCATGGAAAACCTGTTACAGTTCACTAGTAGTGTCCTTGGAGCCTGGGACATCTTCTACAGATGATCCTTGCTTTTAATGTTTCTGATACGCCTCCAAGTTTGGGAGAAGGAATGTGGGAGTCTCAGCCAACAGGAGAGATTGTGATATGGGAAGTTATCAGTAGCCAGGAAGGTGTTTTACAGCACCAGACCATTGCTTAGAGGCCTGCTCCGGCAGACATCAAGGTCCTGGAGCACAGTGAGTCAAACTGGAAGGATCTTAGAAACTGTGTAGGCAATTATATATGTGAATAAACAGGCACTATTTACTGATGTTAAAAGTGTACCTGTAGAAGTAATTCTGTTACCAATGGGCCATTTCTGGTTAATCTGAACAGGACTTGGCCTCTCAACTCCCAATTTAGAAAGCCTTTACCTTTGGAGTCACTATAGGGAATCTTGACATGAACATGACACAATCTTGACCCTCAAAGCCAAAAAAGGAGATCAAATGTGGACGTATGTGCCTGTACTTCAGGTAAAGGTCTTAATTCTTTTCAGTATAATGTGCAGAGTCAAAAAAACACAAAAAACAAAAAACACCTGCTTTGGAGAATCAGGGGTGAATACTCATAAAAAGAGGTGGCCCTTGAGCAGAACCTTGATGATCAGATGCTGTGGAAGAGGAAAGAGAAGTGAACACAGCGGAAGGCCTAAAACAAAAAGACGGTCATTTCCTTATGAGTTTGAGAGCAAATGAGTTCTCCATCTTCCCTCAGCCTCAGGTTCTCAGCGAAGAGAGAGCAGTCATGCTTCCCCATATGGTGAGCTGATGTGTGTGCAAGTTTTATGTTCAAATGCTGTCTTTTTCTCATTCCCTCCCCAAAACCACACCACAAGTCCCAAGAGGTAGTCTTTCATCTGGGCTATTGGTGGTTCCAATTTTTCCCTGTGGCTTAAAAATGTGCGTCAGACTATCACTGGGTTGTTGTGAAGGGTGGATCATAAAAATACCCTAACGAGTTAAAAATGTTCACAATTGCAAGTCAGAGAGAGGAGATTCCTCTGAGTGTACATTCCCCCTGAGCTTGCTTTGCCAGAGTCAGAATCCCATTATTGACTAACCTTCATAGGTTTCTCCCGGAGCATGGACTGCCATAGTGTATAGGTGGAATCCTTGCTCAGAGCCAAGAGCACTGACATTGTAGAAAGAGAGACTGAAGGAAGGAAGAGCGGTTTTAAAGAAAGGGACAGAGTATGGAAGTTGGGTGGAGGTAGGATTGCTAGAGTTAGTAAATGAAAACACAGGATACCAAGTTAAATTTCAATTCCAGATAAACATGTGGTTTTTAAGTGTATCTCAATTATCACATGGTATATACTTGTACAAAAATCTCTTATTTATCTGAAATTCAAATTTAACTGGGCATCCTGTATTGTTCTAGCAACCCTAGTTGGATGAGGCAGAAAAGTCTACGGGAGGGGTGGTGTTGGTGGTGGTGGTAAATGATAATAAAAATACCTTTTAAAAGAAGTTTGTAACTGTGAAAGTGCTCTTAGTTCCCTTACCTCTTTTTTGAATTCACATTAACAAAATATGAGGGCTGTTCTTCTAACTTTAAAGATGATGAAAGGTGAGGGTCCCAGAGGTTAGGTGACTTACCCAAGGACATGCCAAGGACGGTAGCATTGTTAGCACTCAAGTTCAGCTATTCTTTTAAATTTTTATTTTGGGATGATTTCAGCTGCAAAAAGTTGCAAAAATACTATAGAGAATTCCTATATGCGTTTCACCCAGCTCCCTCTAATTAACACCTTATATAGCCATAGAACAATAATCAGTATTAAGCCGTGAACCTTGGTGCAGTACCATTCACTGAAGTACAGACTTTGTTCAGATTTCACCAGTTTTTCCATGAATGTCCTTTTGCCTTCCCAGGATCCAGTTCTGATTCCCACATGACTGTCACTGTCACGTCTCCTTCGTCTCCTGCCATCTGGAACAGTTCCTCACAGTTTTTCCTTGTCTTTCATGATCTTAACACTTTTGAAGAGTACTGGTGAGTTATTCTGTAGGATAGCCTTCAGTTCTGGCTTGTCTGTTGTTTTTTTGTTAGTATACTGAAGCCATACTTGGGAAGAATACTGCAGAGGTGACGTACTTTTCTCAAGGCATGTCAGATTACTTTGATAGGTACTATTGGAAGCGTTAACCTTGACCACTTGCTAACTATGGCATCTGCTGGGTTTCTCCACTGTAAATGAGAAGATGTAAATACCATGTTTCTGTTCAAACTTTCACCAACTAATTTTAGCATCTGTTGGTTGATCTTGCTTGCCTGCACGATTATTGTGGTATTCTGGCCATTTTCTGTTTTTCTCAATCCTTCTACATTTATTAATTGAAATTCTTCTGTAGGAAAGTGTAGCTTCACTCTCATCTAAACTCAGTTGTTGTAATTCCTAGTTTATTGCTCCTGTCACTAAAGCACAGGTGAAGGAGAAAGTAAAAGAGTTTGGGTTACTGTAAAGGTATGGTTGTTTCAGGGCTTTCAATGTGGCTCAGTGGTAAAGAACACACCTACCAAGTAGGAGATGCTGGTTCAATCCCTGGGTCCAGAAGATCCCCTGGAGGAGGAAATGGCAACCCACCTCAGGATTCTTGCCTGGGAAATCAAGCAGACAGAGGAGCCTGGAGGACTATAGAGTATGGGGTCATAAGAATTGGGCACAACTTAGCGACTAAACGGCAGTGGCAGTGTGGTTGTTTCAAGTGTGCAATGGAGAGGAGATGGAAATTAATTGCTCATTTCACAAGTATTGATCAAACACTTATTTCTGTACAAAGTATTGTGTGAGGCACTGTGAAGAAAAGAAAAATGTACATATACCTGAAGGAGGCTGATAAAGATGAATACTTAAGGTACTCTTTATAAAAGTGATAATGAAACTTTTGAATTGGACATTGAACTAATAAATGATACTTTGATGCTTATGGCAAGGACAGGTGTATCCACAATGCAGTAATCAAGCCATCACTGCAAAGGTCAGCTCTGTGGTGATGATGTATGTACAGATCTTGGACACCTTAGTTCATAGACTTTAAGCACCATGGTGGTAGGTGCATGCTCAGTTGTCTGACCCTTTGCAACTCCCTGGACTGTAACCTGCCAGGCTCCTCTGTCCGTGGGATTTCCCAGGTAAGAATAATGGAGTGGGTTGCCATTTCTGCCTCCAAGGTATTTTCCCGACCCAGGGATCAAACCCGCATCTCCTGCATCTCCTGCATTGGCAGGTGGATTCTTTACCACTGAGCCACTTGGGAAGCCCAACTATAAGCACCATAGTCTCTCCTAATTCACAGAGAAAAGAACCCAACTAAAAGACAACTATTTGACTGCCTTTGGGACCCAGAGTTCCTTTCCTGCCAGAAGGAAACTATGAGGCTTCAGTGAATTCAGGAATTGTTCCTCATTAGGAATTTGGAAATTATATAAAGCTATGACAAACCTAGACAATGTATTAAAAAGCAGAGATATTACTTTGCTGACAAAAGTTTGTATAGTCAAAGCTGTGTGGTTTTTCCAGTAGTCATGTATGGATGTGAGTTGGACCATAAAGAAGGCTGAGAGCCAAAAAATTGATGCTTTTGAACTATGGTATTGAAGAAGACTTTTGAGAGTCCCTTGGACAGCAAGGAGATCAAACCAGTCAATCCTAAAGGATATCAACCCTTAACATTCATTAGAAAGACTGATGCTGAAGCTGAAGCTCCAATACTTTGGCCACCTGATGCGAACAGCCGAGTCACTGGAAAAGACCCTGATACTGGGAAAGATTGAAGGCAGGAGGAGAAGGGGATGACAGAGGATGAGATGGTTGGATGGCATCACTGACTCAATAGACAGGAGTTTGAGCAAATGCTGGGAGACGGTGAAGGACGGGGAAGCCTGGAGTGCTGCAGTCCGTGGAATTGCGAAGAGTCGGACGTGACTAAGCAACTGAACAACAATAACAAATATACTGTGGATACTTGGAAAAGTTAAACTCATGTTCTTTGTGCTTTCTTTCTTAACAAGGGAGTAGAAAAGGCCATATAAGTATAATCCCAGTGACCCAAATATCATCAGAGGACAAAGAACTCACATGGTCAAAGGATTTCTGAGCTGCAAACTATACTTCAACCAGTAATCAATAAAGCTAAAGGACAGCTTTAAAGAAAACTCTAATTGTCCTTTTATGTGAAGTGTAATGAGATCCATCTAAGGGCAAATGTAGATTCTCCTTGTGTGGGTCAGTTGTTTATTATCCTATAGCCGGTCGGAGGAATCATTTGCATATTCAGGCAGAATGTGAATTGTTTAGGACACTCCATGAAGAATGCTGATGTGAAGAGAACCCAGCTCCATTGCATTAATACCATTAAAAAAAAAAACCTTATGAACTGTCAAGTTTGTTTGAGCTACAACAGACCTTCATTTACATTGTTACTCAAACGTAGGTAAGTCTGAGATGTAGGTAATAGCTTATATTTTAAAATGAAGAAACTGAAGTTCAGCACCATTCGGTTATTTTTGCTAACAATGGTAGATCTTGATTTTGGACTCAAATGCCCTGATTCTAGAGTGTGCATTTTTTTGACCTTATGTAATGTTGCCTGTGGACAGTGATATTTCTAAAATTCTTTATGACTGTACTTAGCATGGCCATATGTCCTACTTTGCCCAAAACAGTTCAGATTTATGCTTTTTGTCACACCATAATTATCAATAGTATGACTTTCTACTCCAAGAAAATGCCCTGTTTTGGACCAGAGAACATATGGTCACCCTATTTATAGGATGGCTCAGAGAAATTCCAAGTTGGGCTGCATTCAATCTTTAAACTTATGCTAAGAAAATCACTAATAAACTACTTAAATGTTAAAAAATAATTGTTATTTAAATATATTATGATGCATTCTGATGGAAAGGCATGCAATATATATATTATAAACTATATACTATATATATTTAATGACCTGGGGGAAAAACTCATAAAAAAAAGCAAAATTATAATAATCTGGACCTAGTGAAAACATGTGGCTATAGCTGGGTAATGAGATAGTTGATTTAAAAAAATTATGTTTCTGGATTTCCAGGTAGTCTACAATGAGCATGGGGAAAATCTGAAGCAAAAAATTATCTTCAAATTCTCTCATTTCGAATTAAGGGGTCTCTTTCATAGCAGACTATGAAATCACCATATTGGAAAAAAAAAGATCCTATAAGTAGGAGTCTAACAACGTAATAATAATCCTTTTCACAAGTAGAGCAGAGCTTTATAGTATCAAGAACTTACTGACAATGTTTTCTCATTTAAACTTTATAAGGATGTTCACAGTCAGGAAGTGAATTCCCCATTTTGCAGATAAAGCGAAAATGCAAATGTAGAGTGAGTAAGGAAGATCTGGGATCTCAAAGGTTGTCCTAGTTAAGACTCCACACAACTGACTCTTATGCTAATTCTATATTGGCTTTTAAAGCTGTGACACTGAGTTTATAGTTAAAGGCTAATTCCTTTGCTTGTGCCACTCTCATTGTGAGCATAGCTGAAGGAGAACGCAATGCTGCCATGGTACCACACAGGGGAAATTAAGAGAAGCTTTTCCATCCTGTAAGCCACCATTTAGCCAGCTGTTAATTTCTATCTTGACCCATTCAAAAGTACACTGACTACAACTTAGAGTCTCAGGTCCCAAGCCTGAGTTTGTTGTGACTATGACTGCCTGGTGATTTATGATGACTTGCTTTTTTCCTCTGGTCCTGAATTTCTCCATCAGTGGAATGAAAACTGGTAACCAGATCATCTCTATGGTTCGCTCTGGCTCTAAGAGAGTGTGATTCTAAGCTTCTGAGCTTCTGGGAGAAAGAGTGGATTCCAAAGCTGTATTCCAGAAGTGCCTGTCTAAACTGGGGCTCTAGTTTTCTTTGCATTTGGAATAAGCCCAAAGAAAAGGTCATTTTTGCAGACATCTTGAGGTTGTGCTCCAATGTCCTCATTAAATAACAGGAGCCCAGACTGGCAGGCCCAGGGGAATATTCAATCAAGGAGAAAAAGGCCAAGTTATTACCGGAACCCTATCATCAGAGCTGTAAACACAAGCATTCATTCCTGGGCTTTAGCTGAAAGCCTGTTCCATCCTGCTCACTCTCTCCTTATACAGGTTCCGTTTGTCAAATGTGTGTGACCATTCCGATAAGTCACCAGAGGCGGGAAGGGAGAAAGAGAGAGGAAGAAAATTACAACCGTAAATAGACTCTGAACATAGAAAGATCAAAATAGACAGCCTCTGGCTTTACTGGATGAGTCACTGCTGCAGCCCAGACCTCAAAAACAAGCGTGGCTTCTCTCTTTAGCAGCAGTCTTCCTGTCTGGAAAGGAAACACTGCTCTGATTGGAGATATTGGCCATTTTACAGACTTCAAAGCAACTTAGGCAACTGAACAGACAAGAGGGAGAACAGGTAAAACGGTTTTTCCAAGTGCTTGTCTGGAGAATCAGCTACTCAGCTCTGATTTGAAGCTACATGGAAATGCTTTCATCTTTAGCCAATGGTGTTTTGTTTTTGTTTTTGAGTACGGTGGTGTTTAGTTTTGGTGCAATGTATGCACCTTTTTTCCCCCCTAAATGTGTTATTTTCTGGCTAAGACTTTACCAGGCACTGAGCAGAGTGCTGTGGGGGTTGGACATGGGGGCCATCTAATGAGGAAGTGGAACAAGTACACAGGTACACACATCACAATATTATGAAAAAAAAAAAAAAAAAAATGTGTGCCTGAAAACATGAGACTATGAGAGTGCAAAGGAAACAGATGAATGGTCTACCAGAGTGTGAGACCAAGGCCTACATGTATTCAGGATTCAGTGATGAGTCCAGTGATGTGGGATACAAATAATGGAGTAGAAGAAATAAAGCTACAAAGACAGATTGCAACCAGATCCAAAAGGGCTTTGAATGCCAAGATGAAGATGTGGATCTCGCCCTGTGTGCTGCGGAATTGGGGAGGGGGAGGAACAGTGACACTACAGGAGGATAGCAATGTCAACTGTGGGGAAGAAAGTTGAAAGAGGAACCAGATCCAGAAGCGTCAGTTAGGAGACACTTGCTTAAATCAAGTGTGGCTACTATGGCATAATAAGAAATATACATTATTTAGCTTTTGTCCCCAGTTCTTGGCATAAAGCTGCTAAAACCCTTGTAATTTCTTGAGTGATAGAAGTAATAAGAGCATCTTTTGATCTTCCAATATGGAGCTTCTAAATCCCTTAGAATTTCCTGGTTGATAGGAATGTCTTTTTTTTTTTTTTCAATGTGATAACTGATATTTGGGGGTCCCTAGATAGCTTTGGGATGGGAGCTGTTTGCTGAAAAGAGATCTAGATATGATTAGAGTCCTGGTACTTTGAGACCTATCTCCCAACCTCTGGAACAGGAAGAAGGTCTGGAGCTTGAATTAAACACTGATGACCATCATCCCAATGTTAGGAAACCTCCATAACTGCCCCTAAACAATGGGGTTTGGTGAATTTCCAGGCTGCTGAACACGATGAGGTACTGACAGGGTAGCACACACAAAGGGCAGAAAGGCTCCATGCTTCTTCCCCGATATGTAGCCCTATGCATCTCTTCCATTTGGCGATTCTTGTTTCCTTTATAATAAATCTGTGATAGTAAGTAGTGTTTTCCTAAGTTCTGTGAGTTATTATGGCAAATTATCAAACATGAGGAGAAGGTTGTGGGAACCCCCTGAATTAATAACTGTTTGGTCAGAAGTATGCATGGTAAAACTGGCATCTGACTTGGGGACAGTCTTGTGGAAATGATCTCTTAACCTGTGGGGTTCACCATAACCCCAAGTCATTAGTGTTAGATAGCTGGACAATGGGTTGGTGTGGGAAACCCTCCCACAGATATTTGGTATCAGAATATAGCTCATTGCTCTCCATCTAGAACATTCCCTCTGGAGTTAGAGTGGAGATCTACAAGAGAAGGTGAAATTCATATGTCTAAACATCTAATCTAGTCAGTGAAGCTATCAATATAAAAATGCTCACCATTATAGAACATGTTATTGTTTGTTGAAGTCACTGAGCTGAGGGGTCAGAGAGATTCAGCTGTGGCAAACCCAGTTTGACACAAAGGAAGATTGCTCACTTTGTAGAAATACGGGGCAAATTGTTTTAGCTGGCTTTCTTGCACCGTAGACTTGATTTAATGGTTGGGGTTCTGAATACTATAGGTTGGCTACTCAACTACATTTTTTTTCTAGCCTATGGTTTCTTTCCATCCATGGCCCCAGCTCTTGGTATTTGGAAGGCACTAGTACTTAGAAGGAAGAACATGTTCCTATCTGCTGACACTGCTTAGCTTCCTATTGTCTGATCTTGGTTAAGTCACCTGTCCTCCCTGGGACTTGGTTTCCCATCTGCAAAGTGAGTCTATCCTGTGATTCAGTGTCCAGGGCCATTTGAGACTCTGATAGTTTAAGATGTATATTTAGAACAGGTGGTCTCCATTGCTAATATTATCTTTCACAAAATAAACCCATCTCAAGGGGATATATGTATATTTATAGCTGAGGAGCTATAAGGTGTTGCATAGCAGAAACTAACACAGCACTGTAAAGCAATTATGCTCCAGTTAAAAAGAAATTAAAAAACAATGAAAGGGGATATATGTATATGTATAACTGATTCACTTTGCTGTATAGCAGAAACTGATACAACATTGTACTCAAATAAAAATTTTAAAACTTTATCCTTTTAAATAGACAAAAACCCCAAAACAAACCTATCTCACTGAACCTTCCTGACAAACTTAGGAATAAACATTGCGTATAATGTTATTTTAATGTATTTTACAGATTTGTTAAGTTGAGGCATAGAAACATTTGCACGTGTGCTTACTCAGTCGCTTCTAACTCTTTGCTCTCCAGACTCCTCTGTCCACGGGATTATCCCAGCAAGAATACTGGAATAGGTTGCCATTTCCTCCTCCAGGGGATTTTCCTGACCCAGCTATCAAACTCTCATCTCCTGATGGCTTCTGCATTGGCAGGCAGATTCTTTACCACTGAGCCACCTGGGAAGCCCATTGAGATACATAGCAGGTAGGTAATTTTCCAAAGGACATAAAGTGATTTAATCAAACAGTCAGGACCTCGGCTACCTGATTTTCAGCCCAGGGCTGTCTCCACTCTCCCAGGCTGCATGGATACTAGGAAAGGTCAATAAAGTGAGTTTGCAAGGAACACACTGCTTCCATGATGTTTCTTGCATATCCTGTATTTCCATTGTTTCTCCCCAGTGAGGCCAGGATCAAAGAAATGGAGCCATTTTACAGGGTCATTACAGACTTTTACTAGTGAAAGACATTTCTTTTAAAACCAGTTCTGTTCATTGAAATGTGTGCCGATGTCAAACTCCTCTGCAGTCATTACTTCCATGACCAGCTGCAAGAGATTATGCTCTTGGACTTGATCATTAGGCAGAGACTGGACTGTCTATACTCGTCAGCAGGGCCCTCTGGCTATAATGTCATACTAGCTTGGGGCCAAAAGGGATCTTGGATCTTATCCAATCCAATGCCCTGTCCAGTGCTTGATCTTTTCCATAAAGGTTATAATGTTGTCCAGCATCTTCTTGAACTTCAGAATCACCTCTGGAACCTAGACCTGACTTGTCAGCTATCTGCTAACATCTTCATGTGATTGCCCCATAGTCAGCTCACATTCAACAGGACTGAAACAAGGTCTGTGTTATTTTCCTCAAAAATTTCTCAAATTGTGCTACCATCTATTCAGTCCAACAAGCTAAAACCAGATCCTCTTAAATCCATTCCTCTTCTGCATTTGGTACATCTTAGATCTTTGTCCTCTGAAATCGCTCTCACATGCGTGCCTTTTTGTACGCACTGCCACAGTCCCTCTTCAGGCCTTCCACAGTATTTCTCTGGACTGGCTATGTAGCCTCCTAATTTATTTCTCAGAGCCTTTGATAGACAAATACACATTTTAAATTTCTAAATAGGAATACAGGATGCATATCCCATAATTATTTGCCATAGAATATTTTTTTACCCAGAGCATCTCCAGGAAGATACTAGATAGTCATCCCAGATGAACTGTAGCCCCCTATCATTGTCACATGTGTCCACCCCTCTTGGTCACTGAACTTGTTATTTCCTTTCCTTAGAGCACCCTTCTCCCTGACTGGCCATCTGGGGAAATCCTACGTATGTTTCACAGCCCAGTTCAAATATCTCCTATTCTCTGAAGTCTTCTTTGATCCCACATCCCAGCATAATGCCTGAGCTCTCAGAGGACTGTGTACTTGAGTCTCTTATAATGTTGAAATTACATTCTAGTTGTGTGCGTTTGTGTATATCTGCCAATAAATTCTAAGCTCCTTAAGGGCTGGAGACTATATTTTATTTATTTCTCTGTCCCAAGTCTGGAGTGGTGATTCTGTTCTCTTTCACTTCCTTCAGTATTGACTGAGTATATTATGGTGGAGGCTTAGTGAACTTCATGCAGTACACAAGCTTGCAGTTCTACGACAGTATCTCCAGCCTCCTTACCTCCCCCACTGCTACCTGGTATAGACGACAACCCATGTGGGTTATGCTGGGACAGGGAAGCATTGAGAAGGGGCGATGTGATGAGTATATTACAGTACCAGATCTGTATGAAAGAGATCAGGGAGAGCAGAGTCACTCCTGGAGAGTGGGTATTAGGGAAGATTTTCGAAGCTTCAGTATCAACCCTCATATTTACTGAGCAATGCAGTTAGCAGTGACTGTCACCCAGCCGAGTTACCTTGGACACATCAGTTTCTTTGTTCCCCCGTCTATGAGATGAGAGATGGGACCAACTCAAATGTCAGCCGGGATTATCTGTTTGGACAAGTTCTGCCATAAGTCATTTTTCAGATTTGGTGGGGTTATAAATAAATATAAAACACAGTAAGCAATAATGTGCCTTTGAGAGAATTCTTCTCCAACTCTAGATTCCAATGACCTTGGCCAGCCAATAAAACCTATTTTGCTAGAACAAGTGAGCATAAGGTTCCCCTCTGACGTGTAATTCTTCTGCTTAGGAACATTACAGTCTTCTCTAACACAGCCTGCCTTTTCTTCATCTCTGTTAAGAGATTCAGAAATTACCTCTCTGCCTTGTCTCCTATTTGAATTGCATCCCTGGGCCACTCCAAGGATATTATGCATATTTGAAACACATTAACTAAAGTATCTGTCAATATCTTAAAATAGCTAAGTAGCTCTCAGTTTGAGGACAGTCCATGCACTCCCCATCTGTGCAATACTGACACTTTCCTGTGTGTAGCACTATAGGATTTATAGTTTTTTTTTTTTTTTTTTTTAATGTGTATTACCTTATTTGGTCTCTGCAACAGCCAGTCACTGAACAATCTTTATGGAGGACCTACAACATACCAAGCACTGAATATGTTCAATTTTGAACAAAATGGATATGATCCCTGCTCTGATTGAGCTTACAGTCTAGAGGAACTACATTCATACTTTTATTCCTATTTTAGAGATCAAGAGACTAAGCTGAAGTGATTAGTCCCAGGTGCTAGAGCTGGGACTCAGCTGGGTTGCTCATTCTCAAACCAGGACCCTAATTTTGTCATCCTTTTGCCTCACTGCTGATGGAGAATTGCCTAGCACTCTTTAGGAGTTAACTAAAAATAAATAGCTATTGCCTATGTGGATGGCTGTGAGAGCGACATATATAAAAACCCAAAGTAACAAATAGAAGAAGGTAAGAAAATAAACCAGTCTCAGAAAACTCCGAAGTGGTAGGAGGGAAACAGATTCCAAACCAAAACAAGGAACAAGAGCAACAGTCACTGGAAAAACAAAAACAAGACAAGCTTGTTCCCTTAGAGCTGGAACTCAGCAGGGCGTCCTTAAGTGGTACAAAGCGGTGTTTGATGTGAGCATCTCACCCTGCTGTGAACAGAACTCTACATTTGTATCTTCCAAGCAGCCCTGATTGACAGGCTGCGCTGGCCATAACTGCCTATTGCTTTTTGAAGGATCATCGGTAGAGATCCCAGTGGGGTGGCAAGGTGAGGGGGGCAGGATGATCAGGGAGAGGGAGGAGGCCTCCATTCATAGGGGCATCCTTCATACCCACCACATGCTCTATGGACTTTTCTCAGGCCAGGATCCTCCTCCTTAAATCTCTTTAGGTATCAAGTACAGGCCTTGGAAGGTGGATGTGTAGAAAGGAAGATGTGATCTTTCTTTTCCTGAGTTGTAGGAGGAGAGCTCATTAAGTTAAGAGGTGCTTACATTTGCCTCTGTGCCCCTTCATCTTTAAGCTGAAGACACAGCTCCAGGGCACCTAATCCCACAGGTAGTGGAAGAAAGAAAATAGAAGTAAAAGAGGAAAGATGCATTCATCAAGAGTTTGATGAGACAGATTCTCTGCCTTAAGAGGAGGGAGATATATGTCAAGCATAATACCACTACAAGCCAACCAGTGTTAGTTACTCAATCATGTCCGAATCTTTTGTGACTCCACAGACTATAGCCCATCAGGCTCTTCTGTCCATGACATTCTCTAGGCAGGAATACTGAAGTGGGTAGCCATTCCCTTCTCCAGGGGATCTTCTTGCCCCAGGGACTGAACCCAGGTCTCCTGAATTGCAGACAGATTCTTTATCATCTGAGACACTGGGGAAGCCCCGTAATCCAACAAGGGGCATATACAAATTTTGTGAAAATCCAAAGAAAGCAAGCAATTAACTCCATATGAGTGGGTTCTTCAGAGCTGAACCCTAGAAGTGAGAGCTTGCTCAGTAGAAAAGCATACAGGTGGGGTTGAGGGGCATGAGGGAAGCAGTGGAAAACATCGCATATAAGCAAAGGCTTGGAGGCATGGAAGGGCATGGAATGTTCAGGATGTATTTGATGAGATATTCACTGTGTTTCTGGTAACAGCACATTTTGTATAGTGAGATAAAATAGATGACCACTTGGGTTTTAAGACAGGCTAGCTATTTTAACAACCAACCCATGAACCTCAGTGGATGAAGAGAGCAGATTTTCTCGCTCACTTCAGAGCCTAGACTAGATTGGCAGGGACTTATGCTCCAGGCAGTCATTCAGGGGCCCAATTCACTTCCATCTGTCCTTCTGCAGGTTCTTGAGTGTTTGCCACTCAGCTAGTGGATGGAGAAAGAGAATGAGGCAAGAAGATTAAAGGTAAGGCTAGGAAGCCATAGACTTCACTCCTGTTCATGTTCCTATGGCCAGAACCTAGCCCATGGCCACTCTTAGCTGCAACAGGGTTCTGGGAATTAGTGGCTCAGGGGAGAACATGTATTATTGAGCAGAATAGTCTCTACTGCAGCTTGGAACCTGGAAAACAGGAGGGTGAAGAGAATAAAGGCATCCTGCATCCTTGATGGAATTTGGTGAAAGCTTTCTAGTTTCCTGATGGGAAATGAATGTTATAAAAGAGTCAATGATAGGTTCTAGGTGAGAGGTGCAGGGTGTCTAGACTCTTCAAAGAAAGTAGATGAATGATTCTAACTGAAAAGTGCTCATGCCTAGACAAAAACTCTGCTCCAGCCATGAGACAATGGACAAGAAATCATTTCAGCTCGACTCTTAAAATGGGAACAAAAAGAAACCCAGCCAAGTAGGCAACTTATAGCCCCAACATTTATAGAGCAGCATGTGTTTACTGTATGCTCACATACAAGCTTCACCATATCCTTGGGAAGAGGACCTGTTGGAGTATTATCAGCCCCATTTTAGGTGTGGGAAAACCTATACCCAGAGAGGTTAAATGACTTACCCGGGGTTGCACAGAAAGTAAGAGACAGACCTGCAACCCAGACTCATTTTGTGCTCTTCTATAATCCTGCAAATCCATCTCTGCATGGGGGAGATGCTGGCCACACTTTGGGAAGCTGACCCAGATCCAGTCCTGGATGTAAAGCCAGGATCCTGGGGAAACTCTCTTCTATCACCCGCCCTTCTGTCTGCTTAACTTTTGGAATCAGTGAACCAACTCCTCATTCAGAGAGCATGTACATGTTAGCTGTCAAACCGTATATGCAGCTCTGACAGCCCTAATATCACTGTTTGTATTATCAGACAATTACCAGCCGAGCTCGTATTCATAATTTGACTAACAACTCGCGACAATGATTATTTTTCCTTTCCTGGCAAAACAAATATAGCAGCATTTTCTTTTCAGCATCAGCGCTGATGCTCCTTGGCATTCTATCAGCTGAAGGATTTTTTTTTTTTTTCAAAAAAAATGTTAGTCGTACTCCCCCACATCTCGCTAACTTTACAGTCCCCCATGGCATCTGTGTGCAGTGAACTGAGCTGTTGAGACTAAATGTAATTTGCAATCAAGCTTCTGTTAACATGGAAATGTACCGGCTGGTCTGCTGCAATATGGGTTCTCATTCTGTCTAGCATATGGTTGCATTAAATCCAGTCTCCAGAATGTCTCTTGTTACCACATTGTCAATCCGTGCAGAGCAGAGAACCCTAAAAAACCACTAAAGGAACATATTTTTGGAATTGGCTCTTCTATTGGATCTTGACAAGAGCTGTCCAAAGACATACTCGGTTACTTGAAATGAACTAGCCCTGTCAGATCTATGCACACGTACACACAGAGACACACAGGAAACTTGAAACCCGGTTAGATGCTCTGTACTCATAAGCATATGAATTACAATGGAGGACAATGGAAGGGAGAAAGCAAAGGACTCAGCTTCATTAGTTACATTAGAGACTGGTTTATTGATTTTTTTCTTGATATCTCAATATGCAAAAAAGTCACAGAGTATTAGATTTGCAGGGGATTTTAGCAGTCTTTGGAGCATGGGCTTTGGAGTCAGATGAACCTGGGCTTGAATCCTGATTCCATTCCTGGTGTGGTAACCTAAGGCCCATGCTTAAGCTTTGTGTGCCTCAGTTTCTTCATCTGTGAAGTGGAGGGTAAAAGGAGTATCTCACAGCTTAGGATGCTGTGGAGGTTAAATATCTAAGCGTACACCTGATCCAATCAACGATGCTCATTAGTATTCATCACCTGTTGGATACCATCCCCATTGTTCATTCAGATACGTCATGTCTCTTACAGATTCAACCTCCATTGTTCTATTGTTCTGGTCTTGCATCCTTTCTGTGCAAAATGTCAGACCTTTCTAAGGCAGCCCATTCTCTTCTGCACAACTCTGTGAAACAGTTTTTCCTCATATTAAATAAAGACAAACCTCTCCCCACCTGGAGCCTTTCCTCTGGGATACACAACCAAAGTTGAATTGAGCGATAAGAGGCTATCAGACACCCTGCAAACACTCTCTGCTCTCATTTAGCACCTCCCGTGCCTTCAGCGTCCTTGTCTGGTACAGCATTGAGTCCCTTCTTTTCTAGTCCGGCCCCTCTTCTCGAACTTGTTTAGGTGTGTCCGTCACACAGAGCACACTTTTTGGAGAGAGCGTGTTATAGGACCAGGTTGGATCCTACCTGACGATGAGTGATGTTTCACCAGACTTCAGGGAGCTTTACTAAAAAGCCTCCCCTTGGGAAATTCATAGACAGCAATTTTCAAAGAATCATGTGATGCTTTCAGTTCAATGGGGAAGTGAAGCTTCATGCCTCCAGGTATCTGCATCATTTCACAGAGAAAATCATTACTTCAAGGAGGCTGATACCCTCATTGTGCAACTCTTCTGTAAATCAGAAATTTTTATAAGTTTTACTGGATGTGCTCCAGGCAGGAATCACTTGCACAGTGACTGAGACACCAGAGTACTGGAAGATAACATTCTTTCAATGTTCTAAGGTATTTTGGAGGATCAGGGTAACATGGAGAAATTCATTCATTCGCTTAAAAATTATTTGTGTGCCAGACACAGTGCTATGTACCAGGAGGTAGTGGTAAATAATCCATTCTTGCCACAAGGAAGCCGGCAAACACATTAAGCCACAATTTATTATTTATTACTCACTTAAAGGCTGCCATAAGTGTAATGAAGGAAGAAAACAGGATTCTAGCAGAAAATAAGATGACTTAGATGCTGTGGGACATCAAGCAATGCTTCTCTGTGCTGAGTTTAGGTGGACACCTGAGCACTGAGTAGGAATAAGAATGGGAGAGATGGGAAAGCGCAAAGTCTGGTAGGCGGGAAGGAGTTTGGAGAGTTTAAGGAACTGTGAGCAACAGAGTGATAAGAAAGGGTGATCAGGAAGGGCTTCACAGACTAGGCAGCCCCACTAAGGATGGTTCTCTAAGGCCAGAGGCAAAAACAGGGCATTTCAGAAAAGGGGGCAGCATGCACACACACACACACACACACACACACACACACACACACACACAGGTCTGAGAGGACACCATGTCTGAGAAGCTCAAGGCGGGGCTACATCTTAAATGGCTTCATAATCTATGTTGAGAGATTGATTATACCTGGAGAAACCATGGAGGCACTGAGGATGCTCTAAATTGTCTTTTAGTTTCTAAAAATTGTATCTACCTCCTTAACTTGTTAGAAAGCTTGTCTGAGGAGGGCAGAGGTATACCTTTTATGTCTCTATATACAGACTTAAATTGAAGAAAGTAGGGAAAACCACTAGACCATTCAGGTATGACCTAAATCAAATCCCTTATGATTATACAGTGGAAGTGAGAAATAGATTTAAGGGACTAGATCTGATAGAGTACCTGAAGAACTATGGATGGAGAAGTTCATGACATTGTACAGGAGACAGGGATGAAGACCATCCCCATGGAAAAGAAATGCAAAAAAGCAAAATGGCTGTCTAAGGAGGCCTCACAAATAGCTGTGAAAAGAAGAGAAGTGAAAAGGAAAGGAGAAAAGGAAAAATACTCCCATCTGAATGCAGAGTTCCAAAGAATAGCAAGGAGAGATAAGAAAGCCTTCCTCAGCAATCAATGCAAAGAAATAGAGGAAAACAACAGAATGGGAAAGACTAGAGATCTCTTCTAGAAAATCAGAGATACTAAGGAAACATTTGATGCAAAGATGGGCTCGATAAAGGACAGAAATGGTATGGACCTAACAGAAGCAGAAGATACTAAGAAGAGATGGCAAGAATACACAGAAGAACTGTACAAACAAGATCTTCACGACCCAGATAATCACGATGGTGTGATCAGTCACCTAGAATCAGACATCCTGGAATGTGAAGTCAAGTGGGCCTTAGAAAGCATCACTACGAACAAAGCTAGTGGAGGTGATGGAACTCCAGTTGAGCTATTTCAAATTCTGAAAGATGACGTTGTGAAAGTGCTGCACTCAATATGCCAGCAAATTTGGAAAACTCAGCAGTGGCCACAGGACTGGAACAGGTCAGTTTTCATTCCAATTCCAAAGAAAGGCAATGCCAAAAAATGCTCAAACTACCGCACAATTGCACTCATCTCACACACTAGTAAAGTAATGCTCAAAATTCTCCAAGCCAGGCTTCAGCAATATGTGAACCGTGAACTTCCAGATGTTCAAGCTGGTTTTAGAAAAGGCAAAGGAGCCAGAGATCAAATTGCCAACATCCGCTGGATCATGGAAAAAGCAAGAGAGTTCCAGAAAAACATCTATTTCTGCTTTATTGACTATGCCAAAGCCTTCGACTGTGTGGATCACAATAAACTGTGGGAAATTCTTCAAGAGGTGGGAGTACCAGACCACCTGACCTGCCTCTTGAGAAATCTGTGTGCAGGTCAGGAAGCAACAGTTAGAACTGGACATGGAACAACAGACTGGTTCCAAATAGGAAAAGGAGTATGTCAAGGCTGTATATTGTCACCCTGCTTTTTTAACTTATATGCAGAGTACATCATGAGAAATGCTGGGCTGGAAGAAGCACAAGAGGGAATCAAGAGTGCTGGGAGAAATATCAATAACCTCAGATATGCAGATGACACCACCCTTATGGCAGAAAGTGAAGAGGAACTAAAAAGCCTCTTGATGAAAGTGAAAGAGGAGAGTGAAAAAGTTGGCTTAAAGCTCAACATTCAGAAAATGAAGATCATGGCATCTGGTCCCACTTCACGGGAAATAGATGGGGAAACAGTGGGAAAAGTGTCAGACTTTATTTTTGGGGGCTCCAAAATTACTGCATATGGTGATTGCAGCCATGAAATTAAAAGATGCTTACTCCTTGGAAGGAAAGTTATGACCAACCTAGATAGCATATTGAAAAGCAGAGATATTACTTTGCCAACAAAGGTCCGTCTAGTCAAGGCTATGGTTTTTCCAGTGGTCATGTATAGATGTGAGAGTTGGACTGTGAAGATAGCTAAGTGCTGAAGAATTGATGCTTTTGAACTGTGGTATTGGAGAAGACTCTTGAGAGTCCCTTGGACTGCAAGGAGATCCAACCAGTCCATCCTAAAGGAGACCAGTCCTGAGTGTTCATTGGAAAGACTGATGCTGAGGCTGAAACTCCAATACTTTCGCCACCTCATGCGAAGAGTTGACTCATTGGAAAAGACCCTGATGCTGGGAGGGATTGGGGGCAGGAGGAGAAGGGGACGACAGAGAATGAGATGGCTGGATGGCATCACCGATCGATGGATGTGAGTCTGCGTGAACTCCAGGAGTTGGTGATGGACAAGGAGGCCTGGCGTGCTGCGATTCATGGGGTCGCATAGAGTCGGACACGACTGAACTGAACTGATACTACTACACACCTCCAGGCTCAACGAATGTTGATTAAATTTAACTCCATCTCCTCTTTGTCAGTTTTTTCCTAGCCCTGATCTGTCATCTAGAGTAGCTTTCACTTTGCGATTCTCCTTGCCTCATTGTGATATGATGTTAAGATCCCTTGTCATGAGGTGTCTGCAGCTTCTGGAGACCTCAAAGGATCTGACTTCAGCCCCGCAGAGTGCTTGCAAGTTCCTTCTGCCTTCTGATGCAGAGCTTCCACCCAAAGGTGTGAAGGATGAGTCATTCCATGACGCAGGTTATTTTCAGCTGCCAGTTGGTCATTTCTTATTGAGATCACAGAAATCCAAGGCTTGTTAGACTGTTTAGCCCAGCGCTCAGGCTCCGTGAAGAAACTCATTAGCTCCGTTTAATTAGGGAAACCAAACACTTCCAGACCGACTTCACTGTCAGCACACTTCCCACCACCTCATTAATATATTTAAAAAATTTTTGCACCTTTAATGTGGTAATGATTTCCTTAATTCTTTCAGCATCAAAACTCCATAGATTCAAGCTATTTAGCTAGACAACAAGTGGAACAATTACCCATGTGGTACTCAGAATTTTTTGAACCAGTATCTTTTGGTATTACTAAATGGCAGATTTTTTGGGCTCAGCTTTCTTTGTACAGATTAGACAAAGTCAGTCTCTAGGGTTAGTCTTGTTATTTAGGCGATAAGTCATATCTGACCCTCTTGCAACCCCATGGGCTGTAGCCTGCCAGGCTCCTCTGTCCATGGAATTTCCCAGGCAAGAATACTGGAGTGGGTTGCCATTTCCTTCTCCAGGGTACTTCTCAACCCAGAGATCGAACCCGTATCTCCTGCTTGGCAGGTGAATTCTTTATCACACTTGGTCACCAGGAAAGCCCAGGATTAGTCTTACACTATTGTAAATATTAAAAAATACCTTTTTGTTTTCAGAGGATTTTACCGTTTTAAAAAAACTTTTACATGAATCAGTTGATTCTCATAAAATGCTAAAACCCAGTAAGGCAGGTGCAATTGTCTCCATTCAACAGATGAGAATATTAGGGCTCACAGCAGATAAAAGATGTCTCAGGATAAAAGTTACATGCATCAATTCTGTCCACCCCTACTGTCCTTAGATTGGTAGAAGGTTAACAATCAAGACACAGATTTCAGGCTTCAGTGGCTTAAGATACAGTTCTATCAGTAACAGAATTAGGATGGCTGATTCTCAGCAAAAAAGTCTAAGTTCAGTTTAGGATGTGCTCAGTTTTATTTGACTAGAGGACTTGGAGCTGGAGGAATGCTTGTATGGCTATATCTCTCAGTTGCTCCAATACTGCATAAGCACTGGCCTCTCAACTTGGTAAGGCTCAACGTTTTTCAAGTTTGCCTGAAAGCTCACAGGTATATAGCAATCTCTTAATCCATCCTCACAATACTCTTGTGATCCCACTGGTTTTATTCAGGCGGACCCCAACACAGATTTGGGTGTAAGTGATGCTGATTTGATAAAGTACTTTCATATTTTTAATCTCATTAGATGCTCACACACTTCTGGGAGATGTGACTTCATGTTTCTGTCACGTCCCTCAAGATTGAGGCTCTGTTAAGGTGTGAAACTTATTCAATGGCAAACAGCTAACAGTAGACACAGAGCTTGAACCTTGGGCTTCTGTCTCCAACATTATAACTTATTCTATTGCTTTCAGGGTAGCTCCTGGCCCTTTTACTTTTCCCTTCCCTTTCCTCTCTCTGAGGCTTTTCCATCCTCCTTTAAAAATCTTCAGGAACTCTTCCCACAGTTTTCCAACAAGACCTAGTGTCCAGAAAGTCTCTCATATCAGTCATACACATTTTAGTATGAGTTTAAAACTTTGAGTTCCCTCTCCTAAAGGCATACATATTTTCATGCTTTTATTTTTTGGTCTGAAGTTGTTGTATCTCCTCCCCATTTGCTGTAACAAACACATCTTGAGTGCTTACTATGCTCCTGGCACTGGGAATACAAGGGGCAAGAAAGCTGTTTCCTGTAAGTGAACTTCTGAGATCCACATACCTCTTAGACAATAGTTTATTCCTACCATTTGAAGTCACTTTTAGCCTTTAATTTGGGGGTTAGGAAATTTTAGCCAAACAGCCTGCATGACATATAAGCAATGAAAGAAAAAGGTGCATGAAATACAGATGTAACATCGTGTACCAAAATGAAGAAGTGGGACATTCTGCATCAAACTGAGCAGTCAGTGTCACTGAGGATGCTTGTCAACAGCCCTGGGAACAGATCATATTCTGACAAGTTCACAAGGGTTTCCCCTGTGAATAAAGGGGTTTACTTGGCATCATAACAAAGGACTAAACACTGAAGATGGGAATATGAGTTTTATCTAAGCTCCTGCTGAAATTTTGGAACCTTACACAATTGATTCATGGGCATTTTGAAGCAAAGGCTCTGATCGCTAGAAGTTCATTCAAGTTTACTACTAATGGGTCGTGCTAGACACACCACATTTCCTTTTCTTATTGTGCCACTACATTGGTAAATCAGTAGGGTGAGGAAGTTTTAGCAACAGATTTCACACTGCCTCCTGTAAAGTGATTTTTGCATAAGACGGTGACATATGAGCAGGATCATGTCATATATTCACTGGTTTCACAGTTGGGTAATAAAAATGTCTCTTAAGGGTTGCTAACAGCTCCATGTCAGCTAGAAAGTGATCTCTGGCAAGGACTGAAGCCTTTTTTTTCTGGCCAATATTTTTCACTCATGATTTCAAAGGTTCTCTAGAAGGGGAAATGTCCAAATTTGCAGATGACACCAAACTAAAATGAAAAGTAAATGCTGCAGACTGACACCAAGAAGTGGCATTGTACATACAGTGGAAGGAGCCCTGGCCTTGGAGGGAGGCTGAGTTGACCTTGTCTTTGTCTCTGGCCCCTATCAGCAAGATAACATTGAACAGGGGTTAATCTCTGATGGTTCAATCTCATTACCTGTACAAAAGCAAGATGGTCACTTAGCTTTTCAGCTCAATATGAGTATCTAAAAAGAAGCCTATATAAACGTATACATGGCATATATTTTTAGTAAATTAGTGCAATATTAATAATAATAGTGAGGCATTAGTATCTAAAATGATCTAGGATTCCTAGAACACAGAAATGAAACCAACACGATGAAATATATCAAAACATAGGTATGTATATGCTGGTGTTGTTGAAGATATCAAGACTAAATTTATGATGCTCAAAGCTTCTATGAAGTACTCAGCATATGTTAGGCACTTAAAAAATGTGTGTTAATGATGACTTAATTAGCTGTGTGTGTTTGAAAAGGAAAAGACACAAATGAGGGTTTTATACTGATATTATATTTGTCTGATATCTTCATATATTTGAAGGATTGCTATGTTGAAGAGAATATGAACTTATTTATTCTGCTTTGTTCTAAAGAGTAAAACCAGGCCCAAACTGGTGGGCATTAAAAGGAAAGAAACTTCGGATGACAACAGAAACTTTTCTGTAACAGTATAGAGTCCCTACAATGGATCTGGGTGACAGTAGACCCTTGATTCAGTGGGTTGGTTTTTTCCCTGTACTGGCTGAAATGAGGGCAGTGCTGGTTACAAGGGGTTGGGGAGCATGGTGCATAGAGGCAGGTTTCTTTGTGCACCATCACTGCTGAAAGCCAGTTTTGCATTGGCCACTGAGTCAAGTGCTAGAGACCAAGGTAAAAGTATGCTGCCCCAACTTTCAGTGAGCTCACCGTTGCTGTGGAGAAGCCCTCAAGTCTCTCTAGGGTGACTGAGGAAGACTTCTCACAGGTTGCTATCTTTAGGCAGAAACTTAGAGTGCTGGTAGATTTCCAGGTAGGTGGACATTGCATTGAGAGAGCATAGTCAGTGCCACGATTAGAGATCTGAGATACCATAGTGTACTGTCAGGAAGATAATTATTTCTTGGATTAGACACTGCCAGGAAGGCTAGAGTTAGAGCATGAAGGACTGACAATGCCTTGCAAGATGTGTCGGATCTCAGGCTCCCTCCTTCTGCATCTGCAGGATGGTGTGTTTACCCAGGTTAAAGCACAGATCCCACTACATTATAATTGCTTATGGATGGGCTCCTCAATGTACTCTGAATTCTTTGAGGACAGAGACTGCATCTCATACGTACCTTCCTGGCCTCCGGTGAGCTTGACACAGCTTATAAGCTCAGTTAGATCCTACTGAATAAAACACTAAACAAATAAAAGCAAAACGGATCTCATTGAAGGGATAGGTCCCAACAGGATTTATGAAAAGCTTTTGGAGTCTTTAGATGTTTCTGCAGCTTTGCTGAATGTGAAGTGAAGTGGCTCAGCTGTGTCCGACTTTTTGAGACCCCATAGACTGTAGCCTACCAGGCTCGTCTGTCCATGGAATTTTCCATGCAAGAATACTGGAGTGGGTTGCCATTTCCTTCTCCAGAATGTAACAACAAGAATTACTTCTAGCGAGCTGTGTCTTCTGCAGGGTATTTCTGTTAATGCTAATAGTGAGTCCGAGCATTTATTTAATGCCCCTTGAATTGGTACTGTGCTTAAATACTTCACAAGCCTTATTTTATGAGCACAACATCCCTCTGAGATATGTAGATACTTCCTCCATTCTATAGATGAAGAAGCTAAGATTTGGAGAGGTTGAACAACTCACCCAAGGTCAAGTAGTTAGGGTGTGGCAGAGGCAGAATCTGACCCAAGTCTGCTGACTCCAGAGCTTGGGTCTTAACTACCCTTCTATCCACTGAATGAGGTGTGTTTCTCAGGGTGCAGCAGAGTTAGCAGTGAGACCCATCTCAGGGAGATGCCCTTAGAACTGAGACCTTGTTTGATTAAAAGAAGTTGAAATCTCCAGAATCTTCTTGACTTATATCCAATTATAATCTCTACTCTAGCAGTGAAGAAAAGGAGGTCTGTAGGAACAGGACAAGTTTAGAGGGGCTAGAGCATTTTGGATGATGGGAGACAAAACACAGAAGCTTTCAAAGTAGCAAGAAGGGAAGGCCCCTGCCTTTCTGGACTGTGGTGAGATCAGAGGCCTACAGAAACAGAAGGAAGTGAAAAGGTAAGGCCCTTTTTGCACCGGGGCACTTCGAGTCTGGAAGGTCCTTTGGAGATATTTCTCCTTGTTTTTCAGTTGGCCTGGGGCTGTCTTCTATTTGGGAGCCCTTTTCTTCTGAGACATTCCAGAGCAGAGCACAGGGTCCCCAGGTAAAGAGGTGAGGGGCTGCAGGTTTAGGGCACCTAAAGGTCTCCTGAGCTGATTATCCAGGGAACTTGGGGAAGCCGCTGTCTTCAGAAGTTAGCTGACATGTTTGGCTGACTTCTGCTTGCTGCCTGGTCGTAGTAGGTGGGGCTGGGCAGGAGGTTAAGAAACCTCAACAGATGGCAGCAATCAGTGGGTGTTGGTGGCCAGTTCTCCAAAGTGCTGAAAAGATGGTCATCGTGTGCCTGTGACAATCAAACTCAACTCCAAGTTCCTCTGTCCTAGAACACAGACTAGAATAATCCTTTCTCAGCCTCCAGAAGGAAAATTTTCAGAGAGAGGCGGTATCGAGGGAATACAGCAGCCGCCTGAGGTTCTGATTCACGATGTGACGTCTCCTGCCCAGTCACAAGCTCTGATGTCTGCGGAGATTTGTTTGTCAGTCTGCAAGGACAGAGATGAAAGGCAATTTGCCCTAACCTTCCCCCTCCCTCCTGGTTGGTAAGGGAAAAGTGTCCGCACACTGCCATCTGGTGGGAACTTCTGGTTACTGCAGTTCAAATGAGAACGTTTGCTCAACCAACACTTTGGAGAAGGGGCCCACTTTTCTCCCTTATAATGAACAAAATATGGTTCCTGCCCTTGAAGAGCATTAAGAAGGACCATAAAGAAGACTGAGCATCAAAGAATTGTTGCTTTTGAACTGTGATGCTTGAGAACATTCTTGAGAGTCTCTTGGACAGCAAGGAAATCAAACTAGTCAATGGTAAAGGAAATCAGTCCTGAATATTCATTAGAAGGACTCATGCTGAAGCTGAAGCTCCAATACTCCAAGCCTCCTGATGTGAAGAGCTGGCTCACTGGAAAAGACCCTGATGCTGGGAAAGATTGAAGGCAGGAGGAGAAGGGGGCGACAGGATGAGATGGTCAGATGGCATCATTGACTCAATGGACATGAGTCTGAGCAAACTCTGGGAGATAGTGAAGGACAGGGAAGCCTGCCCTTCCGTGGAATGCTGCAGTCCATGGGGTCACAGAGAGTCAGACACGACTGAGTGACTGAACAACAACTTGAAGAGCTCCCCGTCTAATGGAAGAACCTGATATGTTAGCAAGTAATTGTATCTTAAAAAGCATCATTTTAGGAGTGTAAACTGTTAGGTAGTCTGGTTGGTAAGTAAGGAATGTGGGAAAGAAGTTATAGACAAAAGCTGGAAGAAGGTTGAGGCCAGGCCATGAAAGACTTTGAATGTCTGAGTAAGGCAATGAGTCCATATAAGATGAGTTAGCAGGAAAATATGGGACCAGGTTTCAGTGGTAAAGTAATCTGGACAAGTGTCTATACATATGCTTTCAAGCCTCTAGACCCTTTAGTTATTTGAAGTCTCCTATGGAACCCATATGTAAACTAGCTGAAGCCATAGATATTCAGGGTGAAGCAGAAGTGATGGTCGAGAGCCTGAATTGTCTCCCACCCTCCATCTCCCTTCTTTGGTGCATGTAAATGCTTTGGGGCAATATTAAAGCCCAGCAAAACATAGTTTAATACCTACCACTGTGGGCGGTCCCTTCACTAACATGACCTTTCCTGTTCTGATTCTAGAGCTAACCACGTCCGGTCCTTCCTATGATACGAGTGTCATATATTAGGTCCTAGATATTTTCCTATATTTTAAATTAATGACAAAAATTATGTTACTTATTCTTGATATTTTAAAAGATACTGATTTTTAGGCCAGTGTTAGGTTCACAGCTTAATTAAGAGGAAGATAGAGAGACTTCCTGTGTATTCCTTGCCATTCCACATGTGTGGCTTCCCCCATTTACTAACAGCTGTCCCCAGAGGAGTATGTTCGTTACCACCGATTACTCATGAACCTCTACTGACGTATCATAATCAACCAAAGCACAGAGTTTGCATTAGAGTTTTACTGACCTAAAAACCTTCTGCGTTCATCCCTTTCCCCACTCCCTGGTAACCACTGACCTCTTTATTGTCTCCCAAGTTTTGCCTTTCCAGAATGTCATACAGTTGAAATCATATATAGTATGTAGCCTTTTCAGACTGACTTCTTTCCTACGCTTTTCATTAGAGCTGCTTACATTAAACTTTATTTTATGCTCACCCCCATTATATTAATACATTAACTTTCTTAAACACAAAACCTATATCACCTGGTCCCTGGCTCTCGTTGCAAGAGGGTACATGTAGGAAGGTGACATGTAGGAAGAGACCAGTCATCTCTGCAGTGTCTATTAAGCATCATTTATCTGCTGCCCAATATACTAATTCACATTCAATATGTGCAGCATACATGCCATCCTCGGCCCACAGACCATCTATGATGGAGTTTTGAGAAGGAATTTTTTGGCTCTTACTAATGGCATGTAATTTGTTGCCTTCATTCTGAGAACTGCACTCTGGGAAAGCAGTCAAGACCTTGTACTGAGTGGCTGAATTATGCAGAGCTGCTTGTCTTGCTGTCTTGTAAAGCCTTGTCGCCTCTGGATGGCATTTGCTGTAAGAAGAGGGATTTCAGTGGGAGAATTGATCAAGAGAGACGGCCCCCCTGTAGCCAAAAGCTGCTTTGTTCCCCCCAAGTAGTTATCTTCTTGCCCTTTCAGATCGACACTTTCAGAGGCAAAACCCAAATGCCACCCACTGCGCAGAGCGTCCTCTCCGCCCTCTCCTGCTCCATGTCTCTCCTCGCGCCTTGCCCACTCGCTCTGCACGATGGGGTCAGTTTGCTCTCACCTTCCCACACTAGCTTCTCTGTTTCAAGCTTGTGTCCGGAACTGCCTCCTTCTTGCCATCTGGCAGCTGACATCTGCCACATCTTTCCAACTCAGGCCCCCACCTTTTCTTGGAGGTTTTCACAAGACGATGTTAACTTCCACTCAGACTTTTCCCAGGGCTTGATTATGTACACAGAATTTTCCACACGGTCGAACAACGACTTCAGCACCGACTCTCACCTGGATTGCTTAAGTTAAATTGTGATTTTCCTGAGGACACACTGGCCAGTGTCCTTTTATGTACTCAGTGCCAAGTTCAATGAACATTAGCCGAGTGAATATCACACTTTACAGTGAATGGGGCTCGCTGTTCTGTGTCTTATTAAGGAGAGAGGAAATGTAGCTTATCCTATAGTCCTTGATGAAAAGCAGTGAGGTGGGAGGGTCTTTGCACATTATGTGGATTCCTACGAACGCTTGTTCACTGCTCACTTACCTCACTCAGATGTAACTTGGTTTTGACGCTTGTCTCCCTTTGTCAAGGGGGGAAGGAGCCTTCAGTGTTGGTTTGGAACCTGACTCACAGTACATGATCAATAATTACTTTTCTCAATGGATTTTCAATATATTTCTAAGAACTCATACAGATATAGAAGACATATGGGCCCTCAGTAAAGTTTCCTTAAGACAAGATGCAACTTTTTTCCCACCCCCCGGGCTAATTTCAAATGAAAATCAGTAAGTCTATGGGATTCTCCAGGCAAGAATACTGGAGTGGGTTGCCATGCCCTCCTCCAGGGGATGTTCCCAACCCAGGGATCCAACCCATGTCTGTTACGTCTTCATTGGCAGGTGGGTTCTTTACCACTAGCACCAGCTGGGAAGCCCAAGCACAGTGCAGTGGTGCTCACATACAGTCTGGGGTTGCTCAGCGTCCTCCATAGACCCCTGGGGGCAGGAAGGAGTGGACGCTGGTGGAGAGAGCAAGGCTAGAGGTTATCACAGCTGTATTAGAGCTCTGGCTTTCCAGCTCCCACATAGGTGAGCCTGGCTAAGTCACTCATCTTAGAATCTCAGTTTTCCACCTGTGAAATGAGGACACTGACTCTCTAGGACCTTCCATCTCTGACAGTGCCTTCAGTTCAGTTCAGTCGCCCAGTCGTGTCCGACTCTTTGCGACCCCATGAATCGCAGCATGCCAGGCCTCCCTGTCCATCATCAACTCCTGGAGTTCACTCAGATTCATGTCCATCAAGTCGGTGATGCCATCCAGCCATCTCATCCTCTGTCGTCCCCTTCCCTTCCTGCCCCCAATCCCTCCCAGCATCAGGGTCTTTTCCAGTGAGTCAGCTCTTCGCATGAGGTGGCCAAAGTATTGGAGTTTCAGCTTTTGGCATCAGTCTTTCCAATGAACACCCAGGACTGATCTCCTTTAGGGTTAGGGTTAGATTTCTTCTATTTTGTCTCAGGAACCAAAAACAAAAAAAGCCCCAATCTTTTGATGGGAACTGCTGAGCAATTTTCAATTAGTAAAAGTCCAGTGTTGGCTCCCATTCATTTCTCAAGATGTCTGGGCAAAGATCAGCACAGACGATTCAAATGGAAAGCATGCCTCCAAAAGGCGTCCCATAGTGCTGCTTGTCCTTGAGGTTCAGTAAGTTCAGGCGTTCAGAGGAGCAGGTGGGTGTCACAGTTCCCGGACACTGTGTTACTCAGCCTCACCCATGCAGAGGAAGCTGCCTTAAGAGGTGGAGTTGATAGCCAGCAGCAGTCTTCTCACTATATAATGTCGGTATGTTGGAGATGTATTATGAAGTCAGAACTCACCCTAAATGTAGCTAAAACCACAGCATTGCAAAGGGCCTTACAATAGGGTATTACTTTGTATTTAATTACTGAGGGTGTAGAAGACTGGGGTAACAGGGGATAAGATGATTGGATGGGATCTCCAACTCAATGGACATGAGTTTGAGCAAACTCCAAAGATAGTGAAGGACAAGGAAGCCTGGCGTGCTGCAGTTCATGGGGTCGCAAAGAGTCAGACACCACTTAGCAACTGAACAACAACTGAGGATGTTAAGCTCTCTTTGCTGTAAAAAAAAAGGAAACTCAACCCCAGTTAGATCAGATCACTGAAGAACATTTTTAATGACATATACATACATGGAAATAGGCCTCTGGGTTTACTGGGAGTCAGGCAAACCTTAACCATTAGTCCACACAGATCCTGGAATAGGAAGGTGGTCTGCATCCAACAGAGTGACTTAGATCTGCTCTAAGGACTATGGGAGCCAGGACACACTTGCCTTGATTTGTACTTTATCGTCAATGCAACCCAGCTACTCCATCAGGTTCTGCTCCTCTTAGAGTCTATTCTTTGCATTCTATAAGCTGCATCATTTGTTCCATGTTATATAATCTGGAAAGACATAATCATATTATTGTGGCTAATTACCATAATCCCTGGTTGGGTAGCTTGTGTTCTTCAAGTGATTCCATAGTTGCTTATTAGCCTATATTTTGGTAATTCTTAGGCTGTGGGCACTTTCTGATCTAGCACCTTTGGCCAGAAGCAGGTTCTAGCCTATAAATACCAGAGGGAACCCCCATCACTCAGTGAAGATAGTACAAGGGCATTTTTCTTTACAAAGGACTGTGTGATGGTGGGGCAGTTATGTCTGCTTGACTGGGAATGTTCCTTCAGTGAAGAGAACACCTTGGAAGGAGCAGGATCGCTGCTCTATTATTTGCATAGCTCTCTTATGAAAGTGGTATCAGGTGTGGCTCAGATGACTCTAGAGGAGAGAAATAGGGCAAAGGACCATGATGTATACAGGGAAACATCCCTTAAGGAAACTATTTGTTCTGATGGTCAGAGCACAATATAGATGGGGTGTGAGGTTATATCAGGTAGTGAGTTTACCATTGCTAGGCTTTGACTTTTGTCATTAGCACTGATTGGGCCTTTCTGTGCCAGGCACTGGCTAGGCTTGCTCCAAGTAAATATCTTATTTCTCTTCATCTGGCTATTAGTCGAGATCTGCCTTGATTCAGTTTCCCTGGAATTAGAAACTGAGAAGGGATTTGGGTGCACATGGCGAACTGAAGGCATGCTCCTCGGCAGGGGGCGGGGGTGGGGGGACTCTCCAAAGGAATGAGGAGAGCAGATAGGGAAGAGGAGAGCTGGGCAATGTGTGATCTCAGGTGACATCAAGCATCAGTCTGATTCAGAATACTTCACCCAGGAGAGTGGTTCCAAACTGAAGTAAGAGGTCTAGGCTTCTTGACACTTGGATCAGTCAGTCATTGGATATAAGGGGTGAGGAATGGGATAACCTCTCAAGTGTCTCTGGGGAGTCAGCTCCCATCAGCCTAGGCCAGTTCTTTGAGTACCACTGTGTGTAAGCTGTTAGCTACATACCTTCAGGAGCTGCAAGCTGGGTGCTCCAGTCAGCAGGTTGAATCTGGGTTGGGTGCCAGTAGAATCTATTCCAGATTTCCCCCTCAAGTCTGCTACAGGGGCTTGGCTGCAGGCAACAAAATCTCTGACTAGCATAGGTGAAGGAAGAACTGATTGGAAGCCAGAGAGGGCTGACTGATTTGACAAGTAGGAGCACCGGATTTGGACCATTGGCAGAAGCCAAGGCAGTCTTAGAGGGCCAAGAGGATCATGTGTTAGAAAACCCTCAGTGCAAGTAGGGTCTTTCAGCCATAACTGACATAACCAAGACCATGTCTAGCCATGTCTAGATAACCCTGCTGCTGCTGCTAAGTCACTTCAATCGTGTCCGACTCTGTGTGACCCCATAGACGGCAGCCCACCAGGCTCCCCCATCCCTGGGATTCTCCAGGCAAGAACACTGGAGTGGGTTGCCATTTCCTTCTCCAATGCATGAAAGTGAAAAGTGAAAGTGAAGTCGCTCTGTCGTGCCCTGGACCACACCAGAGCGACTGCGAGTAAAGGCCATTATCCCTCCAACGCTGGGCCTCTGGTTAGAAGCATCTGTTGGCCAAATCTCGGCCATATGTCCATTACAAATGCCTGGAAATAAAGAGAGGGAAACTTTTTTTCTTGGATGGGAAGAAGGCACTTCATCTCATCCATAACTCATATCATGAGATATTCTTTAGAAATAGGAAGAAGGGTTGGAGGCTGAACAGAAAACAGAAGGCATGTGCAAAACACCTCCTGAACAATGTGCAAAATGGATATTGTTATTCCCATTTTATAAGTATGAAGGTTGGCTCAGAGGTAACTTCATTCATTGACTTAGGTTAAGAACCTTCATTCATTTATTCATCAAATGTTTGTGGAGTGCTTACTATGTGTTAAGTACTTTTCTAGGGGCTAGTGTTTCAGCTGTGAGCAAAATTGGCAGGAATCTCTGCCCTCACGCAGTGTATATTTCTGTGTGGTGGGGACAGATCGAGGCAGAAAATAACAGATAAGTAAATCCTGCAGCACACCAGCTTGAGACAAATAATAGAAAGAAAAATAAATCAGGGAAGGAGAGGGAAGAAGTGGCTGTATTATGAAGATTTTGCTATTTTAAGTTGGGTGGTCAAGGTAGGTCCCACTAAAACAGTGACATTTCATCACAGACCTGAAGGACGTAAGCGGAGCATCTGGAGAGGCATGTACTGGGCAGAGTGAACAGCGAGCACACGCTGCTATGAGACACAGGTGCGCCTGGGAAGCTCGAGGACCCGCATGGAGGCCAGTGCATTTGGGCCAGAGTGAGCCAAGGGAGGGAGTGGCCAGAGGAGGGACCTGGATCCCAGGGCTGGATCCCAGGGGCCTTGGAGATCAGAAAGCACACGGAGCAGAGGTTTGGCATGATCTGACTTACATTTCAAATAAATCACCCTGACTGCTGTTTCCAGAAGAGCTCGTGTGTGTCGGGGAAGAGTAGTGTTGGTTGAAGGATGGCAAAAGCAGATAAATATTAGGAAGACATTGCAATAAACTAGGTGAGTGATGATGAAGGATGAGATTAAGCTAGTAGCTGTAGAGATGCTGAGAATATAATCACTTTGGGCTATGTGGGAGGCTAAATACTGGCCCCTAAACATGTCCTGGTCCCATCCCCTAAAGCCTTATGAGAAACAGGATTTTACAGGTATAGTTAAAGATCTTGAGGTAGGGAGATTATTCTGGGTTATGTGATGAACCCAGTGTAATCAAAGGGTCTTCAAAGATGGATACAGCAGAATAAGAAAGAGAAAAGACTACATGAGGATGGAAGAGGAGATGGTCTGCTGCTGGCTCAGATGATGGAGGAAGGGGCCATGAAAGAAGGAATGGAATTGATTTCTAGAAGCTTATTTGAAAAGTCAAAGAAAAGATTTTCCTCTAGAGCTTATAGACAGAATGCATCCTTGCAGACATCTGACCTCCAGAGCTGTAAAATAAAAGAAACCGGGTTCTATTTTAAGCCACTCCCTTTGTGGTGATTTGTTATAGCACCACCAGGAAACCAACATAGGCTCTATTATGGACTCAGATCCAACAGTGTTTAAGTGATGGAGTGGATGAAAAGTGGGAGAAAAAGAGAGTCAGGGATACCTTTAAAAGTTTGTGATGGAGCCACTGAAAGGATGTCCTTTATAGTCGTGGGGAACACCTGCTCTGTGTGCCAATGAGACCAGGTCTATCTGGCCACACCCTGTCTACTCCTACCATGCCCAGGAGCTGAGCCAGGATGACTTTCATGGGAGATGCACCCAGCTAAGCTTGTCCGATGGGTTTCTCCGCTGCTGTCACCCTTCCCCTAGCTTCCCAGCAGTTTCACACTCTTGCAGCCTCTTTCTATCAGCACTTCTTCACTGTTCTCTGATGGCAGCAGGCAGCATAGAGCTGGATGAGATTAGACACATATATTTTATTTTAAGGCACAGCTGAGAAAACACTCAGGAAATAAAAGTTGTTTTGACGTAAACTGTATTATCTGGAGGCCTGCTGATGGGGTTCTCAGGCTGTGGGAATGATTCCCTACACAGAACATCACTGAGACAGTCACTGACCATCGCCGCCCTTCTCTGACTGTCCTTACCCAGTGACAAGACTCCGATTAGAGCAGTGAGAGGAGCGACAGGTTCCTCTGAATCTGGCTCTACTACTCCCCTGCTGTCGAGCTCTCGTTTTCAGCCTTGGTTTCCTCATCTGTAAATGAAAGGCACTGGAGCCAATGTTTTCCATGAGGCCCCTTGAGCCTGGTTCTCTGGTTCTCACCAGTATCAGTGGCGTGTCAGAGAGAAACTTGAACATGGCTTAAGCCAGCCATGGTTCTGTCTTGGGTCCTGAGGAGTAGGCACTGACCTACTTCTCTCATCCTCTCTTCTCTGCCATCCTATGGGGCTTTATTCTGACCCTGAAGCAATCATTTCTTAGGCTGTATTAGAGAGCTTATTTCTGTTGCAAATGGTCCATGAGCTCTATCTGTTCAACAGAGTCCAGGGCAGATGGCTACACTTCCTTTCCAGACTGGACATCAAATGCCAGGAACTCAGTGAGGGGCACCCTCCTTCTGGCTTGAGGCTCTGTGAGGCAGACACACAGAGCAGGTTCCGGCCACCTTCTGTCCGTGTTGCTTGCTGATGCTTTTGGTGAAAAAGCAAAGAAGGAAGTGATTATACTGCTTAGGGAGTATGGCAGAAATCCTTTACCCTTTGGGAAAACGTTTCCATGAAAATAAAGCACAAACAAAGCACCTTACTGCTACATCCTAGGAGGATGGGCTGATGTGTTTTGTGAATGTACTCTCCATTTTCCTCCCTGGGTCAGGTTGATGAGTTGGAGCCTGCTGGGTCTCCATGACAGAAGATCTCATAAATTCTTCCATCCTCTCTCCTTTCTGGTTGTGGGGAACCTGATCTGTCTAATAGTACTAAAGACTGAGTTACTAGCACCGTGTATTGTGCAATGTATATTGTATAGACTAGTAAAGCTTGAATAAATAAGCAAATGGATTAAAAGTATATTATTCAGGGACTTCCCTGGCCATCCAGTGGTTAAGACTCTGTGCTTCCACTGCAGGGACCTCAGGTTCGATCCCTGGTTAAGGATCTAAGATCCTGCATACCGTGGGTCATGGCAAAGAACAAAACAAAAAGAAAATGATTTATTTACTGCAGGACTTTATTAATGTGACATTACTCTTTTGGTTCTCATGGACTACATTTATAAGACAAAGACTCTTCCCACAACTTTTATGATGGAAGGGAAATCGTGTGGTCATGTCATAGTCATTCACCATCACCATCAAAGGGTCCCTCAAACCATCTCATACCGAAAATAGTAACTATCATTATTTCCTGGTTTTCAAACTGTTCTTACTAATGTGTATCACTCAGTCCCCCAAATAGCCCTTGTGAACTAGATTTGATTGTTATTTCCCTTGGACAACTAGGGAAAATGAGGCTCCTAGAAATCAAGTGGACCTGAAGTCTTTTAATACCATCAAATGGGAAGGGCAGGCATTACCTTTCTTAAACCATCATCCCCAACAACATGGAATTACAGTGCCCTTTTTTATTTAGTAATAGTTAATTACTAAAATCAAAAGTTTGTCTCTGTCTTACTGGGTTCTGTCTTGTCCCCATCTTTTCACAGCTCTGTTGTCTTCTTTTCTCTCTCCCTCTTCTGAAGAATAAAGCCAAATTACTCTCATTTTCACTGTAGATGTTTGCCCACTTCTTTGAAGCTGTCCTCAAAAGCACATTTTCTATACTAAGAGCTTATCAAGGTGTTTTTTTTCCTTTTGCCCTAGACAAAGGCAATTTTCTTCTTAAAAAGAATTATTGTGAAAGTTGTTAAGATAATAAAGTTTATTGTCTCCAAAATTTCCTTCAGAGTGGCTGGAAGTTATTCTTTTAATGATAAAAATGTACTCCACTCATACCACATTTACACCCTACTGCCCTGGGGCTGTGCCATCCTGTGCTCACAACTTTTTTCTTCAATGTTAAATCAAAGTATACTCTTCCAAAATATTTTAAATGGTACGTCATCTGAGCAAAGCACTTAAAAAAGATAATAAAGCTTCTATCCAGCTTTTTAGATAAAGAGATGGCAAGGGAAGAACCAATTCTGAGAATTACAAAAGCTTTTCAGGGAATAGGTCTCCAAAGATGTCATATTTCATCAGATAAAGGAAGACATCGAGGCGGCGTTTCAGGTAGAAGGAATCAGATGGACAAAAATAGAGAAACATAAGCAAACGTGGTGTGTCAGGGTCATAGAGAGGGGAAAGATGGGAGAAAGTGAGAGAGAATTCTGAAAGAATAGGCTGGTAAGACGAAGGACCAGTGCTGGTGTTTCCTTAGAACTGACAGGAAGCCCAGTTAAGATGAGAGATGAGCAGCTTTTATAGGCTAATATAAGGCAGCAGCGTTTGCTCATGCCAATACTGTTATTTGCCTGTTCTTGTCATTGTTATTACCAGCAACCTGAAGTCAGCCATGAGTCCCAAAGAGGAATGATTTGATTCAGTGGCTGGTGGTTCTCAGTCCTCTTGTTATTCTTGGTCTTAGGAGTGCACTGTGGGTTGGGAAGCGAGAAGCAGGACTTCTGTTTCTCTCAGGTCCCGCAGATTCATGCCCACAGTCCTGGGGGTAAACTCTTGTGGTAGGTGATGCTTTGATAGAATGTTTTTCCATGGAATTTGTGAGCTGTGAAGCTCTACTGTCATAAATCTTGTGAGCATGGCAAAGGAGCGTAGGAGGTGGCCTTCTCAGATACTGCTACTCTCTGCTTCATGTCATAATAAACTCTAAAATTCAAATTTCAGAGGAATACGTCTCTGGTGGGTGGGTGGGCTGATGGGTGGAGGGGTCGACTGAAGGCTGAGAAGGAAGTGGGTAGAGCTGTCAGCCCCAACTGAGAAGGGCTGCAGACCTCGTTGGGATTTATAAATGTCCAGAATGTCAGTTAGTTCCTCTTGACAAATGATCTATGAGCTGATTTTTCTGAAAGAAGAATAAAACTGGGTGGGAGGCCCCTAGGCGGTCTGTGAGTTGATTCTGGGGATTTGATTGGGTGATTTCTTCTTCACAGTTGGAAGAGAATGCCACTTGGCCATCAAGTGGGTGGGACCCCATGCAATGTGCTGATGCTGGTTTATTATTTATGATAATGTTTGGGGATGCAATAGACTTTGGTGCTCAGTAAACTCCTTCTTTCATTAAAAGTCTTAGGACCAGTCATCTATTTTGTGATGTTTTTATTTTCTTTATTTACATTTAGGTTTTTCTTAGTGTTTGATAAATTTCATCTTGAGTATGTCAGCCTGTCTCAGTTGTCCAAAGAAAAACAAGGAGTGTTTACCTTGAGCTGAGAGGAAAAGAGGGAAAGTATTTCTCCCTCATCTTCTCTGCCTCCCCAGCCCTAAGAGATGGGGACTTAACTTGGTGGTGGCAACGGGAGTCAAAATAAAAGAGCTCCAGGGAAAGGTGAAAGCTCAGAGCAAGCGCTGGGATGCTGGTGTTGTCCCAACTTCTTTACCTGCCAGACCTGTTTCCATGTATGTTCTTCTCTGGGGATAAAAATACAGATTACCAAATGGAAAATTCTTGTGTCTTTCCTATTCAAAACACTGATTCCATCTAGGGCTTTTTTTTTTTTTTTTTTTTTGAGAATTCCTTATGGCTGGAATCTATTGAAAAAAGGCACCCCATAGAGATCTGGGTAGGATCTTTGGCTTTGTACTGTTGCATGACTCTGAACACACAACAACTTCAGTTTCCTTCCTCATAATGATATGTATAATACCCACCTCATGGGATGGTTGGAAAATTTAGGACAGTGTGTGTAAAGTGCCTATTCATTGAGTACATGGTGGATATAGTGGTATTAGCATTTATTATTACTTTAAAAAGTTTCATGTAACTGAGCGATTTGACTTTCACTTTTCACTTTCATGCATCAGAGAAGGAAATGGCAACCTGCTCCAGTGTTCATGCCTGGAGAATCCCAGGAACGGTGGAGCCTGGTGGGCTGCCTTCTATGGGGTCACACAGAGTCGGACACGACTGAAGCGACTTGGTAGCAGCAGCAGCAGCAGCTGAGGTAGATCACCATGGAGGGCAAGATTAGAGGGAATTGGCATGTCCTCTCTGCCCTTTCTTTTGTTATGAGAAACAGTGTGGAATGGGGAGACAGCACAGTATGGGGAGACAGGCCTTCGACTACCTGTGTGGCCTTGGGCAACTTGCGCATTCCCTCTTGTTTCTCCTCAGTTTCTTGAGCCATCAAATGGAGGGATCTTGTGAGAACCCAATGATGCAAATACATCAACTGCCCAGGAGAGCACTTGCGCTCTCAGCTTAATAAATAGTCAGTTCATCCTTCTGTTCTTCTTATCCACATCTGCCTGCCTTTCCACACCAACTGTTAGGTTGGCCAAAAATTTTATTTGAGTTTTTCCATAACATCTTACAGAAAACCCAATGGATTTTTTGGCCAACCCAATTTTTTCCTCAGGTGTTTTGACTGTACAAAAGATTTTATTTTCTAGGCTCAGAATCCTGACATGCATGTGTGCTAAGTTGCTGAGTCATGTCCAACTCTTTGTGACAACCCCACGGACTGTAGCCCACTACGCTTCCATGTCCATGGATTCTCCAGGCAAGAATACCGGATTGGGTTGTTATTTCCTCCTCCAGGGGTTCTTCCCAACTGAGGGATCAAACTGGTGTCTCCTGCATTGGTAGGCAGATTCTTTTACCACTGAGCCATCTGGGAAGCCAAAATCCTGACAGTTAAATGCAATGATTGTGCCTAGGTTCTTTTTCTGTTTTTTTTTTTTTTTTTTAACCTTTTATTTGTTTCATTTTATGGCATTCCTTTCCATGAAATAAATGTTAACTGAGCACCTATTATATGCCAGAGATGATGGTACTTACCATGATTAATGTGACAGTTCTTCTCTCAAAGAGTTCCCAGATTAAAATACATATTTCCACAGTCTGGAAATAATTTCACGATGAGACAGACTGTTCATGCTGGAAAAGAGGTGAAAGAATGTAAAGGGTCAAAATCGAGGCAGGTAGCACCTGAGCTGTGGCAGGATGGTGACGACTGGAGGAAGCTCAGTGGAGAGGTCAGTTGGGAATACTCCTAGAGCTGGGAAGACTTCCTCTAGATGTAGGGGTTCCAGGTAGAGGGAACATCCTGAGAAAAGGCTTGGGTGTGGAAGTGCATGAGACACATTTGGGGAATGGTGAAAGTTTGGTTTGGATGGAATATATTGGTATATGAAGGGACATGCTGGGGAATAAAGTTGAGGCATGATTGTTAATCATTTTAAATGACAGGATAATAATTTTGTACTCAGTTTGGTTTGTAATGAGGAAACACTGAGAGTTTTTCTGAGTGGGGCAAGAATGATACAGTAAGTTGTGTCAGAAGTGATGTTTACATCTGACTCTAGTAATGACCAGGTAATGGTATTTACCTGGGTCTTTGATGGTTGGTATGGCAGCATTCCAAATTCTAAGTCAAGCAGATGTGTGAGGACACAGAGATGAAAAAGCCTCAGAAATCATTTGAAAACAGTTTAATCCAGACTTCTATGAATATAAGACACAACTAGGAGAATTGAGCAGACGGATTTAAAGTAAACACAATGAGATTCTAACAGTTCATATCAGTGATGCTAGTTTCTAGGTTAAAAAAGATCAGAGTACATGTAAGTCTATCAAATAAGGAACTTAAATAAGTTAACTTTGATTTCTGTTTCTTTGAAGTCAGTTTTTTTGGAAGTTTCATGTACCATTAGAGTTTTTTTTTTAATTGCAGTAAAATTCACATAACATAAAATTACCATTTAACTATCAAATGTATTTACGTGTTGTGCAACCATTGTCTATCTGGTTCCATCATCCCAAAAGGAAATCCATAATTATTAAGCATCACTGCCACTTCTCCTTCCCCCAGCCCCAGGCAAACCTAGATGGATGAATGGATAAACAAAATCTGGCCTAGCCAAACAGTGGAATAATTATTTAGCCCTAAAAAGAAACAAAAGATTGATCCATGTTACATCATGGATGATTACCCTTGAAAGCATTATGCTATAGAAGCTTTAAAATTTTGTACTTTTTCAGTGTTAGTAGAAACGACAAGTTGTATCACTTTTTATGGTGTGCAGTTGAAAATATCTGTGTAGGTCACCGCGATTACATTTTAATATAGTGACTTTTGAATACAGCTCTGCTGATTCTCAAAGGTTTTTAATGTATTTCAGAGTTTCATGCCACTATTTTTTTTTTTTCCTTGTAAATGGGTCCATTCATTTCTCAAGTTTGAAAAAGTCTGAGGGGTCTGCCAGGGATCACTTGCAGAGTGCCTCCTAGGAGGTACTCTGGAGCCTCCTGGAGTATCCTGCTCAATGGCTCAAGCTCAAGTGCTTCAAGGAGGTAGGCTAATAGCATAAAGACAGGAAGCTGGCTGGATGTGTGATGATGGAGAAGTGGAAACCTCCTCTAAAGAGGGAAGCATCTAGCAATTCTGGATTTTTCATTGAAGCTTCTCAATTAGTCGATTTTAGCATCTCATTCAAAAAAATTGTAAAAAACACTGTGGGCAAAACAAACAAATCTGCAGGAGTCAATTAAAGAACTCTGCTAGGATACACATCATGTAGTGAGATAAATCTGCTTTTGAATTCCAATTCTACCTTTTTAGGTTCCCATGATTTTTGACATATTTTGTAACCTTTCTGTGTTTCTTCCCTCAGCAGCAAAATGGGTCTAACGATGATATTTCCCTGGTAGACTTGTGATGTCCGTAAGTATTAATATTAATGCAGTGCTGGCAGAGTAAAAGGCATTAATATTAGATGATATTATCAGCTGATTGTTAATAATGACATTGCTCAGTCACTGTAGTCATGTCTGACTCTTTTTGATCCTATGGACTGTAGCCCGCCAGGCTCCTCTGTCCATGGGATTCTCTAGGGAAGAATACTGGAGTGGGTTGACCATTTCCTTCTCTAGGGGATCTTCCCAATCCAGGGATTGAACCTGCGTCTCATGTCTTCCACATTGGCAGGTAGGTTCTTTACCACTAGAGCTACCTGGGAAGCCCAGTAACGATATTAATGGCATAGATTCTAATAGGCTCTGCTTTTAGAGGTCTTGGGGTAAATTTGGGGAAGCTTGCTATGTCACAAATGGTGATAAAGCACCTTTTGTGTTGCATGTGACCTAGGGGTGTGTCTCTGAGACTTGTCACTCTGAACAGCTGTGTACTAGTTGTGACTAAGGGTCACTTAGTCTCTTTGTGGGGCTTCCCTTGTAGCTCAGCTGATAAAGAATCTGCCTGCAATGCAGGAGACCTGGGTTTGATCCCTGAGTTGGGAAGATCCCCTGGAGGAGGGCATGGAAACCCACTCCAGTATTCTTGCCTGGGAATCCCCATGGACAGAAGAGCCTAGTGGGCTACAGTCCATGGGGTTGCAAAGAGTCAGACACTGAGTGACTAAGTACAATACACAGCCTCTTTGTAAACAGTTTTCTCACCTGTAAAATGGCAATGATATATAGTACCCTCGTCATAGCATTTTTATAGGAAGGAAATGATTAATATTTGTAGGGTGCTTTTGACAGTTCCCAGCACAGAGCAAGCAACACATAGGTATTTGTTGAATAATTAGAAATAAATAAATATAGGGCACAAGTTGATCCAACATAAGGTTCTCATTACTACTTTTTCCTCTGTGTGACTACTTCTCACTGAAGCATCGATTCAGCTTGATGGAGGCACCTTGCTTTAGCTGGTATTTTGAATAACATTTTAGAAGGTGCTAGCTCAAGTTATCTGTGTTGTGATTCAAGACGGAGCTGTGATCAACACTGACATTATCCAGCTCGTCTGGAGACCTTTGAGAATGTCAGGCTTATTCAGCAAGAAAATGTTTTGCAATTTACCTTCAGTTTCTGATTATTTCTGAGCTGGTTCTTCTGGTTATTTTAATTATTGACTAGTTTCAGACTAAGGTGCTAACATTTCTAGGAGACAAACAAGTTTCCTTAATCAAATTTTGAGTGTTCTGTGAGGCAACAAGTTACAGTGTAAGAGGAAACACTGGACTGAAGTTAAAATGTAATATGACTTTGGGGAAATCATGTTTTTGTATTAGTTTTCCAAAATGTAAAATTAAGGAATTAAGCTTCTGTGAGTGCTTTGGATACATTCCCTCAACTTCTTAGAAGCTAAACATTACATGTACCTCTGATATATACCTGGGGGGAGTAGATTGTGCTGGGTGATCTGAGATGGGTACCACCTAGCTCCACCTTGCAGGCCCAGCCTGTGTCTCAGGGTGGCCCCAGAGACATCTTGGAGAAACCCCAGGGCTCCCTGAAGCTCATTTGGAAAACTACAGGGTAAGATGATGCCTTTAGCTAGCAGACTCTGATTTCAGAATATATACATTTTTTTTTCAAATAAGGTGAACACATTTTTGCATAATAATTAAATGATAAATACATACATAAATAAATTTGCTTATATAATATTTTACCTAGAGTTGGGAATTTTGCTATTTAAATGAACCCCATGGTAAAATGAAAAATTCTTTTGTAGTAGGAACAACTCCTGCATCTTTGATTTCTAGATTCTGCGCTTTCCTCTTCTTAAAGTGGGGCACTGTAGGCTTGAAACACAATCGTGAAAACTTAGGATGCTAGCTTTTTTGGTACAGTTTCTAGTTTTTGAGTTACTGGCATTTGTCATTCTTTCTACCTCTCTTCAAAACTGGGATCATCTGAAAGAAAAAAGAAAAGTTTCCGTTAAAAAAAAAAAAAAGGTTTCTGAAATTTCACAAAGTATGCTGGCATCACAGCATCCCATGAATATTTAATCGTCGTCATCAAGACAGGAGGCTGGAGAAAAAAATCAGGTTGTGATATTTGGGAATAGCAGGTGTGGGAAGGAGGGTGTTGACACCCTCTGAGAACGGATATGGCATGTTGTGTGGCAGGTTCCCTTTGCAGTCTCCACGTCACCTGGGTGCTTTACGAAAACTCCAGGGAGAGGAAGCTTGTCCTCACTGGCCCCACACCCTGAACATGGCAGGGTTCCTCTTTAGAGGCATGGATGGCCAGACTCCTTCCCTTCACAAGAGCCTTCAGGTTTTCTCTTCTGTGAACCTTCACGTCATGCAGGTGGCTCTGGCCCCTGTCCCTTGCATCTTTTTTTCTTATTATTATTGCTAAGCAAGTACTTCTCCTGTGTTTAATCAGGCAGTGAGAGCATAGGAATCCAGCTAAGGATTTGGGATGTAGATGCTGAAATTCAAAGCTCGCCTAGGAGCTCTTGCATCCTACAGTCAGGAGAGAGACAGAAATTAAAGGGCTCTGGGTCACCTATGTACAAATTACGTGTCTTCTAACTTTATTACATCCTCCCCTCTGCCTACCATCCAGCTGTGTGTGTTTCACCACTGCCTCCTTGCAGCAGGAATGGATTCAGTCTCTAAGCTCCTGTCCCTGAGTTTTTCAGTCTGTTCCCTGTTGGAGTTTTCTGGGAGTAGACTGAGAAAGTGAAACACTCTACTTCTTAAGCTTTTATGTGCAGAACAGCTATCTGGGAAAACTTCCTAACAGTGAGATTCCTGGGCCCACCCCAGGGGTTCTCATCTAGTAAATCAGGAATCAGTTCAGTTCAGTCGCTCAGTTGTGTCCAACTCTTTGTGACCCCATGAACTGCAGTACGCCAGGCCTCCCTGTCCATCACCAACTCCTGGAGTTTACTCAAACTCATGTCCATTGAGTCGGTGATGCCATCCAACCATCTCATCCTCTGTGGTCCCCTTCTCCTCCTGCCCTCAATCTTTCCCAGCATCAGGGTCTTTTCAAATGAGTCAGCTCTTTGGTCCAGGTGGCCAAAGTACTGGAGTTTCAGCTTCAACATCGGTCCTTCCAATGAACACCCAGGACTGATCTACTTTAGGATGCACTGGTTGGATCTCCTTGCAGTCCAAGGGACTCACAAGAGTCTTCTCCAGCAGCTCAGTTAAAAAGCATCAATTCTTCGGTGCTCAGCTTTCTTTATAGTCCAATTCTCACATCCATACATGACTACTGGAAAGACCATAGCCTTGACAAGACAGACCTTTGTTGACAAAGTAATATCTCTGCTTTTTAATATGCTGTTTAGGTTGGTCATAACTTTCCTACCAAGGAGTAAGCATCTTTTAATTTCATGGCTGCAATCACCATCTGCAGTGATTGTGGAGCCCCCAAAAATAAAGTCAGCCACTGTTTCCACTGTTTCCCCATTTATTTGCCATGAAGTGATGGAACCAGATGCCATGATCTTCGTTTTCTGAATGTTGAGCTTTAAGCCAACTTTTTAACTCTCTTCTTTCACTTTCATCAAGAGGCTCTTTAGTTCCTCTTCACTTTCTGCCATAAGGGTGGTATCGTCTGCATATCTGAGGTTATTGATATTTCTCCTGGCAATCTTGATTCCGGCTTATGCTTCTTCCAGCCCAGCATTTCTCATGATGTACTCTGCATATAAGTTAAATAAGCAGGGTGACAATATACAACTTTGATGTACTCCTTTTCCTATTTAATATTCATTTTTAATGGCAAGTTCTCAGGCGAGTGGTACAGACTCTGCTCACACATCAGATGTTATCTTCAGGGCTGTCGTTCCTGGCCCTGGCCTTAAAGGATGCCCTGTGCTGAAGGTCTGGCCTGAGACTTGGGTCACAAAGCCCACACTGTGGTTCTAGCTTTGGTTCAGATGTCACAGAAAATTGCTGATGTGCCACATTGCCCACATGGCAGGAGTGTGGCTGGGTCAGGGACCAAGTCAGATGAAAAGGTACATTCTTTCTCCTTCCCCATGGGACTTGGGGAGGCTATTCAAGGTTGTCTTGTTTGCCATTGGACACAGCTCACAGGAACTCCTCAAATGTCATGACAGTCATAGAACACGGTCCCTAAAACATAATAAATATGAAAATTAAGAACACCTTGGTCTACTGTTCAAACCTATTCAGTAACATGGTCTTACCCTTAGAGTCTACTGTTCTCTTCATCATCACACATTCCAGCAGAGCAGAGTGACTAGACTGTGCTTGGGGAGGGGAAGGGTCGGTCAGTCCAAACTGAGTCACTGGGGAATGGGAGCCACCTTGCCCAAGGTCCCTCCTCAGATACTCACCCCAACATACTTTTGTCCCTCAGAAATGTGTTCTCTCTTTGGATCAGAATTCCATAGCAGTTTCTTCTCTAGGTCACTCCCTATAGTCAGAACTCAAATTTCTGAATTGAATTCTTTTGCTGCTTTCATTATTTTTCACTAACTTAGGTTCTGGAAGGTAATCTTCCTCTGCAAATCAGTCTGAAAGTCCTGACACTGATATGGAGGTGATAACAGTTGATACTTAGAACCACAGAATGCCAGCCCTCAAAGGGACTTCACTCTGTGTGTGTCCAAGCTTCCTCAGGTGGTTGACCAGGAAGCCAAAGGCCAGAGAGAAACTTTCCCAGAGATGCACTTGCCTAAGAGCACCCAGAGAGCTAGTGAACTAAGACCCAGAAGTAATTCTCTGTGCCCACACAGATGTATAATCCCTTTCATCCTAACTAGCGCTCTTCCTATTTTCCTTCAGGTCTCAATGTTTCAAAAGTTTGTCTCTGTTTGCACTGTAGTTTATCACACGCTCTTTATTGACATGTTTAAATTTTGTCAAGCTTTGCCTCCTCCTTAGATTTCTTTCCCACTGAGACATGTGAAATGACTGAGGCTCTCAGAAGAATTTGGGATAGAAGAAAGCCAAGGTGATCATTTCATCTTGTTGCAGTTTTAAGATACCAGGGTCATCTTTCATTTAATTTGGCCAATATAAATTGAGCATCAGAATCTGCAAGTCTCTGCATTGGGTGTGGGAGTATGTTATCTGTGTGACAGAAAAACAGGTTTGTTTGTTTGATTTTCTTTGCAGATCTCAAATATATAGAAAGAGGAAGATATCCGAAAGAGAATTAATGCCAAAAGCAGCCTGGGAAACTGACTCACAGTGTGCACTTGAGTCAGTCCATTCTCTAACCTGGGGCACTTTGTTTCACTGATACCGGAAGCTGGGTTGTGATAGCTGCCTGGGTTCTGCTCTGAGATCCTGTCCAGCTCTGTGATGCTGGGTGGTGTCTGGATGGTTTCTGCTCCAAGTTCAGTTCAGTTCAGTTCATTTCAGTCGCTCAGTCATGTACAACTCTTTGCGACCCCATGAATCGCAGCACGCCAGGCTTCCCTGTCCATCATCAACTCCCGGAGTTCCATCGAGTCAGTGATGCCATCCAGCCATCTCATCCTCTGTCGTCCCCTTCTCCTCCTGCCCCCAGCATCAGAGTCTTTTCCCATGAGTCAACTCTTCGCATGAGGTGGCCAAAATACTGGAGTTTTAGCTTTAGCATCATTCCTTCCAAAGAAATCCCAGGGCTGATCTCCTTCAGAATGGACTGGTTGGATCTCCTTGCAGTCCAAGGGACTCTCAAGAGTCTTCTCCAACACCACAGTTCAAAAGCATCAATTCTTCAGTGCTCAGCTTTCTTCATAGTCCAACTCTCACATCCATACATGACCACTGGAAAAACCATAGCCTTGACTAGATGGACCTTTGTTGACAAAGTAATATCTCTGCTTTTGAATATGCTATCTAGGTTGGTCATAACTTTGCTTCCAAGGAGTAAGCGTCTTTTAATTTCATGGCTGCAGTCACCATCTGCAGTGATTTTGGAGCCCCAAAAAATAAAGTCTGACACTGTTTCCACTGTTTCCCCATCTATTTCCCATGAAGTGATGGGACCAGATGCCATGATCTTCGTTTTCTGAATGTTGAGCTTTAAGCCAACTTTTTACTCTCCTCTTTCACTTTCATTAAGAGGCTTTTGAGTTCCTCTTCACTTTCTGCCACAAGGGTGGTGTCATCTGCATATCTGAGGTGATTGATATTTCTCCCTGCAATCTTGATTCCAGCTCGTGCTTCTTCCATCCCAGAGTTTCTCATGATGTACTCTGCATATAAGTTAAAAAAGCAGGGTGACAATATACAGCCTTGACGTACTCCTTTTCCTATTTGGAACCAGTCTGTTGTTCCATGTCCAGTTCTAACTGTTGCTTCCTGACCTGCATATAGGATTCTCAAGAGGCAGGTCAGGTGGTCTGGGATTCCCATCTCTTTCAGAATTTTCCACAGTTTATTGTGATCCACACAGTCAAAGGCTTTGGAATAGTCAATAAAGCAGAAATAGATGTTTTTTCTGGAACTCTCTTGCTTTTTCCATGATCCAGCGGATGTTGGCAATTTGACCTCTGGTTCCTCTGCCTTTTCTAAAACCAGCTTGAATATCTGGAAGTTCACGGTTCACATATTGCTAAAGCCTGGCTTGGAGAATTTTGAGCATTACTTTACTAGTGTGTGAGATGACTGCAATTGTGCGATAATTTGAGCATTCTTTGGCATTGCCTTTCTTTGGGATTGGAATGAAAACTGACCTGTTCCAGTCCTGCGGCCACTGCTGAGTTTTCCAAATTTGCTGGCATATTGAGTGCAGCACTTTCACAGCATCATCTTTCAGGATTTGGAATAGCTTAACTGGAATTCCATCACTTCCACTAGCTTTGTTCATAGTGATGCTTCCTAAGGCCCACTTGACTTCACATTCCAGGATGTCTGGCTCTAGGTGATTGATCACACCATCGTGATTATCTTGGTCTTGAAGATCTTTTTTGTACAGTTCTTCTGTGTATTCTTGCCACGTCTTCTTGATGTCTTCTGCTTCTGTTAGGTCCATACAATTTCTGTCCTTTATTGAGGCCATCTTTGCATGAAATGTTCCCTTGGGATCTCTAATTTTCTTGAAGAGATCTCTAGTCTTTCCTATTCTGTTGTTTTCCTTTATTTCTTTACACTGATTGCTGAGGAAGGCTTTCTTATCTCTTCTTGCTATTCTTTGGAACTCTGCATTCAGAGGCTTATATCTTTCCTATTGTCCTTTGCTTTTCGCTTCTCTTCTTTTCACAGCTATTTGTAAGGCTTCCCCAGATAGCCATTTTGCTTTTTGGCATTTCTTTTCCATGGGGAAGGTCTTGATCCCTGTCTCCTGTACAATGTCACGAACCTCCATCCATAGTTCATCAGGCACTCTATCTATCAGATCTAGTCCCTTAATCTATTTCTCACTTCCACTGTATAATCATAAGGGATTTGATTTAGGTCATACCATAACAGACTGGTTCCAAATAGGAAAAGGAGTACGTCAAGATTGTATATTGTCACCCTGCTCATTTAACTTATATGCAGAGTACATCATGAGAAACGCTGGGCTGGAAGAAGCACAAGCTGGAATCAAGATTGCAAGGAGAAATATCAATCACCTCAGATATGCAGATGACACCACCCTTGTGGCAGAAAGTGAAGAGGAACTCAAAAGCCTCTTAATGAAAGTGAAAGAGGAGAGTAAAAAGTTGGCTTAAAGCTCAACATTCAGAAAACGAAGATCATGGCATCCGGTCCCATCACTTCATGGGAAATAGATGGGGAAACAGTGGAAACAGTGTCAGACTTTATTTTTTGGGGCTCCAAAATCACTGCAGATGGTGACTGCAGCCATGAAATTAAAAGATGCTTACTCCTTGGAAGCAAAGTTATGACCAACCTAGATAGCATATTCAAAAGCAGAGACATTACTTTGCCAACAAAAGTCCGTCTAGTCAAGGCTATGGTTTTTCCAATGGTCATGTATGGATGTGAGAGTTGGACTGTGAAGAAAGCTGAGCACTGAAGAATTGATGCTTTTGAACTGTGGTGTTGGAGACTCTTAAGAGTCCCTTGGACTGCAAGGAGATCCAACCAGTTCATTCTGAAGGAGATCAGCCCTGGGATTTCTTTGGAAGGAATGATGCTAAAGCTAAAACTCCAGTACTTTGGCCACCTCATGCGAAGAGTTGACTCATGGGAAAAGACTCTGATGCTGGGGGCAGGAGGAGAAGGGGACGACAGAGGATGAGATGGCTGGATGGCATCACTGACTCGATGGATGTGAGTCTGAGTGAACTCCGGGAGTTGACGATGGACAGGGAGGCCTGGCGTGCTGCAATCCATGGGGTCGCACAGAGTTGTACACGACTGAGCGACTGAACTGAACTGAATGGTCTAGTGGCTTTCCCTACTTTCTTCATTTTAAGTCTGAATTTGACAATCAGGAGTTCATGGTCTGAGCCACAGTCAGCTCCTGGTCTTGTTTTTGTTGACTGTATAGAGCTTCTCCATCTTTGGCCGCAAAGAATGTAATCAGTCTGGTTTTGGTGTTGACCATCTGGTGATGTCCATGTATAGAATCTTCTCTTGTGTTTTTGGAAGAGGGTGTTTGCTATGACCAGTGCATTTTCTTGGCAAAACTCTATTAGTCTTTGCCCTGCTTCATTCCATATTCCAAGGCCAAATTTGCCTGTTACTCCAGGTGTTTCTTGACTTCCTACTTTTGCATTCCAGTCCCCTATAATGAAAAGGACATCTCTTTTGGGTGTTAGCTCTAAGAGGTCTTGTAGGTCTTCATAGCACCGTTCAACTTCAGCTTCTTCAGCATTACTGTTTGGGGCATAGACTTGGATTACTGTGATTTTGAATGGTTTGCCTTGGAAATGAACAGAGATCATTCTGTCGTTTTCAAGATTGCATCCAAGTACTGCATTTCGGACTCTGTTGTTGACCATGATGGCTACTCCATTTCTTTTAAAGGATTCCTGCCCGCAGTAGTAGATATAATAGTCATCTGAGTTAAATTCACCCATTCCAGTCCATTTTAGTTCGCTGATTCCTAGAATGTCGACATTCACTCTTGCCATCTCTTGTTTGACCACTTCCACTTTGCCTTGATTCATGGACCTGACATTCCAGGTTCCTATGCAGTATTGCTCTTTACAGCATCAGACCTTGCTTCTATCACCAGTCACATCCACAACTGGGTATTGTTTTTGCTTTGGTTCCATCCCTTCGTTTTTTCTGGAGTTATTTCTCCACTGATCTCCAGTAGCATATTGGGCACCTACTGATCTGGGGAATTCCTCTTTCAGTACCCAATCATTTTGCCTTTTCATACTGTTCATGGGGTTCTCAAGGCAAGAATATTGTAGTGGTTTGCCATTCCCTTCTCCAGTGGACCACATTCTGTCAGACCTCTCCACCATGACCCTCCCCTCTTGGGTGGCTCCAAGGGCATGGCTTAGTTTCATTGAGTTAGTGCAGGCGGCTGTGACCGGTGCAGTAGTGCAACCGAGAGGAGCTACCCCACCTCCGAGGTCAGGGGCAGAAGCCGGGAGGACCCCATGCCTGAGGGGTGGCAGCCAAGAGGAGTTACCCAACGTCCGAGGTCAGGGGCAGCGGCTGAGAGTGCCAGGCTGCGATGGCACAGGAAGGGCTCAGAGGCGCTACCCCACATCCGAGGTCAGGGGCGGTGGCCGAGAGTGCCAGGCTGTGGCAGCACAGGAGCAGCCCAGAGGAGCTACCTCATGTCTGAGGCTAGTGGTGGCAGCCGGGAGGAGCTACCCTACACCCGAGACCAGGCGCGCCGGCTGGGAGGAGCTACCCCACCTTTAAGGAGCAGTGGCTGCGGGGGTGCAGGAGGGCTGAGAGGAGCTATTCCACGTTCAAGGTCAGGAGGGGCGGCGGTGAGGAGATACCCCTCGTCCAAGGTAAGAAGCAGCGGCTGCACTTTGCTTGAGCAGCTGTGAAGAGATACCCCACGTCCAAGGTAACAGAAACCCAAGTAAGACAGTAGGCGTTGCAAGAGGGCATCAGAGGGCAGACACACTGAAACCATCCTCACAGAAAACTAGTTCTACTCCAAGGCAACCTGCATTTCCACCTGAAAGTAGGGAGGAGCCCAGTGCTTAGCAGGAATGGTGAGCCACTCCTTGGCCTGAGTCAGGCTCAGGAGGCTCTCAAGAAGGAAGATGTTGATAGGGGTGGGGCCTGTGGCAAGTTTCATGTCATTGTCCTTTCTTAGGTTGTATATGTATAAGGAAGGGCGTTCCACAGCTCGACTGTGCATTGGGGCGGTCCCTTCACAGCCATCCCTATCTGGCAGAGCTGTGCCATTGTCTCCCTCTTCCTAAGGCTTCTTAGTTCTCTTGCTTTGGGGTAGTGGGTGTAGAAGAGAGGGGCAGGAATGTTGATGCAGTTTGAGATCCCAGTGCAAGATGAAAATTCAGGCCCTTCGTTCAAAAATTATTGTGTTGTTCAGTCATTCAGTCATTTCCAACTCATTGTGACCCTATGGACTGTAGCATGCCAGGCTTCCCCATCCTTCACTATCCCCCAGAGTTTGTTCAATTTATGTCCACTGAGTCAGATGCTATCTAATCATCTCATCCTTTACTGCCGCCTTCTCCTCCTGCCCTCAGTCTTTCCCAGCATCAGAGTCTTTCCCAATGAGTTGACTCTTCACATTGGGTGACCAAAGTATTGGAGCTTCAGCTATCAGTCCTTCCAATGAATAGTCAGGGTTGATTTCTTTTATGATTGACTGGTTTGATCTCCTTGCAGTTCAAGGGACTCTCAAGAGTCTTCTCCAATACCATAGTTCAAAAGCATCAGTTCTTCGGTGCTCAGCCTTCTTTATGGTCAGACTCTCAGATCCATACATAACTACTGGAAAAACCATAGCTTTAACTATATTGACCTTTGTCGGCAAAGTGATGTCTTTGCTTTTTAATATGCTGTCTAGGTTTGTCATAGCTTTTCTTCCAAGGGGCAAGCGTCTTTTAATTTCATGGCCACAGTCACCATCCACATTGATTCTGGAGCCCAAGAAAATAAAATCTGCCACTGTTTCCATTTTTTCCCCATCATTATGCTGTGAAGTGATGGAACTGGGTGCCACAATCTTAGTTTTTTGAATGTTGAGTTTCAAGCCAGCTTTTTCATGCTCGTCTTTCACTTTCATCAAGAGGCTCTTTAGTTTCTCTTCACTTTCTGCCATTACAGTGATATCGTCTACATATCTGAGATTGTTGGTGTTTCTCTCAGCAATCTTGATTCCAGCCTGTGATTCATCAAGCCCAGCATTTCTCATGATGTGCTCTGAACATAAGTTAAATAAGCAAGGTGACAATATACTGCCTTGTCTTATTCCTTTCCCAATTTTGAACCAGTCATTTGTTCTTGTAAAGTTCTGTTGCTTCTTGACTTGCATACAGGTTTCTCAGGAGACAGGTACAGTGGTCTGGAATTATCAAGACTCTCAAAATGGTGACAGCAGAGCAAAACCATGTGTGGGGCCCTTCTGTATGCCAGGGCATGTGCCACTTTCAGATTTCAGTCCTGTGAGTCTGCTCTGGGTGGTGGTGGCTCAAGGTGTGGAGTGGGGATCTGAGGTAGAGAGGGTAGGGACTTCACTCAGCCAATAAACACCAGACCGCTGCCTCCAACCCAAGCCAAAAACGAGAAGTCTTCCCAAGCTGCACTAAATGTGGAAGATAGCACAAGGATGACTACAGCTTGGGGCCCTGAGAGTTTCAAGCAATTGCTTTTAGATTCTGTGGCAAATGTTATTTTGCCTAAGAGACGCAGGCCCAGATAGCAAAGGTGATTGGTAGAAGGTCACACTACTTGTTGGTGACAAATGGGATCTAAATCTCAGACCTTCCAGCTTCCATGTTCTTTCTCAGCCTGAAGCTGAGTAACAGCACAATTGTGTCCTCTCATTGTGGATTAAATGGGAACTTGGGAATAAGAGTGAGGTGCAGGAAGGAAAAGGGATAAAGGATAATTGAATGGAAGAAACAAAACAGTTTAGAAAGCTGAAGCAATTTGTCTGAGTCCCACTGGATGCACAACATACAACAAAGCAGACAAATGTCTGTTCAGCAAAACAAAACTGGAAGAAGATGATATTTTCCAATAAAATATGCCTATTTCCAACCAGACTTGAGGTCATCTGATAAAGGACAGATTGTCCAGAGTAAATAGAGAGAGGAAAAAAGATGCTTTGGGCTGAGTTTAGTTCCATGTCAAAATCACAGAGGAGCTTATTGCTTCTTTCTCCTGCTTGTCATCTCTCAGGCATCAAGATCTCATGGAGCCAGGAAAGGAGATAGTAGATCATATATTCATGCATTTGTTCATTCTTCCATCTATCAGGCATCTTTTGGGTACCTCTGTTGTCTTACTGGGTGGTACCTCTAGCTCCTCTATTATACTAAATCCTGAAAAGAATGTTTAAAACATCACCCCTACCCCTATTCTGTCTACAGAAAGTAGACAACTACTATCATGACAGGAAACTAACCACAATTAAGAATAATACTAGTGATGCCTGCTGTGTGCTATTGGAACTCCAGAGAAGGAGAAATTCATTATAATATATTCATTGTACTTCTGGTTGATAATTGGCCTGCTGGTTCCTATTTGCTTCAGCAACTGCTGCCTGGATCTATTCATCATTGCTGTGTTCCTCTTTCCCAAAAGGCTCCTGGGGAGAGCGCATAGCTGGGGAGTGGGGATGTGGGATTCTTATAGACAGAATCTATTTTTTACCCTAGTGATGCATGGCTATATACCAATCCTTCTCTGCACCAGGGTGTGTGTGTTGAGGGGGGGGACCTAGAGTGGAGGTGGTTCTGGTTCAGATATAGTGAGGATCCATGCCGCCTCATGTTTTCTCTTGCCCGTCTGCTGCCCCCAGCATGTATGAAAGAGAACAGCCCTGCAGAGGCCAGGATGAGGGCCAGCTGTGTGTTCATGGGGTGTTTCTCTGTCTCCATCTGAAAAACGGCAGGAAGGGAGGAGGTCTAATGAACTAGTGTTCCCTTACCCAAACAAGAAACAACCTACATTCCCTCCCAGGGAGCGCGGGATTGAAATAGAGGAGGAAGGGGAATCAGTCATAAAGGCTGTTGCAGAAGAGGGAGAAGGGTTGGCGCGCCTAAGTGCCTACCCAGTACACGTTTTCTGTGATTCTCTGCAGCTCGACTGGTGATTCTATTCTCATCCACCGGGAGATCTGTACATAGCTTGTGATATAACTGGAAACAGTAGACATGAGGCAAATCCAGTGTCATCATATGTCCCATCATAATAGCACTGCCCATTCAGGCCCAAATGTTGGCATTTACAGGGCTGGCATCACCTCCAGAATTTCACCCAGGGATAGGAGTAAGATCTGTATTATAATTCCCATCGCACAGAAGAGGAAACCAAGGCTTGGGAAAGACTAGGACACGACTGAGCGACTTCACTTTTACTTTTCACTTTCATTCATTGGAGAAGGAAATGGCAACCCACACCATTGTTCTTGCCTGGAGAATCCCAGGGATGGGGGAGCCTGGTGGGCTGCCATCTATGGGGTCACACAGAATCAGACACGACTGAAGTGACTTAGCAGCAGCAGCAAGCTACTTGCAGATGAGTGGCACTCCCCATGAGTGGCAGATGAGGAACCAGAGCCTGTGTTTTCTGTGATGTTCTTTCTTCTGCTCATGTTTTTTTCTGGATGGATCGCTTCCTGCTCAGTTCCTGCTGGGTGGATTGTGACAGGAGTGTAGCAGGAGCTGGGAGGAGGGTTCGGCAGCCCCTAGAAGCCCAGTGATCATTAGATAGCTGCCACATGGACCCGTGGTGTCTTTTCACAGTCTCTTGCCCTTTAAACTAACTCGATACAGCAGTAACTTCAATAGCAATACATCGGTTGGTCCCACTCTTAAATGATCAGGCTGGGATTCAGCATCTTTATGCTCCTTCTCTATTTTTGCCCTCATCCTGAGCCATCATAAAGACACTTGGAGCCAAGTGGGAACAGTATTTGTCTCGCAATTATTTCTAATTGCCCTGTAGTTTTGTGGCGTGTAAGTGGTGTGACCTACATACCAGTTATGTGAAATGCTTTTCATCCTGGAGTCTATATTAAGGAGGACATAAATCAGTGAGGTCAGGGAACGGTGGCTAAGTCCATCTCACAGTTAACATGTATATCCAGCTCCACCATCGGCACTTATTGAAATTCCAGCTCTTCTTTACAACCCCTAGAGCTGAGGCTGCCTCTTCCTCTATGAAGCGTCCAGAGATTGCTCTTTCCTGTGGCTTCCCACAGCTCTTGTTCTCATCTCAGGTGCTCATCATTTTCTGTATATTTCATCTTCCTGAACTCCTTATGCCAGAGACTATGTCTAGTGCATTTTCCTATCCTTGTCTGCTCTGAGAACTGACAATGGCCAATGTCCTTGCTCAGTTAACTACTTGTTGAATGAAAGCATAAACTGATTACATCACAGGCATTGTATGTGTGGTGCATAGTTGCTCAGTTGTGTCCAACTCTTAGTGACCTCATGGATTATAGCCCATCAGGCTCCTCTCTCTGTCCATGGGATTTTCCAGGCAAGAATACTGGAGTGAGTTGCCATTTCCTCCTCCACAGGATCTTCCCAACCCAGGGATTGAACCCACGTCTCCTGTGTCTCCTGCCCTGGCAGGTGGATTCCTTATCACTGAACCACATGGGAAGCCATAGACATTGTGGAGACTTGTAAAAAATCATGTGGACCCATGATTCTCTTCACAGCTCATATTTTACTTTACACTGACTCTCTAAGTAGTAAACTCTTATTTGGGTTTCAAGATCATTGTGTCTGACTCTTGCAACCCCATGGACTGTAGCTCGCCAGGCTCCTCAGTCCATGGGATTTCCCAGGCAAGAATACTGGAGTGGATTGCCATTTCCTTCTCCAGGGGATCTTCTCGACCAGGGATCAAACCTGGCTCTCCTGCATTGCAAGCAGATTCTTTACCAACTGAGCTACCAGTGAAGTGAAAGTCACTTAGTCGTGTCCAACTCTGTGACGCCATAGACTGTAGCCTGGTAGTTTCCCTGTCCATGGAATTTTCCAGGCCAGAATACTGGGGTGGATTGCCATTTCCTCCTCCAGGGGATTTTCCCAACCCAGGGATCAAACCCAGGTCTCCTGCATTACAGGCTGATTCTTTACCATCTGAGTCACCAGGGAAGACCAAGCTACCAAGGAATCCCTCAGATCAATACATTAATATTCAATTACATTTTCTAGCAAGTGTTGCCATGTTAAGTCTCATCCTATATTCATTTTGATAGGCTGCCTTGCAAATTGCATCCGCATCTTGGAAAGAGGAATGATATCCCCAATTTACAGAAATATCAGCTTAGAATAGTTAATATATGGCTTTCCACAGGTTGCAAAGCCATTAAATGGCAGAACAGGATTCATTAAATAGATAATTCTTTTTTATAAGAGAAATGTTTGTTTTGGGCTTCCCAGGTGGGGCTAGTGGTAAAGAACCCAATTGCCAAGGCAGGAGACCTGAATGACATGGATTGGATCCCTGAGTCAGGAAGATCCTCTGGAGGAGGGCATGACAACCCACTCCAGTATTCTTGCCTGGAGAATCCCATGGACAGAGGAGTCTAGTGGACTACAGTGCATGGGGTTGCAAAGAATTAGAAACGACTGAAGTGACTTAGCATGCACGCACGTTTGTTTTGAAGAGAAATGTTTTCATTTATTGAATCAAATGAAAGCAGCATCAGCTAAGTATTTTCATAAATCCAATAAAAACTTAAAGCAAATCTATATGTTGATCCTCTCTTTACTATCACTGAGTGTTAGTCACTCAGTTGTGTCCAACTCTTTGGGATCCCCATGGACTGTAGCCTGCCAGGCTCCTCTGTCCATAGGATTTCCCAGGCAAGAATACTGGAGTGGGTTGCCATTCCCTTCCCCAGGGGATATTCCTGACCCAGGGATTGAACCTGGATCTCCTGCATTGCAGGCAGATTCTCTACTATTGAGCCACCAGGGAAGCCCATTGCCTATCATTAGGCCTTCTTTATATATTTGTTTTTAAATTTATTTTTAAGTGGAAGATAATTGATTTACAATGTTGTGTTGGTTTCTGCTGTACAACAGCATGATTCAGCCATAGGTATATATATCCTCCGTCTTGAACCTCTTTCCCACCCCCATCCCACCCCTCTAGCTAACTATATACTAACTGATCATTCAATAGGTATTTATTAAGTGCTTGCCACATGTTGGGCATTGTGGAGAATCTATAGGAAAATAAAATGTGGTCCTTGCTCTCAAGGAACTCACAGTCTAGTAAAAGGGACATCCACTTAAAAGGGAAACAGTGTCATGTGGCAAGTACTCTACCAGGAATACTGACTAAACAGTTTGTGTTTGTTCTCATAGACAAACTGCTCTTCATGCCTCTCCTCTCCTGAGCTGAAAGTGATGATGCTCAAAATCATAAACATCCAAAAAATCAATCCATTAATAAATAATGTTTATTTATTAACATTAATAAAAGAAGCGTAGTCTTCAAGGTTAAGCTTTCTTATTGTACAGATGCTGGGGAGGAGTGGATGGCAGGCTGCTTCTGTCCATCCCATCAGGAGAGTTGAATCAAAGAGGGAGTAGGCAGAAAAATCCAGGACTTCTTGAGACAGAGGACAGAAGAGAGAGATGTGTCATTGTAGAACAGGAAAGGCCCCTCCCACAAACCCAGTTCCCCGCCTCTGACAGGTGGAGTTCCTCCTTGTAAACATCCCCGGTCTTTTCATTTGACCCTTTGTTGAAGGTTGATCACATCAGCCTCAGCCCTGTCGGTCAGCAAGACTTTTTCAGCTTGAGTGGGGTGAGAGCACAAGAACACCCTCTTATTTGACTTCCTCTGAGCCAACCACAGCTCCACTGGCCACTGTCTGTGGTCTGGCCCCCTTCGTCCAGGGAGAAAACATCCTTGAGTACCAGCAAGAGTCTAGCCAGGTAAGGCCAGCTGGCTTTTCACTGGTTCCACAAAGAGATGGGGCTTCTCTCTATGAACTGATTTATCTTGTCCCCAACTTGTGTCTCAGGTCCCCTCCACCCTTGCCTTGTACTTCCATCTAGACTCATATTCTCTGTGACCCAATGAAAAAAATGTTCCATTTTTCCTTACTGCTCAGGGTTGATGATATTTGTAGACCAGCATTTTTCAGCCTATAAAATCCCCTGACATACTTATCTCTCTATTGATTTTGATCTTAACTGCACTGTAAGAATGGTGGGATAGGAGTAATTTTCTCTATTCAGTGGCTTAAGAACTGAAGCTTAGTGAATTGAAGTGATTTGTTCAAGTTTGATCTGCAGACTGAGGCCAAGATTAGATCTGATGCCTCCTTTTCTCTCCCTCTACTGCAGGCCCCCCACCCCCCAGCCCAGGCAGGTCACACCTTATCTCAAAAAGCCAAGAGAAGTGAATGTGTTTCCTAAGCTGTCAAATGGCCAAGAAAAGGTGCTCCTTTCTTGCAGGGAGATTGGGAGGGATATTTTCAATTCATCTGAGAGACAGAGAGATTTCATAGTGATATCTAGGCTTCATCAAACTATTTTTAGAGGACGAATGAGAATTTGTACATAAAGGGGCCTTGTTAACTGAACACTGATATGCAAATTGGAGGAGATGACTACATGGAGCCTGACACGTGCTCTGGCTTTCATTTGGGGCTGAATGACACTTTCTTAATGTCAACAGCCGTGTTATGAGGCACTGATCACAATGGCCCTAGGGAAATATTTTAGCTTTTCTGTCTTACTGTGGTATGTGGAAAACCAAATCTCAATGGGAGGAGGGAACACTCCCAAATCCTTTCAAATTGACTCCTGCAATTTCCTCTCTTATGACAGCTATCATTATATCTCATTGTTCTATAGTTTTAAGAAAATCTCATCTTCAGTGATTATGTAGTTTATTTTTTTAAGATGCTAATTTTGGCTATCATTTTCCTCTTCATGCTCTGAAGGTTATATCGTTCTTAGTTGTGGAAGGAAATGTTTCTTTTGTGGATGTGTGCGTGCGTGTGTGTCTATTTGAGTTTGTTTTGACAGTGCTAATATTCATCCCTGTGGGCCCACCACAATGCGGTGGGTTGCAATGTTATGTAATTTTTAGCACGCTTTGGTATATTCTTAGTATCTTTCTGCCTGTAAGGGTCTTGAAGAGATCACTTAAGCAATTAACTTATTCAAAATAGAGAAACTGAGGCTCGGACAGGGGACACAGTGTGCACAAGGCCGGGTGGCCAGTGATCTCTGGGGCTTTAACTCTTTCACTGGTTACTACCTGTAGTGAATTGTGTGGGGCAGCCCTAAGTAGAAGTGTTAACTGTGTCATTTTGGGGACTAAACCCAGATGCTCAGTGAGACTCCTTACAATGACAAGTTTTAATTTTACTTTGACCTTTTCCTATCATCCAGATGATTGCTGTGGAAGCTTGGACAAGCGGGTATGGCAGAGGTGTTGACAAGTGTTTAGACCTTGTGTTTGATTGATTGCCGGGGGAGTAATGAGACAGGAAGGAGACCAGAATGACTCCAAGAATTTGTGGAGCAACTGGTAGGAAGGAGCGGCCTTCATCTGAGATGGAGAAGACCGTGAGAGGAACAGGTTTTTGAAAGAGCATCAGGAGCTTATTTTGGCCAGGAAGGCACTGAATATGTTGAGTAGTGACTAAATATATGAACCTTGGATTCAGCGAGGCTATCTGAGTTGAAGATAAAAAGTGGTTGTCATCAATAGATACATACTATTTACAGCAATAAAATTAAATGAGATCTTCAAAGGAGTCAATATAGATGGAAGAGAGAAGAGGTTTAAGGGCTGACTTTTGAGGCGCTATAAAGTTTTGGATTAGGGAAGTGGGGAGAATCTAGTTAACATGCACTAAAGGGGAAAGGGCATGGTGGGGGTGGTCTTCATCAGCAAAGAGAAGGATTTTTTCACTGAGGTGCTTTAGAATCGCCAGCACATGGCAATAATGAAAAACATTTTTCAGTTGCCTTTTCTGTAGACAATACATCATCCCTTTATTGTCTGCACTCTGGAGCAGACCACTCCTACCATTCTTACCACTCTCTATTCCCTCCGGTTCCATGGCAACCAAAAGAGATGGAGGAGGAGCAGTGGAAGTGGAGGGTGAACATTAGGAGATAGTGATGTGTGTTGGGATCCAAATGAAGGAGACATCCAAGGAGAAGAGAGGGGTTGGATGGCACATATGTTGCTGAGAGGCAGATGAGTTGATGTCAGAGAGATGAGCTGCATTCAAGAGAAAAAGGGAATTGGTGCTGGTAAATTTCTTTCAAGGATCCCATTTATAAATAGAGCCAGAGAAATTGGATACAACCTAGGAGGGAAAGAAAGAGGCTTTTCTCCCCTGCCTCTCTTATGATGAAAGAAAGATGATAGAAATATTCTTTTGTAGAGATCGTAACTTCAGAGTATTTCTCTGTCCTACACCTGTAAGTGGGGCTTCCTTGGTGGTTCAGACAGTAAAGAGTTCACCTGCAATGCAGGGGACCTAGGTTTAATCCCTGAGTTGGAAAGATCCCCTGGAGAAGGGAATGGCAACTCACTCCAAGTATTCTTGCCTTGAGAATTCCATGGACAGAGGAGCCTGATGGGCTACAGTTCATAGGGTCACAAAAAGTCAGATACGAATGAGTGACCAACACACACACACACACACACACACACCTGTAGGTAGTCCTGGTAAACTTTTTGTCTTACATTTTTTTCAGGGGGTTGAAGTCATCTGCCCCAAATCACACAGCAAACTAATACCAGATGAAACTCACACCTGGGTCCAAAAGGTTGAATTCATTTTTTTCTTCACTGCCACTGCCTCATACTAAACAGATAATTTTGGAGATCACGTGCAGCTTTAGAACTCTCTATAAAGCTCTAGAAACTTTCATTTTTGTTATGGTTTAAGGACCTTTCTTAAATCCCAGGAATTCACACTTCTCAGGTATGTGCCCTAAACTGCAGGTGTGTTATACCAAATGCAGGATGTTTGGGGCCCTGGGAGGGAACTAGAACCTAGCATCTGCATCAGTGGAAACTTGAAACTTCCAAATACGGTCAACTCAGGGCTTCAGGTTGAACCATCTGTTTTCTGGAAGATGGGAATGTCCTTTCTTATGTCAGTAGTCCTGGACTGATTCTCACATCAATCTCTTCATCTAGTAGTGAATTTGTGTCTACTTATCCACGTTCATGATGCATCCTTAATACTGTCTGCTTTCTGTCCACTTGAGGCTGATACACTGTTAAAATTCTTTGCTTACATGGAGCTCCAGCCACACATTTCTGGGTCAGGATATTGCTACTCTGTATTCAGGGATACAGTGAAACACATGTTATTTTGACACAGCCCTGAACAATGCATGTTACTAACAAAAATTTCAGTAACAGAGACTTGTTAGAAATAAACAGACATTTATTTGGGGTTTGTTAAAACTGCAACCTGGAAGACAAAGATTCAAGAAGCACCTGAATTGTTTTCTGCTGGATTGCAAAATGGAGGAAGCTTATAAAGGCAAAAACTGCAAGGCCAGGGTTAGTTACATAAGTTGTTTGTCAAGGATTACAATTGCAGCTGATGAAAAGGGAGAATGCTTGTTAAGCAAGGATTGGTTGGGGCCTGAAATGGTTAATAGTTACAAAGTGGGACCTTGAGTCCATAAAGTTGCAGTTGTTGGCTATTGTTCTGAATACAGCTGGTGGTGTCCTTGGGTAAAGAAAGTTCAGTTTGTCAGTGGTGCAGGGACGTGTCTGAGACCAGATTCTCAATGGCCACCTAATTTCATTTTTGTGTACCTGATGCCGAAGCTGAAGTTTCAATGTTTTGCGACATGATGAGAACAGCTGAAACATTGGAAAAGACCTTGATGCTGGAAAAGATTGAAGGCAGAAGGAGAAGAGGCAACAGAGGATGAGATGGTTGGATGGCATCATTAATGCAATGGACATGAACTTGGGCAAACTCTTGGAAATGGTGGAGGACAGAGAGGACTGGTCCATGGTGTCGTGAAGAGTCAGACATGACTTGGCTACTGAACAACAACATATCTAAACTATGATTATTTTTATTATAATTTCAATTTGTCCTCAATGCCCAGAATAAAAAACTTTACACAAAGTAAAGGGGGACCATTTTCCCCCTCTCCCAGCGCCACCCTCCTAGCTGGTGGCAGGTGTTCTGTCCCATCCTTGATGGCACCAAAAGGAAACTCATGGAGTAAAATATAGCACTTACCCTTCAGCAGTAGGTCATACTGGGTCCTTGGTGTCTGCTTTATTTTGTCCAAAATTACATGTATCCGGACAGCTCAGTGTGACACTGTGATGCCCCTAGAACGCTCTTCCTACACTTTTTACAGATTACTATCTAGGCTTTGTCTGGCCGTCTTACAATTATCTATTTGCAGATCTAGTTCTTTCATCTATAGTTGCTCTTTAAAACAGAAAGACATTATATTTGTAGGTTTTCTTCTACTTTCCACCTCTCTCTCTTTCCCTTAGCACAGTTATTGGCACAGAGGAGTTCCCCCGAAAATGGGTTTGAATTAATAAATTAAATGAAACAATTTGTGCCATGTCGAGTTTCATACTGAAGGTTAATCTAAGTTGTATAAGGAAAAAAGTAGAGTATCCAAGTTAAGATCTTCCTGTAAACAAAATTAATGCATGAATGAGGCAATTCAGATCTATAACTTGGAAACCAGCTGGTACAGTTCACTTTGCTCTGTAGCTAGGAATACATAAACCTGTATAATGGATATGTCCATGTTGAAAATTTAACACCATCATTACTCATGCCTATAAGCCTCAGGAGTACAAGTACAATCATTAACAGCTGTTGATGCCATAGACATTCCTTTGATTGTTAATATGTTTAACAAATGAAGAATTCTTGACAATCAATAAGACAAAGAAGATGAAACTAATAAAAATGTCTAGACTACACACCCCCCAAGCTGTCAGTCTCACAACTAAAAAAAAATATTGCAAATTAAAACAAATATTGAACTATAAAAACTATTTATTGCCAAGTAGAAAATTTTAAATTGTAAGTCCTCTCCTGATCTGCAGAAAAATGGACTTTATATCCTTTTTAAAAAACTTTGTAATTTTTGAAAAAGTGAGGTAAAATTGGCATCTAATATTATGTTGGTTTCAGATACATACTATATTGATTTAATACTTGTAAAAATTGGGAATTGATCACCACAATAAGTCTGGTTGCTATTCTTCACCCACATACTTATGAATTTTTTTCTTGTGATGAAAACTTTTAAGATCTCTCAAAAACTTTCAAATATGCGATATAGTATTATTAACCATAGTCATCATACTATACATTACATCCTCAAGACTTATTCATTTTGGAACTGAAAGTCTATACCTTTTGTACTTTTTGACTCCTTTTATCCATCTAGCCCACCCCTCACCCTCCACATGTAGCCATGTGGTCACCAATTTGTTCTGTGTATCTATGAATTTTTTTTTTTTAAGAGATTCCACATGTAAATAGGCTTCATGGCCTGCTAAGACTTAAATAGCTACAACATTTCTGGGAGGGGTAATTTAGCCATGTATATCAAGAACCTTAAATCTATAAATTCTCTGACCCAGCGTTCTCATTTCTAGGAATTTAAACAGAGGAAAAAATTAAGGATTATGAAAAATTGTACCTATAAGGATCTTCATTGCATAGTCACTACAACAGTGAAGCAATTAGTGATTAGTAAGGGATGAGTTAAATAAATATGGATGATCATATAATGGAATCCTATACAAGCATAGGAGAAGGCAATGGCACCCAACTCCAGTACTCTTGCCTGGAAAATCCCATGGACGGAGGAGCCTGGTAGGCTGAAGTCCATGGGGTCGCTAGGAGTCGGACACGACTAAGCAACTTCATTTTCACTTTTCACTTTCATGCACTGGAGAAAGAAATGGCAACCTACTCCAGTGTTCTTGCCTGGAGAATCCCAGGGACAGGGAAGCCTGGAGGGCTGCCGTCTCTGCGGTCGCACAGAGTCGGACACGACCGAAGTGACTTAGCATAGCATAGCATACAAGCATAATGTGCTGTTGTAGAAAATTGTTCATGAACTAAGTAGTATAGCACAGTGGTGGAAAATAGGGGCTTGAGGTCAGAGAGATATTTGACCAACTTAAAGGTCTTATCACTGACTGTGCAATTTTGAGCAAATTTCTCAACCTTTCTGAATTTCAGTGTGCATGCGTGCATGCTAAGTCACTTCAGCCTGACTCCTTGGGACCCTATGGACTGCAGCCCACCAGGCTCCTCTGTCCATGGGATTTCCCAGGCAAGAATACTGGAGTAAGTTGCCATGCCCTTCTCCAGGGGATCTTCCCAACCCAGGGACTGAATACACGTCTCTTTCATCTCCTACACTAGCAGTTGAGTTCTTTACCACTAGTGCCATCTAGGAAGCCTAAGTTTCAGTGTGCTGCTCTGTAAAATGAAGATCATTGTAAGACCTGGACCACAGGGCTTCGGGGAGTGTGAAATGAGCCAATGCTGTTGAAACCCAGTTTCAGTACACAGTCAGTGCTTCATAAACGCTGCTACCATCGTCACTCTCAGCATCATTGTTGATGCATAAAGTGCAAAGGACAGCTTTTGAAATGATATTTACAGCATAACTCAGTTTTCAAAGTAAAAAAATGACATTATCTACAGGAAAATGTCCTAAAGGATATATATCAAAACAATTCACTTTCATTTTCTCTGCATGGTAGGTTTAAGGAAAGATTTCTTTTCTTTCTTTGGCTTTTTATGTATGGCCTGTAACGCAATAAGAAAAGTTAAATGGGTCCAAAGAATCATTAATATCACCCCCGCAGATAAATGAACATTTATCAATTCAGTAGTTCTTTGCCTGTGTTATCATTGTTTCTTCATTGTCAAGTCACCAGAATCTCTCATACTATTTTAAGGCCATATATCCAATGGTTGGTAGCACTCAGTTGGTTACCTTCAGGTCTCCCATGCTCCTCTGTTGTCCTTTTGCCATACCCTATCTAGTGTATATCTTAAATATTTGCTAAGCATCTGTTTTGTTCATAACACTCAATGTTGGCAGAAAGGTGAGATATAAAGCAGCCAGAGGATGGTTTCTTAGCTAGAGGAGTTTGTAGTGCCCCGGGGGGAAAGGGCACTCACCTTAGCGGTGCACGTTTCATCTTCATCATGTTGAGGTGCTTCATCTTGCTGAGAAGGTCCTTGTGTTGCAAATGAGTTTTGGTAGCTAGGGAAAACTTCTTTAAGGAGGTAGGGCTGAACTATTATTAGATAGACTTTAAAAGTAGCTATGTTTCCATAGCCCACAGGAATAGTAATCTCTGACTAGGATGGAGCCCTTCCAAAGCTTCTTCCGTCACATTACCTTTGAATGAGATTTCTTGTATGATTGCTTCTTTACCCACCGCTTTTTGGGGTCTTTGCTTTTTTATTCTATTTCAATCAATTTCTTTTGTACCCATAACCCTATGTGTTTGATTTATATTCACTTGGTAGATTTCCTTGAAAAAGTTTTCTCCCTCAATCGTAAGTATAATGTATGCTCAGTGCCAAAAATTTTGGAAAATTTAGAAAGATATAAAAAAGAAAGTAAAAATCATCCATAAGCTAGTCATGCAGAGCTAATCATTTATAACATTTGGTACTTGTGCTTCCAATGCATGTGTGGGTGATTTTTAATATCATTTTATAAGCTACATTTCTGCTTTATAATAATATATCTTTTCATGTCAATTAATATTTGTCTAGGGCTTCCCAGGTGGCATTAGTGGTAAAGAACCCACCTGTCATTGCAGGAGACATAAGAATCACGGGTTCAGTCCCTGGATTGGGAAGATCCCCTGGAGGAGGACGTGGCAACTTACTCCAATATTCTTGCCTGGAGAATCCTTACTCTATGATGTCTTTTACAACTACTCCCTCCTAAAGATAAACGGCCTTTAACACTTAAATATGTTAATTTCTAATATTTTTCTTTGCCTATTTATATAAAATTTTGGTTTTAAAAATAAAACCATAGGGTATGTGCAACTTAGAACCCCACTTTTCACTTAGAGTTATTCTATGAATTTTTATCTGTCATTTAATATCTTAACATGTGATCTGTAAGAGTTGCATAATATTCCACTCTGAGTGTGTGCATATAGTGTGATAGAATAAATATCTCTAATTTAGGATTGATACTTAAATCATAATCTATTCTAGGTTCAAAACTCCATGCAAGAAGATCTAGTTTTATTCTTTTTGAAGTGTGGTCATGTAGTTAATTGACAAAGATAAAATCCCTTGTTCTAGATGAGATAAACTCTAGTGGAAGGCTTCATGATATGCAAGGATCTAGGAAGCTGTGACTGGGTTATTTCAGAGACGAGAATATTGCTCACAGTGTGGTGATTGGTTGGGTGGGAGGGAAATTTTTACTCTGGGTGGACCAGTTGTAGCTGGATGATGCCCCAACCTAGGAAGGTCAGTCCTCTCTGAAGTGCCAGCCTCATTGCTTAAGAGGAAATGGCTAATGAAACCAAGCAAGAGGTTCCTATCATTCAGTGTTCCTTGCCTGTTAAGTACAAAAAGCAAAAATAAGCTAATAACTTGGTCTTGTTGTTATTGATTTCTTATCTAGGATGCTCTTAAAGATGCACTTTTCTTTAAACATGCAACAAAGGATTAGAAAGTTTTGATTTCCAGTGGGATAAATGTGATAAAATTAAATATATTCTAGCCTAATTATTTTTATATTTGTAGATGCTCTGTAGATAACCTCCTAGCTCTCCACCTTGACTTAGAATGGAGGCTTCCCATAAGATCCATGTGGAGTTCTAGACTAGCACAGCTGGAGGAACATGGGAGCCAAGTGCTTCAGTACTCTCCTAGTATAGGTGAAAAAACGATGCCCAGAGAGATGTGACTTGCATCTAAATCCAGGTTCCTAACTCCTATTACATTAAGGCATTTTCCACCATCATGATTATCATGTAGTTTTCTTCCAATTTTTCAAGTTGCTCTATCATAGATTCAGTTGTTAGACTCCTTCTAGCCTTCCTTTTCCTCAAACATTTAAAACTGTGTTTTAAAACCTACTATATTTTATGTACTTTGCCAAATCTTTAGATCCATTAGCTCTTCTAATTTTTATATCATCCTACAAGTTAAATATTGGATCCATTTCACGTTTGAGAAAACTGAAGCTCAAGATTTTTAAATTGGTATCCAACCTTAGGCAGCTGGTAAGTTGTGGAGTCTGGATCGAAGCCCAGATCTGTCTGACTCCAAAGCTTTCTTTACTGTGCCAGCCTACTTCTTAATACAGGAATTGATTACATGAAATGAATCAATTTATGTCTTTCCTCTTCCTTATCTATTATCTTGTGGAAAGGCTGACTTAATTAATTCTCCAAACATTATTATGTCTTTGAGTTGTAGGTGAGTGATCTTGACACATCACCCACAAAGTTGTTTAAATCAAAAGTGAAGACACCTTTGAGGTTCCAATGGAAGAAATTAAATTGTGTGGCTTTAGCTGCTCCTACTGATTGGCTGAACTCCCAAACAGAATTGAAGCTTAATGGAAAACAAACAATAATCAAAATTTTGCAAAAATTGAGGAAAAGGCATGAAAGAAAAAGAAAGAAAAAAACAAAAAACATCTGGTCAACATAAGTAGTGTCATCTCTATTAAGAGAGAGAATGTATTTCAAGAAGCACCCATGTCAGAGGAGTCATGGAAGGATTAGCAGGCTTAAAAGGAAGTTAGGGCTCTATTTGGAGAAAGCAATGGCACCCTACTCCAGTGCTCTTGCCTGGAAAATCCCATGGACAGAGGAGCCTGGTAGGCTGCTGTCTATGGAGTCTCATACAGTCGGACACGACTGAGCGACTTCACTTTCACTTTTTAACTTTTCATGCATTGGAGAAGGAAATGGCAACCCACTCCAGTGTTCTTGCCTGGAGAATCCCAGGGAGGGTGGAGCCTGGTGGGCTGCTGTCTATGGGGTTGCACAGAGTCAGACAAGACGGAAGCGCCTTAGCAGCAGCAGCAGGGCTCTATTTTGGGATATGGACTCCCTTGGCTGGGCATTTGCTCTTGACATTTTTTCAAAGAAAGATGGGCTACTTTATGATTATAATTCTTTTGGCATAACACAGGAGGAAAAGGGAAAATTGTTTTACTCTAGTTTGTTTCAGACCAGTTTTTGAAGCTGGCCTAGGTCAAGGTTAGGGTGCTGTGGAATGGCTCCCCTCCACAGCCTCTCAATGACCGCCCTCCCAGGTCACTCTTTGAAACAGGGTCACTGCCATCCCTTTTCTCTCCAACTCCATGTCAGTTACTATGACCCTTTGCTGGGAAAACTAGAACTTCTGCCAAATTATTCTGTCCAGTCCCTCTGTAACTAAGGGCTTTGTTTTCAGAAGATCTGTTCACTGGAGGTGCATTGGACTTATCTCTCTAAGACAAATATTTCTCCTCCCTTGTTTCATTACATAATTTACATAAAGAGTTTTTAACTTTTCAGCCCACATAGCAGTTTCATAACTTCTTGTGATAAAACTTGCCCAAGATACATTATCTTTCTCCATCTCTCTTCTTTGATTTTATTTCCTGAATGTGGCTTTGGCATATTAGTAGGCAGGTGAAAGTCATTGCCCCAAAATGCAACTATCCATGTACAGGGAAATATTTGGGTATGAATTTTAGTCTTTTGACTTTAATTTTTGGAAAATTTCTAAGGGCTGAATTTTGATGTATTTACTCTATGAAACGATTTAGTTTTTCCTTATACTGGAGAACAGGTAATTTGTGATGAAAATGTGAGTACACAAAAATCTTTGTGTTTTCAAATTTTCTGACTAGTATCAATTTTTTTTCTTATTCATCTTCTTTATAACATTTTCATTGTAGAAAATTAGAAAATATAATTAAGTAAAAAAGAAATAAAAAACACCTATATAATCCAAATTACCCAGAGAAAACCTTTGCTAACATTTTTGTGTGGATATTCTTGAATACATTTGTATTAGTTATACATAACCATATTTTATTTTGATAAAAACTAAAATCATGCTATGTCCTATTTTATAACTTTAAAAAATGTACTGCGTATCCTCTATTGTATTTGTACAGTGTTAATTATAACAGTTACAAAATATTTTATCTAAACTTCAATTAGGTAGTTTAGTGATTAAAAATAAATTATAAATAAAATAGTTTCACTATTTTAAAAAGGGCATTAGCATAAAGAATGTACTTAGAGTCTCTACAGGAAGATGATGAGTTAAAAAGATAGCTAGCTATATCACTTATTTTAAATGATCTCTTTATTTCATATGTTAAAGTATACCAGTGCAGTTTCTAATGATGTACTGACTAATTCCACTTCCTTGGTCATGAGACCTAAGTCTATAGATAAGTAACATTATTCGAGAATCAAAGCAACCAGCTTAGAGAAGCTTCTTGGATGTGATGTTGCGCTACATAAGGCCACTCCTAGATTTGAGATTCTACTCTCAGTCACTCTCAACAGGAAAGCCCTCTCTATAGTATTTTCTAGCAAGTTTATCCACTGGCTGGGCATTGGTAGGAGAATCACTGAGTTTTACAGTCAGACATTAATGGTGTTTGGAATCTGGCATTACCTGTTAATATTTTCGGTGAGATGCAAGAGAAGAAGTAATGAATAACATAAACTCAGAACGTATTGCATATTATAGATTGGTCCCAGCTCATAAAGAAAGAAAAACGGAACCTCCCTCACAGATAACAGGGAATATATTTTGGTGATGTGTCAAACTTTTCAGTGATCTCTTTAAATACCATGCAGTGTCATGGCTGAAGTTCTTAGATGCAGAGATACTGCCTAATAGTAATACTCTGAACTAATCTATTTTGGCGACACTTAATCTCAACAAAGAAGTTCAAAGAAGTGGTCAAATTTATCCATTGAGTTGAATTTCTCCATTACAAATAGGACATATATTAGCCACAGATGTTTTTTCACCGCTTTTACAGTCTGAAGGAATACTCTAGAGCAGGAACTGACATAAGGAAGTATGTGTACAAGTAACTTGGATAACATCAAATTCTGGCCCTGTGGGCTTTGGTTTCCATCTGGCCCCCAGGGTTGAGTGGGAACATGGCCTTTTGGGATAGCTTGGAACATCCCTCATCTAAATACATGGCCTCTCCTCACCATCACCCCACATCTTGCCAATGGTTTCAACTTTGTCAATACAGACTTAACCTTCCCTAAAACCTTTGGACAATGTTACTTTCCCTTTGGCATCTTTCAGAGACTGCCAACCACACTGCTTAAGTATTATTTTCTTGCCTCCTCTTTCTATGCTAATATACTAATAGCTCTTCAGAAGATTGAAGATCAAGACACTCCATCATTTACAAAACACTTTCACAACTTTTTAAAAAATTTGATCTTTACAAAAAAATCTCAGATAGTAAGTCGGACAGGTCTCCTCGTGCACATTTTCACAGATAAAGAGGTTGTAATAAAGTATTACTACATATGTGTACACTTGTATATGAAGATGACGTTACTGACCACACTTAATCGTGGTTTCCCTGGTCCATACTCTATTCCTCTCTTGATCACTCTGAGTAAAGCCATGCATTTACAGAAAGGCTGGTCAAAACCAAACATTATCTCTAACCAGTAAGCCAGCCTGGAGATACACATTCACAGGACCAAGGAAATCTGATTATCAAGGTAGCATTTTCATGTTCTCAGTGCATTTACTACTTATTTTGGCTTATTGCTTTAATAGTAATAGTAGCAGGTCACACATAAATATACATTTATCCTCACTTTCTAATATAATGCACTTATATGTGAATATAATTCTATTTTTTTAGGCACATATTTTTTGCTTTTTTTTTCTTGCTGAAATACAGAAAAAAGAAAAGGGCTTTTTTTGATGGATGTTACTGTTCTTCATCTGCATCTAGTATCTAATTACCTTCAGCAAGATAATAGAATAAAATAGAATAGAATAAAACCTATATATACAATATGCTATAGTGAGTATATATGTATTGTGTATACAGTGCGTATATAGAGAGTATGCATGTGTGCTTAGTCATGACCCCATGGACTGTAACCTGCCAGGCTCCTCTGTCCATGGGATTTCTCAGGTAAGAATACTTGAGTGGGTTGCTCCAGGGGGTTTCCTTCTCCAGGGGATCTTCCCAACCCAGGGACTGAACCTGTGTCTCCTGCATTGCAGATGGATTCTTTACTGCTGAACCATTGGGAAAGCCCATAGAGAGTATAGAGAGTATATATGTGTATATATATACACACTATATATACTATAATGCTAAAGAATGAACAGTTTTTATTCTTAGATTCTGAGCTGTCCACTTAAATCATTTATAGTGAATCTGAAAGTCACTCTTGAGACAGAACTGCTTTCATTGCTCCGTACTTGTTCCCTGGCCCTCATTATTTTCTTGAGAGCTACTCCTTTGTTCTAGTTTTCTTATCTTTTCTCTCTCCCTGGTGGAACTCTCTGGACCTATGTAGATCTTTTTGCACCTTGTAGAACAGACTGAATTTCAGGTGTTTACACTCTCACCTAGGAGGACTGAAAACAGGTCAAAGTCGCCTTAGAGTTTTTCTCTAACACTTTCTTACATCCCTTACTATTGTTTAATGAGGTGTCTTGTTTAACATTCAATGTTTTAGGAACTCAATGTATACTTCATTTTGAAAATGCAAATTGTTCTTCAGTCATGGTGACCCACAAGATGAGAAGGTAGCAGTCTTGTTTTTGTGACACTAGAGGCTCTCCTTTCTGATCTTTTTCTACCCCTTTCAAATGTCTGCTCCTGGAAGAATGTTGCCCTTTGGTTTTCAAATAGGCTCTCCTCTATTCCCTCCATCCAGCTCTTAGGAGAAGGTTTCATATTTGTCACTTACCCATGGGGTATTTTCAGGTGAAGTGAGTTTCTCCGTGTTCTGTGTTTCTCATGGTGCCAACATCTTCTGTGACACCCTCTGTGCCTGAGATCACTGTACCAAACACAGGTCCAGTGTTCTGTGGGCATCCAAGGGGACAGAGATGGGCGTATTTCCTTCACTCATGGAGCTCACGATCTGCTCATGGAGACCAGTTACAAGCAATGATTAAAGAACTGGTTGATAAAAAAAAGATCGTGGTGCCTGGACAGCATAGGACAAATTGCATTTCTAAGTTGCTTTAAGGAACTGGTGAGTTTGGAGCTTGATTTAGAAGAAAGGGTTTCAAATCATCCCTTGTTAGGTCTGGTGCCGTCACATCTGAGGAGAGACTCTCTAGGATGAATCTCCTTTCCATTTTCTGCCATGCATACTCCATAGAGTATGGATATTTATTATGGATCCATTTGTTCAGTTGGTACATAATCAATGCTTTCCATGTGCTCTACTCAGTGCTACGGTAACTGTAGTGGAGGGAAAAAAAAAACCCAAAACACCCTGTCGTTATCATCAGGGATTTTTCATGCTAGTGAGGAAACTGAAAGTTAAGGCAAGTTAACAGGTACTGTTCTAAGGTATGATAAGTTCTGTTATATTGATTAACATGGTGATGTTTGCCAGAAATCACTCTGGATGCTCTCAATAAGCAATCTCCTTTTGCTTTCATTGTTTAATCATACATTGTAAATCTATGACTCCCGTATCTATGCCTAGTCATATCTCTCTTCCAAGTCCCAGGTCTATCTACACAACTGTCTACTAATCTGTCCTCTTTGTTAGCCATCAGGTACTTCTAATTCTTCTTCTCTGAAGATTAACTTATTATCTTTTTACCTCTATGGTAAATATGATTCTCCTTTTTATTCCAACCTCAGTGAAGGAAATCACAGCTCTACATTTTCCCAGGTCAGAGAGCTGCCTGATTACCTCTTGTTGCTTGATACTGACCAATCAGGCACCTAGTCCTACAGTTTTTAATTCCCTAGTAGGTACTGAATTTTCTACTTTGTTCTATTCCTTGCCACAGCCTTAATTCATCTCTTGGGGATCATAATAAAGGTCCACTAACTGATTTCTCTTCAGTATTGCTCTCTCAAGTGTATGCAGCTCACAAAGGGAAGACTCATCTTCCTAAAATACAAATCGGATCATGTCACTGGCCACTTACCCCATTGCCCTCTAAATAAAATCTGACTTCTGAGCATGGTAGGCAAGACCCTCATAATCTGAACTCCTACAAACATGTAGAGGAATCACTTACCTACTCCCATGGGAGCATCTGTTTCCTTATTTGTAGAATGAGGGTGTTGAGTTAGATGATATTTAAACTGTCTGGCAGTGATCTCAGATTCCACCACCCACCAGGGTGCCGGTAATATGGTATTTCTTGACCTATGTGATGGTTCTATGGGTGTGTTTATTTTGGAGATACTTCATTGACCTGCACACTTATGAGTTTTTGAGTGCATGTCCTACTTCAATAGAAATGTTTATAATAAAAATGCTGTTAAAATAACAAAGGCTGGGTAGTAGGGAGGCTGGGGGAGACTGTTGTCAGCACTTAGTTAAATGTCTCTACTTGAATTTCATGAAATCTGTTCGTGAGCAGCAGTCACAGTTGGCTTAGCAGGAAACCCAGGCTTTGGGGTGACTTCCTTAAACAGAGCTCCATCCAGGAATACCTGGTTGAGGAATGCAGGCTAGTGGCCCTCCCTGGACCAGGATTAGTGCTGGATAGGTAGTAATCCTTGGTAGACATAACCCACACACTCCCCTGAGATGTCCCAGTAACTGAGAAAGAGGCTAGCTCTAATTTCTAAGCATTGTCACCAGAATTCTAAGCATTCTCAATCAGCAGATTCAAAATCTGGGATCTTATTACTTTGGAGAGAAAAAAAGTAGAGCTGCTGCAGGCTGAATGATTCGGCCTTGGTTGATTCTTCTCACTTGGTCCTTTCTTTTTCACTTGTACAGAGAAAAAAAAAAAAAAAAAAAAACTATTTGAGTGCTTTAGGACCCCCAAAGTACATTTTTAACCTGGTTAATTCCTGAAGCGCTTCTTTTTTCTTTCTTTTGAGGGAGTGGGGAGGCTGGTGATTTAGACTTTATTATTCTCCTCCTCAGCTTCCCAGGTGGCGCTAGTGGTAAAGAACCTGCCTGCCAATACTGGAGACATGAGACCTGGGTTCAGTCCCTGGTTTGGGAGGATCCCCTGGAAGAGAAGGCATGGCAACCCACTCTGTTTTCTTGCCTGGAGAATCCATGGACAGAAGAGTCTGGCAGGCTACAGTCCATGGAGTCCCAGGAGTTGGACACAACTGAAGTGGCCTAGCATTCATGCACCCATTCTCCTCCTCAGGAGGACAAGGCCACCACTTTTCTGTCCCCTCTGTGCCCCAGGCTCCTCACGGTCATGCCGAAGGCAAATCAGACACTTCTGCTTCTACCTGAGATAAGCCACTGTCCTTGATGCTGGCTTATTGCTTGGCTTTCTTCTACTTTTTCAGACATATAAATCCAGTCAGGTGTTCCTGGAATCACAAATCCTTGTACAGGTTTATAGTAATAGCTACCTCCAGAATTCATCTTGGTGGGGGAATTCCATTTATTTGGGGATGTTGAAGGAGAAAACCTGAGAGACCTCGGTATGTGAATAAAATAGATAAGTATGTTTCAATGAAAAATGCATATTTATAAATGACATAATTGTAGGCATTCATGTTTTTATTTTTATTTTTTTTTGCTTATGATAATGATACATTTATTGAAAGTTTTACATTTTCATATTCTGTTTTTAAACTGAAGTATTTTTGGTGCTACAATTGTAGCTCCAGGTGTACAGCACAATGGTTCAGTTATACATACGTGTATGTGTGTGTATATATACATATATATATTTATATATATGTATATATATATATTTTTTTCAGATTCTTTTCTCTTATAGGTTATTAAAAAATATTGAGTATAGTTCCCTGTGCTATATAGTATGTCCTTATTGGTTACCTATGTCACATGTGAGGTTGTATCAACGTCACTGATCCAGTCCCTGGTGGCTCAGATGGTAAAGAATCTGCCTGCAATGCAGGAGCCCTGGATTCGATCCTTAGGTTAGGAAGATCCCCTGGGGGAGGGCATGGCAACCCACTCTAATATTATTCCCTGGAGGAGCCTGGCAGGCAACAGTCCATGGGGTCACAAAGAGTCAGACAAGACTGAGAGATTAAGCACGCAGCACGCAATATCCCACTGTGTATATGTGTATTGCATCTTCTTTATCCTTTCATCTGTCAGCGGACATTTAGGCTTCTTCCATGGCTTGGCTCTTGTGAAAAGTGCTGTAATGAACATTGGGGTGCATGCGTTTTTTTTGAATTAGAGTTTTCTCAGGATATAGGCCAAGAAGTGGGATTGCAGGATTATATGGTAACAAAATACACAAATATTTCAAATATAAACACACACACAAAGCAAAAATTGTTATCCCGATAAGAGAGAAGAAACAGATGAATGGACAAAGTTGGACTATACACAGTGGCTCTAAATCTTAAGGAAGTTGTTAATCTCGTGAAGTTCTTGAGGCCAGTGGAATCTTACAATATTGAGCCCAGACTGAATCTGGGGTGACTGTGGGGGACCTATTCTAGCATGGATAGAGACGTGATGGCAGAGAGAAGGGGATACAGAGGATATGTGAGGAGGATTTCAGACTTCCATACTGTCAGAGAGCCCCGTCGTTTTAACCAAGTGTTAGCCAGCTCTTCCCTGGTGGCTCAGAGGTTAAAGCATCTGCCTGGAATGCGAGAGACCCGGGTTCGATCCCTGGGTTGGGAAGATCCCCTGGAGAAGGAAATGGCAACCCACTCCAGTACTCTTGCCTGAAGAATCCCATGGAGGGAGGAGCCTGGTAGGCTACAGTCCATGGGGTTGCAAAGAGTCGGATACAACTGAGCGACTTCACTTCACTTCAGCCAGCTCTTCCAGGGTAAGGGCTGGAGGCAGGCAGTTGACATCTGAGTTTCACACACCATATAACCCTCTGTCCTTCAAACACATCCTCCTTTTCACATCCCATACCTTTGTACCTTTGCCAGGAATGTCCTCACCCACCTTCTAAGATGCAGATAGCCCGGAGGCACCTTTCTCCATAGCTCTAACTTTCCACCCTCTCCAGCCTCTTTCTCCGTTCACCCCTGTTACTTCCATTTTCTGTTTCCATTGTGTTTGCACACATTCTCCTATTCTGGCTCTATCATGTCTGCAGTTTTCCACTTCTCTTTCCATCACCTCCACTAGGTTCTGAGCTGTGGAATGTATTTCGATGTGTGTCTGATTGTAAGTGGATGTGTACAGAGCCGTTTCCATTCAGGCCTCACAAAGAACTTCATTACTCAGTCCATAAGCATTTACTGAGCACTCATGGATGACGAGGCTTCCCTGGTGGCTCAGATGGTAAAGCGTCTGGCTGCAATGCAGAAGACCTGGGTTCAATCCCTGGGTCTGGAAGATCCCCTGGAGAAGGAAAAGGCAACCCACTCCAGTGTTTTTGCCTGGAGAATCCCATGGATGGAAGAGCGTGGTGGCCTACAGTACATGGGGTCACAAAGAGTCGGACATGACTGAGTGACTTCACTTTCACTTTCATGGATGATGTATGAGGCAATGTACCAATAACAATGGATCAGACATAAGACTTGCCCTCAGATCTCAGACCTGATAGAGAAACAAGCAGGGCATCCATTCCTCCATCTGAGACCTCGTTCATCCCATGCCAAGTGCTGTCTCCAAAGAGGAGGGTAGCACAGTCTCTGCTCCGGACTTGTTCAAGCCCAGGAGTGAAGACAGGAGAGTAAACGGTGATTACAGAGCAGCATGACAAACACTGCAGAAGTTAAGAATGCCAGCATCATTGTAACCTGGACTGCGTGAATGGTGGAGTGTTGATGGAAGTGAGCAAAGTTAATTTCAAGGAATCTAATGTTTCCAAGTTCTCTAATCAGTATCCTTATCCTAATCAATTTTTCCATATATTATTTTCGAGGAAATATCTTTAAAAATTAATATTTTGGGTGAGAAGCTCTGAAAACCTCTAAAATTTGTTCCTTCTAAAATGCAAGAATAAGTTTTGAGGCTATCTCTGGCCCTGGCACAGGTTGAGTGTCCAATGTTCCACTGTGGGTATCACTAGTATCTCCTGTCACTGTGCATACCCGCTTGCATTAGAGGAAGTCAGAGGCCAAACACCCCAGATTCTCCACAATGGGTGCCCAAATTCATGACTGCCTTCCCAATCCTCCTTCTTTGAACTCACAGTTGAATCACAGGGAACTTACGTGCTCAGCTAAAGAGGGGGGAGGGGAAACCATATGGAACATTTGTAGGCTTAGATCTGGAATCTTCTGGGCACTGGAGAAAAATTAAATCTTGTAGAGTGAATGCACTGGAAGGAATAATTTAGTTCAACAACTTTCAGACTTCAATATATTTTCCCCTGAAATGAAAGCTTCAGAAGAAGTCCAGAAACAGATAAATGAAATTTGTTTTGATTGAAATCGGTTAGTCATTTTCAAGAGTACACATTTGCCAACCATAAAGTCTGGCTCCCCATTTTGTAGATGAAGAAATTGCCACGCAGAGAAGGGGAAGAAATTGCCCAGGGCCTTGTGGCTCAGCTGGTAAAGAATCCACCTGCAATGCCGGAGACCTGGATTCGATCTCTGGGTTGGGAAGATCCCCTGGAGAAGGGATAGGCTACCCACTACAGTATTCTGGCTGGAGAATTCCATGGACTGTGTAGTCCATGGGCTTGCGAAGAGTCGGATGCAACTGAGTGACTTTCACTATCACTAACCAGTGAGGGAGAGGGGACCCATGTTTCTTTATCCTGGTCCTGTATTCTCCCCTTCGCACTCCACTGAGTGAAAGCTCCGGTAACAGACCAGAGAGCCCTGCCTGGCAGAGGAGGAGCTGGGAGGCAAGAGACCCTCCATCAAGTCCACTTTCCCCCAGGACACAGAGCAGCCCCACTGGCATGTTATCACTAATGTACAAACTGTGAAATTGTGAAGAACTCTGACAGTTTTCTTATCTCAACTGGCACAGGAGAGGGTTTGTTGGAGAGTTTTGAGGTTGCAGTGTATCCACTGCACATCCCTTGGCTGTTCACAGAGACTCAGGAAAGGCTGCACACATAAATTCACATAAATTACCTTTACGAAATGTCAGAATTAAAAGCAGATTTTTATTTTGGGGCTGTGCCTCGAGAATGTTAACCCCTTCTTGTGGATAGAAATGTCACCATCAGTAAAACACAGTTGATATCTTTGAATGCAACCCAAGCCACAGGAACTCAAGTGTGGACTTCCTCCCCAGCCTAGCACCACCTCACGTGCATGTGGGAAGCAGCTCTTATTAACAAACCATAGACTTTTCTAAGCTCCTGGTTAGTTCACAAGTACTCCTCGAGATACTATATTTTTAATCTTGTTGTGGCCATAACTTCATTCTTTATTGTCTTTAATTTTCAAAAAATTAACTAAACTGAGGGTTCAGGAGACACAAAATCCATTGGGGCCTCAGTTTCCTTATTTACAAAATGTGGAGGTTAGAATAGATTGGTGCTCTCTAACAAGGCGATCTATCTTTCCAAGGGTCCAGAGAGATGGTCTTGGGAACACTCAAGTAGCTATTAATATTTCAAAAACTTTGTGGAAATCACAATACAATTGTATTGCTTTAGGGATGCATAAGATTAAAAAGTAAATTAAAAAAAAAAAAATCCCATGGACAGTTACTAGAGATCTTAGGAGACAGTAAAGGAAGCAAGGGAGAGGCTGGTTGTACAGGTTCTTGAGAGTGGCAGAGAGAGCAGGAAGCCAGGAAGACATTCTGAAAACTAGATGGACAAAGAGCAAAAGTCATGCTGAGGAAATGGAGGGTACATGACCTTAGGAAGTGGTTCACCATGAAACACTCCTGAGTTTTACCAGTATCTATATAATGTCAGTCCTGCTGTCTTGATCAGAAATATGAAATATGATGCTTTTTGGACTTCCCAGGCACCAGTGGTTAAGAATCTGCCTGCCAATGCAGGGGACATGGGTTTGATCCCTTGTCCGGGAAGATTCCATATGCCATGGGGCAACTAAGCCCATGAGCCACAACTGTTGAGCCCGTATGCCCTAGACCCCAGGCTTTGCAACAAGAGAAACCACAGCAATAAGACACCCACACCCTGCAACTAGAGAGTAACCCCCATGCAGAGCAAACAGAGAAAGCCTGAGTATGGCAGCAAAGACCCAGAGCAGTCAAATAAATAAATAAAATTTAAAAAAAATGATGCTTTTTGTTATGTACAAACTGTTCTTTATTAAACTCTTGTGAGAGGGGAAAAAATCCCGACACTCCCCCTTTCTTCACCCCTGGCTGGCTTTGTGGCCACTCAGTGTAAGCAGTGACTCCTTTCAAGCTGATCATAAGTTCTTAGGATGGTTATTCATCTACTTCTCTGCAAAACATATATTTATTAGAGGGTGATTAATTCTGGATCTCCCTTTGATTTTAAGAAAGCAAAAATAATTACTTTAAGATTGCACAGTTTGTCTATAGGACAGAAATATTTCAGTGGATAGTGGAACAGAATCTTCTAGAATAAGTATTACAGAGCCAGGTTCATTTTGTATGACACGAAGCAAGTAAAAATGCTGATGCTCTGAGGTTTGCAGCAAAGAGAGGGTTTATTCACAAGGCAGCCAAGCCAGACTCAGTTCTGCCTCCCCAAGTCAGGGACTCTGAGTATTTATGTGATGAAGAATAAAGAAGTGGGGCAGTTGGAGATGTGGGGAGTATGAGGAGTGTGGGGAAAGTTGACTGGAAAAGGTGCAGCAATTGGCATTCTGTGCACATGCAGCTGGGCTACTGGCTCAGGGTAAAGAATCTGCCTGCAACGCAGAAAGTACGGCAGGCTCAGGCTCAATCCCTCAGCTGGGAAGATCCCCTGGAGAAGGGAATGGCCATCCATTCCAATGTTCTGGGCTGGAGAATCCCATGGACAGAGGAGCCTGGCGGGCTACAGTCCATGGGGTTGCAGAGAGTCAGACACAGCTGAGTGACTGATCACACAGACACACACACAACCAGACTACAGGCCTCTGCATGCTCACAGTGGAGGCACTTAGCCCAAATCTGAGGGTGGAGTCTTGGCCATCTGGCATCAAAGGGCCCCCAAGTGGATGGACACTTGCACATGCTCAGTTGGAGGGTCAGTGGTCCTAGCCGGTCCCATCCAGTTCAACTTGAACTGGACAAAACTGACTCTAAGTTCCTGGAAAACATCTCAGCAAACCACTTTTTACATAGGCTACATGCTGTTCAGAGGCCATGCAAATCTTAAACAACCTTGATTAGTGGAGCCAGGGCAAATGGATTTGCCACTGATTACCCACAGTTTCATAAGGAAATTGGAAAGTGCTAGAATGTGGGGATGTTTCTAGCTTCGACAGTCCAGTATGGAGCCCCAGAATGAACTATTAAGCAGAAAATCTGAGTAGTAGGATATAGAGTCAAGTCAGGTCCACATTATGACTTCCGTGAGCCTAAAACTTTTGCCTTCTTGAATGTCTCTACCATAATAATATCACTATTAAAACATGTTTCTATAACTGTACATAGTTCAGCATCTTATGACTTAGATAATCTAGTTTGTTTTTTAGGCAAAATGCAATAGATTTGGGGTGGCCTACAAATTTCACTTTTTCCTCTGATACGAGAAAAAATGAAAACAGTTTTTTGACCATGAAATTTAATTTTTCTCTTCTGATTTTTGTTGTTGTTCAGTTGCTCAGTCATGTCTGACTTTTTGTGACCCAGTGGACTGCAGTACGCCAGGCTTCCCTGTCCTTCACCATCTCCCGGAGTTTGCTCAAACTCATGTCCATTGAGTTGGTGATGCCATGCAACCATCTCTTCCTCTGTTGTCCCCTTCTCCTCCTGCCCCCAATCTTTCCCAGCATCAGGGTCTCTTCCAATGAGTTGGCTCTTCACATCAGGTGGCCAAAGTATTGGGGTACTTCAGCTTTAGCATCAGTTTTTCCAATGAATATTCAGGGTTGATTTCCTTTAGGATTGACTGGTTTGATCTCCTTGCTGTCCAAGGGACTCTTTAGAGTCTTCCTCAACACCACAGTTCGAAAGCATTAATTCTTCAGCTCTCAGCCTTCTTTATGGTCCAACGTTCACAAATGTAAATGACTATTGGAAAAATGTACTCTTGCCTGGAAAATCCCCTGGACGGAGGAGCCTGGTAGGCTACAGTCCATGGGGTCACAAAGAGTCAGACACGACTGAGTGACATCACTCACTCACTCACTCACTTATTGGAAAAATGTTAAGTTTGACCATACATACCTCTGTCGGCAAAGTGATGTCTCTGCTTATGATTTTAAAATACACTAAAACATTTCCTGAGCCCCTACAAGTTTTGTGGACCCAGGCACAGTGCCCCTATGCCTATGGATAGGTTAGTCTGATGCCAGGCAAAGGAGGAAGCTTCACCTGCAGGGCTAGTTGTGGGCTGCTGATGGGGAAAAGCTGGGAGAAGCCTAATTTGTGGGAGTTGTTTTTCCCATCCCAGAGCAAAACAAGCCTGACTGGCTGTAGACAGTTGGCAAAAGCATTTCAGTTTATCAGTTTGTAAGTATGATAACTGCTTCTCTTTTAAATGTTACAATGGGTAGCAATGAATTAGAGTCCTGGAGTCTGATTTCATGTTTTGAATCTGTTTAGCTGTATGACCCTGGGCAAGTCTTTTACATCAGTGTTCCAAACCTTGCAAAATGAAGGAACTGGACTAGGCAACAATTCTCTAGCTATCACTTATGCTGTATATGCTTCTGAAATATTCTTAGAAAAAGTCTCAGATACGATAGCAGGTACTAAAGGAGGCAGGCATACATAGACCAGGATCCAGAAATAAGTTATTTACTGCAATATGATATTAAATTTAGCTCTGAAATTTCTGGCAGCTGAGAAATAATATAAAATTCTTGTTGTCTGACCAAAGGGAGGGTGGCACTTCTTTTATGTATTTATTTGGCATTGCTGGAGGAAGTCCTCCAGAGGGCATGGTGACTAGTTGACCAGTAAGTGAACTGAGCAACGGACCCCCCACCATATCTTTGCAATGTACCATGTACCTTTCACCCACCATCCCCAAAGTGGGAGCCCTTGTCCAGAGGTAGCCTTGAGAGAGCAATGTGGTGTTGAGTCCATCTGGACTGAAGATGTGGCTGGACCAGTTAAGGCCTCTCTATAAGCTTTTAAGTTTCTGGCAGGTGGGTGTGGAGATTCACTCACCTTGTGGCCACCCAAGACAGGACTTGTTGGTAAGTTCTCTTGCTTATGAATTCTGCCACCGATCAATTTGGAGTGGTCTGCTTCTTTCTTTGGTCTCTTCTTGCCCTTTCTGTACAGGAGCCAGTTTCAGATTTCACCCCGGAAGCTCCTGACTTTGTGAACCAACAGATTTATTCATATATTTTATTACAAAAGGAGTGCTAACATGATTTAACTTTTTTTTAAGCAAAAATTCACTTATGATCCCTCTACCTCGATAAATAGAAATATTTTCCCTCTAGTCTTTACCAACATAAAAATAATTCAATCATTACCACAGAAAATCTCTTTGCTTTTCTTGCCCCAAGAAGATACATCCTTTACTCCGCCCTGCTGTAGTGCTTGTACAATTTTAAGGGCTGTTATTTTAAGGGTCTGCTCAGTGTCATTTAGGTAGCTAGGAAATTCCTTGACCATTGGGTGTTTAGTGGGTTTCCAATTTTCCATTACTGCCTAGAACATGCAATTAGTATTATAGGGCTTTATTTACTTCTTTCTTTCTTTTTTTTTTAGGGTTCAGTTCAGTTCAGTTCAGTCGCTCAGTCGTGTCTGACTCTTTGTGACCCCATGAACCGCAGCACGCCAGGCCTCCCTGTCTATCACCAACTCCCGGAGTCCACCCAAACCCATGTCCATTGAGTCGATGATGCCTCATTATATTGTAGCCATGAGTTCCAGGAAACAAACTCACTCAGAAGGACAATGCAGATAGTGGAGTGCAGTTTATTATACCGGCGGGCCCAAGGCAGAGTCTTCTCATAGCCTAGGACCCCGACCAGTTTTTGTGAAAAACTTTTATACTCTAAGTGTACGTGCTCAAACCCACCTCCCCAAATTCTCTGAAACTAGTCTGAACAAAGGAAAAGAAAGATACAATCAACGTTAATCCGTGATTCATATTCCTTAAGCTTAGGTAGTTAACAGCCGACATTTATCAATAGGCCTGTGGTCATACCCCAATAAGCATAATAGAATTTATGATTCTATTTGGTTACACAGATAATTAGGGTATTTGTTTAGGTGAAGGAGAGTCTAGGTACGAGCCTTGGGGCTCTTCCAAGGAGGCGGGGAGTCTGGTTTTCCATTGGTATGTCGTTTCCATAGGTACTGGGCATATAGCTCAAAGTCCACAGGTGGCCCAAGGTGGAGTCCTGCTTTCAGAATGGAGCCTGTTCTGTCTGTTTCCTCCTTCGATATGAATTCCCTAAAATGAGAAAATCAGGTCAAAAAATATGGATGAAATTATTTTCTAAACCTTGACCCTTTGCTTCCCTTAGAAATTATTCTGCCTTGACTCTTGGGTACCACAAGCTAAGATCAATTTACTAGGCAATCTTAGGGAACAATGATCATATTCAACTCTAAATGGCTCTGGATGGGTCTGCTGTGAGGCAGACTAATTTATCCAGACACAAAGCTTTTAGTATTTCAATGTATATAGTATGGTTAAGCAGAGATAGGATGGAATGTTTTATTGAATTGGAAATAAACAGTGTCTGGGCAGGTGGCATGGAGGGGGCTGCTTCAATGCGTGGCACTTCTCTTATATCCTGGAAGGTGTTAAAGGGAGGTAAGTTCATTGTCCTTGTGAAGATGTCCCCAGAAACAGAGCTGGAATCCTTCTGGACTGAGTCTCTGTGCTGTTTCTCCACTATTCACGGCTGTCAGAATTTAACTGGAGTGGAGGAGAGTTTCCTTCTTTCCTGGATCTCAAAAGCTCAGTCTCTAAGTGCTTCAACTTCTCATCCCCAAGTGTTTCCAGAGAAGACAGCCTGAGGGAGAGGAAGTGGTGCTAATTAAATCCTCCCTCTGTTTTCCAGGCACTGGAGCTTTTCACAGATGTCTGTTGTTAGGCTCCAGTTCACACAGTGCAGCAAATACAGAAGCAGGCTTTCCTTTCCCAAAGGCACAAATCTTCCTTCACAGGTTACAGGGAACTCTAGAAACACAGTTCCTTCCAAAAGCCTCTGTAAGAGGTGGCAGACCTGCAAAAATAGAGCATGCAACTAACAGGGAGGCTGCATGCCTCTGTGTGCTCTCTCTCTCATGCGCACACACACACCCCCACTAAAATTCTCCTGCTTCTCCATGCATGCCCTTGTATTTCTCACAGGCCAATAACTTGAAAAACTTATCTGAAAACTCAGTGAAGCCCTTCCTGCTGTAAGACAGCGTGCATCATGGCAGGCTTGTCGACCTCGAGTGTGGTTGGGAGTCCTGAGTGGGAGTCCAGGTGCTTTCTCTCCTCTCCAAGTGTGCCCTGGGATGCATGTGTGCATGCGTGTGTGCTTCTAAGGCGCTTCTGTCATGTCTGACTCTCTGCAACCCTATGGCTTCTATGGACCGCCAGGCTTCTCTGTCCATGGGATTCTCCAGGCAAGAATACTGGAGTGAGTTGCCATTTCCTTCTCCAGGGGATCTTCCCGACCCAGGGATCAAATCCTTGTCTCTTGTGTCTCCTGCATAGGCAGGCAGGTTCTTTACCTCTAGTACCATCTGTGCTGTGGACAGGGCGGGGGTTGGGGGGGTGGCATCCCACCAACTCTGGGATCCTCAGAGAGATGGAAACAAATCCATCATTCTAGGGCTGCTGGGAGAATCAGAGGAAATAACCTGTAATGTGATCAGCAGAGGGCTTTTTGCTTGTGAGTCTCTGACCAGCCACGTGTTCCCTCCACTCAAGCCCCTCAGGGTGACTGTGTATGTCCACATTTGCCTGAGACAATGCTGGTTTATGCCTATCATCCTAGCATAAGTGTTAATAGCACTTTCTTCATGCTCAGAAGTATCCAGGGTTAGGCAATAAACTATATGCTAGTACTGTTTTACCACCCTTGACTACTCTAATTATTCCCAGTTTCAATCATGTAAATTTGCTGTGGGTAGGCACCACTTCTCACTTTCTGTTGCTTCACAAAGAGGAAGGAAATGGAGTTTGTGGGAAGGAGCCCTACGACTAAGGTGGCATTCCCAGTCCCATGGTGACACTGGGCAGGAGAACTTCCTACGTCGTAGCATTGGGCGTGTGTGCACAGCAGCTGTAACCGTGTGGCCGCAGCTTGCGAAGGGCCACTTGGTTGAGGACACCTTTTGCTAGGCTAGCGTGTAGCTTCTATTTTGTTTTGCTTTGTGATACTTCTTTTAATTTACAAAATATTAGTGAATCTACTGTGTTTCTATTTAAGTCAGAGGAAGTCATTGTAAGCATCCAGAACCTTATGAAAACAGAAAATAAAAATCACCTGTAACTGTATCATCCTGAGACAATCATTGCCTTTTTAAAATTGAGGTCTACTTGATATACAATACTATATACATTTCAGGTGTACAACGTAGTGATTCACAATTTTTAAAGGTTACCCCAGTTATAGTTATAAAATACCAGCTATATTTCCTGTGCTGTACAATATGTCCTCATAGCTTCTATATTTTACACATAGTAGTTGAAAGTGAAAGTCGCTCAGTGTTGTCCAATTCTTTGCGACCCCTTGGACTATACAGTCCATGGAATTCTCCAGGCCAGAATACTAGATTGGGCAGCCTTTCCCTTCTCCAGGAGATCTTCCCAACTCAGGGATTGAACCCAGGTCTCCTGCACTGCAGGTGGATTCTTTACCAGCTGAGCCACAAGGGAAGCCCAAGAATACTGAAGTGTGGTAGCCTCTCCCTTCTCCAGCAGATCTTCTCACATCAGGTATTGAACTGGTGTCTCCTGCATTGCAGGTAGATTCTTTACCAACTGAACTACCAGAGAAGCCCACACATATAGTTGATACCTCCTAATTCCTTACCCCTATCAGGTCCTCTCTCCTTTCCCTCTCCCCATTGGTAACCACTAGATTTTCAGAGATGATCATTGTTAATATTTTATTTTACTTCTTTTCAGATTTTGTTTCTAACCTCTGTCCTACCATACATGTATATACGCATGCAAGTTCAGGTATTATGTCTTCTTCCCTTCCTTCCTGCCTCCCTCATTCCCTCCCACCCTCCCTTCCTTCTTCTTTCTGAATTATTGTAACAAATTTGAATAACATTTTCATAATATTTTATGACTTATTTTTCCATTAGCATTACATTTTGGACATCATTCTGTAGCAATATATTCTCACATTTCTGATGACCAAATTGTATTTGTGCACTATGACTCTTGTCTTAGTCAATTATCTGCTGATGGATACTTAGTTTCACTATATATATTTTTAGTATTAATCACAATGTTGTGTGAGTGTCTAATATTGCTATTACATACAATGTCGTGCTGTTAGACATGAAGTTATTTATTTATTTTTTTTGCTATTAGACACAATGTTGTAATGCATGGCCTTCTATATTTACATCTTTTGGCATTTGTCTAAATTATTTCTTTAGGATACATTTTTATTTTTTAATTTATTTTTTTACTTAAAAATTTTCTTTTTGGAGTATAGTTGATGTACAATGTTATATATAGCAGGTGTACGATGTAGTGATTCACAATTTTTAAAGATTATATTTCATTTATAGCTATTATAAAATATTGGTCATATTCCCTGTGTTGTACAATATGTTCTTGAGGATACATTTTTAGAATTGCAATTTTCAGTTTCAAGAAAGCACTCAGTTCTAAGTGCTTCTGTGCCCTATTAGTAAGAAGTACATTAAAAAGTGCATTATCATTGCTTTTAACTCCTAAATAAGCTCACAGGCCAGTAGACTTTCAAGAAAAAACACTACAAAAACTTGAAGAGAAATTTTCAAGTGATAATAATTTCATATTGTTCTTTCCTTGTTTACCTTCCTGTTTCATGGAATTAAAGATGGGGAAAATGGAACTACTTGTAGCCTCTTTTTTTTCTGTCCAGAGAGTCTCTGCTGCTGTCCCCTGGTAAATGTCCCCTGATGATCATATTGTCTGTGTTACTGAACTCCATCCGTCAGTGCATCTGTTCAGTTAACGTAAGGTGGGTTTGTCAGTTTCGGGAGCTTTGGTTGTTCATCATGGGCTTTTTTCCATAGTTAAGACACAGGTGATATTTTTTTTTTCCCCTGAGAATTTTGTTTCTTTGTTTTAGGCTAAAGAAATGTCAAGAATTGGGAGCTCTGAGGGATTCCAGCCTGTGTCTCTGAAGCGAGAGGAAGATGACCAACCTTCTGAGACGGATCAGCTGTCCATGGAGGAGAGGGAGCCAGAAACAGAGGTCCCAGTGCCAAAGCAGATTTCAAGGCTGCCAAGTGTGGTTGAATCAGCTCTCTACCCGAATCCCTATCACAAGCCTTATCTTTCACGGAAGTACTTCGTTACTCGGGTAAAATCATAAAAGCATTAGTGTTCTTAAATACTGCATAAGACTTCTCTTTAACATCTTAATATTCTTCCATATACCACATTTTATCAACAGTTTTCACATTTGTTATCTCATGTAATAACTACAATAACTGTGAAGAAGTCATCCTTATCTTAATGTCAGGTGAAGGATCTGAATTTCAGAGAAGTTATGGGTCTATTTTGACCATCAGAGAAGCAGGTCCTCCAGTTTCCATGGGTCTTTGGCTCCTCAGTTTTGTATTCCTGCTAAACCTGACCTCAATAAGTTAATGCTCCATGAAGAGAAAACCAGACTTGCTAGAAGAATATAAAGCTGGGAGCCCAGAGGGAGTTATTTGCTCTATGTTAGGAAAAGACATGAGTGATGGAATAGAAAGCATTGCTGAGAATACCTGAACCTCAAGGGTATACAGGGCATGCTGGTAGTCGAGTGTAGGGCAGGCACTTCATTCCAAATATAGAGTTGCAGTCTGGAACTCAGCTTCTTCCCTGTGCATCAAAGCTGGGGAGTAAATAGATGGGTGCATAATGAGGGTGGTGTTTATATATCCAAATGTTAAAAATATTTCCGACTTCTCACGTTTGGATCAAGTAGAAACATCCTTGGTTTCTAGTACCTTCCTCTGTCTTGAATTCTCCTTCCTGTTTATAGATCTGCTTTCAGATCAGATCAGATCAGTCACTCAGTTGTGTCTGACTCTTTGTGACCCCATGAATCGCAGCACGCCAGGCCTCCCTGTCCCTCACCAACTCCCGGAGTTCACTCAGACTCACGTCCATCATATCAGTGATGCCATCTAGCCATCTCATCCTCTGTCGTCCCCTTCTCCTCCTGCCCCCAATCCCTCCCAGCATCAGAGTCTTTTCCAATGAGTCAACTCTTCGCATGAGGTGGCCAAAGTACTGGAGTTTCAGCTTTAGCATCATTCCTTTTACCAATCCTTTAACTTTCTTGTCAACACACTAGCAGTGAGCTCATAGGCTATAAACAATTAGAGGCTAAACTGCGGATTGTACACTGTGGCAGCAGAGACCACCTGAATTTTCACATGTACCTGGAGCATCTCTTTACTGACATTTTTTTTTTCAACTCAACCTCCTAAATAAGTGGTGGCTAAGAGTTTGAGGCTATTTATAATGTTTTAATTAATGAACTTGGATGTTCTAGCTTTTAAAGTTAATCTTTGGTTAAGATAAAGTTGTAACTAAAGAGACTCAGTGTGTGTGTATATGTGTGTGTGTGTTTGAAAACATATATCCACATTACCTATATTCAGTGAGTCTTAGCTATATCCAGTGACTCATATATGCAAATTGCTGGCATGTTCCTTATTATGTGTGTGTTTGTGTGTTTTTGTATATGTAAAGCAAATGGCTTGTTTTCCAAAGCATGGTAACTTTTTTGAATATGCAAAGTTTAGTTGTAAGATATATCTGGGATAAAAATCAAAGCATCCCTTAGAATGTCCATTTTTTTTGATAGTGATGATGTATCTATCAGGGTTAGATGAGAGAGGAACAGTGATGAATGATATGGAATAATAAATGTATCATTGGAAGCTGGTATAGTTAAGAGAGCTGCCTGAGAAATCTATGCAAAGCTGTTGTCTTTGCATCTGTTGATGGGTCTGGAGGTGTTATACATCAACCAACTGGCCGTTGTGCAGTAGAACTAGGGAACAGGGGAACCTACATGGACGAATTAGAACTCCTTTTGATCCGGCAGCACTCACCACAGAAAAATGGAACCTGTGCTGCTCTCCCACCAAGTTTGGATTTGAAGATGTGTGTCATTTTCAGGAAAAGCCAGTATTCTCCACCGAGTGAGCTGCACACTTACTCAGTTCAGGGAAGGAGGATCTGAGGGAGGAAGTCTGACTGTAACAAAAGAAGCTATAGGTCCAGGGGCTTCCCCCACTCCCTTTCATGCCATCAAACAAACAAGAGATCAGCAGATCTGAACAACGGGGTCTGATTGGCCTGCCCTGATCTTCAGCAAGAACACGACTAATGTTTCACTTCTACCTTTGAAGTCTGACACAAATGTCTGTTGTGGCCAACACTAAGTTGGAAGCAGACAAGAAAGGGAATTCTAGAAAGTGTAGTTGCAGCTCAGCTAAACTGACACAGATCTGTGGTTTACAAGGATTCTGTAAATTCTTGTAAAGTTACAACAGAGCTTTTATTTATTTGTTTACATGATGCTTTTATTTGTGTGGCTCTGTGTAGCTTATAAGAGACAGTCCCCTGGAGCAGCACTGTGAGGTAGGCAGAGAAAGGCTTATCAGTCTTGTTTTAGGAGTAATGCACAGAAGCTTCAGAGGAGTTAAGTGACTAAGTCGTATGATATTAGTGTAAGACCTGTAGCTAGGCTCTGTATCTTCTAAGTCCGGTGGTCTTTCTACCATAAAGTACAATTGAACTTAGGATGTTTTAGTAAAGGTTTTCTATTACTGACTCTGATTCATGTGAAGAACATCTTTTCCACCAGGTGTATAGAAATCAACTTTAAGTTCTCAAGAGCCTGGGAAGGAAAACCTTCTTCTAATTTTGTCAGTGAGTCTGAAGTAGACACAAGGACTCTTTAGGAGGTGAGTGTGAGGGCTACATTCCCAAGGCAGTCAGCATTCACTTTCCTTCAGACTAAGAGACAAAATATGAAGAGGTTTTATTACTTTTTTTTCTTCTTGGTTTCTTTTTTTTCTTTTTTTTAGCACACGAGTATAATGAATGTGCTTTAATGCATTCTAGGATAATGAAAATGAGATTGTTGGTTCTACTGAAACAATGATAAATATTAGCTTGAATAAATAAAGGAATGATATGGTTTTACTACCTTGTAAATCACAGATCTGTTGATGTGGTGGTAGATGAGGAAATGGAAGGAGATATGTGTGTGTGGTGTGTATGTATGTATAAATTTCTTCTCTTCAAAGTATGGATAAAATGTCAGTTTTATCTGAGAGTTTAAATAAGCTACTTTTTAAAGGGTTCTTAATACAGTGTAAGACACACCTATTAACATTTCATAAACAGCATCTCTTGCTATTCTAAATACTTTCTTCCTCTTTTTTTTTTTTTTGGTTAATTTGGCATTCACATTTCTGTAAGTGGTAATAAGACATGGCATTAAGATGCCCATGACCTCACCATGACCTCTAAAGTAAGGTATAAATGTAGACCTATAGGGTCTGGAGCAGCAGAGAGGTTTAAATGAAGGAAGCTAACTCATTTTCTCGAGGGATAATTAAATCAGACCAGGACTATGAATGACTCAGACCTATGAAACATTAATCACATCACAAGGTATCACTTCTTGGAGCTGAAAAGAGCTCTAGTCCAGTGATGATCTGGTGTGGTGCTTCTCAGCTTTATCATGCAAACAGATTACCTGGAAAGCTTGTTAGAATATTGGTCTGATTCAGTAGGTCTGGGATGAGGCCTTAGATTCTGCATTTATATGCACTCTATGGAAATACTCATGCTTTCTGTCCACAGATCACACTTTGAACACCAAGTTGCTAGTCAACGCTCTCATTTTTAGTGGCAACTAAGACCCAGAGAGGGGCAGAGGCTCACCGGAAGTCCTAACACTTAGTGCACGCTGACTTGCCCAAGAAGCTAATAAGAACCAAAGCTGGGTTTAGAGTTGATGTTTCCCAATTCCCATTCATAGTTCTTGATCCCAAGCAGTGATTTTAAAAGAAATCAATTTATTACAGTGTAAGAGTTTTAAGGCTATGTGGCAAATGCAGAAGAGCAGTAAGACTGAGTAGACAAATTTTTTGGCCTTGCATTTTAGGTTTTAAAGTAATTTCACTGGAGGTGGTTTATAATTCCACAGCTCAAAGTTAAAGAAAATATATAAATATGCTTTTATACATTTTGATGAATATCCTTTCTTACTTTTTTCTTACATGTACATTTTATTGTGCAAAACATAGGGTTACATCTGTTGTGTGTGCTCAGGTGCTCAGTTATGTCTGACTCTTTGCAGCCCCATGGAGTGTAGCCTACCAGGCTCCTTTGTCCTGGGGATTCTCTAGGCAAGAATACTGGCATGGGTAGTCATTCCCTTCTTGAGGAGATCTTCCCAACCCAGGGATTGAACCCAGATAGCCTGAGTTGCAGGCAAATCCTTTACCATTTGAGCCACCAGAGAAGTATCATGGAAACGTAATACAATTTATTTAAGTTTTGCTGTATATTTAGGCTGCTTTTTGTTCATATCTTTTAACTTGGAAGGGAAAGTTATTCCTTGGCTCACTGAAGCAGATGGACTCAATTTCTTAGCTGCCAGGTGTGGACACCTAGTGCTCTAATAAGAGGAGGATCAATTATATGAGTTTCAAGTTGGATATGGAAATATAAGATAATTTAAAGCAAACAAGAGGCATCTTTAGCATCATAACATTGTGTATTAGATCACATCTCTCAATATCTGGTCATAAAACAAGTTAATCTGGTCCCTTGAACCTCTTATGTTATTTTATGGGTCACTCTGAGTTGTTGCGTTCTTTCCTTAGTCTTCCAGACAAGTGTTTATTTACTGCAACTTTGCCCTTCTGATGTGGCTTAGCGACATTCTTGCTTCGAGCCAGGAAGGGCCTCAGAGAATATCTAATCCTACCCCTAGGACACACAGAACTGATGTGACGTCTCTTCTCTGGCAGCTTAGGGGCCATGGCAGGCCTGGAACCCAGGATTCCTGGCACTTTGTGCCACCTCTCCACTGTCTCTGACCTTGGACAGTGAATGAGCAGTCACATAATGAGGGTCTGAACCAGTTGCTATCAGTCTGCTTGGATAACCTTTTCCTCCTATTTTTGTTCATTTGCTATTATTGCTTAGACATGTCTAAAAATGGCCTACTGCCTTCTCTCCACAAAAGTACCCCTCAAGGCTAATAACTTGAGGTATATTATGATAATCACTTTAGTTGTAGAGAGTGATATTCAAAAGCAACTTCTTATGAAAGGAACAATACTTGATCTGCATGGGGAAAGATATATTTAAACTCCCTGTAGGACTCTATATTTGCAGATACCTTATCAGAAAGTTGAAAGCGATTAGAGATGGGGAATTATCTCTAAATTTATACTTGAGAATGTAAATTACATACAAACTAATGGGACTAAAACTATTTGATCTTTTAATATTTAATTAATGGTTCCCCGTGGCCTTTTTATAGCCTGTGTTCTATTGTGAGGAACGAGACTTTAATAAGCAGGTTCGGGACTTCCCATTGTGTGGCAAGATGTCATTGCCTTCATGACACTAATTTGGCTTTCATACTCTCTCCTTTTCCCTCTTCTCTTACCATAGGCTTCCCTGTGTCTTGCTCTTATACTGGGAACAACTAAATATATTAGTTGTATTGTTATTGTCTGTGTGAGCTTCCCTCTGGCTTAGAAATTATATATCTCACTGGGCAGAAGGTTTCTGGATTCCCCTCCTTATACTGAAATGCTTTGAAGATGGTAATAAAAGTTGATGTTTCTATCTGAGCATAGATCCTTAACAATTACGAGATAAGAAGCATTTCTTTCATTTTCAGAGAGAGACAAATTTGCCTGGGCTTTACAAATCAGGTCCAATTCAGAACTAGTTTCTTACCTTATGAATGTATCACAAAGCAAACCCTTTCTGAGGACGATGACACCCTCAAGAGAGAGCTGACTGTGTCTTAAGTCCCTAGGAGCACTCTTTTCTACTCTGTCCTTTCTTCTCACTGTCTGGCTAAAGTGTCCATTACAAGGGAAAATATTAATAGCAGACATGAATATTGTTTGTGTGACAATTGACTCCCAGGCTAGTCTAGCTCAAGGAAATGCAAGGAGACAAATACATATGTCTGTATATGCATGGCTGAGTCACTCTGCTGTGTACCTAAAACTTTTGCAGCATTGTTAATCAGCTCTACTCCAATATAAAATAAGTTCAACAACAAATACTTATGTCCTTGAACTTTCCTCAGCACATTTGTTTTGACTGAAACTATTTAGGGCTGGACATCAGAGAAGCTATTGTTCATTATGTCATGTAGTGACTTAAAAATAAAGATCCCCCTAATGATTTTTTTCTTAAAATTTATAATTAGAAATGTATGTGTACTCTCTTGCTAAGCTTTATTTGATCGGATGATGAGTACATATCATTCCAATATTCTTTCCTTTGAGTCTCAGGCTGCAAGGAGTCTCAGAGCTAATTGTTCCACTGCAATAATCATCTGATCCCCTGATCCTGGTATAAAGGTTTCCCTTCTATTTAGTATTAACAAGAAGAATGATAATAGAGTCTTTTATTATTCAATGTTATCAATGTGTTGGGCATTTCCAAACAGCTGCTACAGTTAATGGTATCTCATCTATCTAACAAATGCATGTAGACTGATTTGTGGAATGACAAGGTGACTTGGCGAGGGTCTCATAGCAACCAGAAAGGCTGAGATTTAAAAAAAAAAACCTTGGCCTGGACACAAGTCAAAAGGTTCACACACTTTATTGTATTTTTGACACTAAATGGCTGAAGTTAATGTATCATAGTAACCATGAGTAACAAATGGAGAAGAGTAAAATACTTTATCAGGACACGATGCATAACTGTTCCATAAAGGCGTGATCGATGTTTCTACTGAAGGTGAGAACTAAGGCAATGAGTACCCAGACAGGATTTCAGAGATTTCCAAACTGTTCTCTAAAGAATCCACTTTACTTTTAACCTTTAACTTTTGAAAAGGTGTATAGTAAAACAATGGGCTTCCCTGGTGGCTCAGCAATAAAGAATCCACCCAAAATGCAGGAGGCTCAGTACAGGAGGATGTGGATTTGATCCCTGGGTTGGGAAGACCCCTGGAGTAGGAAATGGCATCCCACTCCAGTATCCTTGCCTGGGAAATCTCATGGACAGAGGAGCCTGGTGGACTACAGTCCATAGGGTAGAAAAGAGTTGAGCATCCACACAGGGATGAGTAGTAAAACAACACCTCTATACACTGTGTCCACCATCACGTTCCTTCACTGTAGGGGACGCCTGTTAACCTTTTCTGTGTATCTTTCTAGAGTGACTTTAGGTGTGTACAAACAAAAATACTTATTCTTATCCATTCCTCCCTTTTTACACAAATGATGACATATTTACCCTTGCTTCATAGTATGTTTCTTCATTTTTTACATATTTATCGTATTTCATTGCATGTATGTATCCCATGATATACCTAACGAGTCTCCTATTCCTAGACTTTTGCATGGTTTCCAAGTTTTTGCTATCCACAAACCAGGCTGCAGAGGAAACTTTGCATATGTCATTTTGTACATATGCAAGAGGGTCAGTAGTATAACTTCATAGAAATGGAATGTGTGGATCAAAGGATAGATCATTTTGATGGATTTTGCTGATTGCCTTTCATAGAAAAGACGAGGAAAGTTTTGAAAATTTATACATTCTTTTATTTGTCTTTACATATTTTTGGCAAAGTGCCTGGTATAAAAGCATTAAACAAAATGCTTATTTCACTATTATTTCATTATTTTTCAATTCTATTTCTAATTTTTTTTCTTCTGAGAAGTACTAGTTTCACTACCAAGTTATATTAGCTTGAAGAAGAAATTACATGGATACAGGAAGAGAGACAGGAAAAATAGCCATGATGAATCATCAAAGAAATATCATTTGCAGAGAACTTTGACCATCGAGCCTGGTAGAGTCAGGGTGCATCATGGAGAGCTGAGGATGGGCGATGAGAGAATTGTCACAGAATCCCAGGAAATTTCCATGAAACATAGACCAGTCCTACCAGCTGTGCTGTGCTTAGTCACTCTATCATGTCCAATTCTTTGCAACCCCATAGACTGTAGCCTGCCAGGCTCCTCTGTCCATGGGGATTCTCCAGGCAAGAAGACTGGAGTGGGTTGCCATACCCTCCTCCAGGGGGTCTTCCCAACCCAGGGATTGAACCCAGGTCTCCCTCATTGCAGGCATATTCTTTACCATCTGAGCCACCTGGGACTGGATCAGTGATGCTGATACAACCTCTTGTGTCAACGTGAGCACAAAGCATATTTAATGAATGTCCCAGAACTTACTGATTTCATGACACACCAGGTTCAGCAGGCCTGGTGTGCTGTATTAGCTTTCTGACAGCCCTTCAACCAGCAGCAGAGGATGACAAAAGAGTCAGAAATCATTCAGTCTACTGGCTGACTGTCCAATTCAACAGGAAACTTGTTAAAATTGAGAAATCAGAATCTCTAGGTGTAAAGGCTGTGATTATATTTTCTTAAAGATTTCCAGGAGATTTTGATCATCAGCTTGGCTTGGAAAGCTTTGGTCCAGTCTACTCATTTGTCTTATAGATAAAGAAATGGAGGCCAAGGACAGTAAATCATTGTCTAGAGGTCAAAGAATTTGTTCATGACAGATCTGGAATATCAACCCAGGACACCCAACTCTAAGTAGTTGTCCTGCAAATTCCAGGATGACTTGGGCTGTGTGGAATGAATTGGAAGGGAGGGGGAAAAGTGAAAGTATGAAAGTGAAAGTCGCTCAGTCGTGTCTGACTCTTTGCAACCCCATGGACTATACAGTCCATGGAATTTTCCAGGCCAGAATACTGGAATGGGTAGCCTTTCCCTTCTTAAGGGGATCTTCCCAACCCAGGGATTGAACCCAGGTCTCCCACATTGCAGGCAGATTCTTTACTTCTTTTCCTATATTTTACATGTGGACTCATGTAAGATTTTTCTTAACCAATGGATTCTGTGGTCAACATTTTTTAAAGCCTTTTATCAATGACTGAGAAAACAAGCAACCCCAAATCCTACAACCCACTCACCTCTGGGAGAAAAGTATATTTGAATGGGTCTTGGCCAGGCTAGTGTCCCTGTTTCCTTTTAGGAAAGGTCTCAAACCAGGAGGATTAGGAGTGCTAATATTTATGGAAGATTAGGTGTTTAGTATAAATCCCTATTACACAGAGAAAATACGAGAGCTTGTAGCATACTTGTTCCAGGGTTGGGCATGAGGTCAGCACTGTGTTCTTTGCCTGGAGGTGGAATGTCTAGATTTCCTGTCTCCTGTCAGTCACCTCTTACCGGAGGGAACTTGACAAGTTACTTCCACATGCAGACCCGTTTCCACACCTATAAAATGAAATGGCTTATAATTGATGAGCCCTGACCTGTAGTGATTCTATACACTGGAGTTACCCAAGATGCTTTTAAAAATCCTGATGTACTGCAATGCGGATCCCACCCACTGCGTATCTGATATAATTGGCCTTGTGTTCAGCCTTGGCATTAGAATTTTCCAAAGCTCCCCTGGTGATTCTGATGAGTAACAAAGGCTGGGAGTGACTGCCTAGAGAACAATGGTTCTTACAGTAGAGTCCCACACCAATATCATCACCCAGGAACTTGATAGAAATGAAAATTCTCAGGCCCCTACTTGGAACTACTGAATCAGAATCTCTGGGGACAGTGCCCAGAAATATGTGTTTTAAAAACACATTTTAGGTGATTCTCATGTGCACTGAAGTTTAAGAATCACTAAGCTTGAGCGTCTATGAATTTCTTCTTTAGTCACTAAGTTGTGTCCAGCTCTTTATGATTCCATGGACTACAGTGCCACCCCTGCCCCCCACCTCCCCAACCAGGCTCCTCTGTCCATGGGATTTCCCAGGCAAGAATACTCGAGTCGGCTGCCATTTCCTTCTCCAGGGGATCTTCTGGACCCAGGGATTGAATCTATGTCTTCTGCATTAGAGGGAGGCTTCTTTACTGCTCAGCCACTAGGAAAGTGAATTTCTTGTTAAGGAACGCCAATCGATTTTTAAACTAGAGGAAGGCTCATAGTAGGAATACCTGCTTGGAGAATGGTGAAGAAAGAGAGATAAGGAGACAAAAAAGTTCATTTCCCAGAACCAGAATTACAGTCAGAACATTGGAAGGTTTTTCTTTTATGTTTTACTGCCATGTACTGTTTGAAGAGAGAAAAGTTTGATAAAAAAAAAAAAGGAGATATTGCTAAATGCATTGAATTTCATTATAAACATATTTGTTTGTCAGAAAAACTGGCCCTCTGAAAACAGCGATCCTAATTTCTTTGAACAAGTGAGAGTAAGATTATGAAAGGCTTATAGGACCTGGATCACTTTTGTCTCGGACAAGGAGAGCAGCTTAGTAAATACCAGAATTCAAGACTAAGCTCTCTGGCAGGCAGTGCCAACAACCAACAGGCTACTCCAAGAACTATCTTTCCTGGTCAGCTTTCTGGAGGTGGTGCTGGGATATAGTAACTAATCATAAGCATGAAGGGGACTCAGGCTTCTCTAAACTAGTTATTTTCTTCTTCCTACTCAGCCAGGGGTCATTGAGACTGCCATGGAAGACTTGAAAGGCCATATTACCAAGACTTCTGGAGAGACAATTCAAGGCTTCTGGCTCTTGACAGAGTGAGTAATTATGACTAAGTGAAGGGCAATGGAAATCTAGCCTTTTGTTTGACAATACCATAATAGAATAGGCGATGGCCAGAATTTCTGGAAGAATTTCTTCTGGTTACAGAGAGATCATCAATTACTCTCCTGTTGCAGAGTAAAGTCTTGTGGTGCCCCATGGCTGATGTTATGACCAAGTTTGACTTCTATGACTGTTTTCCAAGATAGTTGCCTCTCTCAACTATCATTGCAAGTACCTTAACTCAGGGCATGACCATTTCTCACAAGGACCATTGCATTAGCCTCCTAATTGAGCTCTCTGGTTCCAGTCTCTGTCTCTTGTAAGCACTCTCTCACCAATCATACCATGCTACTAACCATCCCACTCTGGATACAGTGGAAAGGAGGGTTGGGAAAGAGGATGGGTGAGGTCAACATATACAATGTGAATTTTGAGCAAAACACTAGGAAAAATCATGTAGGATAAAGACAGGTCACCTGGTAGAAAGGGATAGACTGGGAGATTGGGATTGGCATATACACACTCCTATATTAAAATAGATAACCAACAAGGACCTACTGTATAGCACAGGGAATTCTGCTCAATACTCTATAATAACCTAAATGAGAAAAAAAGAAGCTGAAAAAGAACATACATGTATGTGTGTACCTGAGTCACTTTGCTGTATACCTGAAACTATCACATGGTTAATCAGCTGTACACCAACATAAAATAAAAATTTAAAAATAAATAAATATAACCCCTTCCCCACCACTGCCAAAAAAAAGACAGGCCACCTGTTCAGAGTTAGGATAAAAACCAAATCTAACACTTACATCCTTGTCAATTTATTGACTGCTCTATTCACTCTCAAGTTTTAATCTTAGCTACAGGGGTTTTCATTGCAAAAGACAGCATGGAGATGGTTACCTTTCTGTCCTCCCCCAAAACTCTAGTGTCTATGTGACCTTTACTTAAACCACCAGGCAAATATGAGGAATGTCATGGTCTTTACAATAATAGGTAAAATATACTCATAATAAGGGTAAGAGGCATGTCTTTTCTTCTACAGAATCCATAACATTAAGAGGAGAATGCAGTTAGAATTTCACTTCAGAGTTCAGTAAGTTTCTTGGTAATATGATCTCCAGAGGTTTCAGCAGAAAAGTTCAGTAACTTCTATACCTTGAGTGAAGAATCATTTAGTCTTTCACCTCTGGGTGGGACATCTTCTTTGATTAAGTTTTAGGAGGGCAACTCTGGAATGTTTAAGCATCCAGGCAAGCAGAATAAATCCCTTAATCAATGAAATGCAGAACCAAATAACTTGTTTCCATCTGTCTGACCACCACATGATATCATTGTTTCAAAAGAGTTCCAATATTTGAATTAAAATGAATTTTGAAAACCAACCTGACAATTTCTGAGCATTTGTGTCTTAATATATAAATTAGAGATAATGATATATACTTGATGAGGTGTTAGGATGACTAAATGAGATAACGTAAAATTCTTAGCAAAGTCCCCAGCACATATGACTTTTCAATGCATATCAGTGTCCTTTCTCTGTTCACAGTAGTATTGGTAAGCCAATAGTTAATTTTTTGTTGTTATTTGTAGCCTCTACTTTTATTTTTATCTATCCATCTCCATCTCTATCATCATTATTTTCCACTCTCCACCTCTCATTGGCAGGGTAGAGTATGACTTGTGCAAATGAAAAGCCTGCCTTGATTAGGATAGGTGTCTACTTAAATTCTGAAGGTCACATCAGAGGTAAACACTTAACTAATTCATTTCTACAATGTATCTCATTTATAAGAAAAGATGCACAAATGTGGTCTTTCAAATTCAGTGGTGGATGTTTCTGTAACTCTTACATATTAATAATAGTATCAGTTATTTCTTTAATGGGCTTCCCTTGTGGCTCAGCTAGTAAAGAATCCGCCTGCAATGTGGGAGACCTGGGTTCGATCCCTGGGTTGGGAAGATCCCCTGGAGAAGGGAAAGGCTACCCACTCCAGTATTCTGGCCTAGAGAATTCCATGGACTCTGTAGTCCACGGGATCACAAAGAGATGGACACGACTGAGTGACTTTCTCATTTCTCTCTTTTCTTTAATAGTGCCTATTTTGTTTGATTTTATTTGACCTGTTTTTTAGTTGTTTGAATGCTTTTGCTTAGTGATTACAATAGCCAGTAGATATCAACTATCCAAAGATAAATCTGATTGTGTGATCTGTGTTGAGGCTTATCTCCATTATTGTGTGCTTGCTTTAATATCAACTAGGATGCTGAACCAAGCAGTGTTCAGATAAATATGAACAGTTTTACCCCCAAGACTCAAGTTTTGTACCTAGCTCTAAACCTAATAGGAAGCTCAAAGAATTGGAAAGCACTTTCCAGCAACTGGCTTTCTGTTTTGCTTTCATTTTGTGGTATCCATTTATGTTAAGGACAACAATAATGTGTGTATCCCATGCATGTAGAATTTCAAGCATCACATTTGCTTATTTGCTGTCAGGCTTTCTTCCTGTGTGCATTGAAACCCATTTCTCCTTTTTAAATGGTAGTGATTTTGTGTTCTTTTTTGGTCATCCTCTCTGTTAAAATTCTTTTACTTCTCCCATGACCCTCCATCAAAAGCAAGTTTCAAGAGATCTGATTTCAGTCATTTCTACCAGAGTAAGACATTGCCAGTTACTTTCCTTTGCCTGTTAATCCTTATAGCTTGATCAGACTGCCTACTTGTAATGGAAAGAGGTGTCAGTTGTAAAGATGTTCAGGCATCTGGACTAAATGAATGAGGTCCCAGACACTGTGACTGTTCAAGCAGAAGATAGGAGGTTGTTTGTCAAAAGAAAGACATGCATACAGGTTTTGAATGACTTATCACACTTAACTCTTCTGTTCATTTGTAGTGCAGCAAAAAAAAAAAAAAAAACAGCAAAAATAATCACATTAAAAGCAAACCTCCAAAATAACAACAGCAAGACTAAACAAAACAAATGTATAAATACACGGGCCCAGAGAGGTGAGAGCCCAGGGCTACTCTTGTGCCCTTTACTTGTTTTTCTAATGGAATAAGACCATCCATTCTTATAAGTTTCAGGGGCTATAATATAGACCAATTTCCCCAACCTTACCAACCACACAAGACTCTTTTCAAGCATAACACTTACTTGTATGTGACAAAAATGACTGGGCTTTGTGTACATCAACTTTCAGTTTCTTCTGGGGAGATGAAAAATCCTTGGCTGCTTATCAGTGGTTTAAAGAATGTCTGCTTTCAAATCAGTATTCCATCTTCAGAATCATGAATAGTAAAAACCCTTTTAATGTAGTGTAGGTTGTTGTTCAATAGCCAAGTCGCATCCAACTCTCTGTGACCTGATGGACTGCAGCACACCAAGCTTCCCTGTCCTTCACTGTATCCCTAAGTTTGCTCAATTTCATGTCCATTGAGTTGGTGATGCCATTCAACTGTATCATCCTCTGCCTCCCCCTTCTCCTCCTGCCCTCAGTCTTAGCATTAGGGTCTTTTCTGATGAGTTGGTTCTTCCCATCAGGTGGCCAAAGTATTGGAGCTTCAGCTTCAGCATCAGTCCTTCCAATGAATATTCAGGGTTGATTTCCTTTAGGATTGACTTGTTTGATCTTCTTGCTGTCCAAGTAGTACAGGTAGTGGTGGTTTTAGTTGCTAAGTCGAGTCTGACTCTGTGTGACCCCATGGACTGTAGCCCACCAGGCTCCTCTGTCCATGGGATTTTCCAGGCAAGAATCCTGAAGTGGTTTGCCATGCCCTCCTCCAGGGGATCTTCCCAACCCAGGGATCAAACCCACCTCCCTAACATCTCCTGCATTGGCAGGTGGATTCTTTAGTACTGGTGGGACCTGGAAACCTGGGGTTACTTTTACCTATTCTACTTGTGTGCTGGAAATAATTTATGATAGTGTGCTCATCTTTCACCAACTGCATGTTCAGGGATGTCATGCTGGTAGCTTGGAATTGGTGGCAGCAATTATACCATGGAAGTAAGCAAACTCTAGAGATCAGAGTTTGATTTTATTGTTTTGTTAATTGTCTAAACTTAAGAAAGTAGTCGAGGATACGCTAATGATGCAGATTAAGTTTAAAAGTGTATATGTGGCTATGATATTGTCATAACACAAAAAGGCTCAGAAAATGTTATATTCTTCCAGTATTCAAAAACTGTTATCCAATTCGGCAAAAGAGTCATCTTTTCACTGATGAATGGATGAAGTCTGGACAGGTGACTGAGGAAAAATGAATGCCAGACAGAGGCTGCAAGGCTGCAGAAGGTCTATCTATGTATGAAATAAGGGCATGAAATAACATTAAGCCAGTCAAGGCATTTTCTGGGGGATATCACTCAAACTAGTTCAGGTGAGCTTCTTTGTGATGTTCTAAATTTATACAAATGTATCATTCAGCAGAATTGAAAAAACAAAAGTTTGAAGGCATTTGGGTAGAGAATACAAGGAGGATAAGAGACCAAAAGGAGACCAAAACAAAAATGAGAAATGCAGTCAACTCCAGCGAGATCCCAGTTAGCTGAAACCATTAAGAATACCCTAAGAAGGGCTTTCCAGGGGGCCCTAGTGGTCAAGAACCCACCTGCCAGTGCAGGAGACATAAGAGACATAGGTTCGACCCCTGGGTGGGGAAGACACCCTATAGGAGGGCATGGCAACCCACTCTAGTATTCTTGCCTGGAGAATCCACGGACAGAGGAGCCTGGCGGGCTACAGTGCATAGGGTCACAAAGACTTGAACACAACTGAAGTGACTTAGCATAGCATGAAGCAAGGAGACTCCAAGTGAGACTCAAGTTTTTAGCTCAGCCGGTTCAGGAACTTTATAAGCCTCTATAGCTATAAAGACAGGATGATGTTTTATCTCAGCTTTATCTCCTCCTTGTGCTTTGTCTTCCTTGGTCCTTCTGGGAAAGGACTTTCAAAATAAATAGTGTGTACCCTTTTAGAAATGATCCATTAAGCCAGCCCCAAGAGAACAACTTGACACTCTATGGAGTCTCAAAAAGTGTGATACAATGGCAATGAAGTGGCTCTTGAGTCAAAAGTACTCAAGATGTCTTTGACTGCGGTGTTTCGGGAGGTGGGAAGAGATGGGATCTTCACTCCACGCACATTAGTGTGAAGTGGTGGTGGGGGTTGTTGTTCTTATTCCTCTTATTCCTGAATGAGAAGACTTGCCTCTAGTGGCTGGGATCAAGTAACTCTTGCTCTTCATCTTCGTGGAAAATACTTTCAGCATGTTTCATAGCCTACCTCTCCTGAAACCCATGTAGGTTTTTATCCATGGCTTTAGTCAAATCCAGCTCTCCCATGTTGGACAGACAGACATAAAATGAAGTAAAGGCAAGGAAGCAGCCTAGTGTCATAAAGAGTCCTGAATTTGGAATCAGAAAACTTGGGCTTGATTCCTGACTCTGCTGCTTATGATCAGTGTAGCTGGGTGAGCTTGAATGGGCTTTCCATTTTTTTTTTTAGTCAGTGAATTTGTTTTAGTACAGTCTTTAATCAATTAGAGATCCTCTGCTCTTGAAAGAAGCACAGCCACTGTTAATTTTTGGTATATATCATTCCAGCTCTTCTCTGCACATTTTTGTCAATGATTGCTATAATATTAATAGATAACATTTATTGAGCACTTAAATTGCACTTTGTGATAAGTGCTTTCTATGTGCTTGCCATTATATTGCTATAATTTATATAATTTTGATGATCTCTAATGGAATTTTTCTTAGGTTTTCCCTCATATTTTTCTCAGTTATCATGTAATTTTTGTAAAGTATTAGACAGTTACTTTTAAACTGTGAATGGCTACACAAGTGTGGATGTTTATATTATTCTTTTAAAATTGAAGTGCCAAGTAAGGGATATTTACCAGTAGGCCAGAGTAATATTTCACAGTTGGAAAGACAAATGAAAATATATATGACATTCTCTATTTGTTTTTGACAAAAAATAGTATTAAATTATATATTTTTAAATTTATATATTTTATTTATATATATTTGTAATTTAATCTATAAGTTATTATATAAATTATATTACATATTATATAATATTAAATATTATATAATAACTTATAGATTAAAAATTACTCTTCATTTAATTTAATCTTCATAGCATTTGTCTTAGGTAGAAATATCACCTCCAGTTTACAGATGAAGAAATCAAAGAGTAATACATATAAAATATTCAGAAGAGTAATACATATAAAATATTTAAACAATGAAGACTACTGGATAGCACAGGGACTATATGCAATATCTTGTAATAACTTATAATGGAATATATATATATATATATATAATTTTATACTCTTCCAGTATAAGCTATTAAACACACACACACATACACACACACACACACGTGTGTGTGTATGTATACATAACTGAATTACTGTATACCTGAAACTAACATAGCATTATATATCAACTGTATTTAATAAAAAATTTTTAAAAGAATAGCAGAGCTCTAAAGTAGCAGAGACAGGGCTCCAATGCATCATGCTGTTCTGACTTTTGCAAAAGTATTCTTTGTTTTGCCTTTGTGCTCAGATTCCATGTGTGCCCCTTATCAGATTGTAGCTCAATGGATAAACTCAACTCTATTTCCTGGGCTTGGTGGGGTGAGTGGAAGTGTGCAGGGCATTTTTGCTTAATTTAGAATGATTTCCCAGAAGAAATAACCATGGTGAATGTTTATATAAAAAGTGAGGTGTCCTGGGAGCAAAGCAATGTTGAGGCCCAGGAGATCAGGAGCCATTTCTTAGGTTTAGGGTGCCACTGAGTTCACTGGTCTCCAAAGCTGTGCCTGTGTTTGCTTTCACACCTGAGTTCATATTTGATCCTCAGACAGACCCATGGGAGAAAGCAAGGAGGGGCTATTGGCTTCATTTTATGGATGAAGAAACCCAAAGATTAAATGACCTATCTAAAGGCAACTGCTTATTAAGGGTCACAGGAGGACCTGGCTTCACAGGTCCTCTCTCCCGGCCAGGTGGTCTTCTCATCGCTCTGCTCTTGCTGCCTTTTGTGATTTTTCATCTCCTGACACAGTCATCACCACAGTTTAAATTGGTTAAATGATCTTTGGGCCTGTGTCTTGTTTCTGTGTGGACTGTCTGTTGTTAGCAGGCAGGAGGACTGAGATTTGCTGGTCAGGATCGAGACCTTTTCCTCTTTTCTTCTCCATACCTTTCTGGCCTTGTGCTGTCCATTTGATCTTATTTAGTCTTTTCCCCAGAATCAGCTAAAAAGTCAGATACCTGTAGGGAATGGTGGCTACTGCTGTTGGGCTAAGGTTAATGGTGCTTCATCTTGTCGCAGTCTAATTACGAGCACTGAACTACTTTTGTAATGAGCAGCACTGCTGCTAATAATTTAAAAAATAAAAGCCAAACAAAACAAAACAAACAAACTGTGAACCTAGGGATTGCTGAACATTTCATTCATGAATAATAAATGTGAAATGCAAATGAACAGACTGAAATGTATCTCTTACCCAACCCCACTCATTTTTGCATACTTCCATCTCTTCTAGACTTTGCTACTCAAAGTGTGGTCTTAGAATCACCCCAACAGCAGCAGCAGTACTTAGGAGTTTGTTAGCAGTGCTGACACGCAGGGCCACCCCAGTCATGCAGAACCTGAGTCTGCATTTTCACAGGGTTCCCAGTGGGTTCCTGTAATTAACCTCTGGGAAGCATCAGTCTAGGTCACTTTCATGCTCATGTTCTGAGGACATCAGTGGATTCTCACTGCTTATGTGCCCTTCTGTTGCATCTTAAAGATCTTACACTGGCTACGAACCTTACACTAGTTCCTCTTCATCCCCTGATATAGTGCTGTGTGCTCTGCTCTCTCACTTAGGACATGTCATAGACTGAATTTCCCCTTCCAGCTTTATTTATTATTATGCCCCTTAGTAAATTCTATCAGTCAAATGGAACTGCCTGCTGATCCCCTAAAGTTACTGACACAATGCCTTGGCCTCATGATTATACTCATCCACTTTATCTGGTATGCTATCTCTCCCTCCTGTTCATTCAGACCTTTCCTGTCCTTCAGGGATACTATGCCCATAAAACCTTTCCACAGTGATTCAGGTGAGAATAATTTTCTCCTCCTTCTCTGTGCTTACCTTCTACAACATAATATAGTTCATTTTGAGGAAAGCACTGCTTAAGTCAGGGCCTAATTCTGACTCACCTTTGTCCAAACCCATCTCTGCCCACCTCTCAGTACTTGGTACAATGTCTGACATGTGGTAGGGCTCAGAATCCAATATGGACTTGACTTGCATCTAATTCGGGTAGAGACATCTACTGCTTGAAACTCTTCACTGACACCGGTGGGGTCCATCCATCGAGTCCTGCCTCCATTACCCTGGGCCTCCAAGCAGCTCAAAGCCCAGTGACACTTCCTCCATCCTTGGGTGAAAGCAGTCAGGCTGAAAAGGGCCTCAAATCTATCAAGATGGTAATGACCTGTGGCAAGACTCTGGCAGCAACAAAAGCACCTCTGTCGCCAGAATCCATTTATCCTGGGTCAGTGTTATCAACAGCCACCTAATTAAACATGTTGCTTTTCTCTCTAAATTCCTCCATGGCAGCAGCCTCATTCAGATAGCTAATGATCCTGAGTAACCTGAATTACAGGACAGTGAGGGCATTTAGTTACTGCAGTCACAAACATACTTGCAAGTGTTTTTGTTTTTCCAAGACTGCTAAAGAATTAAGGAGGAGTCAAGAAAGGCCAAGAGGTGGGATAAAGTCTGATGCAGCTACATGTCCAGCTCCAACACTTATTAGTGATGTGACCTTGGTATGTAAGTTTCTTCCTCTGAGCCTCAATTTTACCACTTATAAAGTGGGTATGTAAATAAGGATATTAATTTAAGAATTCAATCATTTAATATATATACAATGCTTACACTAATTTTTTGCCATATAGTATGTTCCACTTTCCTGCATTGGAGAAGGAAATGGCAACCCACTCCAGTGTTCTTGCCTGGAGAATCCCAGGGACGGGGGAGCCTGGTGGGCTGCCGTCTCTGGGGTTTCACAGAGTCGGACATGACTGAAGCCACTTAGCAGCAGCAGCAGCAGCAGCATGTTCCACCCAAGAGTTTGCTTTTATAATAATAATTATTATTATTAATAGTGACTCATGTATGTATACATTTATGTGTTTACTGAGCTCCTTACATAAGCCAAACTTTGCCCTAAATGATGAAAATTAAAAAAAATAAGTAAGACAAAATTTCCATCTTCAAGAAACTCTCAGTCTTGTGGGGAAGGAGAATGTGTAAATGAAACGCAGCACAGTATGATACTTGCTGATACACAATCTGGCAAGTAATTTTGTGGGAGCGCAGAACTCACTGTGTCTGTATTGTTGACATAGGTCAGAAGTATAACCAGGATTAAGGAAGGAAGAGACATTTCCAAAAAGATAGGATGGGAAATAATATCCCAGGAAGGAGGGGACTCTGTGCGATAACTGAGGCAGGCTCAGGGAACCATAAGCAGCTCAATGTGGCCAGATTACAGTGAACAAGTCAGAGGACTAACAACAAGCTAGGAAGGCTTGAAAGGAACCAGGAAGAAAAGAACTTCAAAGGCCAGACTAAGGAGTCTGGATCATGTATTTCATTTTGGAGTCACAAATTGGAGAGCCATAAGCCGTTACCACCCTGCTCAGTTTTTTTAAAATTTGAATGTGTTCAGTTAGAGCATATACTCGCAGTTTGCCAACACCTTGTCACTTCCCATTGCCTTCCACTGGCTCCTCTTCATCCCCTGATGCAGTGCTGTGTGCTCAGCCCTCCCACTCAAGATGGCCAACTGTATGCAGCTCTTCCAATCCCAGCTCTTGTGATCTCACCTTGCTATCTTGAAATAAGTCATGACAGAAGAATTTATACCAAGGAAATAACATCAGAGCATCATCATTATTAACATTATTGTTTTAGAATATGCTTACCATATTTAAGAATATGCTTACCAAATGCTTATAAGCATTTCTCTCTTATTCAAAGATATCACATAAGATGTTCACATTATTAGAAAGGCAATAGATTCTGGAAACAATTGCCCAGTAACTTTAAACTTGTTGTTGCTGTTCAGTCGCTAAGTTGAGTCCAGCTCTTTGCAACTCCATGGACGGCAGCACACCAGGCTTCCCTGTCCTTCACTGTCTCCAAGAATTTGATCAAATTCATATCCATTTAGTCAGTTATGCCATCCAACCAGCTCATCCTCTGTCATCCCCTTCTGCTCCTGCCCTCAATCTTTCCCAGCTTCAGGGTCTTTTTCAGTGAGTCACCTCTTCGCATCAGGTGGAGCTTCAGCTTTAGCATCAGTCCTTCCAGTGAATATTCAGGGTTGATTTCCTTTAGGATTGACTGGTTTGATCTTGCTATCCAAGGGACTCTCATGAGTCTTCACCACTGGAATTCAAAAGCATCAGTTCTTTGGTGCTCAGCCTTCTTTATGGTCCAACTCTCACATCTGTATACAACTACAGAAAAAAACCATAGCTTTGACTATACGGGCATTTGTTGGCAAAGTGATGTTGCTGCTTTTTAATATGCTGTCTAGGTTTGTCATAGCTTTTCTTTCAAGGAACAAATGTCTTTTAATTTTGTGGCTACAGTCAGTCTCCACAGTGATTTTGGAGCTCAAGAAAATAAAATCTGCCTCTTTTCCCACTTTTTTTCCCATCTATTTGCCCTGAAGTGATAGGACCAGATGCCATGATCTTTGTTTTTTGAATGTTGAGTTTTAAGCTGGCTTTTTCATGGTCCACTTTCACCCTCATCAAGAGGCTCTTTTTAAACTTAGTCTTGATTATTTAGGGGACTGCCAATATGTGTTTTAGTAAAGAAAACAAATAAGACCTCAACCTTAATATGGAGGCTATCAATCCATTTAGTCCATTTACAGTCCATACATATCAATCCATTTACAGCTGTTATACAAATAACTATTATAGTCTTTTATGAATAAACATGCTGCCTGATTCACAAAGAGGAAATTGTTTCAACCCTCTGGGGTCCTTGCTGCTGCTGCTGCTGCTGCTAAGTCACTTCAGTCGTGTCTGACTCTGTGTGACCCCAAGACAGCAGCCCACCAGGCTCCCCCGTCCCTGGGATTCTCCAGGCAAGAACATGGAGTGGGTTATCCCAAAATTCCCTGATGTAGGGAAAGTAGGTTTGGTCTAGGAAGAGTAATCAATGCGAAGAGAAAAGAGCTTCTGCTTCCACTATATGTTCAATAGAAAGAATTACCAAGTTTAAAAATTACTGTGGCTTCTGAAATGTTGTGCTATTTGAATTAATAAAAATGAAGACCTCCAAGCAAATCAAATTACCAGGGAAATTGAGAAAAATTGTATAATGATGAAAGGGTCAATCCTTTCATCCAGGAAGATAGAGCAATCTTAAATGTGTATGCACCATATAATACAGCTGGAAAATATCTGAAATAAAACTGATAGAACTGAAAGGAGAAATAGACAAATCCATGATTATCCGGGAGACTTTGAGACCATTCTTTCAATAACTGATATAAAAATGAGCATAAATTCAGCATACATTTAGAATAATTTAACAATACTAGGACCCAATCAACAAAAATCTGATTCTCTGAAAAGTTTAATAAAATTCACAAACTGCTAGCAAGAATGACAAAGAAAATTTAAAAAAAGGAGAAAAGGAGACACAAATTACCAATATTTGGAATAAAATAGGGTGTATCACTACAGACCTGATAAAAAACAGAGACATAATAAAGAATTATGGCTAACAATTCTACACATATAAATTTGACAGGTTGGATGAAATGAACCATTTCTTCAATACACACAAACCACCATGACTCACCCAAGATGAAATAGATAATTTAACAATTAGGGAACTAAATTTGTAATTGAAACCTTCCCCCAAAGAAATATCTGGGCGCAGGTGGTTTCACTGAATTGTATTAAATGTTTAGAGAAGAATGAATACCAATACATAATCTTTTCCAGTAAAGGGGCTTCCCTCATAGCTCAGTTGGTAAATAATGCCCTGCAATGCAGGAGACCCCAGTTCAATTCCTGGATTGGGAAGATCCACTGGATAAGGGATAGGCTACCCATTCCAGTATTCTTGGGCTTCCCTGGTGGCTTAGCTGGTGAAGAATCTGCCTGCAATTTGGGAGACCTGGGTTTGATCCCTGGATTGGGAAGATCCCCTGGAGAAGGGAAAGGCTTTCCACTCCAGTATTCTGGCCTGGAGAATTCCATGGACTATATAGTCCATGGGGTTGCAAAGAGTCAGACAGGACTGAGTGACTCACTTTTTTTTCTTTTCCAGAAAATAGAAGAGAAAGGAACACTTCCTAGCTCATTCTATGATGCCAGTTTTAACCTGATACTAAATTCAGACAAAGACAGTACAAAAATAAAACTGCAGACCAATACCCCTCATGAATATAGATGTAAAAATTCTTAACAATACATTAGCAAACAGAAATCAGCAATATAAAAAATGTAATATATACCATGATCAAGTGGGGTTATTCCAGGGATGCAAGGCTGGTTCAGTATTAGAAAATTAATCAGTGTGCTCCATGATATTAAAAGGCTAAAGAAGAAAAATCATATGATCAGATCAATTGATGCAGAAAAAGCATTTGACAAAATTCAGCACATTCATTCATGAGAAAAATAGTAAAAAAAACACAAAAAAAACAGAGGGAAATCTTCAATTTGATAAAGAAAGTCTGCATAAAACCTATAATTAACATCATACTTTTGGGAAAGAGATAACGTTTCCTCCCTAAGACTGGAAACAGAATGGGTATGTCCACTCTCACTACCAACATTTAACATAGTTCTGGAAGTTCTAGCCAGCATAATAAAGCAAGACAGGAAATAAAAGGCATACAGATCCAACAGGAAGAAATAAAAACTGGCCCTAACTGCAGTAAGCATAATAATCTATGAAGAAAATTCCAAAGAATTACCAAAAATTTTCCAGAACTAATAGATGAGTTTAGTAAGTTTGCAAGATATACAATCAACATATAAAAACCATTTCAATAAAAATTAAAAATCAATTTTATTTCTATGTACTAGGGCAAAAACAAATAAAAATACAATAACATTAATAATGACTCAAAAAAGGGAAAATATTTAAGTGTAAATCTAATAAAATATATACAGGACTTACATGCCGAAAGCTGCAAAATGCTGATAAACAAAGATCTAAATACCATATCCATAGATTGAAAGGATCAGTGTAGTAAAGATGTCAATTCTCCACAAATTTGACATACACATTCACCATAATTCCTTTCAATCTTAGCAAGGGTTTTGTAAATATAAATAAAACTATTCTAAAGTTTTTATGGAAAGACAAAGGAATTAGTTAAACAGTTAAAACAATTCTAGAAAAGAAGAATAAAATATTTCTCATTGGCAACTCCTATTTTCTCCTACATAACTTCAGCCCCTGGCCAGAGCTGATTGGAGAAATAGAAGCTAAACTTGCTAGCTGCTGTGGGACCCAAAGGAATAACCTGGACTAAAGATCCCCCTACCTTCAGAGTCTGAACTGGGAGAATTAGGGCTACAGAAGCCAGGTAGTTATGAGAGCAAATCTGAAAATTCATGTATAGTCAGGACTTAGGATAGAATTAAAGGTCACAGGCAAGGTAGAACTAAAAAGGAAAATAACATTGACAGTGAGCAGAAGGAGCACACCAATCAGTCGGAAACAGATGAGATGTGAGAAGGATACACAGACATCATGAGACAGCTCCCCAGAGAGTAAATTTCATTCCTCGTGACTTTCCAGGTTTCCTAAAGCCCAACTGTGCTTTGGTTCCTGTTCTTGAATTTCTGTGGGATTCCTCAGAGTATTTTTATAACGCACTCTTCTTCCTGGACTTGCCTGATGTGGGCTGTGTCTCCTGTACCCAAGGAGATGTAACTATAATAATACATACAGTAAGCAAATATCTCTCCCGTTTAAAAGAATAAAACAATGGAGGTGGCAAGATGTGAGCATCTGTTGTATCTTGTCCCTCTGTTCTTCCCTTTCTGCCGCCTCCTCAGAATTAGTCCTTGTTCTCCTGCCAGCTTCTTTGGCTTCCGATCAAGTGAATCCCCTGAAGTAAATTCGGGGGAGGAGGGGAGGAGAGAAGCCCCCCAGCGGGTGGGCCTCTTGTTAGCGCCTGGTGTGCCCTGGAAGACAGAGCTGTTCAACAGCTTTTCAGTCCTTGTGTGGGAAAGAGAGAAGGATGGGGTGTGCCCAGAGTCTTCTCTTTGTGTGGCTTTTAAAATATCCTCTTACTGACTGTCCTGTGCTAGGGAGGGCACATTTGCCTGTGGGATAGGGAAAGTAAGTGGCAGAAGCTGCTAGAGGAAGTGTACACGGCCTGGGCTGGGGGTCAGATGGCTCTGTCATTGGTACTAGATGCACATTACTTTATTGGGGTTTGGTTCCTCCACCTGGAGAGTGGTGATAATAACCACTTAAATGTGAAAGAGTTAGTCAATCAGTCGTGTCCGACTCTTTGTGACCCCACGGACTGTAGCCTACCAGGCTCCGCTGTCCATGGGGATTCTCCAGGCAAGAATACCGGAGTGGGTTACCATTTTCTTCTCCAGGGGATCTTCCCGATCCAGAGATAGAACCCAGGTCTCCCATATTGCAGGCAGATTCTTTACTGTCTGAGCTACCAGAGAAAGCTGGTGAAATATGAAGTATTCACACATTGCAAAGAAATTGTGATCATTTCTGTATATGATGTGGCCTCTGCTTAAATCTCCTTCCACTCTCCTCCTCGTTCCCTATGCCTTGGTCATGTTGGCTTCCTCTTTGTTTCATAAAACATGATGGATCCCATCTTTAGGACTTTGTTTTCCAGGAAAATCATTGACCATTGTTTGTTTTTTTTTTTTTTTTTCTGCAATCAACTGGTGGTGGTGGTTGTTCTTTAGTTGCTAAGTTGTGTCTGACTCTTTTGCGACCCCATGAACTATAGCCTGCCAGGCTTCTCCGTCCATGGATTTTCCAAGCAAGAAAACTGGAGTGGGCTGCCATTTCCTTCTCCAGGAGATCTTCCCGAACCAGAGATTGAACCCGAGCCTCCTGCATTGGCAGGCGGAGTCTTTACCACTGAGCCAGCAGGGAAGCAATTAGTTGGAGCAATATGAAATTTCATGGTAGGACTTCTCTTACTCAGGGGGAAAAAAAAATTGTGGATACATGTTAAAGACATATTGGAGAAATGACTAAATATTCCTGAGACCCTTTTTTGTGCACCTTCAGAGAATCATCTGTACCTTGCAACCTGTGGTTTTCCAACACTGAGACCTTCACTAAACAGCAGGGAATGAAAAGTTGATAAGAGAGTCTTCTTTAAGGGCATCAAATAGATGCCTGAGGTTCCTTCTCCTCATCCCTGTGGACAATGGGCTGAGAATCCAGACATCTGAGTCTGTGGACTTCTCATTGTCCAGTCTCCTCACAGCATATGAACTCTTCCTTAGGCAATTCCTCCCCCTGCAACATTGTGGAGAACTGTGTATTATTTAAGAGCTGAATGCGTTTCTCAGTATTCCAAGTAGCTAAGCACAGGGCCTGGTTCATGACTGGCTGCATGGGATAGTGGGAAAAAAATGAACCACAGGAAGTCAAGTCAGGGGAAGGGAACAGAGAAGGTTTGTGGACATCGGGTTTTTATTAGAATACTGTGTTTACTTGAAGGGTCCCCTATTTTAAACAAATTGGAGAGGCCTGGGGAGAGAGTAACCAAATGATTGAAAGAATTGCATGTGGGTTATTTAGCTAAAGGTTTTATAAGACTTCACTTAACTCAGGGGGAGGGAAATTGCTTTGCTTCAATGCCATGCATTTTTCATCTGTTTGTGTTTGAATAGCAAACCCAAATTGGATTCTCTTCAGGGCCTGGAACCCCAGTGGGTGCTAGGGAATATGTGTGGAATGAATGATTTAGTGTTTTCCTTCTGAGTTGCTGATTCCTGACTAGCCAAGATGCTGTCTTCCTCTTTCAAGGGCTGGTTATGCTAAGAGGCTGGAAGGACATAGGAAAGAAGATTGATTTATAAATTAGGTACAATCACTCTATTCAATATCTGGGAAGATGTCTCTAATGAGTGGGGTATGTGTGTATGTGTGTGTATAACTGTGTGCGTGCATATTCTATGTATTTGAGGGAATAATATAAGAAAATATTTTAGGGAGAAAGCTCTTTTCCAAATAACAAATTGATCTCACAGCCCTAAAAGAGCTGCTGAGAGTATTGTTAGGCATAGGGCTGGGGCCACTGGCAAGGCATCTGGGATGGTTTGAGTGACACGGTGGGGGTCCTAGAAGCTTGCTTGGATAGGACCTGCCTGTCATTTCTGGTTCGCTGTTGCCCTCTGCTGGCCAAACTGTTGTAGTCCCAGGAAACTGCAAATCTCCCTGAGCAACTAGGATCTTGGTTTCCATGAAGTCTGGGCCCCTTCCCCAGCAGAAGGAAAATGCAGTCAGTGCGGAGGAACAGCGGTGATGGGAGGATGTGGCCAGTCCACTGCCAGCAGAGACAGGCTCTCATCACTGAGGGGATGGATCTTATGATTCTAGCTTTTTATTCCACATTCTCCTCGTTTGCTAAGACTTTGCTTTCTCTTTGGCTCTGTGCTGGGCACAGCAAGGGAACCCACACAGGGCTCAGTCACTGTCTCTACACCAGAGGGTCTCCCATCAAGTTTGGGGGAAACAGAAAGACAAGCATAGAAAGCTGTGACTAAGACCACAACTGAAGCACTGCTAAATGCTTGTGTGTATTTAAAGAGCATGTGTTCAACTCTTTTCGACCCTATGGACTGTAGCCTGCCAGGATCCTCTGTCCTTGGGATTCTCCAGGCAAGAATACTGGTGTGGGTTGCCTTTTCCTTCTCTAGGGGATCTTCCCAACCCAGGGACTGAACCTTCATTTCTTATGTCTCCTGCATTGAAACGTGTGTTCTTTATCACTAGCACCATGAGAGAGATGCAATCTACTAGTGGTGAGGGAACTGAGGGGAAGGCACCATTAAACAGACAGAATTTAATATGAAAACTTTAAGGACAGGTGATTTTTACTTATTTTTTAAAAAATGTCTTAATATTACTCAGCCACACACACACACACAAATGAAATAATGCCATTTCTAGCAACATGGATGGACCTAGAAATTGTCATAAGACCTAACGATGTCACTAAGTGAAGTAAGTCAGAGAAAGACAAATATCATATGCTATCACTTGTATGTGAAATCGAAAAAAGTGATACAAATGAACTTACTTACAAAACAGAAGTAGGGTCACTGACATAAAAAACAAACTTATGGTTATGAAAGAGGATAGTGGCAAGGGGATAAATTAAGAGTTTGGGATTAAAATACACATAGTACTATACACAAAATGAATAGTCAACAGAGACCTGCTGTGTAGCTCAGGGAACTACACTCAACATCTTGTGGTAACTTATGATGGAGGAGAATGTAAAAATATGTGTGTGTGTGTGGCTGAATCACTTTGCTGTATACCTGAAACTAACATGATGTTGTAAATCAACTGTATTTCAGTGAAAATTAAAAGCATATATCTCTTTTATCATATGAGTAGAGCATTTATCATAAAAATTAAACTTTGATTAATGAAAGCATGGGGCCTCCCTGGTGGCTGAGACAGTAAAAAATCCACCTGCAATGCAGGGGACCCAGGTTCAACCCCTGGGTCGGGAAGATCCTCTGGAGAAGGGAGTGGCAACCCGCTCCAGTATTCCTGCCTGGAGAATTCCATGGACAAAGGAGTCTGGCAGGCTACAGTCCATGGGGTCACAAAGAGCTGGACACAACTGAGTGATTTTCATCATCAATGAAAGCATGAGAAGAAATGAACGTCACTTGAAATCCTACCACTCAGAAATGATCAGTGTTCGCATTTTGATCTACATATTTTTTTATCTTCATTGTTACAAAATTGGAAGTACACTGAAGGTGCTGCTTTGTATCCTGCTCTTCCTCATCCTTTTGGTAGGAACATTTTCCCAATATTACTGGTTTATTATTTTTTGGAAATGTGCTATTTTATGGGGGAGTATTTTGATGTGTGAACCAAAGGACGAAATTCTTCAAGCAGCATAAAGCAAAGCATATAGGTTGTACTACACAAGAGCTGTTAAATCTTTCCAAATTTTTTTAAATTTTTTATTGGAGAATAATTGCTTTATAATAGTGTGTTCTGCCATACATCAATAAGACATAGGTATACACATGTCTGCTCCCTCCTGAACCTCCGTCCCACCTCCCACCCCCTCCCACCCCTCTAGGTTGTCACAGGGCACTCGGTTGAGCTCCCTGTGTCATACAGCAAATTCCCAGGGGTTGTCTGTTTTCCATAGGGTAATGTATGTGTTGCAGTGCTGCTCTCTCAAGGAATTGCTACTTCTTCACTAATTCATTCCAGAACTATTTTGGGGAAGCCTACTACTTTGGAGACATAATGATAAGACCTGACTCTGTGACATTTACAGTATAGGAGAGGAGACTGACATTAATTAGATAATCACAGAAATAACTATGAAATTGCATCTGGGATAAGTGCTGGGAAGGAGAGATGTGAAGTTTATGAAAGTACATATTAGAAACAGGAGAAGTGGTCATGGAGGTGGGAAAGCTTGCCAGAGTAAGGAGTAATTGAGCTCAGCACTGTAGGAGTTCAGTAGGTAAAGAAGATTAGGAACAACATAGCTGGCAGAGGGAATAACACAGGCAAAGACCCTTCAGTAGGACCAGGCATGGCGAGTCCTGGAAACTGGAAAAAGATCCCGGAGAAAGGGATGCAGAGACTTGGCCTGAAATGACATTGAAGAAATAGGTAAGGTCCAACTGCAGAACCTCAGACTAGGTGATTTTTTTTTTTTTTTTTTGGTCGTTTCTCCTAAGAACCATGGAGAGATATTGAAGTATTTGAAGCCAGAGTTAGAGTTAGGTCTTTGGAGGTAAAGACCAAATTTGTTTTAAAATGGTCTGCCTCATTGCAGTATCATGATGAGGCAGGGAAGGAACTAAAACATGTAGATAAACCACGTCCAGGTGGCTAATAGCCAAGCCCACTGAGAAGGTAACTGCAGTTGTCCAGGCAGGAGATGTGGGAAGAGTGGATCAGAATGTTGAAAGTCAGGATGGAGAGAAGTGAGTGGTTTTGAGAGGTATTTGAGGAGTAGAATGTTTAGAACTTAGCATGTGAGGTGAAGAAATGAGAGAAAAAAAGACTCCTAAGGCTTGGAGTCTTTAAGGAGGATTTCCCCCTAAGATATAGAACGCTGGAAGAAGTCAAGGTTTGGAGGGGATGGTCAAGGATGCTGTTTCACAGAGATAATGATTCCAGGATGGGTATAGACCATCACATCAGCTTCTTCCAGAGGTGGCTTTTACCACACTTGTACACCACGCTGAAAAGTCCTTTATTTGAGTGTTCGTGGTCCCAGGGAGAAAGCTAACACTATGCCTGGATTTGCTGTCTCCATACTTACTTCAGGTCCTTGAACTACTGCTTGCTCTGTGTAAAGCACTGGGCAAGTAATTTATTGTAATGATCTCTGGACCTTAGTTTTTTTATCTTTAAAATGAAGTTAATAGCATCTAGTCCAAAGGATTGTTGGGAAGATTAAACAAAAGCATTGATATTCAAGGGCTTTGTGATCCTCCATGAATTGCACAGAATCATTATTGATATTCTTACTCCTATATTTGTTTTGAACATTACCACCAAACTTAAATTACATTAATACTAGGAATATAAAATTCAGTGTTTTCTCCAAGAGTTCTTTGGGAAGAAAAGGTGTGATTGAAGTCTAAATAAATAAATATACCACCCAGAAGCTAGAGATGGTGGCCCCAAACTATTTATAAGCCTGTGTGTTTACTTGGATTCCGACTTTCCCAACATGAAAATTATGCAGAGTCTGTGTCACAGCAGAGCACTCTGTGTTCCTAAAAAGAACTCTCTTTTTTTTTCCCCCTGAATCCATCCTTTACCTTTTAAAATAAATCTCATTATGGAGTGCTGACATTTTCAGTAAAACCTTCAACCAAAATCTGAGGATATTTTAGACTAAAAACAAGCTTGGTTTATTAGGCACAGCTTATAACTTGCTGCTAAGTAGATACAATCTATTTAGAGAAAATTATGTAGATAGCTGATAAAACATTTCAGAATCCTCATCTTTTTCTGTCTAAGACAGAGTGTTAAACAGATTATCGAGACTTCTCTCTTCTCTTGGTGAAGTAGAGTCTTGCAACATTGTTGGAGTGGATGGAAGCCATAGGACCAAGATTTAAACCAGATCTCTTGACTCTATATCACTAACTCTACCTCCATATTCTAGCTGAATGACTTCAGCTAGAAGGTGTGACCTTCTTCCAAGGGTGGTGGGGAGATGCAAAGCTAACACTTGTACATGCATAATGGCCAGAATATAACAAGGCCACAGCCTCATGGTTCTTTCTTTCTATGTCTGTTTCTCAATATTTCTTCCTCCTTCACCTCCCCTTTTCTCTTCTTCATGTATCCTTCTGTTCCTCCCCCCATTGATTTAACTCCTAACTTTGTCTTGCCTGCCTTTGAACTATATTGAGGAAGGGCATATACTGGGTTACTCAAGGTCACCTAGTCACTTACGTGTGTAAGTCGCTCAGGCGTGTCTGACTCTTTGTGACCCCGTGGACTGTAGCCTGCCAGGCTCCTCTGTCCATGAAATTCCCCAGGCAAAAATGCTGCAGTGGGTTGCCGTTTCCCTGCCAAAAATAGCAACAGCTCCTTTATAAACCACTGATTGAAAAGTTTGCCCCTGAATCCTCTCCCCAGACTTATGAGATCAGTACTGGTACTGTCTCCATCTCACAGACAAGAAATGTGAGCTACAGACAGGCTCAATGTCCAATCTTACAAGGTTTGTCATTAGTAGAGCTGGATGTTTTCACCCCCGACTCAGCCAACCCAAAGGCCTCCAAAAGACTTATGATTGGCAATCAGTTATCACAACAGATATTTATTTATTGAAGACTATTTGACAGGAACAGAGTAAATAGCCCTGTACAGTCTCTGCCCTCATGGAGTGTGTGTGTGTATGTGTGCGTGCACACACATACATACATAGGGATGATTCTTAGACCATAATCACTGGAATTGCCCTAGTCTCTGTACTTCGGTGTCTGTTCTGACTTGTCCAGGTTCACATGGCATCAATTACTAAACCTCTTCTATATCATTCCTTCTTACAAATGATGGTAAGGGCTGAAAACAAAAATGGATCAGAATGCTTTGAAAAAATGTAATGGGGACACAAGTTTACACAGGAGTTTAAGAAATCTTTGAAGGAGGCATTCAACACATGACTTGGACATCGAGTTTTCTCAGCCTGCTATAAGGTGGTGCTGGGCAGACGCCAGACCATAGGAGTTGAACCTAAAATTGAAAGGGTGCCATTTAATAAAGTCAACGGGAAGTAACATCACTCCTTTTGTATTTTAAGAACAGCTCTGAGGTTTTGTGTGAGAATGGATGGAAACAGGGTGACAAGTCTTAGTCTTTACATTAGATTGATGATTTGTAGTGGGAATTCATATATGAATCAATCACAAATCATTCTTTTCAGTCTCTTGAAAGTAAAATGAAAGTGTCAGTCGCTCAGTTGTGTCTGACTCTTTGTGACCTCATGACCTGTAGCCTGTCAGGCTTCTCTGTCTGTGGAACTCTCCAAGCAAAAATACTGGAGTGAGTAGGAATTCCATTCTCCAGGGGACCTTCCCGACGTAGGGATTGAACCTGGGTCTCTTGCATTTCAGGCAGATTCTTTAACATCTGAGCCACCAAGGAAGCCCAGTCATCCTTTCCAGTTTCTTAGGAAGATAAAATATGCACTGAAAAAGTTATAATACAGGTCATGCAGTGCTATATACAAAGGCTGTAGCAGAAAGAGAGCAAATGCTATGGGTGAGAGGAATTTCAGATCATGCTCACTTTTTAAAAATAAGTCATTGCTTTCACTCTTTACTGTTCTCTCTGTTGAATAGATTCTTAAGTCTCAGAATATTTCATTGCATACCCTGAAAGACTCTGAAATCTGAAACAAGTCAACTCAGTAAACACATACCTAGTGTCTGCTTTGTCTTTGGCTCGTAAGAATCATTTTCACTCATTTCACTGTATTTCCACCACAGGAAAATGATAAAATGAGCTCAGTATGATGGAATAGCTTGGGTGGGAGTCAGTGAACCTAAATTCAAATCTCCATTTTATCTTCATTCAGCAATTTGACCTTTGAAGATTAGCATAAACCAATGCTTAGTCGTTCAGATTGAGTTGAAATTAAGAGGTATTTTTCGTGTCCTTTGAGAAAGATGGGCTCCATGAAGGTTTTCTAGAGAACTGGGAAGATGTGGAGGAGCATGAATCAGTTGACTGCCAATGTGATACAATCTTGCTATTCCCCTGATGGAACCTGTCAAGGATAATCATCTCTGAGCTCTGTGGGCATAAAACATTTTCCTGTGATCCTCTACCTCCCTCCTTCCTTGGTCATGGGGCCAGAATGAGAGAGACAGAGGATGACTTTCTTCAACTCCTCTTTCTTCCAAGGTGATAAACCTCATCATTTTTTCTGTTAGTAGAGATGTTTCAGTGAAGATGATTTATTTGGAAAGATTATGCCATTGACTTTTCTTCTCTGTGGTGATTTTCACAGGATAGACCACTGGAACAATGAGAAGGAGAGGATTTTGCTGATCACAGACAAGACTCTCTTAATTTGCAAATATGACTTCATCATGCTCTGCTGTGTGCAGTTTCAATGGATTCCCCTGAGTGCTATCTATCGCATCTGCCTGGGCAAGTTTTCCTTCCCTGCGATGTCACTGGACAAGTGAGTGTGATGTTTTAGACTTGGGAAAGTGGTGCAGTGGGGGTGGGGCATGCAGGGAAAACAATCACAAAGTTCAGTTCAGTACTGTAACCTGGGAGAAGCCAGGGGAGAACAGGGAAGCTGTAGTTGAATTTATCAAACAATCCTGAGTTCCTACTCTATGTCAGATGTTCATACATCTGGATACAATTTTAACATTTCACAACTTTCATAGTACTTTACTATGAGTACCTGACAAGTGAATGGTTGAATGTAAAGTGGAAAGAGCTGCAGGGACATGGAAGAAATGTTACTAACCTAGTTCATATGACAGAGATGAGAAAAGCTTTCCTGGAGAAGCACTTGCGGTATTTGACTTGGGGTAGGAGTCAGTCACAGAAGAACAAAAGCTTAAGAATATGTCAAGCAGAAGGAAGAGAGAAGTCAAAGAAATGAAGGTGGGAAAAGGTGAAATGCCTCTAGGAAATTAAATTATTCTCTAAAGTGTAATGGACAGAACCCATGAGAGCTAATAGCACTTCTTGAAAGAAATCTCTTTAGAGATTTAGTGGAGGGGACACCAGCTCTCTTGGAGATACTGACAGTTACCAGGAGATCTGATGAGGTTTATGGCAGAGGATTGCTGAGCTGAGTAAATTCTTGAGATGGGCTCAGAAGGAACTGAATTTCTTCGACATTTTAAGTCTTAGCCAGAGGATAGCCATCTTCCTCTGAACTGTAAGCTCTTTGAGGGCAGGTATCTTTGATTATTGTCATTGTTGTTCTTTAAGTACCTCGTTATTGGGCCTAGTATGTAGTAAGAACTGAAAAATCTAAAATACTGAAAAAAAGCATAGATTGATCAAGTGATTGGTTTTCTTTTCATAAATCATATCATATCAAAGTCCTATTTTTTATTTCTTCTTTTCATGGACGCTAGAAACAATTGATTCAGTTCACTAACTTTTTGAACTGGTGGATTTTTCAATATCATATGCATATTGTAAACATATATTTAAACATCATAAAAATTAGTTACTGTCAGCATCTCTTTCCTATCCCAAACCTTAAGTTTTCCAGAATTATCTCCATAGGAGAGAATCAACAGTTTCATGTTTTTTTCTTCCCCTTTGAGAAATAGTCTATAAATATACAAGGATAAAATTGTCTTTCATGCATATATGTATGTTTTTGTATATTTATAATATTTATCAATGCAAATATTTATCACAAATTATTTTACAATGGGTACATATACCATAAAATACTTTGTTTCAAGCTATTTTACCCGAAGATATACTTTGGAGACATTATTATATAATCATGGAAAGATTAACTTCAGTCTTTTTAATATTACAAAATATTCAATTTCAGGTCCAATCTATTTATCTAGCCCTGTATTTATGGGCATTTAATCTTTTCTACTACAAGCAAAGCTATGGGCTTCCCTAGTGCCTCAGTGGTAAAGAACCTGCCTGCCAATGCAGGAAACTAGGGTTCAATCCCTGGGTTGGGAAGATCTCCTGAAGAAGAAAATGGCATCCCACTCCAGTATTCTTGCTCGGAAAATCCCATGGACAAAGGAGCCTGGTGGGCTACAGTCTGTGTGATCTCAAAGAGTCTGATGACAGCAACAACAACAGGATTTGCATAAATATGCAAATATATTTGTAATGTAAATTTCCACAAGTGGAAATATTAGGACAAAAGTCCTGTGAATTTTCATGATAGATGCTGGTGAATTGCCTTCTAAACAGGTGACAGCTGGTTATGCTCCCATAAGTATGAATCCTTTCTCATGTACCCTCAACAAGATTGTATTTTATGAAACTCTTTCTTAGCCAGTGAGATGAAGAAAAATATTTTTAATTTCCATCACTAGAATTTGAAGGAAGTTGAAGATGTTTCTCTTATGTTAGAAAATAGTTTTATCTATATTTCTGTGAACTGCCTATTTTTGGCCATACTACATTTTTTTTTCTATTGAAACATTGATCTTTTTAAATTGATTTATAAGAGATCTTAATATATGAAGGAACTTGGTCCTATTTCTGCCATATATTATTGCAAATATTTTTTCCCATTTATCATATTTCTTTTAACTTTCTAATGCTGTATTTACTGTATTTGAGTTTTAGGTTGTTAAATGTATCATTCTTCCAAGTTTCTAAGTTTATGTCTTTTTTGAGAAAGGTTTTCTCCACCACTGAAATTACAAAATATATTTCCAAGTTTTCTTCTATTGTTTTTATAAATTTTTTGAAAATATTTGTTTGTTTATTTATTTGACTGCGCTGGATCTTCAGTTGAGGCGTGTGGGGTCTTCGGTCTTCACTGTGGTGTGTGAGATCTTTAGTTGTGGCGTATAGGATCTACTTCCACGACCAGGGTTCAGACCTGGGCTCCCTGTATTGAGAACATGGAGTCTTAGCTACTGGACCACCAAGGAATTTTATTTTTAAAAATACTTAAATTTATGTTTCATCTGGAATTTATCTTAAGTAAGGAAAAAGATAAACCATCAACTTTATTTCTTTATCCAGATGGCAGACTAGATATCTCAACATCGTTTATTCAATTCTCCCCTTTATCAATAAATATTGTATTTTACCATGTATATTTGTGTTTATTCTGAGTTATCCATTTCACTTATTTCTTTATTAGAGGGCAAAATGCTTTTTAATTATTAAAGCACTTTATTACCATTTTAATATCTGCTAGAGTTATTCCCATCTTATTAATCTTCATTTTTAAAGAATTTGTTTATTCACACATATTTATTTCTCCATGAGCTTACTTAATTTTTAAAAATTCTGTTGTTAGTAGGATTTTCAAATATTAAATCAGCTATTCAGTCTTAAGATAAACACATTTAGTTATAGTGTACTATCCTTTCTATATGTTGTTGAATTCAGTTTGCTAATATTGTATTAAGGAGTTTTGTGTCTATGTTCATGAGGATATTAGTCTATTATTTTCATTCTTTTAGATGTCTTTGCCAAGTATTTAGATTATGCTGGTCCCATAAAAGAAGCTGGAAAGTGTTCCCTTCTCTTCTATTTTCTAAAAGACTTTATATATAAGTGGTGTTATCTCTTCCCTGAATGTTTGTTGAAATTTACAAGGGAAGTTTTCCTGGCCTGAGATTTCTTTGTGGGACAGTTTTAGATACTAAATTACTTTGTTTTATAAATACTGAGTTACTCCTTTTTTCCTTCTATGGTAATTTTGATAAATTGTATTTTTCCAGGAATTTATTGTTTAAGGTGTTTCATTTAAAGGCTAAAAGTTGTTACTATTCCATTATTATCCCTTTAGTGTCTTCTTTCCTGTTATCAGTGATCTGCAGTCTCTGTTTTCTTTCTGTGAATGAATCTATTGATTTTGTTGCTTTTAATAAGAATATGCTTTTCACTTTGCCAATTATCATGATTGCTTGATTTCTCATTGATTTTTACTGTTTTATTTTTTCCTCTACTTTTTTCTTTTTTCTTACTTTTGGTTTACTTTATTTTTTAACTTTTTAATTTGAAACCCAAAACATTTATTTTAGGCTTTTCTTCTTTTATAATGTGAGCATTTCAGTTCAGTTTAGTTCAGTTTAGTTGCTCTGTTGTGTCCGACTCTTTGCAACCCCATGAACCGCAGCATGCCATGCCTCCCTGTCCATCACCAACTCCCGGAGTCTACCCAAACCCATGTCCATTGAGTCGGTGATGCCATCCAACCGTCTCATCTCATCCTCTGTCGTCCCCTTCTCCTCCTGCCCTCAATCTTTCTCGGCATCAGGGTCTTTTCAAGTGAGTCAGCTCTTCGCATCAGGTGGCCAGAGTATTGGAATTTCAGCCTCAACATCAGTCCTTCCAATGAACACCCAGGACTGATCTCCTTTAAGAAATCAGACTGATTGGATCTCCTTGAAGTCCAAGGGACTCTCAAGAGTCTTCTCCAACACCACAGTTCAAAAGCATCAATTAAATTAATAAATTTCCTTCTAATAGCTGCTTTTACTACATCTCACAGATTTGGCTATGTTGTGCTTATACTATCATTCACTTAGAAATATTTTATAATTTTTCTTGTGATTTCTCCTTTGACACAAAGATACTTTAGAAGTCATATTGACAAATTTCCAAATATTTTGAGATTTCTTAATATTTTAATATTATTGAATTTTAATTTAGAGAACATAGTGTCTTTGACTTTAATTCTTTTAAATGCACTGTAATGTGTTATTGCCAAATTCAGACTTAAATTGAAGAAAGTAGGGAAAATGACTAGACCATTCAAGTATGACCTAAATCAAATTCCTTATGATTATACAGTGGATGTGAGAAATAGATTTAAGAGACTAGATCTGATAGATAGAGTGCCTGATGAACTATAGACGGAGGGTCATGACATTGTGCAGGAGACAGGGATCAAGACCATCCCCATAGAAAAGAAATGCAAAAAAGCAAAATGGTTGTCTGAGGAGGCCTTAGAAATAGCTGTGAAAAGAAGAGAAGTGAAAAGAAAAGGAGAAAAGGAAAGATATACCCATTTGAATGCAGAGTTCCAAACAATAGCAAAGAGAGATAAGAAAGCCTACCTCAGTGATCAATGCAAAGAAATAGAGGAAAACAGTAGAATGGGAAAGACTAGAGACATCTTCAAGAAAATTAGAGATACCAAGGGAACATTTCATGCAAAGATGGGCTCAATAAAGGACAGAAATGGTATGGACCTAGCAGAGGTAGAAGATATTTAGAAGAGGTAGCAAGAATACACAGAATAACTGTACAAAAAAGATATTCATGACCCAGATAATCATGATGGTGTGACCACTCACCTAGAGCCAGACATCCTAGAATGCAAAGTCAAGTGGACCTTAGGAAGCATCACTACCAACAAAGCTAGTGGAGGTGATGGAATTCCAGTAGAGCTATTTAAATCCTAACAGATGATGCTTTGAAAGTGCTGCACTCAATATGCCAGCAAATTTGGAAAACTCAGCAGTGGCCACAGGACTGGAAAAGGACAGTTTTCATTCCAGTCCCAAAGAAAGGCAATGCCAAAGAATGCTCAAACTACCACACAATTGCACTCATCTCACATGCTAGTAAAGTAATGCTCAAAATTCTCCAAGCCAGGCTTCAGCAATATGTGGACCCTGAACTTCCAGATGTTCAAGCTGGTTTTAGAAAAGGCAGAGGAACCAGAGATCAAATTGCCAACATCTGCTGGATCATCGAAAAAGCAAGAGAGTTCTAGAAAAACTTCTATCTCTGCTTCATTGACTATGCCAAAGCCTTTGACTATGTGGATCACAATAAACTACAGAAAATTCTTCAAGAGATGGGAATACCAGACCACCTGACCAGCCTCTTGAGAAATCTGTATGAAGGTCAGGAAGCAATAGTTAGAACTGGACATAAAACAACAGACTGTTTCCAAATACGGAAAGGAGTACATCAAGGCTGTATATTGTTACCCTGCTTATTTAACTTATATGCAGAGTACATCATGAGAAATGCTGGGCTGGATGAAGCACAAGCTGGAATCAAGATTGCTGGGAGAAATATCGATAACCTCAGATATGCAGATGACACCACCCTTATAGCAGAAAGCGAAGAAGGACTAAAGAGCTTCATGATGAAAATGAAAGAGGAGAGTGAAAAAGTTGGCTTAAAGCTCAACATTCAGAAAATGAAGATCATGGCATCTGGCCCCATCATTTCATGGCAAATAGATGGGGAAACAGTGAAAACAGTGTCAGACTTTATTTTTCTGGGCTCCAAAATCACTGCAGATGGTGACTGCAGCCATGAAATTAAAAGATGCTTACTCTTTGGAAGAAAAACTATGACCCACCTAGACAGCATATTCGAAAGCAGAGACATTATTTTGCCAACAAAGGTCTGTCTAGTCAAGGCTATGGTTTTCCTAGGAGTCATGTATGGATGTGAGAGTTGGACTATAAAGAAAGCTGAGCACTGAAGAATTGATGCTTTTGAACTGTGGTGTTGGAGAAGACTCTTGAGAGTCTTCTGCAAGGAGATCCAACCAGTCCATCCTATAGGAGATCAATCCTGAGTGTTCATTGGAAAGACTGATGTTGAAGCTGAAACTCCAATTCTTTGGCTACCTGATGTGAAGAGTTCACTCATTTGAGAAGATCCTGATGTTGGGAAAGATTGAGTACAGGAGGAGAAGGGATGACAGAGGATGAGATGGTTGGATGGCATCACCAACTCAATGAACATGAGTTTGGGTAAACTCCAGGATATAGTGATGGACAGGTAGGCCTGGAGTGCTATGGTCCATAGGGTCGCACTGGGTTGGACACAACTGAGCACCTGAACTGAACTGAAAGAAGAGTGTTAAAAATCTGCTCTTATTGTGGGATTTTCTCTTGTATCTTTAAATTTTTTTTTTTTTTTTTTGCTTCATGCATTTTAAGAGTCCATGTTAGCTTAATGCACATTCATGATTGGTATGTCTTTTTGATGAATTGAGCCTGTTTTAATTATGAAATGTTATTTTCTATCTCTGACAATATTCTCTCTAGTACTCTACTTTATATCTCTTATTATTACTGACACTATCATTTTATACTTACTTTTGCTTAGTATATATTTTTTCATTTATTTTCTTTCTCTCTTCATATTTAGAATGCTTTTCTTTTTGAGATCACAAAATTGGGTCATACTTTTAAACTGTTGTGATAGTCTCTGCCTTTTAGTTGGAGTGTTTAGTCCCTTCACATTTTATGGAATTTTGATATGATTGAAGTTAAGGCTACTTTAACTTGTTTTCAGTCTCCCTCTTCTATTTTTTATTTCTTCATCCCCTCCTCATTGCCTTTTATGTTGCAATTCTCATGCATATTACTTTTATTGAATTTCAAACCCAAAAGGATAATACTATAAATTTTGCTTTAAGAAATCATATGTATTTCAAAGAAATTAGAAAACAAAATTATCTTTTCTATTTATGCATGTTTTCAGTTCTTATGCTCTTTATTTGTTCCAGAAGATTCAGTTTCTCTTTGATGTCATTTTACTTATACAGGAAAAATTACTTTTTAGCATTTCTTTGTAATGTAATTTACTACGAAAAAAAATTCTTATTTTTTGAGGGGTGGGGAGAATCTTTGTTTAGCCTTTATTCTTAAGGAGTATTTTTTTAGTTAGAGGATTCCAACTTGACATTTTTTTTCTTTCAACATTCTTAAGATGTTCCTCTGTTTTCTGGCCTCCATAATTTCTGAAGAGAAGTCCACAATTATTTGAACTGCTATTGCTCTATATATTCTCTAAATGCTTTCAAATGTTTCCTTGATCTTTAACTTTCAGAAGTTTGACTATCATGTGCCTACTCCCTTGAGTTATGCTATAAATTCCCAGTTTTATTACACTGTTTAGAAAATGTCTTTTCTATTATTTCTACTCTTTGGGATTTACTAAATATTTTTACATTTCAATACTTAATTTATATCAACATTTCATAAATACTTGACTGTGCAGTCTCTGCTTTTTTTTGTGTAGAATTTGATAAATTGCTCCTATATATCCATTATCATTATACTATTTGTGTTTTGTCTGTCTTTACCTATTATTTATTAGTCAATTTTTTTGGCCACTTGATCTGTCATAGACTGAGAGGAATTAAATTTTCCTTAATTACAATTCTTCTTTTTTGTTTTTTGTGTTTTTATATTATGAATGTTTGTGTTGTCTTGTTTGATGTAGGACCATTTATAGATGTTGAATCCTTATTTTAGATTACAATCTTTTCATTATAAAATTTATTTCTTTTAATGTTTTCCTTGTTTTTGGTCTTGTCTGCTGAGTGTAGTAAAGCTTATGACCATTTTGTTTAAATTTTCTTCATATATTTCTGCCTGATTTTTACTTTAAATTTTTGGGGTTAATTTTTTGATGTGTTCTTGTATGCAACATATAATTGAATTTTACTTTGTTATCCAACCTGAGGGTCTATTCTTTTAATTTGTAAGATTAACCCATTTATACATATTAATATGACCATTACAGTCTTAGTTCTGCCATCTTGATTTTTGTATTATTGTATTTTTCTAAATATATTACCATATTTTCTGTATTTCCTTTGCTTTCCATTGAGTATATTTTTCTTTAAGCAAGAAAGTTTATAGCTTTTTTCTACTAGTGACTATAAGTGACTTTTTTCTACTACTGACTCTAACATAGCATTCTTAATTCTATCTTTTTTGAATATTATCTGTTTGCTTCTCAATAATAAACTCATCCCTATCATTTTTTTTTTACAAATGCTTTTTAAATTATGAAAATATGCTAACACATTTACAAGAGACCTGGAAAATACAGAACAAGGCACATGTAGTTCCACTATAGATTACAATTACTTTTTTAAGTAGAAAAATTAAGATTTTTAGTTGAAGTTTCATTATCAAACTCTCAAAAATTAATAGAATGAATAGACAGAAAAGTCAAAGGATATAGTAGACCTGGAAAACACTATGAACCAATTCAATATAATTAAGATTTATACAATTTTCACACCTCAGTAGGATAAAAATTCTATTCAAGTTCTCATAGACTGTAAACTAGGAGACACTGAAACATATCCAGTTCATAAGACCAGGTGCAAGAATTTGATGGTCATTTTAAGATATCTTTTTATATTGATTTCTAACATAATTCCACAGTGACAAAAGAACAGACTCTGTGTGATTTCAATATCTATCATTCATTTTTAAAGTTGCTTAAAATTACCATTATTAGTTATATTATGTTTACGAAAAAGTATGCTTCTACTTGGTATGCCATCTTCATCAGTGTATACTAAATCTTCATTGTGAAACATAAGAAATCTACATATTCATACTCTTCTCACATTTTCTCATCCTTTACCTCCCTTCTTTCATTAGTCTTCTCGACAAATTTCATTTTTTATGGCATGTTTTATTTGATTTCCTATAAGGCATACAATTATTACTATAGAAAGTTGGTGTAATTCCAGCCTTCTTAATTAATTTCTGGATTTTTATTCGGATTTTCATTCTGGGGTTAGAGTAAGAAAGCTTGTGCCAGCAGCTGGCATGCTGTTAAAAGTTAAAGGTCTTTCTCTGGGACCCTGGGGTAGAAACAATGTGATGAAGGGGTAGTTTTTAAAGTTCTGCTCGGTTTTTTAGCAAACATCCATGGTAGAGTTCTGGACTAGGGGTAGAGTGCTGGATTTCAGATCTGATTTTACAACAGTTAACTTTGTTTCCTCATCTATCAAAAAGTCATTCATATTGTCACTTTGCTTCATTAATAGCTTTATTGCAGAGTTCTGATGAGATGGTTTGGAAATACTATACAATATGCCTCAGAGATATCAGGTGTTAACAAGTTCTGATTTTTTTCCCCAGATACAAGTTTTTGTTAGAATGGAACTAAGTAGATTAATTTGATTGTTACTTTTATTTCCAAGTCAGTTGGCCCTTCTTGACTGGACATTGTCACTAATTTAAGTCAGAGGTCAGCCAGTAGCTGGCAGGAAAAGGAGGAAGAGGCAAGAGAAAATCAGCTGCTAAATAATCTTAAACTGGTTCCAGAGGAAAGCCTGAACAGAGTGAGCAAATTGTTTTGTTATAAGAAAATGCAAATGACTTAACATTAGTGGGCTTCCCTGGTGACTCAGATAGTAAAGAATCTGCCTGCAATGCAAGAGACCCAGATTTGATCCCTGGGTTGGGAAGATCCCCTGGAGAAGGATGTAGATGGTAATACTGACATTGTTTGTTTACCAAGAGCTCTTACCTCCCCTGTGCCATCTGACCTTCAACACCAAGAATAAATCGTACAAACTGAATACCTTTTAGAGATGAGAGAAGTGAGACCAGGAGAAGTAAGCAGAGATTCAGGCACCAGCAGCTATTTAATATTAGAGCTGGGTTTCAAAATCAATTCTTCCAACTTCCTGTTCAGTGTGCCTTTCTTTTAATACATAATGTTTGATCCCTTTTTTTTTCTATCCCCGCCTCCCAATTCCCCCCCTCCCCTTCCATCCCCTGCCTTCTCTTTCCACCCCTGGTTCTCTCCCTTTGATCTTGCCTCTGTATTTTTTATCCTCTCTCCTTTCCTTTCCTCTTGTCTATTCCTCTGGGTGAAGACAGCGTCTCTTGTTAATATAGCTTCTTCTCTTAAGCCACGGAGAGGTCTTTTGGAACTTAGCAGAACATGTGCCAGCATATCCCTCATACTGGTGCTTACAAAACAGAGTTGTTTTGTTTTAGTCACTGTTTTGCCTTTGGCTTAATGTGAAGTGAGAGGGCGATGGGAAGAGACAACTAGAGGCTAAAGATCATTTATGTGTGAGATGAAGGAAGATACTCTTTAGATTAGAGCATTCATCAGACAGAAAACCAGGAAATGGCAAAAGGCCTGGCTTATCTTACAGGGTAACTGCCTTAACCAGTTGCTAGTACATAGCTTCTTGTACTAGTGCAGAGCTTATTGTCTCTTATCTGAGATGAGAACACTACGTCTTATTTCTATCATAATTGGGTTCATTCCCAGATTTTAATTAAAATTTAATTTTCATAACCTTGTATCTGTAACCTGTTAGAAAAGTGGAGGAGGGAGAGGAAGACTCCATTTCTATGAAATTATCCATAAGGTTAAACCATGACCAATCTTAACAGCACCAATTTTCTTACTGTCTGAATTTAGACAACTCAATTTAATTCCTGGGCTCTCAATTTCCGATCTATAAGATGTCAATTATAAAACTCCATGTCAGTCTTAATTCATAGGTCACTATAGATTTAAATGGTGGATGTGAAAGTGTTTTGTAAATTGTACAGTATTAAAATAATTGTTACTAAAAGAGTTCTAAAGATCCACATTTACTTAACAATGCTCCCATTTAAAAAAATATGCCCACAAGAGATAATGATGAGGAAACTGAGTGGTCAAGTGACTTGTATGTTAACATGTAGGTATGTGATGTGTGTATGTGTGTGTGCTTAGCTGCTTCAGTCATGTTCAACTTGATGGGACCCTATGGACTGTAGCCCTCCAGAATCCTCTGTCCATGGGATTCTCCATGAAGGAATACTGGAGTGAGTTGCCATGCTCTTCTAGAGGGGATCTTCCTGACCCAGGGGTGGAACCCACATCTCTTACATCTCCTGCATGGGCAGGCAGGTTCTGTACCACTAGCACCACCTGGGAAGCCCATGGTGAGGTCTGAAACATGAGATCCTCTAATCTCAAATCCTTTGCCATGCAGGTAATTCCTACTGGCTATCAAATGCACTGTAATTTTTGTGAATAAATGGCCTCCATGTCATGACCTTTATTCCTATCTGAAGTTTGTAATGAGGAGTTAAGAGTTTAGATAGCCTGGGGTTTAGAGTCCCTTGGACTGCAAGAAGATCCATCCAGTCCATTCTAAAGGAGATCAGTCTTGGGTGTTCTTTGGAAGGAATGATGCTAAAGCTGAAACTCCAGTACTTTGGCCACCTCATGCGAAGAGTTGACTCATTGGAAAAGACTCTGATGCTGGGAGGGATTGGGGACAGGAGGAGAAGGGGACGACAGATGATAAGATGGCTGGATGGCATCACCGACTCGATGGACATGAGTTTGAGTGAACTCTGGGAGTTGGTGATGGACAGGGAGGCCTGGCGTGCTGCAATTCATGGGGTTGCAAAGAGTCGGACACGACTGAGTGACTGAACTGAACTGAGGGCTTAGAGAGCGGGTTCTGGAGTCAGGCTACCTAGTAGCCAAATCTGTTCTGGGTGGCCTAGAGCAAGTCACACTACAATCTGTGCCTCAGTTTCTTCACTTGCAAACTGGTGAGGGTAATAGCATCTATCTCAGTCTATGTTAAGGATTAAATGAGATAATACATATAAAATGTTTAGAAAAATATGTGGTGTGTAATAAGCACTTGAAGGATGTGAGCTTCTATAATAAGTTTGGGAGAAAGACACTGGTTTAGGGTTCAGGAATCTGGGTCCTGATCTACTTTCTTGATCAAAAAAGTCTCCCCTTGCTAAATTTCAGTTTCCTCACTTACAAATGTTTCAGATTTTTTTTTTTAATGAGGTGTAGCTGATTTTCAATGTTGTGTTAGTTTCAGGTATATATCAAAGTGATTCATATATATATATATATATATATATTCACACACACACACACACACACACATACACACATATTCTTTTTCAGATGATTTTCCCTTATAGGTTTTTACAAAATGCTGACTATAGTGACCTGTGCTATATAGTAGGTCCTTACTGCTTATCTATTTTATATACAAATAGTAGTGTGTATATGAGGGCTTCCCTCATAGCTCAGTCAGTAGAGAATCTGCCTGCAATGCAGTAGACCTGAGTTTGATCCCTGGGTCAGGAAAATCCCCTGGAGGAGGAAATGGCAACCCATTCCAGGATTCTTGCCTGTAGAATCCCATGGACAGAGGAGCCTGTGAGGCCCCAGTCCATAGGGTCGCAAGAGTCGGACACGACTTAGTGACTAAATCACCACCACAGTGTGTATATGTTAATCCCAAACTCTCAATTTGTTCCTAAATCTCTGAAAAATTTTTGGCTCTTTTTTCCTTTTGGTCTTGAAATCTTGTGCTTTGTGGTATTCTATCGATGAAGCAATTTTCCCAAAGTCGTTCATCTTAGAGGGCTGAATGATTTTACCTAATCAATTACTCCTATGAAAAATGTCTCCAAAAGATTTTCTGCTAGAAAATATTATTGCTGTCATATTGACATGCCAACAAAACTTGAGGGGGACGGTCAGGCCAAGAAATGCCTCCTTGCAAGAGTAGGCATTGCACATTTATCTCTCCATGCTGCTAAAAATTTGCATTGTGCTGGGAATTGCTGGATGTGGTCACCCCTCATACTGTCTGTAGAGATGCTGTGAAAACAAGGGCTGGGAGCTGCCCACTGTTGACTTAGTATAGCAGGAGAAGGGACTAGAGAGGAGGGCATTCCAGACGTTACCCCATCACCTCAGTCTTGCTCCTTTGGATCCAAAGACCAGTGAGCCGCTCCATGCCCCCAGGGTCCTAATTTGGCATCTCTTTCTCAGACAAGGGCTTCAAAAGGCCTCTCCTCTGCTCTGGGGGAAGCCGGCTCGTGGCCCAGGCCGATTCTGCTGGCTTCGCGTCTGTCAGTGCATCCTAATCACTGTTATAAGTGTGGTTCTGCAGAACACCTTGTGAAATAGTTTCCTATTGCTCCAGCAACATCTCCTGTCTAGACAATCTAATTATGAGCGCAGAGCAAACAGCTGAAGTGTTTGCTGCCCCCAAGGGTTGCCTAACTCTAGGAGTGGGGGTGGAGGACAGGGGAAGGGAGGGAGTGGATGGCAGTGGTAGCTTTTTGTTGACTTGACCAGAAAACTGAGTGCTCCAAAAGAATCTGGTTAACTTTTAATTAAAAAGAAATGATCTGGTGGAAGCTGGCACTTTGTTGTTTATCCAAACTCAGTGGAGGATTAAACATAGCGATTCATTTCCCTCCAATCACATCTTTTTCTTGGCTTCAAAGGTGGTTTGTGGTCTCTGCTTAAAAAAAAGGAAAGAAAAAGTCACTGATTTACTCATCTGCCCTCCCAGTAGCAGTTTGAAAATAAAAAGTGGCTCCCTAAATGTATGTTCTTTCCAAGTAGTAATTCAATTACATTCAACAATTCAACAAGTCCTTCCTGAGCTCCGGCCACGTGGCAGGCGTGATGACAAAGTGACAAGACCTGGATTCTGTCCCCAGGATGTTTATGGTCTCATGGGACGCAGACACACACATGCACTAATGTTTTAACCAGGCTTTGATTAGTGCTCCAGTGAAAAGCCAATAGTGCCGTGGGCACAGGAGAGGGGGAGAGAATTTCTCCTGGGAGATATGGGAAAGTCTTAGAGAGAAGGTGGACCCTGAGCAGGTCTTTATAGGATGAGCAGAATTTGGGCAGAGAGATAGTGAGGAGTTGTCCAGGCATCAGCAGACAAATGCCAACTAGCGTGATCTTGCCAGGTCTCCTGTGGGGCAGGGTCCCAGCTGTTAAGAAGGTACGGTGGAAGTTTTCAAATGGTTTTGGATGATGATATGAGGTGTTTATTTTTATTTAAAAAACTTTTGTTGGAGTGTAGTTGATTTACAATGTTGCATTAGTTTTATGTGTACAGCAAAGTGAAATAGTTATACGTACACATATATTCATTTTTTGAATTCTTTTCCCTTTTAGGTTATTACAGAGTATTGAGTAGAGTCCCCTTTACTATACAGCAGGTTGTTATTAGTTATCTATTTTATATATAGTAGTGCATATATGGTGGTCTTCCCAGATAAAGAACCTGCCTGCCAGTGCAAGGAGATGAAAAAGACAAAGATTCAATCCCTAGGTCAGGAAGATCCCCTGGAGAGGGAAATGGCAACCCACTCCAGTATTCTTGCCTGAAGAATTCCATGGACAGAGAAGTCAGGTGGGCTATAGTCCATAGGGTTACAAAGAGTCGGACATGGTTGAAGTGATTTAGTATCACACAGTATATATATATACATATATATATATATATGTATATGTATACACACACACACACATATATATATGTATATTATATGTCAATCCCAATCTCCCAATTTATTTCTCCCCCTCTTACCCCTAGTCATCATAAATTTGTTTTCTACATCTGTGATTTTAATTCTGTTTTGTAAATAAGTTCATTTGTACCCCCCACTTTTTTTAAGGATTCCACATGTTAGTGATATTATCTGATATTTTTAATATGAAGTGTTTAGGTTTTAGTCATCTTAAGATCTGAGATGATGAAGGTTTTAGGAGAAGAGACAAAATGATGGGCATTTTTCTTTGGGAAGTTAAGGAGGGAGCAACAACAGAAGAGGTGGTTTGAAAGAGACAGAAACTTGGAAAAGGGGGCTGGCTAAGGGAGAGATGTTTAGATTCTCTGAGGGTAGAGTTGGGAAATTATAATAACCTGAACTGGACCAGTGGATATGAAAAGGAGGGCATGGGTGTGAAGACTTGGCTGCAGTAGAATCTCTGGCATGTGATGGACAAATTGGGTGTTCTTGGTATGGGAGGTGGAGAGAGGGGAGGGTTGTGAGCCTGCAATTGAAAGACACTCTTCATGTTTATTATCTAGGGTGGCTGCTTGGCTACTCAAGCAGGGAAAAGTCGATGGTTGGAACAAACTGTTTGCACCGTTGACATTTACTGAGCACTTGGCATTACCTGTTGCTAGGCTGGGCGCTGTGATGCCCTTGTGCTAAAGAGTTTCTGCCTTCATGGAGTTCACAGTCAAGGGGGCAGTCAAATCATCATTCTGTTACACAGAAAATTACCAGAGTGAAAGTGCTTTGAAGAAGAGATATATGGGTTGTGTGAATTATAGACTGTTGTGTAACAGCTCACCTCAAAACTTGGTAGCAGTACATAAAAATCACTTATTATTTCTCTGCTTCTGAGGAGTATGGGTGTGCCTTAGCTGGGTCCTGTGGTTCAGATCACTGGGGCCATGGCATGTCAAGCTCACTCTAGTGGTTGTCCGCTGGCTCAAGTCCTCACTGGCGGATGGCCAGAGAGATGGGTTCCTGCCATGTGAGCCTTTCTCTAAGACTACTGACAACATACATGGCTGCTGGTCTTTCTTACAGGGGACAAGGGAAAGAGTGAGAAGGAACATGAGAGACTGAGCAAGATAGATGCTACCATGTTTAGGTAACCTCATCTTGGAAGGGACAGTTCCTCACCATGTTGTATTCAATAGAGGCAAGTCACTAAGTCCAGCTCACACTCGAGTGGTGGCTGTCACCTGAGGGCAAGCAGGGCAAGAGGTGGACACTGGAGGCTGTTGAACAAGCAGCCTTCCACGTGAAGGTGATCAGGACCTTTATTAGAGGATTTAGATCTCAATTGGAGGGTAAAGATGAAGGAAGGCTTCTCTGAGGGAGGACTTCTGAAACTGGGACCGAAGGCACAAGGTGAAGGAGGTTACGGAGAGTGGCCCAGGGAGAGAATAGTTCACGTAAAGGAGAGAGACAGAGAGAGCCTGGTGCCTCTGTGGAACTATTAACAAGTCAACAAGAGGGCCCAAGGGACACCAATGTGGAGATGACTTTCAAATTTAAATGCTGGTGAGCTTATGGCATTTGGAAGAGTTAGAGTAATTCAACTGGTATCTGTCACTTGCACTGGCAGGCATTCCCTAGAGAGGTTCAGAGTTAAAACTAGTTTGAAAGCCCTTGCTCTAAACTGTGGGACTGTTTCTGGTACTGCTGGGAATGGTTCTGATTCAAGTGTATAAAATGAATCAAATTGCCCACTTATCTCTTAGGATAATTACTTATTGTGTAATGTGATAATGTTCATAAATCGCCCGAGGCTTTTTGGGGAAAGGTATTATATAAACACAAGGATTTATTAGTGATGATGGAAACAGATTTGAGGGATAAGATCAGATGTGACTCTTGATGCTATGGCATTTGACTCCAAACTAAGAGGCCTATGAAGTTCATGTGAGTTCTTGAGGAGGGTTTTAGGTTAAGAAATGGAGGCGGCAGAGTATTGAGAGGTGGATGGAATGGATATAGGCATGGAGAGGTAGGGTGGAGAATGGGGAGTGCTCTTTTTAGCTCATTCACTCTGAAAATAAAGGGCACTTGCCATTTGTCAATCTGTCAAATGAATGTGACTATTTAGAAATGCAACATGGAGATTTTACTGGGCTGGGAATGAGAAAGTCTGAATTCTTATCCCTATTTTGTCTTCAGTGTTCTGTGTGTCCTTGAAAGAAAGTTGTTTTCTCTTTCAGAGCCTTATTTTACCCCCATGTAACATGATGGGTAAAATCAGATGATCTTCAAGGTCTCTGCCATCTTGTGGGCCAGTAATTTTATAACTTTTTCCATCATTTCTGCTGTGAAATGAAAACAATAAGAACTTGTTGACAGTGAAGGAATATTGTGACCAATGACAGTTTTTGTTTTGGGAAAGTTTAACATTGGTGGCAGAACTTGAAATTTTGTGCATTTATTTTGTAGACCCTAGGGATAGATGAAAACTGCAGAGAGAAAATAGGCAAGAGTTGGTGTTTGATACAATTTTTCTAGCTTCAACTGACATATTATTCTTCTTTCTCCTCTTTTTACCCCACTGATCTTCTCTTAGTCCAAATTCCCTAGACACAGACATGTAGTTCATATTTTGGAGTTAATAATATCCACCCTATAGAGGATTAAATGAAAACATTGAGAAGAGCCAAGCTGGTGACTGTTATAGATGCTCCAAACATATTAGTTTCCTCTTGCTTTCCAATTTTTTTTTCTATTAGGAAGAATACACTCTCCATACATGTTTTTTAGTACAGCAAAATGCTAATAGAGACCTAGGAGCTTCCCAGGTGATGCAGTGGTAAAGAATCTGCCTGCCAATGCAGGAGATGCAAGACATGCATGTTCAATCCCTGGGTTGGGAAGAAATCCTGGAGAAGGAAATGGAAACTCACTCCAGTACTCTTGTCTGGAAAATTCCATGGACAGAGGAGCCTGGTGGGCTGCAACCCATGGAGACACAAATAATCACATGCAATTGAGCACAACAGCAATAGACAGCTACTCCCTGAAAAGCTACCGAGTCACTGAGTGGGGCAGTTAGGGCTGCAGGTCTATGCTGTAAATTTCACAGGAAAGAACTGATGATCATTTACTTTACTCAGGGCCTGTTACTTCATGGCAAACTAACAAAGACCTGGAACCTGTTTTCTGATGGAAATACGAACTTGATGAGTTGGTTTGAAACCACCTAAGCCCTGTTAACAGGTGATTCAGGTTTATTTCTGGGAGCAGGGAAAGCACATGTTAAAATGCTCCTAGGAACAAGACAGTACCCCGGCCACCTGCCCCCAGTTCAAGCCAAGCAGGAGGCATGCGTAAGAAGGGACGACTCTACAGGTGTGCATAGAGAAGTGACCTTAAATGCAATGCCTGGGCACCTGAAACACCTAGTATTACATTTTTCATAATACCATTTGGTAATGGGGCAGCAGGCAGAGGAAACCAGTTTTAACATAAAACCTGAATTATCATTAAGAACATTAAGTAATTAATAGTCTTCAATTTTTTAATTAAAAAGTCATTTCAGCTATTGAACATAGTTACAGACTTTGTGGGCTTTCCAGATGGCACTAGTGGTAAAGAACCCGCCCGCCAATGCAGGAGATATGAGACTCGGGTTCGATCCTTGGCGGAGATCCCCTGGAGGTCTTTGGAGGAAGAATTCCTGGAGGAGAGCATGGCAACCCACTCCAGTATTCTTGTCTGGAAAATCCCATGGACAGAGGAGCCTGGCAGGCTATAGTCCATAGCATCTCAAAAAGTCCAATAAGACTGAAGTGAGGTAGCACTCACACACAGACTTTATGTGTTTCTCTTGCATTTCCTGCCCCCTCTTTCATGGTAATTTGGATATTGCTAGACCTATATTCAGGAAACAAGCTTTAACTGTAGTTGTTTTAATGTGATGATTCAACAAATGAAAGACAGTGCCTAGTAGTCTCTGTAGGGTAAGAAAGATGAATTATATATTGGTCTTGCCCTCAGATAGCCTGAGCTCTAACTGGGAACAGGGTGAGTAATTATATAGAAAACTAATTTTCACAGAACACTTGACACAATAAACCCGAAGTGAAAGACAGAAGCAATGTATTATTGAAGCAATTCTGAGGCTTTTTTTTCTTTAAGGTTGGTAATTTTTGCTCAAGAGACAGATGAATTTGGTTAGAGAACAGTGCCTTAAAGACTGGGGGGAAAGTATTATCAAAAGGCATGATGATGCAAAAGTCTAAAACATTGTTTCAGAAACCATGACCAGTCTCTTGGGTGGCTGGAGGGTAAGGAGAGAGGTGGGAGAAAGGAAGGGGAAAGGAGAAATGGATTTTCCAGGCAAGAGTACTGGAGTGGGTTGCCATTTCCTTCTCCAGGGAATCTTCCCGACCCAGGGATTTAACCTGGGTCTCCTGCATTGCAGGCAGATGCTTTACCCTCTGAGCCACCAGGGAAGCCCTTTGATTGGCTGCTGCTGCTGCTGCTAAGTCGCTTCAGTTGTGTCCGACTCTGTGTGACCCCATAGATGGCAGCCCACCAGGCTCCCCTGTCCCTGGGATTCTCCAGGCAATAACACTGGAGTGGGTTGCCATTTCCTTCTCCAGTGCATGAAAGTGAAAAGTGAAAGTGAAGTCGCTCAGTCGTGTCCGACTCTTAGCGACCCCATGGACTACAGGCCACCAGGCTCCTCCGTCCGTGGGATTTTCTAGGCAAGAGTACTGGAGTGGGGTGCCATTGCCTTCTCCTTTGATTGGCTAGTGGGAGTCAAAAAGCTTTCATTGCAGGAGAGGTTTTCTGCATATCTGTGTCTCTACAGCCTGTGGAACATGAGTATGTGGCAGGCACATCACTGTGTACTCAGTGAATGGTGAGTACATGGCCAGACCAGTTAGTGGTGTGTGGGATGGATTGGAATACTGAAAAACATATGATCAGATCTTTGACTCAGTCCTGGTAAGAGGTATTGGATGCTTGGCCTAGGTATGGAAAGGAGAAGTCTTAAATGAGAATCTGAGTACCATACTCTGCAGGCAACACTGATTAGTGGCCTCAGACTCCAGTGGAGCAAAGTCACTTGAGAGTTACTTAAATGGAGATGAAGTCTGAAAGCAGAATTGCTTGGGGTTTCTGGACCTACTATCCTCAGCAAGTATCAAGTTACATCGCATACTATGATGAACTGGGCAGCAGACAAGGATTTTGTCACACATGCTCTTGACTTTGCCTTTGGGGACCTATGCCAAGAATGCCCTGGATTTGATCTTGGGTGCGGTGCTGTCCACTCACTCATAATGCCCTGGGAGGCGTGTTGACAAGGATGGGTGGATGGTGGGGTTTTGCTGAACTATTTCTTGGCAAACTTCTGGGAAAAGGCGTTCCCCAAATGCCACAATACTGTTATTTTTGAGAAATGGACTGAACCCAGGTGCCTGATTGGACAAGGCCACTCCCAATTTCTTCTAGATAAATATTTGGTTGCCAGGAGGTTATATTTAAATGAGGAATACCTCCTTAGGAAGTTATTGCCTAGTAATTCCTGCAGAGGGCAGGATCCCATCCCTTCTGGGAAATGTTTGAGAACCACCCCAAAACTTACACTGTACTCACTGCACACTTAGTGTGGGGCATCCAGCCTGAGGTTCTCTAAACTCTGTTGCTCGGCGAACAAGAAAACCTATCAGTGTTATAGACACTGCATTTCTTCGAGGGAAATGCTTCTGGTCTTCAGTGTCATAATGGCAGAAATCTGAAGCACAAACAGAATCTGAGTTACGGATTTGGCTTTAAAGAAAAAAATAAGTTCTCTGAAAAAGAGCTTGGTTCTTTCTGGAATCCAACTGCAGAGTCTGGGAAGCTAGAGAATTTGGATCTTTCAGACATAAGACATTCTTGACTTTGATCTTGCTACTCATAATCAATGTGTGAATGTTGGTTTTTCGGGCCCCACCAATTTTTTTCCTATGGTCTTCTCCTAAAATCTCTCTATGGGGAGAATCCTTTTATGTATTTTCTTTCCATTTTCACTGAATGAGACTATTAGGATTCAGCAATTAAATCTTATAACTGTTTTGGGGAATCATCTGTCTTTAGGAATTCTTCATTAGTTGTTTTAAGCACTCAGAACAAAACATAAAGGAAAACACATAGCAAAAAACAAGTATAAGCACAACCAGTCCATTCTGAGGGAGATCAGCCCTGGGTGTTCTTTGGAAGGACTGATGCTAAAGCTGAAACTCCAGTACTTTGGCCACCTCATGTGAAGAGTTGACTCATTGGAAAAGACTCTGATGTTGGGAGGGATTGGGGGCAGGAGGAGAAGGGGACGACAGAGGATGAGATGGCTGGATGGCATCACTGACTCGATGGACGTGAGTCTGGGTGAACTCCGGGAGTTGGTGATGGACAGGGATGCCTGGCGTGCTGTGATTCATGGGGTCGCAAAGAGTCGGAGACAACTGAGCGACTGAACTGAACTGAACTGAAGCACAAACACAAATAAAAAGGCTATCACTCTGAGGTTCCGGGTCAAGGTTCACTGTTTTTGGTCCTCCTATCAAGATCCATCTTAAACACACATTCTTCTTAACAGTGTGTGGCATCAAGGTCACATGCTGCGACTCTCCTCATGATTTTCTGAATCATCTGTTAATCACCAGCAATGTATTATTTTTTTGTTTTGTTTTTACCACTTTGGATGCAATTTTTCATTAGGATATCCACTGAGATAGATCCCATAAAAAAGAAGAAATGTTACCCATGTATACCAGCTTAAATACAGGTGAGAAGGGCCTTGTTCAGCAGATTGGGCTGATCCCCCAGGCTATGTAGGGTCTGTTTTGGTGAAAACCCATCTGGAGGAATGACTTGAGGTGGAGACCTGGGGACACTTGGCCAAGTCAATGTTCAAGATTTGTTTCTTCTGATGCAGAAGAACCTGTTAATTATGATGTATTTAAATTCTTTCAATGTGCTATTATCATAATTAAATACATAAGTGATAAGAAATATAGGTTTTTGGACTTGGAAAGTAATTTAGAATATCTGGCTCAATCTTCCTCATTTTATAGATGTAAACTGTGGTCTTAGGAGACTGTATCCCAGACCCCCAGTGGCAAGGCTGAGAGCAGAAACTAAAGAAGGAGAAATAACCAAAGAGGTTTGGCATTGATGTGTGCCTGTAAATTCTAGCATTTTAGGTTTTCTTCTCTGTATGTCATCAGAAAACGGAATTCTGCTTTTTAAAAGCATCTAGGGAATGACTGACACATTGGCCATGAAGATAGATGTAGAATTAGAGTTTTGACTTTCCATAAATGAGCTCCCTGACACCAGTATTGAATGTATTCTCTCTTCTCTGGACTGTTCCTTAAACACCTGGAGAGCAAAGAGAGCAGTCTGCAGTCTTCCAGGTGTCTTTCAAAACTGAAATTCTATAATTTGAAATTGTTATCTGAGTATTCTTAAAATATAATAATAATGATATACTGAAGCAAAAACAGAAAAGAATCAGTTGGTTTTACAGAAATCATACCATATTGAAGGGAATGTGCTTGGATATCAAGAGTTTTAAATTTGACAAGATCCCAGCATTTAATCCCTCATACCTTTGTCTAGTGTTATTCTAGGGAAGAGCCCTTTAACAAAGTTTTCCTTTCATTGCTTCATAAAATTTTCAAATGACAATCTCTTTAAATTCTAATTTTCTGAAATCCATGCAGTTCCTCTGGGCAGTTGCTGGGTGGCAGCAGAAGTGCTGAAGTGGTGGCCTATAGAGAAAGAATGGCAGAAGGGCTTCAAGGCTCATTGGGTGCTGAGTGTATGCCCTAGTCCTCATGGCCAGTGAATGACACAGCTGGAAGGGCTCATAGGGCTGCGACTGGTAGGGGAGGGAGGAATTTTTCCTTTCTCATTGTTTGTCACCGGTCCTTTGAAGAGGGTGGTAAATAATTATGGTAGCTGCTACAGTTTATTAAACAGCCACTGTGGGCCAGGCACTGCATTAGGCTCTTTAGATATGTCATTGTGAATTCAAATATCACCATTAGCAAGGTGGTATTTTCCCACCTTTCCCCCCGCCCCCCATTTTACAGATATTATTCCCATTTTACAGATGAGGAAACTGATGAAAAGAAAGATTATCTGAACCATCTTTGAGGCCACAAGGCCAGCCAGTGCTTTATCTGGGCTGAAACACAGGATCCCTATGACACCAAAATCTAGACTTTTCTTATCATGGGGATGCTGAAGAAATAAAGATAAAGCCAACAAAAGAAATCCCATCTCTGTTTTTGAGTTGAATTAATCAATGAGTCAGGGAAAATTTTGACTAGAGAGAGAATATTAATGTCTGTTTCCAATATTTTAGTGTCCTGGAATCTGCAAGACCTTTGCATAGTCAGTATTTGCATTCACACACACATGTACACACACACACAGAATCTCATAATAAATGCAGTAGGGTTGGTTAATTTTTAATTTTTTAAATGAAGAAACTGAGGCTCACTTGAAAGAGAAGTCGTCTTGGTAAAGTCCTCAGTAAACAGAAGACTTGGGTCTCCTGATCTTTAGGCTGGGATATTTTCACCAAACTACACTGCCTTGAAGAGATGGGCTATTTTCTCTACATGGGCTGTCCTCTAAGATCAGTTCAACCAGGACTTCCCTGGTTGCCTAGTGGTTAAACATCCACCTGCCAATTCAGGGTATGCAGGTTCAATTCCTGGTCCATGAAGATTCCACAGGGCTTGGGGCAACTAACCTGTGTGCCACAATCACTGAGTCTGCACTCTAGAGCCCTTGGGCTATAACTACTGAAGCCTGCTTGCCCTAGGACCCATTCTCTACAAGAAAAGCTACCTCAATGAGAAGCCTGTGAACTGCAACTGGAGAGTAGCCCCTGCTAAACACAACTAGAGAAAGCCCAGAGCACATCAATGAAGACCCAGCACAGTCATAGAGAAATAAATAAATACATGCCCCCCAAAATAAGTTCGACCAAAAGTAGAGGAACAGTCTTGGGCCTTAATGTATAGAATTGAGATGTTCTCCATCCATTTGATGGCCTCTGTCTTTCAACACTAGCTGACTCCAGCCCACATTTATGATGATGCCTGTGTAAGCTGCAGCAGCTTCCAAAGTTCTGCACAGGGTAGATGTTTCACTTAGCTTGCCCATCGTGCACGTAAAGAAACTGTGAACATGTTGCTTCTTTACTGAAGGCCCTCTGCTGGTGCCAACTTTCAGATAAACTTAGCTACATGCATCCTAGCAGGAAATAGAGAAGAAAGTAATCTAGATATCTTGGTTATTGTACATGCTTATGTGATACATTATTTATTTGGGGGTAGAATATACATAAGAACTTCTTTTGAATCTTGAATATTGGAGGTTGTATCAGAGAACTTCTAGAACTAGAATGAGCCTTAGAGATGATCTAAGTCCAAAAGTGGGGAAGTTATTTATTTAAATCAAACTCCTTTACAAAGTCATGGGTGACTGGGGTGTCCTGATCCCTTAGGATGGAGCCTGGGCTTGAGAGCCAAATAAATGTCAATTTGAATCCTGACTCTATTATTGACTGGTAGTAAGACCAGAAGTTAAACTGTTGATGTCTCTGAGTCCCAGTCTCATCTTTAAAAACAGAAATAATTATAACTACTTTGTAGTGTAGTTGGTCAGTCTAAATAAGCGAGTATATTTGAAAGCCTGGTGCTTATATACTCTGTCTTTCTTATCTACCCTGATGCTCTGTGTCTTTCATTTGGTTTGGATTCTTAATGAGATCATGTGTTTTGGAGTTTACAGCACAAATGAGCTACATGATACAGGAGCACAGCTCAGTCCTTGATGGGAAAAATACAGTGCAATCAATCCCTTTTTAATTTATTTACATCATAAGTTAACCATGTTATAGCATGCTTTTCCCATATGTAGTTTTAGCATCTATTATTACACTGGGATCTGCTTTGACTTGTATTTCTGAACCTGTATAATTAAGTGTTATATTATAGTGGGCTTCACAGCACTGGGTAATGAAAAGAACTCTGGCCTTGTAATCAGCGGGATTTTGTGCCAATTCTACCAGGCACTAGCTGTGTGATTATAAATGCCTCCTTTTCTATGTATGAGGATTTTAGTTCAGGTGATCTGTAAGGTTCTGATAAGTTTTTAGATTTGATTTGTCTATATTTTCTTCCACTGGTATATATTGAGACCTCTGTTTATTATGTCTGCATTGTGCCTCTCATGGGTGTGAGCAAGTGTCATTCTTCTAACTCAAATCAAATTAATTGTGCAAGATTTAGGGGCTTCCCAACCTTACACCTCTATTGATAAATTGAGTAGGGTTTTAGTTACTTTTTGTTGTTGTTGTTTTGGTATTAATTGCAGAGCCTCAATACTAAACAAGATCAGCAAGTTCACGAGTCAGCTTAGGCAAGGATGGACCTTTACAAAGTACCCCAGGTTACAGGAAGATGGCACTAGAGATTCTTGTCTTAGAAAAATGATGAGGCTTGGGATCTGGAATGGAATAGAATCACAGAATCACTAAATCGGAGACCACCCAAAGCAGATACCTTCTTTCCAGCAAACTGGATAGATGGTTAGCCAGTCTCTGTTTGCAGGCTTCTGGTAAAAGAGAATTCACAACTTCTCACTTTGTCTCTCCCATTCTGGGAAGCTCTGGTTCAAATGATCTTTCCTGTATTGAGTTGAAATAAGCTCCTCTTGAAGCTGTCACCTGTTGGTCATAGCTCTCTGTAGCTACACAAAATGAACCTCTCTGTAGCTATACAAAATGAAGAATCAGTTCATTAATTCAACAATTATTGAGTTCCTATTATATGGTAAACACTGTGCTGAGCTCTGGATAGGCAAAATATATCTTCCCCCCACCCCCCACACCAAGGGGCTTATAGTGTGGCTGAAGAGCTAGACAAGTACAATGTCAGCTGCAGTATGATGAAGCAATTGCTGCTACATGAAAACAAGTGGTTTAGATCCCGTGGGAAGCACATCTTATTTAGGTGAGGAAAGATATACCAAAGAGTTTGAAAACCTCCTTCATCTCTATTCTCTGCAGGGTAACTGCACTTCCAGGATGTAATAGGCAGTGTAATTTTGGAAGTCACAGAAAGACTTGGGAGACTTGAGTTCTAAACCCAGTTTTGCTACCATTGTCCCAGTGAGACATGGAACATGTCAGTCAGTCCATTTCCAGTAGTGAAAGTGAAAGTTGCTCTGTCGTGTCTGACTCTTTGTGACCCTATGGATTGTAGCCTGCCAGGCTCCCCTGTCCATGGAATTCTCCAGGCAAGAATACTGGAGTGGGTAGCCGTTCCCTTCTCCAGGGGATCTTACCAACCCAGGAATCATACCAGGGTCTCCTGCACTGCAGGAGGATTCTTTACCAGCTGAGCTACATTTTCAGTAATAGAGGCTGCAAATAGCACCATTTCAGGTTTCTAGTCCTGGACATTTTAAAATAAACAGTTGATACACTCATCTGTTGAATCTCCCAGTACTTCCCTCCTCTTTATTTCTGTTCCTCACTAGTCAGCCTAGAGTAGAAAATCAGCTTTTGAACTGTGGTGTTGGAGAAGACTCTTGAGAGTCCCTTGGACTGCAAGGAGATCCAACCAGTCCATCCTAAAGGAGATCAGTCCTGGGTGTTCATTGGAAGGACTTATGCTGAAGCTGAAACTCCAGTACTTTGGCCACCTGATGCCAAGAGTTGACTCATTGGAAAAGACCCTGATGCTGGGAGGGATTGAGGGCAGGAGGAGAAGGGGACAACAGAGGATGAGATGGCTGGATGGCATCACCTACTTGATGGACATGAGTTTGAGTGAACTCCAGGAGTTGCTGATGGACAGGGAGGCCTGGTGTTCTGTGATTCATGGGGTCGCAAAAAGTCGGACACGACTGAGCAACTGAACTGAACTGAACTGAATTCTCCCTGTGTCTGGGCCTTATCAAGTTTCCTGAGTCCCCCTCTTCCACACCTTGTGTTTGCATTGGGGTGACCCTTAGCTTGGGTCTGAACTGTTCTCAGCATTAAATTAAAAAGCACTGAGGACTTCCCTGCTGGTCCAGTGGTTAAGACTTTGCCTTCCAATGAAGGGGTTCAGATTTGATCTCCATTTGGGAAGTTCAGATCTCACATGCCTGGCAGGCCAAAAATCTAAAACATAAAACAGAAGCAATAATGTAACAAATTCAACAAAGACCTTAAAAATGGTCCAAAAATCTTTCAAAAAATAAAAAGCATTAAATTAAAAGCACACTTAGAGACACCCACAGAATTTTTAAACATGCCCAGGCGTATTAGAAGTTGCCCCTGGGATCTTTCCATTGACCAGCACAAAAAAAGATGACTCAGGCTATGTCTGCCTACTCCTATGTGGAAATAATGTTGCATTTGTCTGAAAGCCAGTGAAAAAAAGATGTAAGCTGAAGATGGCCTGATGACAGATTATTTTGTACCCCAAATGCCTTGATATCTCAAATCGTTTATTTAAAAAAATTTTCCACTCTAATTTTTTTCTGATCCTTGGAGGAATTAGAGAAAGGGCTAGTTGACCAGACTCAGAAGTCTGAGAAGTCTTTTAGAGCTGAGATAGCCATTACTCTCACCTGTTTCTGCCAAGCTCTGATAATTTTTTGTAACTAACGTAAAGTGAAGATATTGGATGAATGAGACATCACACAATCACTAGAGAGAAATGTCTTAACGATGAATATGGAATCCAATCTTAAGTCCCATTACATAAAATACTATTTTCTTTGAGATAGGAAAAAAAAATATAATTGTCATTTGTTTGGTCTGTCTGGGTAAATTTCATGGTCAATGCCAATCTTTCTTGGAGCTTTTCATATTATGCAGAACTTAGAACATGGACGCAAAGAGATAGTGGACTCACTGAATTTTGGATTTTGAATGCCTCTCACGTGTATGGTGGGGAGAGTAGTAATTAAGGTGTGGGACTTAGGTAGTAGCATCGAGAATTCTCTAAAACCGTGTTAACAGAGTATAGATTTTCTAATGCAATTTCAATAAGCTTTCACCATTGATCCAAATTTTTGCCAAAGAATCCCCAGGATTTGCTATATCCTCTTTTTTTTTTTTTTTTTTTTTAAATAAGGCTCATCCCTCAGCCTGGCAATAAGTTTTTCTCATCAACTTAAATATATTTGGAGAGAGTTGATTAATTTTTTTAATCATATTTAAGAACATATGAATAGCTATCAATTCCTACCTTCCATTTAATTTTAATCTATACTTCTTCTAAAGCAAATACAAGCCAGTAAGTTTTCCTAAGAGCATATCTTGGAAATGTAGTGAATTTTTATATATGTATAAAAGTGAAGTTTATTATTGACTGTAATAATTTTAACCATTTATTTAAACCATTTAAACAATATTTAAACCATTCATTTATCAAAACTTTACTGAAGTTAAGGCACTGCACATATTTATGCCATTTGATTGTTCTAAGAAGAGAATAGAAAATGCATCAACTATAGGGAGTCCCGAGGCCTTTTCTCTTTTGACTGAACTCCTCCAAATCAAGCTTCTACTTGATAACTTGGCTCAGACACCAGGCAGCATGCACAAAAGTAATATTTTGAGCCAGGTTCAAGCGATTTGTTTTAATAGAATAAACACGCATTGGATATGAATATGTGCATATCAATATCTCTGGTGTAGTGACATAGAGTTAAGTAACACAGTCCTGCTATAAAAGGTGTGTTTTGCAATAGTTAATTTGAGCATAAGGCTTCCCAGTTGGTGCAGTGGTAAAGAATCCGCCTGCCAATGCAGGAAATGAGAGGCTGGGGTTTGATCCCTGAGTTGGGAAGATTCCCTGGAGTAGGAAATGGCAACCCGCTCCAGTATTCTTGCCTGGAAAACCCCATGGACAGTGGAACCTGGCGGGCTATAGTCCATGAGGTCGCAAGAGTCTGACACATCTGAGCGACTGAGCACACACGCGCACAATTTGAACATATGGACAGCTGTGCTTTAGGGTGTGGTTAGCTTATGCCATTGGAGCAGAGTTGACACCAGAGAGAATTCACAGAGTTGTGGCTCTATCCGGGGAACATAAAGGAAGTGGTTTATGACATGACTTTGAAGGAGAGAGCTAGGATATTGGTGGGGAACTGGGATGTAAAGAGAGGATTAGGGGAAGAGGGTGGTCCAGGTGGAAGGTACAACAAAAATAAAGTCACATGGTCAGGAAAGAGCAAGGAAATACAGAGAAGAGTGAGTGGAGTTTATTATTTATTAAGTATAATGAAGGCATAGGGAATGATAAGGCTAGAGATGGGGCCAGATAACGGACGGAGGATCTGGATACCAGGATAAAGTGTTTGTGCTTTCTTGGTGGCAGTGGAGCTACTACTAAATTGTAAATGAGGAAGTGCATCCATTTAACAAAACTTTTCTGAAGTGCCCTGTATAGGTCAGACAGTATGTAAACTACTGAGAATTCAAAGAAAAAAAATAGACAATCTCAAACCTCAAAATCTTCAGCAAGAAGGAGAAGCAAATACAATTAATTTAATGCAGGTATCAGTACTGAGAGGCATATCTTGTTCACATAACTAAGGGGTTATGGAAAGTTTCTTAAAGGCAATAAACCTTAAGGACTGGATGGGAATCATTTAAGTGGCAAAGAGAAGTTCTGCTCGAGTAAGACCCCTGGAGAAGTTTATATGATTGTTAATCCAGGGAACACTGGGAAGAGAGATGTGAGTGGGAGGAATGGGGAGAGAAGGATGGGGGCGGGGGGATGCCAGTTAGGAGGCTGCTGCAATAGAATAGGTAAGAGAGGATGAGCCTGGACCTTTGAGATGGCTGTGAGGATGAAGAGAGGGTGACAGCTATGAAAGAACCAACAGCAGTGGATCTTGATTTGATGCTGGAAGTGGGAGCTGGGGTAGAAATTGCAGAAGTGGAAAAGAATGAGAAAAGGACTTAAAAATAGCAACGATTGGAAGTCTGAGAGGTGAGGAAGATGATGCCACTTTTGTTAGAGAATACAGCAGTCAGGAGAAGCTGGTTTCAGGGGAAGTGCATGGAATTCAGTGTTGAGTAACTACTGAAAAGCAGAATAAGCAAACTCTGTAAAACTGGGCCATGAGCAAAATTCTTGGGTTATGATGTTATAGTTCCTCCTCCTTCCCTCCTGGAAAATTTCAGGCCATAGGACAAGTGGCCAAATACGGCTTCAAGCACATTCTAAAGTGTTGTTGTCTAGGGCAAAAAGATCTTGTGTATTCACTGTAAAGTGTAAAAACCAGATATTGTTAACAATTCTTTGGCTTGGCCTATAGATGTTCTAAATAATACCTTGGGATTATTTATGATGACAGGTTTGGAGTTCTTCTTGGAACATATACCTGCCCCCTTAAGCAAACTGCTTCCTGGGGAGGAGACCAACAGAGGCAGGGTTTTTTCCAAACACCTAATTTTCATTTCTCCACCCCCCCCTTTTTTTAAACTTAGTAGGTAAAATTAGTGATTCCTGGACCGCATACATATATTTAATGACCCCAGATGCTTTAGGGATGAATCATGGTGGCCTCCTCTCTTTGCCTCCTTATTACTTCATTTCCAACTCCATTTCTGTCTCCACTGTAATTGCAGCGCTGGGTGAGACACTGCTGAAGGAGGAATTAGCTGAACTGTGGTGGTTTGGCAACAGAAAGGTAGAGAGGAAATAACATGGAACAGGAGGTCTGTGTGAAACATGTAGCCTTGTGGCTTTCTGCCCAAGCAGGGCAGTTTCTCTTACAGTTCCCGGCCCTCTTAGGGCTTTCAAGACACTGAACGTGAGATGGGGGCCAGGTCATATGCTGTTTTTGTTCTTTCTCAATATCATTATCTGGCTATGAAGGGACACCTTAAACACAGATCTATGCACACACAACACCTCCTACTAAGATCTTCGGGGAATTTCAAAACCACATGCACGTTTCAGAAAGAGTTCATTCAAAGTAAAGAGACAAATTGATTTGGGTTGTCTGATAGTTTGATGGAAGAAAAAATGCAGAGAGTAGGATGAAGTTAAAAATAGGAATACACTATAGCTCTATTCTGTTAGAAGCAAGATTTTTTTCCTTAATTTTTTTTTTGGTAACTCTGTGCTGTGTTCAGTAGCTCAGTCTTATCCAACTCTTTGAGATCCCATGGACTGTAGCTCTCCAGGCTCCTCTGTCTATGGGATTTCCCAGGCAAGAATACTAGAGTGGGTTTGAACTAATGCAGGTTCCTCCTGCATTAGTGGTGGATTTTTTACCACTGCACCACCTGGGAAGTCCTTTTGTAACTCAAGCTTCCCCAAATCAAAATGTGTCACTTACTAGGGCTCTGCAGTTAGCACATGTTTGACCAATGGGCAGAATATAGAAGACTACATGAAAGTTCATAACCTCAAGTGCTGAAAGCCAGTTATCAATCAGGGAGACCAACTGTTGGAAAACTATGTATTGGCAACATCAAAACAGATGCACTGGGAAGCATGGGTCTCATGGACCCATGAATTAGAGTGTAGCTTCCAGCTTTCTTAGTCCAGTTCCATAGTCCATTTTGGAATTGCTGCTAGTTGGCAGAGGGAAACTGGTATCTGCTCTGACATGCTCAGAAATGGGGAACTCATTACCTCTTCAGGCAGCTTCCCTCGTTGTTTAATCAGCTATAATTCTGACAGCCTTCTTCTGTTTTGCCAGATTTGGTCTGTCATTGCTTCTTTTGCCCCTGTAACCAAATGGAAGCCTTTAGTTCTTCATATCCATAAACACGTTTCTGATTTGTGAACATATTATTTTTCAGGTTTTGTGTCTCAGGCTGTTTGACACAGGACTTTCCCTTCTATCAAAGACCTCTGTCGCTATGCCCTCCCTCACACCTCTACTTGCTTGATTTAGGCTTGGTGTCTTTCCTTTCTGTGATGGTTATCTTTATGGAGTTAAAATGATGCTGCGATACCAAGGCTCAGGAGCAGCAAAGGGTAACCAACTTATCATCTGTGTCATCAGAGAGAGTGCTTCCAAGGTGAGCATTTGGGTAGTGGTCACCACTCCTCCAGGTGAGGAGGAAGGGAGCAGGGGCCTGGAGGTCAGGTGGTGTCTTGGGTCTTCCAGTCAAGCATGGGGTGCCAGAAGCTGATGCTGAGAAGTGGACTGACTTATAGACCAAGCAGATGGCTCATCCAGGCCCATGATGTCCCATTTCAGTAATGTGGTAAATGATGCTATGAGGAATGCCTGTCTCCACCCATCTCATTATAGTCCATGTGTTCATTCCATCAGGTTGAATATGGCATTGTGAAAGGAGAAAAGTGCCAAGCATTGTTCAGGGTCTTAGGAAGTGTGTACATAATATAAAATAATGGAATTCCACAAGTCAAACCTTTCAGGATGTAATTGAGGTCAAATATGTTCTAGGCTGGAAGTCAGCAAGCTTGTCCTCTTACTTAAAGGAATAGATAATAAATATATAAGACTTTGTGGACCATACAGTGTCTATTACACTACTCAGCTTTTCTGTTATGGAATAAAAGGAACCATAGACAATATATAAATGAATGGATGTGACCATGTGCTAATAAAGCTTTCATAAAATTATAACAGGCAGTGGGCCATTTTCAGCCACAGGCCCTAGTGTATCAGTCCCTGACACAGAAGGCAGACAGTTAGTGTAGTGGAGCCATAGTCCTTGGCAGCTTATAGCAAGGCCCTGTTATGTCCTGTTCAACATTCCTCTGGGTGATTCAGTTCAAGGCGGAGGGCACACCTGGTTAATCTGCAGATTTCAGGAAATCCAGAGTGTTCTCTAATATATTTTGCAACATGACTAGGGTGCTGAGAGAGGAATGATAGTTTAGTGGCTAAGAGCACTGCCTTTGAGTTAGGTGGACCTACATTTAAATTGTAACTCTGGTGCTTTCTATTTAGAGGAATTCCTACTAACCTGTGTAAGTTATTCATTCTCTTTGAGTTTTATTTTCCTCATTTATAAAATAGGCATATTTTTACTTGTCTAAAGGGTAGTTGTAAGGATTAAATTAGATGATGTATATAGAGTGTTGAATACAATATCTGACATATAGTAAACCCTCAGTGAAAGGTAGTATGAGTAACCTCACTGAATCAGTTACAGAAACAAAGGAAGCTGTCTGGTCTGGAGGAGAACTCGCGTAAGCTAATTCATCACACTGAGGCAGGATCTCCTGACTGCTACTTTACATTGTGTCTAGGGACATTATCAACCCGACTTTGAATGAACAGTGCAGAGAAGTGATTCCTCTTTAGCCAAGTGTTTAAGGAAAGTTACAGAGGGGGAAACTTGTGAATAAAAGGGTTGACTGGGTCCAGTCCTTCACATAGGCAAGCAATTAGAAGAGGAAGTCTCTAAACAAGGAGTTAGAATATTCTGAATATTCTATTAAACCACAGGATTTTAAAGGAAAACCTCTGACCTGAATCTGTAGTCATTTTCTGTGATCTGTATGGTTAGGTGGGACTCCTATTGCAGAGGACAAGAAGGAATAGTGATATTAGCACACCTTCTCTTTTGCTACGTAGGGGTTTTGCTTTTAATATCAATCCTATATTGTTATCAGCTGTTTACAGGAGTATTGCCATGCTGGACTTGAAGATATTTTAGATGGTGAACTGGGTTCTACTTAGTTTTGTGTTGCTCTAGACTAGCAGAGTATAAGAGAAAATATTATATATATATATATATATATATGTATGAGAATCATACTTTAAATGAAAAATTAGCTAGGAAAAAATACATCATAGCCTATGAGATATGGTAAATTCTAAAAGGAAATGTGGTCTAGTCAGCAAAGCTTTGCTTATGTTCATTACAGAAGAGAAACTATCTAAAAATCACCTCATTCTCATTTTTATAAAACAGAGAAAGAACAATAAAGTAAAATGAAAAGGACTGAGAAACTAGAAATTGAAAAAATAACAGTAGAAGTTAGCAGAATAAACATGCAAATTGTCTAAAACCTGACTCATTTTAAGTCAAACAAGGACGATAAAGCGATCACTAATATGAAAGCAGAGTATTAGGCATTAAAATCACTAATGTTAGACAGAAATAGATAAAATAAGGAATGAGAAAAGAGTACAACCACTTCTGGAGAAAAGGTTAAGATAATCATAAGGGAACACTACAAACAGCTCCACGGGAAAATATTTGACATCTGAAAGGAAACTGATGATTTCTTGGTAAAATGTAAAATTAATTCAGGAAGAAGAAAACTCAATATCACCTATTTTCATGGAAAATATTAGAAAAATGAGTCAAGGGCTGTCAACTGTGCATCAAAACTTATATCATTTCTTCCTTGTTCATAAGCACTTAAGATACCTATAATGGTTTTTAAGCTATTAGAAAAAAAGAATATGAATGGCTTTAGTGAAATGAGGCTCGATTTATTGAATAAATATATTAGTAATAAGAACTGAAGAACTTGTGGCTCCATTTTATGTCATGCATATCCACTTACCCCATTTTTGCACTTTCCTAAGTTGCAACATAGAAACAAGGACATAAAAACTTCTCTCATGTACCTCCTTAGGGCTAAGGAAAAGTTACACCAATGGAGATTTGGAAAAGCCTTGGATCTTCCATTAAAGAGGAGCTGATGGTCATGATGGAGAGAACATAGGACTGGCAAACAGCCTGGTTTAAAGTACTAAGCCTATCATTGCTTTTTCCATTACCTTTGGTCAGTTAACCCCTCTGAGCCATAGCTTCTCTGTAATATGGGGATGATGCGATCAGTATTATAGGGTTATAATAAGGATGAATGGATATAACACACGTAGCAGCCACTGTTATTTCCCATCCAGCAACCACTTTCCACTTCTTCCATTCTAGTCAGAACCAGTTTTATTAAGTATCCATTTTCTTCTGAGAAGTCATGTGATTTAGAGAAACTGATCTCCAGCCCTTGAGATGAGTGATGAGTAAGCTTCTCTCGTCAGTCAAGTCTTTAGGAATCAGTGTATGACCCAATTCAGACACAATAGCTAACATGTAATAGGACTTTCTATGAACCAGATGCTGTTACAAAGTCCTCACATACATTTACATATATCCTATGAGGTAAATACTGTTAATTAACCTCATTTTATGAATAAGGAAATTGATGAACAGAGAGGTTAAGTAACTGGTCCAAGGCAACCCAGTTAATAAGTTGTAGATCTGGGTTCAAACCTAGGAGTTTGGCCCCAAAGTCTTTATTCCTAAACACTAAGCAATACTGCTTCTTACCTAATAAAAGCCTGTAAGGACCATATATAACTTTATAAATAAACAATCAAAATTTAATTGGTATTTTTTTCATCTTCCTTAATTTCTAAATGGGCTTCCCTGGTGGCTCAGATGGTAAAGAATCTGTCTGCAATGCATGAGACCTGGGTTCCATCCCTGGGTCAGGAGGGTCCCCTGGAGAAGGGAATGGCTAAACAATTAAATAATTACTGTATAGGTTTCACAAGGACTGAATACTAGTTGAGTAGGCAAATTTTTGTCCTCCATGACTTCAGCTTTCTGGTTTGACTCTTTTTCCTGTTCATGTATCTATTAGCTTAATATTTTTTCTTCTTATCCCTGGGTCCAAACCAGCACCCAGAAAAGGTTCTGAAAGTCACCCACAAGGAGATTAGAAAGGGTTGCAAATAGGCTGAAAGAGTTCCCTAACCCAGGGCAATGTCAGTGTGCATCATAGCACTTTCCAAAATAAATGAAGCATGAACAGTGGAATTTTAGGCATCAGCCAGTGGATGAATGGTGTTATTTTGGGCAGTGGGTCACCCAGGCGCTCCTGAAATCATATCTTGTAGGCGTTTGTGTATTCTTTCAGGATGCCAGGCCAACTCTGACTGCGGCTTCGGCACACTTTTATCTGCCTGGACACGCAGTTCAGAAGTCACTGAGAGTAGGGGAGAGGGCATAAGACACGTGGTTTTGAGCCTCATTTTGCGTTTGCTTCCTTTCTCCTTCGATTTCTTTCCTCTCTCTTATTCTTTTTCTCTAGTTCTCCCTTGTCTGTTTTCTGCCCCCACTCCCTTAATCTCCTCTCTGTTTTCTGTTCTCTCTTTCCTTTCCTCCCTCCCTCCTCCTCTGTTTTAGTCCCTGTCGCCACTCCCCTCTGCCCCCCACTCTCTTTTTACCCTCTTTCTATCTTTCTTTCGTAGCTTCTCTAAAGAAATCATACTTTCTGGATTTTCAACAAAAATTGCCTTAGGGCTCTTCAAGGATATCTTTCCCATCTCCTTGTTTTGATTACTTTGAATAGGTATACACAGCTGGCCCCTTTTCTTTTTGAGTGAAACCACAATCCACTCAGCAAATCATTGCTTTTCATTTTGCTGGCTGGAGGGAAAAAGTATCAGATAGGTGAGATGAGGATGTGGACCGGGGGATGGGAAGATAATGACAGATTTGATGATAATTAATATTTTCTGTGTCTGAATAGTGAAAGTCTCGTCCAAGTCCCCCAGCCAAGCTCAAGTTAAACTCTTGGTGTGTGGGTTTAAGAGCTCTGCAACCTGGCATGCTAGGGCTGGTTCAGAGGGAGTGATGCTGTGTATGTGGAATTTTGTGGTTGTCTTTTATTATTATTACTGAGTAAACCATGCATATCTAAAAAGGAAATTTTAAGTCAACCCACTCTCAAGTTGAATTAATATACTGGGTCTAAGTTACCTTGCCCATAATTTAAATTACCAGAAGGTTTATGTATTAATCATTAAAAGCTTTGGAGTTCCTCAACCATTCATTTTCATTTTTATATCAAACCTCAATTATTTGTGCCTTATGTTTGTTCCTATTTTTATTTTTAAAGTAATGGGACATCTTAGATCTGATGGACTGCTAATCATTTTCAGATCCATTAAATAGGTCACTCACTAGTCACTTCAGTCGTGTCCGACTCTACGAGACCCTGTAGACGGCAGCCCACCAGGGTCCCCCATCCCTGGGATTCTCCAGGCAAGAACACTGGAGTGGGTTGCCATTTCCTTCTCCAATGCGTGAAAGTGAAGTCGCTCAGTCATGTCTGACTCTTAGCGACCCCATGGACTGCAGCCTACCAGACTCCTCCATCCATGGGATTTTCCAGGCAAGAGTACTGGAGTGGGGTGCCATTGCCTTCTCCGATTAAATAGGTATTCAGTTTCTTTCAGAGTTTAAGTCTGGGAATGCCACCTATGTGACTCAGGTTTTATTCTGTCTTTTCTCTCAAAAAGACAATGAATCATTTCTTTTACATCAATAATGAAAATTAATAAACAAAATATTATTTTCTTATAACATGACTCGGCAATTTTATTTTATTTTTTTGGCAATTTTAATGGTATGAAATTAGAGTGCTTTATTTATTTTTTAAATGTTTTGCTAGAGAGTAATGGGATGCAGTTAGAGTTCACTGACTTTGAAATTGATGTTCTCAACAATATCCTTAAAAACAATATTGGATGGAGTCATAAATACCAAGAGGGAAGGTATTTTCATGATGGAGAATGGTTAGCAGTGACCAGTCAGTCACTCGTTCCATAAACATCTGTTAAAACTGAACATGGCCAGGAATTGTCACTCTGCTCCTACCCCACCACTAACCATTTTGTTTAATCCTCATGTTAGCTATGGAAGATAAAAATTATTTTCTTCTTACTAAAAACAGGAAAAGTTAGGTGTGGGGAGATTAAGTGACTCATCTAAATCACAGAGCTAGAAACTAGCAGACCCAGGATCTAAATTTGGCTTTTTGTTAAAAATATCTGGACAGAGGAATTGACGCTTTACACTTTGCCATTTTTTATGTTTTGCAACAGACAAGATGCCTGGAGACTTTCTTCCTTCTCCTATGACCAGAACTGTATTAAAAGCAGGGAAGATCAAGGGCATTTTACAGAAAAACGATGCATAGATATTATAAGGACAGGTGTCCGGCATGGTCCCACATGTATTCCCAAGTTTTGGATCAATGTTTTCCCATTAATTTTAGGAAGAAAATGTTCTCCCTATCCTCTGTTCTCATTTTTTCCCCTTTCAAATTCCCCACTCTTTCTTAAGAATGGTCTTTATTATTCTTCTGTAATACTGGTTGTCAAGTTGTTAGGAGAAGAAAGGTGTTACAAGTAGTTTGGAAAAGGATGGCGGACTCTGACTTGTGAATATTTCTCTCCAGTACCTGCCAGGACCCAGCAGACCTGTGGAAGGTGAGTCCATGGTGCTGCAGGGCTCCTTAGTGAGTCACTGAAGGAGTCAGAGAGGGAAGGGCCGTTCCACAATATCAGGCCCGATGTGTTCCGTGGAATCACACACGTAAGAGATGAGTTTGGTGTTCCAAGTAAATTGACATAGCAGCCTGCATAAAGTCAAGGATATTTTCCTGATACCCATCCAGAATGTTATTAGACTAATATTCACTGAGAAGGTCTAAAAGAGAGAAATGTTCTCCAAAGTTCTCTGATCATTGACCTCTTTCTTCACAGACTCTCTGCATGTAAATATCACAGGCACTATGCATAATTTAACTTATTTCATTAAAACATAAATTCTTTAACCTGAGGGTCAGGTATTTTACCTGAGGGTCAAAGAGGATAATTCACCTGCCCAAGGTCCTACAGTTCTAGTGGTCCAGATAGGAATTGAACTCAGATCTTTCTGACTCTGCAGCCCATGTGTGCTGTGCTAAGTCTCTTCAGTCGTGTCCAACTCTTTGCAACCCTATGGACTACAGCCTGCTAGGCTCCTCTGTCTATAGAATTCTCCAAGCAAGAATACTAGAGTGAGTTGCCATGCCCTCCTCCAGGGGATTTTCCCAACCCAGGGATCAAACAGGCAGGTTCTTTACCACTAGCGCCACCTGGGAACCACATGCAGCCTGTGATCTGCGCCTTATTCAATTCTGCCTGTACTTTCTCCATAGAGACTTCCCTGACTTTCCACACATGATTTGCCTTTTTTAAGTACTCTACTCCATTAATGCCATTTTGTATTATATATTTCTGAAGGCTATTTGTCTGGGTTTCCCAGGTGGCACGAGAGGTAAAGACTTTGCTGCCAGTGCATAAGACTGAAGAGACATGGGTTTGATCCCTGGGTTGGGAAGAGCCCCTGGAGGAGGACATGGCAACCCACTCCAGTATTCTTGCCTGGAGAATCCCATGGACAGAGAAGCCTGATGGGCTACAGCGCATGGCGTGGTTCAGAGTCGGACCTGACTGAAATGACTTAACACGAGAGCTATTATCTAGTCTGTATCAGTCTCGCTTGTGTGGGGGCCCTGCTCTCCAAGGCGGGATTCCAGAAGTCATGGTCTGACCCCTCACTTGACTTATCTGCTGCAATTTTCCTCCTACTTCCTTCTGCTAGAGATACATTGGTTTCCTTGGTGCTTCTTAAAAAACATCAAATGCTATGATTTCAGGTTCTTCGCATTTGCTCTTCTCTGCTGGGAACACCATTCTCCAGATAGCACATGTTTCAATCCCTCATTTTCTTCAACTTTCGGTTTAAATGTCACCTTCCCAGTACTCAGATCATCCTATAGGGGAAAAAAAAATTTTTTTCCCCTGTCCTATTGATCTTTTGCTTTACTCTGATTTATTTTGCTTTAAACCGCATATTTCTGCCACATATTATATATTTGTTTTCTTCTCTTCCATCTGCATGAGCCAGAAGGTGAACTCCTCAATAGCTAGGACTTGTTTTGATTCATGGCTGTATCCCCAGCATCTAGAACAGTGCCAGCCTAGAGTGGGAGCTCACATAATTGAGCTCCTTAGTTGACTAACTAAGTGAATACATTTTTATTCTGTGTTTCCCCACACCCAGGCCATGGGAGCAGATACTTCTTCCAAGCAAGAACCAATCTTATTCTCCCCCTCTTTAGAATTGGGACTGAGAGACACTAGGTAGGGATTGAGAATTGGATTGGGAGTAGGATGAGAAAATACATGTAACCTTAGAACTGGAAGCCAGCCATGTGTATGGGTATAGAGCAAAGTTTCTGGTCTTATTCCAAAGAGAGAATAATGATGAGACTGCAAAGAGGGAAGTTTAATCATAACACACTATATGTTCTTGGACAGAGGGAGATGGACTAGTTGTCTGGGTTCCTGGGAAGCTTTCTATTTTCTATTCTCTATTTCTTAGGAAACCAGGCTGCATTTCTCTACCAGGTTTGGGAAAAGACCTCTGCATCCTTATAATAAATTCTTTATTTTCCCTCAGGTGAACTTGAATGGTTTAGTTGTAGGGACTGTTTGTAGTTATTAAGATGAACAGTGGCTTAAACACTTAAACATTCAGGGCTTGCGTCTATGATGGCTCCCTGAAGCCATCAAAAATTCAGCCTCCTTCCATCTTTCCATTCTGTTGTCCTTTACTTGAAGACCACAGTATGCCTGCTTGTCACCTCATGGGCAAGATGGTGCTCGACCTCCTGGTCTCACTTCTGCACATCAGACAGGAAGAAAGGGGAAGGAGGAAGAGGCAAAGAATGTTTTCCTGCTGAAGCTTTGCCTTTTCATTTTGAAAAGAAAGTCTTCCTAAGGGAATTCAACTTAAATCTCCTTGTCTAGAAGCATGTTCCATTCCTGAGCAGAAAAATCAAGTATTTTCTTTTTGATTTAGATAGTAAAGGAAAAGGTTGCAAATGACTTTTGGTTCACTAATCAACAAACCTTGACACAAACAGAAGCCCAAAGAACCTGCTGTGTATCACAGAGTTGAACCTTAATTGGTCTCAATTGTTTTCTACATCTAATTTGAATGCAAGGCATTGAGAGAACAAACATACCTAACGGTTCTTCTGTGGCCTTCAGAGCACATCGTATACTGCTGGACGAACATGTATTCATATGCAAGTGTAATCATGGGTTTTAATTTGGTCTGAGAATCTTATTTTCCATGAGGGAAGGCTCAGCTCCAACCATATTAACTTCTATCTTCTCTGACTCCATCAGTATTCCTTGTCTAACTTTATGTTTTAACTATTCTACAGCTCCATTGTAAGCACTTGCTGATGGGCTGGGCCTTAACTTTCTTTTATACACATCTAACAAGCTATCTTCATGGACAGAACTCAATGAATTAGTTTGTGAATATACATATCACTGCGTACCAGATCTTAGAACTCTCTGTGTCAGAGGGTCTTTACTCATTTTTGGTACCATTTAATTTGTTTGTGTATTTTTTCTAGAATTCAAATGAAAGTAACATTTTATGTGGTTCTAGTAATAGATAAATAATAATTTGCCTATAGATATCACCAAATTCTTAAAGTTCTATAAAAGGAACATGACTAGAAACTTTGCTGAAAGTGATTAAAATGCTTGTTTTAAGTGGTCATCAGCTAACACTGTGATGATAGACTTTGGCTATTAGCACAAATGAGAGGGAAAGTGGAAGGCAGAAGATAACATGAGAAAAGAAATAAGAAATATTTTAGGACCCACTCCTCCTGCTGCCCCCACCCAAGAAGTCCAAAGGGTATTATTATGACTGTGATTTTTCCAAGAAAGCATTTCTAATATCTGAGCAATTTGCTCTGGGTACTGATGATTTCAGAAAGGGAAGTGTTCAGAGCTGCTGGTATTGCTTCACTGTTGTTCTAAGTGCTATGGGTATCACAGGTATCTCTCAGTATCACTGTCAGTTTGGTTGAAGATACTGAGTTAACATTGCCCAAAAAAATCACCAGGGGTTTCTAATGAGTGTTTAAGATACAGCATTTTCAATGATAAGTCAAATCTTGAAAACTTAACTCCAATGTGTCCATCTCTATAAATTTTTCCCCAACTTGAGGTATGGTTTTTAAAGAAAAAAAAATTAAGTGGGAGGATAGGGAAATATTTAGAGAACTGAGTATACAATGACAAAATAGGACTCTAACACCTAACTCTGCTGCTGCTGCTGCTAAGTCACTTCAGTCGTGTCCGACTCTGTGTTACCCCATAGATGGCAGCCCACCAGGCTCCCCCGTCCCTGGGATTCTCCAGGCAAGAACACTGGAGTGGGTTGTCATTTCCTTCTCCAATGGATGAAAGTGAAAAGTGAAAGGGAAGTCACTCAGTCGTGTCTGACTCTTAGCGACCCCATGGACTGCAGCCTACCAGGCTCCTCCGTCCATGGGATTTTCCAGGCAAGAGTACTGGAGTGGGGTGCTATTGCCTTCTCCAAACTCTATACTCAAGGAAATGAGCATTTTGATTTTTAACAAAAAGTTTATATCAGAAACAGAAATGGAGAAGAGAGAGAAAAAGAGATATTGCTGTGCAAAATGTGTGTGTACGTGTGTGTACATGTCCAGAGTTCAGCTAAATAGTAAAATTAGTTTTCACGTTTTTTGAATTTGAACCAATAATGCTTTTAAAAAAAATGGAGGATAACTGCTTTACAATGTTGTGTAGCTGTATACTGCTACACTTTTCTTTTTAAGTGAGTAATACATCGTATGTAACAAGCAGATGTTGCTATTTGTGAAAAACTGAGATTTTGTTTAGTTCTTTCTGGAATCTGTAATGAGATGGCAGCTAGAAATAACAACAAAATTTCAAAGGTCAACACACATTGCAGGAGGAAAGGAAAGGTTAGTATAGTGTAAAGAACTAATACGAAAAGTTACATACTCTTTACCATATAGTTTTGGGCTTATGCTTATTTTTAGGAAGAGTAAACACAGTCTACCCCATGACCATAAATCCCTAGTAATTGACACACAGTACCAGCTGTGTAAAGGACTCTGAGGCTTCTGTATCTTACCTCTTCTTTTTCTGCCCACCTTGGACTATTCTCCATCATCCTCTTTTGACTTTCTTTTCTCTTTCTACCTCAAACCGGTCAGGGGCCCTCTTAGGCTCAACCCTGAGCAGTGGAAATAACTTTGAGCCAACTTGTACTTTCAGAATTCCTAAACAGATTTCATTATCATGCAGGAGTGAATTCATCTTTACAAGGGCAGCTTGCTGCAGGGAAGGAAGGGATTACTCAGATGTCACTGCATCTATCTTCAAGCCACTGATTCTTGTGCCTGATATTTTGAATTTGGAAAATAAGCAGTTTAAGACGGTTTTGGAAAAGTCTCTGGCTTATTATGAGGTGGCTGAATTTCTGGGTGCCTTTGTCTGTGTGAGTTTTTTTTCTTTTTCCAGCTCTAAGCATTTATGGAAAATTTTATCCCGTGTCACTCACCAAAGTGCAGGGTAAGACTAAGACTGAAAACCTAGGCTGAAAATAGCTGATTGGACCTTCAGCAAGTGTGGGGGCCCAGTGATGGGAGGCACTTGCACCTGCATTTCTTCCCCTGGGCTGTCTCCACCTGTGTACCCCATGGGCATCTCAAACTCAGCGTATCATCTTCCCCCCATCTTATGCTCCCCCAGCAAATCTGCTTCTCTTCTGCAGGTCTTTATTTATGAGGATGGCCTCATTATCTTCCCAATTATCCAGGCTTGAAAAACCACTCATCTTAACTTTTTCTCCTTATTCCTGCCAATCTAATCAGGTTGTTAAAATTCTGTCAAGTTTATTTTTGCTGCATTTCTTAAACCTAAACCTTTCCATTTCCACTATTGAGTCCTCTTCTGGGTTTTTATCACCTTTCGTTTTTTTAAAATATAAATTTATTTATTTTAATTGGAGGCTAATTACTTTACAATATTGTATTGGTTTTGCCATACATCATCATGAATCCACCACAGGTATACACATGTTCCCCATCCTGAACCCCCCTCCCAGCTCCCTCCCCATACCATCCCTCTGGGTCATCCCAGTGCACTAGCCCTGAGCATCCTGTATCATGCATCGAATCTGGACTGGTGATTCATTTCACATATGATATTATACATGTTTCAGTGCCATTCTCCCAAATCATCCCACCCTCGCCCTCTCCCACAGAGTCCGAAAGACTGTTCTATACATCTGTGTCTCTTTTGCTGTCTCACATACAGGGTTATTTTTACCATCTTTCTAAATTCCATATATATGCATTAGTATACTGTATTGGTGTTTTTCTTTCTGGCTTACTTCACTCTGTATAATAGGCTCCAGTTTCATCCACTTCATTAGAACTGATTCAAATGTATTCTTTTTAATGGCTGAGTAATACTCCATTGTGTGTATGTACCACAGCTTTATTATCCATTTGTCTGCTTATGGACATCTAGGTTGCTTCCATGTCCTGGCTATTATAAACAGTGCTGCGATGAACATTGGGGTACAGATGTCTCTTTCAATTCTGGTTTTCTCAGTGTGTATGCCCAGCAGTGGGATTGCTGGGTCATATGGCAGCTCTATTTCCAGTTTTTTAAGGAATTTCCACAATGTTCTCCATAGTGGCTGTACTAGTTTGCATTCCCACCAACAGTGTAACAGGGTTCCCTTTTCTCCACATCCTCTCCAGCATTTATTGCTTGTAGACTTTTGGATAGCAGCCATTCTGACTGGCGTGAAGTGGTACCTCATTGTGGTTTTGAATTGCATTTCTCTGATAATGAGTGATGTTGAGCATCTTTTCATGTGTTCGTTAGCCATCTGTATGTCTTCTTTGAAGAAATGTCTATTTAGTTCTTTGGCCAATTTTTTGATTGGGTCATTTATTTTTCTGGAATTGAGCTAGAGGTGTTGCTTGTATATTTTTGAGATTAATTCTTTGTCAGTTGCTTCATTTGCTATTATTTTCTCCCATTCTGAAGTCTTTTCACCTTGCTTATAGTTTCTTTTGTTGTGCAGAAGCTTTTAATTTTAATTAGGTCCCATTTGTTTATTTTTGCTTTTATTTCCAGTATTCTGGGAGGTGGGTCATAGAAGATCCTGCTGTGATTTATGTCGGAGTATGTTTTGCCTATGTTCTCCTCTTGGAGTTTTATAGTTTCTGGTCTTAACATTTAGATCTTTAATCCATTTTGCGTTTATTTTAGTGTATGGTGTTAGAAAATGTTTTAGTTTCATTCTTTTACAAGTAGTTGACCAGTTTTCCTAGCACCACTTGTTAAAGAGATTGTATTTTCTCCACTGTATATTCTTGCCTCCTTTGTCAAAGATAAGGTGTCCACAGGTGTGTGGATTTATCTCTGGGCTTTCTATTTTGTTCCATCGATCTATATTTCTGTCTTTGTGCCAGTACCATACTGTCTTGATAACTGTGGCTTTGTAGTATAGCCTGAAGTCAGGCAGGTTGATTCCTCTAATTCCATTCTTCTTTCTCAAGATTGCTTTGGCTATTCGAGGTTTTTTGTATTTCCATACAAATTATGAAATTATTTGTTCTAGCTCTGTGAAAAATACCATTGGTAGCTTGATAGGGATTGCATTTAATCTATAGATTGCTTTGGGTAGAATACTCATTTTCACTATATTGATTCTTCTGATCCATGAACACGGTATATTTCTCTATCTATTAGTGTCCCCTTTGATTTCTTTCACCAGTGTTTTATAGTTTTCTCTATATAGGTCTTTTGTTTCTTTAGGTAGATATATTCCTAAGTATTTTATTCTTTTCATTGCAATTCACCTTTCATTTTAATGATTATGACTATTTCCTGATTGTGCTTCAATGTTGATTAAGAGCCTGGACTCTCCCAATCTTGCCTCCTTTGTCAAAGATAAGGTGCCCATAGGTGCATGGGTTTATCTCTGGGCTTTCTATTTTGTTCCATTGATCTATATTTCTGTCTGTGTGCCAGTACCATACTGTCTTGATGACTGTGGGAAAGTTGGTTTAAGTTCACATTTGCCATTTACTGACTATACAGTCTTCAGAATGTCCTTGATATTCTCTTTCTTTTGGTTTCTTCATCTGTAAAATGAAGATGATACTATTTTGTATTTCATAAAATTGTAAGGATTAATTGAGACTATTTAAATGTCTAATACAGCACTGAATACATATGAAGTACTATGAGATAATTGGGCTTCCCTGATAACTCAGTTGGTAAAGAATCCACCTGCAATGCAGGAGACTCCAGTTCAGTTCCTGGGTCGGGAAGATCTGCTGGAGAAGGGATAGGATACCCACTCCAGTATTCTTAGGCTTCTGTTGTGGCTCAGCTGGTAAAGAATCTGCCTGCAATGTGGGAGACCTAGGTTCAATCCCTGGGTTAGGAAGATCCCCTGGAGAAGGCAAAGGCTACCCAATCCAGTATTCTGGCCTGGAGAATTCCATGGACTTTATAGTCCATGAGGTCACAAAGAGTTGGACACACTGAGCGACTCTCACTTTCATGAGATGATTGGGCTTCTTTGGTGGCTCAGTTGGTAAAGAAACTGCCTGTAATGCAGGAGACACGAATTTGATCCCTGTGTCGGGAAGATCCCCTGGAGAAGGGAATGGCTACCCACTCCAGTATTCTTGCCTGGAGAATTCCATGGACAGAGGAACCTAACAGGCTACAGTCCATGGGGTCACAAAAAGTCACACACGACCAACTGACTAACACTTTCACTTTCAATGTACATTGACAAAGGTTATTCTGAAGATTAATTGAGAGAGCCATGCAAATCATTTACAAAGTGTTTAAAAATATGATGCCAAAGGGAATAGGTATTAGTCATCATTATTATCAGGATCATTATTATTACTATCCATATTCTACACCTACGAAAAGGTATGATTTTATTATGGTAGCATTTTGATTACAGTTTTGCCACTTAATTTATGGTTTAGGGCTTTAAAGGGCTAGTATCATGGCTCCCTAACCCCTTGGCGAAATCTTCATCTCAGAAGTCAAGTGTTTAATTATTAGCGATTTTGACAATTACCTTTCATTTGCATAGTGCTTTGTTTATTTCAAAGGGCTTTCATAAATATTTATCTCGTGAACTCCTGAAAACAACTCTGATCATTAAGCAGGGTAAGTGATAAACAGTAATTGGGAGATGGACAAATTGTAGCCTGGGGCATTGTTTCTTGGCCATAGTCACAAAACAAGCTTCTGGAAGACACACTGGATCCATCTGCCGCTGTTTCAGAGACCTCCCAGTGACCTCTACATACTCATGGCTTCCCTTTCAAGGGAGCTTCTAGAAGACAGATACTCAAAAAACACCGATTCTTTTAATTCTTCATATTCCAGCAGCATTCAAGGACACTGTAGGCCTTGTTGACTACTTCTCAAATTCACTTTTTAAAAACTCTGAAGATATCTCTTTTGTATTTTTCTTGATGATTCTGAATATAACAAAAAGATGTAATTTGTTTGAAAGCTTTCTGCAGCATCAGTGCAAGAGCTCCAAAATGGGAGTTAAAACTGCAATTGCAGGATTTACAACAGAATATTAAGAGTGATTATCTCTGGGTGGTGGGATTAGATGTAATTTTCCTTATTCTTTGGTTTTTTGCTTCTCTGTACTTGCTACTTGTTTTTCACTCCCCCATTAAATTTTATGTAAAAATAGCAATTATTAGGTTGGCAGCAGCACCACACTTTGGAGATGGTATGTATCTCCTCCCACTTGCTACCTGGGTGACATTGGAAAACTTCCTTCACCTCCCTGATGCTCAATTTCCTTATCTATGAAATACCAGAATAATCACACATGGCTCACCAAGTTGTGAGGGATTAAAAGAAACAATATAAAGATCATGGCACATGATAGGTGATCAGTTAATGTATATTTACCACCACCTTAATTTCTTATTCCCTATTCTTCAAACTTATAATGGTTTTAGGCTGGAAAAAAATTCTATGTCAAATAAAACATACACATTTAAAAAACTGAGAGAATGCTTTAAGGTGACTAATTATTTAAATCTCAGTCCTTTCTCACATGTCCTTTGGTGATGGGCAAGATATTAGACAAGATAGTCCAGTAACATGGCAATGAGTAAAGAAACCTGTCAGGTTATTATAGAAGGGAGGTTGCAAAGCACTGTATGCAAAGACACCCTCAGCTATGAGGAGGGGATGGCAGTTGTGACTTCAGGGTGGAGTGCTAGACTGTTCTATGAGACAGCCCAGAATTCGGGCATCCTAGGGTACCAAATGTGCTTGTTTTGGCCCTTGTTCAGATCCCCCTGCCTAATGGGAACCTGTGGCCTCCGTTTCAGAACTTGGGCTTGGTTTAGGCAGTTCTGTAATTGGTTTATGTCATTCATGAGGAATTTCTTTTCTTTAAAGTTGGCGACTTGAAGCCAGATTGTGAGAAGAGATTCTGTACCACCCATATCTGTTTTGCTGTTCCCCGGGTTATAAGTGAGGTGATGTGGGGCTCCTTTGGCAGTGTCCCTAGCTAGACTGGCTCCCAGTTTCCACAGAGTTGGAAGCTGGACTGTGTGGATGGAAAGCCTTTATCACCCGCCTCTATTTTCCCAGACACAGAAGGGCCCTGGTGGCATTGTGCATGCAGGAACCAGCCACTTTCCTTTTTCTCTTATGCATTGGAAATTGAGGGCCTTCAGATTGGACGCACAGATAGGTGAAGAGCTTTTTCACTCCTGGAGTGGGTTTGGCTGAGGGAATGGGGAAAGATGTAACAGGAAAAGAAACAAAGGGATGTCAAGGTTGGGTTTGCTACACTATGGACTCTGCAAACTCAGCAGGGCTGGGAATAAACCCGTCTCTCTCCAGACCTGCGCTGACTGTTATGGTTAAGGGCATCGCTATCTCCTTACTCCCCAAAGATGAAAACCTCAGGACCATCAGAAAGTTGAGAGAAGGGTGAGCTAAATGATTTTTCAAGGATATTTCCGACTTGAGGTCACAAATCTATTACCTTTGACTCTGAAGTGTACTTAAAAATTTTTTTTGTTTTTGTTTTTCTTTTGCTACTGCCTTGATCCAGGTTTCATGATTTCTCCATGTAGACACTTCTAACTGATCTCTCTTGTTAGTCTCTCAAATCCATCCTACCTATCAAGTTTGTACCACTTAATCTTCTTTAATACCGTGGTCAAGTTCATATCTCTACTCTTATGAAAAGCTTTCCTCGGATCCTAGTTGTTTATCAAATCATGTCTTACAGGATAAGGATAAACTCATTTGTGTAGTTTTCAATACCTTCTTTTACTTGATTCTAGTCCAACTTCTCATTTGATTTCTTCAGCCATGTGTAGTAGGCTTAAATCAAACTGGACCATACAACTTTTTCCATGCAATGTTTTATAATTTCTTCTGGGAATATGATGCAATGATCTAAAAACAAGGGATAGCTGGATATATATATATATATATACACACACACACACACACACACACACACACATCTATATCTCAGATGTAGGATGTATATATGTGAATGTCTCATTATCAGTTTAACCTTCCCACCAGCTGGTTCTGTCCATGGAGGAATAATTTTTTAACTGAAGTTTAAGTTTATAGAGAAGAATAAGAGTGAAGGAGATTTGGGATTCAGTGTTCAGACTGTGTTGCCTCTGCAGTGATATGTGAGATCCTACAGATGGGAAAAACAAGAAGCAAAGAAAAACAAAAAAAGAAAAAGCAAACTCTTTCTTGGAATTAATTCCAAATTATGTAATAGCCAGATTGATGACATAACATCACTATATATGCTCAGATGTTCAGTCGTGTCTGACTTTTTGTGACTCCATGGACTGTAGCCCACCAGGCTCCTCTATCTATGGGATTCTCCACGCAAGAATACTGGAGTGTGTGCCATTTGCTCCTCTAGGGGATCTTCCTGACTCAAAGATCGAATATGAATCTCTTACATCTGCAGCATTGTCAGGCAGATTCTTTACCACTAGTGCCACCTGGGAAGTCAGCCACATCACCGTGAAAGTGTTGGTCACTTAGTCGTGTCCAACTCTTTGTGCCCCTATGGACTGTAGCCCACCTGGCTCCTCCGTCCATGGAATTCTCCAGGCAAGAATACTAGAGTGGGTAGCCATTCCCTTCTCCGGGGGATCTTCCTGACCCAGGGATAGAACCCAGGTTTCCCACTTTGCATGCGGATTCTTTATTCATTTGAGCCATCAGGGAAGCCCCAACATCACCATACAAGATAATAAAATTTGTGCTTGGGATCCATTTATTTCTTGAGTTGGAGAGACTGAGCAAAGGTAGAATTATACTGATAAGCTAACATTATTGAAAACCTCTGCATGTTACATGATTTTTGTGGGGAGTTTGGCTGGGTAAAACCTACTGCCAGCCTCCCTCTACCACTTTTGTAGAGATGGAGAGTGAGCTGTAGGGGAGGCACATAGGCCTTGAGGTCAAATAGACCAAAGGTGATAATTCACTACTTTCAACTAGGTTTTGTGAATTATTTGCATTTCAATTTCCTCATAAATATAGAAAGTGATATCTGCTTTGAAAGACTGCCGTAAGATGTGTAGGCAATGAATGTAAACTGTCTGATGCATAAATAGCAGCCATGTTTCTTATTATAACAGGCCATGACTTAACCAGAGAGAGTTTGCCATGTACATACTATGTGCCTCCATGCAGAACATGAATGTTCCCCTTTTCTATGCTGCCCTCAATCATTCAACACACACACACACATATACACACACAGGTACACAATGGAGGCAGCAGGGAGAGAGAGTTTATCACTTATTTTAGAGCAGGGAGCAACTGGTTAAAGACTTAAGTGCAAGGACAATTCTCAATATTCATCCTGCTTAGAGTGAGAAGTAGAAAAAGTCCAATACTTTCCCACATTCATGCCCTTATATCATACTCTTCTATTTGGAATAAACTTTCTCATCTATGGGTACCCACTTCTTATTATACATTCATATTCCAATTGTTCTTTCAGGATTCACTGATACTTAAGTCAGTGGTATAATCTCACTCTCTGCTTTTCTTTTTGTGGCTCTCTTCCTTTCTTTCTTAGACCACATACGTCTTTCCCAGTAGACTATGAACAACCTAATGCAGAGGACTTCCCTGGCTTATCTGTAGTGAATGCTACTGAGGCAACATTTGGTCCCACTGAGCTCAAAGTTGGCTTAAAACTCAACATTCAAAAAACTAGGATCATGGCATCCAGTCCCATCACTTCATGGAAAATAGATGGGGAAACAGTGGAAACAGTGACAGACTTTATTATCTTGGGCTTTAAAATCACTGCAGATAGTGACTGCAGCCATGAAATTAAAAAACACTTGCTCCTTGGAAGAAAAGCTATGACCAACCTAGACTGCATATTAAAAAGCAGAGACATTACTTTTCTGACAAAGGTCCATTTGGTCAAAGCTATGGATTTTTCAGTAGTCATGTATGGATGTGAGAGTTGGACTGTGAAGAAGGCTGAGCGCTGAAGAATTGATGCTTTTGAACTGTGGCGTTGGAGAAGACTCTTGAGAGTCCCTTGGACTGCAAGGAGATCCAACCAGTCCATCCTAAAGGAAATCAGTCCTGAATATTCATTGGAAGGACTGATGCTGAAGCTGAAGCTCCAATACTTTGGCCACCTGATGCAAAGAAGTGACTCATTTGAAAAGACCCTGATGCTGGGGAAGATTGAAGGTGGGAGGAGAAGAGGACAACAGAGAATGAGATGGTTGGATGGCATCAACAACTCAATGGACATGAGTTGGAGCAGGCTCCAGGAGTTGGCGATAGACAGGGAAGACTGGAATGCTGCAGTCCATGAGGTTGCAAAGAGTCAGACATGACTGAGTGAATGAACTGAACTGGACTGAGCTCACATTTACTGAATGAACAATACTGTTGCTAAGACAGAATTCAACCTTTTACATCTTTAAAACTCCATTGTCTCTGTGGCTTTAAATGAAAATTCATTTTTGTTTAGTATTCAGTACTTAGTTAACATAAACTCTGTTGGGCATCACTCTGATTACAAAAAAAGCCTTGGTCTGTCTGACCTTTAAATTATTATGAAGAAGCTACTTTGATTTTTGAGACTCATTTCTTCTCTGCTCTCTGTAGAAATTTGTGGGGATATGGTAGAAGGCAGCTGTAGTTAGACTGGAAGCATATTTAAGGGATTGCATGTACGTGCAGATTTTAATTTCAATGATTAGAAGTTCCCAAGGGTGTACACTACTGTATTAGGCATGATGCAGGATTAATTAAAGACCATGCTTCAACTTTGTCTTTGTGGCTCTTACAGCATTTTGAATAAGGCTCATAATGCAAATGGAATTAATTTGTCAGGCACTGAAATGTTCTGCCACCTCCTAATTATGTTGTGGGAAGATGATTTATTTGGTTTCATTTTTAAACTATCTCTTTTTTTCGTACTTAAGCCATTTCTCAAACTCTGGCCAGGATAGGAGATTGCGCGCGCTCTCTCTCTCCCTCACCTGTTTGGGGCCCTATCTCCCCTATTTCAAGCATTATTTCTAAAATGGATGTACATTTATGATAAGTTGGTAATTCAATATTTTTCTTACCATAATGTAGCACATTGAATTCCTTTTGCTTTTGCCTTGAGCTTTTAGCCTAAATAAGTCATCAGAAGGGTTTGTTTGTTCTGCCTTATAATTTCTGATCAAAAGCTTCTTTATGAAAGATCAGGTGCCAAAGGTGGAATTTAACTATGAGCTGTATTTTCCATGTCTACTTTCTCCAAAGTCAAGTTGGAAAATCAACTCTTCACAAAATATTTTAGCAGCAGCAGGTGTGAAAAAGACTCAGAAATTAGAAACTGTATTTGATGGTAAACTCCAAGTAATAAGTCAGCCATGTGATAAGTCACCAGCACAACTATTGTTGTTGTTGGCTAAATTAGCAGATATACAGCCTCTAGAAAAATATAGATGGCTGTCATAGTGTATACCACAGTGATTAAATCACTGTTGGAGTATTATTTTCCTTTCTTGGTCTCATACTTTAATAAGGGCATTGGGAAACTGAAATGCATTCAAAGGAGGGTAACTTGGGTGGTCGAGGAATTTTGACCTTGTCAAATGAGGAACGGTTGAAAGAATGAGGCATTTGTTGTCATTGCTGTTGTTTTAGAAAACACACACACACAGACACACATTGAAGGACATTCTGTTATATGAGGTTGTATCACTGAAAACACTGGTTCCAAATAGGAAAAGGAGCTGTATATTGTCACCCTGTTTATGTAACTTATATGCAGAGTACATCATGAGAAACGCTGGACTGGAAGAAACACAAGCTGGAATCAAGATTGCCGGGAGAAATATCAATAACCTCAGATATGCAGATGACACCACCCTTATGGCAGAAAGTGAAGAGGAACTCAAAAGCCTCTTGATGAAAGTGAAAGAAGAGAGTGAAAAAGTTGGCTTAAAGCTCAACATTCAGAAAATGAAGATCATGGCATCCATTCCCACCACTTCTTGGGAAATAGGTGGGTAAACAGTGGAAACAGTGTCAGACTTTATTTTTCTGGGCTCCAAAATCACTGCAGATGGTGACTGCAGCCATGAAATTAAAAGATGCTTATTCCTTGGAAGGAAAGTTATGACCAACCTAGATAGCATATTCAAAAGCAGAGACATTACTTTGCCAACAAAGGTTCGTTTAGTCAAGGCTATGGTTTTTCCTGTGGTCATGTATGGATGTGAGAGTTGGACTGTGAAGAAGGCTGAACACCGAAGAATTGATGCTTTTGAACTGTGGTGGAGAAGACTCTTGAGAGTCCCTTGGACTGCAAGGAGATCCAACCAGTCCATTCTGAAGGAGATCAGCCCTGTGATTTCTTTGGAAGGAATGATGCTAAAGCTGAAACTCCAGTACTTTGGCCACCTCATGCGAAGAGTTGACTCATTGGAAAAGACTCTGATGCTGGGAGGGATTGGGGGCAGGAGGAGAAGGGGACGACAGAGGATGAGACGGCTGGATGGCATTACCGACTCGATGGACGTGAGTCTGAGTGAACTCCAGGAGTTGGTGATGGACAGGGAGGCCTGGCATGCTGCGATTCATGGGGTCACAAAGAGTTGGATACGACTGAGTGATCTGATCTGATCTGATCTGATCACTGTAAACATCTGAATAGTCTTCAAGCAAATCTGTGCTGTAGTTAATCACTCAGTCATGTCCGACTTTTTGCAACCCCATGGACTGTATTGAGGCAAGAATACAGGCATGGGTTACCATGACCTCCTCCAGGGGATCTTCCCAACCCAAGGATCGAACCCAGATCTCCCACATTGAGGTGGATTCTTTACCATCTGAGCCACCAGGGAAGTCCCAAATTAGAAGCAAATAAATCTAATTCAACTCTATTGTTGAAAAAATGAATTTTCTTGAGGACTTCTGTTCAATAATTCCATTATATGATAAGAAAACTGTCTGAATTGTCACCTTTGGAGTTTGCTTTGAACTATAGATTACCAAGGGCTTCCCCAGTGGCTCAGCAGTAAAAAGAATACATTTGCAATGCAGGAGGCTCAGATTCAACCCCTAGGTTGGAGAGGTCCCCTGGAGGAGGAAATGGCAACCCACTCCAGTATTCTCATTTGGAAAATCCCATGGGCAGAGGAGCCTTACGGGCTAGAGTCCATGGGGCCACAAGAGCTGGAAACGATTAAGGGCTAAAGAAGCAAAAAGATAGAAATAGATTACCACCAGAACGAACCCTCTTCTCTTATATTCCTGCCTTGCAGTTATGTTCAAATCATTGTGCTTTCCACCAGCCAACCCAGACTCCTGTCCTAGGTCTTCACTATGGACAGCTCTTCTTTGATCCTTATCTAGTTGGGCCCATCCCTACAGGGTGAGGAGCCTTCAGGGCCAAAGGGATAGGTCTACCCATAGCCCATGTCCCTCCCTCCCAGTAAATTGTTACTAGGACCAGTGGTGTTAGGATCACCTGGGAGCTTATTAGTAATACAGCCTGCTGCTGCTGCCGCTAAGTCACTTCAGTCGTGTCCGACTCTGTGCAACCCCATAGACAGCAGCCCACCAGGCTCCCCCGTCCCTGGGATTCTCCAGGCAAGAACACTGGAGTGGGTTGCCATTTCCTTCTCCAATGCATGAAAGTGAAAAGGGAAAGTGAAGTTGCTCAGTCGTGTCTGACTCTTAGCGACCCCATGGACTGCAGCCTACCAGGCTCCTCTGTCCATGAAATTTTCCAGGCAAGAGTACTGGAGTGGGGTGCCATCACCTTCTCCAGTAATACAGCCTAGACCCTCACAACTCATTCCACCCACTGAATCAGAATCTTGTTTTAACAAGGTCCCCAGATGACTCAAATACATATTAAAGTTTGTCAAGTATTATTTTAGACTCCGCTCTGTGTACCCGAGGTGCCAGAATTCTTGGCCCAAACAGCCTGGCATCTGCTTTCAGGGCCTGTGTGGACTCTTCAATGGGTTTGTCCTCCTAAGAGCAATGCTGCCAATGGATGTGGGCTTGTGCCTGAGCAGGGACCAAGAGATGACCATCTGGGGAGCACACCTGTAGATGGAATTTGGAAAGATGGGCCAATTGTTCTCATTCATGTATGCAAAGCTGCCCTGTTGAGGACAGAACACCAGGACTGAAATAAGAAGGAGGATCTCAGGGTTCTATCTGTACCATTGCTCTGAACCTGGGTGGAAATGTTAAGTTCTGTGGTTGAGGTGAATCTTAAGTAAAAACAAAATCATAAACCCCAAGCTCACATGTATGTGAAGTAATACTATTGCAACATGACGATAAATCAGAAACCCCAAGTAAACCTTACCTCACTGACCTCAGAGCAAATATACACTGTGGAATGTGGGGAAATCAGTCATATTTCAGGAAATGTCTAGAATTTCTCAACTTTGTACATAGCTCACTATTTTACACCATGTTCCTTCTTTGTCACACACCCTCACCCATCAAATTATGATTTGGCAGATTTTACAAAATTGCAAAAGAAACTAGCAGGAGTACAAGAGAATTCAGAAATTTCTTTTCTTTTGATTTATTTTCAGAGCTTGTGCTTTAAACCTGTGTAGAGAGGCACCAGGCACTTGACATATAGCCCTATAATTGTTCTGCCAAGTAGGCATTCTTAGCCTCTATTCTGCAAACCGGGTAACAGACATGAGGATTCAAGTGACTTCCCTAGACTATGTAGTAAATGAAGGCACTGCAGTTTGAACTCAGGACTTCATTCTCTAAACTTTGTGACTTCTTTTATTATGTCAAAGTACTTCATTAAATACCATGGGTTTGTTGTTGTTGTCGTCTGTTTCACCTGTGATGGGTAGACTATGTGCCTTTGGGGCAGGGATGGAAGGGGTCATTGAACACCCAGTTCTTGCTGAACAGTATAAATAGCTCACTGTAACCAAGAGGGAATGTGATGTTAATTGTGGACTACATTTGTGTATGGAAATTAGAGATGTACATTTTGCTTTTTCCACAAAACATATTGTATGAAACACCATAAATAAACTTCCCCAGAAAGTGTTTTCATAAGATTAAAGGGAAACGTAAGAATATGACATATTAATAAGATGTCTTGAAATTATTCTATTTCAATTCCTCCAAAGTGGAGAAGGCAAAGGGTTTGCAGCCACTGGAGCATGAACCAAGGAGCAGTGTTAGGAGAGAATCTGGTTTTCTGTGTTCTGTCAGAGTCTTATGTGCCTACTGACTTCTTGGGCAGCCCTGGTTGTGGTTGTTTCCCAAATGACCATGGAAAGCTGGCCTCCCCAATTTCTCAGCTGTAAAGAATCTGCCTGCAATGCAAGAGATGCAGGAAACACAGGTTTGATCCCTGGGTTGGGAAGATCCCCTGGAGGAGAACATGGAAACCTACTCCAGAATTCTTGCCTGAAAAATTTCATGGACAGAGGAGCCTGGAGGGCTATAGTCCAAAGGGTCTCATAGAGTCAGACACAGCTGAGTGACTGAGCACAGCGACAGCACCTGGACAGCTGGGCTGGAAGTTTGTAATAACTGGTCTCTCTAATTGCTCTTTTATATATTCCAGACCATCTACTCTCAATCTCTCTTGAGAGCAAATGGAAACAGGTAAGATTCAGGAACTGTTTTTCTTAGAAACCTTTATTTATTTATTTATTTTAAACTTAGCTCTGTGCTTGTTGAAACTTGGTTATTTAGGGCACTCAAAAGTAACTTCCTTTTAGAAAGGAGACAAACTTACACAAACCTGAAGGAAACACAATTTGCCAAATACCCCAATTGATAATAGAAGGAGTTGACTCAAAGTTGTTTCCTTTATTGTGTGGCATTTTCCTTGGTACCTTTGTAAGAGTTACCTCTCCTCTGTACACATGGCAACTTCTGCACAGAAGGGGCCCGATAAGGAGCCAGCAGGCCAGCGTCTACAGTACAATGCTTTCAGATCAGGATCACAGATAGACGGTCTGTAAGCAAAAGTATAAGTCCTTCTGTCCTGGGCATTTCTCTAAAAAATCTCGTTTTATGTACATCTCAAGATGGGTAGATTCCCCCCATCTTCTTTAAACAAACAGAGACCAATTTAAGAGCTTATTTTTGAACTATGAAATTCAGAAATCTAAACTCATGAACGGAAAAAGAAGCAGCCAGATCAATCTGGCCTGAGGAATCTATTGTGTTGTGATTTGCATTTTTAACAGTGAAGACCATGGGTCTATTAATTTCACAACTGGTTGGCCATGTATTATTAGATGGATATGGTGAAGGCAATGGCCATGGTTTGGACATACAACTCTATTTTTTGAACAGATCCCAATTCATTTGATGATAAATATAAGACAAGGATACAGAATGATTTCATATTGGTGAAATTACCACAAATGCTGTAAGATTGGCTCTGCAAGCTGAATTGTTTGGTTAGAGACTTGAGGAGTTCTGGCTTTAAATTCTGGAAATTAATGCTGTTTCATTTCCAGTATTGAACTGTTTGAGGCCTTGAATGTCAGGCTGGGAAAGTATTTCTGTATTTGAGAGGCATCTGGAAGTCCCTTTAACTTTCTGAGCTGGTTGAGTGAGCACTGTGGTGAAAAGCAGAGGGTGACTTAATTCAGATAAAGAGAGTGCAAATGAAAATGTGAGCTCCAAAATGACTGTCTTTACATTGGCTTATGGGGGAATGAACCACTGGTTGGGATTGTTGTTTTTCAGTCACTAAGTCATGTGCTACTCTTTGTGATCCCATGGCCTGCCGCATGAGAGAGGCTCTTCTGTCCTTCACTATCTCCCTAGGTTTGCTCAAATTCATGTCGATTGAGTTGGTGATGCCATTCAACGATCTCATCCTCTGCCTCCCCCTTCTCCTCCTGCCCTCCGTCTTGCCCAGCATCAGTGTCTTTTCCAATGAGTTGGCTCTTCCTATCAAGTAGCCAAAGTATTGGAGCTTCAGCATCAGTTCTCCCAATGAATATTCAGGATTGATTTCCTTAAGGATTGACTGGTTTGATCTCCTTGAAGTCCAAGAGACTCTCAAGAGTCTTCTCTAGCACCACAATTCAAAAGCATCAAAGCACTGAAGAATTAATGCTGGTTGGGATAAATGCCTCTTTTTTTTAATTAATAGAGGTATGGCTGTTATTTATAGTATAACATTTTTATTTTGTAAGAATGTGTTAGTTTCTGCTGTACAGGAAAGTGATTCAGTTATATATATACACAAATGTATTCTTTTTCAGGTTATTTTCCATTATCAGTTATTACGAGATACTGAGTATAGTTCCCTATGCTATGCAGTGGGTCTTTACTGTTTATCTATTTTATATATGGTAGTATGTATCTGTTAATCCTAAACTCCTAATTTATCCCCACCCTTTGTCCTCTAGTAATCATAAGATTATTTTCTCTGTCTGTGAGTCTGTTTCTGTTTTAAATGAATTTGTTTGTATCATTTCGTTTTAGATTCCACATACAAGTGATATCAAAGGTGTTTGTCTTTCTCTCTGTGACTTACTTTACTGAGTGTGATAATGTCTAGGTCCATCCATGTTGCTGCAAATGACATTATTTTTCATGGTTTAGTGATATTCCATTACTCATATGACTTATATGTAGCACATCTGGAAATAAGAACATTATAAAAATACAAGTCATGACACATACATTAAATTTTCTGTTTCTCTGATTCTCTCCTCTACCCTCAACCCAACTGGATCTTAGCTCTCATGATTTCCTCTGTCTTCAGTGTACTTAATGCTATTCTTTTTCAATCACCTTCTTGACTTATCAAAGTCCTCATATCCATCAAACCCCAGCTTAAAGACTACCTGCTTTACAAAGCTGTTCTAGAGTTTCTTGAAGACTTGTTATGTGTTCTTCAAACTCTTTTCATGGTACTTAGCACAAGGTTGAAGATCAGTAAACATGTATTAAACAAACGAAAACTTCTTTGATTCAACTCTTAGGGACTGTTCCTAACTCAGTCTTACTTACAAATTTATCCAGAATAATTTCTCTGAACTTTATAGAGGAATGTTAATGGGGATTTGCTGACAAAGTTGACATTCAGAGCAATTGTTAAATATTGCGGGAGTTATAGTCTAAAAGGTTTGAAGAAAGAATCAGAATATGAGGCTCCTAGTAAAGAATATAACACTAGTCTACCAGAGTATGTCTCTAAGGATGACAAATTTCATGTCATTTTCATCAGTGGCAAGCAGGTTATCATTTTGAATCCTAGGATCACAATTTGTTTCACCCTGACAAGCATGGAGCACCAAATGGAACTTCTAAAACATGAGCATTTAGATGCCCAAGACTGAAAGAACCAGTTTCTTCTCCTTTATCTAAAACTAATTTACTCTCTACTTTATGGGATTAACTTTCCATTTAAGTGGCAACTGTGAAACCAAAGCTTTTGTTATAAAATAGACACATTTCCCTTTAGGAAAAGGCCTGAGAAAAAGGGTTTTTTGTTTGTTTAATTATTTACCCGTGACTCCAATAGGAATGCATTCCTAGTTAGCCTGTCAATAGAAGTATAGAAATAGCAAATTAGAAAGAAGAACTGCTGGAGTCAGGAATATTGATAACAGCGAGAAATGACTGCCTGATGGTAAGAGAAGAGACAGCTGATATAAGAACTAATAAACTTAGCAGTCCAGACTCTTTAGAGCTTGAGTAAGAGCCTTACTATTCATATATAACAATTGACCTTCATAAAGGAAAACATTAGAGGATAGCAAAGTATTGTGGAGGTCTGAATATTCGTCTAGGTACCCTTCTAAACTTCAGTCTCTGTTTTGGCAAAATTAAGCAGTGAAGGACATAGGACACACACAAATATTAAATCCCTTTCATGTCTTAAAATCTAGGGTTCATGATGATTTTTATTAAGCCATAAAAGAATTAGGTATTTTTAATATAAACTGTGTAAGAAAATAAGAATGTAAGTTTTAAAATGATATCCACCCAAATAATCCCTTCATATCAATTCTGGAAAGTAAAATATTTCTGTACGTCATTTAAGTGAAACCCACAAGTAGATAATCCTTGTCTCTTTCTGGTCAGAAATGCTAGACATGTGCATTGTTGGAGTGTCTTCTAGAGGGTATCTAATCCAATGCCTTTATTGTTTTATAATAAGAGTGTCTTAGTCTTTTGAGGTTATTATAACAAAACACCAGAGACTGAGTAGCTTGTAAACAACCCAAATTTATTTCATAATTCTGGAACCTGGGAAGTCCAAGATCAAGGTGCCAGCAGATTCACCATCCAGTGAGGGCTTGCTTTCTGACTCATACATGATGCCTTCTCTCTGTGTCCTCACGTAACAGAAGGATGAAGGTCCTCTCTGGGGTCTCTTTTATAAAAGCACTAATCCTATTCCTGAGACCTCGGCCCTCATGACCTAACCTCCCAAAGGCTTCACTCCCTAATTTCATCACCTTGGGCTTAGGATTTTAACACAGACGTTCTGGGGGGATGCAAGGGGTTTCCCTTGTGGCTCAGCTGGTAAAGAATCTGCTCACAATGCGGGGGACCTGGGTTTGATCCCTGGGTTGCAAAGATCCCTTGGAGAAAGGAAATGCTACCCACTTCAGTATTCTGGCCTGGAGAATTCCCTAGACAGTATAGTTCATGAGGTCACAAAGAGTCGGACACAACTGAGCAACTTTCACTTTTCTGCGGGGATGCAAACATTCAGAAAGTGCTATGCTGTGCACTGTGCTCAGTCGTATCCAACTCTTTGTGACCACGTAGAACTACAGCCCACCAGGCACCTCTGTCAATGGCATTTTCCAAATAAGAATAGTGGAGTGGGTTGCCATTTCCTCCTCCAGGGGATCTTCCTGACCCGGGGATCCAAATGGCATCGCCTGTGTCTCCTGCATTGCAGGTGTATTCTTTACCTGCTGAGCTATCAGGGAAGCCCTAACTGTAATAAACATTGTTTTGGTCTTTCTGCACAGATATAATTTATTTATTGGGCTTTAAAAGAACCTTAGAAATGATCTAGTTCAACTACCTGGTTTCACAGAGGACGCTTGGAGCCCAGACAAAAGAAAATATTTTAAGTTATTCAGCAAATAGATCCATCTTTTGAATGCAGGCCTCCTAACTGTACTCTGAATTACTATCCCAGCACCACACTACTCCTGAGTTCTCTCTTTACAGACATTGTTGGTCTGTTTATTGCTTTATCATTGACCTCTCCGTCATGAAACAAACTTTCTTGATTCCCCATGCCAATAAATGGTTAATCTCCCTGAGCCCAGGGCCCTGGAAACTTGCGGGAGGGAGCCAGGTGAGCAAAGAGAGCAGATAAAGGCAGCACCTGCCTATGGGTTTGGAACAGCCTGGGGACAGGGAGAGAATGTAAACACGTTCTGCAGATCTTATTGTCTGACTCTGTGCCAGCGTCTTTTGGGTTCTTGTCATGGAAAATATTTCGTCTGAGGTCATTCATTGAGCAGAGGAGCATTGAATACCCTCCAGGGTGCCAACCCCGGTCCTGCTTTTGTGCAGAATAAATAAGCAAGGGACTAACGTTTCAGGGGCCTAGAAGCCTGTCTTGTAACAATACAGACCGGGAGGTAGGGAAAAGGAGCCATTTAGAAAACACACTGTGTTGTTCTGAACTACCCTCTCCCCCTGGCTGCCCGCCCGCCCCCCTCCTCCTGCGCGGCCTCCCTCTGTTTGCTCACCCCTACTTACAAGCACACGCCCTGCGTTTAGAGCAAGAGTTAATGTCTGTGCTTCCTCATAAATCTCGGTTTGCCGCCTGGAGCTATGTTTTTAATTCTGTGGTGGAGCTTTGAGATTTGAGATGAGTAGGAAGGAGGGGCGGCTGACGGAGGTAGTCATGAAAGCCGCCATGTCTCTCCTTCTGCGGACTGGCCTCCTCATTCGGTGCTTTAAACAGATATTTTATACCTCGGCACAGCATCTGTGAAAGCCTGGATAGAAGCTGCAGGGGTGGGGGTCGTCCTGGGAAAGGATGTTGACTGTATCACATTGTGCAAAAGGATGCACAGTTTTCTCCGAGGACAGAAAAAATGTGTGGAATGAGCAAATTAACCCAGACTGGTTGGCATGTTTTTCTAGTTCAGCTAAAAATGACTTCAAGGAGAGGAGTCTTTCTGACAAAAATAATTCATGTCTCAAAAAGCTTGTAATTGAAGCAAGTTTTCCCTCCATTGAACTTGAACTCCATTTTTCGTTGTTAAACCATATTTGTTTTCCATGATTGGTCATTTGGACCTTGTAGGATAGCTTCTCCTGTATAAGCCTCCTCTCTTCAATATGCCTTTGCTTTTTTTTGGTGGAGGAGGAAAATCTGTTGGGCTGCTGTGATGATTTAAAGTAGTAATTGCTTGGGCCTTCCACCCTGCCTGCAACTGTATTTGAGTAGAATTCTGTGTCTGAATCACTGAGTCAAACATGTAATTAACATGACTAAAGGAAGAACTCTGGTCTTTGAAAATTCTGGCCCTCAGTTTTTATGTCTATAAAATGCAAGAACTAGAAACACACCTCTAAAGAGCCTTCCAACTCAGTCATACTCGGATCCTAACAATCCTTAGCTGTTATATACCCTCTTCCTCCACCTAGTTCTTATGAGTCCTAATGGGTTTTTTCTTCTACTTCTGTACCTTTCTGTGAGGTTTTGAAATTTACCAGAAGTGAAATGTATATTAACCTTCTTGTTTCCCCTTCTGTGGTAATGGAGGCCAGATCCAGCTGGTTTCTTTGAGGATAGAAACTGGTAACACAATAAGTTGTAATAGGTGAACTTCTGCGCTTCTGTAATGGGACATTCAAGTTTCTGTGCCTGTTTAGGCCTGGGAAGCAGACGACAGTAAAAGATCATGGGCTTCTAGAGTTCAGACTTTCCCTAGTGGCTCAGGTGATAAAGAATCCTCCTGCAATGCATGAGATCTGGATTTGATATTTGGGTCAGGAAGATCCCCTGGAGAAGGAAATGGCAATCCACTCCAGTATTCTTGTCTGGAGAATCCCATGGACAGAGGAGCCTGGTGGGCTACAGTCCATGGGGTCACAAAGAGTTGGACTCAACTGAGTGACTAACACTTTCACTTTCACTAGAGTTCAGGGATTGAACCCTATCCATTTCTCTACTCCTGATAATATACCACACAGAGAATTTGCTGATTCAATCGTGGAATTGAAGATAGAAAACAGGAATGCTGCAGAGAACCATCTCTAAGGTGATTTAAAAGATGATTTTTAATCTATTAGAAAAGTTTTACAGAACTGTGCTTATTCAATCTGAAGAACAGAATTGAAAGGTTGTCATAAGGTGAATGAGAGTCTCTCTGATGGATTTAAGTCTAAGTAGGAAATCATATGGGCTTCCCAGGTGGTGCTAATGGTAAAGAACCTACCTGACAATGCAGGAGACATAAGAGACGTGGGTTCCATCATTGCTGGGTTGGGAAGGTCCCCTGGAGGAGGGCATGGCTACCCACTGCAGTATTCTTGCCTGGAGAATCCCATGGACAGAAGAGCCTGGTGGGCTATAGTCCATGAATTCGAAAAGAGTCGGACACAACTGAAGTGACTGAACACGCACAGGAAATTATATACATCAATACACTTGTGTGAAGCAGAAGCTGAACACATAAGAAATACCCTGGGACTCAGAATCAGATGGAGGAAAAGGGATTAATAGGTGAAGTAACACATAGAAGACTTTAGCACCTCTGTGCTGAAGACTCAGATAATGTTCTGATTAAACCTGGTCATATTCTTTATCTTATTTCCTGTGAAGTGAACTTCACCTGTTTCTATCAAAATATTTTTTAGAAAATTGCTTATAAGGGTCAAAAAAAAAAAAAAAAAAAAGAAAGAAAGCCTCTAACAATACCCAGTAAGCATTATGCTACATGATAGGAATTTAATATTTGCTAGTTGGACAGAACCTTCCAGCATATGAAACATTTTTTCATCTATTATCCTCTTGTCCCTCATGAAATTGTGATTACCTAAATATGCCAGAAAATTTGGAAAACTCAGCAGGGGCCACAGGACTGGAAAAGGTCAGTCTTCATTCCAATCCCAAAGAAAGGCAATGCCAAAGAATGCTCAAACTACCACACAATTGCACTCATCTCACACACTAGTAAAGTAATGCTCAAAATTCTCCAAGCCAGGCTTCAGCAATACGTGAACCGTGAACTTCCTGATATTCAAGCTGGTTTTAGAAAAGGCAGGGGAACCAGAGATCAAATTGCCAACATCTGTTGGATCATGGAAAAAGCAAGAGAGTTCCAGAAAAGCATCTATTTCTGCTTTATTGACTATGCCAAAGCCTTTGACTGTGTGGATCACAATAAACTGCGGAAAATTCTGAAAGAGATGGGAATACCAGACCACCTGACCTGCCTCTTGAGAAACCTATATGCAGGTCAGGAAGCAACAGTTAGAACTGGACAGGGAACAACAGATTGGTTCCAAATAGGAAAAGGAGTACGTCAAGGCTGTATATTGTTACCCTGCTTATTTAACTTATATGCAGAGTACATCATGAGAAACGCTTCAAGCTTGTGCTGGAGGAAGCACAAGCTGGAATCAAGATTGCCAGGAGAAATATCAATAACTTCAGATATGCAGATTGCACCATCCTTATGGCAGAAAGTGAAGAAGAACTAAAGAGCCTCTTGATGAAAGTGAAAGAGGAGAGTGAAAAAGTTGGCTTAAAGCTCAACATTCAGAAAACAGATCATGGCATCTGGTCCCATCACTTCATGGGAAATAGATGGGGAAACAGTGGAAACAGTGTCAGACTTTATTATCTTGGGCTTTAAAATCACTGCAGATGGTGACTGCAGCCATGAAATTAAAAGACGCTTATTCCTTGGAAGGAAAGTTATGACCAACCTGGACTGCATATTAAAAAGCAGAGACATTACTTTGCCAACAAAGGTCCATCTAGACAAGGCTATGATTTTTCCAGTGGTCATGTATGGATGTGAGAGTTGGACTGTGAAGAAAGCTGAGTGCTGAAGAATTGATGCTTTAGAATTGTGGTGTTGGAGAAGACTCTTGAGAGTCCCTTGGACTACAAGGAGATCCAACCAGTCCATCCTAAAGGAGATCAGTCCTGGGTGTACATTGGAAGGACTGATGCTGAGGCTGAAACTCCAATACTTTGGCCACCTCATGCAAAGAGTTGACTCATTGGAAAAGACCTGATGCTGGGAGGGATTGACGGCAGGAGGAGAAGGGGATGACAGAGGGTGAGATGGCTGGATGGCATCACTGACTCAATGGACGTGAGTTTGAGTGAACTCCAGGAGTTGGTGATGGACAGGGAGGCCTGGCATGCTGCGATTCATGGGGTCGCAAAGAGTCGGACATGACTGAGTGACTCAACTGAACTGAACTGAACTCTCAGGAAGGTAGTGTGAAATGTGCAAAGGTATAGAACTAGTGAAAGCCGAAGTTTACCCTTAGAGTATGTTTTTGAAAATGCTATCACATTTTCTTTGCTAAATAGTTTGATTTTGGCATTATTTTTCTGGGACTATGCTCCCATGTTGATTAATTTGAACAGAGCAGCTCAGTGAGAAAGACCCAGTCTTCTCACCCTGGTGACATAACATTTTTATAAATCCCCCCTATACTTCTAGGGCTTATTTTCCTATAATCTCATAATTGCTAATGTTAAAAGAGTATATAAAAATTTACAGCTCCTTTTGAGACAGGGCTTTCTGACCTTTAGCTGGGATCCCTGGGCAGGCTTTGTGCCCACAGATTATGGCTGGCTCCTTCAGGCAATTCTTTTATCTCTGTGTCTGTTGGAAATGATGCTGCCTTGTGTAATGGCAGGAGCTTAACTTGGGAGGTATTTTGTAACTATAGTCCAGGATGCTGAAAAGACCCCTAAATGGAATCTTGAGAGACCAGGGCTCTCACCAGGTCACCCCTGTGTGTAGTGATGCTTCAGGCAAGCCTTGGTCCTTTCTGAGACTCAGTTTTCTCATCTCCAGAAAGAAGGCACTCGGTTGTATCTTCCAAAAGCCCTTCGGGCTCTGAGATTCTACAGTTTATAAACCTTAAACTATTGCTCCACCGCAAGGTGCCTGATTTGTTCTTTCCCATGTTTGTAAAACATTGTGGTAGGTGCTAAAGTTCCTGAGGAGTGAGGGAACAATACTGGGTGAGGGTTTTGCAGCAGAAGATGTGTTCTCCTCAGTGGGGCTAAGCTGATGCTCCTAAACTAAAGAAGCCACAATCCATAGGTTTCTTGTAGATCTTGTATGTCTTTGACTGGGTAACGCTAGTAGCATCATGACAATAGCTGTCTACACCATTTACACAGAGTTACTGAGGTCATGAAATATCACCACATGGAGACACTCTGAAGGAAAGATGGGGAAATTGAGATTCAGAAAGAGAAATGAGCTTGGCTATATAGTCACATAGCATTAAGTGTCAAAACCAAGACTCTTCCTCAGCACTCCCTGACTTCCTGTTCACTGCATTTTTTATTCTCTTCTCTCCCCTTGGATGACCACTCCCATGGTACCACATATAACTGTTCAATAAAGCATTCCTGGTCATATTCTCCACAGTTGCCTTAATGATATCTGACAGAATATGATAGATTTTCATGGCACTCTAGTTCTGAAAGATTTGCTGAGAAATGCCACCCTAGTTTTACCTTTAGAGAAAGCGCTCAGTTGTAGATTTCTCTTCCCAGCTATCACCCCTGGAGTTCAGGAGAGAAGGTTGGCTGAACTCGTCTATTTAGAAATAGTATACTACATCTCTGAAAGGCATTGCCACACTCAAATTGATCGGTTGCTTAGAAATAGGGTCCTTTTGAATTTCATGCTTTTAAACTTCCTTTGGGGGTTTCCCTAAAGTGAAAGAATATAAACTATGTTTACTGGGAAAGCTATCTTGGCAAATTTTCATCCCCTTTGGATAAAAGGAAAATTGCACCTAGTACATGAAACGACATATGAAGTAGTAAATAATTGCATCATGCAAGTTGTTTTAATGGACTCAAGCCAGAATGCTCCATTAACCAGCATACATAGAATATTCATTGAGTTTAAGGCTTATTATCAGGCCAGGGAAACAAAGGAATGAAGTAAAGTACGGGAGGGTCAGGGGGGAGATAAATATCAGTGTGTATACTCAGTCGTGTCTGACTCTTTTGCAGCCCCATAGACTGAATGCCACAAGGCTTCTCTGGCCATGAGAGTTTTCAGGCAAGAATACTGGAGTGGGTAGCCATTTCCTCCTCCAGAGGATCTGTTGTATCCAGGGGTCGAACCCCATCTGCTGTGTCTTCTGCATTACAGGCAGATTCTTTACCCTCTGAGCCATCAAGGAAGCCAGTATAGCAGCTAAGAAAATGAACCAGCAAAAAGGGAACTTTAGCGATATTCAATGATATTTTAATTTTTCTCTCTTTTCTTTTTCTTTTTTTCTCCTTCCTGGGCAAAGGATTAAGGACAAAAAAAAAAAAAAAGGCTGGATATCAGCCTTCAGATAGAATCATCAAAAATCTGAGAATTGGGCAGCAGAATGTTCCAGGCTCTTTTCTTACTTCCCTTTTATAAAAGAAGCTAAGGCCAATTGGGGTGTTTTATATGTAGGTGTGAGGTTGTGTTTATACACATCTCTACATGGATAAATATTTGAAAACCACAATGACATTCCTAAAGGAATCTATCCTTAATACAGGAAGTGACAGCTTTGTGAAGGCATCACAGTTGAGCTCTGGTTTTTCCTTCTAGATCCCAGGATTTAATTTCTAGAAGAAATGAGAGCTCTGTGATGTTCCATGGGGCTGCTTAGAATTACAGGTAACTTAGTTTTAAAGCTTGTCGAATGCAAAGCACCTGAGATTGGCTTAACCTCCAGGGACCTCTTTGCATTCAGAAATGTCTAAAACCACAAACTGTAAATTCTGAAGGGTACCGGCAAAAAGAAGAGGCCACAGAGATTATAGACTTGTTATTCAGTGGACCACATTCCCCTCCCACAACTCCCCTCCTATCATCACTCCCAAACCTACTTTCTCTTGCTCTGCACTTAGGTTTACTAAATGGGCTTGGCCTCTAAAAGACAGTGGTGCCTCCCACATACTGTGGATCAGAACTGTGACCAGGCAGAGCTCTGGCATGTGTGCTGCTGCAATTCTGGTGGATGAAATGTGTGCAGAGAATAGAGAACCAGGAGACATAAAAGCTGAGGTCACAGGGCATTTTAAATTGGCCATCAATTCTCTTAAAGATCAAACATACCCTTCTTCTACAGAAGTCCCAATATCTTTTCTCAGTCATTTGTTGCCTGGTTTTACTGCTTGGTAGATTCTATAGTTGCTATTATTTTCCTTCTTCTTGAAACCATCTCCCATGTTGACTATGTCTTCCATGTTTCGATTCCTGTCCTGCCACCTTGACTCTTCTTTCTTCCTTTCTCTTTTAGCTTTGACCATCAGAATATTGGCATAACTTCAGTATGCTTATTTCCAGCCTTAGTTTCTGTCCAGAACACCAGAGTAACATTTCCAACCAAGCATTAACCTACAGAATTCTCAACAACACCTTGAACTCATCAGTTGTTGTTGTTCAGTTGCCAAGTCGTGTCTTCATGACCCCATGGACTGCAGCACACCAGGCCTCTCTGTCCCTCACTCATCATGTTTGAGACCAAATCCATCCTTGTCTTTCCTCTTAAATTCCTTGGGAGAATTCAGCTAGTTGGTAGGTCAGCCTCTTATCTCAGCATCAATACAAAGGCTGACTGGGGTAGTACATTTCCTTTGCATCCTTTTCTTTTTTGGTTTAATCTAATGAAGATGACTAATCTAAGGGAAAGCTGCTTTCTTGCAGGAGACAAGGAGAAGGCCTTAGGATCTACTGGGGGAGTCCTGAGCAACAGTCACTGTTAGTCCGCTGGAATCCGTGGTCCACTGAGATGCCTTTTGCTACCTTCACTGAGCACCCCATGAAATACACAAGTGAGAAGTTTCTTGAAATTTGCAAGGTAGGAGGCAGCTTGGGCATCACTCTTAAATTAGTTTTTGTGGAGAATCTATGTGCTTTAAAAACATGTAATGTTAAAAAAATGATAAGATTCAACCTGGGTTTTATATAGACAAAAGCTATAATAGGTTTATAGAATTTTTTTAGTAAACAGTGGAGCTGTTTTATATTAGAAAGAATGCATTGTATTTATATTAACCATATGATGCTATTTCCTCTTGCTAATTTCTTAGCAAAAATTATAGTGTAATATTGTTGAAAACTTGCAATACTTGTGTTCATCTATGTCTATTGCTTACAGTGTATATAGAATTTTCTGTGTATAATTAAATTATAATTATTTTATTCAGAGAAGGAATGTAGAGTAGTGTTAAGTAGGAAGTAAGATATAGCTCTGTGGTCATGTTTAATCAATTTTTTCCTCTAGGCCTTGGTAGTATTATCTCTAAAATGGACATGATGAACAACTGCCTTTCCTCTGAACCTCACTGGGCCATTGTAAGGTTAAATTGGATAAAGTATATATAAATGCTCCATAAATTATAAAGAAATTAAGAGTATTTTTTATGTCTTTAAATCTCATCTTCCCAAGTAGATTTTAAATTTGTCTCAGATGGCTGAGAGGTCCCCGTCTACTATTATTTCAACTTTCCTAGAGAGACTTATGGAGAAGGCAATGGCACCCCACTCCCATACTCTTGCCTGGCAAACCCCGTGGACGGAGGAGCCTGCTAGACTGTAGTCCATGGGGTCGCTAAGAGTCGGATACAACTGAGCGACTTCACTTTCACTTGTCAGTTTCATGTACTGCAGCAGGAAATGGCAACCCACTCCAGTGTTCTTGCCTGGAGAATCCCAGGGACGGGGGAGCCTGGTGGGAGGCTGTCTGTGGGGTCGCACAAAGTTGGACACAACTGAAGCGACTTAGCAGCAGCAGCAGGGAGACTTAAGCTGTCCTTGGACACTCTGAATAGTCAGAAAGTAAAACAGAGCTATAAATGCAGTGAAAAATCAGCCTTTATATTTTCAACAAAACCATATATATATAAGAATATACATAAGGGCTTCGAAATTCTTGCCTTCTCTGTCCTGTCTATTTTATCTTTATAGGCTGTCACATCATTTTAGAGTATCATAATTCTTTATTTGCTATAAATTCAAAATATGGAAGTCTGCATTTAAGTCCTCCTATGGTTGGATGGCATATATTCTATTTTTTGCTTTATTTTAAACAGACTTCTTCATGTAAGCAAGTATGTATGTGTATAAACAAATAATTTTAACTAATAAATCCATTGTTTTACAAAAAGGATCGGAGGCAAAATGTATGTGATTAGAGGCTAGAGGGGGGTCTTCTTTCCCTCTAACACATAAGTGAAGTTGGCTAGAGTTCCATTCTGCTCTCAGCAAAAGGCAAGGGTCTTTTTAAGATTTATTTAGATGTCTTCAGTGGCTTATGGTCTCAAGGTTTGCCTCTGATGTCAAGCACTTGAAGGCACTAAATTAGTTCACTGTATGGATTATGTCATTCTCCTAATTCACCATACCTCAACCCAAGCATCAACATCAGCCGCTAGTCTGACTCTTAACTACCCAAAGTCATATAGAACAACATAACCCTGACACAAAGACATATACATGAGAGAAGACTCACTCAGAGCTTCTGGGAGATACGATAGGAATGTACATCACAATAATGCCCAGAACTTCAGATGGAATATTGGATCTTATTTTTAAAAGACATTATTAACAATAATGCTCAGATGCATTGCTTCAGAATCTCGTCTTCTCTTTCCTGCTCTTGTTCTTCCCCAAACTCCTGTTCTTTTCCTCTTCCTTATTAAAGTGCAGAGTCATTTATCTGTTTCTCTTTTTTTTTAATACATGTTAATCCAACTGAAAGAACTTAATAATGTATGTTTCCAAAGCCATTTCCTGCCTTTAAGGGGAATCTGGTTCTAATAATTAATATAATATATATTTTGAAGTAGTAGTCATTCTTTTTTATTACAAGTCAAAAATAAATACCACCTGCTTTGGTTATGGCATCCATCACTTTCTGGGCCAAGTCTTCTCTTATTTCTCATACCTGGTATCTTTAAGCACTTATTCTCTGAGTGTTCTTTGCTGAAAGAAATTCAGGGTAAAGGACTGAAAAACAAGTTCTGTTACCTTCAGAGAAATACCACTGCATGGCTCTAATACTTGATAATGCTTTATTTTTTTCTGCCATATAGAAGTAAAATTGAATACTTTAAAAGGAAGATGAAAAATAAAATATCAAAAGGGAGTGAAAACAAGGTCCTCCTGTATAGCACAGGGAACTCTGCTCAATGTTAAGTGGCAGCCTGGATGGGAGGGGAGTTTAGGGGAGAATGGATACGTGTATACATATGGCTAAGTCCCTTTACTATTCACTTGAAACTATCACAACTTTGTTAACTGGCTATACTCCAATATAAGATAGAAAGTTTAAAAAAGGGGTTGTGGTAGAATAACCACCCCCTAAATATACATGAATGCAGCTAGTAGACTGGAACATTACATTTTGCCCAAGACTTCCTATCAGCCAAGGGAAACTTGAGGTTCATATAGCTCTCCTTAGATAGAAGTAAGAATAGCGGGGGTGTGTGTGTGTGTGTGTGTGTGTGTGTGCACGCACGCATGTGCATACATGGGTATGAGCAGGGCAAGTGGTTGATTAATTAGTTGGTTTTCAGTCAATCAAACTACTTTGTGAATCTGTTAAGTGTATTTTCTTTAAGGATTTTCTCATTCAACTATTCTTTCAAAGTCTTCTTTTCTTCCTATAAACAGTCTGGAACCTTCATTTGCCAAACCGTTTCTTAGTCAAAGGCCACCCTGAGTCCCAGATCTCTAAGAAAACAAGTGATCTCAGTCTGGGATATGAGATGATGACTGCTCTGATCCAGTTCTTTGTGTCTTGGTTTCTCTTTTGTTGTTGGTTTTTATGTCACAAAGTTATTTGTGTTTAGGACTTTTTCCAAAATTGGCTTTGATTAATTCTCAGTTATATTAATGCAAAAGTATAAATAAGAATAGTAATTCTGGGGATATAGAATTCCTTTTATATGAATATTTTGGTATAATACAATTTTTAAAGGGTGATTTAAACTACCTTTTTTAAATTTCTCTAGTAAATGAAATAGGGAAAAGTAAAAGAATATGGTGAAAGTGCATAACTAAATGAAATACCTGAAGCAATTTAATTCAATTTGAAAATGAAGGTCACTCAGTCATGTCTGACTCTTTGTCTGACTCTTTCTTCAGGCCAGAATACTGGAGTGGGTAGCCTTCTCCAGGGGATCTTCCCTACCCAGGGATCGAGCCCAGGTCTCCCACATTGCAGGCAGATTCTTTACCAGCTGATCTACAAGGGAAGCCCAAGAATACTGGAATGGGTAGCTTATCCTTTCTCCAGGGGATCTTCCCAATCCAGGAATTGAGCTGGGGCCTCCTGCATTGCAGGCAGATTTTTTTACCAACTGAGCTTTGAGGGAAGCCCTAATTCAATTTAGGAAACCCACAATGGCAGAAGAGAGGAAATTATGTGGAACTGAGCTCTTCACAGTCAAAAATTTCAAATTATTTACTATCTAATGGAATAATTTATTTTTAAAAGTACATTTATAAAATTCATTTTTTTATTTTTATTTTTTTTTGGTTTTTACTCAGAGTCTTTTATTCTACAGCACTTGGAATCTCTTTATTTGACAAATGTTTTCTAGTACCTACAAGTTGTGGGTATTATGATTGTGATTAAGAATACAAATATAAATGAGACAAGATTCTTGCCTTTGTGGAAGGCATTGTTTAATAGAGGAAGCAGATAAAAATACAAGGATTTTAAAATAAGTATTAAAGAACTGAAAAAGAAGTTTGGATCAGATGCGAAGATGTGGAGACAGTTGAAAGTGCATGGAGTGTCTTAGACACAGACAGCTTAGCTGGAGTTGAATCTTGTGTATTTCTCACCATAATTGTATTGGCTCATATGGTACATATAAGTACATAAACTACATTAGGGGTGCTAGGAATGGAGAGAGATGAAGAAATCTTGAGATATTCAGGATATCAGTGGAAGAAGATAACTGATAGGATATGGTAGGTGAATGAGAAGAAGAAGTCAAAGATTGTAGTCTGTTTTGGTAGATGGTGAGTCCATTAATTTAAAAGGAGAGAACTAAAAGAAGACTAGATGTGGGGATTCTGTTTAGGACATATTGAGTTTGAAATGTTCATGAAATGTGGAGTTGAGCTGGTTGCCAGGAAGTTAGAAATTTAGGTCTGTTTGAAGCTCAGGAGACAAAGTTGAACTGGTAATATAGGTGTCAGATCATACAACACTGGGGCAAAGCTGAGTCATGGGATTGATTGGGCTGAAAGGTACCTGAGGAAGGAGCATTAATGGGTAAATTGCATTCAAATTCAAATTTATACTATCTCTAAGTCCTTCAGCACTGATCTAAAAAATGCCCATCAATTTATGAAATACTATGTCAAAATTCACTACTTCTTTTACCTATCTCACTAACTCTATATCATTTCTACATCTGATAAGTATGATAGTCAAGTGGCCTCTTTCCAGATATTCTTGCTTACCTCCAAGCCTTACCAACTTTTTCAATCTGCACGTTCACATACTTTGCATTTCTCGTATAAACAGTTGTGAAAATAGAAACATTTTTGGTATTGCTTTTATTATTACAAGACATAATAATTTCATATAAATTTTGTAATTCAGTTCAGTTCAGTTGCTGAGTCGTGTCCAACTCTTTGCGACCCCATGAATCGCAGCACGCCAGGTCTCCCTGTCCATCACCAACTCCTGGAGTTCACTCCGACTCACGTCCATTGAGTCAGTGATGCCATCCAGCCATCTCATCCTCTGTCGTCCCCTTCTCCTCCGGCCTCAATCCCTCCCAGCATCAGAGTCTTCTCCAATGAGTCAACTCTTCGTATGAGGTGGCCAAAGTACTGGAGTTTCAGCTTTAGCATCATTCCTTCCAAAGAAATCTCAGGGCTAATCTCCTTCAGAATGGACTGGTTGGAACTCCTTGCAGTCCAGGGGACTCTCAAGAGTCTTCTCCAACACCACAGTTCAAAAGCATCAGTTCTTCGGCGCTCAGCTTTCTTCACAGTCCAACTCTCACATCCATACACGACCACAGGAAAAACCATAGCCTTGACTAGACGGACCTTTGTTGTAATTACATGATATTTATTGATTACAGTTTGCATGTTTTCATGTAATTCAATTAACAAAAACTCTTTGAGGTCAGAATGCTATCTCCACTTTAAAAGTGGAGGTTCTTACAGTGGTTAAGTGAATTGGCTGAGGTCTTATAATTATAACTGTATTTCCACATTCAAATAATTTGTTAATGCTCAAGAAGAAAAAACCAGAAGGAAGTCTGTGTGTGTGCATATTCATAGTCATGGCTATGATATATGATAGGGTAGGATATATCATATTTTTACAACCTAGGTCAGTTATTCTTAATTGTTTCATCCACTTTATATTTGCAACTTCTAGCCATATCTTTCTTCTTTTAACCATTTGTTACGGAATTAGTTTCATTTGCCCAATGCACAGCAAGCCAAATGCTTAGATGCTGAGGTTTTCTGCAGAGAAAGGATTTCTTCCCAAGGAAGCCAAAAGAGAAGAAAGGAGAACAGATCTCCAATCTGCCTCCCCAAACTCAAGAGGCTTGAGATATTTATGAGATAAAGAAGCAGGGTGGTCTGAGGCATGGAGAAAGGTGATTGGAGGCAAGAAAAAGCTGAGGCGATCCGTGTTCCACGCAGGCATACCTAAGTTAACTGCTGCTTCTTTGGATGCATATTCAGAAAATGGCAGCATCAGCATGATCTGAGGGTGGAGTTTTTGGCCCTCTGACATCAAGAGGTCATTCTTTGGACACTTACGTAGGCCCAGTTAAATGGTCAGAATCTCGACTAATTTGAACCGTCAAGACTAGCTCCATGTTTAGAAAATTAACTTAAGCCACCATCGTTATGGCTACCCATAATTAGAGGCATGATCGATAAGGGGCAGTTAAAGGAATCTTGTGATATAATCTTTAATCTACATGAAGCTTGGAGGGCTTGCGATTTACAGGAACAATTAAAGTGAGTTTAATCAGTGAAGACAGGTTACAGAGTGGTATTTATTAAGCAAATTATAGACCAAGAATCTAACTGATTAATGTGCTTGATTTCACATTGTCATAATGGATTCTTTGATTGTGTGGAGAGTCTTGTTGAGAGGAACTAGTGATTGAGTCCAGAGCTTTAGAATAATAGTGAATAGATCATGAATGCTCTATTGCCTAATCAAAGTGAGCCACAGACCAAACCTTTTTTACTTTTGTCTGGCATCTTTCTTCTTATTTTTGAGAGAATTATGAAACTGAACCAATATTTTAGTAATCAAATGTAACTTTATATTCTTAACCCCTTGGTTTCCCACCACATAGACTGAACAAATATTTATTTGTTTATTTTTGTTATTTTAATTGTTTGGCTGCTCGGCTTTTGGAGTCTTCATTCCCTGACTTAGGATTGAACCCAGATTGAATGACTAATTTCATTGGTCTTGACAATGAAAGCACTGAGTCCTAATCATTGGATTGCCATGGCATTCCTTAACAAATATTTGTTAAGTGTCCACCTGGCATACTGTTAATATATGCAGAGCAATGCAGTGGATACTCATTGGAATTTTGTTGTTTGTTTAGTTGCTGAGTTGTGTCCTACTCTTTTGTGACCCCATGGACTGTATTCTGCCAGGCTCCTCTGTCTATTGGATTTCCCAGGCAAGAATGTTAGAGTAGCCATTTCCTTCTCCAGGGGCTCTTCAGAACCCAGGGATCGAACTTGTGTCTCCTGCATTGGCAGACAGATTCTTTACCACTGAGCCACCAGGGAAGCCCTAATTGTTGGGATAGCAAGAAGAATAAAACAGATTTTGTCCTCCAGACATTTATAGTCTAGAGGGAGAATGCAAAAATGGTACTTAAAAAATTATAATTTGATGTACAAATACTGTTGATAGAATCAAAAGGTTCTATCAGAGCCCAGCAAAAAGAATAGATAAGTCCAGAAGTTAACAAATGTGATAACATTTGATGTGAAACTCAAGAGTGATTTAGCCATCAAAGCAGATGCCGAAAGGCATTTTAAGTAAAAGAAACATGATTAGATGCTGCAAATTACAAACGTGTATAAGATGTTCTTGGACAAAGAGTCATTCACTTAAGCTAGAATTTAAAGTGTGTGTGTGTGTATGTGTGTGTGTGTGAATGTGCATATATGCATGGGGAGGGTTGGGGAAATGGAATAGGATGAGGATAGAAATTAGAATTTGTAGGAAAAAAAGCTTCTGCCTCAGTCTCCTTTTTTGCTCTATACTCTTGAACATACAGTCACAGTGTATCTATAAAGATAATTCCAAATAATCGTGCAAGGATGATACAAACATTCTGTTCAGTTGTGCGGCTTCCCAAGTGGTTTCCGTTGTTGGGTGTTGGATGGACTTACTTTTTATTTCAACATGCTTCACTTGCTACAATGGGAGGGTGAAACCTGTAGCCTGAGGCTTGGAAAACCTGCTCAGCAAAGGAATGTGGGCCTGCAGGCATGAAACCTGGTCTCTTTACCCAGGGTAAACAGGAAGCAAGAGATGGTTGTAATAAGGAAAACTGAGACTCTGGGCAGTGAACTGCTGGCAGACAGCACCTGAAGCAAACCAGAGGCCCAGTCACTCAGCTGGTAAATAATCGCTGTAAAGTCAAGAATATCACACACACACACACACACACACACACACACACACCACACACCTATCCTTTACCCTAACCAGCACTCAGGCCTTCTGTAACCGGAGTTGTTAAAACTTGACCCTCTGCTTTTGAGGCTGGAATAATAGAGGGAGCCAGGGGTGGGCGTATAAAAGCTTTTAAAGAAAAGTATGTGGCTGGTGGCATTCATATCAAATGACACCACGTTCCTGTCACACAGATTAAGTTCAGGTGCTTGAAATGCTCAAGAGCCAGCCTGGGGACTTGGCCTTTTGTCTGCCTCTCCTTCATGCCCATCTTGTCCCTCTGTTTTCATGGTCCATCTTAAAGAGCTCACAGAAATGACTAGAAATGAAGGGCATCTTACCTGAGTGAAATGCCAAGTTCACTGAATGTAAAGTAGTGTTAACTTTTTCCTTCCAGCATTTTGATTCTGAGGCCACAGAGAATTCTCATGAAATAAAACTTACGATGAGGACTGGGGAGGCATTCCGTGACCCAATTTCATATATATATAAAATCTGTGAAAAGGCATCTTGACAACCAAGAAGGTGTTGCCCATGGAAAAGTTGAGGTGAACTGAGCTTTAGATTTTGGGAAATCATAGTTAAATGATGACATAGTTAATTATTTATTCACAATATTGATTATTGGCAATAGGCTTCCTTTAATGCCTTTGCAATATGACTCCAAGTTCTACCTTAATCTTATATCCTTCCCCAGACCTTCCTGGAAGACATTAGCAGGTGGGCACATGTGCATAGAGCATTTGCAAATCCTTATTTATTGAAGTTAGTTTGATCTTTGTAGACAACTTATGAATTTGATGCTATTCAGTTCAGTTCAGTCACTCAGTCATGTCTGACTCTTTGTGACCCCGCAGCACACCAGGCCTTGCTGTCCATCACCAACTCCCGGAATTCACTCAAACTCACATCCATCGAGTCGGTGATGCCATCCAGCCATCTCTTCTTCTGTCATCCCCTTCTCCTCCAGCCCCCAATCCCTCCCAGCATCAGAGTCTTTTCCAATGAGTCAACTCTTTGCATCAAGTGGCCAAAGTACTGGAGTTTCAGCTTTAGCATCATTCCTTCCAAAGAACACCCAGGACTCATCTCCTTTAGGATGGACTGGTTGGATCTCCTTGCAGTCCAAGGGACTCTCAAGAGTCTTCTCCAACACCACAGTTCAAAAGAATCAATTCTTCAGTGCCCAGCTTTCTTCACAGTCCAACTCTCACATCCATACATGACCAATGGAAAAACCATAGCCTTGAGTAGACGGAACTTTGTTGGCAAAGTAATGCCTCTGCTTTTGAATATGCTATCTAGGTTGGTCATAACTTTCCTTCCAAGGAGTGTCTTTTAATTTCATGGCTGCAGTCACCATCTGCAGTGATTTTAAAGCCCAGAAAAACAAAGTCTTACACTGTTTCCACTGTTTCCCCATCTATTTCCCATGAAGCGGTGGGACCAGATGCCATGATCTTAGTTTTCTGAATGTTGAGCTTTAAGCCAACTTTTTGACTCTCCTCTTTCACTTTCATCAGGAGGCTTTTTAGTTCCTCTTCACTTTCTGCCATAAGGGTGATGTCATCTGCATATCTGAGGTTATTGATATTTCTCCCGGCAATCTTGATTCCAGCTTGTGTTTCTTCCAGTCCAGCGTTTCTCATGATGTACTCTGCATATAAGTTAAATAAACAGGGTGACAATATACAGCCTTGATGTACTCCTTTTCCTATTTGGAATCAGTCTGTTGTTCCATGTCCGGTTCTAACTGTTGCTTCCTGACCTGCATATAGGTTTCTCAAGAGGCAGATCAGGTGGTCTGGTATTCCCATCTCTTTCAGAATTTTCCACAGTTTATTGTGATCCACACAGTCAAAGGCTTTGGCATACTCATTAAAGAAAAAATAGATGTTTTTCTGGAACTCTTTTGCTTTTTCCATGATCCAGCAGATGTTGACAATATGATCTCTGGTTCCTCTGCTTTTTCTAAAACCAGCTTGAACATCTGGAAATTCACAGTTCATGTATTGCTGAAGCCTGGCTTGGAGGATTTTGAGCATTACTTTACTAGCGTGTGAGATGAGTGCAATTGTGTGGTAGTTTGAGCATTCTTTGGCATTGCCTTTCTTTGGGATTGGAATGAAAACTGACCTTTTCCAGTCCTGTGGCCCCTGCTGAGTTTTCCAAATTTGCTGGCATATTGAGTGCAGCACTTTCACAGCATCATCTTTCAGGATTTGGAATAGCTCAACTGGAATTCCATCACCTCCACTAGCTTTGTTCATAGTGATGCTTTCTAAGGCCCACTTGACTTCACATTCCAGGATGTCTGGCTCTAGGTCAGTGATCACACCATTGTGATTATCTTGGTCGTGAAGATCTTTTCTGTACAGTTCTTCTGTGTATTCTTGCCATCTCTTCTTAATATCTTCTGCTTCTGTTAGGTCCATACCATTTCTGTCCTTTATCGAGCCCATCTTTGCATGAAATGTTCTCTTGTTATCTCTAATTTTCTTGAAGGGATCTCTAATCTTTCCCATTCTGTTGTTTTCCTCTATTTCTTTGCATTGATCACTGAGGAAGGCTTTCTTATCTCTTCTTGCTATTCTTTGGAACTCTGCATTCCTATGCTTATATCTTTCCTTTTCTCCTTTGCTTTTCACTTCTCTTCTTTTCACAGCTATTTGTAAGGCCTCCCCAGACAGCCATTTTGCTTTTTTGCATTTCTTTTCCATGGGGATGGTCTTGATCCCTGAATCCTGTACAATGTCATGAACCTCAGTCCATAGTTCATCAGGCACTCTATCTATCAGATCTAGTCCCTTAAATCTATTTCTCACTTCCACTGTATAATCATAAGGGATTTGATTTAAGTCATACCTGAATGGTCTAGTGGTTTTCCCTACTTTCTTCAATTTAAGTTTGAATTTGGCAATAAGGAGCTCATGATCTGAGCCACAGTCAGCTCCCGGTCTTGTTTTTGCTGACTGTATAGAGCTTCTCCATCTTTGGCTGCAAAGAATATAATCAGTCTGATTTCAGTGTTGACCATCTGGTGATGTCCATGTGTAGAGTCTTCTCTTGTGTTTTCGGAAGAGGGTGTTTGCTATGACCAACGTGTTCTCTTGGCAAAACTCTATTAGCCTTTGCCCTGCTTCATTCCGTATTCCAAAGCCAAATTTGCCTGTTACTCCAGGTGTTTCTTGACTTCCTACTTTTGCATTCCAGTCCCCTATAATGAAAAGGACATCTTTTTGGGTGTCAGTTCTAAAAGGTCTTGTAGGTCTTCATAGAACTGTTCAACTTCAGCTTCTTCAGTGTTACTGTTTGGAGCATAGACTTGGATTACTGAGATGTTGAATGGTTTGCCTTGGAAACGAACAGAGATCATTCTGTCATTTTTGAGATTGCATCCAAGTACTGCATTTCAGACTCTTTTGTTGACCATGATGGCTACTCCATTTCTTCTAACGGATTCCTGCCCACAGTAGTAGATATAATGGTCATCTGAGTTAAATTCACCCATTCCAGTCCATTTTAGTTCGCTGATTCCTAGAATGTCAATGTTCACACTTGCCATCTCCTGTTTGACCACTTCCAATTTGCCTTGATTCATGGACCTGACATTCCAGGTTCCTATGCAATATTGCTCTTTACAGCATTGGACCTTGTTTCCATCACCAGTCACATCCACAACTGGGTACTGTTTTTGCTTTGGGTCCATCCCTTCATTCTTTCTGGAGTTATTTCTCCACTGATATCCAGTAGCATCTTGGGCACCTACCGACCCAGGGAGTTCCTCTTTTAGTATCCTATCATTTTGCCTTTTCCTACTGTTCATGGGGTTCTCAAGGCAAGAATACTGAAGTGGTTTGCTATTCCTTTCTCCAGTGGACCACATTCTTTCAGATCTCTCCACCCTGACCCGCCCATCTTGGGTGGCCCCACAGGGCATGGCTTTAGTTTCATTGAGTTAGACAAGGCTGTGGTCTGTGTGATTAGATTGACTAGTTTTCTGTGACTATGGTTTCAGTGTGTCTGCCCTCTGATGCCCTCTTGCAACACCTACCATCTTACTTGGGTTTCTCTCACCTTGGACGTGGGGTATCTCTTCATGGCTGCTCTAGCAAAGCACAGCTGCTGCTCCTTACCTTGGAAGAGGGGTATCTCCTCACCACCGCTCCTCCTGACCTTGAACATGGAGTATCTCCTCTCGGCCCTCCTGCGCCTGCACAGCCACTGCTCCTTGGACGGTGCTTGATGCTATTAATATCCTTATTTTATAGAAGAGGAACTATAAAATTCAGAGAGGTTAGACTTGCCCAAGATCACACAGCTAGTGAGAACCACATTAGCAATGTAAGCCCAGATCTCTTTGATCTGAATACTCATGATATATCATGTTCTATACTTCCTTTAGTTCAATGGTTCTCAGCAGGAGATGATTTTATCCCTGGGGGACATTGGCAATATGTGGACAACACTATTGATTATCACCTCTGGGATTGAGGTGCTACTGCTTAGCTTTCTGAAATCTGGAGGACATACTCCCCTGCTGGAAATAATATCCTAGCCCCAAATAGCAATAATTCCAAGGTAGAGAAATATTAGATTAGTTGTATAGATGAATAGCCATACTTGTGACTTTGATTCTCAGAAAACTGGATGAAAGTTTGAGATGCATATATGAAATATGATAGAATAAAAAGTAATTTTTGCCTTGACTATTTGGGAAGGCATTGTGGAAGAGAAAGGATTTGAGCTTGGTTGTGAAACGTGAAAGATGAATAAGAGCATGGGGACTGTAACTCTTTGTGGATTGAACAGACTATCAGAGAGTTTCTTAGGCAAGCTTAATATAGTGGGTTTTTTTATTTTTTAAAGGAAAAGTTTTCTACAAAAAAACCCTTCTCAGAACCCAAATATATAAAACTGATAAAAATAAAGCAGCTATGATTGATGTGATTGTAGCTTTTCTTCCCTAACTTTTTCCTAAGACTTCAGGCATGTGTGTGTGTGTGTGTGTGTGTGTGTGTGTGTGTGTGTTTAATACTATTAATAATAGCATTTTCTTGCTTTTCAAAAGAATTCTGATTTGGATAATGTATGATATGGTCACCCAACCTATAAGGAAAAGTGTTGTAAGAAACAAGTTTCAAAAAGTATCGAGACTGATTTTTTTCTATATCCCTTTGGAAAATTAAGCACATGAATTCTTTCCTAAATATTAGAATTTCATTCAAACTCTTCTAGAAACTTACATAACTATAATACAGGGATCAAAACCTAGAAATAAAACATCAGTACAATACTATACTGTAGCAGGGCTTCGTTGGTGGCTCAGATGGTAAAGAGTCTGCCTGTAATGCAAGAGACCCAGGTTCTATCCCTGGGTCAGGAACATCCCCTGGAGAAGGAAATGTCAACCCACTTTACTATTCTTGCCTGGAGAATCCTGTGGACAGAGGAGCCTGGAAGGCAACAGTTCATGGTCATAAAGAGTCAGACACGACTAACACTTTCACTTTCATAGGACTATTAACTAAAATACAGATCTTATCCAAATTTCATCAGCTTTTTGTTTTGTTTTTCCTAATGTCTTCTGCATACTCCAGAATTCAATCCAAGATTCCATGTTATATTTAAGTATTCTGTTTCTTTATTCTCCTCCAAAATGTGACCAGTCTCTCAGTCTTTCCTTTTTCTTTTTTTCCCCATGACCTCGGGGCTTTTGATAGAATGTTCTCATGGTGGCTGGACCATGGAAAAAGCAAGAGAGTTCCAGAAAAACATCTATTTCTGCTTTATTGAGTATGCCAAAGCCTTTGACTGTGTGGATCACAATAAACTGTGGAAAATTCTGAAAGAGATGGGAATACCAGACCACCTGATCTGCCTCTTGAGAAATTTGTATGCAGGTCAGGAAGCAACAGTTAGAACTGGACATGGAACAACAGACTGGTTCCAAATAGGAAAAGGAGTTCGTTAAGACTGTATATTGTCACCCTGTTTATTTAACTTACATGCAGAATACATCATGAGAAACACTGGACTGGAAGAAACACAAGCTGGAATCAAGATTTCAGGGAGAAATATCAATAACCTCAGATATGCAGATGATACCACCCTTATGGCAGACAGTGAAGAGAAACTCAAAAGCCTCTTGATGAAAGTGAAAGAGGAGAGTGAAAAAGTTGGCTTAAAGCTCAACATTCAGAAAACGAAGATCATGGCATCCGGTGCCACCGCTTCATGGGAAATAGATGGGAAAACAGTGGAAACAGTGTCAGACTTTATTTTTCTGGGCTCCAAAATCACTACAGATGTTGACTGCAGCCATGAAATAAAAGATGCTTACTCCTTGGAAGGAAAGTTATGACCAACCTAGAGAGCATATTCATAAGCAGAGACATTACTTTGCCAACAAAGGTCTGTCTAGTCAAGGCTATGGTTTTTCTAGTGGTCATGTATGGATGTGAGAGTTGGACTGTGAAGAAGGCTGAGTGCCGAAGAATTGATGCTTTTGAACTGTGGTGTTGGAGAAGACTCTTGAGAGTCCCTTGGACTGCAAGGAGATCCAACCAGTCCATTCTGAAGGAGATCAGCCCTGGGATTTCTTTGGAAGGAATGATGCTAAAGCTGAAACTCCAGTACTTTGGCCACCTGATGCGAAGAGTTGACTCATTGGAAAAGACTCTGATGCTGGGAAGGACTGGGGGCAAGAGGAGAAGGGGACGACAGAGGATGAGATGGCTGTATGGCATCACTGACTCGATGGACGAGAGTCTGAGTGAACTCCGGGAGTTGGTGATGGACAGGGAGGCCTGGCGTGCTGCAATTCATGGGGTCGCAAAGAGTCGGACACGGCTGAGCGACTGATCTGATCTGATCTGATGGTGGGTTTGGCTGATGTTTTCTCATGATTAGATTGAAGTCTGCTTTTTTTAAGGGCAAAAATACTACAGAAGTGATGCTGTGTCGTTTCACTGCATCATATTGCAGGTTCACTGTGCCTGTATGCCTTGTTACAGATATTAACTTAATCATTTGTCTAAGATGGTGTGTGCCAGATTGCTCCTTTGTAAAGTTAGTATTTTTCCTTTATAATTGATAAATACCTTGAAAGAGATACTTTGATGCTCAACCCATGTCTTTTGAAATCATGGTTTCTGAATAGAATTTAATATATATCCTTTGGCATCTAGGGAATTTTTATTACTTTAGAATAGGGCATATCACAAGATTAAAAAAATACTTTCTCAAGTCTATGATGCATATTAAGGAAATTGGCATTCAAAGTCTGGAATCGAAAGGAGTAGGACTAAGGAATCTAAACTCTTTCTTGCCTGTGATAATATTTACATCTATAAATAGTAAGCTTTGGGCTTCCCTGGTGGCTCAGAGGTTAAAGTGTCTGCCTCCAATGCGGGAGACCCAGATTTGATCCCTGGGTTGGGAAGATCCCCTGGAGAAGGAAATGGTAACCCACTCCAGTATTCTTGCCTGGAGAATCCCATGGACAGAGAAGCCTGGTAGGCTACAGTCCATGGGGTCGCAAAGAGTTGGACACGACTGAGCGACTTCACTTTCACTTTCACTTTCATCAGATCAGATCAGATCAGTCGCTCAGCCGTGTCCGACTCTTTGTGACCCCATGAATTGCAGCACGCCAGGCCTCCCTGTCCATCACCAACTCCCGGAGTTCACTCAGACTCTCGTCCATCGAGTCAGTGATGCCATACAGCCATCTCATCCTCTGTCATCCCCTTCTCCTCTTGCCCCCAGTCCCTCCCAGCATCAGAGTCTTTTCCAATGAGTCAACTCTTCGCATCAGGTGGCCAAAGTACTGGAGTTTCAGCTTTAGCATCATTCCTTCCAAAGAAATCCCAGGGCTGATCTCCTTCAAAATGGACTGGTTGGATCTCCTTGCAGTCCAAGGGACTCTCAAGTGTCTTCTCCAACACCACAAGTTCAAAAGCATCAATTCTTCGGCGCTCAGCCTTCTTCACAGTCCAACTCTCACATCCATACATGACCACTAGAAAAACCATAGCCTTGACTAGACGGACCTTTGTTGGCAAAGAAATGTCTCTGCTTATGAATATGCTATCTAGGTTGGTTATAACTTTACTTCCAAGGAGTAAGCGTCTTTTAATTTCATGGCTGCAGTAGTATGCTTTAAAATATTTTTGAGCAATTCACTGGGATTCATACAATAGTCTGATGAAGTTGGTATTTACCATCATTATTATTTTCCCATTTTCAGATACATAAACTAAGATCCAGGGAGATTAAATGATTCTTCTAAAATCTAACCATTAGTTTTGGGCAAGGAAATGTACTTTTTTCCCCCACTGTACTCAATGATGAAGGGGACATGGTTAGATTGCTGTGAGGTGGGTATGTCCATGTAGAGGAATGTGGCTTCTTAGTGAGTATGAGGCAAGGCAAATAAAACAATAGATGAGTGACTGGAATCTGCCCACTTAAGATCACTTCTGACCTTGGTTACTTTGTGATTTTAAACATAGCAATTAAATTAAATACTCCTGTTATTGAAATTAATTTATTCTTCCCATTTTGCTTTTCTCTTTGGAAGCTTAAGAAAGAACACTTGCTGTTTTTCTTATCCAGTCACCAAAGCACTGGTGGAGTGTTCTGTGAGGAATGATGTCTTCCTTTCTAGAATTTCCAGGCTATATGACTACAGTTTGTTTCATTCAGTAACACGTAATATTTAAATCCATTCTAAGGTCTTAAAGAGGGTGCTGGGAGTAGTAATAAGAGGTAACTTCTGTCTGTCTTTGTCACTATAGCCTGAAACTCATGGTAAACAAGAAAAACTTTGCTTATCTATTAGATTCTTTAGTCAGGGAAGTAAGTTTAAATTGAGGTTTGACATTATCTAATTAGGTAACTATTACTTTATTGAAAACCCACAGATATCAATGCACTCTAGCAAACTTTATGTTGTTTATCATAAAGTCGCTATTTTTTTTAACTTCTGAGTTGTTGAAGTTCCAATACTTTGGCCACCTGATGTGAAAAGTCAACTCATTGGAAAAGACCCTGATGCTGGGAAAAATTGAATACAAAAGGAGACGGGTAGGGGTCAGAGGATGAGTAGGTTAGATAGCCTCAACAATTCAGTGGACATGAATTTGAGCAAACTGTGAGAGATAGTGAAGGACAGGGAAGCCCGGCGTACTGCAGTCCATGGGGTCACAGAGTCAGACATGACTTAGTAACTAAACAACAAAATTAGCCCCAAACCATAGATTTCAATGCCTCTTTCCAAAAGAGTAAGCTGAGGCTCACAAAGGAGAAGTGAATTTATGATAAGGTAACAGAACAAGTAGATCACATAAGTTTTATTTGCATGGCTTTTCTTTCTTTCCTATTTTTTGTCCCTTTTGTGCTGTGCTGTGCTATGCTAAGTCACTTCAGTCATACCCAACTCTTTGTAGCCCTGTGGACTGTAGCCCTTCAGGTTCCTCTGTCCAGGTAAGAATACTAGAGTGAGTTGCCATGCCCTCCTTCAGGGGATCTTCCCAGCCCAGTAATCAAACCCAGGTCTCCTGCATTGCAGGTGGATTCCTTACTATCTGAGCCACAAGGGGAGTCCATGAATACTGGAATGGGTAGTCTATCCTTTCTCCAGGGGAATCTTCCCAACCCAGAAATTGAACCAGGGTCTCCTGCATTGCAGGCAGTTTCTTTAACAGCTGAGCTATCAGGGAAGCCCCTTGTTCATTATAGACTAGGTCAAATAGTAATGATGGATATATTCTAAAGTTTAGATTTTTTTCTTACTAACAAGGAAACTAAGCCTACAATGGAGAAGTGGTTTGCCCAAGGGCAGTTTGGTAAAAAATTAACAGTCCAGGATAAAACTTATATTGAAAATGTGATTATGGGTAACGACAAGCTTCTCTTTCTTCATTGAATCATCACTCTGTATTAGTCCCTCAAAGCAAAGATTGGTCCTCCTTATGGAGAAAAGGAGAAACATTGGTCACTTGGTTGAATATGCATAATGACTTATATGGATATTGGGATACACTTTGAAAGTTTTAATTTAGACTTGCAAGCCAGTTCCCTAGAAAGCGTATTTGGATCTCACTGTGAATAGTCCCTTGTTCCTAATATTCTTATTTACCATTGCGCAGAAAATGGATTGACTCTGGACAAAATCATTTACTTTCTCTGAGCCTTGATTTCTAACATGAAATAATGATACCTTCTTTTACTTACCTGAGTGGCTTATACTGGAATGAGTTAATGGATATAATTGGGCTAATTGGAAATACAAAGATCTGGGCTTTCCTATTTCATTTCCTTCTTTATATCTCTGTTTGCCGTGCTCCCTGAATTACCCTCCTCTCAACCCAATTCAACCTGATTTGACCAAAAGAGTGATTTTTTTTTTTTTTTTTACTCATTTAACTTGAAGTTCAGGGTAGGCTGATCTAGTAACTCGGATGGTTTTGTGAAGAATTTCTCAGTCTTCATGTCTTAGGTCTTTCACTTTTATTGTTTTCAGTCTCAGTCAGGTTTTCACTGTGTGGCCAAAATGACCATGAATACCTTTGGACTTGGATGATATGTTTCACAGCTGCATTGGTCATGTGCCCATACCTAAACCAATCTCCTATGGATTCCTCTGATTGGTTAGAACTGAGTCATGTACTAAAGCCAGCTCCACTTAAGCTATTTGCACTAAATGGAAGAATGTGGCTCTCCAAAGGAAAATAGAGGCATTCTTTTTTAATCTTTTAAAAATCAGTTATTTATTGGCTGTGCTGGATCTTTGTTGCTGTGCAGGCTTTTCTCAAGTTGTGGGAGTGGGGGCTATTCTCTAGTTTTGGTGGGCAGGCTTCTTATTGCAGTGGCTTCTCTGCAATGAGAAAAAAAGAAGATGGGGGTGGCAGAGGATGAGATGGTTACATAGCTTGTGCTGTGGAGCACTAGCTGTAGGTGTGAAGGCTTCAGTAGCTGTGACTCCTGGGCTCTAGAGCACAGGCTCAATAGTTGTGGTGCATGGGCTTAGTTGCTCTGTGGCATACATGATCTTCCTGGATCAGGGATGAAACCTGTGTCTCTTGCATTGACAGGCAGATTCATATCCACTGTACCATCAGGGAAGCCCTGAGGCACTCTTATTTGAAGAAGAATCTCAAATAGAGAGAAGGATGCTGGGTTAGAAATAACAGCAGCAGTCAGCTAGATCCTCTTTAACCTCATTTCACTTGCTGAAACCCCTAGAGGATTGTCTCAAATGTCTCCTTTGGAAGTCATTTTTGATCCTCTAGCCATATATGATTTCTTATATTTTCTTTAATATCTTGTGCCTGTTTTTGCTGTTTATTTTCATGGACTTTGTATGATCATTACAAGTTCATCTTTTAAATATTATTATAGTGCCACTGCTGTGTGGGCTTCCCCGATGGCTCAGTGGTAAATAACCCACCCATCAAACTGAGATAGCCACTATGGAAGATGGTATGGAGATTCCTTAAAAAACCAGGAATAAAACCACCTTACAACCCAGCACTCCCACTCCTAGGCATATACCCTGAGGAAACCAAAATTGAAAAAGATACATGTACTAAAGTGTCCATTGCAGCACTATTTACAACATCTAGAATATGGAAGCAACCTAGATGTCTATCGACAGTTCAGTGCAGTTCAGTTCAGCTGCTCAGTTGTGTCCAACTCTTTGCGACCCCATGGACTGCAGTACACCTGGCCTCCCTTTCCATCACCAATTTCCGGAGTTTACCCAAACTTATGTCCATTGAGTTGGTGATGCCATCCAACCATCTCATCCTCTGTTGTTCCTTTCTCTTCCTGCCCCCAATCCCTCCCAGCATCAGAGTCTTTTCCAATGAGTCAGCTCTTTGCATCAGGTAGCCAAAATATTGGAGTTTCAGCTTCAACATCAGTCCTTCTAATGAACACCCAGGACTGCTCTCCTTTAGGATGGACTGGTTGGATCTCCTTGCAGTCCAAGGGACTCTCAAGAGTCTTCTCCAACACAGCAGTTCAAAAGCATCAATTCTTCAGCACTCAGCTTTCTTTATAGTCCAACTCTCACATCCATATATGACTACTGGAAAAACCATAGCCTTGACTAGATGGACCTTTGTTGGCAAAATAATGTCTCTGCTTTTTAATATACTATCTAGGTTGGTCATAACTTTCCTGCCAAGGAGTAAGCATCTTTTAATTTCATGGCTGCAGTCTCCTCCTGCAGTGATTTTGGAGCCCCCCATAATAAAGTCTGCCACTGTTTCCACTGCTTTCCCCATCTATTTGCCATAAAGTGATGGGGCCGGATGCCATGATCTCAGTTTTCTCAATGTTGAGCTTTAAGCCAACATTTTCACTCTCCTCTTTCACTTTCATCAAGAGGCTCTTTAGTTCCTCTTCACTTTCTGCCGTAAGGGTGGTGTCATCTGCATATCTGAGGTTATTGATATTTCTCCTGGCAATCTTGATTCTGACTTGTGCTTCATCCAGCCCAGCGTTTCTTGTGATGTACCCTGCATATAAGTACATTCACCTATCTATCAACAGATGAATGGATAAATAAGCTGTGGTACATGTATACAATGGAATATTATTCAGCCATAAAAAGGAACACATTTGAGTCATTCTGATGAGGTGTACAAACCTAGAGCCTATTATACAGAGTGAAGTAAGAGAAATATAAATATCATATTCTGACACATATACATGGAATCTAGAAAGATGATACTGATGAATTTATCTGCATGGCAGCAGTGGAGAAACAGACATAGAGAACAGACTTGTGGACCTGGGGTGAGAAGGGAGAGAGTGTGAGATGCATGGAAAGAGTAACATGGAAACTTACAATACCATATGTAAAATAGAGAGCCAGTGGGAATTTGCTGTATGACTCAGGGAACTCAAATAGGGGCTCTGTGACAATCTAGAAGGGTGGGATGAGGAGTGGAATGGGAGGGGGTTTGGGAGAGATCAGCCATGGTGTACCTATGGCTGATTCTTGTTGATGTTTGACAGAAAGCAACAAAATTCTATAAAGCAATTATCCTTCAATTAAAAAATAGATAAAGTGGCAAAAAAGAAAGAACCCACCTGCCAATATAGGAGATGTGAGAGTCGCAGTTTCTACCCCTGGGTCGAGAAGATCTCCTGGAGGAGGGCATGGCAACCCACTCCAATATTCTTGCCTGGAGAATCCCATAGATAGAGAAGCCTGGAGGGCTACATTCCAACAGGGTCACAAAGAGTCAGACACAACTGAAGCAACACACTCACTGTGAGGGCAGAGGCTATATCTCACTTGTCTGAATCTTCAGCAGTACATGACAGGTGTCTGATCCACACTAGACTATCAGCAAATATTTGTTAAACTGACTTCTTAATGTTGTACAAGGTATGAATAATGAAAAATAAATAAGGTGTGGCAGTTAATTTTATTATGTACAAAATATATTAACAGATCAATCTATTAAAAGACTAACAGAAGCAATAGTAACAATTCCAAGAAATGATTTCTGTTTAAGTAGTAAGAATAAGTGCAGCTCCAGGAGAGCAGTCAACTTTTGTGAGGACTGGCTGGGGAGGGTGTGTCTCTGGACCTGCTTTGCACTCACTAATTCTGTGTGTTCTTTTCCTCTTCAGTTATCTGGGTTCACGTCTAAGCTTGTTCCAGCTATCCAGAATACCCACAAGAATTCCACTGAATCTGGAAGAGGAAAGGGATTGACGGTGCTCACTGAACCCATATTGATTGAGACCTACACTGGGCTAATGTCATTCATTGGAAACCGAAACAAACTTGGCTATTCCCTTGCCCGGGGGAGTATTGGTTTTTGATACTCTTTTTGGTGGATAAATACATCATCCATAGCTACATCATTACTGAAGATTCTGTTTCAGCTCACCGTATTTTTAGATTGAAATAATCAGCTACTTTTAAATAGTATCACATGATTTTAAATATTTAGTATCTTAGGAGATCAAAAAGCTTGATTAGACTGATAAATGCACACTTCAGATCTTTTATGAAATTTCTTAAAATCAGAAAATAAATTCACCTAAGTATATTGAATAACATTATCAAATAAATACCTGATCATAAACTCAGGGCAGACCCTCTGGGTTCTTGTTTCTCAGTCCTCCAAATGTGGGCACGTTCTGGGTCTTTATTTTCAGCCCTTAGATCCTGATCTTCTCTCTCACTGGGGTCTCAATCTGTATTATTTCAGTTTCCTTTTTATGAGAATGACTTCCAAATCCATATTCCCATCCCTGGTATTTCTGTAAGATTCAATTTTGCATTTCTGTCTGCTGATTATCTATATCAGTAGCCACTTATATTCAGCTTCTTCAAAATTCTGGATTTCTCTATGAGATTTTAATAGTCACAGTTACCAGTTTTGATGTCTTTAATCTTCTTGCCAAATACATTCCATGTAGTATCTCTTTAAGTCTGTCTGGGTTGCTATAACAAAAATACTACAGGCTGGGTGGCTAATAACATACATTTATTTCTTCCAGTTCTGGAGGTTGGAATTCTGAGGTTAGGGTACCAACCTGATCAGGTGTGGGCCCTCTCCTGGCACTTAGATTTCTTGCTATATCCTTATAAGACAAAGAGGCAAGAGAGTTTTGTTGTGCTTCTTTTATAAGGGCACTAATCCTGATGCTGGGAAAGGTTGAAGGCAAAAGGAGAAGGAGGTGGCAGAGGATGAGATGGTTAGCTACCATCACTGACTCAATGGACATGAATCTGAGCAAACTCTAGGAAATAGTGAAGGACAGGGGAGCCTGGTGTGCTGCAGTTCATGCGGTTTAAGAGTTCGACATGACTAAGCGACTGAACATCAACAACAGAATCTCATTCATGTGGGCTCTGCTCTCATAAGCTAAGGCCCCACCTCTTAATAGCATGACATTGGGATTTCAATGTATAAATTTAGGGGGATGGCACAAACAGACCATATTTAGCATTAAGCCCAATGTCCAGATATCAAACTAAAGTTTATTCTTTGAAAAAGTTTCATATATTTCTCCTTTTCATTCGCACAGGTATATTATTAGATCACATTTTAAATTCTGTTTAGCTGGATAATTGCTATAACCTTTTAGTTGGTATCATTTCCAAGGCTGAGCCTCTTCTAATTCATTTTGCATTTGTTGCCAGATTCCAAAAACACAATTTGATCATATCATTCCCTGATCAAGAACTTTCAGTGGCTCATTTCCTTTTTGCTGTTTTTTTTTCTTTTTTGATTGATTGTTCTTATGTTTTATTTTTCAGTAGCAGATCTTTCCTTCTAATGAATCTGTTTCAGATGCCCAATATGTAAAACAGGTAGAAGTAAGACCACTGTGGTTGAGACAGAGATGGGAATGCCACTGACCTCCTATCTTTTGGGTCTTACAAGTGCCTTCTGTGGAATGTCTATGGATTCTAGAGGGGATAAGAAGCATTTTTTTCAAAAACACTTTTGTAATTCATTCTGTTTACATTTTCTTTTCTCTCACATTTCCTCTTTGTCTCTTCTTGACTTATGTCTAATTGTAAACAACTCAGGAGATTATCTCATCTGTTTTTAATCTCAAAAAAACTTTTAATGCTGAATTCTATATATTATTAACATAATCATCTTTTTGCCTGTCCTAAGACCCAAATTTGAGACACCTTGGCTGGTATTCAATTTTAAAATTCCAGCTTTTTGGGGGGAGAGGATGCTTATGTGAAGTCTAACTTTAAAGTCTTTTCTTTAACCTGCTTACTTCCTCAATTTCAAAGATTTGACCTCTGATGTTTCACAAACATCAATTTGAAGGAGGCATTCAAAATCCAAACCTTGAATAACTCTCGTTTGATTTTGTCTTTATCTTTGTTTACTTCCATTAGTACTTCTCTCCCTCTCTTTCCACTTCCCAGGACCCACATTTTTTTTCCTTCATGATGGCAAATATTGTTACAGTCCCCAAGGCAGGAAACTTCTATTCAGACTGTAAAAGGAAATGTTGAAATCCTTAGCTGTCCTGTCAACAGTAGTGGAATGAAAAGTCGTTGGATTGCTTTGGCAGTGGTTCTGAAGCAGGCACAATTGGCAAATTATTATTAACAGTGCTGCCCGAAAATCCCCATTTGCCTCAAGATAGTGGCATTTGTTGGCAGAGGTCTATGAAAGGTCCAGCACATTCTCTTTATTTACCATTTAAGGATCAGTCTGACAATTGACTTCTTTCTGCATATTCATTCCCTTTGAATTTTCTAAGTTGGACTGTTCCCAAATGACCTTTGAAAGGATATAGTGCAAATCAGAAAAGATGAGAGGAGGGTGGTATCTCTTAACCCTGAGGTCCAGTCTGTAACAATAGGGTACCAAAGCTGTTTACTGTGAGAAGAGTGATCTCAGAGATGACATGAGAACTATCTTCATATTTCATACAGACCATCTTGTGGGATATTCTAGAAACTGATAAGTGGGACCTAGGAAGCAGGATTATGATCAGAGGATAAGAGGATTCAGGGATTTGGATGGCAGTTTAAGATAAGAAAGAACTTCTTATACTTAAAAATGCCCAAGGATGGGAAGCATTGCTCTTTGACATGTACTAGGAGGGACTAATGGAGAAGGCGATGGCACCCACGCCAGTACTCCTGCCTGGAAAATCCCATGGACGGAGGAGCCTGGTGGGCTGCAGTCCATGGGGTCGCTCAGAGTTGGACACGACTGAAGAAATTCACTTTCACTTTTCACTTTCGTGCATTGGAGAAGGAAATGGCAACCCACTCTAGTGTTCTTGCCTGGAGAATCCCAGGGACAGGGGAGCCTGGTGGGCTGCTGTCTTTGGGGTTGCACAGAGTCGGACACGACTGAAGTGACTTAGCAGCAGCAGCAGGAGGAACTAAAGTGAATATTGTGAAAGGGATTGCTAAAGAGATGATTGATAAAATCTTTTAAAACCAGGGACCTTATAATTCTTTAAATAATTGTTGTTAATCATTAAGTAGTGATAGTTGCTCAGTCACATATGACTCTGTAACTCTCTGGACTGTAGCCTGCCAGGCTCCTCTGTCCATGGAATTCTCCAGTCAAGAATACTGGAGTGGGTAGCCATTCCCTTCTCCAGGGGATCTTTCCAAGCCAGGGATCAAACCCACGTCTCCTGTATTGCAGGCAGATTCGTTACCATCTGGGCCACGAGGGAAGCCCCAGTCATTAGTTAAAACACCCTTTTTTGTCTGGAAAGAGTTGAATCAGTCATGTAAGGCCCTGGAAAATTACCTTAATTTTCCTAAGGTTTAATTTCCTCATCTGTAAAATGGAGATGATCCTATCTCTTTTGCCTACTTCGTTAAGATCTTGGGAGGATTCAATGAAATGAAGTCAAATTATTTTATTAAATAAAAACCATTGAGTATCTGCCTGTAGAGCAATGCCACTTTGGTGCAGAACCTCAGACAACATCCAAGGGAACTAAATTCAGTTCTTCTGGGAATTATTTTTCTGGTCACTATGGGCCTGCTGGGGCTTCCTATGTGGCACTAATGATGAAGAGCACACCTGTCAATGCAGGAGACATAAGACATGTGGATTCGATCTCTGGGTGGGAAAGATTGCCTGGAGGAGGGCATGGCAACCCACTCCAGTATTCTTGCCTGGAGAATCCCACGGACAGAGGACCCTGGTAGGCTACAGTCCAAAGAGTCACAAGAATCAGACACTACTGAAGTGACTTAGCACACACACATGCATGAACTTACTCTCTCTTTACCATTTGCCGTGTGGTATTCCCAGTGGACAGTTGGGTTTCTTGTCCATAAGCTAGACAACCAGCCACAACCCACAAACCAAAGACCTATATGTGTCCCTGGGCTTTTCCTTCAGGCTATTATCTGAACTATACCAGTAAAGTTTCCCAAAGGGGCAACATAGGTCTGATTGGGAATAAGATTAGATACAAGGGGCATTAAGTATAAAGCATATCATCATAAAAATGTCATGGTTGGCCATCTTCTCTATCTGTTCTTTATCCATTCAAGAAATTCCACTAAAAAATCTCCAGTAAACCTCCATTCAGAAACTATTTGAACAATTGACAGATTGTTCATAGTCTTCTGATGTATCTTGGGCAGTTTTGATGGTTACAAATTTCTCCTTCTGTCTCTTTTAAGTAAAAGTGATCTGCCACTCTCTTTTATTTAAAAATAAAATTCCCATGCTGGAGTAGATTCAACTTGTTTCCATTCCTGGGTATGGGGAATTGGGGTTACAGAAGCAAAACCGACGCATTCTTTAACACTTACAAAAAGAGAAACTGCCAAGAATCACCACACCTAGGCTTCCAGTGGGCACTTGGGCTTTTTTGGAGGCTGCCCCTTGGCCATCCTCTAAGGCAGAAAAGAGAAGCCAATTCATGAGGATCTTTTGCTTTGAGCCCTCCTCTCATTGTCCCTTTGCTGAAACATTCTTAAGGAAGCCAATTCATAGAGCCCTGGGGTTAAGGAAGCATAGAAACCATCTAATCCAATGCTTTCATTTCACAGAACACAAAGCAAAAGCCTAGAAATTGGAAAGAAATTGCTCAAAAACAGATGGTGACTTTTTGGCGATATGGAATTAAACTCTAAAGTTTTCAATCTCCTATTCCAGCCCCACTGTCCTTCTACATATCTCCATTCCCAGAAAAAGGCATGTCATCTAAACCAGTGTATCATAGCTTCTGGGTTAATTCTGACATGAGAAAACAATAGGTCACCGTTGTTTAGGGGGAATTTCCAGAAATTACTTGTATTTTCTTAAAAGGCTAAGGTCACTCATGGAGCTCTCTGATGTCCTATCTGATTAAAAAGACCAAACAAAGCTGCGGAAGCCAGCAGATATTTTGTAAGGCAGCTTTACCTCTGCCTGGCATTTTGTGGGGCAAGACAGCAGAGTGCAAACGTATTAAATTCAGGTTTAAAAGCTCCCCCAGAAATTCTTTACACACAAGAGACCAAGGTGGAGAAAAGAAGATGACTTGTGCCAAAGGGAAAGAAAGAGAGAGACTAATGCCTGTGGTTTTCAAAGGTTAACAACAACAAAAAAGCCCAAGTATTTGCACAGGGATGAATGCTCATTGGCTCTTGGCCAACAATTATACAAGGGCTTGTGCCCACATCCTGTAGCTGTGGTTTTGGGACGCTGCTCATGAGTGACTTCTTATGCTTAGTGGCAGGAAATTTTAGTCACTGATGTGTAAACTCACCTTTGGTCTGCACCCCCCACAACGTGCTCCGAAGGCAGTTAGGGGGCCAGGCCTCCTGATTTCCCTGCAGACATTACATCTTCAGACGCTAACAAAAAACTCAGTTTAAAGCCTTCGGAGTGACTGATATTTGGTCAATTCTTACCTTACTCCACTCCAATGTAGCCACTTCTTCAGATAATTCTATACTCACAGGGATGAATTATGATATCTTCTTCAAAATCCTCCCTCTAGCCTCACTAGTCAAGACAAAAAATAAAAAAATGTTAGCTCTATTTCATTTCAGGCCTGCCATGTGAAATATGAGAGGAGAAGTCATCAGGTTGCTTCTGAGCCTAGATCTTGTATCTGATGAGCTATCTTACACTCAGTTTTTGAAAGTTCTTAGTTAACATCTCACAAATCTCCTCTTCAGTGAAGCTAAATGGAATTTGCAAGAAATTTCTCAGAAAGCAGATGGTGAGTTTGGAGCAATCCTGGGATTAAACTCTAACACTTCCATTTTCCTGCTCCTAGTCACTGCTCTTTCCACATATCCCCATACCCAAGGAAAGGCATATCATCTAAATCAGTGTACCACAGTTGTCCTCTAAGCAGATGTATCCTAATTTGAGGTGAGAAAACAAAATGTCCAGTTAATTAACTCTCATGTTTCAAGTATATATGAGAAATCATGATGCTACATTATGGATAGAGAATATATTGAGATCAATTTATCTGAATTACCACCTTGTCTCACACCCTGTCCACAATGACTACCCCATGCATCTCAGAAACTGCTCTTCTTTCCTTTTAGATTCCCTGCTCACTCTTTATGAAATTATTGAAACTGAGATTGGAAGGGACCTAAAGGTCATCTAGTTCCTACCTATTGCAGGAATGTACTCAACTGAAACACACAGCAGAAGCAGACTCAACTTATGCAAAGGTGTTGCCAGACAGAAAGTTCATTGCTTCCTACAGCAGCACATTCTACTGCTAAGTGACCGCACTGAGTTGAAAATTTTTCTATGTATTACATACAAATCGTCCCCTCTGGAAATTTATCTATTTGGTCCTTATCTTCCTTTGAAGTTACCCCAAGTAAATCAGCTAATCAACCATTTCATATGGCCACACTTCAAATAAAGGCAGCTAACTGGTGCTCTCCCAACAAAGTAGTTTTATTTTTGCTTTTTGACACAAAACCCTCTAGTTACCACAAATGTTCTTCATGTGTTGGATTATCCAGAGCCCTTATTGAACTCCTCTCTTGTTTGTAAACAATTCTGCTTGGTTAACATTTCTTTTGAAATATTGTATTTGGGACTTTCCTGGTGGTCCAGTGGTTAAGAACCCACCTGACAATGGAGGGGTCATGGGTTCAATCCCTGGTTGGGGAACTAAGATCCCACAAACCATAGGGTAACTAAGGCTGCATGCCATAACTACTGAGCCTGTGTGGAATCAAAAGTTTCCACGTGATGCAACAAAGACCCTGTGTGTCCCAAGAGTAGCACTGAAATATATACCTTACCATATGTAAAATAGATAGCTAATGGGAAGTTGCTGTATGACACAGGGAACTCAAGCTGGTGCCCTGTGACAACCCTGTGGAATAGGGTACAAGGAGAGGGGGAGGTTCAAGAGGGAGCAGACATATGTATACCTATGGCTGATTCATGTTGATATATGACAGAAGCCAACACAACATTGTAAAGCAATTATCCTCCAACAAAAAAGAAAGATCCCATGTGCTGCAGCTAAGAGCTGATGCCACCAATTAAATAAGTAATAAATATAAACAACAAAAATAGTAAGCAAATAAAATATTACATTCAACACTGACATGGCAGTTCAAATATAGGTTGACCAATGAAAGTTAGAATGTGATTGTTCTCCATTTGCCAATGTACTGTTTATTAATGAAATCCAGGTATTCTTTATAATCCTATTTATTCACATGAAGTTCATGATCAACTATATATAATATATATAACTTTTTTCTCATTTAATAATCTCATTTAAGGGACAAATCAGGCCACTTTTGTATGGATTACTAGTAATGAACCTAGATTAGTTCCCAGAAATCACTGCTTTTCTCTTTTGACTTAAGTTTGTTGTTCATTTTTTCTATAGTACCTGTTTAGCATTTTATCCTGAGTTAGTATCAAACTAATTTTTTTTTTAATAGTACCTGGCAACAAACAATATTTTTAAGAGAGGTGTTTTTTTTTTTTTTTCCTGTCCTCAGTGGGAATGGCTACCATTATGGCTGAGTCAAAGCCATAATCAGAATGGTTTGTTTCATAGAGATCTTTGACACTGGTTAGCTGATGGTTTTGTCCTTAAAGCAAAAAAAGATGAGCAGTCCAGTCAAATTTTATTTGGTCTGTATAAGCAAGAGTAAACAGAAGTCTGACCTGAATCAGCATTTACCAACACGTTGTTATCAGAAGTGGGGTCCAGCTGCTCACTGCTCTAAAGTCAATAAAGAGGCAAGGTTTGCGAAAAGGAAAATTTGTTTTAGTTTGGAGGCTAGCAATGGCAAAGGGCTGTGGTGGGTGGACTCATGTCCAAATACCAACTCCCCCCACTGTCAATCAGTGGGCAAAACCTTTAAAGGAGAGATTCAAGGATGTATAGGCAGAGGGAGGCTAGTACAGCTAGCTCTGATAGTCATCTCAAAACTGGTCACAAGGTGGTCTGATTAGCATCATCTTGACTGTTGAAAGTATAATTAGTCTTCAGTTTCAGGGTTGGTTTGTTCCTATTTGAGGCCATTTCTCAGAATTATGGCAGCTTATGTCATGGCTACAGTCTGGTCATGATGTAGTGAACTTCTCCCACTTGTTTGGGGTTTCAGTATCTACAAAACAGCTCACAGGATATGGTTCAGAATTATCTATAGCCTTCAGGAGGAACTAAAAGTCCTTGACTTTGCTTAATGACTAAACTATTATTATTTTGTCCTGTTTGACTTCTTTCCCTTTGCTTCTGCTTTTTCTTTTTAGCTAAAACTTTTCTACAGACAAAAGGCAGATAGGGGATAAAGGGGAGTAGGCCCTAAGGCCCTGGTCTGTTTCATCATGATACTATTATTCTCACTGGATGCAGATTGCCCAACTTTATGGCAATTGGTCCCACTGTAATTTTTAGCCTATAAGAATAGCCTTAATGAAGCTGTTTAAGAATGTTGGGTTTCTGGGACTTCCTTGCAGTCCAGTGAGTAAGACTTCACCTTTACCTTCCAATGCAGGAGATGTGGGTTCAATCCCTATTCGGGGAGCTAGGATCCCAAATGCCTTGGAGCCAAAACCAAAACATAAAATAGAAGCAATGTTGCAACCAATTCAATCCTTTAAAAATGGTCCACATCAAAAAAACAAAAAACAAAAAAACTTAAAAAAAAGAGCATATTGGGTTTTCCCTCACAAATGTGTTTCTCTTGGCCTTGGTGAAGGACATGTCTTTGAACCTTCTGAGGGGATGTAGTCAGAATATAGCTGAGAAGCTCTTACATAAATTCACATGAGCATCACAGTCTCTCTAAGCTTTGGGGTGCCTTCCTCCTGCATTTCAACTTCATTCAGTATATGCTTCCTTTAGATCCATCTTTTAGTCAATTAACCAAGCAAATTGGAAACATTCCCCTCCCCCCAACCAAGCCTTTTTATTGTTTCCAAAAATACAGTTTTGTCCACAGAAAACTCCAGTGCCCCACATTTATGACAAAATCACTCCCTAGGTCTGATGCCAGAAGAAAACTGTGAGATCTGGAATTCCTTCCACCAGCAGCATTTTCTGAAATATAGACAGTTTATCAAGTATAATTTATTCAAGGAAAAAATATGTTTTAAAAACTTAATTCTGAAAGACTAAAAGAGTCCAAAGGCTGAGAAGAAAATAACTTCTGCTAGCAGCACCAGGTCAGGTCAAGTCAGGCTGAGGTCAGTGGGGTCAGGCTCTGAGGGAAGGTCCACTGGTCCAACCAGGAGAGGGCTGTGGGCACAAGAGTCCCCTCCCTTCCCACCATGTCCCCTCCCTTCCCACCATGAATTGATGGTGGTGCCCTTCCTCTTCCTGGCTGCCCACCCACCCCACCAGGGATTCTTGGTCCCAACCAGGACAGCCTCTGCCTGGAGAAGCAACAAGTGTTAACTAACGCTTTATTTCCCAAGCAACATCCCCCTGCCCCTACTCACACACACAATGCTGGAACCTGTTATCACGATGGTATTCCGTGCTGCACACTGTGGCCTTGGTCTCTGGAAGTGCTGTGCTACCTGGTGTGAGGCTGCTTGCCAAAAGGCTCCTCCTCCCCCCACTTCAGCCATCACTCCAGAAGCCCCGCACTGCCTTCCTTGGAGGGGAATAGACTTTTTTGCAGGAACTGCTTGGACACCTGGGGCACATCTGACTGCCTTTTGGGTGTTTTGGGGTCTTCCTTCTTGGGTGACTTTGTGGCCAGCCACTGTAGCATCTTCTGGCTGCTGTCACTTGCCTTGAGCTCCTTTTTGAACAGTAAGTCAACAGGAAGCAGACACTCAGGAGTGTTCTTTCAGGAGTTATTCACCATGGAGGATGGTAGTGTTCTCTGGAGTGTGAGTTAACTTCAGAACTTCATGAGCTTAACAAAGCTCATGAAACTTCATGAGCTTACCAAAGAACCCAAATTCTTACCAAAGTCCAGTCACTTAGAGACTGCCTCCTGTCCATCTAATGTGGCAGGCATCGTGTTGGGGGATTTCATTTAAGCCTTTGAAGGAATCTCTTGTGATAATGGTTTTGGAACACAGGCTGTCTTTTTCCTCTGGAAGCTCCCAGCAGCCAAAGATCCTGGCCATTGTTAGTGGCCTCCAATTGTCCCAGACTTCCTCCTAGTTCTCAGGGCTGTCTACAGCACTCACTCTCTGACTTTTATGTTTTGATTTGGGGGAATAAGAAGAAGTAGGGCTGCCTCTGGGTGTTCCCTGACATTGCTGCCACTTGGGGAATCCATCTGCTAAAACAACATAGCATCTTTCTTTTCCCAGAAGCAGCTTAAAGGACAGTTTCTCCATTATGGTCTCTTCAGCTGGTGGTGTTGAATTGCAGCTTGGAAGAATCAGCTTCTTTAAACCAAGTCAGTAAAAGCCGCCTTGCATGGGAGCAATGATACACTCAGATGAATCTGCACTCTTCTCCAAGTGCAGCTGGGACAAGAGTACCCAGCTGGGGGACTGCAGGCTGTTGTCTGAGGGGCAATACTGGTCTGGGTTCCCACACTCCAATAGCCACCAGTGCCCTTGCTGGTCCTGTTGGGTGCAACCTCAAGTGAGGGTGTCCCTGAGCAGGTGGCAGGAAATTGCCTGTTCATCCTTGGCCCCACCTTCACACCACAGGTCCCTCTGCTTCAGGTACCACGTCTGCTTTGCTGTCTGGGTTCTCCCCTATTGGAGCCATTTTTAGTGACTCAAAAACATTCAGAATCTTATTCTGGAGCACTCTAATACACACATTTAGTTTACTCTCAATTATATTGCTGTCACTTAGATCTAATAGGTTTCAAATCAGGCCTCATACATGTTCTCCAGCTTTCTGTTAGTATCAGTTCAGTTCAGTTGCTCAGTCATGTCCGACTCTTTGCTACCCCATGAATCACAGCACGCCAGGCCTCCCTGTCCATCACCAAATCCTGGAGTTCACTCAAACTCACATCCATCGAGTCCGTGATGCCATCAAGCCATCTCATCTTCTGTCATCCCCTTCTCCTCCTGCCCCCAATCCCTCCCAGCATCAGAGTCTTTTCCAATGAATCAACTCTTCGCATGAGGTGGCCAAAGTACTGGAGTTTCAGCTTTAGCATCCAAAGAATACCCAGGACTGATCTCCTTTAGAATGGACTGGTTGGATTTCCTTGCAGTCCAAGGGACTCTCAAGAGTCTTTTCCAACACCACAGTTCAAAAGCATCAATTCTTCGGCGCTCAGCCTTCTTCACAGTCCAACTCTCACATCCATACATGACCACTGGAAAAACCATAGCCTTGACTAGACGGACCTTTGTTGGCAAAGTAATGTCTCTGCTTTTCAATATGCTATCTAGGTTGGTCATAACTTTTCTTCCAAGGAGTAGTGTCTTTTAATTTCATGGCTGCAGTCACCATCTGTAGTGATTTTGGAGCCCCCCAAAACAAAGTCTGACACTGTTTCCACTGTTTTTCCATCTATTTGCCATGAAGTGATGGGACCAGATGCCATGATCTTCGTTTTCTGAATGTTGAGCTTTAAGCCAACTTTTTCACTCTCCTCTTTCACTTTCATCAAGAGGCTTTTGAGTTTCTCTTCATTTTCTGCCATAAGGGTGGTGTCATCTGCGTATCTGAGGTTATTGATATTTCTTCCAGCAATCTTGATTCCAGCTTGTGTTTCTTCCAGTCCAGCATTTCTCATGATGTACTCTGCACAGAAATTAAATAAGCAGGGTGACAATATACAGCCTTGATGTACTCCTTCTTCTGTTTGGAACCAGTCTGTTGTTCCATGTCCAGTTCTAACTGTTGCTTCCTGACCTGCATATAGGTTTCTCAAGAGGCAGATCAGGTGGTCTGGTATTCCCATCTCTTTCAGAATTTTCCACAGTTTATTGTGATCCACACAGTCAAAGGCTTTAGCATAGTCAATAAAGCAGAAATAGATGTTTTTCTGGAACTCTGTTTGTATAAATTGGCAAAATTAGGGCATATTGCATCTTCTTGTGAATAACAATTTTTAACTTATTTGCTAGAAGCCGAATTGGTTATAAGACTAAAAATAATGCAGAATGAGAATGGATTATTGTACATTTAATGAGGTGCTGACTCTGACTACAATTGTTGATCCATGTGATTTTTATCATTTTTGTTATTGCTGTTTTTTGCTTGAATGAAACAATAAATGTCTTGGAACATGGTATGCAGTTGTGGATCTGGAATTTTTTTTTTTTTTTACTTGATATGAAAAGTCATCAGAGCAGTTTACTTTCAGGTCTTAGGACAAGCAATATACTCAGCAATGCACATCAACCTTCTAAACCTTTGTCATATTCTAGTAACCACAAAACTTGATCACCTCTCTATTCTATAAGATATCACATTGGTATGTTTTCCTAATGATATCATGTGTTGATACAACCAGGTGAACAGGAAGTAGCAACTATCCCAAGACTTACGTGACACATATATTGAAATATCTCTACAAATTCTAAGTCCTATATCACCAAAAGTCATACTGGTGATATTTCTATGGTATCAGTGGTCTCAATCATGTCAAGATACACCTCCTAAAAGCAAATGGCAAATTTCTGCTCTCTTATTAATCAATAAACATCGCTTAGTCATGTCCAACTATTTGCAACCCCATGAACTGCAGCATGCCAGGCTTCCCTGTCCTTCACCATCTCCCAGAGATTGCCCAAGCTCATGTCCATTGAGTTGGTGATGCCATCCAACCATCTCATCCTGTCATCCCCTTCTCCTCTTGCTTTCCATCTTTCCCAGCATCAGGGTCTTTTCCAGTGAGTCGGCTCTTCGCATCAGGTGGCCAAAGTATTGAGGTGGCTTCAGTTTCAGCATCAGTCCTTCCAATGAATATTCAAGATTGATTTCTTTTAGGATTGACTGCTTTGATCTCCTTGTAGTCAAGGGACTCTCAAGAGTCTCCTCCAACACCACAGTTCAAAAGCATCAATTATTCGGCATTCAGCTTTCTTTATAGTCCAACTCTCACATCTACACATGACTACTGGAAAAACCGTAGCCTTGACTTGATGGACCTTTGTTGGCAAAGTAATGTTTCTGCTTTTTAATACACTGTCTAGGTTTTTCAGAGCTTTTCTTCCAAGGAGCAGGAGTCTTTTAATTTCATGGCTGCAGTCACCATCTGGAGTCATTTTGGAGCCAAAGAAAATAAAGTCTCTCACTGTTTCCACTGTTTCTCCATCTATTTTCCATGGAGTGATGGGACCAGATGCCACAATCTTAATTTTTTGAATGTTGAGTTTTAAGCCAAGTTTTTCACTTTCCTTTCACCTTCATCAAGAGTCTCTTTAGTTCCTCTTTGCTTTCTGCCATAAGGGTGATGTCATCTGCATATCTGAGGTTATTGATATTTTCCCCGGCAATCTTGATTCCCACTTGTGCTTTGTCCAGCCCAGCATTTCATATGATGTACTCTGCATGCAAGTTAAATAAGCAGGGTGACAGTATATAGCCTTGACATACTCCTTTCCCAATTCTGAACCAGTCTGTGGTTCCATGTCCAGTTCTAACTGTTGCTTCTGCGTGTATACAGATTTTGCAGGAGGCAGGTAGGGTGGTCTAGTTTTCACATCTCTTTAAGAATTTTCTACAGTTTATTGTGATCCACACAAAGGCTTTGGCATAGCCAATGAATCAGAAGTAGATGTTTCTCTAGAATTCTCCTGCTTTTTCTATGATCCAATGGATGCTGGCCACTTTATCTCTTATTCCTCTGCCTTTTCTAAATTCAGCTTGAACATCTGGGATTTTCCAGTTCTCATTCTTAAAGCCTAGCTTGGAGAATTTTGAGCATTACTTTGCTAGCATTTGAAATGAGTGCAATTGTGCAGCAGTTTGAACATTCTTCAGCATTGCCCTTCTTTGGGAGTGGAATGAAAACTGATCTTTTCCAGTCTTGTGGCCACTGCTGAGTTTTCAAATTTGCTGGCATATTGAGTGCAGCACTTTAACAGCCTCATCTTTTAGGATTTGAAATAGCTCAGCTGGAAATCCATCACCTCCACTAGCTTTGTTCATAGTGATGCTTCCTAAAGCCCATTTGATTTTGCATTCCAGGATGTCTGACTCTAGATGAGTGATCATACCATCATGATTATCTGGGTCATTAAGATCTTTCTTGTATGGTTCTTTTGTGTATTCTTGCCACCTCTTCTTAATATCTTCTGCTTCTGTTAGGTCCATACTGTTCCTATTCTTTATCGTGCCCATCTTTGCATGAAATGTTCCCTTGGTATCTCTAATTTTCTTGAAGAGATCTCTAGTCTTTCCCATTCTATTGTTTTCTTCTATTTGTTTGCATTGTTCACTTAGGAAAGCTTTCCTATCTTCCCTTGCTATTCTTTGGAACTCTGCATTCAAATGGGTATATCTTTCCTTTTCTCCTTTGCCTTTCACTTCTCTTCTTTTTTCAGCTATTTGTAAAACCTCCTCAGACAACCCTTTTCCCTTTTTGCATTTCTTTTTCTTGGGGATGGTTTTGATCACCAGCTTCTGTACAATGTTATGAGCCTCTGTCCATAGTTTTTCAGGTGCGTTGTCCTTAGATCTAATCCCTTGAATCTATTTGCTGCTTCCACTATAATTGTAAGGGGATTTAGGTCTTACCTGAATGGCCTAGTGGTTTTCCCTGCTTTCTTCAAATCTTTCTTCAGATTTTGCAGGCAACATGTACTTCATTTGAGTCTGCGATTTGAACTTCTTGACCATTAATCCAAAAAGTTGCCATCTTTGAGTAGGGGACAGAAAAGAAAAGATATCTGCAATTGGTCCAGCCTGCTGTGAAAGCTACTTTGCCTCTTGGGCTACATCCCCAGTAGATACAGTGGTTCTTAAAATATCTGCGGCAGGTAGAGATGCTGCACGGAATTTGGTCAGCCCCTACAGATGGATCACTGGATAGACCTTAGGATGTTAAGCAAAGACAACCCATTCTTTTAGATAGCAGTTTTCCTTTCAGATTGCCACTGGGCCCTAATAGAGACTGAGCACTTGACCATACATCACCAAATTGCAATGCAGCTTAAGCTGCACATAATGAGCTGGGTGTGGTCTGACTCACCAAGTCTTAAATTCAGGCAAGCACAACCACACTCTGTTATCAGTTGAAGGTGATATATACCTGACAAGGTTCAAGTAGGTTTAGAGGGCCAAGAATTTGTGTAAGTAAGTGGCTCAGAGAACTATGGTTCCTGTTTCTACTACATTTTCTTCTCTCTCTCAACCCACACCTATGGCTTCAAGGAGAATACCCCACAATCAAGAGGGAAGAAAAAATGAGTCTGATTTAAGATGGCTCTGCATAATTTGTTGCATCATTTGGAAGGGGACAATTGTGGCCTCTAATCCTCGGTGGTCCTAAAAGACGATGGTGAAGAAGTTTCCTCCTGGTGAGCAGAATAAACAGAATTCCATTTCCATGTTCTGCTTCAAGACAACTTTCCATTTTATAACTGAGGAAACAGATCCGGAGTGTGGATGTGGCCCATTTCTGTCACTCATACCTCACAAAGCCACCACAGCTTCCTAGTGTAGTGGAAGGAATCATGCCTTCTTCCATTCTGCATATATCAGGTTGGGTTTATTTTCATGTAATATAAACCATTTCACCATTTTAAACACAAAGTGCTTTAATATAGAGAATTAAGACTTTATGATGTTGACATTGTTACTAAGGCTGGAGGCACAACCCCCAGGCTGGGACTGTGGAAGTTATTCTCAGAACAACACTGCAAAATTGACCCATCTGAGGATGAATTATCTCTGCCACACACACAAGAAACTAGGCCATCAGATAGTGGCTCTCACAACAGCAGGTACCAGGATCACACCACCTTAGCTACAATTCAATGATCACAAGCTTTTGCTGGAATTTCTAGCTTCAGAGCCTCAATGCATATGCTAGATCTGCATCAGCAAACCGAATGTGACACTTTTTGTCTCCTTTCCCCCTTACTTACTCTGAAGCAGGACCTGGAAAGGGACATTCCATGTCTTCCACTTAATATTAATTGTAAGAATTTATTGTGTCTATGGAACCAGTCCATATGCTAAGGTATTTGCATTCATTGTATCAGTGAATCCTTAAGTAAATCTCTCAATATAATGTTAAGGTCACAACCTCTATTTTGAAATGAGGAAAGTAAAATGCAAAGAGGCTAAGAAACTTGGCCAACATTCTGTTCTTATTAGTAGGAGACCTGGATTAAATTAGAACTTAATCTTATCCAGAATTTAAGGGATCTAAGAGCAATGCCCGTGGGGCAACCCAAGACGGGTCATGGTGGAGTGATCTGACAGAATGTGGTCCACTGGAGAAGGGAATGGCAAACCACTTCAGTATTCTTGCCTTGAGAACCCCATGAACAGTATGAAAAGGCAAAATGATTGGGTACTGAAAGAGAAACTCCCCAGGTCAGTAGGTGCCCAATATGCTACTGGAGATCAGTGGAGAAATAACTCCAGAAAGAATGAAGGGATGGAGCCAAAGCAAAAAGAATACCCAGCTGTGGATGTGACTGGTGATGGAAGCAAGGTCTGATGCTATAAAGAGCAATATTGCATAGGTACTTGGAATGTCAGGTCCATGAATCAAGGTAAATTGGAAGTGGTCAAACAAGAGATGGCAAGAGTGAACATTGACATTCTAGGAATCAGCGAAATGAAATGGACTGGAATGGGTGAATTTAACTCAGATGACCATTATATCTACCACTGCGGGCAGGAATCCCTCAGAAGAAATGGAGTGGCCATCATGGTCAACAAAAGAGTCTGAAATGCAGTACTTGGATGCAATCTCAAAAACGACAGAATGATCTCTGTTCGTTTCCAAGGCAAACCATTCAATATCACAGTAATCCAAGTCTATGCCACAACCAGTAACACTGAAGAAGCTGAAGTTGAACGGTTCTATGAAGACCTACAAGACCTTTTAGAACTAACACCCAAAAAAGATGTCCTTTTCATTATAGGGGAGTGGAATGCAAAAGTAGGAAGTCAAGAAACATCTGGAGTAACAGGCAAATTTGGCCTTGGAATACGGAATGAAGCAGGGCAAAGACTAATAGAGTTTTGTCAAGAAAATGCACTGGTCATAGCAAACACCCTCTTCCAACAACACAAGAGAAGACTCTACACATGGATATCACCAGATGGTCAACACTGAAATCAGATTGATTATATTCTTTGCAGCCAAAGATGGAGAAGCTCTATACAGTCAGCAAAAATAAGACTGGGAGCTGACTGTGGCTCAGACCATGAACTCCTTATTGCCAAATTCAGACTTAGATTGAAGAAAGTAGGGAAAACCACTAGACCATTCAGGTATGACCTAATCAAATCCCTTATGATTATACAGTGGAAGTGAGAAATAGATTCAAGGGACTAGATCTGATAGATAGAGTGCCTGATGAACTATGGAATGAGGTTCGTGACATTGTACAGGAGACAGGGATCAAGATCATCCCCATGGAAAATAAATGCAAAAAAGCAAAATGGCTGTCTAGGGAGGCCTTACAAATAGCTGTGAAAAGAAGAGAAGTGAAAAGCAAAGGAGAAAAGGAAAGATATAAACATCTGAATGCAGAGTTCCAAAGAATAGCAAGGAGAGATAAGAAAGCCTTCTTCAGCGATCAATGCAAAGAAATAGAGGAAAACAACAGAATGGGAAAGACTAGGGATCTCTTCAAGAAAATTAGAGATAACAAGAGAACATTTCATGCAAAGATGGGCTCGATAAAGGACAGAAATGGTATGGACCTAACAGAAGCAGAAGATATTAAGAAGAGATGGCAAGAATACACAGAAGAACTGTACAAAAAAGATCTTGATGACCCAGATAATCACGATGGTGTGATCAACACCTAGACCCAGACATCCTGGAATGTGAAGTCAAGTGGGCCTTAGAAAGCATCACTATGAACAAAGCTAGTGGAGGTGATGGGATTCCAGTTGAGCTGTTTCAAATCCTGAAAGATGATGTTGTCAAAGTGCTGCACTCAACATGCCAGCAAGTTTGGAAAACCCAGCAGTGGCCACAGGACTGGAAAAGGTCAGTTTTCATTCCAATCCCAAAGAAAGGCAATGCCAAAGAATGCTCAAACTATCGCACAATTGTACTCATCTCACATGCTAGTAAAGTAATGCTCAAAATTCTCCAAGCCAGGCTTCAGCAATATGTGAACCATGAACTTCCTGGTGTTCAATCTGGTTTCAGAAAAGGCAGAGGAACCAGAGATCAAATTGCCAACATCCGCTGGATCATGGAAAAAGCAAGAGAGTTCCAGAAAAGCATCTATTTCTGCTTTATTGACTATGCCAAAGCCTTTGACTGTGTGGATCACAATAAACTGTGGAAAATTCTGAAAGAGATGGGAATACCAGACCACCTGATCTGCCTCTTGAGAAATTTGTATGCAGGTCAGGAAGCAACAGTTAGAACTGGACATGGAACAACAGACTGGTTCCAAATAGGAAAAGGAGTTCGTTAAGGCTGTATATTGTCACCCTGTTTATTTAACTTATATGCAGAGTACATCATGAGAAACGCTGGACTGGAAGAAACACAAGCTGGAATCAAGATTTCAGGGAGAAATATCAATAACCTCAGATATGCAGATGACACCACCCTTATGGCAGAAAGTGAAGAGGAACTCAAAAACCTCTTGATGAAAGTGAAAGAGGAGAGTGAAAAAGTTGGCTTAAAGCTCAACATTCAGAAAATGAAGATCATGGCATCCAGTCCCATCACTTCATGGGAAATAAATGGGGAAACAGTGGAAACAGTGTCAGACTTTATTTTTCTGCGCTCCAAAATCAGTGCAGATGGTGACTGCAGCCATGAAATTAAAAGATGCTTACTCCTTGGAAGGAAAGTTATGACCAACCTAGATAGCATATTGAAAAGCAGAGACATTACTTTGCCAACAAAGGTCCGTCTAGTCAAGGCTATGGTTTTTCCAGTGGTCATGTACGGATGTGAGAGTTGGACTGTGGAGAAAGCTGAGCGTTGAAGAATTGATGCTTTTGAACTGTGGTGTTGGAGAAGACTCTTGAGAGTCCCTTGGACTGCGAGGAGATCCAACCAGTCCATTCTGAAGGAGATCAGCCCTGGGATTCTTTGGAAGGAATGATGCTAAAGCTGAAACTCCAGTAATTTGGCCATCTCATGAGAAGAGTTGACTCATTGGAAAAGACTGATGCTGGGAGGGATTGGGGGCAAGAGGAGAAGGGGATGACAGAGGATGAGATGGCTGGATGGCATCACTGACTCGATGGACGTGAGTCTGAGTGAACTCCGGGAGTTGGTGATGGACAGGGAGGGCTGGCGTGCTGCGATTCATGGAGTCGCAGAGAGTCGGACACGACTGAGCGAGTGATCTGATCTGAATGATCTGAAGAGTTGTAATGTTCAGCTTTCTAACCTCTGCAGTAACAAAACAATAGATGCCTGCTAGGACATTGGATCAGATTTTGAGATGGTCATTTTACCAAATCCTCAACCTAACTTAGATTTAAGATAACTGTTGAACTATTTACCCCTGTGACTGTAAACTCTTTGAAGCTATCCACATTTCTTCTCTACCATACACCTTTACCTATACTCAGTAACTGGTAAATGTGTTTTGTGAGGCTGATCCCATAGGTATTTTGGTTTCAATCCATGTCAGTAGCACTTGTTAAGCTTACAGGAAACCACTGCCTTTTTGTAGACTGGTTTTACAGAGCAACAGACCAACTTAGGCCTTCTCCCTGACTTTATTTATTTATTTATTTATTTTTAAATCTTGGGCTCTAGCAAGCCCCATTGTATGTCAAAACCAGTTACTGATGTGGACACAGTAAGGTTTTGGCCACCTCTCTCAGAATCCAGCTCCACAAATGAGTGCCCTCTCCCTGACTTTAGAAAGAAAAAGTATTTTGATTTTACCAAAAGTCTTTTTATTCCCCAGAGTTTGTTGTGGTTACATCAAAAGCACACAGCAACATTCAGAATGTGTCATAGTTACAGAAATTGAGGAATAGCATTTTACTGATTAAAAAAACAATCATAAGGAAGATTGAGTGATGCCCAGAGCACCAGTCAGGAGTTTGAGTTTTAGAATAGAGCTTGCTTAGCAGATGTGTAGGCCACACCTAGAATCAGCAGAACGTGATGAGCTGGCCAGAAGAAGTGTGTCAGGAAGAAGAGATGAACTGAACCTCTCCCAGGCTGCCATCAGCTTCAGGGAGAGTGAGTTGCAACCAGTAGAGACCAGCCAGCTGATTCTAGTGATTTTTCAGACTTTCCCAGGAGAGATGGGGAATGTACAAAGTAAAAATGGCTTCCTTGGGAAATACAGCACGTTCAGATTTGGATGAATTGAGTATGAAGAGCCATGGGACATAGACAATTTTTCTGTCCAGTCAACAGCTACTTGTGAAGGCACGTTGCTCAGGAGACAAGATCTTTGGCTAGAGATAAAGATCAGGCTGTCATCTCAGTATGAGTGGTAGTTGAAACCTTGTGTGAATGAAATTGCTTAGAGTGTGAGGATATAGAACTTTCTGCAATAATGGAAAATCCCATAACTCTATTCTGTCCAACAAGGTAGGCTTTTGTCATGGAATATAGCACATGGGATTTAGGAAATGAATTTTTATTTTATTTTAATGAATTTAATTTCATACAGCCCCATGTATCTGGTGGCTATCCTATTGAATAATGCAGGTATAGGAATAAAGACAAATAATGCTGAAAATGAAAAACTTAGTAATAACAATATTAGTAATAACAGTAACAATATTAGTAATAACAATATTATAACAATATTAGTAATGTTGATATAATAACAGTATTAGTAATAACAATATTATATTAAAATAATGATATTTTAACTTATATTGATGTCACCAAAGATAAAAAAGAATAAATGCCTTTTTGAATAATTTTCCTCCCATATTTTATCAAATAAATGGTAAATAAAATCAAACAATACAAAAGAGATGTGTTAGAAACCAAAAGCTTCCAATTCATCTCTTTCAACTTAGTGGTTGAAAGTTAGTGGCAAGTTCTTTTAAGAGTTTTTGTAGTTCTGCTGATAGCAATCATCATACCTTTGAAAAATATATTTCTATTTCTCTATATTTCAACTTAGTGGTTGAAAGTTAGTGGCAAGTGCTTTTAAGAGTCTTTGTAGTTCTGCTGATAGCAATCATCATACCTTTGAAAATATGTTTCTATTTCTCTATATTTATTTGCCGCTATCTATTGACTTCCTGGAGAAGGTAATGGCACCCTACTCCAGTACTCTTGCCTGGAAAATCCCATGGGCGGGAGAGCCTGGTAGGCTGCAGTCCATGGGGTGGCTAAGAGTCGGACACGACTGAGCGACTTCACTTTCAGTTTTCACTTTCATGCATTGGAGAAAGAAATGGCAACCCACTCCAGTGTTCTTGCCTGGAGAATCCCAGGGATGGGGGAGCCTGGTGGGCTGCTGTCTATGGGGTCGCACAGAGTCGGACACGACTGAAGTGACTTAGCCGTAGCCATTGACTTCCTTCTAGGAAAAGACTCAACATAGCTCACATACACTATCCATCACACTTCTCTTTCCTTCCTACTTATTTTCACTTTTCTATTGATAGCATATATTACTTACATAATAAGTTTTCACTAGATTTCTATAGCAACTTCTATTTTTCACTTTTTGTCAAATATGCATTTGCTTCCATCTTATCCAGGTTATAAACTTTCTGTCCTGGAATCATATTAAGTGTGTTACACTTGTATGTCCTTAGTAATTCTGAAGAAAGAAGTGGCAGGGCTTGTGGAAGGAAGAATGTGAACCAAACCATCTGCTGCTTTGCTTCAATTCTCCATTTTATTTTGCAGATGCAAAAATCATAACTCACTGTCTATATGTCTCCAAATTTACCATATATTATCTTCTGATTTCTTACAGGCTTGTAAGTTATTAATATCTTTGTTTTACAGATAAAGAAATCAAAATAGAAATACATAGAATGACTTTACCAAGGTCATGCAACTGGGAAGGAGGGAAGGTGCCAGTCAAGTTAGGTTTTCTGATGACATATTACCTTGCAAATCTTGCTCAGTAAAATTTCGTAACCACTTAAGTTGGCAAAGAGTAATGGGTTAGATTTCTTGCTCTAGGTTCAAAATCTGTGGTTGATTTTGGAGCAGAAAAATTTGAAGCTTGTGTACTGTGACCACATTTTCTTTCAAGGAATTGTAGAAACACCTGTAGGCATCTGAATCCTTCATGAATCCAGGTTGGCAATGCTTATCCATAGGTAAAGACTCAACCAGCATTAACATTTGTCAGCGCTCATGCTTGTGTATGGCTGAGAACATTTTATAGGCATTATTGCATTATTTTATTTGCTCTTCACAAAAACTGTAAGTAGTGGACATACCAGAGATGGAATTAAGTAATTTGAATGCTAATAACTCACCTCATCACTGAGTCCTCTCCTCCTGTAAAATAGGGTAGAATAACCTGTCCCCCAGATATATCCCACCATCAGTAGCAGTGGCTGTGAGGAGACAGCCAACATCTACGGTAAGGAGCAGAGGCTGCACTTTGCTGGAGCAGCCGTGAAGAGATACCCCCATCCAAGGTAAGAGAAACCCCAGTAAGACGGTAGGCGCGGAGAGAGGGCATCAGAGGGCAGACAGACTGACACCACAATCAAAGAAAACTAACCAACCTAATCACATGGACCACAGCCATGTCTAACTCAATGAAACTAAGCCATGGCATGTAGGGCCACCCAAGATGGACAGGTCATGGTGGAGAGTTCTGACAAAGTGTGGTCCACTGGAGAAAGGAATGGCAAACCACTTCAGTATTTTTGCCTTGAGAAACCCATGAACAGTAGGAAAAGGCAAAAAGATAGGACACTGAAAGATGAACTCCCCAGGTCAGTAGGTGCCCAATATGCTACTGGAGATCAGTGGAGAAATAACTCCAGAAAGAATGAAGGGATGGAGCCAAAGCAAAAACAGCACCCAGTTGTGGATGTGACTGGTGATAGAATCAAGGTCCGATGCTGTAAAGAGCAATATTGCATAGGAACCTGGAATGTTAGGTCCATGAATCAAGGCAAATTGGAAGCAGTCAAATAGGAGATGGCAAGAGTGAACGTTGACATTTCAGGAATCAGCGAACTAAAATGGATTGGAATGGGTGAATTTAACTTAGATGACCACTATATCTACTACTGTGGGCAAGAATCACTTAGAAGAAATAGAGTAGCCATCATAGTCAACAAAAGAGTCTGAAATGTAGTACTTGGATGCAATCTCAAAAATGACAGAATGATCTCTGTTCATTTCTAAGGCAAACCATTCAATATCATGGTAATCCAAGTCTATGCCCCAACCAGTAATGCTGAAGAAGCTGAAGTTGAATGGTTCTACAAAGACTTACAAGACCTTTTAGAACTAACACCCCAAAAAGATGTCCTTTTCATTATAGGGAACTGGAATGCAAAAGTAGGAAGTCAAGAAAACACCTGGAGTAACAGGCAAACTTGGCCTTGGAGTACAGAATGAAGGAAGGCAAAGGCTAATAGAGCTTTGCCAAGAGAATGCACTGGTCATAGAAAACACTCTCTACAACACAAGAGAAGACTCAACACATGGACATCACCAGATGGTCAACACCGAAATCAGATTGATTATATTCTTTGCAGCCAAAGATGGAGAAGCTCTATACAGTCAGCAAAAACAAGACCAGGAGCTGACTGTGGATCAGATCATGAACTCCTTATTGCCAAATTCAGACAAATATTGAAGAAAGTAGGAAAACCACTAGACCATTCAGGTATGACCTAAATTAAATCCCTTATAATTATACAGTGGAAATGAGAAATAGATTTAAGGGACTAGATCTGATAGGCAGAAAGCATCATGAACTATGGATGGAGGTTCATGACATTGTACAGGAGACAGGAATCAAGACCATCCCCAAGAAAAAGAAATGCAAAAAAGCAAAATGGCTGTTTGAGAAGGCCTTACAAATAGCTGTGAAAAAAGAGAAGCAAAAAGCAAAAAAGAAAAGGAAAGATATAAGCATCTGAATGGAGAGTTCTAAAGAATAGCAAGGAGAGATAAGAAAGCTTTCCTCAGTGATCAATGCAAAGAAATAGAGGAAAACAATAGAATGGGAAAGACTAGAGATCTCTTCAAGAAAATTAGAGATACTAAGGGAACATTTCATGCAAACTCAGTAATGGACAGGGCTTTATTCAGGGCTCAATAAAGGACAGAAATGGTATGGACCTAACAGAAGCAGAAGATATTAAGAAGAGGTGGCAAGAATACACAGAACTGTACAAAAAAAATCTTCACAACCCAGATAATCACGATGGTATGATCACTCATCTAGAGCTAGACATCCTGGAATGTGAAGTCATGTGGGCCTTAGGAAGCATCACTACGAACAAAGCTAGTGGAGGTGATGGAATTCCAGTTGAGGTATTTCAAATCGTAAAAGATGATGCTGTGAAAGTGCTGCACTCAATATGCCAGCAAATTTGGAAAACTCAGCAGTGGCCCCAGGGCTGGAAAAGGTCAGTTTTCATTCCAATCCCAAAGAAAGGCAATGCCAGAAAAACGTTCAATCTACCACACAATTACACTCATCTTACATGCTAGTAAAGTAATGCTCAAAATTCTCCAAGCCAGGCTTTGGCAATAGGTAAACTGTGAACTTCCAGATGTTCAAGCTGGTTTTAGAAAATGCAGACGAACCAGAGATCAAATTGCCAACATCCTCTGGTTCATTGAAAAAGCAAGAGAGTTCCAGAAAACATCTATTTCTGCTTTACTGACTATGCCACAGCCTTTGACTGTGCAGTTCAGTTCAGTCACTCAGTCGTGTCCGACTCTTTGTGACCCCATGAACTGCAGCATGCCAGGCCTCCCTGTCCATCATTAACTCCCGGAGTTCACTCAGACTCACGTCCTTTGAGTCAGTGATGCTATCCAGCCATCTCATCCTCTGTCATCCCCTTCTCTTCCTGCCCCCAGTCCCTCCCAGCATCAGAGTCTTTTCCAACAAGTCGACTCTTCGCACAAGGTAGCCAAAGTACTGGAGTTTCAGCTTTAGCTTCATTCCTTCCAAAGAATCCCAGGGCTGATCTCCTTCAGAATGGACTGGTTGGATCTCCTTGCAGTCCAAGGGACTCTCAAGAGTCTTCTCCAATACCGCAGTTCAAAAGCATCAATTCTTCGGCACTCAGCCTTCTTCACAGTCCAACTCTCACATCCATACATGACCACTGGAAAAATCATAGCCTTGACTAGACGGACCTTTGTTGGCAAAGTAATGTCTCTGCTTTTCAGTATGCTCTCTAGGTTGGTCATAACTTTTCTTCCAAGGAGCAAGTGTCTTTTAATTTCATGGCTGCAGTCACCATCTGCAGTGATTTTGTAGCCCCCAAAAATAAAGTCAGATACTGTTTCCACTGTTTCCCCATCTATTTCCCATGAAGTGATGGGACCAGATGCCATGATCTTCGTTTTCTGAATGTTGAGTTTTAAGCCAACTTTTTCACTCTCCTCTTTCACCTTCATCAAGAGGCTTTTTAGTTCCTCTTCACTTTCTGCCATAAGGGTGGTGTCATCTGCATATCTGAGGTTACTGATATTTCTCCTGGCAATCTTGATTCCAGTTTGTGCTTCTTCCAGCCCAGCGTTTCTCATGATGTACTCTGCATATAAGTTAAATAAGCAGGGTGACAATACACAGCCTTGACATACTCCTTTTCCTATTTGGAACCAATCTTTTGACTGTGTGGATCACCATAAACTGTGGAAAATTCTTCAGGAGATGGGAATACCAGACCACCTGATTTGCCTCTTGAGAAATCTGTATGCAGGTCAGGAAGCAACAGTTAGAATTGGACATGAAACAACAGACTGGCTCCAAATAGGAAAAGGAGTACATCAAGGCTGTATATTGTCACCCTGCTTATTTAACTTATATGCAGAGTACATCATGAGAAATGCTGTGCTCAATGAAGCACAAGCTGGAATCAAGATTGTCAGGAGAAATATCAATAACCTCAGATATGCAGATGGCATCACACTTATGGCAGAAAGTGATAAAGAACTAAAAAGCCTCTTGATGAAAGTGAAAGAAGAGAGTTGGCTTAAAGCTCAACATTCAGAAAACTAAGATCATGGCATCTGGTCCCATCACTTCATGGCAAAGAGATGGGGAAACAGCAGAAACAGTGGCTGACTTTATTTTTGGGGGCTCCAAAATCACTGCAGATGGTGACTGCAGCCATGAAATTAAAAGACACTTACTCCTTGGAAGGAAAGTTATGACCAACCCAGACAGCATATTAAAAAGCAGAGACATTACTTTGCCAACAAAGGTCCATCTAGTCAAGGCTATGGTTTTTCCAGTAGTCAAGTTGGACTATAAAGAACACTGAGCACCAAAGAATTGATGCTTTTGAACTGTGGTGTTGGAGAAGAGGCTTCAGCGTCCCTTGGACTACCCGGAGATCCAACCAGTGCATTCTAAAGATCAGTCCATTCTAAAGGAGATCAGACGGACTGATGTTGAACCTGAAACGCCAATACTTTGGCCACCTGATGCGAAGTGCTGAGTCATTTGAAAAAACCCTGATGTTGGGGAAGATTGTAGGCAGTAGAAGGGAATGACAGAGGATGAGATGGTTGGATGGCATCACCGACTCGATGGACAGGAGTTTGGGTAACCTCTGGGAGTTTGTGATAGACAGGGAGGCCTCGTGTGCTTTGGGGTCACAAAGAGTTTGACATGAGTGACTGAACAAATATATTTTGCAAATGTGCATATTTGGAAAATGAATTGAATCTTGTAAGAGGAAATGAGCTTAAGTGGTTTGGTTACCTGGGAGACAGGTGTAGACAAACATAACACTGATGAGTAATAGTGAAGCAGTATAAGGTTTGAGCCTGTTACCGGCAATGAAACTGACCCTGTGAATTGGAGTTGGGAATTGCTCATGTACAAAATGCAGATGACTCTGAACACTATACTACACTGCTTAATTCCAATGAACATTATGCTGGCATGACTGTACAATAATTATGGGTTCCTGATCCACAAAACCCACCTAAAATATTTCCTATCATTTTTGGCAATCCCGTGATTAATGCAAACTCATTAAACAGGTGTCTCAGGCAGGAGACAGAGGCAGGTTTTATGCACCCTATTTTTTGAATGACAGAATACATATAAATCAATTGAAAATATTATAAACCTAAAATTTCCAAAAAATTAAAAATTCAGAAAATACCACAATACCATTGTTAGTTAACACACCTATACAATACTTCATTCATACTCAATAAAAGTGCATATTATTTGACTACCTCTTCCTATGTAATACCTTTTAAAATCTATCTTCTATAAAGAGAAATGTCAGTTTTCTTCAATTTATTGAAATGTATTTTTATAAAATTATTATTAATAGTTTTGAAAAGTTTTATTCAACTTTATAATTCATTGTTGATGATGGAAAATGTCTATCAGGTTTATTCCCCATGTGAGATAGATTTGAGAGAATTTTTATAGACTACCCCCTGGCTTCTATATTTTAACCACCATTCTTCTCCACTGCCCTCATCTTTCCTGTGCCAAACACTTGAGGGACCATTTGTATCCTCGTAGGAGCTGAACTTTGGTTTTGCCTTTCCTTTGAACCTTGGTGTTAGTTGGTTATGTAAGTGAAAGCCAGTCCTAAGTCAAGATAAAGAGCAACTTAGCTCTTCATAAATTGACTGGGAACCATGTAATTTTATCCTACATACTTTTGTGTTAGTTGCTCAGTCATGTCTGACTTTTTGCGACACCATGGACTACAGCACACCAGGCCGCCCTGTCTATCACCAACTCCCAGAGTTTACCCAAACTCCTCCTCTGTCCATGAATTCTCCAGGCAAGAATACTGAAGTGGGTTGCAATTCCCTTCTCCAGGGGATCTTCCTGACCCAGGGATCAAACCCAGGTCTCCTGCATTGCAGGCAGATTCTTTTTTTTTATTTTTTATTTTTAAACTTTACAATATTGTATTGGTTCTGCCATATATCAAAATGAATCCGCCACAGGCATACACGTGTTCCCCATCCTGAATCCTCCTCCCTCCTCCCTCCCCATACCATCCCTCTGGGTCGTCCCAGTGCACCAGCCCCAAGCATCCAGTATCGTGCATTGAACCTGGACTGACAACTCGTTTCTTACATGATATTTCACATGTTTCAATGCCATTCTCCCAAATCATCTCACCCTCTCCCTCTCCCAGAGAGTCCAAAAGACTGTTCTATACATCAGTGTCTCTTTTGCTGTCTCATACACAGGGTTATTGTTACCATCTTTCTAAATTCCATATATATGCATTAGTATACTGTATTGGTGTTTTTCTTTCTGGCTTACTTCACTCTGTAAAATAGGCTCCAGTTTCATCCACCTCATTAGAACTGATTCAAATGTATTCTTTTTAATGGCTGAGTAATACTCCATTGTGTCCATGTACCATAGCTTTCTTATCCATTCATCTGCTGATGGACATCTAGGGTTGCTTCCATGTCCTGGCTATTATAAACAGTGCTGCGATGAACATTGGGGTACACGTGTCTCTTTCAATTCTGGTTTCCTCAGTGTGTATGCCCAGCAGTGGAATTGCTGGATCATAAGGCAGTTCTATTTCCAGTTTTTTAAGGAATCTCCACACTGTTCTCCATAGTGGCTGTAACTAGTTTGCATTCCCACCAACAGTGTAAGAGGGTTCCCTTTTCTCCACATTCTCTCCAGCATTTATTACTTATAGACTTTTGGATCGCAGCCATTCTGACTGGCGTGAAATGGTACCTCATAGTGGTTTTGATTTGCATTTCTCTGATAATGAGTGATGTTGAGCATCTTTTCATGTGTTCGTTAGCCATCTGTATGTCTTCTTTGGAGAAATGTCTATTTAGTTCTTTGGCCCATTTTTTGATTGGGCCATTTATTTTTCTGGAATTGAGCTGTAGGAGTTGCTTGTATATTTTTGAGATTAGTTGTTTGTCAGTTGCTCTTATTTTCGCCCATTCTGAAGACTGTCTTTTCACCTTGCTTATAGTTTCCTTTGTTGTGCAGAAGCTTTTAAGTCTAATTAGGTCCCATTTGTTTATTTTTGCTTTTATTTCCAATATTCTGGGAGGTGGGTCATAGAGGATCCTGCTGTGATGTATGTCGGAGAGTGTTTTGCCTATGTTCTCCTCTAGGAGTTTTATAGTTTCTGGTCTTACGTTTAGATCTTTAATCCATTTTGAGTTTATTTTTGTGTATGGTGTTAGAAAGTGGTCTAGTTTCATTCTTTTACAAGTGGTTGACCAGTTTTCCCAGCACCACTTGTTAAAGAGATTGTCTTTAATCCATTGTATATTCTTACAGAAAGAGAAATTAAGGAAACAATTCCATTCACCATTGCAATGAAAAGAATAAAATACTTAGGAATATAACTACCTAAAGAAACTAAAGACCTATATATAGAAAACTATAAAACACTGGTGAAAGAAATCAAAGAGGACACTAATAGATGGAGAAATATACCATGTTCATGGATTAGAAGAATCAATATAGTGAAAATGAGTATACTACCCAAAGCAATTTATAGATTCAATGCAATCCCTATCAAGCTACCAACGGCATTCTTCACAGAGCTAGAACAAATAATTTCACAATTTGTATGGAAATACAAAAAACCTCGAATAGCCAAAGCTATCTTGAGAAAGAAGAATGGAACTGGAGGAATGCAGGCAGATTCTTTACAGTTTGAGCCACCAGGGAATCCCTCCCTACCTACTTAACCCCAACTGAATGCTAACCTAACTCAACTTCCCTTTAACCGTATCTCACAAATATGACACCCAACTTGAGGGGAAGAGTGATGAAGGGGGAGACAGAATGGAAAGGAACAGCACTTCTAACCAATTTCAGTTAAATAAAATTTATTTTTGAAAATTAAGGGTGAAAAAGAAGCAAGAAAAATTGACATAGGAATACATTGCTAGGGCCCCTCTCAAAGCCTCAGAAGGGACCCATTAGGGGAGGTACTTTGAAATTTAACCTTTATTAGCTTCATATCAAATTCATTCTGGCCCAAGGATTGTGGAATGAGTAATAAATTTGGAGTGCAAAATCTTGATTCTAGTCCTGGTTTTCCCAGTGATTCATTATATGGGCCTTGGACAAATAATTCATCCCTGGCTCCTCAGATATTCCTTTACAAAATTGGAGTTTTGAATAGATAACACCCAGAGTTCTCTTCTCCCTCTGACATTGAGTTGCATCCAGTAGAGCTGGCTAAAATAGCAAAATACACATAAACGGGCACCTTCTTGCCTTTACAGTCTCAGGTCACGTAGGCTCTAGGCCTAAATTAGAAGGCAGAAGCAATCTGGGCTATCTCCTCTATTTTAGAGGCAGCTTGGTTTTCAAGAATGCCTTGGTTTTCAAGATTGCAGTTATGTCTTCTCAGGGGAAAAGGTGTAGTCTTTCCAGGGACTCTAGCCTCCTGTGTATCCCAGTGATCCTGTGATTCACTACAAGACTGATGAGGTACTTGTTTCCATGGTGACCACTTCTGCTCTTCCCAGCAGCTGGAGGGCTTAACCCAGTCCTGACACAGCTTCCTCAGTTGGGCTGGGCATCCACTTAACCAAAGCATTCAGGGCAGGACTTGACAGCTCGGCACTTTGGGCCCTGGAAGAGATTCCAAAAGAGAGAAGGCTGGGCGCATGGTAAAACGCCTCATCTGTGCTCTCATTTTTTCCATGGGTTAAGGCCTCAAGAGGTGTGTCATAGCTAGAAAGGAACGTTAATGGCTAAAAAGTCTTAAGAGACTCTCAAATACTGAATTAAACATTTCTTAGTGTGATGGGGGAGGCTGTCCAATAAGATTTCCCCATACCATTTGCTTCTGACCTTCATAGACCAATCTTCTCTCTGTTCTGCTCCATTGGGCTAAGCTGGTTACATCTCAGTCTCAATAAATACACTTATTTCACCACCAATCAATTCTCTGGCAGTTTCTAAGTCTGTTCTTCTCAAGCTGCTTTTCCCTAGGTCTGTCAATATAAAACCAAGAGCCATTTGCTTGAATGGAAAACCATGCCTAAAAGTTAACAGACAGTCACAGCTGTCTGTGTTAGGAGGATTCAAGCTCGAGTACATCTAAAATAGAACTCGGCCACACAGGGCATGGAAACATGCCGTGCTCAACACTGCCAGGGAATGCGGCCCTGAAGCTTGGGTTTTCACGCCTCAAACTCATTAAACCCCCAGGCTGCATTTCACACATCATGTCCCTCCAGAATCTCTGGCTTCCTTCCTTCAAACAGAACATTCTTTTCTTCCTCAGGTGGCTTCAACTGGTCCTTGACTTGGTTATTGATACTATTACTCACCCAGAATTTTCTGAATGCCAAGGCTACTCTAGGAAACAGAATGTCCCTGGGAGGGAAGACTTGCTCTAATTATTAGAATTATTGGATAATAGGCATGTAGAGCTGGAGGGGATCCTAGAAATCATGTAATTCTACTACCATCATCCTACAGTTTGGGCAAAGAAAAACACCAAAGTTTACACAGTGATTTTGGATCATTACCAAGAAAGTGGGAACTGACTCCTTGCCCTGTATTTATTTCTATTAGACCAGGGGTCCCCAACCTCCAGAATCTAATGCCTGATGATCTGAGGTGAAGCTAATGTAATAATAATAGAAATAAATTTCACAAGAAATGTAATGCGATTTAATCATTCTGAAACCATCCCCACATTGCCCACTCTCTGGGCCATGGAAAAATTGTCTTCCACAAAACCAGTCCCTGGTGCCAAAAACATTGGGGTCTTCTTTATTAGATCATTTAAAAATTGAATTGCTATTCTTAAAACCAAATAATTTTGCGAAGATATTTTAGGTAAGTTTTATGGAGGTAACTATGTACTACAATCATCAAGTCAATTGCTTTAATCACTTACTTTATTTAGTTTTGGAGTAAAATCTAGCCTAGAAGAGTCAAAGAGATTATCCCCTGATATACACACACATCCCAGATATTGTTTTCATTATCCAAATCTCCATGTACAAATGGTATAGACATATATTCATTCAAGAGACCATCAAACTATGGGCTGTGTGCAGGTGCTATCTCTGGTCCTATGGAGTAGTAAGAAGGGAAATAACATAATGCCAAGGTGGATTCCCCAACACAGCAAGAGAGCTACCATGGCCCTCTCTCATCCTTGAATTCTGTGGCTGTAGGCAGGACAGATTGGGATACATATTTTTAAAAGAGTTAGTATGGCTAAAGGAAAGAAGAAGAGAGAAGGATTAATTTAAACTAGGTCCAAGTAAGGCTTTAGGGAACGTAGCATATGAACTGGTCTTAGAGGATGGGTAAGGATTTCACATGCACACCACGGCAGAGGAGCGATCATCAAAGAGGGGGAAACAATGTGGACACTGAATGGAGGTGGGGCGGCCACTGAGCTTGTTGGTGCTAACTTGTGACCAGTGGATCTGCATCCCATGGCTGAGTCAGAAGGAGGAGGAAGCACATGAGTCTACTCAGGAAGGGAATTCTAAAGGAGCCAGAATTCCCACATCTGGGAATAAACATTAAATAGGTAGGACTTTCAAATGTTGAAACTCCCTTGTTTTAGCTATTTTCCTATAATGAAGTCTCAAGAGCTTCCTGCTTTCCTATGATCAAATTCTGGTTTTTACTTGCTAACACTGAGATTTTAGACAATTGGTCCAGTTCTCTTGGAGCCTCTGTTTTCTTATCTGTGTACCTCGCCTAGGGTACTTGTGAGAATTTAAATAACAAAGCCTGAAAATTGCTCAGAGTAGTACCTGGAACATATTAATATTTTAAATTTTCCCTGTGAGTTCAGCCTCACAAGGCACAAAGATGGGTATGACCACCAGGCTAGCTGGATCAATTACTGAGGCTTGGGTTTAATTGTGACAAAAAAAAAGAGTATGATTATGTGCAGGGTGATAAACTATCAGGGTTTGTCCAGGACTGAAGCGTTTCCTGGGATATGGGGCTTTAATTGCTAAAACTGGGGCAGTCCCAGGAAAATCAGGATGGTTGATCACCTTACTCTTGTGATTGAGAGCAGGGGCTCTGGAGCCAGATGATCCAGGTTCAGATCTTAGTTTTGCCAGTACCATGTGCATAACCTTGAACAAGGTTCACAACCTTTTGTGCTTCAGTTTATTCATCTGTAAAATAAAAGTTAAAATAATAGTGCTAACTTTATAAAGTTGTTATGAAGAGTAAATACATTAATATATATAATATTAGCTCTTATTAGTAGTAGAAGATAACAAACCATCTTTGTCTTTACCCACCCAAGTTCCTTCAATAATAATTTTAAAAGAAAAATTGTTAAAAAGAATCAAATTAATTTCTACTGTGTACTTACATACTCTCTATCTTCTCAGTGGATTTGAGGTGGAATAAAGAAATCTCTTCTCTAGATGTCCATGGCTCCCTGGGCTGGCCCCGTCCTCATATTCATGGCACTGTATTGCTTGGTATTTTGCACCACTAAGTGAGAGTATTTGAGGGAGAATGTGGCTTATCACTCAGGTTCTTTCTACTCTCCCTGAAGTGGGCAGTGTGGTGAGTGAGAGATGCCCAGGGCTGGGAGGATGCTGTGCTCTGTCCCAGGTTTGACCTTGGCCACAGCCTTCCCTCTGTGGATCTCGGCTTCCTAATCCTTTAAACAAGGGGGCTGGGTGCCATGATTCCCAAGGTCCTTTCTTTAGCTCAGGAGACAGAGAAGGGAGAAGCAGACAACAGCAGTCTCCTTGCATCTCCCAAGACGTCTCTCTGTCCTAAGGAGAGGAATTCTGAAGCCTCACACAAAGGCTAGTGGAGGCGCTGCCCCCTCTAATTATGGCCCATTAAGGCCCCGGATCCCTCCTGTCTGCAGAATGTGCTATTTAACATTCTCCATGGCGGTACCTTCGCCAAGGACTCAAGCCATTGCACTCACTTCTGTTGATGTTTATGTTGAGAAAGTAGATAATCCTCACTGCAGTGACAAGTTGATTGAAGCAAGTAAAACCTGAATAGGGTTTAGAATTCTAATTGCTGACAGATTCATAATGGTGTGTGAGCCTGGTGTCTGCCTGGCTGCCCTGCTGTTCAGAACAAAGTGCAAAGTTAAAGAGAATATTGTTTCTGGTATGAGATTTCTCAACTTCAGAATTGTTTCTTTTCTGAATGGAGGTGTGGGAGAGAAATGTGGCTTTCTAAAAATGATGAAGAAAAAACACCCAGAGGACTTAAACTAAGAGGAAAGGGATAATTAGGTGGGGTTTTCCAGTGAAAAGATAAATGTGGAGACCACTGTAGGGGAAAAACATCTGAATTCATATGGATGGTGACATTGTATCACTTAGGGCAGGTCACTTAACCTCTGTGACCTGCCTGTTAAACAAGTCTATTAGATTGAAATAGTTTACAATTTTCTTGCCTTACAGGAGTTTTCTACTAAATATTTCAAGGAAAAATAATATACAATCAAACAAAATCAGCATAGATTTTAATACCCCTATACCTCTGGCATGAGCTGTGAATATATATCATCCATTGATGTCTCTATGATGTCTCTGTGAAATTATACAAAATAGATTGCAAGAATTCACAAATTTCCAATATCTACTGTCCTTGGGTTGATAAGGAGGGCAGTAAGACTAGGGGTTGGGTAAAAAGTATTTCAATTGTATATGCATAATTGTATTTCTTGTATAAAATATTTGAAAGAGATATAGCAAATATGAAGAATTATCAGTTATGAATAGTGGGAAGTACAGGTGTTGTAATAGTTAAGTGCTTTTTGTAATTCTTTTTCTCTAAATTTAAAACATTTGACTAAATATTGTTGCTTCTTCAAATTCTAGTATTTTGTATTTTGGTAAGACATCCTTTTTGAACCTCAGCTTCCTTATTTATAGGATAGGAAAGTAGGTCTAGGTGACCTCTAAGATCCTTTGAATCTTTCAATTCTACTTCTGGTAAGGAAATAAAACAAGGTGGCTATTTGATAGGGCTGCTGCTGCTGCTAAGTCACTTCAGTCGTGTCCGACTCTGTGTGACCCCATAGACGGCATCCCACCAGGCTCCCCCGTCCCTGGGATTCTCCAGGCAAGAACCCTGGAATGGGTTGCCATTTCCTTCTCCAATGCACGAAAGTGAAAAGTGAAAGTGAAGTCACTCAGTCATGTCTGACCCTCAGCAATTCCATGGACTGCAGCCTACCAGGCTCCTCTGTCCATGGGATGTTCCAGGCAGGAGTACTGGAGTGGGGTGCCATTGCCTTCTCCGAGATATATAGTTAACATTTGAAAATCACCTCCAGTATTTCTCTACCTCTGTAGAAATGACCACTATGATGAAGAGAAAAGTGCTGATTATTTGAGACTAAGAACGGGCTCTTGGAATGAAGTGTGATTTGGGAATTAGAAAATTCAGGATTTTAGTCCTGCCTATAATACTCTCCATCTAGGTGACTTTGAACAATTCACTTTAACCTCTTGAGGCCCTGGTTTCCTCATTTGTAAAGTCAATGAGTTGGACAAGGTGATCTTAATAGTGTCTTCCATAGGAGAAAAAAATGAATCAAAGATTTTACTTGATCATAAAACAACTCTGGGAGAAAGATGCCAAAAACTAGCAACAGATCAGGAATGTCACAGGTAGGGTTCCTAGCAATTATAGCAATTAGACTTAGCAGTCTTTAGGTAATCTAGAAGCCAAGAATTCCAGTTTTACTTCAAAGGGTACTCATTCTTTCAGTTCTTTATCTCTGGACTCTTTTTATGCCATCTTCTCTATAGCATGTGTACTATATACTGTTCTGCTCTTGTGTTATCCTGGGCTTCTTATCTCTGTATCCTGAACATTATATTTCTCAATGCTTTGATTATTCTCCATGAAAAAAAGCTATATCGATACCCATTTGAGATTTGTCAACTCCAGTGGAAACTATATATGTAAGTGTAGGTTCCCAAGTAGCACAGGTTTAGAGAATCCACCTGCCAGTACAGGATATGCAAGAGACGTGGGTTCGGGTTCGATTCCTAGGTTGAGAAGATGTAGTAGAGAAGGAAATGGCAACCCACTGCAGTATTCTCACCTGTAAAATCCCATGGACAGAGGAGCCTGTTCCTCTGGGCTATAGTCCATGGGGTCATAAAGGGTCGGACACAACTAAGCGACTGAGGACAGATAAGGTCCTCAGTCGCTTAGTTGTGTCTGACCCTTATATATGTATATATAAACTTTATATATAGTTTGCAGTTTATATAGTTATATATATATAAACTTTATATAAACTAAATAAATTATACTTTAGAAATAAGAAATAAACTTTAGTTCTCTCTCTATATATACACACACGCACACACACACATACACACACAAATTTGAGATTTTTCAACCCCGGGGGGGTGGAATATATATATATATATATATATATATATATATGTATATGTATTGTACCTCAGGCGCTTTGTTTTGGTTTTTTAACCACTTTCATTTTTAGGAGTATCCCTCCAGTGAACACTCTGTGTAGCTTCCTAAAACTTTGGTGTTGAAAATCCTTTGGAATTAATAACTTCATGTTTATAATAAATAGCTTTTTTACCTACATATCAGTTGTTATTACTAGGCGGAGTTAAGGATGGTTTTAAGGATGTGGAATTCTTCTTTTCAGAAATAAATTTTATAGAAATTTTATTCTATACTCTTATTACTATATTATTTTGTCTCTTCATATCCTAATCTCACATCAATCTGACATTTTTAGAATCATCCCTTGAATCTATACAAGTCTTTCCCCAGGAAGATACGAAAAGCTTCAGGCACAGTATGAGCTAATAAATTGACAGTTTTTAGATTAAAGCAAATGCAGAGACAATGATTAAAGAGCTTCTACACTAGTAAAGTGAATAATAAGCACTCAGAGATTGTCCGTGGATAAAGGATCCCTTTGGGCATATTTCAAAGTCCATTCAGTGGCCAGGGGTTGGAGGGCTCTTCTAGAAGGACATACTATAAATCACTTGCTCTTCAGATTCTTTTCTAAGGAAACAGAGTTTGAAACCATGACTCAGGCTTGCCAAACAGATTTCAAACCTGTGGTTCCACAAAGTCTAAGAATTCTGAAGTTGAAACCACTGAGTTATGTTTTCAGCATCAAAAGCCAATTGAGCATGGATATTCCCCTGGCATCTTGTGGACACTAAAATGGCACAGTCCTCTACCATTCTCTAGCTGTTTTTTTTTTTTTTTTCCAATCATGACTTTCATTCTTTATTACAGATGGTTATAAATTCAGGAAAAGGTACCTGCTGGCCCCTCCAAATCCAACAAACACAATTTAGACATTATGAATACTGAATCTTTTTGTTAGCTTATAACACCTGCCTTTTCAGAGCTGTTGATTTTTCTTTAATGAAAAGTCTCACCCTGACCAGCTTAAAGTGTAATTGACAGAAAACATAGCCTGGATTATTGTCACTGTTGATGGACCATGAAGAAGACAAAACCTGATGACAGTGACGTGTGTGTGTGGTGGGGAAGTCTTAGTGATACTGTATTTTATAATCCATTGACAATCAACATGTGTTTATGGAAATCACTCTGTTACTGGATTTCCATCACAAACCTTGGGAAAGAAGGTTGAGAGAGTGAGGGGAGAGCAAGAAAGATTTGAATTACCTTTGAGAGAGATCATGTATTTTCTATAGGGGTTGATTTCTTGTAACTAATTTTTGCCTTAGGAAGAATAAGAGGAGTCAAATGATTACCCTGAAACTACTGTTTTTTTTTTTTTTTTAACTGACCTCAAAGAAATACAATATCTTGATATTAAACTAGAAAAAGAGGATTGAGGATTATGTAGCTCATTCTTATCGAATGACAAGGAAAACAAATGATGAAAGCCCACGATCACACAATTACTGAGAACCAGAGTTGGAAGTTGTATCTATTTTTTTTTTTTTAATTCCCAGGCCCATGTTTAGCCTGAGCTTTGGAGGCAGACTGTGTTGAATTTAAATTCCAGTTCCTTTTCTTAAGAATTGTACACTGTTGGTCATGCTACTCAATCTCAATGTCTCAGTTTCCTCATCTGTCAGTCACAAATAATAGTAATGTCTATTTCAATGGATTTTTGCAAGGAGTAGATCATATAATTTGGGTAAAGTGCTTAACACAATCCCAGGTACATATTAACACAATATGTACAAACTACTCTTATTTTTATTGTTACACCATGAAACTTAGGTCATTGTTTTATGGTAACAAGAAAGCGGCAAATCTGATCACATCACCTATTGTCATTAAGAAACTTCTGAGCCTCTGCATTGCCTTCTGATTATGCCTGCTTTCCTTGCTGTCAGGATAAGGCTCACAGGAGCCTTTCTGGCTGGCCCTGGTGGACATTCCTAGCCTCATCCTTGGCCCTCCTCCCTCCTTATTCACATGCCTACTGCTCCCCTCCCAAGGTCTGATCAGCCCCACCCTAGTTTTCTCAGTAGTCCGTGACTTACCTCATCCGCAGGGTTTTCACATTTGTCCCTTCGACCTGAAAAATGCCCCCTCTAAGCTCTTTTCCTGGTTAATTCCACTTATTCTTTGAATTGATTTGCTTCACCCAGGCAGCTCACTGAACAATCTGTACTTACTTTCTTTGTATCCTTCGTGATACACATTTGACTTTCCTATTTCCTTGTCTATTTATCTGGTTTTATTAGATACAGACCTACCTACAAGGTCAGGGAGTATACTTGTTTACTGTTTCATCCTAGCTTTTGAGACTTCCCTGGTGGCTCAGCAGATCCCAGCTTTTAGACTAATGTCTACTTTGTTGTAGCTGTCCAATAAATATTTGTTGAATTGAGCAAATGATACACTGGGTTCCTTTCTCCCTAAGAACCTTACAGCCTAAACACAAAGCAAGCTTTTGTTCTACTCCCAGTTGCCAGTAAACGGGAGCTTACAGGTCAGCACCAAAATCACCAATGTAGTCGTTTCCCAAGATGAACTCATTGGAACCTTTGACTTCACATGAACAGGGTTTAGGAGAGAATATTGTTGTGCCTCAAGAGAGGCCTGCATTATCAACAATTGAGCATGGGAAAGAGAGGAGAATGGTGATTTAGGTCTCTTAACTAAGCAAGGGACCTGAAGATGTGTGATTTACCTTGTCTCTCTGAGTAATCCTCTATTACATTTTCTCATGATTGCCGACAATAAGATTTCTTAATCATTTGGGGGGTTTAAGAGCGTGATCCCTTGAATGTATAATTATCTCCATTATTCAAAACAAAGAAGACGCGTGCCAATCGGAAAAAATAATAAAGCTGTAGCCTCCAGCAGAAAATCAAGTTCAACTTTCTCCCAAACTCCCAGATTCTTATTTTTGGCCACACCCTGTGGTATCTTAGTTCCTTGACCAGGGATCAAATCTGTGCCCCCTGCACTGGGAGGGCAAAGTCTTAAACACTTGACCACCAGGGTTGGGCCCAGATTCTCTTTTTTGCTTTTTCCCAGTTCGCTCCCTTACATTAAGCATTTGACATTCCTGTTTCTGAGGGCTCTTAAGTAGCAAGGTAGGAATCGGCTAGAGCATCAGTAGGTACTGGGACCGAAAGACATGCAGTATTCAGCCCAGACCAGGATAGATGGCCACTTCTCACAGCAGGGCATGCGCTACATGTGTAAAACAATTTTACCACACACTTTCATGATTAGTTTCAGTGTTGTTTTGTTTTGTTTTCTCCTTTCCTTAGGAAGCACATTATTCACATATGCTCTTAAAATCTTGAAACCATGGCTGTGATTCCTACAGCCTCTTCAGTCACAGGCTTGCTCTCTATAATGTTTGGGACTGTCCTCCCACCGGGCCATGTAGTATAATGAGGGAAGACCCTACATAGAGTTTAGATGGCTGAGTTTTAGAGCTATCTCTGGCTCAGACAGTAAAGCGTCTGCCTGCAATGCGGGAGACCTAGGTTCGAATCCTGGGTCAGGAAGATACCCTAGAGAAGGAAATGGCAATCCACTCCAGCACTCTTGCCTGGAAAATCCCATGGACATTGGAGCTTGATAGGCTACAGTCCATGGGGTCGCAAAGAGTAGGACACGACTGAGTGACTTCACTTTCACTTCACTTTCTGCCAAATACCAACTGAATGACTCTGATGTCTTTTGTCTCCTTGGGTTTTAATTTTCTCATCTTTAAAAGAAAGCAAATACGGGATAGACTTTTTTTTTTTTTTTTTCAGTAAAGGGTCAGATAGTAGATGTTTCAGGACTTGGAGGTCACATGATCTTTTTTGCACACCCTCTGCTCTGCTGGTGTTACACAAAGCAAGCCATGGCCAATAGGGTGAGAGTGGCTGGACTCCCATGAAACTTCATATTTGGAGAGCAAAATTTGAATTTCATATAGATTTTACATGTCATGAAGTGTTATTTTTCTTTTGGTATTTTTTCACCACCGTTTAAAAATGTAAAAGCCATCCTTAGTTCATAAGCCATACAAAAACAGGCTGCAGGCCACAGTTTACCGATCACTGATCTATAACTTACTTTTCTATGGAGGGTCTGTGAAAGTTCAAGGGAGACTTGTACCATGAATCCACAGTAGCACACTTTGTTCCATTGATCTGATTTGCCTTTTTGTCACAATATTTAAATTACTTTGACTTTCAAATGCAATTAAATGTGGGTACGTGATATTTTGTTTATCAAAACAAGTTTGAAAAGACTGTGGAAGTCTTTTGATTTTGTTTATCTCCAAGGCCTTCACATTCATGCTCTAAGAGCCCCTGGAATGGAACACAGCTGATCTTCAGCTTCTAGGGTGATTCTGGGTCACTGTGAACCAAACAACATTTGTTAAATTTCATTTATTCATGGGCATGACAGTGAACTGAGGCATGAATAGTAAAAAAGAGTGGATGGAAAATCATTTATATAGCATTCAGCTTTAAAATACATCATGGATATTTTCTCCCTCTGAAGATTTACCTTCTTAATCCCTTTTGCTGATATGAAAATGAGTTTGCATTACCTGAGCTCACAGTGGATTATGGTAAAACTGGGATGCAGAGGAAAGGTGCTAGAAATGCAATAAAAATGACACCCCAGGTTAAATCTTCCTTTTCAAAGCCTCTTGACTCTCCCAGCCAATGAGATTTTGCATTTTTACCGGTTTCTTCATTGCTCTCTCTCACTGGAGCCATAATGTATCTTTCTCATTCTGACTATTCACCTTGGCCTGACCCCAGTCCTGGGACTTTCTTGATGTTTCCTGTGGAGCAACACACTCCTTCACTCACCTGATTTTGAGACTAGGACCTAGAAAACACTGCATAATTTGAATAGTTGATTGATCCATAAGGGACTAATTAATAAAGATGTATCAAATTCAATTTAAAAAATGTAAAGCCCTCTTATGGTGGAGTTCTGCCCAGGCTTACAAGTGAGGAGAGGAGGAATATCCTTCCTTTCTGGTCAACACTTTTTCATAGCACCTTCTTTTTTACCCAGGAAAAGTGGGTGAAAAGTGGCAAACACTTTCCAGGTTATGTATGTGAGTTGGACTCGGTTGTGCCTGACTCTCTGACTCCATGGACTATAGCCTACCAGGCTCCTCTATCCACGGAATTCTCCAGGCAAGAATATTGGAGTGGGTTGCCATTTCCTTCTCCAGGGGATCTTCCAGACCCAGGGATCAAACCCGGATCTTCTGCATTGCAGGTAGATTCTTTACTATCTGAGCCACCAGGGAAGCTCACTTTCTAAGTTAGCAGACCAACATATGGATGCAATCTGAATAGGCACAGCCACCCCCTTCCTCACCATCCTAGGCCTGCCATTAACCCTTCCTAGTGTGTGTGCATCTCTAGGATGACCTGTCCATTTGGTGACATGATTTGCACTGGGACTCTAATAACTACCTGAGATTCTAAGGACAAAAAGGAATTTTTGTGACTTGCACTTATTTTAACTGAACAGGAGATAAGTCAGATAGAAATATGTTCTGTGATTTCACCTGGATAGGAGAATAATAAAGTAGGAGGAATAAGGTGTCTTGCAGAGCCTGTCTCTTAAGACCCCGCAGCAGGAGCACCTGGATGATTGAAAGGTTAGGGTGGAAATTCTGGATTATAAACACTTTTTAACCACTCCTTCCTGGCAAGGAATTCAACCATTTTATTTTCCAGAAACTTGAATAAGATTTTAAAGTATTAATTGATGTGTTGATGTTGTTCGTATTGCTGTTGTTATAATCACTAAGTCGTGTCTGATTCTTTGTGACCCTAAGGACTGTAGCCCACTGGGCTCCTCTGGTCCATGGATTTTCCCTGGCAAGAATACTGGAGTGGGTTGCCATTAGCTTCTCCAAGGGATCTTTCCGACCTAGGGATCGAACCTGTGTTTCCTCCATTGGCAGGTGGATTCTTCATCACTGAGCCACCAGGGAAGCCCAATTGGTGTGTTTCAGTTCAGTTCAGTTGCTCAGTCATGTCTGACTCTTTGCGACCCCATGAATCACAGCATGCCAGGCCTCCCTGTCCATCACCAACTCCTGGAGTCCATCGAGTCGGTGATGCCATCCAGCCATCTCATCCTTTGTCGTCCCCTTCTCCTCCTGCCCCCAATCCCTCCCAGCATCAGAGTCTTTTCCAATGAGTCAACTCTTCGCATGAGATGGCCAAAGTATTGGAGCTTCAGCTTTAGCATCATTCCTTCCAAAGAAATCCCAGGGCTGATCTCCTTCAGAATGGACTGGTTGGATCTCCTTGCAGTCCAAGGGACTCTCAAGAGTCTTCTCCAATACCACAGTTCAAAAGCATCAATTCTTTGGCGCTCAGCTTTCTTCACAGTCCAACTCTTACATCCATACATGACTACTGGAAAAACCATAGCCTTGACTAGATGGACTTTTGTTGGCAAAGTAATGTCTCTGCTTTTGAATATGCTATCTAGGTTGGTCATAACTTTACTTCCAAGGAGTAAGTGTCTTTTAATTTCATGGCTGCAGTTACCACCTGCAGTGATTTTGGAGCCCAAAAAAATAAAGTCTGACACTTACCTCCTTCCAATTTCTTGGCTCCAGGAACTATTCTCTTTAGCCTCACACCCTCAGGGTAAATTTTTACAGCAGAAGTTCAGAAACAAGATATGAGGAAAGGCTCAATTTTTTTTAGTTTCAAAATAGGCTTTTCAAATCCCACGAGAGTGAGGAAAACCTTCAGAGAAAATGCTATGGGACTTTTAAGAAACTGGTTCTTTCAGAAATTCATAAAAAAGGTTCTGACATGGAACTGCCTTTGGCCTAACAGCAATAAGTTTAGAATGGTTTTCATATTGACTGTGGCTAGATAAAAATCTGGAAATGGGGAAGAGAGATGAACAAACTAGTGAGAAGCTGAGGAAAGTTTCTCAGAAAGTGACTCCCCCTACTCAGGGATTAACTTGAAAGAGTTGGAAGGTGAGTGGTTAAGTGTTACATTTTCCCCAGGTGAGGAGATCTGAAATTAATAGCTGATCAGGAACCTGTTTCCTAAATGGGTTCTGGCAGGTTCTTGGGTACTTCATCTAGCATAGAGGAGCAGCGCTGAACAAGGGTTGGTGCCGCATTGGGTCTGGGCAAAAAATATGAAAGATGTACATCTGAAGAGCCTGCAGCCTCAAAGTGGCATGGAAGGTATGGGGAATGGTCTGTGCATCCTTTTGGAGGATCAGAGATGGCAGCCTGTGGACCTGGAGAAATCACATGATTAGGAAAAAGCAAAGTCAAATAACAAGGTAATAATTTTTGCCACTAGGCAGAAGTGGGGCTACAAGAAATGTTATATGCAAATGTATTACAATTTTCTTTGTGTACTCTGTTTTCTATATTGCAAATACAAATGTGCTACACTTTTTAATAGCATAATGGAAAAACAATATAATGAGTGTCCAAGCCTCATGAAAGAATAAACTGAAAGGCAACTTTGAAAGCAGAATAGAAAATATAAGATCAAGGAAAGAGCTGCAGGGCTCATGTAAACTGATGAGGGAGGCAGTCATTGGTCCTGCTCTTTGTATTTCATCAGAGAATATCTGGATGGCAGCTACTAAATCTAAGGAGCAGACTTCTAAGTGACATAAACAACCAGAGGGATCCTTTAGTAACATGACTCAAACAACTTCCTATGAGGGAATCACTTGCAGAAGATTTAATGGAATTACCTTTCTCATCTTCATACATCTGAAGAGATGGCATGGAGGAGGCATTATACTTGTGCTCTAAGGTTTAGATTAGGACTAATGTTATGGAACCTCCAGGAAAAATGATTTCACAAGGTGAAATAGCCAGTGTTGTTCCAAGATGGGATGAAATGATCCTGGGAGTTAGTGAGTTCTTTATAGAGGGAGTTTGCAAACAGAAATTCCGGAGCCATTTGGCAGAGAACTGTACAGAAATGATCCAACAACATATTCCTGTCCAAACCTGAAATTCTATTAGCTAATGATGGCATTGTAAAAACATCGACAGATACAAATATGATCTCTACAGTCTCAACAAAAAATGAGGAAGACCAAAAACGAGTACCAAACTCACAAAGTCATTTACTGCTTGTAAGAATTTAGCAAAGTATAATGTCTAGTCACATAATCTAGCATAGACTTTCATTAGCCTATTGGATAAGACAATTTTAGGTTTATTATAAATACAGAGACTTGAATATTGCCTAAATAAATACTGGATAATTTGGCGGCTGAGAGTAGTTTCTGAAGAGAGTTCTTATTCTCACTTTTTTATAAACACACAAGAAAAGGAAAAAAAAAAAAATGTTTCTAAAGAAGGCTTTAAAGGATCAGAAGCTGGCATTGAGGAAGAGGCCACAAAGCTCCATTTTACTGTGGGGTGTCATTTTTCAAATGGCTCCTAATCACATTGCTGAGCCTGTCTGGAAGGGCCAAAATATTAGTGTTCTTAGGCACAAGGCAGTTAAGTGATTACTGTCTCATGCCAGCACACCTTAGTTTCAGCTGAGATCGACACAGTGAAATTACAGTCTCGTGTCCTTAAGTTGGCCTCAGACATTTTTTGACAAACAAAAAGACTACAGTCATGCCAGTAAGCCATGTGTAGAACTCAGTGTAGAACTCAAAATCAGGATCTTGCCTCCTCCTCTGAGCCTGGAATTCAGACTTTAGACATTAGACAGTCATTCTTTCATCCAGAAATTTCATGTCAAATCAATTATTCAGCAAAAGCCTTTTTAGTGCTTCTTATGTATCTGTCATTATATTAGCCACCTTGGGGCTAGGTGATAACATGGGCAATGTCTTTGGCCTCCAGGAGTTCACAGGGGGAAATCTGGGAAACCAATAATAAGAGTGCTCTGCTTTCTTAGAGCCCTGGGAGCAGGTAGTGGTGGACTTCAAAGGGTTGATACAGGCCAACTTTTAGAGGTAATTCAGTTTTAGGCAAGAAGGCAAAGATGGGAGATTGTGTCTGGCAGAAAGAGTAATATGTATTGAGGTCTGGGGGCAATGGAAGAATAGGAAAACTTAGTGTTTCAGGCTGGCTGGAGGAAAGGTTGGATGGATGTAGGTAACTGGGATTAAACATGAGGCAAGCCAGGTAAGATGGAGCCAGATAGATAGAAGGACTTTGTAGCTGACCTGAAAGTGGAAATTATATCCTGAAAGTGATGGGAACCATTCCTATTTTACAGAATTGATGAAGATACAATGAGATAATAAATGTGAAAACGTTTTGTAGGAACATGTATATTTAGAAATTTGTTCATAATTTTCTGTTGTTTCAATTTTGAGAGGAAGATCCTTGAACCATAAGAGAATATACTCAAAAGACTGCAAGAAGAGATAAGTGCACAGATTTCTGGGGTGGGAAAGTGTTCAGTGAGAGTCAAAGCCAAGCTAAGCTCACTATAGATAAGAAGGCACCCTAAAGCCTTGCAGTAGCCCAGCTCTGGTGTGGATATCTCTGGGAGCAAGCACTTGTATACATACAGAGCATGATTCCTTTAAATTTACATTGGATGTAAAAGAGTACAGACCAAGTCAATTTACTCTCCTGGCAGCCCTGGAAGAATCTAAGTGTGCCCTGGTGATTGAGATTTCAACTTTTAGAAAAGTATAAAGTGAAAATAAAATATTCTAAAACAGGTTGTTGTGGCAGGGTAAAAACACTAAAATCCAGGGTCGGATAGAATCCAAGCCACATTTGAATCCTAGGGTTCATTCTCTTCCTCTTTTTGTCCTATTCTTTTAAGTTTTAATGGAATTTATTGAGATATAATTAGTGCCTTGACAAACATATTCACCCATGTAACCACACCTCCAATCAAGATATAGAATAATTCCGTCCACTTAAAATGTTACCTTCTGCCACTTCGTAGGCAGCCACTCTCACTCCCAGCCTCAGATTTCTGTCACCATGAATAAATTTTTTTTTCTGGGATTTCATGCAAATAGAATCATATGATTATTTTTTGTATGACTTCTTTCTTTCAGTATATTCTTTTGAGATTTATTTTGATGCTGTGTACATCAGTGACTTTTTTTTTCCTTTTGTAGAGCAATGGTCCACCGTATGGTTGTACTGAAATTTGTCGATCCATTAACTGTTGTAAATTGTTTCCAATTTTCAACTTATTCTATTTTTCAGTAGACTCTATTGGCCAGGATGTCAGAGACAAGGTCCCTGGGAACAAAGTGTAAGATAATTTGCTACAACAGTTTGACAGGAGAATTTGACACCACCTGTTAGTGTTAGAATGTCCATCTTTTTTTTTTTTTTTAATTTACCAGGTCTCCTCTTTAGGATCTATTGTACAGAAATAGCCATACAAGGTCATTAGTATGAAAGGCTTTTTAGAATTCTCTACATTTATTCCTCTAGAATATCCATCCATTCCAGAGGGGTTTCTGTTGTTGTTGATGCTTTTGCATCCTTACCTTTTACTCCTCCTTGGTGCTGAACTTTTTTAGCTGATTTGAAGGTAATTCAGGAAGGAATGCATTTTTTTTTTAAAAAATGCATGCATTTCCTCGTCCAAAAAAACTAGATATCTATGTGTTCTGTGTATATATATTCTTTTATAATATCTGAAAGTTTGATTACCTCATAGCTGCTAACTTTGGTTTTTCTTTTTCATCCTTAATTTTGAATTTATTCAGAAAGTAAGAAAGTATATAAGGAGTTTGTTGAAGTGGCTTGTTTAAAATGTTATTGTTTTTGAAATTCTCTCTGGCATCCTGGGACATCCCATTATCCACCTAGACTTTAGCCAAATGCCTTTTTGAAGAGTTTCAAATGCCTTTTCAATGAGTTTACCCTATTTAAGTGGACACTGTAATTATTTTTGCTTTACAGTTGAAGGAATTCAGTCACAATCCAAGTAAATATCCTTTAGAAGGAAAGATCAGTCAATGGTAGAGCACTGGATCCAAGGAATTTCCGACCCATGTCTTGGCATCTGCAGTCTCCAGCTGTTCATCTGAACCCACATCACCACAGCAGAGTATCTACTAGCTCTATAAAACAGTAAAGTTTTAAGACAGTTGTATAGCTCAGTTACATGAGCCAAAGTCAAACCCAGGTTATAGAAAAGTCCAGATTTGAAATTTGATCTTCTACTTATTATATATGAGTTTAATCATTCATTCATATTTAAGTGCTCATGGAAGCCCTCTGTTTTTGTGCAAAGCATTATTCTAAATCCTGGGCCAAGAGTAGGAACGGATCATTCTTGACTTTTAGGAATACCTATCTAATAAGAGAACTAAAATGAGCAAGTAACAATGAAAACAGTTAATGCTGAATCCTTACTATGTTCCAGGCACTGTGCCAAGAATATTATATTGCTTTTATTACTGAAATCTGACAACAGATAATATGATCATTTCCATTTTGCAGAAGTGTAACTTAATGTCCAGAGAACTTAGCCAACTGGATTAAAACTACACAATGGTAAGTGACAGAACTAGCTGGCCCCCCACACCTGTGTTTTTAACTTCCTCACTATGATGGCTCTGGAAAAGAATTTTTCCACTTCAAAGCTGCCATAAAGGGCGGTTTGAAAGTGGGAGTTCTTCTGAAGAATGGGAGGGAATGGCCAACAACCTATCATGGCCTCACTAGTTGCTCACTGCTTTCCATATGTATCACTCATATTTTCACACTGTTTTGCTTTTGTTGCTGCTTTGACTTCAGCTTGAAATGAGCTAACCCCCATATTATTTGAGATTCAGGTCATGTGGCACCAATTTCATGATGGGCTTCTTTGACATTCACAGCCAGAGTTAACTGTATTTTTCTTGCACCCCATTGCATGACATGCTACTTGTACCTGTTCTTCACTTTGCTTGGTATCAGATTTGATTTTTTTAACCTATTTATTCTCTCTGTGCCTTTCCTTAATGCAAAATGTGTTTTGTTCATTTTTTATGCCTAAGATTGGGCGTGGTAGGTATACCAGATGTAGGTAAGTGTTGACCTGCTAGAATGCTAAGGGCTAAAAATTTGATCAAGAAGGAGTTGGCCATGAAGTAGTTATATTTTACTTAAACAAGTACCATTTATTCATCTGTCTTGAGGTCAAATGCTTCTCCATCCTGGCTTATCCAGAAGATTTATCTTGGATCCAGCTTTTTTCCTTCTCTCCATCACAGGAGAGAATAGCCAAGTTGAAGCAGTTTGTGCAAGAGCAGTGATGAGACTCACTTATGCATATTAAAGACCAATATGTTCCTACTGTAACTCTCTAAAAGCTCAGGAATATCCTAATGGTCTAGGGTATAAAGATTCTTTTCTCAACAACAGTCTGCTTCCACTTTTTAAAATAATAAAAGCACCAAGGGAACTCTCTGATGGTCTACTGGTTAAGATTTTTGTGCTTCCATTGCAAGGGGTGCAAGTTAGATCCCTGGCTGGGGAACTAAGATCCCATATGTGGCAAGAAAACCAAAACGCTGAGGTTTTTCTGAGTCCTATGCTCTCTGCCCGGGAGATTAGGAGGTCTCTGAAGCTTGAATTTGTAAAGCCCATGCACCCTCTCCATTTCATGGGCCTGACTATAAGCTCTTGTCAGCTTCCTGAGTGTTCGCACACTGTCTCAGAGAGGTTAATTGAGTCATCCAAGATCATAGAGCTACTTACTATGACTTTTTAAAATGAATTTCCTGGATCACATGGAGCTAAGACAGAGTTACCAGGCATTGACTCTCATTTTGGAATTTGAATCATGATTGACTTCTTTCCATCATATAGGAGATCTAAGAGAATATATCTGAACTTTTGAAAATGCAGATGCTGTAGAAGAAAGGGTATCTTAACCAAGGGGTTAAGACAGTTAAAAAAAAAAAAAAGGCACAGTTTCTAGTTTCCCTGTCACCTAAAATCCTGTTGGATCAGGCTGTGTCCCTTCCCAGCCAAAGTATTAAATTAACTGCAAGCTGCTCAGAAAGCTGTATCTATTTCAAGGTCGCTGCCTTGGCTGTGTCCGCCCCCTCCCCCCCATCTTTTTTTTTTCTCACATCTGAACTGTTGCGGGGGAGAAGGGTCCAGGAGTGTGGGGAGACAGAAGGTGGAAGAGAAGGGGGAGTTACTTCAGGCCTTGCTTCCCTAAGCCTTCAACGTCTGAGCCCCAGGATAGACCTTCCTGTTGTGAAATAATGGACCAGTTGTTGCGGTCTGAAGATAAACAACATTCCAGTAGTTCCCCTGGAGGCTACCCGAGGTCTGGTGCTTTTTAACATTTCCCTGGCCGTACGATGATCCAGGAGCTGAGGATTACCGCATCACCCGCTTGGGCGCACACAGCAATTACGTGGTCTCTGTGTCTGTCCTGGAATGGGAATAGCTGGGTAGGAGGCAGAGGAGGGGGCTTCCCTGGTAGCTCAGCTCAAGAATCCACCTGCAATGCAGGAGACCCCAGTTCGATATCTCGGTTGGGAAGATCCTTTGGAGAGGATACCCACTCCAGTATTCTTGGGCTTCCCTGGTGGTTCAGATGGTAAAGAATCCGCCTGCAATCCAGGAGACCTTGGTTCAGTCCCTGGGTTGGGAAGATTCCCTGGAGGAGGGCCTGGTAACCCACTCCAGTATTCTTGCCTGGAGAATCCCCATGGACAAAGGAGCCTGACGGCTACAATCCATGGGGTCACAAAGAGTCGGACACGACTGAGTGACTAAGCACAGCACACAGCAGAGTGCTCTTAATCTGGGTTATGGTAATGAGCTCAGGGTGAGATCTGGATGCCTCTGCCTAGTTGTTAAATCCCTGAAACACTAGCATCTTTTGTGTAGCCTTGGACACCTAAGCTGTGCTGATTGGAGGTTTGTAAGAACAAGGGTTCTTTGCCCTGATGTGCGAGGTTTCTGTCTTCATTAAAGTTTGAGACTGAATTAAGACTCTGGGGTTACATAAGGGCAAGTTTGGAAACCAGACACAAGCCATTAACAAAAGCAACCTGAGTTCATTATGAAAGGGTTGGGTCCCAGGTTGCTGTACCCAATAGAACAAGCACTTCAAATGAATTTCTTATAAGTTCTGCATTCTTATATAGGTAGGCGTGGCTTTCAAAGGCATAAAACCACAACAAATCAAAGAATGGCTCAGACTTGCCTTTCACTTTACAGCTGAGGATTCAAGTGATGATTCATGGACTGTGAATGTCGGCCCTGGTCCCTGGCTTTGCTCTACCTGCAAATACCATCAGGGCCAACAAATTTGGGAAACATATTCTCTCCCTGTCTGGTCACTTTCTACAGTTTATCAATTGCATTCATATCTACTGTTATAATTGTTCCCCATAATCAGCTATAAGTCATATAAAGGGAGTGTTACTAATCTCATTTTAATGATGAGAAACTGAGGCTCAGAGGAAAGAAAACTTTTCTAAAATCTTACAGCTGCCACCACAGTATTAGTAAAGCAATTTAAATTTCATTGCCTTTAGTGTGGGTATATGTATGTATACTTGCTAATTCAGATTTAAGGTGTCTGTGACTGGCAGACATCTAAACTATCAACAGTGGTTTCTGATTCTTTTACTCTTAACAAAAAGAAAAACATTTTTTCTGATGTAGCAACAACTTTATTATGCTCTGGTGTTAAAGTATGGAATAGCTTGAATAAATATTCTGATTGAAATATTGAATGTGATTTTCCAATAAAAACCCCAAGACATCATAAAATAATAGAAAAATTAATAAAAAGATAAATTGCTGCTTTAGCCACTAGCAAATAAATATAATACAAACCTGCATCTTCAGGATAAAACCTGGCATCTGGCATGCCTAAATTTTAAAACAATAACATGACGGTAACAAATTACAGATAACCGAGAAAATAAATAACAATGATGAAAACATCTGTGCAGTCCTCAAGCAGAATGGTCATGTATTACTAGGACATAGAAACAGCTAAAGAGAGGAACATCTGTAATATGATGGCAGATTCACATTACATGGTGAAGAGCTTGAGGAGAAAGTTAAAAAGTGAAATAAATATAATCACAGTAAAAATGCCTCACATGTACGATGCCATACAGTTTTCCAGATTGTTTACTGTGAATGTTTTCTTTTAATATATACAAAAATTCTGTGATACAGTGAAGGAGGCAAGGTGAAGATTGTTTTTTCCACTTTATAGATATGGAAACTGAGGACCAGAAATATTAAAAGTTTTGCCTAAGATCAAAGAAAAGAGAAAAGGTTAATAATCAGCTTTTGCACTTGGAGCTTTTCATTAGGCTTCTGAATTTATGTTGTTGGTTAGTCGTTAAGTCGTGTCTGACTCTGCAACTCTATGGACTATAGCCCGCCAGGCTCCTCTGTCCATGGGATTTCCCAGGCAAGAACACTGGAGTGGGTTGCCATTTCCTTCTCCAGGGTATCTTCCCAACCCAGGTATCAAACCTACATCTCCTGCATTGCAGACAGATTCTTTACTGCTGAGCCACCTGGGAAACCCTATACATTTATAGCTTAGTATGTTATAATACTATGTATGTCAAAATTTGTGTGATCTTTCAAATATATAACATACAGTTTTGATGGCCAATAAATATGGACATATGGGGGAAGACAAGACTCTACATATTTTGAAGCAGCAATGGAGTAATTGAAAAATAATTTTATTTTTCATTAAAAATCATTGAAAACTTTTTAATGAAACCAGCATTTGAATAATTCAATAACTGTGTCACATAGACCCTTCTTTTCTCTTCTTTTTTAATGTTTTGTTTGCTTTTGGGGATAAGAAGGCCAGTGCCTGTAAAACGTGTTTGTAAAAAAGAGATTTTTCCTTTTATATAAAAATCAATGTCGGTTAAGGGTTAAACTGAATATGATTATTTATATTCTGTTTTTGAATGTACTTAAATATGCGATGTGGACTCACCAGACCACAAGGCACACTTTGCCAAGGAGTGTGATGAGAATGCACTCAGCAGAGACAGCCACAGGGGGGGTATGGCACTTGGAGGTGGAGAACCACAGGAATGGCAGCCATGACCCTGGAGCAAAGCGGAAAGCAGAGGAGTCCTAACTCGTACTCTAAGCTGACTGCGCAGGGCCAGTGGGATTAGCAGAAGTCAGAGCTTAGAGATCCTCTGATATAGACAGAAAAATAAGAAGCCAAATAAGGAGATACTTGCAGGTCATCAAGAAGAACAGCCATCTTCTATGATCGCCACTCTCATTCTCCCCTCATATTTATAACCTGAGACTCAGTGGTGAGAGGAGAAAGTGGTGAGTGCATCTTACATCACTGCCAAGATCTCTGGGCTCTTCCTGCGCTTCTCCCATCTTCTCCAGGGGCAAGTGAGATTGACTTTTCAGCCAAGATGGCTTGGACGTGAAGCTTGGACTTGAAGCTTGGCCATACATCTCCATGATGGATCTCTTGCTTGGTTTGCAAGCAAGAGATATCATTGTATTATGAAGAGAGATGTAATGTGCTTAGATCCAGAAATTCTGTTTCTGCCCTTTCCACCTGTAAAATATGAGATCAGTTCCTTAACTTTACATGGTCTCAGTGTTTTCATCCCTTTCATGAGGTTTAATATAATAGTTTCTACTGTGACACCTTCCCACAGTTTATGAGGATTAAATAAGATGGAGGGTATTAAGGTTTATAAGCCATGAAAGACAACATAGGTGTTAATAAATGCCATCTGTTCCCAAGGGGACATAGAATAGGGGTTAGAAGCCCAGGATCTACAACTAAACAAAGTTTCTTCAAATGCTGATTCTCTGGTGACTCAGATCGTAAAGAATCCTCCTGCAATGCAGGAGACCCAGGTTCAATCCCTGGGTCAAGAAGATCCCCTGGAGAAGGGAACGGCTACCCATTCCAATATTTCTTGCCTGGAGAATTCCATGGACAGAGAAGCCTGGGTACACAAAAACAATTGCCCATGTGTTCTTTTGAGCTAGCCCTTAATTATCCTTGGGATTTTCTTTATTATAGTGGGCAGTAGGACAGAAAAAAAAATCAAAAGGATATTTCCTTTCCCATGTTTTCTTACTTCTGTATTACCTCTAAGTTTTTCTGGGGGGATAATGAGACTTGGGGTGGTGGTGATTGTGGGAGAATGTGAGGAAAGGGAACAAGAGATTGCGGAGATCACCCGATTGCTTTAAGTAAAGGTGTGAGCTATCATCTCAGGTTTCTCACCTGAGAATTCCAGGTTTCCACTGGTGAAATGGGAAGGTAAGATTAGAGTTCCTCAATGTGATAAAGTAATCATGATAAAGTATATTTCTAGTACCGGGTTACTACTACGTAAGTAGTCAGTTTCTGGCATTTTCCTTTTTAAAAAAATCTCCAGTTTGGATATTCAGTAATTTTAGGAAGTGTCTTTTGGCAAAGCGAGACCCCTTTGCCTTAGATATGTTGAGGTATTTAACATAAGGGCAGGACCTAGTGGAAAAGGTCCCAGGAAATTAGGAGGTGGTTTCCTGGTCTTAGAAACTCTTTTCTAGTCTACCTCAAAGGTTGTTTCTTTAATAAAAATTTTGTGATGTCCTTATGGTTGAGGCCATGACACTATAGGGTACAAAGCAATGTGTACTTTTAGTCAGTCTCTCCAAGTGGTGATCAGTCTCTTGGTGCTATTATATACAGAGTGATCCACCAGAGTCCTTGGAAACCAATGTTTATTAAAGCAGAATGAACTGTACTGAGCCAAGCTCTACAGACCACACAGAGAACTGAACTTCGAAGCCTCACCTAATTAGTTGCTCTAATTGGCTTTGCTAACCAGCCAGCTTCACTACAGAGATATTATCTCTGAGAGCTGAAAAAAGATTTTAAGCATCCTCTCTAATCAAGCTCGTCATTTCTGGGGTGCAGGGTGGGAAGAAGAGGGGTGAGAAAGTACAGTGACTCTCTAGAGTCAGAGATCAGTAGAAGAGGTAGCACTGGAAGCTAGATCGCTTGACTCCTAGCCACTATATAATCAATGCCCCAGAATAGTTCCAAGGGATAAGGAATACATTTTCCTCCATGTAAAACTGACCTTCTTGCCACCAAACTTTCCAAATCTCCTCTAGACACTCAAGTTCAGTAACCTAATGGATAGTGTTTTGTATTCCTTAAATGAAAGGCACTGCAGAGGGTGTTTAAAATGGCCGAGAGATTGAGTTTGCTGCTCTTGCATGGGGTCAGTCTCTGCTCAGATATCACTTACTAAATGGAATCTCAATGCATGGATTTCAGTTTTGTCCTGTGGCTTTATTTGGTTTATTGTCCCAGCTGTTGGGAGTACATGTTATGAGTCTCTCGCCTCTGTTGCCCCTCTGGAGAGACTTCTGCTGGGTAACGTCAGGGCATGAGTCCTGCAGACAAGGTGTGAGGTCACTGGGAGGCCTGTTGCCTGGTGTGACGGATTTATGGAGAACCCTGAGGAAGGTGAGCAGTATCATGCAAGTAGAGCAAAGGCTGTCAATCTGGAGCACCAAAATCACCTAGAAGGTTGGTTAAAACACAGATTTTGGGCCCTACCCTCAATTTTCTGATTCAGTAGGTCTGAACAGGCCTCGGAAAAACTACATTTCTATCCGTGTCTTTAGTGATGCTAATAGTATTCATTTGAGGACCACACTGAGATCCACGAGGCTACAGCACAATATGTTGACACACACAGCTGATGTCCAGCCACACACAGCTGATGGCCAGTAACTTGAATGGAATATAAAGAATTCTGGAGGCTTTCTCCGTAATGGGTTCCCTAGTTAAGGACTTCAGTTTTTCCTTTGGGTCAACTTGGGTCTTTAACGATCTGGCTAGCATCTAGGAAGGCATTTGATATTCTGGTTTTAATGTAAACACTTCCCACCTGTCCCAAGTATTTGTATCCCTTTCCAAGAGCCTCAATATTTCTGACATTAGCAGAACCCTAATCTTCCCTCTCCTCCCTTCTTGCTCTCTCCCTCTCTCCTGGCCAGCATCTGTTCTTTTTCACAGCTGTGGCCACTTCATTCTGTCTGCCTCTTTCTCCTCTTGTCCGCAACCTCTCACTGGCCCCTCCCCCCCACTCAGATCAAAATACTCTGTTTTTATTTATTTACTCCACAGCTGTCAGTGTTGTGTCTGGGTCATTGCAGTGCAACTTGCAGGGAAACGCGATCCGTAAAGAGTCCTTAAAACTGCAGATACTTGTAGTCACTAATGTAACCACACTCAATAACACAGATACCTTCTTTGGTCCCTGGGTCGATCTGAAAATGGCTGGCTTAGGGCTGTGTGTCGGGGTGACCCCAGGAGGAATGAAGCCTAATAGTCCTTGGAATTTACACTAGGCCATTTAAAGGTACTAAACAATTCTGAGTATTTAAGACTTTAGCGCTAGAAAAGGGGATGGAATTGTTTAGTGGAAAGAGCTCTAAATTAGGAGTCCAGAAACTAAAGTTCTAATTCTAACTCTGCTTCTAATAAGCTCAGTGAGCTTAAACCATGAGCCCTCCCCCTTCTCTCCTTCTCATCCTTAAATTGAAAATATTGGACTTGATAATTTTCAAATTCCCACCCTCAGTAAGTGTAAGTATATGAAGACTTCCTTGAACATTGGATTTCTATATAGTTGTTCCACATACTGTGTACCGATCCCAGGTTGGGTTTGAGAGAGTTTCCAATCTTTCATTGGGGAACTAAAAAGCGAGACAGATGCGGATTTTGAGGCAAGAGACTAGGACAATGAGAGCAATATAATAAATCAACCAATGAGGATTTATTCAGCAAGTAATATGTCTAAAGGAGATTTGAGAGAGGCAACTTGACATGTATTTATTTCACCAGTGGTTGAAAAGACACTGAACTGGAACAGATATAGGAAAGGTGAAGTGAAGTGAAGTTGCTCAGTCGTGTCCAAATCTTTGTGACCCCATGGACTGTAGCCTACAAGGCTCCTCTGTCCATGGAATTTTCCAGGCAAGAGTACTGGAGTGGGTTGCCATTTCCTTCTCCAGTGGATCTTCCCGATCCAGGGATCGAACCCAGGTCTCCCACATTGCAGTTGCTTTACCATCTGAGCCACCAGGGAAGCCCATAGGAAAGGTACTAGATACGAAAGAGAAATCAGTGTGATACAGAAAGAAAGTGATCAGATTCTATGAGTCTGTGCTCTCTTTTATCCTTTATATCCATGTTCTGAGGTAAACCAGCCTGAAGGGTGAAAAGCACAGAATCATGAGACAACAGTGGGGATATGACCTAATGGATGAAATGAATAATGAATACTGCTTGATAACATTTTTAATTCAATTGCACTGGTTTCTCACGTTAGTAGGTAATCTTTCTGGGAAGTTCTTAATGTCATATAGTTTAAAGGAAAAAAAAACATTTTAATGTCCAAAGTGCAATCCTGTGTAAATTTATTTTCTCTTATTTAGTGCTGTAATAATTTTTTTCTTTTTTACTAAGTGGTGACCACCAAAAAATATGAAAAATTGAATTAAATAATAATTCATTTTTAAAGCCAGTTACAATCACATCCTCTTTTCCATTTGATTGATACAATCCCTCTGTGGCCAGGTAATCACTGTTATTCTCCTTTTTCACATTCGGGTGTGGGGTCAGAGAGGATCATTAACTTTGTTCATACGGATAGTAAGTGTAGTAATGTCACCAAAACACAGACCTTAATTTTCATTAATTAGTTTAAAAACATTTAATATGTCTTAGAAATAGGTCTAATCTGAGTTTATGAAGATAGGTATGTTTTCTGTCCTCAAATACAGTTCAGTGGGGAAGGTCAAGTGCATGAAGAAGCAGGTTGCAACCATGAGTTCCAGGTACCGTGATGAAAGCCCTATGTCAAGGAGGTGAAAAAGTTGAAAGCTTCAGGAAAGAAAGTCATATGGTTTAGTCTTAATCTCCAGGTTATAAAGGTTCCTGCCTGACAAACATTTAGACTGCATTTTATTATGACTGTATTCGTTAACATCAAACAAGTGATATGTAGTGTGCATACTAATAAGCATTTATGTAGAATAAATACCTTCTAGAAATATTGAATCTGATGCCTATTTCTATAAAACAAATACAATTTATTATTTCCCATAAATTATAAATCAAACATATTTCCATGATGATAACCATCTCAAAGTGTAATTTTGAAAATATTTTGCTGAAGAAAGAGTAAATAAATGACCCGTTCTAGGCATTCTGTGCAATGTTAAGCTATTGGTCTATGGCAATCAGGTCACCTTTCCATAGCACTTTCATGACATTGCAGAAACTTTTTTAAATGTTATTCTTTAATTGGAGGAAAAATTCTTTACAACATTGTGTTGGTTTCTGCCATACAGCAATGCAATTTAGCCAAGAAACTTTTTAATTTAAGAATTTCCCAGACATTTTAGTCTTTCTCCCACCTTCACTTCATTACCTTTCATTTTATATTTTCCATGTTGGTGAATCCTCAGGCTAAAAATTCCTTTGTGAATAGAAGTCATTTCAATAGGGGGCTTACTTATATATTTTTTTATATTATTTTTCAAGTTTTTGTCTCCTTTCAGAACTAAATGTGTGTATTTATTACTACAGAGCACTAGGGCATAACCTCACAAAGATTACATACAGTATAGTTGTTTGTAAAATAAATCAATGTGCTTAGTTAACATTTCCTCATTAATTTCTTTCAATGAAAGACATACTTTGAACTTTACATGACAAAAGAATTTTTCACTGAACATATGTGCAAAATTCTTTTAATAAATACTTATTGAGCAGGAACAGTTATGCTGGTTGAACTAGTGGAGCTCTCAGAGGAGCCTTAGGAATGATTTAATTAAATACCTCTATTTTAGAGAAGTTCAGTAAATACCAGAACTCACCCAACAATTTAAGGGCTTCACTGCTGGCTCAGTGGGTAAAGAGTCTGCCTGCAGTGCGGGAGAACCATGTTCGATCCCTGGCTTGGGGAGATCCCTTGGAGAAGGGAATGGCGACCCATTCCAATATTCGTGCCTGGAGAATGCCATGGACAGAGGAGCCTGGTGGGCTACAGTCCACTGGGTCACAAAGAGTCAGACATGACTGAGTAACTAACACCTTCACCCAACAATTCAGAGGTAGAGATGGCACTAAAGTATTCCCCTGCTGATTTCCATCCTCAGGGGCTGTTTTCCTATAACTGAGTTAAGGTCAATGGTATTTTCAAGCATGTAATTTTCCCAGGCCTAATCATTTCACCACAACTTAATTTAATCATAGGTTTTTAGAGACTTCTAGTGCATCAGATGTTGTACCAAATTCTGTTGAAGCTGTTTGGGAACTGATCCTTAAAAACTTCAATCAGATATTTGCAGAGTTTCTAAGAAATTAATTGACAGTAGTATGCTATAGTGCAAAGATCTCTGGTTTGTTAAGAAGTAAAGAATCCTACCAAAAATTTTTGATAAGCCTAAGCCTAAGTAAGTCCCTTGATTTGTCTAGGTCTTCATTTTTCTTTAGTTATGAGACTAGCTTAATGATCACATTTTTCCCTTACATTCTGATTCTATAACTCAAATTTGGCTATTGTATATATATTCAGGATGATAATTACTAGATGAGTCCCTTTATTTTAAAGGGTGAGTAATTCATGTCTCAAAAATTTTGGTATCTCATTTTTAATTGATTTAAGTAACTTTATTTTATATAGAATTCTAGTTTTATTTAACAGACATAAATGACATATGTGTGTGTGTGTATATATATATATATTTATTTATTTATTCATCAATGTATGAGGATTTTGGAATTTTGTTTATCCTAAAGTAACTGTAATATGAAAGAAAATGGCTTCAGAAATGTCACTTTCATGGGAAGCCAGTCCACTTAAAACTACCTATAAATAGACCATTAACACCTCTATGCTTTTCTTTATGAAACTGACAGAAGTTTAGCCTAGGTAAGTAAAATCAGTTCAGCATACAGAGAGATGAATGTGGTGGCCTGCACCACCATTGGAGAACCGACTAAAAATTCTTAAGTGGCCTGCAGTTGGAATAAATTGCTTCGTGAATTCTTTCCATATCCAATTCTCATGATTCTGCAATAACGCTACTTCCTGAATGTAAAAATAGGCTGTTAGCAGATCAGGGGAAGGGTGACTCCCTTCCACCCTAGGAAGGAAGGGTCTCTGTTAGGTGAATAAGCACAAAGCTGACCAGGTCCAGCTCGCAACCAGATTCACCTTTTTTTCAACTCAAGTGAAATACCACTCTGACCTCTTTTTGTAAACCACCTAAATTTTGAGGGCCTGTTATGACTGAAAGTACCAAGCTGTAGTGGACACATTCTTGGAAGTGAAAGGTACTCTAAAAATACAGATATCATTGACCTGGCGTCAATAGGCTCTCACTCCAGCCCTTCCTTCCCCTCCCCCACCCCTGCAATCTATCTTCAGTAAAAGTGCATCCAAATATAAAGGAGATGGGTCGTGTCCCATTCCATGGGATCTTGAAATGTCTGTACTTAAAATGGGATAAAGCTAAAGCTGTGTTTGAAGTGTCCCAAACTAGGGCACCAGGAGCAGCTGCTCTTATTTCCATCTGGATCTCTTAGCCTGGCAGGGAATAAGGGCAAAAGTTACCTTGATAAATTCTGAGTTCGAGGCATCTGGAGATTTAGTTGTGGAGATTGCTCAAGGTAAAAAGCTGATACAAAACCTAAAAAAACAAATCAGAAAACCAGAATCAGAATAATAATAACAAGAATTATTCCCTGGTTTTTAATGGAAACCATCTATTTAAAGTGTGAATAAAACACACTACAATCTGTGATTCAAACTGACAGATTTTTATATCATCCTATAGCTTAGCTGTTTCCAATGTTTGTAGTTGTTCATATTCCCGATAAGGAGATAGGTGTTCAAAACTTTTCAGGTAGATTTTGATGACTACATTCAGAAGATGAGATATATTTGTGTAGAGGCTTGATCTATAGAACCAGGCTTCAAGTAATGAGGAATGATTTACAGTTACAGAAAAATTCATCATTTGCATTAGTATTACTACCTCTCATTTATTGAAATTCTATACAAGTCTGTCTTTAAAAATACTACATTGTGTGACAAGGAAAAAAAAATTGAATTTATTAACTGATACTTTTCTTCCTTAACCCTGGTGCTCCCTTTAATGCCATGATGTTACTCAGTTGAACTGCTGCTGCTGTTGCTGCTAAGTCGCTTCAGTCATGTCCAACTCTGTGTGACCCCATAGACGGCAGCCCACCAGGCTCCCGCGTCCCTGGGATTCTCCAGGCAAGAATACTGGAGTGGGTTGCCATTTCCTTCTCCAATGCATGAAAGTGAAAAATGAAAGTGAAGTCACTCAGTTGTGTCTGACTCTTAGCGACCCCATGGACTGCAGCCTACCAGGCTCCTCCACCCATGGGATTTTCCAGGCAAGAGAACTGGAGTGGGGTGACTCAGTTGAACTAGGTATGTCTAAATTTATTAATTAAGGAAAGAGATGGCAGAGCAACACCCATATTTTTTAATTGTATCATATAACTCAATTCCTAGCCCATGTGGCAATAGTGGTAAGTTTGCCTGGCAATGCAGGAGACATAGGTTTGATCTCTGAGTCAGGAAGATACTGCCTGGAAAATCCCATGGAGAGAGGAACCTGGCAGGCTACAGTTCATGGGGTCACAAAGAGACGATCACAACTGGTGACTTAGCACACAACACAATTCCAAGTGGGCTTTGTTGAGAGCTTTCTTAGAAGCCTTAAATTAATGTTCTGTATATAGAGTTTTAAAGGAGTACAATTCTGGCAGAAGAATAGTGCTTGACCTGGGTCTTTGCAGTTTGAGTAGAATTTTGTGACACGTGGGGTGGGAAGAATTGGGAAAGATATTTCAGAGTGGAAAAAAGCATCAGTAAAGTTTGAAAGAAAGAGAATGTAGAAAATTATCAGGGAGGCAGGGTGGGGGTGGGGGGTAGTGGTGGTGGTAGTGGAAATTTCTGCCACACTGATGTACTCAGAGTCATGGCCAGGTTGGAAAGTAGACCAGGGGTCTGGAGCTTGCCATGAAACAGGGAGTAGAGTTATCAGTAAAGGAAACAAACAATGGTATGAGTTTGGTTGACTGAGAGTCTCTTATAATCAAATTTTGGCAAAGTTAACCTGATCCCTGTTTGGAAAAATACATTGTCCGCTTGTTTCAGCAGTATACCTAAGCATGGGAAAGCGATAGAGGGGAGTTTTATCTGAGTCCTTAAGGAGGTAAGGGTTTAGCTTCACTGGGAATATTGTTTAAAATTTGAATTCAACTAGATACCAAATTAGGACTGGGAAGATGCTGGCTTCAAGCCAGAACACAGAAATACAATGGTAAATTAACTTAAAGTGGTTTGAATCATTTTAAAATAAACTCATTTGCCCATAAGAACTTGAGGGCTGTATAAGGGCCTGAAATAATTCACAAGTTTGCATTTTCACAGTGACAGGAGCAGCTGACAATGTCTACTCTGATTTTCCTCCTGAGGGCTTATTTTAACACAGTCCTATTTTCTCAGCATATAAGTTTTAACTTTTGGTAACGAAAGCTAATAGTCAATTCTAAAAAATGACACTAGGGTTTTCAGGCTCTGGGGCTTTTGTCAGTCTCCATCTGTATCACCTCTGCTTTTATTATATCTGGATGGTACTTAACAAATAACTATTGTCCCCAGGGAATCATTTATGCCATGGAAATAGAAAAATGAATGAAATCTACATGCTTTCTTATGATAGCAGCTGATCTTGCAAAAATTCACTCCATGAATTTTTAAATTACTTAAAATAATGTATAAAATAATGTGAACTCTAGCTCTGGAGACCAATGAAAGTGAAAGTGTTAGTTGCGCAATCGTGTCCAGCTCTTTGTGACTCCATGGACTGTAGCCTACCACTGTACCCCGCCAGGCTCCTCTGTCCATGGGATTTTCCAGGCAAGAATACTGGAAGGGGTTGCCATTTCCATCTCCAGGAGATCTTCCTGACTGAAGGCCAAACCTGGATCTCTGGTATTGCAGGCAGATTCTTTACCATCTAAGCCACCAGGGAAGCCAATTGGATTTTAATTATACTCCTACTACTTTCTTGCTCTGGGGCCTTGGCAAACAATTTTTCTGTACTTAGTTCTTCATTTGTAATATGGAGATATTAATATGAGCTATCTCATAGAGTTGTTTTAGGAGTTAACTGAAATATCATATGCAAAGAACTTAGAAATGGTGCTTGACAGAAAGTGGCATCATAAAAGTGTGATATATAATAAACACAATTTTAATTAATTTATTTATAATCCTTACCCAGCTCCTCATACCCCAACTACAGTGGACTACCTGTTCTTCCCAGTCAAGGCAGGCATGTTCCCATAACTTTCCCATCTCTTTATTTATGCTGAAATCATTCACTTTGATAAAATGAACTTCCCTCACTTTACCTCTTGATGAAATATTCTCACTGTTTAGCTTTGGATATGGTAACATTGCATTTGTGAAGTCTCCTCACACCATGCCCTTTAGTAGCAACCCTTAGCAGAATTCACTACAACCTCTTTTTTTTTTCTTTTAACTCCATTTTCATTTCTAATTTATTTTCTTTTTTTTAAATTTTATTTTTAAACTTTACATAATTGTATTAGTTTTGCCAAATATCAAAATGAATCCACCACAGGTATACATGTGTTCCCCATCCTGAACCCTCCTCCCTCCTCCCTCCCCATACCATCCCTCTGGGTCATTCCAGTGCACTAGCCCCAAGCATCCAGTATCGTGCATCGAACCTGGACTGACAACTCGTTTCTTACATGATATTTCACATGTTTCAATGCCATTCTCCTCTTTTGTACTCCCATAATATTTTTCATGTTATTTCATTCTTATATATTTATCCTCATTACTAAAGTATGAGTCCCCCAAATATTGCCCTTTGACTTTTTCTCTCCAGAACCTTAAACAGTGTTCTGTTACAAATGAGCACTGTATGTATGGTTTAGTCACTCAGTCACGTCCAACTCTTACAATCCCATGGAATGTAGTGTGTCAGGCTCCACTGTCCATGGGATTCTCTAGGCAAGAATACTGGAGTGGGTTGTCATTTCCTTCTACAGGGGATCTTCCCGACACAGGGATCAAACTCAGGTCTCCTGCATTGCAGGCTGATTCTTTACTAACTGAGCTATGAGAGAAGCCCGCTGTATATATAGTCATCAAATTAATTAATTAGTTGGCACAGTGCATATTGATAGCAGAAAAAGTAAAATCATCATAAATCATAAGAATCCAACAAAGATATCACTGGTTTGTTGAACTTTCTAGATGTAAGAATTTAAGTAAATTAATACCACATGTAGGACTACAATGGATTAAAAGGAGGCTTTCAAGAGTGTTTTTTTTTAAACTAATGCCAATTAATTTTTATTCAGTGTGAAAACAATTATGCTGTGATTTCCCCCTACAATTGCCAAAACAAAATTTTTTTAAAATTTTGAAGATTTTTTAGCATGATATATTACCATACTTCAAAACTTTTCAGTCCACCAGGTTTTATTTATCTAGTCCTAAATGCTGCAAGTTGTATTTATACACACATTCACATATAAACATACCACCAGTACCACTGCTATCATTCCACTAATCCAGTGCAATCTCTTATGGATCCCCTCAGTTAATTATTAACATTATTTTGCATTGCTGAGCAACATCAAATCCTTTCTTTTCACCTTTGGGAATTCATGAAGTAAAAGTACTTTTAACACTGATGAGTCTGCAAAGTAAAATATGTCATATAAATCAGAAGATAGTACCTAAAATACAAAATGCAAATTAATTGTTTTAGTTAAGTGGAATTAAGAAAGGCACAATGACAAAACAACATAATGATAATGATAATGATAAATGCTGCTGCTGTTGCTGCTACTAAGTCGCTTCAGTCGTGTCCGACTCTGTGCGACCCCATAGACGGCAGCCCACCAGGCTCCCCCGTCCCTGGGATTCTCCAGGCAAGAACACTGGAGTGGGTTGCCATTTCCTTCTCCAATGCATGAAAGTGAAAAGTCAAAGTGAAGTCCTCAGTCATGTCCGACTCTTAGTGACCCCATGGACTGTGGCCCACCAGGCTCCTCCATCCGTGGGATTTTCCAGACAAGAGTGCTGGAGTGGGGTGCCATTGCCTTCTCCGAATGATAAATGCTACAACCCAACAAGAACAGAGGACAATCATAAACTTGCAGTTGCCAAACAATATTGTCTCAAAATACAAAGTTCACAAAATGAATTGGACAAATTCATAATCATTGCAGGCAATTTTAAAAACACATGTTTCAGAAACTGATCTGTTGATTGAACAAAGTTTAACACTGACTATGGAAGATTTGAAGACAAAATTAACTAGTTGATCTAAAGATCTAAGCAGTTGGTCACAAAGGGAGTTTCACTAAGTTTCAAAGAATGAATGTCATGTTCTTGAACTGAAGTGGATCTAAATTAGAAACATCTACAAAAAAGAATGCCCACAATGGTAATACATGTTTGCAAATAAAGAAACACATTCTAAAATAAGTCATAAGTGTATGAGCAAAACATATTCAACTCAAGAAACTGCAAAAGAGGAACTGTGTAAAACTAAAGAAATTTGGAGGAAAGAAATGTAAATGAGAAGAGCCAAAATGATTTAAAACAAAAAGTAAACAGCAAATCAAAGGCTAATTCTTTAAGAAACAATAATTAATTAATTTTAGCTGCATAAATCTCTATACAAATTTAAAGAAAAAGAGAAAAGGCAATGGATGGGATAAATGTACTACCTATTCACTAATTAGTATTACATTTCAATAAGTAATTTTAAATTGTCAATAAATCTAGGGAATAAGAAGAATAGATGACTGTTTTGTAGAAAAATGTTAGTTGTAAATTTGAATCAGCAAAAGTAATAAATGATTAACTGAATGGCAATTATAAAAATTGAGTTTGTCAACTACAAATTGACACCAAGAGCATTGCCAATGACTGAACAAGGCATTTGCACTCTCTCTCTACTGAGATTGAACCCCGTGCTGCTATAGCTGTTGACCTTCAACAACCCCTGACTGAGTTCAGGGTGGAGTGAGGCACTCTGTGCTCCAGGGAATCTGGTGGGACAGGTCTTTAGATAGTTGGATGTTTTTAGGAACAGATTTTATTGTCTCAATACTTGCATCTCCTCATATCTAGAGAAGCACTAAACCCCTTCATGGTGACATCAGACCCTCAAGACTAACAAAAAACCTTTTGTAAATTGAGTGCTTCATGATATTGAACTCCTCCTTCACCAAAACCTTATATATTGACTTTCCCCGACTGCCCTTTTGGAGCAGTGTCTCAGAGCTATCTGAGGTGCTGCCTCCCAGGCTGCAGTCTTCATTTTGCCCCGAATAAAACTTAACTCACAACTCTCAAGTTGTACATCTTTTTTTAGTTGACAGGTTGATAATCAAATATTATCAGTATTTCCTTCAGAATATACAGAGTCAGACACGACTGAGCGACTTCACTTCACTTCACTTCACACAAAAGCACAAGCACTCGAGGCTGCATGCGTGTGATTCCAGACACAAGAATCAACTTATGTGACTGGACATGTGGACCCACGGGCACATCTTTGAAAGTTCGCAACTTGAAGATTTGTATTTGGAAGACTTACTGTAATAGTAAAACTTATATGATATTTTACCATTATAACTGAGCAGGACCCTATGGTGCCTTCCCAAAACAGACTCCCCATGTCTTCTGCCTGCTTCTTGTTTGTAGATAAACTTTAGCCTAGGCCTCTAAGTTTCAAAGAATGAATGTTATCAGAGAAGTGAGAAAATGCAGAAACAACAGAAAACAATCAACCAAGACAAAAGAATAATAGTTTAGCCAGTAAACAAAGTCAAGGAACTTTCATTCCCCCTTAAAGGCTATAGGTAATATCCTGAGCCATACCCTTTGAGCTGTTTGGCATGCACTAAAACTCCCACCTGGTGAAAGAAGTTAACTATATGCTGCCCACAAGCACACAGACCCAGACCAGTTGAAACCAGACTGTTGATGATGTTCACTCTCAATTACCTCCCCAATAACCAATCAGAAGAATGTCCATGAGTTGATCACACACCCCCAAAATCTCTCCCTCATCCTGCCTTTAAAAACCTTTCCCTGAAATCCATGTAGGAAAGCACTAGGTGCCTGAACAACTTGGGCTTCCCAGATGGCTCAGTGGTAAAGAAGCTGCCTGCAATGCAGGAGCCCCAGGTTTGATTCCTGGAACAGGAAGATCCCCTGGAGGAGGACATGGCAATCCACTCCAGTATTCTTTCCTGGGACATCTCCTGGACAGAGGGAGCCCGGCAGGCTACAGTCCATAGGGTCACAAAGAGTCAGACACATCTGAAGCAACTCAGCACGCATGCACGCCTGACTCCTTGCCTGACACCGTGTGATGTAAACACCGCACTTGCCTTCACCACTGCCCTGTGGCAGTAGATTGGTTTTACTGCACATGGGCCAGTGAACCCAAGATGGTTTGGTAACACCATGTGTTACACACTATTTTAAGGGGGAGTTGTAAGAAAGAAATCCTTCTACACTTTTAGTGGAAAAATAAGATTATACAATAATTTAAGAGATACCTAATAAAGCTGAAGATAAACATATTCTTTGACTCCTCGATTTCTCCCCAAGAGATGCTCTTGTATTCATGCCCTGAGAGACATGTATTGGGATGTTCACTGAAGTGCTACATGATTTTTGCTTATAAATATTAACTTTACATTTTTAAAAAATGAATATTAGAACACAATATTCATTTTTTAAAAATGTAAAGTTAATATTTACAAACAAAAATCATGTACATTAATATGAATACATCTCAAAAACATAATATGGGATTTGGAAAGTAAAAGTAGAGCAGTCTACAGAGATTTGATAAAACACAAAGTCAAAATAGAGGTTCCAAGGAGATAAGGGGTGGGGTTCAAATCAGGAAGGAAATTTTAAGTAGCTAAATTGGATCTCTCTGAAAAAGAAAGAAACTGAAGGAAAATCATAAAGGAATTGTTCCAGCATCTAATAGAGAAAGCTGATCTAAAAGATATAAAAATTCAGGCCAAAATCAGACATTGCTCCAGAAACATTCAATTTTGGATTACAACAGAGCAGTGTCTTCAGGTATCTAAGGAAAGAAACTGTGAAGGATATTCTACTAGTTGAGATTCATTCATTGTAGTAAAATAAAGGCAATTATAGGTCGACATCCTCTCACATGAAAAAATCCAGAAAGTATAAGTATGCCTGAGTCCTTTTGGAAAACATTTCTTGACAATAATTTCTAGTGAATTAAAGGATGACTAAAAGAATATGAAATTTCATTTCATTTCATTTCAAAAATGAAAAAGGTATGATTTTAAAAAATAATAAAGATGACCAATAAGCAGTGATTCCACTTAAAAACAGACAAAATGCCAAACAAGTCACTAATTAGAAGAGAAAGTATATTTTATGAACATGAGTGGTATAAAACTAATAGAAACCACAAGCTGAGAGGAGGGGTTTGATGCAGTAATTGTCAGAGCTCTCAAATGTTTAGTGTTGTAGCCGAAGGATTCACAATCCTGTCTACATTCCAAGTACATAGGTAAAACATAATGACTTCATCTATCTTTTCATAACTAATTTTTTTTAATTTAGAAGCTTTTAAAAAATAATATTTCTTGTAGCAAAGAAAAAATCATCAACTTCAGATTAATTTCACTTTCTATTGTCTCTGCTAAATTTAAGTAAAGTGCTTATAATTATTGTTAGCACTTATATCACTACATAATATTATATTAAACTATTATACTATTAATTATTATATTAATGCTGCTGCTGCTGCTAAGTCGCTTCAGTCATGTCCAACTCTGTGCGACCCCATAGACGGCGGCCACCAGGCTCCCCGTCCCTGGGATTCTCCAGGCAAGAACACTGGAGTGGGTTGCCATTTCCTTCTCCAATGCATCAAAGGGAAAAGGGAAAGTGACACGACTCTTAGCGACCCCATGGACTGCAGCCTACTAGACTCCTCCATCCATGGGATTTTCCAGGCAAGAGTCCTGGAGTGTACTACTAATTACCATGTTGTTGCTGTTGTTTAGTTGCTAAGTTGTATCTGACTCCTTTGTGACTCCATGGATTGTAGCCCACCAGGCTCCTTCTGTCCATGGGATTTTTCCAGGCAAGAATACTGGAGTGGGTTGCATTTCCTTCTCCATGGGCTCTTCTTCATCCAGGTATTGAACCTGTGTCTCCTGGATTGGCAAGCAAATTTTTGTTGTTGTTTGTTTGTTTTAATCACTGAGCTACCAGTGAAGACCACTAATTATTACATTAAATAATATACTAATATACTACTAAAATAGTATACTATACTATTATATTTATCACTTAAAATAGCATACTTTTAATAAAAAATCTAATTCTCTGTCTCTTTCCTTTGGTCAATAGCTGTAAACAAAAAATTATTTGAAATGGTTTCATCTAGTGCTATCTGTGCTCATAGGTAATTATTTTATTATTCTGCTTTCCTGAGCAATAAGTAAATTGAAACTTCACCAGTTTTACAGAAACAATAATATGATTTTTATTAAGAAGTTTCCTGTGGTCATGTATGGATGTGAGAGTTGGACTGTGAAGAAAGCTGAGCGCCGAAGAACTGATGCTTTTGAACTGTGGTGTTAGAGAAGACTCTTGAGAGTCCCTTGGACTGCAAGGAGATCCAACCAGTCCATTCTGAAGGAGATCAGCCCTGGGATTTCTTTGGAAGGAATGATGCTAAAGCTGAAACTCCAGTACTTTGGCCACCTGATGCAAAGAGTTGACTCATTGGAAAAGACTCTGATGCTGAGAGGGATTGGGGGCAGGAGGAGAAGGGGACGACAGAGGATGAGATGGCTGGATGGCATCACTGATTCAATGGACATGAGTCTGAGTGAACTCCAGGAGTTGGTGATGGACAGGGAGGCCTGGAGTGCTATGATTCATGGGGTCTCAAGGAGTCGGACATGACTGAGTGACTGAACTGAAACCTAATCACTATCTTTTCTTGACCTACTCAAAAACCTTAATTTCCATCCATTCTCTGCCCATGATTTTCTGACACATATAATAAAAACATTTCAGGTATTACTTTTGAATATATATTAATTTTTTATAATAGATAATTATTCAATATAGAGATGATAAGTTTATTGATTTCTGTGTTTTTATATATATATATATATATATATATATATATATATACACACACACATATATATATTCTTTGTACCTCACATCTTCCTCTCATTTTCAGCTTTTATTTTGTGGAGCACATCAATCAATAATTCTTTTAAGAGAAGTTATGTGATGGTAAACTCTCCAAATTCTTACATGCTGAAAGTGAATTTATTTTGTCCTTACACTTAAGTAATAGTTGGTTATCAAATTAGAAGATCAAAATAACTTTTTCTCATATTGTAAAGATGTTACTCAATTCTAGTGTTTAGGATTGATAATTTTATTCTTGTTTCTAAACTATACTTCTTCTCTCTCAAAGATTTAAAGTCCCCCCCCCCCACCATACTTCATTTTAATGTGTCTAAATTGTGGACTTGTTTCTTCACCCTGCTTAATGATTGGTAGACTCTTCAATATAAAGAATTATGTCTTCAGTTATGAGAATTTATATTAGCCATATATAAAAAATAAAAAAGCTATATAACAATAGCCATGACAGTATTTTTATCAAATTATTACTTCCATTGTCTCTAAGTTTCTTTGAGATGATTATTAAAGTTTGCATATTCTCTTAACTTTTTTATATACTTTATCATTGACATTTCCCCTGTTTTTGGAAGAATTTATCAGATTTATCCCCACTTACAGCTATTTTACTATTCACTTAGCTTACTGTGAGAAAAGAATTTACTGTGGTTTTAATTTTGGTCATCACATTTCACATTCGTAATATGGTAAACTCTCATTACTCTGAAGGTATTAATTATAATTTTCAGGGTATCTTTTTGAACTAGGAACTCTGTTTCCTTAAGTGTCACTTCTCATGTTTATTGACATTGGTGACCATCTTTATCCCTCATTATTGATTTTCCTCAAATATTGACGATTCTGATTTGTTTCTCCCTCTTTGTATTTGAGAATGTTTAATCCTTTGAAAATTACTTCTTTATTTATTTTTGGTTGAGCTGGGTCTTCGTTGCTGCATGGGCTTTCTCTAGTTGTGGCTAGTGGGGGCTACTTTTCCTTGTGGGGACCTGGCTTCTCACGGCGGTGGCTTCTCTTGCTGTGGAGCGTAGGCTCTAGGTGCATGGGTTCCAGTAACTGTGATGCACAAGCTCAGTAGCTGTGGCACATGGGCTAAGCCGCTCCATGGCATGTGGAATCCCCGCAGACCAGGAATCAAACCTGTGTCTCCTGCATTGGCAAGTGGGTTCCTATCTGCTGTTCCACCAAGGAAGTCTAAGAATATTTCATCTTTTGAGACTATAATTTATGTGTCGTCAAAATTGTAAAAGAGTCAAAAAATGTGCTGTTTGTAAGGTTACACTAATAACTGGCCTTGAAAATATGAAAATTTCCTCTTCTTTTTAAAAGTAACCAACCATCCACGGTCCTACCTTGTGTCTCAGGTTTAAGTGTTCATGGTTACTGATTTTACTAAGCAAAAGCACATTTTTCTCTATTGTTTATTTCCTGGGGAGTGAGAGATGTTAAGAGGAGATCTCTTTGCATATTACCTTGAAGTTTTCTCCCAAAGACTTCCCTTCTTAAGGATCAAGCTTGGCAAACACGTATCCAAAGCCAGTTTTACCTTTTATAGCAGTGCTCCCTTTTAAGTGTACTGATCTGTGACTTTTCTCAGGAATTCTCTACATGTGTGTGCGTGTATGTGTCATATATATACATATGACAAAGATCTAGTATAATTTTAGTTAAATGGATGTGAATCTTCCTTGTTTTCAGCACTGTAACTCATTAACATTGATTCAAAATTCATATATGCTAATAATAGATACTTAATGCATAATGTCAAGTACTTGATACATAATTATTATTTATAATTTTGCATATACATACATACATTTAGTGATTTTTAAAAATGTAAAAATTAGAAGGAGGTAGATATATGTTCAGATTTGATTAACTTCACTCAGTGTCTTTTTAATTTGGGAACATAATCATTTTCCTCTGCGGGGTCTCCTGGTACACACAAGGTTTTGTTTGAGCCTTCTGAGTCTCTGGCAGGTATGCGGTACGATTCTAAATGCAATCTCATGCCTCCTACGATCTTTCTGGGGGCTTCTTCTTTGCCCTTGGACGTGGGGTATCCTTCTTTGGTGGGGTCCAGCATTCTCCTGTAAACAGTTGTTCAGCAGTGAGTTGTAATTTTGGAGTTCTCACAGGAGAAGATGAGCTTACCTCCTTCTCCTCCACCATATGATCCCACAGAGACTGAGCTAGACCTGCCTTTGAGTGTTTGATTGTCTTCTGTGCAGGCACAGGTCAGCAGTGGCCTGACACATGGGCAGGGGCTCTAGGTGCAGCAGACCTTGGTATGGCATAGGCCCTCTTGGAGGAAGTCTATCTGAACCCCATTATAGAGCTGCCATAACTTACAGAGGACTGGGATAACAGGCTATTGGAGGGTACAAACAAAACCTTGTGCACACCAGGACCCAGGAGAAAGGAGAAGTGACCTCACAAGAGGCTGACCCAGACTTGCCTGTGAGTGTCCACGAGTCTCCACTGGAGGAATGGGTCAGCCAAGGCCTGCTGCAGGGTTGGGGGCACTGAGTGAGACCTCCTTTTGAAGGAGGTCGCACACAGCACCGCCCATCAACAGAAAATTGGATTGAAGATTTACTGAGCATGGCCCCACCCATCAGAACAAGACCCAGTTTCCCCCTCAGTCAGTCTCTCCCAACAGGAAGTTTCCATAAGCCTCTTATCCTTATCCATCAGAGGGCAGACAGAATGAAAACCACAATTGGAGAAAACTAATCAAACTGATCACATGGACCACAACCTTGTCTAACTCAATGAATCTATGAGCCATACCGTGTAGGGCCACCCAAGACCGATAGTCATGGTGGAGAATTCTGACAAAACGTGGTCCACTGGAGAAGGAAATGGCAAACCACTTCAGTTTTCTTGCCTTGAGAACCCCCTGAACAGTATGAACAGGCAAAAAGATAGGACACGGAAAGAGGAACTCCTCAGGTCAGTAGGTGCCCAATATGCTACTGGAGAACAGTGGAGAAATAACTCAAAAAGAATAAAGAGATGAAGCCAAAGCAAAAACAACACCCAGTTGTGGATGTGACTGGTGATGGAAGTAAAGTCTGATGCTGTAAAGAACAATATCGCATAGGAACCTGGAATGTTAGGTCTGTGAATTAAGGTAAATCGGAAGTGGTCAAACAGGAGATGGCAAGAGCGAACATGGAAATTTTAGAAATCAGCAAACTAAAATGGACTGGAATGGGTGAATTTAACTCTGATGACCATTATATCTACTACTGGGGGCAAGAATCCCTTACAAGAAATAGAGTAGCCATCATAGTCAACAAAAGTCCAAAAGGTAGTACTTGGATGCAATCTCAAAAATGACAGAATGATCTCTGTTCATTTCCAAGGCAAACAATTCAATATCAGAGTAATCTGAGTCTCTGCCCCAACCAGTAATGCTGAAGAAGCTGAAGTTGAACAGTGCTATGAAGACCTACAAGACCTTCTAAAACACCCCAAAGATGTCCTTTTCATTATAGGGGACTGGAATGCAAAAGTAGAAAGTCAAGAGAGTAACAGGCAAATTTGGCCTTGGAGTACAAAATGAAGCAGGGCAAAGGCTAACAGAGCTTTTTCCAAGAGAATGCACTGGTCATAGCAAACATCCTCTTTCAACAACACAAGAGAAGACTCTACACATGGACATCACCAGATGGTCAACACCGAAATCAGATTGATATATTCTTTGCAGCCAAAGACAGAGAAGCTCTATAGAGTCAGCAGAAACAACACCAGGAGCTGACTGTGGCTCAGATCATGAACTCCTTATTGCCAAATTCAGACTTAAATTAAAGAAAGTAGGGAAAACCACTAGACCATTCAGGTATGACCTAAATCAAATCCCTTATGATTATACAGTGGAAGTGAGAAATAGATTCAAGGGATTAGATCTGATAGGGTGCCGAAGACCAATGGATGGAGGTTCATGACATTGTATAGGAGGCAGGGATCAAGACCATCCCCAAGGAAAAGAAATGCAAAGAGGTAAAATGGTTGTCTGAGGAGGCGTTACAAACAGCTGAGAAAAGAAGAGAAGCAAAAGGCAAAAAAGAAAAGGAAAGATACACCTATCTGAATGCAGAGTTCCAAAGAATAGCAAGGAGAGATAAGAAAGCCTTCTTCAGTGATCAATGCAAAGAAATAGAGGAAAACAATAGAATGGGAAAGACTAGAGATCTCTTCAAGAAAATTAGAAACACCAAGAGAACATTCTATGCAAAGATGATCACAATAAAGGACAGAAATGGTATGGACCTAACAGAAGCAGAAGATATTAAGAAGAGGTGGCAAGAATACACAAAAAAACTATGCAAAAAAGATCTTCATGACCCAGATAACCATGATGGTGTGATCACTCACCTAGAGCCAGACATCCTGGAATGTGAAGTCAAGTAGGCCTTACTAAGAATCACTACGAACAAAGCTAGTAGAGGTGATGGAATTCCAGTTGAGCTATTTCAAATCCTAAAATATGATGCTGTGAAAGTGTTGCACTCAATATGGCAGTAAATTTGGAAAACTCAGCAGTGGGCACAGGACTAGAAAAGATCAGTTTCATTCCAATCTCAAAGGAAGGCAGTGCCAAAGAATGTTCAAAGTACTGCACAATTGCACTTATCTCACACGCTAGTAAAGTAATGCTCAAAATTCTCCAAGCCAGGCTTCAACAGTACATGAATGGTGAACTTCCAGATGTTCAAGCTGAATTTAGAAAAGGCAGAGGAACCAAAGATCAAATTACCAGCATCCATTGGATCATTTAAAAAGCAAGAAAGTTCCAGGAAAGCATCGACTTCTGCTTTATTGACTATGCCAAAGCCTTTGACTGTGTGGATCACAATAAACTGTGGACAATTCTGAAAGAGATGGGAATACCAGACCACCTGACCTGCCTCCTGAGAAACTGTATGCAGGTCAAGAAGCAACACTTACAACTGGACATGGAACAACAGACTGGTTCCAAATCCGGAAAGGAGTACATCAAGGCTGTGTATTGTCACCCTGCTTACTTAACTTGTGTGCAGAGTACATCATGCAAAATGCCGGGCTGGATGAAGTACAAGCAGGAATCAAGATTGCCGGGAGATATATCAATAACCTCAGATTTGCAGGTGACACCACCCTTGTGGCAGAAAGTGATGAAGAACTAAAGAGCCTCTTGATGAAAGTGAAAGAGGAGAGTGAAAATGTTGGCTTAAAACTCAACATTCAAAAAGCTAAGATCATGGCATCCAGTCCCATCACTTCATGGAAAATAGATGGGGGAACAATGGAACCAGTGAGAGACTTTATTTTGGGGGGCTCCAAAATCACTGCAGATGGTGACTGCAGCCATGAAACTAAAAGACATTTTCTCCTTGGAAGAAGAGCTATGACCAACCTAGACAGCATGCTAAAAAACAAAGACATTACTTTGCCAGCAAAGGTCCATCTAGTCAAAGTTATGATTTTTCCAGTAGCCATGTATGGATGTGAGAATTGGACTCTAAAGAAAGCTGAGCGCTAAAGAATTGATGCTTTTGAACTGTGGTGTTGGAGAAGACTCTTGAGAGTCCCTTGGACTGCAAGGAGATCCAACCAGTCCATCCTAAAGGAAATCAGTCCTGAATATTCACTGGAAGGACTGATGCTGAAGGTGAAAGTCTAATACTTTGGCCATCTGGTGCAAAGAAATGACTCATTGGAAAAGACTCTCTTGCTGGGAAAAATTGAGGACGGGAGTAGCAGGGGACGACAGAGGATGAGATGGTTGGATGGCATGGACATAGGTTTGAGTGAGTTCCAGGAGTTGTTGATGGACAGGGTAGCCTGGCGTGCTGCAGTCCGTGGGGTGGCAAAGAGTCAGACCTGACTGAGGGACTGAACTGAGCTGAATCATTTTCCTGGTTTAAGAAAAAGTTACACTTAGAAATTTCAGCACAGGTTACACTGTCTGTGTATGTAGATTAAGGATTTAAAATAATCCTAATGTAAATAAATATCACTAATTAATGCTCTTTCTATTAAAAAAGTAAAGTTCTAAATTGTATCCATCATATTCTTTTTTATCAATATTAAGATACTTGCTATTACACTTAAAATTTTTGGAAGTTTAATTTTTAATTTCAGAAAGCTGATGAGCTATTGACATTTCATAACATGTACATTAATAAAGATATAAAAAAAACTAATATCTTATTACCATATATATGTTTCACAATTTAAAACATTAAATTAACTGCAATATATCATATTATTGACCATTTTCTATTAACTTCACTTCTAGGTCTGTTTAATGGCAGTGTTGTTAGTGATGTGAGATTATCATGGTTTTATTCCATAGAACTACTAGGATTTACTGGAATTACTGACCTCACAGCTTCTTATATGAGATAGAAAACTCTTTATTGGTTAAATTACTTTTGACTGGCTCTCTGTTATTGCAAATAACATCCTAAGAAGGAAAAATAATTATTTTTTTAAGTTACTGACAGAAATACAATTTTCCCTTTAGGAAATAAGTTTTTAAATATAAGCTGATACTGTTTTATATAAAAGTTAAATTTTATTTGTAAATATTGTTTGCTTTGTTTTTTGCTGCTGTCTGATGGTGGTTAAAATCTGTTTTATTCTGGCTTCCATGATTTTAAGAGCAGTTCCAGAATGGAATTAAATGTTAACCTTCACAAACAACTTAGCCTAGTTCTGAGGCACAATGGTTGAAATAAACTACAATATTTAGCACTGGCAATCTATTTTTCAGGCTACATAAAAATGAATTGCTATCAGACTCACCATTTGATCCAGGAAGATAAAACTGTTCTGATTGTGAACTTTTAATTATTACATATGCTTGCATGTGTGCATGCTAAGTTGATTCAGTCATGTCCAACTCTGCTATTTCATGGACTGTAGCTCCCCAGGCTCCTCTGTCCATGGGATTCTCCAGGCAAGAATACTAGAGTGGTTTGCCATATACTCCTTAAGGGGATCTTCCTGACCCAGGGATTAAACCCTCATCTTTGTCTCCTGTATTGACAAGCGGGTTCTTTTCCTTAAGAAATGGTTTGAAATGAGCCAGAAGTAATATTTAACCTACTGAATTTAGGATCAGAACACCTAGGTTTACGTTTTCATTTGTTGTCTTTGAGACTGTGGGCTTCAGTTTCTTGTCTCCAAAGAGGAGATAGTAATAGTAATAATAACAACAATTTGTTCCAAGGAAAGGTGAAACTAAATGAGAGTTAAGTTTTGTGAGAATTCTCTTTAAATGAAAACTTTATTTTCTGTCTATGGGATTCTCCAGGCAAGAATACTAGAATGTGTTGCCATGTCCTCCTCCAGGGGATCTTCCCAACTCAGGGATCGAACCCATGTCTCTTATGTCTCTTGTATTGGTCAGTTCTTTACCACTAGTGCCATCTGGGAAGCCCATAGAAATTCTAAGTATTCTGAAATACTATGTGATGGGCCATGTAAAATATTATCTTAAAAAAAAAAAAGCAGGTGGCTTATTTAATACTCATTCTGAGAAGAGTTCTGTTTACAGTTTTTACTTTGGGGCTTTCTTATTTTGTTATTTGGGATTACCCAAAAGTGATCATTTATTTTTAAGTTCTTAACCTATTGCACGGGTCAAATGTTTCTTGGGGAATCCCACAGGTCATCTTTATAGAGCCATATAAGCACTAGAATTGGAATCTAGGAAATCTGGGGTCTGTTCACAGCTTTCATATTAACTATGTGGCTTTAGGCAAATCGCTTTAACCAAGCTGATCTGGGGCAAACCCCGAGTTTCATGAATAACAGATGACATTTTGAAAGTGTTCTGTTAACTGCCTCTGGTCCCCTTTGTGAACCTGAACAAACTGGGTACTCTCTGTGTGCCTCGGTTTTCTCATTCATAGAGTAAGTTGAACTGAATAATTTCTGAATTCCTTTTAGTATTTCTATTAACTCAGTCCATAATTCACACTGAAAGAAGTGTATTTTAATTTTTCAAGGGTTTAAACATTTTTGGGAAATACTAAAGCCTTAACGTAAATATTTGTTTTTGTCACTGTTTGAGTAGGAAGATAAAATTGGTGAAAGGACAATATCAGGGTCTGCCAATGTGTTTTATTCTATTTTCTCCAACTTGCACCTTTCTGTCTTCCTGGGTATCCAGGACTATGGTGACAGGATGCCTGGGGAATACAGACACACAGAGGCCCCCATAGGCTGACTCTCCCTTCCTCCGTTTTTTATTTTTAGGAAGTTCAAAGTAAAGATGAAACAAACTCTCCCAAGGATTTGTGTTATGAGCACTAAAAGACTGGCCCAAGTTTAGATCAGTTCAGTTGCTTAGTCGTGTCCGACTCTCTGCGACCCGCAGCACGCCAGGCCTCCCTGTCCATCACCAACTCCTGGGGTTTACCCAAACTCATGTCCATTGAGTCAGTGATGCCATCCAACTATCTCAGCCTCTGTCATCCCCTTTTCCCCCTGCCTTCAATCTTTCCCAGCATCAGTGTCTATTCAAATGAGTCAGCTCTTCACATCAGTTGGCCAAAATATTGGAGCTTCAGTTTCAACATCAGTCCTTCCAAAGAACACCCAGGACTGATCTCCTTTAGGATGGAGTGGTTGAATTTCCTTGCAGTCCAAGGGACTCTCAAAAGTCTTCTCCAACACTACAGTTCAAAAGCATCAATTCTTCTGCATTCTACTTTCTTTATAGTTCAACTGTCACATCCATACATGACTACTGGAAAAACCATACCCTTGACTAGATGGAACTTTTTTGGCAAGTAATGTCTCTGCTTTTGAATATGCTGTCTAGGCTGGTCATAACTTTCCTTCCAAGGAGTAAGCATCTTTTAATTTCATGGCTGCAATCACCATCTGCAGTGATTTTGAAGCCTCCCAAAATAAAGTCTGACACTGTTTCCACTGTTTGCTCTTTTATTTCCCATGAAGTGATGGGACCCGATGCCATGATCTTAGTTTTCTGAATGTTGAGCTTTAAGCCAACTTTTTCACTCTCCTCTCACTTTCATCAAGAGGCTTTTGAGTTCCTCTTCACTTTCTGCCATAAGGGTGGTGTCATCTGCATATCTGAGGTTATTGACATTTCTCCTGGCAATCTTGATTCCAGCTTGTACTTCTTCCAGCCCAGCGTTTCTTATGATGTACTCTGCATATAAGTTAAATAAGCAGAGTGACAATATACAGCCTTGACGTACTCCTTTTCCTATTTGGAACCAGTCTGTTGTTCCATGTCCAGTTCTAACTGTTGCTTCCTGACCTGCATACAAATTTCTCAAGAGGCAGGTCAGGTGGTCTGGTATTCCCATCTCTTTCAGAATTTTCCACAGTTTATTGTGATCCACACAGTCAAAGGCTTTGGCATAGTCAATAAAGCAGAAATAGATGTTTTTCTGGAACTCTCTTGGTGGCTCAGAGGGTAAAGTGTCTGCCCTGCCTGCAATGCACGAGACCCGGGTTCGATCCCTGGGTTGGGAAGATAACCTGGAGAAGGAAATGGCACCCCACTCCAGTACTCTTGCGTGGAAAATAACATGGATGTAGAAGACTGGTAGGTTACAGTCCTTGGGGTCTCAAAGAGTCAGACACAATTGAGCGACTTCACTTTCACCTTTCACCTTTTTGGAACTCTCTTGTTTTTTCGATGATCCAGTGGATGTTGGCAATTTGATCTCTGGTTCCTCTGCCTTTTCTAAAACCAGCTTGAACATCTGAAAATTCATGGTTCAAGATTGTTAGCCAAAGAATTCCTCATCCCTTTATGAGAAAGGTGGGTCTGATCATATACATTTGACTTTCTTCAAAGGGTGTACTTGAAAAGAAACTGTAAAGGGCACACAAGGTTTTAAAAATTCCTTTATTTCCTATGGTTTCTAGCACACACACACAAAAAGTACCATTTATGACACTTCCAAATTTTCAGATGCTTATTTCAGAAGGAAAGGAAAGGATCTAAGGGACATCAGAGAGGAGAAAAACATGGCCTTTCACATCATGTGCTACGATGGAAGGAAGGGTTTCCTGAAGGACAGGATGTCATGGATACTGCAGGATTGAGATATATCCCCTGGTATTTGTTCTGGAAAAGATGTTCTGTTCCACGTTTTGCAGGTCCCTGGTGTCCTGTGATCATTTATCCCTTATCCCTTTGTGTTCTCACTCCCTGCCCTCCTGGACCCTTGGAGTCTTCAGCTTCTGCTTCAGGAAGGTAGGATTGAGATTTTCCAAGTAATCCAGATTAAAATCCGTCTTCTCACACAAAGTTGGTTGTATTTCATACAGTGTTATAGGTGCATTATGGGCTTCCTAGGTGGTACAGTGGAAAAGAATCTGCCTGCTAATGCAGGAGATGCAGGTTCAGTCCTTGGTACAGAGGATCCCCTAGAGTAGGAAATGGCACTCCCCTCCAGGACCCTTGCCTGGAGAATCCCATGGACAGAGGAGCCTGGTGGGCTACAGTCCATGGGATCGCAAAGAGTCAGACACGACTGAGTGATTGAGCACCAACTCACATTGGTGCATTATAGATGAAGTAGATTTTGTGAAATAAACCTGCATCCCTAACCAACATGTTTTTCCAGTAGTCATGTATGGATATGAGAATTGGACCATAAAGAAAGCTGAGTGCGGAAGAATTGATGCTTTTGAACTGTGGCGTTGGAGAAGACTCCTGAGAGTCCCTTGGACTGCAAGGAGATCCAACCAGTCCATCCTAAAGGAAATCAGTCTGAATATTCATTGGAAGGACTGATGTTGAAGCTGAAACTCCAATACTTTGGCCACCTGATGCAAAGAACTGACTTGGTTGAAAAGACCCTCATCCTGGGAAAGATAGAAGGTGGGAGGAGAAGGGAACAACAGAGGATGAGAGAGTTGGATGGTGTCACTGATTCAATGGACCTGAGTTTGAGTAAACTCTGGGAGTTGGTGATGGACAGGGAGGCCTGGTGTGCTGCAGTCCATGGGGTTGCAAAGAGTTGGATGTGACTGAGCAACTGAACTGAACTGAACCAACATGCATGCCATGATTCACAAGAGAAATTCAGATCTCAGTTCCAAACTACTACTCAGTCTCTATATTAAGGAACACTTGAAGATAATTTTTTATGCCCTTCCAAGTTGAGGTTAAGAGGTATATGAGAAATGAGGGTCCACTCTAATTATGTTTTTGTGCTTGATATCACCTGAGTCTTGGGAGAATCGGTTGCTGGTCTCTTGAGCTTCCATTTGCTCAACAACAAAGGCAGATGGAAAATTTCTACAGTGAGTTGATAGTGATGTGCCAAGCATCTTCACAGACACAGGGCACAGATTTGTGGTTCCAAGTATACAGAATGAACAAACAATACAATTCTATTGTATAGCACCGCTGCTGCTGCTGCTGCTAAGTGGCTTCAGTCGTGTCCGACTCTGTGCGACCCCAGAGATGGCAGCCCACCAGGCTCCCCCTTCCCTGGGATTCTCCAGGCAAGAATACTGGAGTGGGTTGCCATTTCCTTCTCCAATGCATGAAAGTGAAAAGTGAAAGTGAAGTTGCTCAGTCGTGTCTGACTCTTAGCGACCCCATGGACTGCAGCCTACCAGGCTCCTCCATCCATGGGATTTTCCAGGCAAGAGTACTGGAGTGGGGTGCCATTGCCTTCTCCGTTGTATAGCACAGGGAACTATATTCATATCCTGTGGTAAACCATAATGGAAAAGAATATGAAAATATATATAAATATATATATATTTTTTTTATATTGTTGTTCAGTTGCTAAGTCGTGTCTGACCCCATGGACTGCAGCACATTAGGCTTCCCTGTTCTTCATTGTCTCCCAGAGCTTGCTCAAACTCATGCCCAGTGAGTCAGTGATGCCATCCAACCATCTCATCTCTGTCACCCCCTTCTCCTCCTGTCCTCAATCTTTTCCAGAATCAAGGTCTTTCCCAATGACTCGGCTCTTCACATTAGGTGGCCAAAGTATTGGAGCTTCAGCTTCAATCTTTCCAATGAATATTTAGCATTGATTTCCTTTAGGATTGACTGGTTTGATCTCCTTGCTGTCCATAGGTCTTTCCAGGGCCTTCTCCAGCACCACAGTTTGGAAGCATCAATTCTTCAGTGTTCAGTTTTCTTTATGGTCCAACTGTCACATCTGTACATGACTAATGGAAAAACTATAGCTTTGACTATACAAACCATAGTCAGCAAAGTGATGTCTCTGCTTTTTAATATGCTTTCTAGTTTTTCAGAGGTTTTCTTCCAAGAAGCAGCTATGTATGTATCACTTTGCTGTGTAGCAGAAATTAACATGATATTGCAAGTCAATTATACTTGAATAAAATAAAAAATAAAGTATCTTCTAAAAATCCTTTTTTTAATTTTTATTTTGTACTCTGGCCACATGGAATTATTAATTACTTAGAACAGCCACTCTATCTCAGCCCTCTGACATTATGCTCCCTCTGTATCCTTAAAGATTCAGCTCAACCATCATTTCAGGGAAAACTTTTTGAGCACCACATACATGTGCAACACAAACACACACAAGACAGTCCTCCTGGAGCTTCCACACATCTGTGCTCACTACCATTACAGCATATACCTCACTGTGTCGACTCTGGCTCTTGAACCGTGGTCTCTCACTTTTTGAGAACGCGGGTCACGCAGTTTGACTTTGTGTCCCTGAACATTTGCATACCTCCTGGCGTGGTAGGTAATACATGACCATCTCTTGCACAAATGAATGAATGCATGAAAAATGATAAGGATGTGTTCCTGCAAAAGTAAATCTCTATTTTCACTTTTTGTATGCTGAGAGATGCCCCTCTAATTCACAGCTCAGCTTACCGAGGCCAAGCAGATCTTAAGTTGAGTGAGTAATTGAGGCTGCTCCCTGTCCCAGAACTCAGCAGCAGGAGCCCTGCAGGGTGAAACCACTCTCCTCCCCTCTCTTTCGTGCTGACACACCCTTCCTTTGGACTGTATCTCAGCCCCGCAGGCACCAAGTAAGTGTTCTGCAGTCTGAGTCAGCCACTTCTGCTTGACTGCTGTCCAAGACTCCGATGAGAAACCACCCAGGTGCTCAGCCTCAGAAAACCAACAAGGTGGTCAAGGCCAAAAGAGGCCAAACTAACTGAGTGCAGAAGTACAGAGGAAGCAAGCTCTAGCCGAGAATCAGGAAACTTGGTCTAGTTTCTCTACTGATAACCTGTACAACCTTCAGGCTACAGTCCCTTCTCTTAGGGCCTAATCTCATCCTCTGGGAAGTAAGTGGGTTAAGCCCAATGAGCTCTAAGATCTTGTCTAATTCTCAAAATCTTGAGAGATCTAAGATCTTGTCTAATTCTAAGATCTGAAATAAAGAGCAGCCTAAGTATTTTCCCTACCTGAGAGGATAATGATTATTTGCTGTAGCAACTCTATCCACAGGGGAAGGGCCAGGAGCTCAAGTTCACTATCAGTGCTGATTCAAAATGTACACTCTTGGCCCTCATTCTATGATACTAGATTCTAAGAAAGTTTAGTTTCACAGCCTCTATATAGTGGTAATCCTGTACTAGAACCAAGCAAGGGCCATGGTCTACTTTGCATCTGCCACTTAAACAAGCAATTCAGGGGACTTGCCTGGTAGTCCAGTGTTTGATTGCACTCCCAATGAAGGGGGCATGAGTTTGATCAACCTTAGTTCCTTAGGTCAGGGAACTAAGATCTCAGATGGCATGCCCCAAAAAACTCCAAAATGAAACCAACAGTCTAGTCACTCGCTATTCCAACCCACACACCATGAGTGATGGTACCATGCCTTCTGCACCATCTATCTGCAGAGTCACCCTCCAAGCATTGCATTTGTGCCCTGTGAATAGGCTAGGATCAAGTACTGATTTCTCTGGACTAGAGCAATAGGAATAATAATAATAAAAGCAATACTACTACCAAGAGTACTGCCTTTTATTCAGTGTGTAATGTTTCCAAAACTTGTGCCGTATGCTCTGTGTGTTTCCTCATTTTGTTCTCATAACCACTCTGTTTAGGAAGTATCCTATTATATCCTCCCAATACAAAATACAAAAGAACCCAAATTCATTGTTCAACCAAAAGTATAAACTGAGAAAGACAATATGACAATTTCAACCCCTCACAGGTGGATAGCATTTAAGCTTATAAAGACCATTTGGCAACATCATTCAATTTGGTTTTTACTGTGATGTAGTGGCTGAGTCACAACTGTTTATGCTTTAAGGAATGGAAACTTGAAGTGAGGTGAGATGATAATTCAGGTCACTTGATTCTCAGTCTTGGGCCTCACCAAGAAAACATCAATCTGTGCTGGATTCCTCAGAAGTAAAGAGGGATTGAAGGCCATGGGGTTTCCTGGAGAACTGACCTGAGGTTAGATACATGGTTTGAGGCTGAATTTCTGGAGTTTGGATTGAAATGGTGGGTGAGATCAGGGTATGAACAAATGCAGAGATGGACAAAGGACAAGTGGAGGGGAATCATTTTGTTCATGGTATCGGGAACCATGCACAGATAACACCAGCAGTGCACAGCCATAGCTATGCTGAACTCATTTTCAGCAGCACAGATAAAGGTCCCAGAGAGTAGTAAGAAGAGAGGTCATTATGGGTGGAGATATTTCTGTTTCCTCAGGGGCTTTTGGTGCTTATTCAACTTGAAACTTCTAAAATAACTCATTTTGTGTGGAATAGCAGATGTTCACATTCAATATATTTGCATGGCCTCATGTTATCTGTTGTTCTACGGCAATGTCTCTTCTTGTCTTTTACCTACTGTCAGGTCATTAGTTAAACAGAGTGAATCATGCATAATGTTTAGAAAGGAATTATATATCTGAATCCTTAGGACAAGGAAAACTGACATCTCAGCTTCTGGGTGGAATTAGACTTGCCAAATAAAGCTGGTGATGGTCATTCTGTCCTTCAGTAAAAGCCAAAGCTTAGAAAATCCAAGGTTGCTCTTCTTTTGTGTATGCTTAGTCTCTAAGTGGTGTCTGACTCTGTGACTCCATGGACTGTAGCCCACCAGGCTCCTTCTATCCACGTGATTTTCCAGGCAAGAATACTGGAGTGGGTTGCCATTTCCTTCTCCAGGGGATCTTCCCCACCCAGGGATGGAATCTGTGTCTTTTGTATTGCAGGCAGATTCTTTACCCGCTGAGCCATCAGGGAAACCCCAAAAGAAGGGTGGATGAAATTCACCTTAAGAAACTAGGGGTTCTATTTAATTTGTGCTTTGGCTTCTCCTGATTTAGTTCTAGAAGTCTATATTTTGAAGGATGATCAACATGGAACATTGGAATCCTGGTAGGGGAAGGTGGGTGAATATGTCAGCAGTGAGGAAGATTTTTTAACATATGAGGGGTTAATCAAGTAAGCAGAACTATTAAGTATCATAGGGCCAAGTGTCTTAAGTGTTAGAAAAGGGAGTCACTAATACGGAAAAGGAAAAAATAAGTAGAAGTATGGTGTTAGGTTAGAATTGAAGATAAAAATGTGAACTCACTGTTTTCAGTATAGATAGATAAGTAGGTACACAGATAATTAGTAGATATATAAATAAACATAGGCATAAAATGAGTGTGTGTGTGTATGTGTGTGCATTCCCTTGCATTATTCACCAAGAGGACTTGGGAACAGTGTTGTTTACTTGTTGCTGTTTACTTAATAAGTCATGTCCAATTCTTTTGTGACCCCATGAACTGTAGCCCATCAGGCTCCACTGTCCATGGGATTTCTCAGACAAGAATACTCAAGTGGGTTGCCATTTCCTACTCCAGGGTATCTTCTTGACCTAGGGTTCAAACCCACTTCTTCTGCATTGGCAGGTAGATTCTTCACCACTGAACCAACTGGGAAGCCTGGAAGCAGTGGTATCCTTATTTGAATGAGCATAATTATCACTTAATTCATGGTTTTGATACATAATTCTTCACTAAAAGAAACCAGGCATCTTTGAAGGAATGGTTATTTCCAGCACTTGGACAGGAAAAGCACATGATGGGCCTGGAACATTTTGCAATGGTGAAAAGTAAAGAGATACTCTTAGAATGGTAGGTACACGTCAAAAGCACAGGGATGCTAGCTTGACAAGCCCCTCACTGGCCAAATCTGAGTCAATTTAAGCACCCAAATAAATAATAAGGTTGGATTATAGGCATAGAATAAAATAAACACCTATGAATCCAGATAATATAAATAAATGGTAAATGGGAATTTTTAAAGTCACATGAAGTAGAAAATTTAAAACAAGGCAAAATGTGCTTAGGCACCTATGCTAATAAAATCTGTGGTTAAAAAAAAAGGTATCAGTAAATCCTTGAATTCTACTTCAGTTATACTTTAAATATCTTAGACTTAAAAAAAAATATCTTAGACTTAACCTCCATTGTATTTAAGTAATATTATATTTGGCTTCCTTGGTGGCTCAGTGGTAAAGAATCAGCCCGCCAATGCAGGAGACAAGGTTTCAATCCCTGGGTCTGGAAGATCCCTTGGAGGAGGAAATGGCAACCTGCTCCAGTATTCTTGCCTTAGAAATAACATGGAAAGGATCCTGGTGGACTGCAGCCCATGGGGTGGCAAAAGAGTCAGACATGACTTAGCAACTGTGGCTATAAACCCTATCAGCCCCAGCTCCTTAAGGGACCTGCTCCTGCAGCTATACATCATGCCAGGTACTGGCAATTGCTTCTTCCACCTGCCCCTTGATGTAATGTGTGTACTTTATTATCCCTAACATTTTTTTCCTAAACATGGTCCATAGTTTTCTAAGTTGCTGTTAATTAAGCTTTCTTCAACAACAGAGTGTCACCTGCTTTCTACTCAAACTCCAACTCACACGTTATCTAATGACTCCCTCCTATGAAAATTATACTTCCTCTCACCATTGACTCACAAGTTTATAGATCTTAATTTTCTATTACTTTGCTAGATACCTTTTTAATTCTAAATAACAGACTGTAATTTCTATTTATTTGTACATTTTAGGTATCCATTGACTTCCCAAAGGAAAGATGAATAATTTAGCACCCCTGCAGTTACTAAGAGAGAGGATTTGTCAGACAGCAAGGAGCCGTGCATTCTTAAAATTATTAATAGAAAAATATGTTAAAACTGCCTTTGACTTTAGTCCTTCAATCACTATATCCTCCATTTTAGCAGGAACTTTATCTTCCATTGTATCTAAAAGTCTATTTTTACTTCATACATGATATTTAATATATATAAAATCATTTCCCCACTAATATATAAAAATGTATTAAATAATAATTAGGATATGCAAGTATCTCATTAAGAGAGTATACAATTTAGAAAACTGGGGCCCACCTTTATGCTGATAACCTTATTTCGACATGACCTTTTTAGAAACAGGCTTTTTTCATATTGAAATATCTGAACAGCCATTTGTAGAAATCTGATGCCATAGAATCCAACAAAGTATAGCACATGTGTGCTAGGACTTGGGCTAGATAATGCACTGGACAGAACTCTGATTCCTTCAAATTCTTTGACTTCGGCTGTTAACTGTCATCAATGAGGTGGGGAACTGTCTATTGAAGGAGGGTGTATTGCAGATGCCCCCTCCACAGGCTCTGTCACCTCAAATGATGGCAACACCATCCTTCCAGACCCTCTGACTAGTTACTTCAAAGTTGTTCTTGATACCTCTCTTTCTCTCACCATTGCATTCAATCCACCAAGATATTCTGTTAGCTTTTCCTTCACCATTTATACCAAAAGACAGATGAGTTAGATTATTGATTTAATGTTATTTTGAGACTGGAGAGACTCATGGAAGTTAATGTTGTAAGACTAAAGTAGCAGGGTATAAATGTATTCTGACAAATTAGAAGATGTAAGCAGAAAAATAATCATCCACACAGATCCCTCCTGCCCTGAAAATCCTGTTCTTTAGGGTCACATCAATAACATTTATTATAATGATGTTTGACTATGCTTTATGTTTGAAAATGCTGATGAAGGCACTTTCTTATTTATAAAAACATCCCTTTTTCTTAACCATGGGATACAACTCTTAGAGTCTCAGAAACTGAGTCCATGGTGTTTAAATCTGTTTCTGAGTTACACTGTTGGCATTTTTGCTTGTTATTTCACTACACTTTTACCAAATACTCATCCTAAGAGTTTTATTTTTGAGTCTGTTTAAATGGATTATAATGGGTGAGGTTTAATTAAAAAAACTTTAGTAAAATAATGCAGCATGGGCTTACATTAGCTATTATTAAGTTGATCATGACTAGTTTGAGAACATATTTCAGGTTTGTCTATGACACAGGCAGTTCTCACTGTCCTTCATTTGGTTTGTATGTTTAACTAATACTTTTGTGTCTTTGTGATTGGGCTTGTTTGGATAAAATTCCTTTGTTATTCCTGAATCACTCTTGCATTTGTTTATTTTTATCTTTCCAACTTGTTTAAGTAAAGGAGGTAATGAGAAAATTAGTCTATATCCTTTATTTTAGGAATATATTGAAACTCTGTTAAAGCAACCAATTTTCTTTCTCTTTCTCTCTTAGTTGAGCATAGGGATAAATAAAAATTAAAAAATGCCAAAGAAATAGAATTGTGGGAATTTAATAAAGCAAAAATGGTTTAAAAAAAGTTTTAAAATAACTTAGCAGTAATAGGTAGTTTTGGAAAGCACTGGAGGTAAGAAAAATAGTTCATGAAAATAAGGAATCCATTGACAAAAAATTCAGGTTATATATGTCTCTTATATATATATAAGTGACATACAATATGTCTCTTATAACCTGCTCTTTAATTGGTGGGAGTTGTCTTAAGAGTTATCTAAGGCAATTCACAGTACATATGATAGCTGATGTGAGGTGTAGTATGAAAGCAGAGAAAAAGTTTGGATTATTTCTAGGTTGGAGATTTATGTTTCTTAACTCTTAAATTACAAATGGGACAGAGGGGTTAATGTGACCTAGTTTAGATACCTGGATTCTAAGCTTGGCTCTATGAGAACTAGCTCTGCCACCTTGGAAAAGTCATTTCCTCTCTATAAGACTCAGTTTCTTGTGTGGAAACTGGACCTTTAATCTGTCTTTCTTATTCTACATCTTTCAACTGAGCAATATTCAGACTGGCTGAACTGTCTGAACTAAAATGTCAGAAAATCCTATTTGTAAATATTTCAATGCTTCTAATTGAATGCATACTTTTGGAAGTGAATAATAAAGGTTCAGAAGTACTTTGGTTTAGCCTTGCCTGTTAAGGGATATGATAGCCTTCAGAATAGCATGCTATTTTGCTAAAAAGCATAAATGTTTATTTATTTAGACATCTAAGTAGCAGATTTCATCTACAAGTTCATAAGATAATCTAAAACTATAAATATGAAAGTTACAATATATAATCATACTTTAAACCATAGCTATGAATTATTGAGCATGTACTATATGTCAAAAATTTGGATACTTCACCTGTAGTTGAATTGTAAGAAGTCTATAGAGTCTAATATTCTCCCCACTTACAGATAATCCTTAGAGATGCTTAATGGTTGTTGAAGATCAAACATGCTAATAAATTACAGAATTTATTTCATATACTAATTAAAAAAGCTTTTAAGACATGAATTAAACTATGGATTTGACTAACATTAAAGTATGTATTCTTTTCCATAAACTAAACTCGTAAGAAAATGAGCTGAAAAATCCCATTTTCCCCCAATAACTTACACTGTCACATTGAACAAAGCATTTCCTTCCTCTGGATCTTGGTTATAATCACCATAAATGGAAGGATTAAACGAAGTGATCTCTATTTGTCTCCATAGTCTTAAAATAACAAATTGTGAAGGCATTTCTCTGGACTTGTATCCCTTTTTCTCTCTCTCCATGTATATACAAGTTATTGTGAATCATATTTTTAAAGCACCATGATGTGCTTTTTACTCCTAATGTTTCCTTTTTGACTCTTCTTCCATTCATCCAGGTAGGCATTCTTTGTATTGCCTCAAAGAAGAGATGACATAGCAGAAATAAAAGAGAAAACCAGAGTTAGCTCTTGGTTTTTGAGCTTTGAGAGTCTTAAATTTCACAGTGATGGGTAGAATTCACATGCTTCAAATGAGATTATGAACAAGATGGTATGTGAGGGACAAGAGAGATGCTTCCCCTTCTGGAAACTTCAACAGATCCCCTGGGCTGTGGGACAAAAGATGTGGTGAGTGGCTGTGCTGATGTGGTGACTGGGGAATGGAGTAGGTCCAAACTGACCTTGAGGGGCACAGAGGGTAGCAGCATCGGCAGCTAAAGACCTCTGAATCTCACTTGTGCACCTAAGATAGAACCTTTGCTGGCTGGGGCTTAGGAGCCACATGGGAATAGAATCAGAGCCATGACCACTCACTCAATTTTCATTAGAATGAGAAATGGACATTGCCTGGGTTAAGGGATGTAGTTATCTACCTTTCTTTTTGGCATCCAGTGAACACAACAGTAACCAGCAAGGTGTCCAACAGAAGTGTTATCCTGCCTGATACTTTGCTTATTCACATCTGACTTGCTCCACGTATGGACTCTATTTTAATGTGCTAGAACATTTACAATGAAATATTACAAACTCTTCCACTGTAGATGGAGACTTAGATTAGGGGAAGTAGAAGGACCAAATGAAGTGTAAGACAAAGTTCCTTTGCTCCTCAATCAAACATTCTTATTTGTATATCGGCAGGACCAAATGCAACCAGCTCTTGGTCTCTTCCACTAACTGATTCAATGATAAAACATTATGAGTGTGTGTGTGTGTGTGTGTGTGTGTGTGTGTGTGTGTGTCTGTGTTTTCAGAGAATATCCCATGATTCACTATTCCCAAATGGCATTTGTTAATTGTTTGACATCCCAGGAAAGCATGCTGCTGCTGCTGCTGCGTCGCTCCAGTCATGTCTGTGTGACCCCATAGACAGCAGCCCACCAGGCTTCCCCGTCCCTGGGATTCTCCAGGCAAGAACACTGGAGTGGGTTGCCATTTCCTTCTCTAATGCATGAAAGTGAAAAGTGAAAGTGAAGTCGTTCAGTCATGTCCGACTCTTCGCAACCCCATGGACTGCAGCCTACCAGGTTCCTCTGTCCATGGGATTTTCCAGGCAAGAGTACTGGAGTACTCTTTTGTACTCCATTGTACTGCCATTGCCTTTTCCCAGGAAAGCATAAACATATGTAATTCCAAACACTGAGCACAACCAGCACTAAGTAACAAAGAACTTAAAATAGTTATACATACTCCTTTAATGTGCTGCTGGTGATGTGTACATATTGCATTGAAAGAACAAGATGAGATCTTTGCAAAAGAGAAAGATCTGTCTTTAGAAACTCTCTGGGATGAGAGTATTGGCAACTAGACATTTAGATGTAAGCTCATGGTACAATCTATTGTCCATGGCATACCTTTTTATCCAAGGTCATAATTCAAAGGGGCCAGTTGAGGGCTAGAACTTTGGCAGTAGCTCAAGTTAACTTTTATGTTCCAACCAAGAAATATTACCATTATGTTCTTGTTCCAGAAACCTGGAAACAAGGGGTCACCAGCTTCATCATTTCCACCAAATTGCTCCATTATTCATCAAACACATATTGATTATCTATGTGAGTTGTTTTTCTGTGCAAGAATTGGCAGTGGTGCTGTGAGATGCTGAGGTACATAAAACATGGCTGCTTCCCTCAAATTACTTTAGCTCTGCCTGAGAGAGAGAGGAACTCTGAGTCATATGATGCAGAGTATCCAATCCAACCACTAATTTTATGATCTTTTCTTGTGATATTAGATGTTTCTAGTAATTAAATACCTTATCAACTGATAAACAGTGATGAGCTGTTTTATTAAAAAGATATTTGTGATGAACTACCATGTACCAATTATATGCTAAGTGCAGAAGATACAGGCAAAATTGAAGACTGGACTCTTAATGAACTCATAGCCTGGTAGCTAAGTAAATCATTAATAATGCACCATAGACTAGATATGATGCCCAAAGAGGAATTCTAAATGTGTTTTGAATAACAGTAGAATTATTAAAATATTGAAAACTTCTTAAAAGGCTATTTTGAATGGACAAAAATAAATCTACGTTTATTTGGAAATGTGGTTGCTGGACTGTTTAGAAAACAAAAAAACAGCATAGCAAGATGCAAAAGACTCAGTCCTTGAAATTCTAAGATCTGGCTTCTAGTCCTATTCTTTCTGTATGATTTCAACTCTTATCCACTCTAGGCCTTAGTTTTCTGTGCTGTAAAATTAAGAAGTTTGACAGATTAGTTTCTGACATCTGGGTCAATTCAATGACCACAACTGCATAGAAATCACAGACTTCCTTGATTTCCATCTGCAAGGTCAATAGTGAAAAAAACCAACCTTGTTGGTCTAAAGTTACAGGACCAGCTGTATTAAGAGCTTCATAAAATGAACTGAGAGATGGAATGTAGAAACCAGAGGGACTTCCCAGGGAGCTGGTGAAAATCCCTTCTTCCCCACAGCCCAGTTCCTAGCTTGCATTTCAGATCTAACAGTTTTAATGAAGAGAAAGCTCCTGAAATGAATCTGTTCAAGAAGGCAAATTCTTAAAGATCCAGGACATCGTAATCCCTTGACCTGAAGTTGTGCTGAATAGATGGATTAGGGTATTTGATGTGAAAGGTGAGACATCCTGAGGTTAGAGTCTCGAGGTGATATCACTGGTTTGGCCCCTTGCTTATGAGACCACAGACAAGTTCATTGCCAAGATATGGGAGATTTTCTCCTTATTTGGTCTGTGATAGGTACTGGACAATCACAACACTTATCACAAACAAAATATGGAGAAAACAAAACAGCTGTTTGTTTGCTTAATATTTTACCTTGAATCACAGTGAAGGGGTGGTACAAATACACAAGGGGCCATTTCTAACAGCTTTCTTATCAGAAATCAAGTCCCAAAAGATGAACTGCCTTTGTCTGGTCTACCTCATTTCTCCAGCTATTGATTTTGAGTTAATCTTGGCAAACTATTATAACTAATTTCTCTTATGAATGTATATTACTAAATTGAAAAGTTGTATTCCTGATATTTTCGATTCCTTAGTATAAAAAATTATTCTATGGGTGTTTTGATCAAAACAAGTTTTGCAAACATTTTACATAGAATAAATAGAAGGGAGATTAATATTTTTATGTATCTTCTCACTGAAGTTTATGAGACTGGCTGATGGTTGGTCTGGTTCATTATGTCAATGAGGTAGACTCCTGACTATCTAGTTCTCAGACAGGCAAAAAAAAAAAAAAAAAGCCTGCTGACTATTAGTTCTCTCAATGCAAAGAGAAACACAAGATGAACTTTGCTCCTCTCACAGACTAACACAGAGAAAATCTTTCTTGAATTATCAAAGGATGAATATATTCTCTTTTCATTTATATTTTTCTAGCCAAATGTTCTTTCTCATGTGCCACAGGAGACTGCACGATGCAAAGGTTTTAGTCACTAGAGGGAGATGTAATCACAAACTGCCTTTAGCAGGTTGGAGTCCATGGGACAGATGGAAAGGCAAACAAGCCAGGAAATTACTTGGTCCCATATCCTGCCAGAAATCTCGGTGGTAACAGAGCTCCAGTGGGTATCTCATGTTAAGCTCACTCTCTGGTATTCTGATGGCTACTTACCAGAAAACAGCTCATCCATCCAAACCTATCAGGACCTTGCTATTGAAAAATTGGCAGTCTTAAAGGACCACAATTTCCATCTGTGTTTAAGTAAACACCTGTTACAGTTAGATGTCGTAGGTTGCTGAAACCTGGCCTAATTAATATTATCTTGAAATGTATGGTTTTTTATGAATATTTATGGACCCTGTAAATACTTTTCTTTTTAAAGAAACAGAGTCTGGAATTCAGAGGGTATAGGAAACAAACGTGATCTAAGTCCCTCCCCTCCATTTATAGATGAAGAGACCGGATCTCACAGGAAATTTGTTCAAAGACACTATTTGGTAGCTACTTACTGGACTAGAATCTAAATCTCCCAACTCCTAATTCAATGTTCACTTTACCAACTTCCTTTCCGTATTTCTTGAGTACCAACTATTTGCTGGGTGCAATTAGTTATGCGAAGATGAGTGAGACCTGTCTCTCACCTAAAGGCGTGTATGATTTAGTGAAGGAGGCAGAGTACAGTAACAATTACTAGAAGACTATGTAAGTTTCTACTGTGGAGGGACACACAAAGGCTGTGTAAAAACAAATGAGCTAATTAGTATACATGGTTTGGGTTGCTTGGACACACTGAAAAGAAACTTTTTCATTCAGGTTCAGTCTCTAAACCTTCCATCTCTGAGTACTTCAGCATCTACTGCTCTTTCTTTGAATTATTATGCTTTTTTAAATATTAGTAAATGCTGTTCAATGAAAAAAGTGTACAGAAATATAGGTTATCCTACTTATATAACATAGGACATGAGTCCAGAAATGAAGTTAGAAGTATGTAGAATAAATGTTAACAGTGCTTGATTTCTTTTGGTTTATATTATGGATGGATTTTATTTTTCTGGGCTTCCCAGGTGGCACAGTGGTAAAGAACCCACCTGCAATGCAGGAGACTCTAGAGACACTGGTTTGATCTCTGGGTCAGGAAAATCCCCTTGAGGAGGGCATGGCAACCCACTCCAGTATTCTTGCCTGGAGAATTCAATGGACAAAGGAGCCTGGGGGGCTACAATCCAAGGGGTTACAAAGAGTCAAACACAATTGAGCACAGTGTCATGCTTTATTTTTTTATCTTTTTATTATTATAGATATAATAGATAAATATATTTTTAGTATAAAAATAAAATATGAAACTTGAAACACTAAAATATTTAGTAGAACACATAGGTTAGTGATATTGGAATTAAGAAGGACTTTATAAACAAGTCCCAGAAGGCACAAAGCATAAAAGAAAAATATCGATAGTTGTGACTACATTAAAATTTAAAACTACATTTTTTTTCATATTAATTTATTTTTAATTGAAGGATAACTGCTTTACAGTACTGTGTTGGTTTCTGCTAAACATCAGCATGAGTCAGCCATAAGTATACGTATGTCTCCTCCGTTTTGAACCTCCCTCCAACCTCCCTCCCCATCCCACCCCTCTAGTTTATTGCAGAGCCCAGGTCCGAGTTTACTATGACAGGATGCTGAGAATAAAAAGAAGTCAAAGATGTAAAGAAAACTCTTGAAACTCAAATAAATGGTAATGCATGATGAGAACTCTGTTCAGAATACTGAGTGGGTTGCCATTTCCTTCTCCAATGCATGAAAGTGAAAAGTGAAAGTGAAGTTGCTCAGTTGTGTCAGACTCTTACCGACCCCATGGACTGCAGCCCACCAGGCTCCTCTGTCCATGGGATTTTCCAGGCAAGAGTACTGGAGTGGGGTGTCATTGCCCTCTCCGAAAGAACTTCTAAAGTTAATGAAAAAATGTCAAATAACCAAATAGAAATATGATCAGATATTACATATAGGAATTTTGAAGAAAGAAAAAAACAGAGACCAATAAGTATCTAAAACTTTTCTAGCAACCAGAGAAATGTTCATTACACAATGAATTTCACAACCATCAGACTAGCAAATTGAAAACTTAGAAAACATCAAAGATTAATGTGATGTGGTAGAAGGAAGCTTATATACTGCTCGGGGAGAGCAAATTGGAAAAATCACTATCAGCACAAATTAACAATAACAAACAGATTTGAATGTGCTATATTCTATGACTTAAAAATTCATTTCTAGGAATATTACAGAAATGCTCACATATGCACTTGAAGAAATATGTTTAAGAATAATCATTATGATAGAATTTGAAAGACTGACAAGGGGATAACTTTAACATCCATCAATGAAAGCATAGACATATAAACACAGTGGAATTCTAGGCAGCAATCTACAAAAATGAGCTTCATCTTCATGTATCAAGATGGATAAATATTAGAAACACAATATTGATGGTAAAAAGACAGTGGGATACATACAATATGCTAGCATTTACATTTTAATTAATAAAAGATTATTTGCATGTTCTTATGTATGTATTGGAGAAGGCAATGGCAACCCACTCCAGTACTCTTGCCTGGAAAATCCCATGGATGGAGGAGCCTGGTGGGCTGCAGTCCATGGGGTCGATATGAGTCGGACACGGCTGAGGGACTTCACTTTCACTTTTCACTTTCATGCATTGGAGAAGGAAATGGCAACCCACTCCAGTGTTCTTGCCTGGAGAATCCCAGGGACGGCAGGGCCTGGTGGGCTGCCATCTATGGGGTCCCACAGAGTCGGACACAACTGAAGCGACTTAGCAGCAGCAGCATATATGTATTAAGCTTATAACGCATATGATGGAAAAGGACGTATATTAACAACAGAACAGATATAATCTCTGGGGAGAAATCAAGGGAGAATAGAATTTTAGAGAAGTGTAGGATAAATTTCTATCATGAACTTTTGATTCCTCAGCAGTTTTACATCTTTGAAAAAAACATTTTGTATTTCTCAAAGAATTACTGTACTTTTTTTTTTCCAAAATATGTTTTTGTTTCTTTAAAATTCTGAAGCCAATATGGCAAAATACAACAACATATAAATCTGGTTGGTATTTATGTGTATGCCTGTTAATTATTTTCCATAATTTTGTATATTTTAAATATTTTGTGACACAAATTAAAACATTAACAAATCAAGCATATTGGATAATGACTTTGACAAATTGTAAAAAAGTGCATTTATAAATCTTTTGGAATATTGAACATTGGATATTTGATGACATGAAATGATTAATTTTAAAAGTCTGGATAATTATTTTGTAACATAATAAAATGTTACAAAACACGAAATGTTACAAACCTATGAAATATTTACAGATGATATTATGCCTGAGATTTTCTTCAAAATTATCTATAAACAGTGAAAATGGGTAGGAGTAGAAATATAATAAGATTGTCTTTAAGCTGATAATTATTAAAGCTGAACGAAGCACACATGAAGCTTCCTTGCAAAGTTTTAAAAAAGAAAGAAAGTTATAGGGGGGGAAAAAAACTGTGTACAGTGCAAGTTCCCCTTCTAGACCATACCACTCTGGTGTCAAGTCCAGACCTATTCCCTGAAGTCCTTTGTATCTGAAGTATTTGTATCTGTAGAAATGGAGCTGTGTGCTTCTTATACATGCTATCACAATGAACATGTTCTGTTGTCTTCTTCCCTTCACCAACAATGCTGACAGTACAGCTGTCCTCATATAATTATTAACACTGAATTGAATTCCATATAAGGACATGCCATACTCTCTTACTAATCTACAGGTTTTAAGTCCAATTTGAAACTTTATGAACGTCCTGCAACCAACATCCTTTGGTAAATGTTATAGACATTTAAAAATGCTTTTTAATTTTTAAAAGTTCTGCAGTTGACATATATTTGTAATATTTAAAAATTATATGCACATCATGAAAAACAAAATACACGAAGGCTTCCAGTGACAATCACCGTCTTAGCCTTTCACACTGTCCAGGACATTTCCCCTATTATGGGTTAAGTTCACCTGCCGGTTACTTCCAAAACCTTAAATAATGTGCTTATACCTCAATTATTTTTATTTGAAAATATTATAGACATCTTTTGATTTTCTAATTTTGCAAGATGAGAATTTAACATTATTACATGATTTTCATTTCTTCTCAATGTTTAAACTGTTTTTGTATTATTTTTCCTTCTCCTATTGATTGTATTTGTAGCTTTAAATGCAAACTACTTAAGATTTTATAATATAGTATTTACACCTCTGTTTCTTGTTTCACCAGTTTAAGACAGTGCTGCTTAGCTGCTCACTATGGAAAGTGAGGAAATTAGTGTTCTTGTCTTTATTTTTACACATTCCTTTCTAGCTCTCAATTCCTGCCAGCTGTACCTTTCAGGGTTAACATTTGCATTATGTTAAATAATTGTGAAATTAAAGATAATGACTTTTGTACTTTGTATATACACTGACTCTTAAAGTTGGCTACAGTAAGCAAGAGCATCATTACCATTCTATAAATCTTGGTCATCTCAAAGTTAAATATGCCACAGTGTTTTATGATAAATTTTCTTGTCTAAAAATGTAAAACAATGTCCCTTTATGTTACTTGGTATATAATTTTCTTAGAATCTGTGTTAACTGGATTCACTTTTTTATATCCTATCAATTGCTCAAAATCCTGGTCTATTTAATTTACTTTATGTTCACATCATTATTCTATATAGCTTTTTAAAAATAGTACCACCTCTTTATTCTTAAAAATCAATAGCATGGCTTCCCCTTATCCCCACATTTTTCGGGCTCTTGATCACACAGTCAATTCCATGGAATTCTCATTTTCTTCCTCTTTATCCTCTTGAAATCCTCTCTCCCAGACTCTGATGTCCCACTGCAATCAGGACTGCTTGTTCTCTATGCTTACTTGCAAAGGTATTGTCCTGAAACTTCATTGTGTTCTTGGGTCAGAACCTCTCTTTGTTAGATTCTGTATTTTCTTCTTTCTTCAATACATTCCTCTTTTCTTGGACTATTTTATCAATTGACTTGCTTATAGAAGATGTGTAGGAAACAAATTTCGGTGTTACTGCATATCAGAAAATCTATTTTGTAGCAACATTGGACTAACAACTTGTTATGAGAATTCTTTACTAAAATACTCTCCTCTCACAGTTTTGGAACCTATTTTTCCACTGTTTTCTAGTTTATAATGCTAGATGATGAGAGTCTGGGGCTAGTTTTTCCCTCACTCTTCCATACTTTTCTTTCTTTTTCCCTCTATCCACTTTAGGGATTTTAAGATTTTTCTCATATCCTTGATATTCTCAAATTCTGAAGGTATGGGTATTAGGTATATTATTTAATTTATCCTTACACTGTCTACACTTTTAGCCTTCAAAATATGAAGATGGTTGTCCACTTTTCTGTGAAATATTATTCTGTTATTTCTTTGATAATATGTTCCCACCATTTTTCTATTTTCTCTTTCTGAAACTTCTTTAGTTGTTACCATGCTTCTTGATTGGTTTGCCCAGTCACTCATATTTTCTTTTATCTTTTCTATCTATGTTTCTTTATCTCTGCATTCTAAGAGTTTCTTCCTTCTAACTATTCTTCAAATACTTTTGTAAGCTTTTATTCCTATGAATTTTTCATCTCCAACAAGTCTTTCTGATTTTGTTATTACCAATCTATTTTTTTGCCTTCATTCTTTTTTAATGCATGAACTGTCTTCTCAGATCTCTGCTGCTGCTGCTGCTGCTGCTAAGGCGCTTCAGTTGTGTCCGACTCTGTGTAACTCAATAGATGGCAGCCCACCAGGCTCCCCCGTCCCTGGGATTCCCCAGGCAAGAACACTGGAGTGGGTTGCCATTTCCTTCTCCAAAGCATGAAAGTGAAAAGTGAAAGTGAAGTCCCTCAGCCGTGTCCGACTCTTGGCGACCCCATGGAACTGCAGCCCACCAGGCTCCTCCGTCCATGGGATTTTCCAGGCAAGAATACTGGAGTAGGTTGCCATTGCCTTCTCCAGCAAATCTCTCTAAAAATATAATTACAAATAAAAATATTATTTCTATTTCCTGTGTCATTCTTGTGTCTTTGGGGTCAGTTTTTCTTTGTTCATCTTTTATCCTTTTTGATGGCATTTTCTACAAGTCTTGTTGCTATTTTGTTCTGTTCAAAGATAAATATGAAGGATTTAATTAGATTTCAACTGGTTATTTGGGTTGACGAACATTCCTCAGTGGATCAACAGGCTTCGTCTGATGGGAAACTCTTTTCCACATCATAAAAATTATTTCTGTAAATAAGAAATTCTTAAGTGCAATGTGATACGCTGGATTCAGTCTTGGAACAGAACAAAGATAGTAGCGTGAAAACTAGTGAAATCCAAATAAAGTCTGAAGTTAAGTGATAGCAATATGTTAATGTAGGTTTCTTGGTTTGGACCAATATGTAAAATATTAACATTGGAATAAACTGAGTGAGAGGTATATGAGAACTCTCTACTATATTTTCAGCTTCTCTTTACATCTAAAATTACTTCAAAGTAAAGTTTACTACTCACACACAGAACTCTATTCCCTCTGTTTCTTTTCTTGGCTCAGGCTATTTTATCAGAATTGTCAAGACTTTAACTGGCTTCCGAGGTGGCACTAGTGGTAAAGAACCCACCTGCCAAGGCAAGAGACATAAGAAACATGGGTTTGGATCCGTGGGTTGGGAAAATCCCCTGGAGGAGGGCATGGCAACCCACTCCAGTATTCTTGCCTAGAAAATCCCATGGACAGAGGAGCCTGATGGGTTACAGTCCATAGGGTCATAAAAAGTAGGACATGACTCAAGTAACAGCACATATGCAAACTTCTTTAATAAATATTTATGAAGTGAAGTGAAGTAAAGTCACTCAGTCATGTCCAACTCTTTGCAACCCCATGGACTGTTGCCTACCTGGCTCCTCTGTCCATGGGATTTTCCAGGCAATAGTACTGGAGTGGATTGCCATTTCCTTCTCCAGAGGATCTTCCCCACCCAGGGATCAAACCCGGGTCTCCTGCATTGTAGACAGATGCTTTACCTGAGCCACCAGGGAAGTCCATGTGTCAGATATGGCAGTAGATACATGGAAGATATAAAGATGCATAAGGTGTTTTAATTTATATTTATGGAAGTCAGATTTTAAGAAAGACATGAATGCCACTTATAATTTTGCACTTATATTTGCTAAGCTGGTAGTTTTGCCTTTGTAGAATGGAATGTAAAAGGGCCCACTTATTAGGTAAAGAAGTAAAACAAGTTTTATCTTTAAGATTTTAGCTATCTAAGCAGTTTCTTATTTAGAGTCGATACACATGAAAGATGAAAATAGTGCTCTATTTGTGGAGGTAAGGATAGCCTGTAATTCTGCCTTAGTGCCTAATGCAATGTCATATGTATAGTAGGACTTTGAAGATGTTGAATAAAAGATGAATTTATTCAATAAGTACACAATGCATGCTTACCATGACCTAGGCATAGCTTTTACATTTGAAGAAAATACATGAGTATCAAAGAGGAGAGGTGAGCTCTTAAAGGTAAATGTTGAAAGTAAAGGGGTGACAAATGTAATAGTACAGAGAATACCTGAGACCCAGAGTCAATACACTCAGGTTAGAAACTGGTTCTGTCACTTACTGTCTACTGTCTCTGTCACCAGATTTGTCTTCTGTCCAGTGGGATTTAAAATATTCACTCTCAGAATGTGTTTGTGGTGACCTCAGTCGCTTAGTTGTGTCCGACTCTTTGCAACCCCATGGACTGTAGCCCACTAGGCTCCCCTTTCCATGGGATTTCTCAGGCAAAAATCCTGGAGTGGATTGCCATTTCTTACTCCCAGGGATCTCCCTGACCCAGGCATCGAACCCAAGTCTCTTGTGTCTCTACAGGTATTTAAACAAAACAATATATCTTAAAACGTTTTGGGAATTAAACTGCTAATCAAAGTAGGCATTTTAATATACACAGATCCAAAATAAAGTAAAACCAATTTTCATTATTTAGTCTCTTTAAAAAATTTTGTTCAGAAAAACATTAATAAATACCATTGGAACATATTTTAAAATATTTTTAACAAACTGGAAGTCAACTTTTGAAGTTTTTTTTAGCACTGTCTGTAATAGTGAGTCTAAAAAATTTCAGTTTTATATTTTAAGAAAAGTGTTGACAAATAATGACTTCATTTCAAGGTAAAAGTAGGTTCTGGTTTTTTAATTTTTAAATTGCTATCAAATATGTCATGCATCAGCTTCACAGACATTCTTTTTCATATCTTAGAGTATGCTCTCCATTGCTACATCACCCCTAAGTGTGGTGGCCTTGAACAACTCCCTGGTCATAAAAAGTTGAGAAGCAACCTAACCAACAGCCTCTTGTAGGTCAGAAGGTTCAATTCTGAAAAAGTCAGTATTCCTTCACTTAATACAAACACTGTGTGATCTAACATAAAAGCAAAACAAACAAGACAAAAACAGACCTACAGAAATTGAACTTGTGGTTTCCAGAGAGGAGGAGGGTGAGGCTTTGGGTGAAATCAGTGAACGGGATTAAAAGGTACAAACTTCTAGTTACAAAATAAACAAGTCACAGAGATGTAATGTATTGCACAGAGACTTTAGTCAATCATACTGTAATAATTCTATGCTGAGACAGATGGTTACTAGATTTATGTGGCAATCATTTTGTAATATATTTGACTACTGAATCACTAGGAAACCAGCATAGTATTGTACTCAACTGTATTTCAATTAAAAAAAATTAAAAACCTAAACTTATATAAAGAGTGATCAGTACCAAGGGCTGGAGGGTAGGGAAGAGAGGAAGGAATTGGGGAGGTGTTGGTGAAGGTATGTGTGCTTGCTAAGTAACTTGGTCATGTCTGACTCTTTACAACCCTATGGATTGTAGCCCATCAGGCATCTCTGTCCATAACAAGAATACTGGAATGGATTGTCACGCCCTCCTCCAGGGCATCTTCCCAACACAGGAATTGGGCCTGTGTCTTTTATGTCTCCTGCATTGGCAGGCAGGTTCTTTACCACTAGTAGCTCCTGGGAAGCCCCAAGGTGTATAAACTTTCAATTGTAAGATGTGTAAGCTCTGGGAATCTCTGTGTAGCATGATAATTATAGTTCATAATATTGAATTATAGATTAAAAGTTACTGAGAGTAGATCTTAAATGGTTTTATTTTTAAAATCAAAATATTATATACACAAAGACTATATATATTATATTTATATGGCTTAAAGAATGCTGGACTGGATGAAGCACAAGCTGGAATCAAGATTGCCAGGAGAAATATCAATAACCTCAGATATGCAGATGACACCACTTGTGGCAGAAAGCAAAGAACTAAAGAGCTTCTTGATGAAAGTGAAAGAGGAGAGTGAAAAAATTGGTTTAAAACTCAACATTCAGAAAACTAAGATCATGGCATCGGGTCCCATTACTTCATGGCAAATAGATGGGGAAAGAGTGGAAACAGTGGCTGACTTTATATTTTGGGGTTCCAAAATCAGTACAGATGGTGACTACAGCCATGATATTAAAAGATGCTTCCTCCTTGAAACAAAAGTTATGACCAACCTAGACAGCATGTTAAAAGCAGAGACATTACTTTGCAACAAAGGTCCGTCTAGTCAAGGCTATGGTTTTTCCTGTAGTCATGTATGGATGTGAGAGTTGGACTATAAAGAAAGCTGATCGACGAAGAATTGATGCTTTTGAACTGTGGTGTTGGAGAAGACTCTTGAGAGTCCCTTGGACTGCAAAGAGATCCAACCAGTCCATTCTAAAGGAAGTCAGTCCTGAATATTCAAAGGAAGGACTGATGCTGAAGCTGAAACTCTTTGGCCATCTGATGCAAAGAACTGACTAATTTGAAAAGACCCCGATGCTGAGAAAGATTGAAGGTGGGAGGAGAAGGGGATGAAAGAGGATGAGATGGTTGGATGGCATCAGCGACTCAATGGACATGAGTTTGAGTAAACTTCAGGAGTTGGCAATGGACAGGGAGGCCTGGGGTGCTTCAGTCTACAGGGTCACAAAGATTTGGGAATGATTGAGCAACTGAAAGAATGATAGAACAGTTTTTGCTCATAAATCTATTCTATTCCAAATTTGAAATTCCCCAAGTGCTTGTCATCTATTAAGAATCTTGTTCCCCCTCATCCAGAGGTTTCCACTACCTGAATGTTAATTATTCTTTATTCTCTTCTTTCATAAGTTTCACCACAGATACATATGTCCCTAATTATATATTGTTTAGCTTTTTTGATCCTTATATAAATGAAACCCTATTATACATAGTCTTCTGTGATTTCTTTTTTATTTGACATTATGCTTTTGAAATTCATTACTACTGATCCACACAACTGTAGTTCATTCATGTGAGTATATTTGAGTCGTGTCTGGTTTATTTCTTTCTATTGTAAGCAATGCTGCTATGTACGTGCTTTCATGTGACTAGTAGGTGCACACATATGATATTTACCTTTGTTCAAGAATATTTAGGTATGGAAATGCTAGGTCCTAAAATATAAAATCACACCTTGAAGTGTAACAGCTAATCAGACTGCCTTTTTAAAATGAACGTGAAAGTGTTAGTCACTCAGTTGTGTCTGATTCTTTGCGACCCCATGGACTGTAGCCTGCAGGGCTCCTCTGTCCATGGAATTCTCTAGGCAAGAACACTGGAGTGGGTTGCTATTCCCTTCTACAGGGTATCTTTCCAACCCAGGGGTTGAACCTGGGTCTCCTGCATTGCAGATGGTTTTACCATCTGAGCCACCAGGGAAGCCTTCTTTCTAAAATGAGTGTGTCAAAATTCTCCCACCTGAAGTTTGTGTGTGTGTATGAGACTATTTCAATTACTTCATATCCTTGAAAGTAGAAGCCACCTTTTTCATTTATGTGTCCTGATATCCTAGCACAACACTTGGGCCATGGTGGGTCCAGTGTAATGGTTGTTGGTCAAATGAATCAATGAAGAGAGATGATGCTTAAGTGAAACCTCAGAAAGAGGACATGGATTCTTCTAGGCTTTGTTATAGAATACATACTCTTTTTTCTCCCAATGGGAAGTGACAGATGACCTTATTGATAAAGAAGGTGTTTGTTGGCAAAATTTCATTTTTTTTTTGTATATGGTAAATGAGGAGTTACTTTACAGCTTGTACTTTGATTCTTGCTAACATTGTTCCTTGCATTCTTCCTGGCTTGAACAACACTTTTTATTTTATCATTTTTAGTACTTAAGGAATGAATGTTCATGAGAATTGAATAAGAAACTATAGTTAAAGATAGTTTTTGTACATTATCATCTGAAATTGCACCATTATGAAATAACCACTGTCAACATGGTGTGCATGCACCGTGGTCTATTTAATTATTCTAAGGTCATTTTGATGTTAGTGACTTCAAGGCTAAAGGAAGTAGCTAGGGGGAGTGTGCTTATTCACATGGAATGCATATGGAATGACACAACTCTGGTTTTAAAAGCAATCAGACATTCGAAGCAGCAGCATGGACTTTCAGAACATCAGAGCAGGGAGAGAATTACAGAACATTTAAATCATTCCCTCAATTTCTGTAAGAGTCAAGAATATTAACCTCAATAATAATGGTTACACTTCTTCCCTCTGAAACTCCAGATTATTCCTAAAGTGCTAAAGAAAGGTCAAAGTCTTCAGTTGGGCATGCAAGAACTTAGTATGGTGCTCTTTCCAGTATGCCAGATTCAGTTAATACAATATGTTTACCACCTACTACATGCCAAGCTCTGTCGGAGTCCTTTTACTCATGTCTAATAAGAACAGTGATGCAGTTGTTTATTGCTACCACCAAAACCACTTGCTTTTACAAATGAAGAAATTGAGGCTGGATGTTCAGCACTTTTTGCTGAAACTTCAGAATAAATCACCACAGTGCCTGGAGAAATCAAGTGTCCTGATCCCCAGGGCACTACACTGAGATAATTCTATTCTAGGAACACATTCTACTTTCAGTGCACTGAGAGCAAGTGTCATCTAGATTTTCCACCTAGCATTATCCTTACCCATTAGGCCTGTCTCTCTTCTTCAGTCACTTTCAGGTGGCTTTGATTTCTTACCTTCAACTTGTCTTCAGCCTGACATGTGGCTGTGACACAAGAAGCAAAGAAGGGTGGGGGCAGAGGTGGGGAGTGTTGGGGAGGGCTGGGGCAAATGGAAAGTAGATGACTGGGTGCTGTTTTTGTTCTGATATTATTGTCTAGTTAAGATCCCTCTCTTGTTGCTGTGTATTCTTTGCTTTGTAACTCAGAAGTGTTTATCACGACAAGCTGTGAGCAGATGGACTGGAGAGAGGAGAGAAATTTGACCCAAGAAAGATGTCACTTAAACAGCTGAGGCTAGTATTTCACCAGATGTCCAAGCATTTAACCCATTAATGGCTTTATGTAGATCAGTAGCCATGCTTCCACTGGCTAAATTATTAACTTTTTTTATGCTGAGTTAATGGTATTAAGTATTTGCCTGTTATAAAACATATTTTGTTTTTAATGGCATTTGTATTTAGCTTTCTTTAGGATGCATTCTTCAATCCAGAGAGATGGTCATGATAAATATCATGACTCTAAGTTTACAAAAAAGGCAATTGAGGCCCAACATGTCCAAAATGACATGGAAAGAAAAGAAGAGTTGAGAGGGAATCTCTCAGCAATTACCTGGTCCAAAACCCAGACTCAACACATGAGGGAACTGAGGTCTAAAGGAGTGAGTGATTTGCTGAGCCTCTCTTAGTACATGGGGAATTCATATGGGACTTGAACCCAGGCCTCTCCTTACAGCCCCAGGGTCTCCTCCCCCAATTTTTCAGTCCCTGCCTTTACACTGTTCCAACATGCTTTCCTTACTAGCTGGCAAAAAAAGCAATTCAGTATGCTGGCTGAAGATGAAGGGAAAAGGGACTGCCATGTTCTATCCAGTCATCCTGCACAGTTGTATCAACCTTCAAAAGCCCTACTGACTCTTAATAAGTAAATGGATTACCTAGAAAGATTGAAATCAAACATTCCTAGTAATTTTGAGAATTGTTTAACTTTCTGGGCTTAAAAAAGATAAAAGTTCATCTCTGACTTAATCATTCTGCCAACATTTGGGGGAAAGGAAAAAAAAATTCTGATTTTAAATTTTCCCTAAAGTAAAAAAGAGAACTGAGAAAACTAGTATGGAATGAATAAAATAATAATGAATCAATAGTCAAATAACTGGGATCTGAATTTCAGATTTGTGTTCCTCTGATTCTCTGAGTCTCAATTTTTTTCTTATGGAAAATAAGACTTAATAACAGTCTTATCTACTTCCTGGGATGATGGTGAGACTCTGTGGCTAATCATTGTGACTGCTGTATGTAAATTTAAAACTATGGTACACTAATATAAAGTAGTGTTAAAAATAGCCTTAATGGCCATCTCTCCTTTGGCATAATGAGAGAGTCAGGAGAGCTTAGCAGCTCAGACAACAGACTGAGGAGTTATATTATCTGGGTTGAAATTACAGTTTTATTATTTACCATCTGTGTGACCTTAGGCAAGTAAGTTATTTAAGCTCATCGGTAAAATATGGGTAATAACAGAATATCCCTCCACTGCTTTGCTATGAAGATTAAATGGGTTAATGTAAGTAGAATTCTTAGATTAAAGCTTTTTGCATTTTGCATGCTAAGTGCTATATGTGTTAGTTAAATAGGTAATTTTTAAAATATATTAATACTTCAAGACAAACGTTATGTTAGGGAGAATAGGGGTGTTTTCTTATGGTTTTGCTTTAGCTGTCTTCCTATCTCAATTTCTAGCCACAAGCCTTTACTTACATTACATAAATAACATCTGACCTTCAGGGACCTTACATGAATTCCTACCCAAACTCCTTCAGTTCAGTTCAGTTGTTCAGTTGTGTCCTACTCTTTGCGACCTCATGGACTGCAGCACGCCAAGCCTCCCTGTCCATCACCAACTCCCGGAGTTTACTCAAACTCATGTCCATTGAGTCAGTGATGCCATCCAGCCATCTCATCCTCTGTCGTCCCCTTCTCCTCCCACCTTCAATCCTTCTCAGCATCAGGGTCTTTTCAAATGAGTCAGTTCTTTGCATCAGGTGGCCAAAGTATTGGAGTTTCAACTTCAGCATCAGTCCTTCCAATGAATATTCAGGACTGACTTCCTTTAGGATGGGCTTGTTGGATCTCCTTGCAGTCCAAGGGACTCTCAAGAGTCTTCTCCAACACCACAGTTCAAAAGCATCAATTCTTCGGTGCTCAGTTTTCTTTATAGTCCAACTCTCACATCCATACATGACTACAGGAAAAACCATAGCTTTGACTAGATAGACCTTTGTTGGTAAAGTAATGTCTCTGATTTTTAATATGCTGTCTAGGTTGGTCATAACTTTCCTTCCAAGGAGCAAGTATTGGTTAATTTCATGGCTGCAGTCACCATCTGTAGTGATTTTGGAGCCCAAAAATGTAGTCTGTCACTGTTTCCACTGTTTCCCGATCTATTTGCCATGAAGTGATAGGACCAGATGCCATGATCTTAGTTTTCTGAATGTTGAGCTTTAAGCCAAGTTTTTCACTCTCCTCTTTCGCATTCATCAAGAGGCTCTTTTGTTCTTCTTTGCTTTCTTCCATAAGGGTGGTGTCATCTGTGTATCTAAAATTATTGATATTTCTCCCGGCAATCTTGATTCTAGCTTGTGCTTCATCCAGCCCGGCATTTCTCATGATGTACTATGTATATAAGTTAAGTAAGCAGGGTAACAACATACAGCCTTGATGTACTCCTTTCCTGATTTGGAACCTGTCTGTTGTTCCATGTCCAGTTCTAGTTGCTGCTTCTTGACCTGCAAACAGATTTCTCAGGAGGCAGGCAAGGTGGTCTGGTATTCCCATCTCTTTCAGAATTTTCCAGTTTGTTGTGATCCACACAGTCAAAGGCTTTGGCATAGTAAATACAGCAGAAGTAGATGTTTTTCTGGAACTATTCTTTTTCGATGATCCAACAGATGTTGGCAATTTAATCTCTGGTTTTTCTGCCTTTTCTAAAACCAGCTTGAACATTTGGAAGTTCATGGTTCACATATTGTTGAAGCCTGGCTTGGAGCATTTTGAGCATTACTTTGCTAATGTGTGAGATGAGTGCAATTCTGCTGTAGTTAGAGCATTCTTTGGCATTTCCTTTCCTAGGGATTGGAATGAAACTGATCTTTTCCAGTCCTGTGGCTACTGCTGAGTTTTCCAAATTTGCTGGCATATTGCATGCAACACTTTCACAGCATCATCTTTTAGGATTTGAAATAGCCCCACTGGAATTACATCACCTCCACTAGCTTTGTTTATAGTGATGCTTCCTGAGGCCCACTTGACCCAAACTTCTTGAAAAGCTTCAATTATATGACCTTTGTTAGAGTTCCTGAAGGGGTCAAAGTGGCTGGTCTTCCCAGGTCTACGATAGACCAGATGGCCTTGAGAGGGTCTGCTGGATCAAAACACAGGTTCCATAACATTGGGAACACTGCCTAATAATCTCAACATTGCTATGCTGACTTTCAGGAGCAGGGAGAGTGTACCCTGGGAAGTCTGAATCTCCTTCAGTTTGAGACCCATGGCTTGTTCCCTATAAACAAAGACACACAACATCTGCTCTGGGCTGAAACCTTATATTGGCATTCTTGATGCATTTAGTAATGTTTATACTTCTCTCAACTGCTGCCTCCTGACTCTTGGTCTAAGAATTTAGTATGTATTCTCTTATTTTTAATGCTTAAACTTTGAGGTAGCCACTGTGATACAATTCACTTTACAGATGAGGGGAATGAGGTACAAAGTGTTAGATAACTTGTTTAAAGTGATACACTAGGAAATCTAAGCTTGGAACCTAGAGAATCTGGAATACTTGGAGTAGCTTAGATTAATTCTACACTCATTTCGATCATTGGAACTTAGCCAGATGGCTCCATCTAAATGCAAAATGGGCTAGGAATTCACTTTCCAGAAACAACCCCACCCAATGGAAAGGGAGCATGAATATCAGCTACAGGAATAGGTTTTCCTTTACAAATCCACATTTATTACTAAATTATTCAGAATGATTTTCCCAAAATATAAAGAACTATGAATGCTTTTATACATTATTGAAATTTACTTTCCAAAGAGTTCAAATGGTAACTGATAGATGTGCCTATTTCACTGCACACTGGATAATTTTATGAATTGTCATAAAAATGTTTTTAACTTGGTAGTTCAAAATTGTATCTCATTTTAGATTGCCTTTTCTGATTACAAGTGAGAGAAGCATATTGCCCTGTGTGTGAGCTAACTTTGTTTCCCTTTTTGTTATGTTTATTTTCCCTCCATTTAGTTTAGTTTCTTTTTTTTTGTATTAATTTTGGTAGATCTTTATCAACAAGTATTTGGTTCTGTGAAATTTTCAGAAACAGGTTTTCCAAGGTTATTTTAGTCTTATTTGCTGCTATTAGTTTTGTACTTTAACTGTATGAAAATATAAAAACTATTATCTGTTTATCTATGCAAGTTCATAAAATACACTTGTGCTTATATTTAGCCATGATTTTATTCTGTCTTTACAAATATTTTTAAAGGTTTAACTCTAGAAGTTAAGAATTCACAGTATGAGTAGGAATCTAAATTATTTTTATCCAAATGGCAAACGTGCTTCCCAGTTCTATGCACTGATTAGTACATTTTCTACTTTTGATTTTCGATGCTTCTCTTTCTGTAAGCTATCTTTATCTATAATGTGGTCTACATCTGAATAACTTATTCTGTTTCACTGAAATACATATTCTTATGCTAATATCACATTATGACTTTATCATATATTCTAATAATGAGTAGGGGTTTTCCCTCTGATATGAATCTAATTATTCATAATTTTAAAAAATCTTGATTTTTTTCCTTCTAAATAAACATTAGGGAAAAGTTTTCCCAGATAAATATAGGGTTTGATTTACCATAAACTATAAATAAATATATGAAATATAAGTATTTACCAAATATTTAGTACTAAACTAGAACTAAGTTTTAAGTCCTTAAGGCAGAGGGAATGTGTCATTTGGTGCTTTAAGAATTACCAGGAATTTTTCAGGCAGAATAAGATTTGGTCATAATGAAAGACTTTAACATTATAAGTTTGTAATACAGTAAGATATCAGAAATAATCACAATACAATTAATTAGGTAGCATTATTAGATATGGAGCTTACTAGGTAGCACAGTGGTAAAGAATCTACCAGCAATGCAAGAGCTGCAGGAGACATGGGTTCAATCCCTGGGTTGGGAAGATCCCCTGGAGGAGGAAATGGCAACCCCCTACAGTATTCTTGCCTGGAAAATCCCATGAACAGAAAAGCCTGCTAGGCAATATTCCATGGGATTACCAAGAGAGGGACATAACTGAATAATGCAACATGGCTACTGATGGATGGAATGGAGTTTTAGATAAATGTCCAATTTTGAATACAAGAAAAAAGTGCTTTCTGAAGTCTTCAAGTATCATTTATAATAATAGTTAACTATTATTAGTAGTATTATTAATAACTTTTTCATTAACAATAATATTTTAGAGGAGAAACTTCATTATGATAAACAAATATAAAATGATAGCATTTAAAGATTATTAAAATCTTTCATCTAATTAAATATTGGGTAAAGGAAAAAGCAATTTACTTATTTATTAATTTTTACTGAAGTACAGTTGCTTTATGAAGCAATTTATTTTTAAAAAACCTACGTAACAATACTGGCAATTCAGACAGAAATACAGAGATATACTACATGTGTGTGTGTGTGTGTGTGTGTGTGTGAAAGTCTTCTAAGTCCTCAGGACATAGCTACATTTTCTCTTTTGCTACAGAATACATTCATGCCTTCCAAGTTAACTTATGTTTCTATTTGCCTTAAAATGAAGAGAAATCTCCATGGTTCTTATGCAGGCAAAAATTTAGTATGATCTGAGTTTAGTTTTTACTGGTCAGTTGACTTCTGAATTAAATAATAATAAAGGAAGTGTATGAATTAAAGAGAATAAAAATATGTAGATCTTTTCAGAAGGTTTTTCAGAAACACTTTTTCAATTTTAATATATGTACATACATACACATTAAATAGATCATATTTTGTGGTAGTGCCTACTAAGGCTTTTTGTAGTTTCAGTATCTTTACAGTGGAACAAAGATGTTATAAGACACTTGTGAAGCACTCTGAATGCAAAAATTAAAAGCTTTTATAATTCTCTCTCCCCACCTCAGTCTTTTACCTGACAAGCAACTAACCTGACATTTTTTTAAAGCAACATACCTTAAGGAGTTTTCCAAAATATGCTACTTATCATCCAGAGAAAAACAGAGATTTAATTTACATTTGTATTTCATTAGTTACCTAATATTTAATTAAATCATATTAAAAAGAAGAGACTCATAAAGAGATCTGGAAGCAAACATATCTGATCCTCGATAACCCAATTGGAAGGATTCACTGGACTAGTGACCTAGAAGAGTAGATCTCAAAGAATGGTCCCTGGACCAGCAGCATCAGCCTCATTTGCAAACGTGTTAGAGACGCAAATAAGAGAGTCCTTCTGAAGACCTACTGTATCAGGAGTTTTGAGGTGACACTCAGAAGTCTGTGTCTCATTTGCATTTTTACATTTCTACATGCTTATATTTTATTTTTTATTGTTGAACATTATCTTTCTGATTTTTAAAACCTAATAAGCTTATCTTTGTGGATTCGTATATGGGTAAGTATGTCTCCTGTGGCTCAGATGGTAAAGAATCTGCCTGCAGTGCATGTGACCTGGGTTCAATCTCTGTATCAGAAAGATCTCCCAAAGAAGGGAATGGCAACCCACTCCAATATTCTTGCCTGGAGAATTCCATGAGCAGAGGAGCCTGGTGGGCTACAGTCCATAGGGTTGCAAAGTCAGACACAACTGAAGAGACTAACACCCATAAAGGTTAAGAACCACTTGGCCTCAAGTTGGCCTGAGTAGTCTAGCGACTGGGAGATTGTTGTGTGGCAGACCGGAAGAAGTCTGTTTTATGTCTCAGGCTTTACTTTCAAGTCTTCTCACTCTCACTGAAAGTTGGCAGGTCCTCTTTATAGACTGATGCTTGAGACTTAAATGCTATATGCACAGGCATACCAGAATTCCCAACTCTAAACAAACCGTCACAAAATACTTGTTTTTATTCTTAATAAGGGAGGCTTTTCTAGGCTTTCGGGTAAGAGAAAGAACTTTCTGCCAGGACTCATATTGCAGAAAGAAGAGGATGGGGTTCAAAGGCAGCAGGACTAGACCTTTTGCTTGCTCTTCCCAGGTTCTACTGTGACATGTGGGGTAAAAGGATCGGGCTCCATCCACCCTTACTCTATTTGTCATATTCTCCTCTCAAGTGAATAAAGCTTTGCTAGTCTGAAATGGAGACGCCTCTCCTTTCCCGCTGCTGTGCCATTTGAATGTCACCAACAGACAGATCAAAAAACGCCCCTCACCTACCTCTCTGCTCTGTTTACTGGGTCAGTGTAAACAGCACTGTGCAGTGAGGCCTGGTGCCCATTTTATTCTGCATGCAGTTTCCTATGTGTGGCTGGAACCGCCTGGTTGAAGGCAGTGTTTGTCCAGTGTTCTGTACATTTGAATCACTTGAGAAGTTTTTGAAAAATATTAATGAGCTGTTCCATTCAATCAGAATTTCAGAAGATGGGACCCTGTCAAAGGTCTTTACAAAAAGAAGTGATGCTAATATCTGGCTTGGGCTGAGAATCATTTGTCAAAGAAACTCAGTAAGAAAATTCTATCAGGGGCCTTATGTTGCCAATTCACAGGTGAGCAAACTGAGCCCCAGAGTAGTTTCATTGCCTTGGGCCACAAGTAAGTGGCAGGATTGGAATTCAAAGCTCCTTGGACTAAAATCTCATGCTTCCTGCAATCCACAATGTTTTATTAACTAGTACATTCACAATCCTGCCAGTTCAGGCAGTCAAAAAGATTTCTTGTGGAAAAGTGCTATATGAATACCAAGAATGGAATAGTCAATGATAAAAATAAAAAGTCCAAAGGAGCATACATTCAATGGAAGGAGGTTTCTAAAGCATCCAGGCTTTTAATTCTGAAATCCCAAAGATGATGAGAAAATGTTCTTTTTCCATGAGTGAAGTGTTCCTTAATGGCTCCCCAAATGGAGTAACTTTTAACTGAGAGCTAATTAGCAAGTGCATGTTAGTGATCTCACTAATTAATTAATTTCCTGAGAACAATCTCTTAGCAAAATGTTGTCCTTGATGTCACTAATTTTTGATTCTTTGCAAAACTGAAAACCCAGTATTCCAGCTTAGGAGGAGTTTCCTATAGTTTTTCTTGTCCTCTTTTCTTAATAGAAACCCTAGTTCCTAAAACAACTCATTACTGAAGCAATTATACCCTCTGTCTCTGTAATCAGGGCCTGATTATCCCAAAATCTGTTCTCTCTCTCTCCCCCTCCAAAAAGTAAGAAACACAGCAACTCTTAAAAATGCAGTTTTCTCTCTTCTCTCTTCCTCTCCTCTCTCTCTTACAAGAACAGTGTTTCTGAACTTGGAGTATTACACTGGAATGTCTCCAGAAGCTTTTGAAGATATGGGTTCCTTGTCAAAGGGAGGGTTTTTCTTTTCTGGGTGCATGAGGACAAGTTTTGTGTGAATGGGTATTCTCAGTTCAATTTGCTCAGTGCTCAGGGAACCACCTTCTTCTTCTCATTAAAACCCTTTGATGACTTCCTATTACCCCCAGGTACCTTTGGCATTAAAAGCTTCTGCTTTGTCTTCTGTCTTCCTCTGCAGCCTAGCCTTCTGGCACATTCCTTTTCCTTTTAAAACTCTGTTCCACTTACTGGAAATGGAAATCTGTACATCTCCTTGTCCAGTATGACTCTCATCTTCAGTCCGCATGATTAACTGCTTTCTACAAATTCAGTCATTACTTTTTCCTGGAAATTTATCCTGCCTCTTCTAATTCTTCTAATTCTCTTTCAATCCCTACCTCACACTTGCCCACACAAAAAAACAAACATGTATATATATGTGTGTGTGTGTATGTGTGTGTGTGTGTGTATTGCTTTTGTTTACTGGCTAAATCATGTCCATCTCTTTTGTGACCCCATGGACTGTAGCCTGCCAGGCTCTTCTATCCATGGGATTTCCCAGGCAAGAGTACTGGAGGGGGTTTCCATGCCCTCTTCCAGGGGATATTTCCAACCCAGGGATCAACCTTGTGTTTCTTGCTTGGCAGGCAGATTCTTTACCACTGAGCTAGCTGGGAAGCCCATGAATGTGTGTGTGTATTTGTATTTGACTTAGAATCTTCTTCTCTATGTTTTTATAACAGACTGTACTATTATTAATATTTTATTTTTCCTCTCTCTCTCAATCTCTGTAAACTGTGAAAGATGGTATCTTCTTTGTCTACTATTCCTTTCATATAACCCCTTGCCTGATACTAAAGAGGATCTTTAGATTCATGTTGCAGAGACATAAAGCATGAATTCCTTAGATGTGTCATGGGCGATAAGGATACTCTTATCACTCTTTGATTTCTATACTCTGTATTCTACCTACTAGAAACCATGTAATAGCCATTCATCTAGGTGTTCACTACTTCCTGAAAGATATCAATCTAATCTCTCTCTAAATGGATATAATAGAAAGGAAGAAAGGCTGAAATTAATAAAATAAATATATGTAATTAAGAGAGCTTCCCAGGTGGCCCTAGTGGCAAAGAACCCCCCTGCCAATGCAGGAGACTTGAGACATGGGTTTGATTTCTGGGTTGAGAAGGTCCCCTGAAGAGGGCATGGCAACCCACTCCAGTATTCTTGTCTGGAGAGTCCCATGGAAAGAGGAGCCTGGCGGGCTACAGTCCATGGGTTCTCAAAGAGTCGGACATGACTGAAGCAACTTAGCATGCACGCATGCATGTAATTAAGGCAACACTTTCAAGGTCATATAGCAGGTAAGATCCAAAAACTAAGTAACAATAAAGTTCAGTCCTCAATCTGTGACAGTGGAGTGTGAGTACTCCTGATTATATGGCAATCATTATGGCATCAGGTACCTAGGCTCCTTTCATCTTGTTGCTTGCTCCCCTGTAGGTTCTCAGAGTGGTCTCCCTCTGGCAAATAGAAAAGGAGAGGCAGAAATTGAAAGAGTACATGTAATTATTTGATGAATAAATCCTGGAAGTAGAATGCTAAAATTTCCCCTAAATTCTGTTGATGAAGACTCAGTCGTATGTCCAGTCATATGATATTACAAAAAGAAACTAGGAAATGTAGTCTAAAATGTGGCCAGGGCAATTCTGGCTCTCACCACTTCTATTCAGCATGGTGCCAGAGGTCTCAACTGGTGAAGTAAAAGGCAAGATAAAGAGATAAAAGTTAAAAAATGAGAAACAAGCAGTTAGGAAATAAATATGCCATTCACTGTATTATAAAACAATAGGCTGTACCTAAGAATAAAGCTAGCAAAAGATGCACAAGATGAAGAAAACCTAAAACTTTTTGAGTGACATGAAGGAAGATATTCAGTTCAGTTCAGTTCAGTCACTCAGTCATGTCCGACTCTTTGCGATCCCATGAATCACAGCACACCAGACCTCCCTGTCCATGACCATCTCCCAGAGATCACTCAAACTCATGTCCATCGAGTCGGTGATGCCATCCAGCTCTCATCCTCTGTTGTCCCCTTCTCCTCCTGCCCCCAATCCCTCCCAGCATCAGAGTCTTTTCCAATGAGTCAACTCTTCGCATGAGGTGGCCAAAGTACTGGAGTTTCAGCTTTAGCATCATTTCTTCCAAAGAACACCCAGGACTGATCTCCTTTAGAATGGACTGGTTGGATCTCCTTGCAGTCCAAGAGACTCTCAAGAGTCTTCTCCAACACCACAGTTCAAAAGCATCAATCCTTCAACGCTCAGCCTTCTTCATAGTCCAACTCTCGCATCTATACATGACCACTGGAAAAACCATAGCCTTGACTAGACGGACCTTTATTGGCAAAGTAATGTCTCTGCTTTTCAATATGCCATCTAGGTTGGTCATAACTTTTCTTCCAAGGAGTAAGCGTCTTTTAATTTCACGGCTGCAGTCCCATCTGCAGTGATTTTGGAGCCCAGAAAAATAAAGTCTGACACTGTTTCCACTGTTTCCTCATCTATTTCCCATGAAGTGATGGGACCGGATGCCATGATCTTAGTTTTCTGAATGTTGAGCTTTGAGCCAACTTTTTCACTCTCCTCTTTCACTTTCATCAAGAGGCTTTTTAGTTCCTCTTCACTTTCTGCCATAAGGGTGATGTCATCTGCATATATGAGGTTATTGAAATTTCTCCCGGCTATCTTGATTCCAGCTTGTGCTTCTTCCAGCCCAGCGTTTCTTATGATGTACTCTGCATATAAGTTAAATAAGCAGGGTGACAATATACAGCCCTGACATACTCCTTTACCTATTTGGAACCAGTCTGTTCTTCCATGTCCAGTTCGAACTATTGCTCCCTGACCTGCATATAGGTTTCTCAAGAGGCAGATCAGGTGGTCTGGTATTCCCATCTCTTTCAGAATTTTCCGCAGTTTATTGTGATCCACACAAAGGCTTTGGCATAGTCAATAAAGCAGAAATAGATGTTTTTCTGGAACTCTCTTGCTTTTTCAATGACCGGGCAGATGTTGGCAATTTGATCTCTGGTTCCTCTGCCTTTTCTAAACCCAGCTTGAACATCTGGAAGTTCACGGTTCACGTATTGTTGAAGCCTGGCTTGGAGAATTTTGAGCATTACTTTACTAGCGTGTGAGATGAGTGCAATTGTGCGGCAGTTTGAGCATTCTTTGGCATTGCCTTTCTTTGAGACTGGAATGAAAACTGACCTTTTCCAGTCCTGTGGCCACTGCTGAGTTTTCCAAATTTGCTGGCATACTGAGTGCAGCACTTTCACAGCATCATCTTTCAGGATTTGAAATAGCTCAACTGGAATTCCATCACCTCCACTTGCTTTGTTTGTAGTGATGCTTTCTAAGGCATACTTGACTTCACATTCCAGGATGTCTGTCTCTAGGTGAATGATCATACCATCCTGATTATCTGGGTCATGAAGATCTTTTTTGGACAGTTCTTCTGTGTATTCTTGGGAGAAGGCAATGGCACCCCACTCCAGTACTCTTGCCTGGAGAATCCCATGGATGGAGGAGCCTGGAAGGCTGCAGTCCATGGGGTCGCTGAGGGTCAGACACGACTTCACTTTCACTTTTTATTTTCATGCATTGGAGAAGGAAATGGCAACCCATTCCACTACTCTTGCCTGGAGAATCCCAGGGACGGGGGAGCCTGGGTGGGCTGCCATCTGTGGGGTTGCACAGAGTCGGACACGACTGAAGTGACTTAGCAGTCTGTGTATTCTTTCCACCTCTTCTTAATATCTTCTGCTTCTGTTAGGTCCCTACCATTTCTGTTCTTTATCGAGCCCATCTTTGCATGAAATGTTCCCTTGGTATCTCTAATTTTCTTGAAGAGATCTCTAGTCTTTCCCATTCTGTTGTTTTCCCCTATTTCTTTGCATTGATTGCTGAGGAAGCCTTTCTTATCTCTCCTTGCTATTCTTTGGAACTCTGCATTCAGATGCTTATATCTTTCCTTTTCTCCTTTGCTTTTAGCAAGTGGAGAAAAAAAATACGTCATATACTTGAATTTGTTGTTTTTCAGTCACTCAGTCACGTCTGACTCTTTGCGATCCCACAAACTCCAGCGTGCCAGGCTGTCCTTCACCATCTCCATACTTGGATTGGGAGAGCCAATATTGTAGCGATGTCAATTTTCTGCAACTGATCTGGTGTTTCAATAGAATACAAACAACATCACAAAAACACTTTCTATAGTTTACACAGAAGTAAAATAGATAAGAATATACAGGTGCTCTTGAATAAAAGAGAATAAAGTGGAAGAACTTGAGGTACCAGATATTGAGACTCATCATAAAGTTACAATAATTAACACAATGTTATATTGATACTTGGTTATTCAAACAGACTAATGGAACTGATGTTTTAAAAAGTTTTCACAAAGGAAAAGATAAATTATTCTGTAACCACGAAAACAACCAATTCTAAGCTTGTCCAAATAAGCAGCAAAAATTTGCCTTAGTGAGCACACTTTTGTAGGCCAACAAATTTGGTATCATCCTTATCATCTGAAAGTCCCCCAGTTTGTGATGTATGTACTCTAATAACCTCTGAGTGCCAATCAGTCAATAACAGTCTTACTTGAGTTAAGCACGCATTTCCAGATTATGTCAATTCTCTTAAATTTCCTAAAGTCCATATTTTCCAAAAACCCCAAATAAGATAAGTCTGTTCTTTCAGAGATTGTTCTCTGAGAACAAATCTCTCCTTACTCTAGTAAATAAACAGCACAGCTTTGTCTTTTATGTTGAACCATGATCTCATCATCTCTGGATGAAGAGTGTAAGGAATTTAGAAACAAATCTCCACATAAATGGACACTTGATTTATAATGGAGATGACATCACAGGTAAGTAGAGATGAATGATGTTGAGACAAAGGCTGATCTTTTATTATACAACATGCACAGAATGAATTTCATGTGAATTAAAACCTTAAGTATAGAAGTCAAAGTTTTAAAGCTTTTCTAAAATAGAATGTCTTCTTGACCTCATTAAGATTTAAGATTTATTAAACCAGTACCCAGAAAGTAGCATCATAAAGGAAAATGTGATGAATTTGTATTAAAAATTTGAACTTTTATCATTCAAACACTATTAAGAAATGAAAGCCACAGATGTTAGGAGAAAATATTGGTACTAGTGTCTGAAATAAGTACGCAGAATATGTAAAGAGCTCCTACAAATAAACTTTAAAAAGCAGACAACTCAATAAAGAAACGGCAGAATACTTGAACAGGCAGATCACAACAGAATTCATCCAGATAGCCTATAAAGGCATACAGAGATCTTGAATTTCATTAGTAATCAGAAATATGCAAATTAAAAAACATGAGGCTGTCTTCTCAATTGTTTAGGAAAAGTTTAAAAGTTTAACAACACCAAATGTTTCAAGAATGTATTATATTACATTGATTGATTTGCGGATATTGAAGAATCCTTGCATCCCTGGGATAAAGCCCACTTGGTCATGGTGTATGATCTTTTTAATGTGTTGTTGGATTCTGATTGCTAGAATTTTGTTTAGGATTTTTGCGTCTATGTTCATCAGTGATATTGGCCTGTAGTTTTCTTTTTTTGTGGCATCTTTGTCAGGTTTTGGTATTAGGGTGATGGTGGCCTCATAGAATGAGTTTGGAAGTTTACCTTCCTCTGCAATTTTCTGGAAGAGTTTGAGCAGGATAGGTGTTAGCTCTTCTCTAAATTTTTGGTAGAATTCAGCTGTGAAGCCATCTGGACCTGGGCTTTTGTTTGCTGGAAGATTTCTGATTACAGTTTCAATTTCCGTGCTTGTGATGGGTCTGTTAAGGTTTTCTATTTCTTCCTGGTCAAGTTTTGGAAAGTTGTACTTTTCTAAGAATTTGTCCATTTCTTCCTCGTTGTCCATTTTATTGGCATATAATTGTTGATAATAGTCTCTTATGAGCCTTTGTATTTCTATGTTGTCTGTTGTGATCTCTCCACTGTCATTTCTAATTTTATTGATTTGATTTTTCTCCCTTTGTTTCTTGATGAGTCTGGCTAATGGTTTGTCAATTTTATTTATCCTTTCAAAGAACCAGCTTTTGGCTTTGTTGATTTTTGCTATGGTCTCTTTTGTTTCTTTTGCATTTATTTCTGCTCTAATTTTTAAGATTTCTTTCCTTCTACTAACCCTGGGGTTCTTCATTTCTTCCTTTTCTAGTTGCTTTAGGTGTAGAGTTAGGTTATTTATTTGACTTTTTTCTTGTTTCTTGAGGTGTGCCTGTATTGCTATGAACTTTCCCCTTAGGACTGCTTTTACTGTGTCCCGCAGGTTTTGGGTTGTTGTGTTTTCATTTTCATTCGTTTCTATGCAAATTTTGATTTCTTTTTTGATTTCTTCTGTGATTTATTGGTTATTCAGCAGCGTGTTGTTCAGCCTCCATATGTTGGAATTTTTAATAGTTTTTCTCCTGTAATTGAGATCTAATCTTACTGCATTGTGGTCAGAAAAGATGCTTGGAATGATTTCTATTTTTTTGAATTTACCAAGGCTAGCTTTATGGCCCAGGATGTGATCTATCCTGGAGAAGGTTCCATGTGTGCTTGAGAAAAAGGTGAAATTCATTCTTTTGGGATGAAATGTCCTATAGATATCAATTAGGTCTAACTGGTCTATCGTATCGTTTAAAGTTTGTGTTTCCTTGTTAATTTTCTGTTTAGTTGATCTATCCATAGGTGTGAGTGGGGTATTAAAGTCTCCCACTATTATTGTGTTATTGTTAATTTCTCCTTTCATACTTGTTAGCATTTGTCTTACATACTGCGGTGCTCCCGTGTTGGGTGCATATATATTTATAATTGTTATATCTTCTTCTTGGATTGATCCTTTGATCATTATGTAGTGACCTTCTTTGTCTCTTTTCACAGCCTTTGACAAATTGAAAAACAAAAACCATATGATTATCTCAATAGATGCAGAGAAAGCCTTTGACAAAATTCAACACCCATTTATGATAAAAACTCTCCAGAAAGCAGGAATAGAAGGAACATACTTCAACATAATAAAAGCTATATATGACAAACCCACAGCAAACATTATCCTCAATGGTGAAAAATTGAAAGCATTTCCTCTAAAGTCAGGAACAAGACAAGGGTGCCCACTTTCACCATTACTATTCAACATAGTTTTGAAAGTTTTGGCTACAGCAATCAGAGCAGAAAAAGAAATAAAAGGAATCCAAATTGGAAAAGAAGAAGTAAAACTCTCACTATTTGCAGATGACATGATCCTCTACATAGAAAACCCTAAAGACTCCACCAGAAAATTACTAGAACTAATCAATGATTATAGTAAAGTTGCAGGATATAAAATCAACACACAGAAATCCCTTGCATTCCTATACACTAATAATGAGAAAACAGAAAGAGAAATTAAGGAAACAATTCCATTCACCATTGCAACGAAAAGAATAAAATACTTAGGAATATATCTACCTAAAGAAACTAAAGACCTATATATAGAAAACTATAAAACACTGGTGAAAGAAATCAAAGAGGACACTAATAGATGGAGAAATATACCATGTTCATGGATTGGAAGAATCAATATAGTGAAAATGAGTATACTACCCAAAGCAATTTATAGATTCAATGCAATCCCTATCAAGCTACCAACAGTATTCTTCACAGAGCTAGAACAAATAATTTCACAATTTGTATGGAAATACAAAAAACCTCGAATAGCCAAAGCGATTTTGAGAAAGAAAAATGGAACTGGAGGAATCAACCTCCCTGACTTCAGGCTCTACTACAAAGCCACAGTTATCAAGACAGTATGGTACTGGCACAAAGACAGAAATATAGATCAATGGAACAAAATAGAAAGCCCAGAGATAAATCCACACACATATGGACACCTTATCTTTGACAAAGGAGGCAAGAATATACAGTGGATTAAAGACAATCTCTTTAACAAGTGGTGCTGGGAAATCTGGTCAACCACTTGTAAAAGAATGAAACTAGACCACTTTCTAACACCATATACAAAAATAAACTCAAAATGGATTAAAGATCTCAACATAAGACCAGAAACTATAAAACTCCTAGAGGAGAACATAGGCAAAACACTCTCTGACATACATCACAGCAGGATCCTCTATGACCCACCTCCCAGAATACTGGAAATAAAAGCAAAAATAAACAAATGGGACCTAATTAAACTTAAAAGCTTCTGCACATCAAAGGAAACTATTAGCAAGGTGAAAAGACAGCCTTCAGAATGGGAGAAAATAATAGCAAATGAAGCAACCGACAAACAACTAATCTCAAAAATATACAAGCAACTCCTACAGCTCAACTCCAGAAAAATAAATGATCCAATCAAAAAATGGGCCAAAGATCTAAATAGACATTTCTCCAAAGAAGACATACAGATGGCTAACAAACACATGAAAAGATGCTCAACATCACTCATTATCAGAGAAATGCAAATCAAAACCACTATGAGGTACCATTTCACACCAGTCAGAATGGCTGCGATCCAAAAGTCTACAAATAATAAATGCTGGAGAGGGTGTGGAGAAAAAGGAACCCTCTTACACTGTTGGTGGGAATGCAAACTAGTACAGCCACTATGGAGAACAGTGTGGAGATTCCTTAAAAAACTGGAAATAGAACTGCCTTATGATCCAGCAATCCCACTGCTGGGCATACACACTGAGGAAACCAGAAGGGAAAGAGACACGTGTACCCCAATGTTCATCGCAGCACTGTTTGTAATAGCCAGGACATGGAAGCAACCTAGATGTCCATCAGCAGATGAATGGATAAGAAAGCAGTGGTACATATACACAATGGAGTATTACTCAGCCATTAAAAAGAATACATTTGAATCAGTTCTAATGAGGTGGATGAAACTGGAGCCTATTATACAGAGTGAAGTAAGCCAGAAGGAAAAACATCAATACAGTATACTAACGCATATATATGGAATTTAGAAAGATGGTAACAATAACCCTGTATACGAGACAGCAAAAGAGACACTGATGTATAGAACAGTCTTATGGACTCTGTGGGAGAGGGAGAGGGTGGGAAGATTTGGGAGAATGGCATTGAAACATGTGAAATGTCATGTATGAAACGAGATGCCAGTCCAGGTTCAGTGCACGATGCTGGATGCTTGGGGCTGGTGCGCTGGGATGGCCCAGGGGGATGGTATGGGGAGGGGGGAGGGAGGAGGGTTCAGGATGGGGAGCACGTGTATACCTGAAATTTAAAAAAAAAAAACCAAAAAAAAAAAAAAGAATGTATTATAATGGACAATCTCAGATAATTTTAGTGGAAGGATTCATTGGTATGGCACTAAAAAAAAGATGCTTGCTATAGTAAAATTGAAAATAAACATGTTTTATGATCCAGAAGTTCCCCTCTCTGTATATAACCTAGAAAATATTTTGGAGATAGGTGCTAAGATATCTTTATAAGAATGTATATGTCCAAATTTTTAGTCTCTGCTCCAAATTAAAACAACTCAAAAGTCAACTAGTTTAGCTTTACCTGTTTCTGAACTTTACATAAGTGGAATTGTACTCTATGCATTATTTTTTGCCCAACTTCTTTGTCCATTTCTATGTGTGGATGGACATCAGTTCAGTTCAGTTCAGTCGCTCAATTGTGTCCGACTCTTTTCGACCCCATGAATCGCAGCATGCCAGGCCTCCCTGTCCATCACCAACTCCCGGAGTTCACTCAGACTCATGTCTATCGAGTCGGTGATGCCATCCAGCCGTCTCATCCTCTGTCGTCCCCTTCTCCTCCTTTTCCCAATCCCTCCCAGCATCAGGGTCTTTTCCAATGAGTCAACTCTTTGCATGAGGTGGCCAAAGTACTGGAGTTTCAGCTTTAGCATCATTCCTTCCAAAGAAATCCCAGGGCTGATCTTCTTCAGAATGGACTGGTTGGATCTCCTTGCAGTCCAAGGGACTCTCAAGAGTTTCCTCAACACCACAGTTCAAAAGCATCAATTCTTCGCTGCTCAGCTTTCTTCACAGTCCAACTCTCACATCCATACATGACCACAGGAAAAACCATAGCTTTGACTAGATGGACCTTTATTGGCAAAGTAATGTCTCTGCTTTTCAATATGCTATTTAGGTTGGTCATAACTTTTCTTCCAAGGAGTAAGCATCTTTTAATTTCATGGCTGCAGTCACCATCTGCAATGATTTTGGAGCCCCCCAAAATAAAGTCTGACACTGTTTCCACTGTTTCCCCATCTATTTCCCATGGATGGGCATGCATACATATATAGTGGCATATTTATGAAATAGAGTGCTAAGCAATGATGCAAGCCAAAAAAAAAAAAAAGGAAGCTTTACATAACAAATTGTATCACACAGAGATGGACAAAGAAGCTAGGCAAAATAATGCATAGAGTACGATTTCACTTATATAAATAAAATTCAGAAACAGGCAACCCTAAACATGTTGATTAGGGATGCATGTGTAGGGAGCAAAACTATAAAGAAAAGCAGGAAAATGTTTATGAGAAAATTTTAAAGAGTAGTCATCTTTAAGAGTAGTTGGCAGGGAGGGATTGTGCTTGTGAAGAGGTCCCTGTGTTGGATGCTGTCAATATTTTATTACCAATTTGGGTGGTGATTTGGGTTTAAAATTATTTTTAATTTTTAAATTGTACTTATAAGTTTTACCTTCTATTCTGAATGTAATGTTATTGTTGTTCAGTTACTAAGTCAGGTCTGACTCTCTGCAACCCCAAGAACTGCAGCATGCAGACTCCTCTGTCCTCAAGCGTCTCCCAGAGTTTGCTCAAATTCATGTCCATAGTGCTGGTGATGCTATCTTACCATCTCATCATCTGCTGCCCCTTCTCCTTTTGCCTTCACTCTTCTGTGTGTATATCATAACAAAAACTAAAACAGAAAAAAGTAATTGGAGATGTAAGCCAGCATAGTGGTAGGAACAGAAGTCTCATTTTGTGGGTAAAGAGGAAATGTACTACGAGTCAGTAGAAGACACCGCTCATAGGCAGCCAGGCCAGTGGAATACATCTGGATAAGAGTAAACAGACAAACCTGAAGCAAAGCACCTGAAGCAATTAAAAAAAAAAAATACATTCTCTAACATAGTAGCAGCTGGGTAACTTGATGTCAGCTCCTTATGGCAGGAATCATTTCTTATCTCTTCAATTTTGTTCCTGCATTCTTGCATGTGTAGTTTCTGTCATTCCCAGGGTTGAAGATGGCTGAAATGTTTACAAGGATCATGCTTGACGTCCTCTCTCCTTTTTGATTTATAACCATCCAGGAAGACTTCTCTTATACTGTCCCACACAATGACTTGGCTAGTTCAACAACACATGCCTATTTGTGAACCCATTTTTACCAGATAGGAATGGGATTAGTTCTTTCTAATTGAAAGCATGTTGGTGAATGTCACCATAACTGCTATGGAGAACTGGGGAGGGTCTGAGATGTTGCTTACAAGCTATTAAGTTAACTTGACACAGTTTATGGGTGTTGGAGCTGACATTAGGTCAGTGAGGTCACCTATTAGACCAGTGAAGAAGGACAGTTTCTGCCTCACATTCTGTGTGTCAGCCATTTGCATAGGTTTCCTGAGGCCTGCCTCCCAAAGGGCAGCAAAAGTGCCAGGTGACACCTGCACACACTTAGGCACATTACAGTAGAGGGATGCTGACTTTAGGGAGCTTGAATATTTCATAATGACCTGTAAGCCTTCCCTTACTCACTTCCAAAGCTCTTTACCACATGAACATCCTTGAAATTATATCCTGGAATAAAGAGTAGCTCATGTTTTTGCTTAAAGGAAGTACAGAAATGAGGGAGACATAGACAATTGTCTCCTAACAATTACTGCAACTTTTCTATCTTAAAACTGTCAATGGGTAGAATGAGGGCAGGCCCTTGGAGACTTGGACCATATTCTACTTGCACATATTTCAGCCAAGTACTAAGAATTAGAAGTAACAATTAATCATAAAGATATTTCTTGAGTTCAGGCATGTTTAGATCAATAATTGTTTCAATCATTTGTCTCTTATATGTGTTGCTGTTTCTACAGTGAGCATTTCCTTTGTGAAAACTTTTTAAAACATCAGTTCCATCAGTCTATTTGAATAATCAAGTATCAATATAGTAGTAGTAGTTTTTATTTTATTTTTTTTAGTAGTTTAGTCACTAAGTCATGTCTGACTCTTGCAACCCCACAGACTGTAGCCTGCCAGGCTCTTCTGTCCATGGGATTCTCTAGGCAAGAATACTGGAGTGGATTGCCATTTCCTTCTCCAGGGAATCTTCCCAACCCAGGAATTGAACCGGGGTCTCCTTCACTGCAGGCAGATTCTTTACCAACTGCGCTATGAGGGAAGCCCATAACATCGTGTTAATTATTGTAACTTTATGATGAATCTCAATATCTGGTACCACAAGTTCTTCCACTTTATTCTCTTTTATTCAAGAGCACCTGTATATTCTTATCTATTTTACTTCTGTGTAAATTATAGAAAGTATTTTTGTGATGCTGTTTGTATTCTATTGAAACACCAGATCAGTTGCAGAAAATTGACATCGCTACAATATTGGCTCTCCCAATCCAAGTATGGAGATGGTGAAGGACACGGAAGCCTGGCATGCTGCAGTTCACGGGATCACAAGGGCAGGTTGGAAACACCTGATTCGGTGTAGAGGTAGGCTCTTTCTCTCAACAAAGCAAAGATGTCACTCTTTCAAGAGCATATGCTTAAAGGAATCTGGAGGAAATCTACAGTCATCAGAATTCAGAAGCCTAGATATTTCCAAAATGCATATTTACAGATTTAAAGTTTAAAAAGAAATGTTAATGCCTTATTGTCCCAAGAGATATCTTGTCCTGAGAGAGTACATTTTTTGAGGAGAAAGCTAAATCTAGAAAGGAATAGTCCAGTGAATTAGAATATGCAAATGCTCACTGTAGAAATAGCAAAAGACAAGGCACAGATGATTGAAGCAGTTACTGACCTAAACATTCCTGAACTCAAGAAATATCTTCATGATTATTTGTTACTTCTAATTCTTAGTACTTAGTTGAAATGTGTGCAAGTTGAATATGGTGCAAGTCTCCAAGGGCCCTTGTTCCTCATCTGTAAAATGAAAATGTGGAATAAGTAATTTCCAAGGCAAGGCACTGGTACCCCACTCCAGTATTCTTGCCTGGAGAATCCCATGGATGGAGGAGCCTGGTGGGCTGCAGTCCATGGGGTCGCTAGGAGTCGGACACGACTGAGAGACTTCACTTTCACTTTTCACTTTCATGCATTGGAGAAGGAAATGGCAACCCACTCCAGTGTTCTTGCCTGGAGAATCCCAGGTACGGGGGAATCTGGTGGGCTGCCATCTCTGGGGTTGCACAGAATTGGACACGACTGAAGTGACTTAGAAGAAGAAGAAGGCTCCAACAGATCTGAACTGATATGGCTATCTTTATTCATTGAAACTTCTCATTTCCAACACTAACCACTCCATCATTTTAATTTACAATATATATAGCCTCATCTGGCATTTATGAAACTGTATAAAGTGAAAGCATTTTGAAGGTTCCAACTCTACAATGAGGTAGACATAAGTGGTCACTACAATTCAATGAAAAAAAACAGTACGCAGAGGGATCAAGTCAGAAAAGGCAATGGCACCCCACTCCAGTACTCTTGCCTGGAAAATCCCATGGACGAAGGAGCCTAGTATGCTGCAGTCCATGGGGTCGCTCAGAGTCAGACACGACTGAGTGACTTCCCTTTCACTTTTCACTTTTATGCACTGGAGAAGGAAATGGCAACCCACTCCAGTGTTCTTGCCTGGAGAATCCCAGGGATGGGGGAGCCTGCTGGGCTGCCGTCTATGGGGTCACACAAAGTCGGACACAACTGAAGTGACTTAGCCGCAGCAGCAGCAACAGAGGGATCAAGTAAATTGCCTATGGCAAACATATTTTAGACCAAACATACATTTGGTAAGTAGCTGACACAGTCGTCAGATGTTCTGAGTTTGAATCCTGGGACTTGGTACCCTCCTATGTAATTGTTATCAGAGAATCCTCAAATTTCCTTCCTGCATATCGGAAAACAGTCACCAAGAAAGTCATATCCTGGGTGACCGTGATGGTGTGAGACATTCCAGAGAATGAGAATCCAGGTGATTTCAGGAATGACAATAATTATGAAATTAAGTGGAAACATTTTTTTACTCTGGTTACTCAGTTTCATCAAGGCTTCTGGGAACCTCCCACAGATTGCCTCTCTCCATCTGGAAGACTAACTGTAAATGAAATCCAATGAGTAAACTGTATTATTCTTGTGTCTTCTATGATAGCTCTTCTTTAATTTATGATTATCCATGTAAAGTCTATCTCTATTTGAACTTTTCTGCATTAATTTGCTCCTATATGAGAATGTGCAAGGGCTCTCTCTCTCTCTCCCACACACACACACACATTATGAGGAAAAGGGAAACTTTCATTTGATTCTTAACTGGAAGAGTCATTAGAGATGATCATATTGAGTTATTATTATTTGTTTGTGTCTGTCTCCCCTACCAGATGTCACAGTCCTTGAAGCTGGGATCATGTCATCTATCTCTATAAGATCAACTCTCAGCATGTGACTTGGCATTTGGCAGGTTCCAATAAATGGTAATTAAATAACATAACACAGAAATTATCCAGTCCAATCTTATTTTTATAGATGAAATACATGTGACTCAAAAAAATGACAAGTCTAGCTTAGACAACTAATTAGTTACAAAATCACATACAAAATATAACTTTTGACTATTATAGCACACTTTCTAAGAGTCATGGCGGGCACTTTGTTATTTTCAAATTATATGAGAAGTGTTTACTTTTAAAACACCATCTCCTATGAGGATGAGGGTAACTGTACACAATTAAATTAAAGTGTGAGAAACACTGGATGCCCTTAGACTGGAACAAAATCACCACTTCACTTAAGATTAGATGCAGTGAGTGGGATGGGACACGTCTGATTATACACTGCTGTTTACCTTACACTGAATTTGCAAGGAAGCAGCAGCCCCAATGTTGCTTTGAAACAGGTACATAGTACATGACTACATCCAGGAAAAATAAAATCCCTACTCAGCAAAGCTCAACTATAAGAGAAATACACTAGCAGGAAAGATTTAAGTAAAAGAAAAATGTAAGAGAATTCACACTTGAAGATAAAGTGGAAAATAAGTTTGATTTGAATGAAAATCATTGGAGCATATTGAGGAATTGAACAATGCAAATTAGAAATATGACATTGCATTTCAAAAGAACATTTCCTTGCAGATGTTACAACTGAAACTCAGCCTGTCTTCTCCATGTCAGATAGTTTGCAGAATTATTAAGAGTTGGATAAAAATCTGTAGGATGAGATTTCAGAATCTATTCTCAAGTCTATACTGCAGAGCCAGACTGCTAAAGAAGCTGCTTCTCCTGCCCTCATCAGGAAGCTGTTTGCCAAATCAGGAAACACTCACTACATATGTGGACATAGGACTTCCTCAATCTGAGCTGCTAAATTAGCTACAGTTACTGGTTCTAGAATAGTGTCATCATGCTCTGATCAAGAAAACTTATGTGCAAAATTGGAAGCCACCATTGTAACTTCAGGGTCCTCCATTATGCTACCTTTTCTACTATCAAGAAGTCATTTTCTGCTAAGTCACCAACCCTGAGAGACAGAGTTTGGCACCACAGCCATGCCCCATTTGCTATAATCCACATTGATCAAATACATGCCCGGTATCCCATTTATTTCAGCTCAAATTTCAAGTCTCCTGTGATTACATATGATATGGAACATGGATCAAACTTGGATCACCAGCTGCAAATGAATTGGAAATATTTTGTTTTAGCTTTCTGCTCTCCACAGGAAAGATACAACACATGAGAACAAAATCAGATAGATATTCTAAACCCAGCCTCCATAACTGCATTAGACTTCACTTATCTCCAATTTAAAACTTTTTTTTTTTTATACAAAGAATTTGGTCCATCTTTATGCATAGTCCCAAAGTCTAGAACATTCCTACTGTAAATAAGTGCTTGCTAAATATCTATTCATGTTTTTAAAAAAGGAAAATTGTGTTAGACAGACTGGCTTGAAACTCAAGATTTTAAAAGTACTACTCTATACTTGGTGGAAAGTATTCTCACTTCCATCATTAACTCCTTTGATGTATACACATACACACACCACAAGGCCTGTGGAGTAGGAAGGACAACTATTAACAACCTTCCTTTAAGGAAGAGGAATTTGAAGTTTGGGAAAATTAAGCTATAGTGTTACCTTTTGCTAAGTCACCTCAGTTGTGCTTGACTCTGTGTGACCCCTTGGATTGCAGACTTCCAGGCTCCTCTGTCCATGGGATTCTCCGTACCCCAATGTTCATCGCAGCACTGTTTATAATAGCCAGGACATGGAAGCAACCTAGATGCCCATCAGCAGGTGAATGGATAAGAAAGCTGTGGTACATATACACAATGGAGTATTACTCAGCCATCAAAAAGAATACATTTGAATCAGTTCTAATGAGGTGGATGAAACTGGAACCTATTATACAGAGTGAAGTAAGCCAGAAGGAAAAACACCAATACAGTATACTAACACATATATATGGAATTTAGAAAGATGGTAACAATAACCCTGTGTACGAGACAGCAAAAGAGACACTGATGTATAGATCAGTCTTATGGACTCTGTGGGAAAGGGAGGGGGAAAGGGAGAGGGTGGGGAGATTTGGGAGAATGGCATTGAAACATGTATAATATCATGTATGAAACGAGTAGCCAGTCCAGGTTCGATGCACGATACTGGATGCTTGGGGCTGGTGCACTGGGACCACCCAGAGGGAAGGTATGGGGAGGGAGGAAGGAGGAGGGTTCAGGATGGGGAGCACGGGTATACCTGTGGCGGATTCATTTTGATGTTTGGCAAAACTAATACAATATTGTAAAGTTTAAAAATAAAATAAAATTTAAAAAAGAAAAAAAAAATACTGGAGTGGACTGCTGCATCTTCCTCCAAGGGATTTTCCTGACCCAGGGATCAAACTTAAACTCATTTAAAAATAAATGGTTCTGGAATAGCATTGAAACATGTATATTATCAAATGTGAAATAGATTGCCAGTCCAGGCTGAATGCATGAGACAGGGTGCTCAGGGCTGGTGCACTGGGATGACCCTGAGGGATGGGATGGGGAGGGAGTTGGGAGGGGTGTTCAGGATGGGGGGACACATGTACACCCATGGCTGACTCATGTCAATGTATGGCAAAAATCACTACCATATTGTAAAGTAATTAGCCTCCAATTAAAATTAATTAATTAATAAATAATTTAAAAAAATAAATAAATGGTTCTCTAGGTTCTTTAGGATCAGAAATTGCATGTAGTTCTACCACTAACTAGTTATCTGACTTTGGAGCTGTCAGGTAGTTAGAATAGGGAAAAGGAGTCCAAAATGGTGGTGGCTAAAAGACAAGGAAGAGAAAAGCCCGCGAAAGTAGAACAGAAGAAGGTCGAAGGAAGGCGGAGTGAGGACTTCAGGTAGAACAGCACTCCTGACAAAGCCCAATTTGCATAGGGCAGGCCCAGGGGCAAGAAAAAAACATATAAAAAGAGGAGCCATTCTCTCTCTCTCTCTCTCTCTCTCTCTCTCTCTCTCTCTCTCTCTCTCTCGGTGAGTACACTCTTTCTCTCTGTCTCTAACCCCGTCCCCCACCCCGCATGCGCGTTAGCACACTCCTCTCCTCTCTTCTCTTCTTTGAGGATGGATTCTCTTGCTATCTTCTAAATAAAATAGAGCTGTAACACTGATTTGTCTAAGAGCTATGACACGGTCTGTTCAAGACCCGAGAGCTGTGACGCGCTGAGGGCTTTAATGTCTGTCACTTCAAGTCATTGTTGTGAGGAGATAAGAACCGAGAAGCATACACTCGCCTGACAGAGCAATTTTCAGACCAGACAGTTTCCTTTCCTTGTCTGTATATGATAACTAACTGTGATGATTAAAAAAGAAATGCACAGCATATGCTTAATAAATGGTAGATATCATATCCTCCAGTTATGTCATAAGTATTGTGTGAAGATTTCATCAATAATATTTGCAAGAATCCCTTAGGTTCATCAGAAGAAAGGTGTCATTATTTAATTAAAAATTTTTTTATTGGAGTCTGGTTGATTTACAATGTATTAGTTTCAGGATTACGGGAAAGTGATTCCGTTATACATACATATATATAAAATAATATTCAGATTATTTTTTACTATAAATTATTACAACTAGTCATTTTTTTTCAAGCAGCAGTATTATTTGTGATGAAATTCTCACAAGTACCTCCTGTTGGGACAGTTGTTTTTATTGAAGATAAGTACATTGTGGGGGTGAAAATTGTGAAGGTGAAAGAAAAGGATTACTGGTGGCCTAGATGATGAGGCTACATATTTGCATAAGAAAAGCTGAAATCAATTGAAAAGTTAAAGCAAATCCTTAAGAAAGAAAAGTGAAGTTGTTACAATAGCAATGGACTTACTGCTTCCATAATGCAGTTCCACAACGCAACTCTATTAGCAAATAAGCAAAGAGGACAATGCGGTCTGCTAACATGTCCTTCATAGTATTAGACTGCTCAATGTGACCAACTTACGCAGGATAAGGAAATAATGTTCTGAATACCTCCCCTTCCTACTTCCCAATTTGGGATAAAAGTCATAGGACACATCCTGGTTTCCTCTGGTTTCTCTGCTTGCCAGATACGTGAGTTTAGCCAATTTTACAAATATTTCTGAAACCATATGCTCATTTGTAAAATAGGGGATAGAACTAGTACTTCAAATTTAGAGGCCAGTTCTGAGAACTAAGGGCAACAAGGTATACAAAAGCATGCAGTATGATACATCGTGTACAACTATTTCTCCAAAAATATTTCCTAAAAGTCGTATGGCTGTCTGTCCCTGAATTTTAAAGCAATTGCCAGATATTTGGATATCATAGATCTTGTTCACTTTTTAATATAAATATAAAAATATATTTATAGTCATTTGATTTGTATCAGATATTAATAAAGATGTATTTTTAAAATAAAATTAGTCATATTATGTGCTTAGTTACTCAGTCATGTCCAGCTCTTTGTGACCGCATGGACTGGAGCCCACCAGGCTTCTCTGTCCATGGGGATTCTCCAGGCAAAAATACTAGAGTGGATTGCCATGCAAGCCTCCAGAGGATCTTCCCAACCCAGGGATCTAACCCAGGGATTACATTGCAGGTGGTTTCTTTATCATCTGAGCCAGCAGGGAAGCTCCTTATGTTAGAGGAAGCACACTGACTGAAACCGCCCACCCTGGCCAGGCACCACAGTAACCATTTGCATGAGTTGTTTTATGACAGGAGGTCCTGGTAAGGAACACAGGGCAATAAGCCACCACCAACCAGAAGAGTGCAGGACAGGTCAAAAGGAGACCCCACATGTCCGACCACCTCCCAGAATCCTTCTCTCTGGCATCCATCCTGGCTGAATAAGGTGTGTACCACCAGGAAGGACTCTGAGTCAGGATGATTGGCTAAAGACAACCCAGAAACTAATCCCATGACCATAAAACCCGAGACTTCGAGTAATGTGGCAGAGCTGTTCTCCGGGGTTCCCTTACCCTACTGCTCTCCACCCGGATGCCCTTTCCCAATAAAATCACTTGCTTTGTCAGCACATGTGTCTCCTTGGACAATTCATTTCTGAGTGTTACACAAGAGCCCAGTTTTGTGCCCTGGAAGGGGTCCCCTTTCCTGCAACACTTACAACAAACTATAAGATGTTATAATAATCTCTTTATGCATTATATTATTAGTTGATTAATGACTATAATATATAATATTTATATATTAAATATATATTAACATTTTGATATCAAAATTATAGGAGATTAAAACTTATTTAAAGTTATAAAACTTTTAAAAAATAAGTTGAAATGAATGTTTTAGTACAAAATTTAATGAAAATAAATGGAAAATTATGCAAAGATGACTAATGAGCTAAGCCAACTCCTTGGCTTTTAGTAAATGTCATAGAAAGCAGACAATTTACTCCCAGATGCTAGGATCTCTGTTACCTAATTTTTGGAATAATGAATTTCTAAAATAAGGAAAAGACAAATATCTAAGAAGTAAACTGTAAAATGATCAGTACAATTAAGCTGAATAACTAATCATGGATTATCAAAGACCAAACTTTATTTCATTTGTACAAACTTTCTGCAGCAGTAGCTATAGTGTAGGATAAGTGAAATTATTTGGAGCCCTGTGTAATCTAGAGTAACTGACAAACCCTGACTTGGCTTTTTTGTTTCTTTGGGCTTTTTTTTTAATCTCAATTTTTTGTTTTTGATGTGGTATGTTTTGTTTTATGGGTAAGATAGCGATAGTTATACCAACCATACAAAGTTTTTATTGAGCTTGAAATAATGTGTGTGAATAAGGCTTGTAATCTGTAAAATAGAATACAAAAACAATTGTCTTTCCCTCACTGTAACTTGAATGGTTTCACATCCATGAAGCGTCATATCATTAGAGTTTGACCTGTTTTCTCATTCATTGTAAACACTCACCAAACATGCATGAAATGAGAACACTAAATGGAGTCCAAGTTCATTATATTGAGTAATGTTATCTCAAGATTTGGCTGGATGGATCACAAGCTGGAATCAAGATTGCCCTGAATAATATCAACAACCTCAGATATGCAAATTATACCATTCTACTGGCAGAAAGAGGAGAGAAACTAAAGGGCCTCTTGGTAAGTGTGAGAAAGAAGAGTGAAAAAGCCAGTTTAAAACCCAGTATACAAGAAACTAAGATCATGGCATCTGGTCCCATTACTTCATGGCAAATAGATGGGGGAAAGGTAGAAACAATGACAGATTTTATTTTCTTGGGCTCCAAAATCACCGTGGATGATGCCTGCAGCCATGAAATTAAAAGATACTTGCTCCTTGGAAGAAAAGCTATGACAAACTTAGGCAGTGTATTAAAAAGCAGAGACATCACTTTGCTGACAAAGGTCTGTATAGTCAAAGCTATGGTTTTTCCAGTAGTCATGTATGGATGTGAGAGCTGGACCATAAAGAAGGATGAGTGCTGAAGAACTGATGCTTTTGAACTGTGGTCCTGGAGAAGACTCTTGAGAATCCCTTGGACTGCAAGGAGATCAAACGAGTCCATCCTAAAGAAAACCAGTCCTGAATATTCAAAGAAGGACTGATGCTGAATCTGAAGCTCCAATATTTTGGCCACCTGATGTGAAGAACTGACATTGGAAAAGATCCTCATGCTTGGAAAGATTGAAGGCAGGAGGAGAAGGGGACAGCAGAGGGTGAGATGGTTATATAGCATCACTTGCTAGATGCAGATAGTGAAGGACAGGGAAGCCTGGCATGCTGCAGTTCATGGGGTTGCAAAGAGTCAGACATGACTTAGCGACTGAATAACAACTTCAAAATCATCCTTGCAACTTCAATTATGTATTCCTTAGCGACTCTACTTGAACTAAATACAAAGAAGAAAAAAAATTTCAAAGTCCAATTTTCTCCCACTTCCCTTCCTGAAACCCTCCCTGACCAACCCCACTAGAAACACTATCTTTCTGTTTTGAAGATGCTGACACTTCCTGCTTATATAATTCCTTTAATAACTGCTTATTCATCATTTTATGTGTACATATTTCATTTACTTAACTAGATTATAAATCTCTGGGGTTAGTCAAGTGTGTTTGCATCCTCCATAGGGCTTTCCTTGCCCACATTTATTAAATGAAATGAAGTTTGTGACACTAAAGATCTTAGGCTTGTCCCCTTCTCAATTTGAATCAATAGAGACAAGGCACCAAAACCCAATAATCCTTGTCTTTGTAGTGGAGGACTAATCCTCTTGTATTCCCAAGTGGCATAGTGGTAAAGAATCTGTATGCCAATGCTGGAGAGGAGACATAAGAGATGGGTGTTTGATCCCTGGATTGGAAATATCTTCTGGAGGAGGAAATGGCAACCCACTCCAGTATCTTTTCCTGGGAAATTCTGTGGAGAGAGGAACCTGGGGGGCTAGAGTCCATGGGGTTGTAAAGAGTTGGATACAACTGAGGATGCAGGCAACCCTGTCAGTTCACTAGTTGCTAGCCTCCTCAACTAGTTCTTTTTAATTACTAAGTTTCAGTTCTTCAGCCTAGTCCACCCAATAGAATCCTCTACCCCCCTTTCAGTTATATTCTCTTCTAGTGAGGAAAGATTCTTTTACTGAGAAGGAGATTAAGTTGATCTACATAATAAACAGCCTAAGAAAATGGTATTATACTAGTTGCAAGATTAAGCAAAGTGGCTAAAATTATGTTGAGTGTTGCTCTGGTTTGCTTGTTTGGGGTTCATCTAAACTCCATATATGGATAAAAGCAAAAAATGAAACACCTTTAATTGTTTTCACCTGTTGAACTCTGCTAGTTGAACTTGACAAATCTTATGTTCTGATCCACATGGGTCTCTGTGTGCTTTAGAACTGTAATTAAAGGGGTGAGTGAAACTGAGGATCAATTAAAGTCTGAGAGTCTCAGGGTAGTTTGTTTAATAAGCAAGAATTTTGGCAACAGTAGTCTGTGGGCTCTCATGAGCCCAGAGAACTGGCAGTTGCAGTTTCAGTTCTTTCCTTTTTCACTCTTCCTGAGCTTTCCAAACCTCTCGTGGATATGTTGGTTAAATCTGAGAAAACAGATTAAGTGCCATATCTCACAAAGTGAAAAGAGAATTCACTCTAAGAAAATCAACATGAATACACACAACAGAAGAAAAGATTGTGTACTAGGTATTTATCCTGATGTTGTATGTGCTAACCAAGAAATAGACCCTAATGTACAACAGAATATAACTACAAATTTTGTTGTAGATTTACAATGTAGTGCTATGTGCAATAAGTAATTATGCTATGTAAGAAAATTTACTAGCATGAAAAAATATTTTAACATATTTAGATAAAAACTCATCAATTGTTTATCAAATGATCCATTAAATGTTTTGTATACAGACATATGTGTGTATATATATACACATGTATATATGTACATATATGTATACATAAACAAGTTTGTTTATATATATGCATACATATATATGTATATTTATGATCACATATTGTTGTTTAGTTGCTAAGTCATGTCTGACTCTTTGCAACCCATGGACTGTAGCCCGCCAGGCTCCTCTGTCCTTGGGATTTCCCAGGTAAGAATACTGGAGTGGGTTGCCATTTCCTTCTCTACGGAATCTTCCCAACCCAGGGATCAAACCTGTGTATCCTGCTTGGCAGATACATTCTTTACCACTGAGCCACCTGGGAAGGCCATGGGTACATACGCATGCCTATATAATAAAATTTCCAAATTTTCTACAACTTGCACATTACTTTGTGTCCAGGAAAAAAAAAAAAATCTTAGAAGGGAGGAGAATACATTGCATACTTATTTCTAAAGATCTAATGTTGAGAACTCAGTATTGAAGAAAAGTATACCTTAATCAAAATTCCATAGACTCTCTGTTAATATCTGATTTACCCCCACCCCACCCCCCCCCCACCAAGAGAAAAAACCCTTGCCTAGGGCCAGGAGAAAGCGGAGAGGCCAGAGAGGGGAGGAGGAAGCTGCAGAGTGCTCATGTGTCCTGGTAAATGGAATCTGCCTGAGCATGCTGTGCTTAAGCTGCCAAACATCTCTCAAAGAAATATTGAGGAGCTGCTGCAACGGCTGATGAAATCAACCTGACCTATTCTTTTTGTCTGCCTGCCTCCTCCGCCTCCAGTACATTGTGCAAGAGAAAGTTTAAACCATCTTCCTGTCAGGTGGAACGAGAGGATAAGCACCAGGTGGCCATGCTCCTGGTCCTGGGGCTTGGGCAGCAGCTGCTGGGTAGAGGGCCAGGCCCTGCTCGGGGGCACATGCTGTCCCTGCACTGAGGGCTGGCTGGGCACAGTGCACTCACTTCCTGTGCCAAAGCCAGACTTTTGTGTTTGAGGAGCCAGATTCCTATTCTGTGGGGTTGAATGACTGTTAGGAATGCAAGGAACAAATTAATTATTTTGCAAAAGGAATTTTACCTGGCAAGTACAAGTCAGAAACTCTGTAGTGACTATAATGAAAGCTGGGACCTGTGGAAGAGCTATGGAATAGAAGAAGGTTACATCAATTCAATTGACCATGGATTGGGTATTTAATATGGCGAAGCACCTTCTAGGTATTATGAGACAAACAGGGACTCTGTCCTGCAGGACTTTCCAGTTTCTGCCTGGGAGACAGACATATAAACAGTTCATTGTTGTTGCTGTTAGTGAGTCGCTAAGTCATGTCTGGCTCTTTGTGACCCCATGGACTGCAGCACACCAGGCCTCCCTGTCCCTCACTCTCTCCTGGAGTTTGCCCAAGTTCATGTCCATTGAATTGATGATGCTACCCAACCACCTCATCCTCTGCCATCTCCTCTCTTTTTGCCTTTGATCTTTCCCAGCATTGGGGTCTTTTCCAATGAGTCAGCTATTTGCATCAGGTGGCCAAAATATTGTCACTTCAGCGTTAGCATCAGTCCTTCCAAAGTGTATTCAGGGTTGATTTCCTTTAGGATTGAATGGTTTGAATGGTTTGATCTCCTTGTCATCCAAGGAACTCTCCAGAATCTTCTCCAGCACCACAGCTCATATGATTTGACAATGGTGAAGGGAAACCCTGCCATGAGTTTTAGGAATCCAGCTGGTCACCTGTTTCTCTAAGATCAATACAACTTAAATATAGACACTTGGTCTTATGCCTTCTTGTGTAGTAAGGCTGGTAAAAAGAATAATAGTAGATATAGGATGCCATAGATTCCTGGAGAAGTGGTCCTAATACTGGTTTAGCAACTGACTGAAATTTGTGGTTTAGGGAGAGCTACTACCTTGCACTGAATTTCAGTTTTTTCTCCAACTCCATTTGGTTCTCATATTTTCTTTTGGTCCTAAAAACAGAATATCTGTGGAAGTCAGTGAAGTGTAGCCATGTTAACAACTGAATCCTCCCAGCTGAAATCACAGAATAAATCATAGGTAAAAGACCATTATGGCCCTTGATTTCTTTCTTCTCTTTCTTGAACCTTATCTTTTTTATTCCTCACTGTAACCCCGTTCAAATCTGAGCTGTAATGAGTTTTTTTTCTATGTCATGTTCTCCAATGATGTTCACTAACATGCAGCCTGAAATAATAAAAATGATTCTGGAAGTGTACTCCCACAAGTAAACCAGAAAGTCAGAAGTTGGCTTGACAAAGCTTTCTCTCCCTTGACTTTCTACCCAGTTTCTTTCTGCTTGACTATGTGCTATCCATGTTGGTCTGCTTCTAGTCCAGCCCAACTCACTCTTGCTCACTAAGAGCATGCTGGTGAGTAAAGTATAGACCTGGTTTTTGGATTATTGATAGTCTAGCAGAAGAGCAATGACAAATAAGTTCACAAACAACCAAGTAATAAAGCAGAATAAGATCAGTGCCCTTTCTTTCTAGAAAAAGACAAAACTCTGTGGCGTTCAGAAGCTGAAGAGCACACATTCAACCTGAATAAGGTACTGATGTAGTGGAAAAGGAGCCATTCAAGCTGCACCTTCGTGGACAGAATTGTGTTTTAATAAGAATAGTGTGTAGAAATAAGGTAGGGCAGGCTGAATGACTTAACAATGATACAAAGGTATTTACATGGGGGAGGCATGCGTGAAGAATGGTACACCATTGACTTAGTGGAATAGTTGCTGATGCTAGATTATGGAAGACCTCAGATACCAGTGTTAAAAATATGGCCTATGTGGAAAGAGACAGAATATTTCAGATTAGAAATGTGATGAGATTAGAAACAAATAAACAAAACAAAAGAAACAAAAAACATGCATGTTAGAATAGCTCAGAGTACTTAAAAGAATTAAGTTAAGTATCTCTCTAAGTAAGAAATGATGACAACTATCCCTTATGATTATACAGTGGAAGTGAGAAATAGATTTAAGGGACTAGATCTGATAGATAGAGTGCCTGATGGACTATGGACTGAGGTTCGTGACATTGTACAGTAGACAGGGATCAAGACCATCCGCATGGAAAAGAAATGCAAAAAAGCAAAATGGCTGTCTGGGAAGGCCTTACAAATAGCTATGAAAAGAAGAGAAGCGAAAAGCAAAGGAAAAAAGGAAAGATATAAGCATCTGAATGCAGAGTTCCAAAGAATAGCAAGAGATAAGAAAGCCTTCCTCAGCAATCAATGCAAAGAAATGAAGGAAAAAATGGAATGGGAAAGACTAGAGATCTCTTCAAAAAATTAGAGATACTAAGGGAACATTTCATGCAAAGATGGGCTCGATAAAGGACAGAAATGGCATGGACCTAAAAGAAGCAGAAGATATTAAGAAGAGGTGGCAAGAATACACAGAAGAACTGTAAAAAAAGATCTTCATGACCCAGATAATCATGAAGGTGTGATCACTCAGCTAGAGCCAGAAATCCTGGAATGTGAAGTCACATGAGCCTTAGAAAGCATCACTACGAACAAAGCTAGTGGAGGTGATGGAATTCCAGCTGAGCTATTTCAAACCCTGAAAGATGATGCTGTGAAAGTGCTGCACTCAATACACCAGCAAATTTGGAAAACTCACCAGTGAGCACTACTGGAAAAGGTCAGTTTTCATTCCAATCCCAAAGAAAGGCAATGCCAAAGAATGCTCAAACTACCACACAATTGCACTCATCTCACACACTAGTAAAGTAATGCTCAAAATTCTCCAAGCCAGGTTTCAGCAATACATGAACCGCAAACTTCCAGATGTTCAAGCTGGTTTTAGAAAAGGCAGAGGAACCAGAGATCAAGTTGCCAACATCCGCTGGATCATCGAAAAAGCAAGAGAGTTATAGGAAAACATCTATTTCTGCTTTATTGACTATGCCAAAGACTTTGACTGTGTGGATCACAATAAACTGTGGAAAATTCTGAAAGAGATGGGAATACCAGACCACCTGACCTGCCTCTTGAGAAATTTGTATGCAGGTCAGGAAGCAACAGTTACAACTAGACATGGAACAGCAGACTGGTTCCAAATAGGAAAAGGAGTACATCAAGGCTGTATATTGTCACCCTGCTTATTTAAATTATATGCAGAGTACATCATGAGAAATGCTGGGCTGGAAGAAGCACAAGCTGGAATCAAGATTTCTGGGAGAAATCTCAATAACCTCAGATATGCAGATGACACCACAGAAAGTGAAGAGGAACTAAAAAGCCTCTTGATGAAGGTGAAAGAAGAGAGTGAAAAAGTTGGCTTAAAACTCAACATTCAGAAAATGAAGATCATGGCATCTGGTCCCATCACTTCATGGGAAATATATGGGGAAAAAATGGAAACAGTGTCAGACTTCATTTTCCACAGTTTATTGTGATCCACACATTCAAAGGCTTTGGCATAGTCAATAAAGCAGAAATAGATGTTTTTCCAGAACTCTCTTGCTTTTTTGATGATCCAGTGGATGTTGGCAATTAGATTTCTGGTTCCTCTGCCTTTTCTAAAACCTGCTTGAACATCTGGAAGTTCGCGGTTCATGTATTGCTGAAGCCTGGCTTGGAGAATTTTGAGTATTTCTTTACTAGCGTGTGAGATGAGTGCAGTTGTGTGGTAGTTTGAGCATTCTTTGGCATTGCCTTTCTTTGGGATTGGAATGAAAACTGACCTTTTCCAGTCCTGTGGCCACTGGTGAGTTTTCCAAATTTGCTGGCATATTGAGTGCAGCACTTTCACAGCATCATCTTTCAGGATTTGAAATAGCTCAACTGGAATTCCATCACCTCCACTAGCTTTGTTTGTAGTGATGCTTTTTAAGGCCCACTTGACTTCACATTCCAGGATGTTTGGCTCTAGGTCAGTGATCACACCATCATGATTATCTGGGTCGTGAAGTTCTTTGTATTCTTGCCACCTCTTAATATCTTCTGCTTCTGTTAGGTCCATACCATTTTTGTCCTTTATGGAGCCCATCTTTTCATGAAATGTTCCCTTGGTATCTCTAATTTTTTGAAGAGATCTCTAGTCTTTCCCATTCCATTGTTTTCCTCTATTTCTTTGCATTGATTGCTAAGGAAGGCTTTCTTATCTCTCCTTGCTATTCTTTGGAACTCTGCATTCAGATGCTTAAACTTTTCCTTTTCTCCTTTGCTTTTCGCTTCTCTTCTTTTCACAGCTATTTGTAAACTGAGACAGATAGTGCAGAAGCACGGTGGAGAGGGGCTACCGCACGTCCAAGGTCAGGGGCGGTGACAGAGAGTGCCAGGCTGTGACGGCACAGGAGCGGTGGAGAGGAGCTATCCCACGTCCGAGGTCAGGGCTGGCGGCTGAGATGAGCTACCCCATGTCTGCGGTTAGGGGTGGCAGCCCAGAGGAGTGACCCCACGTCCAATGAGCAATGGCTGCATGGGCACAGGAGGGCCAAGAGGAGCTATTCCACATTCAAGGTCAGGAGGGGTGAGCTCATCCAAGGTAAGGAGCAGCCATGAAGAGATATCCTAAGTCCAAGGTGAGAGAAACCCAAGTAAGACGGTAGGTTTTGCGAGAGGGCATCAGAGGGCAGACACATTGAAACCATACTCACAGAAAACTAGCCAATCTGATCTCATGGACCACAGCCTTGTCTAACTCAATGAAACTAAGCCATGCTGTGTGGGGCAACCCAAGACGGATGGGTCATGGTGGAGAGGTATGACAGAATGTGGTCCACTGGAGAAGGGAATGGCAAACCACTTCAGTATTCTTGCCTTGAGAACCCCATGAACAGTATGAAAAGGCAAAATGATAGGATACTGAAAGAGGAACTCCCCAGGTCGGTAAATGCCCAATATGCTACTGGAGATCAGTGGAGAAATAACTCCAGAAAGAATGAAGGGATGGAGCCAAAGCAAAAAGAATACCCAGCTGTGGATGTAACTGGTGATAGAAGCAAGGTCCAATGTTGTAAAGAGCAATATTGCATAGGAACCTGGAATGTTAGGTCCATGAATCAAGGCAAATTGGAAGCGGTCAAACAGGAGATGGCAAGAGTGAACATCGACATTCTAGGAATCAGCAAATTAAAATAGACTGGAATGGGTGAATTTAACTCAGATGACCACTATATCTGCTACTGTGGGCAGGAATCCCTTAGAAGAAATGGAGTAGCCATCATGGTCAACAAAAGAGTCTGAAATGCAGTACTTGGATGCAATCTCAAAAACAACAGAATGATCTCTGTTCATCTCCAACCAAACCATTCAATATCATGGTAATCCAAGCCTATGCCCCAATCAGTAATGCTGAAGAAGCTGAAGTTGAATGGTTCTATGAAGACCTACAAGACCTTTTAGAACTAAGACACAAAAAAGATGTCCTTTTCATTATAGGGGACTGGAATGCCAAAATAGGAAGTCAAGAAACACCTGGAGTAACAGGCAAATTTGGCCTTGGAGTATGGAATGAAGCAGGGCAAAGGCTAATAGAGTTTTGCCAAGAGAATGCACTGGTCATAGCAAACACCCTCTTCCAAAAACACAAGAGAAGACTCTACACATGGACATCATCAGATGGTCAACACCAAAATCAGATTGATTATATTCTTTGCATCCAAAGATGGAGATGCTCTATACAGTCAGAAAAAACAAGACTGGGAGCTGACTGTGCCTCAGATAATGAACTCCTTGTTGCCAAATTCAGACTTAAATTGAAGAAAGTAGGGAAAACCACTAGACCATTCAGGTATGACCTACATCAAATCCCTTATGATTATACAGTGGAAGTGAGAAATAAGTTTAAGGGACTAGATCTGACAGACAGAGTGCCTGATGAACTATGGACAGAGGTTCGTGACATTGTACAGAAGACAGGGATCAAGACCATCATGGTGTGTGAGAGAGGTGGTCAGTGAAAACTGAGTAAAGAAGAAAGAGGAAAAATGGCTTCTCCCTGAAACCTCCCTTGAACTCTGGTGGGTGGGTCTGACCAGCACTAGCACAGATTTGTGGGTTTCTTGGACACATCCCAAAGCCCCAACTGTTGGTTTGGATCAGAGTGTGACCACAAGAATCTGCTCTCGGCCAGAGTAAACTCCAGAGGCTAGAGGTCAACTCTGCTTCAGAGATGGAGTGGAGTGGAAGATTCATCAGTTCATCTTGCTGTCTCTTCAATATGGTCAAGTCCCAGTTGTAAAATTGCAAAGTTGAAAGCACAGTTTCATTCGTATACATATGAATAATGTATCTATAAGTGCTTTGCAAATTATAGGTTATTGTTGTTGCAGATAGTATAAAGAAGAATCATATTAAAATGATAAATTGCTCAGAAAAAATAAATTCTTAGCAATAAGTCTGTTGGGCCCTCGTTTGTTAGTTGAGATGACCAAGAGGAGAGCAGCTTGCTGACAGAGCCAGAGTAGTGCTCAAATCTCTGGCCTTTCAATCAGGTCCTCTTTCATTTTTTGGACAAGTGAACTCCTCTCCCCACCCTTGATATTTTGCAATCTGTTTAACACAACATCATATTTAGCAGAGAAAGGTGTCATTTTTCTTCTTCATGTTCAATTCTAAGCTTGAAGGCGTTTTGCAAAAGTTGCCAGCAAGTTGGAGAATGGTAAAGAGTTGAAGGAACATCAGAAGAACTGAATTTCATTCCATGATCTGGATTGAGGATGTCATATAATAACACCTTTTCTGGGTGCTGTGTGAGATGAGGAGATCCAGGGGGCTCTGTACTCCAGCACTTCACTTCCCCATTGGGGAGACAGATGTTGGCAAGCAGCTAAGGCAGAGCTGGAAGAGCGAACTGCCAGAGAAGAAGAAACTAGCAATATTTTTGGTTTTGTTCACTTCCTGAATGGATAAAAACCTGGAAACTCTGATGTTTGGCCCCTCCTGCGACATGCTACGAGAGGAAAAGGTCAACTTTAGGCAGACATGGGCAAAGTGCCAGGCATTCTAGAGTCGTTTATTTGAAAAAAGCAGAACAAACCAATGTTAGACTCCAGGAGCCTCAACAGTAGACTCCAGGAAGTGTCCTCTGACCCAGTACACCCAGCAAGAAGCTATTGGGTTTTTGGATCACTGCCAAACTGTGAGATGAACCCGATAGGCTTCCTAAATAACAGCATGGCCTCAGCCTCCGGCCTGACTTCATGCTATTCCAGTCGTGTGACCTGTCTGCTCCACTGATCTAAGATAACACTTACCAAAGCCTGCCTTGGAATCAAGTTACCTGTGTGTGTGTCTGCTTCTGCCACCAGAGGAGAGAGCAGTGACCAGGCATCACTCAACTGTGTCCCCCAGAGCCCATGGTCCAGGCCCTGAAGCTCCATAGTGCCCAGTAAGTGTACAGGGTTGGATGGAATTTTGGCAGGCCTCTTCATTTTTCATTGTTAAAAACCTATTGCTCTCCACTACTACTACTACTACTAAGTCGCTACAGTCATGTCTGACTCTGTGCAGACCCCACAGACGGCAGCCCACCAGGCTTCCCCATCCCCGGGATTCTCCAGGCAAGAACACTGGAGTGGGTTGCCATTTCCTTCTCCAATTGCTCTCCACCGATGCCCTGCAAATAGGTTCATCAGTACCATCTTTCTAGATTCCATACATATGCATTAATATACAATATTTGTTTTTCTCTTTCTGATTTACTTCACTGTGCATAATAGTCTCTAGGTTCATCCATCTCATTAGAACTGATACAAATGCTGACATAGAGAACAGACTTAAGGGATAGGGGGAAGTAGAGGATGGGATGAATGGAGAGAATAGCATGGAAATATATACACTACCATATGTAAAGCAGATAGCCAGTGGGAATTTGCTGTATGACTCAGGGAGCTCAAACTAGGGCTCTGTGACAACCTAGAGAATTGGGATGTGGTGGGATGTGGGAGGGAGGTTTAAGAAGGAGGGGCCATGTATACACTCATGGCTATTTTATGTTTATGTATATCAGAAACCAGCACAATATTGTAAAGCAACTATCTTTCAATTAAAAATAAATAAATAAATAAAAACTTATTGTTCTTCTCACCCCATTTGAGGAGAAAATACACATTGTGTTGGAAGTCTTGGATGATTTCAGAGACCAGGACTTTAAAAGGAATGCAGTACGAAATTTACTCCCTGTGGCACTCCATACCACTCCTATCCCCTTCTACTCCTATGTTTCTGAAGGTGGTTAGACAGGTTAATACATGTTATTATTTTAGTTCTTTCTTTGTTTGATTCTGTTATTTTTTTAGATAAATTCAAGCGTAAAATCCCTTTGGGTTCAATTTTTTTCTTTACTGATCCTTGGCAAAATAAGATATAAATTAGTCAGACATTGTTCTAAATGTAAAAAGATTTATTTGTTTAAAAAGGAGTGGAGTAGAGACTTCCGTGGTGGTCCAGTGGTTAAGACTCTGTGCTTCCAATGCAACTGGCACAGTTTTGATCCCTGGTCAGGGAACTAAGATCCCACATGCCACATGGTGGGCTAAATAGTAAAAAGTTAAAAAAAAAAAAAAAAAAGAGAGAGCAGAGAATACAGTCCAGTCCAGTATACACTGGAGTTTACAGTCCAAGACACTTGCTCCTTGGAAGAAAAGCTATGACCAACCTAGACAGCATATTAAAAAGCAGAGACATTACTTTGCCAACAAAGGTCCATCTAGAAATGGCTATGATTTTTCCAGTAGTCATGTGTGGATGTGAGGGTTGGACTATGAAGAAAGCTGAGCACTGAAAAATTGATGTTTTTGAACTGTGGTGTTGGAGAAGACTCTTGAGAGTCCCTTGGCCTGGAAGGAGATCAAACAAGTCCATCCTAAAGGAGATCAGTCCTTAATATTCATTGGAAGGACTGATGCCTAAACTGAAGCTCCAATACTTTGGCAACCTGAAGTGAATAACTGACTCCTTGGAAAAGACCCTGATGCTTGGAAAGATTGAAGGCAGTAGGAGAAGGGAACGACAGAGGATGAGATGGTTGGATGGCATCACTGACTCGATGGCCATGAGTCTGAGCAAGCTCTGGGAGTTGGTGATGGACAGGGAAGCCTGGCATGCTGCAGTCCATGGGGTCACAAAGAGGTGGACAAGACTGAGTGACTGAAATGATACAGTCTATGGAATTACAGTCCCTGGAATTCTCCAGGCCAGAATACTGGTGTGGGTAGCGTATCCCTTCTCCAGTGGATCTTTCTGACCCAGGAATCGAATCAAGGTCTCCTGTATTGCAGGCAGATTCTTTACCAGCTGGGCTACCAGGGAAACCCAAGAGAAAGAGCACTGCATTATTACTGAATGAGAATAATCATTCATTAACAAGTTCTTACCTTCCAAACTCTGGACTGAAAGTCTCTTATGAACATGGAGATATGTATCGTTTGTTACAACCCTGAAGTGAACTTTGTTAATCTTGATTGACAGATAAGGATGCTAAAAAGTCCTCCAACTAACAGAACCCATAAGAAAATCAGAATCCCAATTCAGACTGACCTTCTTTTATACTTCTCTGCTCCTTCCATCCACTGTGAGCAAAGCACTTAAGATCTTTGGGTCTCAGTTTGACTATAATATGGAATTGATAATACTTCATGGCACTGATGAAAAATTAAAATCATATGTATAAAATAGCAATGACTTTGGAAGCCTGAAAGAGCTAAGCAAATCAAAGAAATTATCACATTATTAAATAGCAGTGTGGGAACTTCCCTGGTGAGCCAGAGGTTAAGAATTTACTTTCCAATGCAGGGGGTGCATGTTCCATCCCTGGTCAGTGAGCTAAGATGCTGCTGCTAAGTTGCTTCAGTCGTGTCCAACTCTATGTGACCCTATGGATGCATAGGTGGGCCTGGCAGCCCACCAGGCTCCTCTGTCCTTGGGATTCTCCAGGCAAGAATACTGGAGTGGGTTACCATTTCCTTCTCCAAGATCCCACATGCCTTGCAGCCAAAAAACCAAAACATACAACCATAGCATGGGAATCGGAGCCTTTTCTCCTTGCACTGCTTGTCATCCATTGATTTTTGAAAACATGGTAATATTTAAGATCTATTTTGCAGAGAAACCTGTTTTACAATGATGTTAAACTTTTTGTAAATGAAAACTATACATTTTGTTTGCATTTCTTCAAAATCAGTTGGGAGTTTTTGATTTAAGTGCTTTTGGATAAATATAATTATTGAAAATCAAGTTAATAAACAGGAAGATGTTGAGATTTATCCATATAAAAGCAAGAGTGAAACAAAACAAATTAAATGATGAAAGTTCAAACAGTGTAAAAAATTTAATTTTGAAATTACGTAATTGTGCTTTAAAGTATGTAAACTTGTAGAAAGAATTTTAATAAAACTGTTTATTTAGATAAATTTGTACTGTTTTAAAATGGAATAAAATAGAGAGGGTCTTTTTTTGTAGTATATAAGTTTGGTGAAACTTTCAAATGAATGAAAAAAGAGATAACTTATTTAATGAGCCTTGACTTGTAAAAATATTTATCAAAGAAAGATATTCTAAATAGAGGTAAAACATAGTATAGGAGATATTTGGGCTGAAATATTTACACATTTTTTATATAAAATATATTATAATAGAAAATATCTTCCATTTTACAAACTTTTCACTGTTTATCAAATATTTCAACTGCTATGAAGAGAATATTTACTCCATTAAAACTATGCCTATAGAGAAGATTCAGTTGAAAATGACAATTTCAAATTTATTAATTTTAAAATGCAATTTTCAAGAAATATTTGTCAAATGTCTGAACAAATTAAAATAATATATTGAAGAATGCATTCTTCAAAAAGCATCGGTGTCAAGACTTTTAGAAACAGATGTAACTAAGAAAATTAGCAAAGTTTGCAAACATAATATAAAAAATGGTCATTCAGTTGGATTGTTAATTTCAGATAATTAATATGAAGACTTTTTTCCAGCTTTAATGTATATGGATATATGTTACTTAAAATTTTTAGTGAAAAAAAATTTCAGTTTTCTTTTTGAATATGTTTTGAGCAGTAGGTGCATCACTGTGATATAATATTTTATGGACTGATAAAGATTTTTAAAATGCTTATAATTAATTTTAATTTCCCCTTTTATTCTTGAAATTACCCTGGATTGAGCATATTTTATGATTACCCTAGATATAGCAGAGGAATTTCTCCATATTGCTGCTTCACATACAGGTCAAAGACTAGAGACAAAACACAATTTCATTTTTAAAAGTACAGGGAAGAGACTATCAATATTTTTTTTAAGTACTAAAATGATTATGCTAGGTAATAGAGATTATGAATTTGTTTTTCTTCTCTAATTTTCATTTTAAAACTTGACATCAAGTTATTTTTACAAGGAGTGGTTATGCTAGAGAAAAAGATATGAGCAGAAAGTGTTTAGAATTTCCTGGAGAAAGAAGGCACTGGGTCAGGATGGCTTCCTCTGCCAAGAGGACTCTGAGGGCAGCAACAGTAAAGAGGCAGGCACACCATGCCAGCTTCCTCCACGTGCCTCTCCTGCATTTGTCAAAGCATCAGCTGGTCAAGATGTTCTTCTGTCCTTGCCCTCTAGACCCAGCCAAGGTAGTACTGACAAATAAGGTCAGATTTGGGGGCCGAGGTGAGTGAAGCACTTTATATTTATATCCATAGTCACATACTCCTGTGTATGTTCCGGTGACTTCAGGGGACTTTCCACAGCCACGGGTGTCCTGTGTCTGGTGTGAGGTAACTGCCTGGCCCACTTAGTGAAGGGGTGGGTTCCAGGGCTTATGCATTGAGGTGTACATGATATCTTTCTCAATAACATGTATCTGTCTTCTGTATTATCTGTTCACTATGAAAATAATTTATAGATAGGATTTTTTGGTAGGGTGTTTTATTTTCTTCTCTCTGTGACTGGTAGGTCTAAGATTAAGGATGTATAAAATATATGACTTCATGACTTTCAGGGATATGGCTGGGGCTTTTCCAGGTGATTACTCTAATTAATTTAACTAGGGGGACTACATATCACACAAATAAAATAGAAGAGTGCTTGGCACAAAATCAGTACTAGATAAGTATTGGTTATTGCTTTTGACATTTTATGGAAGAACAAAGTTTCTAGAAGCAAGAGTTTCAGTGGAGAGAAGAAGATGCTGAGGGACAGTATGAAAAGCAAGATTTAACAGTGTAGGATACAAGTCAAGCCCATATTTTGTAGAAGGGACTGGCTGAGACTCTAGGAATAAAATGGTGAAGAAAATTCCTGCCCTAAAAGAATTCACAATCAGATGACAACATTTAACTGAGCTAAATCAGTGTAATGTCTCTCATTTCATGCAAAATTCTAGCTATACTTGTATGTCGTTTCTGATATGTGTGTTTAAAGCAGCTAAAAAAAAATGCTGACCAAAATTTAACCGGTTGAGGGAATGGTGGATGTCTTATCAGTTATTCAGAGAACAGCATCTGCCTCATGGACTCTTTTTTTCCTACCTAATATTCTCTAGCACAAAGAAATGGCTTAAATGAAAAAGAAGTGTTTTTTCCTATTTATTTTTTGTTAACAGAATTTGCTTCTGTTGGGCTTTGCAGGAGCAAAGGTGACTCCCAATCTTCAATAATATTCAAAGGGTGATCTGTCACTGGTTTAAGACAACACTTTTGCCAATAATTGGTTTGGAGTGGCATGCAACCCTCTTTGGGCTACTAAAAGTAAGGGGAAATTACTTAAAGTATTGGGAATACTAAATACTAAAAGTATTGGGAAATTTCAAATGAAGGAGTTTTAGAATGAAAATTAATATGACAAATCCTTTGACATCACCTTGGAAACAATAACTTGCTCTGTGGCCTCAAGCTGAATGCTTTATCATTCTAGGTCTCAATTTCCCTATCATATTTATCATTCTTTCCCTGTCTAGTCAACAGGATTATGGTTAATATTATTGAAGTTAATGAATGTTAACATGATTTTGAATTGTAAATGCCAATATGTAAATAATTACTGTTAATTATAAGCCTGGCATGCTATAGTTCACAGGGTCACAAAGAGTTGGACACGACTTAGCAACTGAACAACAACGATACATTACTTTGAAATCTTTAGATTAAAACAGGTATACAAATAAGGTGGCACAGTGGTAAACAATCTGCCTGCTGATCCAGGAGATGCAAGAGATGTAGGTTTGATTCCTGGGTTGGAAAGATTCCCTGGAGTAAGAAATGGCAACCCACTCCAGTATTCTTCAGTATTGCAGTATTCTGCAATAAATGTATTTTTTCATATTTCCTTGAATAAATATGAGAACATTTCTCTAGAGAAGTGAAAATTATCTTCTATGTTGTAGCATACACATGACTCTAAACTTTATTAAATGCTATTAAATTCTTCTCCAAAGTAATTGTGTCAATTTGCAAACCCACTTACACAACACGGTAATTCCTTTACACTTTCTGCTTCACTCTTTGGTATTATGCATGCATGCTAACTCACCTCAGTCATGTCTGATTCTGCAACCCTATGGACTATAGCCTGCCAGGCTCCTCTGCCATAGAATTCTCTAAGCAAGAATACTGGAGTGGGTTGCCATGCCCTCCTCCAGGGGATTTTCCCACCCAGGGATCGAATCTGCATCTCCATTGGCAAGCAGGTTCTTTACCACTAGCGCCACTTGGGAAGCCCCTTTGGCATTATGGAACTTGTTAATTTTGTCACTATGATGGTAGGGGAATTGAAAGTTACTGTTTAATTTGCAGTTCTCTTTTTAGAAATCAGAATAGCTGAAAATAGGTATGATGGCAATCAAAGGAATTCATGATAACAGTGATTACATAATTGAGGTTTATTTTTCTCACATAAGAAGTTGCTAGCATTGCTTTTGCAGATCATTAACGTAATCAAGAAGATTAGGCCCAGCCATCTTTCTGTTGCATTATCCTAAGTATGTTGTCTTATTCATGCTTATGATACCATGGTTGCAAGATGATTGCCATGACATCACTCCAATATTTAATAGTAAAGGGGAGAGGCAAAGAGATGGCTCATATACTCTCCTGTTGAATCTGTTCCCACTTATCAGCAAAGAAAAGATCCCTAAATCCTCTCTCCAACAGACTTCTTACATAATTTTTGCACAGAACTGTGTGAATTAGCCAACATTACCACGTTGTTCTTGGAGCTTTCAATAAGCTAAAAAGAGATAAGAATATACCCCTCATATTTTTTTCTTGTCTCAAATTGTCCTAACTTTTCAAGGATCTCTATTCTTTATATGCCTTTTAGAATTAACTTGTCATATTTAATTTTAAGATTCCTATGAGATTTTTATTAGAATTGCATTTTTTAAATTGGGAATGAATTTAAAACTTTATAATGTTATAAACAGCAAGTTGTGAATCCTACATTTTAAATTCGTTGTGACAATCTCTGCCTTTTAATTGAAATGTTTAGTCCCTTTACATTAGTATAATGACTGATATAATTGTGTTTAAGACTACTATCTTAGTAATCTGTTCTTGATTTTCTCCTAATATTTCCTTGCTTTCTTTAGGGTGAATAAATTCTGTACTATAAATACATTATCATTATTTTGGCACTGTAAGAAATGTTAAAGATGATTTCTATGAGAGAAAAGGAAATTAAACCAGATGGAAGTCCAGATCTTCAGAAAAGAATGGAAAGTATCAGAAAGGTAAATATCTTTAAAAAAATGAAAGATCTCTCTCTCTCTCTCTCTCTCTCTCTCTCTCTATATATATATATATATATATCTTAAAAAACACAAAGTGTGCTTACTCTCATTTATGGAAAAATCCTCTACTTCCAGCCACTCTACCAAGCATGGAAATAAGGGTGACTCTCTTTTATCCTAGAAAAGACTTTATTAATAGTGTTTTTATACCTTAAGCTATTAGATTTCAAAAGCTGATTTTGCAGCTTTTATTGCTTGTTCTACTTGTTAAGAAGTTTTGAATTTCTATATCCATCTTGGCCAGAAGCATAAATATATCACTCACTTTCAATATTGTGAAGTTACTATTTGATTTATAATTTATTCTGAAGCATGTTTTTTAGTTTACTAATGGATTGAGGAGTTTGATGTTTCTGAAATTGATTTAAAATTTTATTGCTTTGTGTATTATATTAAATACTTGACTTTTAAAAGAGTTACTCTGTGGTTGACATTACTGAGACACAGTATGTAGATGTGGAGCTTCTGCCTATCATTTATTCTACAAGGATATAATCTGCTTAAAAATGTAGCCAATATAGGACCAAGAAATAGAGAAAGAACAGGTCTCATTATTCTAGCCCTTAAATTAAGTTGCTTCTAATGTTGTAAGACTTTCCAGTTACATAAGTCTATTATTTCCCTTCTAATCTCAGGTCAGTTTGTGCTGATTTTTGTTGTTGTTGTTGTGTAACCTAATTGATAGAGGAAGCGAAGAATTCACTTTGAGGAATATTGAGCTTGCGTTGTGCTGGAATATAACACAGCTCAGTGTAAAGGAGTGAATTCAGAATAAAATATCCAGAAAGAGAATCATCATGCTGTGGGGTTTGCCAGCCATAATCATGTGTAGTAGCTAGTGCTACAATTAAGTAGCACTAGCTTCAGAAGTCAATGGCACCCCACTCCAGTTCTCTTGCCTGGAAAATCCCATGGACGGAGGAGCTTGGTAGGCTGCAGTCCATGGGGTCGCTAAGAGTCGGGCACGACAGAGAGACTTCACTTTCAGTTTTCACTTTCATGCATTGGAGAAGGAAATGGCAACCCACTCCAGTATTCTTGCCTGGAGAATCCCAGGGACGGGGAGCCTGGTGGGCTGCCGTCTATGAGGTCGCACAGAGTTGGACACCACTGAAGCGACTTGGCGGAGCTTCAGAAGTATTAAATCCATTGTATGTGTCAACCTGACTGGCTCCTAAGCTGCCCCGATGTTTGGCTAAACAAAACATCTGGGTATTTCTGTGAGGGTATTTATGATGATGCTAGCATTTGAATCTGTAAAATCAGTAAAGCAGATTGCCTTCTCACTGTGAGATGGCATCATCCAATCCTTTGAGAGCATGAATAGAACAAAAGGTAGAAAAAGGGAGAGTGTGCCCCCTTTTCTGCTTGACTGATTGAGCTGAGACATGGGTTTTCTCCTACTCTCAGACTAGTACTTACACCATTGTCTCTCCTTGTTCTCAGACCTTCAGACTTGAACTAGCAGTCTCTATAATGCTTTGTTTTATTAAACTTCACAGATACTGCATTTCTTAAAACTTGAAGGTTTGTGGCAACTCTGCATCAAGCAAATCTATGGATGCCAGTTTTTTTCAACAGTGTTTGCTCACTTTGTGTCTGAGTCATGTTTTAATATTGTCACAAGATTTCAAACATTTTCATCATTATATTTGTTATGATGATCAGTGATCTTACTACTATGGCTCACTAAAGGCTCAGAGGATGTTTTGCAATTTTTAGCAATAAAGTATTTTTAATTAAGATATGTTCATGTCTTTAGCCATAATGTTACCAGACATTTAATAGACTGAAATATAGTATAACCATAACTCATATCCATTGGAACACCAAAAAATTTGTGAGATCCACTTTATTGAAGTGGTCTGGAACTGAGCCCATAACATCTCCAAGATATGCCTGTATATATTCATATACACATATATGTGTATATATATATACACACACACACACACACACACATCTTCTTGGTTCTAGTACTCATGATCTTAAAAACCTTGACTAATACAATTCCCTTTTGCTATTTTATAGAATTGGAAATTATGTACTATTCTATCACTTTAATTACTCAAGACCTTTCATTCTAAGCAAAATTCCTTCCTAAAATGTCTCTCTTGGGCACTGTTTTTTGTCCCTGGACCAAATCCCAATGTGTGCTTGTGTGTGTTTGGATGGGGGTGTTCCCACACAACACCAAGCAGTTCTCAGACACCAGCAGGGGACACCACTGGTGATTAAGCTCCATCTTCAGCCCCTGTCCCTCCTTGGAGGTCAGAGGTAGCAAGGAAAGTTTCAACTTTTTAATCACACATTTGGTTGTCTTGGCAATCAACCCCCATCCTTACTTAGATGCTTTCTAAAATTCACCTCATTGACATAGCAAAAGACAACTTAATTGCTCCTAAGGGTTTTGGGGGCTTTGTGCCAGAAACTGGGATGAAGACCAGATGTATATTTCTTATTATAAATCATAGTATCACAGCCACTATTCATATTCTGAGGTCCATGCTACATTGTTTACAGCTTGGTATCACCAAAAAGAATAGATAGTACTCTGGATTTGGTGACTGTTTGCCTGGCCGTTGCCAATATTTAGCAAACAGAATTGGCTCTGCCATAGTTACCAGGAAGTCAGTGCCTGTGCGTATCCATCTAAGACTATAGTGTCTATACTTAAGCATGCATATGCCAAACCATGCCTTGGTGTTTGCCACCTGCAGCATTTCCTGGAACAGCCATATCGTGTAAGATCATTTTTAATTATCCCTTACATTTTTTCAAGGAAAAGCCAGAGAATCAAAAGCTCTCTGCCAGAATACTTTTTTTTTTTTTTAATAAGAATTTAAGAAGAACGAACCCTTGAGCAAGTCACTTCAAGTTAGTTTAAATAGGCCAAGCAGCCTCTGCAGAGGATTTTCTAGGCACCACCTCCTAACCATTCCCGGACTGTGTACTGTCAGTAGCTAATCTTTCTATAATTGCTTAAGGATCCCATAAAATTATATCAACTAGTCTTTTCAATAGCCCTCTAAAGTAGGAGATATTTCCCTCATTTTGCCAATGATTAAGCTACAGATAAGAAGGAAATGGCAACCCACTCCAGTACTCTTGCCTAGAAAATCCCATGGACGGAGGAGCCTATGTACAGTGCAGCCTGTGCAGGCTACTGTCCATGGGGTCGCAAAGAGTTGGACATGACTGAGTGACTTCACTTTCAAGAAAGATTAAGTTATTTCTCTTCAGTTATATTGTTTATTGGTTTCTGAGCTCAGGCTTTCCTCTGTTGCACTTGATATGCTTATTTTTGTTGTTTGATCACTCAGTCATGTCTGACTCTTTGGAACCCCATGGACTGCAGCATACCAGGCTTCCCTGTCCACCATCTCCTGGAGCTTGCTCAAACTCATGTTCATTGATTTCGTGTTGCCACTGAACCATCTTGCCCTTTGTTATCCCCTTCTTCTGCCCTCAATCTTTCCCAGCATCAGGGTCTTTTCTAACGAGTCAGCTCTTTGTATCAGGTGGCTAAAGTATGGTTACATACTATTTTGACTCTGACACATTGTTTGGATTTGGTTGAATTATTCCTTCTAGGTAAATTACTGCAACAGCAAACCCAAATCTCAGGAATTAACAGAAAAGTGGGAAAATTGAGATGAGAAGCAAGTAATTTTTACAAGGTTATTCAATTAGTAAATGATGAAGTTGGAAGCCACATAAAAGTCTGTTTATTCTCAACCACTGTGGACACTGTATGGTGAGAGAGAATCATGCAAATAACTCTCTAAGATGATTCGTCCTGAAAATGTGTCAAAAAGACATTGCATAATTCCACATTCCCTCTTTTTTCCTCTATTCTGGCTGAAGTGAGAGGACTTTGAGACCACAGAGACTGGGAGAGGTACAAGATAGAAGCAGAGGTTCCTGAATGACGACACAGAAGACACCGAGCCTTGAATTCCTATAGAAGGAGAAATAAGCTTGATTTCTTACTTCAGTTTTCTCACTATTTAAATAAGGATGCATGCGTGCATGCTCAGTCTTGTCAAACTCCTTGGGACCCCACCAGCTTCTCTGTCCATTGCCCCTACAAGAGTACTGGAGTGGGTTGCCATTTCCTCCTCCAGGGAAACTCCCTGATCCAGAGATCAAATTCCTGTCTTCTGGTCTCCTGCATTGGCAAGTGGATTCTTTACCGCTGTGCTACTTGGGAAGCCCCAAATAAGGATATTATCTAATTGACGGGGCTGTTCTAATCAGTGTTAAGCACAATCATTTTTATATTATTAATAAAAAGCTTAAAATTCTTAATATGTCACTTAAGACTATTCTATCTAACTCTGATATATTTTAATAAATGTATTTTCCAAGACCCTGAGTTTTCAACATATGGGATTATTTGCTAGCCTTGAAACATTTTAATATTTTCTGACTTTATTTATGGTTGTTTTACTTACTTGAAATGCCTCACTCTTTTTTTCTTTATTTGAAATCATTCTCAAATTATTAAGGCCCATTTTAGGCACTATCCACTTAATGAAATTTTTCCAAGTGTACTGGTTAGGATTGATATATATTTCTCCAGTGTTTCTATAGCATCTGTTTTTTCACTGTTAGCAAAACTCTTAAAACACTGCCATATCACTGATGACAGTACTTTTACTATATTTATTTATATTTAACTATTTTTTGAAATAAATATTATTTTAATTCCAGTCATATAATTTTAGACAGACTTAATCACTCAGTCTTTTCCTGAAGAAGACCATGCTGAGTTCTTCAGATTTCTAGTCTGCTATTCCCACTCTGGTTTCTCTCCCAAATGACATGGATGTATGATTGGGGAAAAGTAATTTAAGAAGTCTCATGACTGTTGGAGTGATAACAACTCAGTATTATCTTGTATACTCTTGCTGACCTGGTCAGTGAAATCAGATGGTTTGTGCTGCTCATTGAACTGCCTTAACAAAGTATTACAAATAGATATGACGTAACAAAACTTTATTCTTATCTAGGTCTGGTACCTGGAAATCTGAAACAAAGGTGTCAGCAGAGTCATGCTCCTTCTGAAACCTATAGGGGAGAATCCTTCCTTGCTTTGTCCTGGCTTATGGTGCCAGCCCTAGATCCTTGTTATTCCTTGGCTTGGGACTGCATTGCTCCAGTCTCTGCCTCTGTCATCACATGGTATTCTCTCTGTATGAGGATACCAATCATAGTAAACTAAGACCCACCCTAATGATTTTATCTTAACTTGAGTAAATCTGCATAGACCTTTTTTTCAAATAAGACCATATTTATAGATATTGGAGGTTAGGAATTCAATATATCTTTTTAGGGAGAACAAAATTCAACCTGTAACAATAATCATTATGAAATACACCCAGAACATTCAAGAGAAAGGTCTACTATTCAGGAGAAAGGAGTTTTCTAGAGTCTTATCAAAACTGAGGAAAGGGAATTCCTTCCATCTCAGGCCCTTTGAGCCTTCTGCTTCACCTAAGAGAAAAAACAATAAAACATGTTCAACAGGAGTAATGGCTTTCAGAGAATAGACTGGAAATGCTGTAGCCAGGAAAGGCAGTTGGGGACAAAGGGGAACAAGCTATTCTCCTGGAGAAACATTTGTGAAGGTCACAGTCCCAAGACACAGGCTTACTAAAAGACTGAGATTTTAATCAGAGGATTAAGGAACAGTCCCCCTTCTCACACACTTTGTCACGACACCAATAGGGCTCCAGTATAATAACAGTGGATTACAACTTAAAAAGCTACCAGACACAGACTCCCTCTAAAGAGGAATACTTGAGGAAGCCCAAAGTCTAAAGAGGAGACAAAAACAAGGACACTAAAAGAATTTGAATCTTCTGGCACTTACTGTTACAGCAAACATTAAACCTAACGCAACTCCTAGCCAGATTAACATAAATCCTTACACTAAAGGCCTATTTATCTCAGTGTCTATTGCCCAATAAACATATCCAGCTTTTAGAGCATGCCGAAAGTAAGAATAAACACATGCTGAAGAGACAATCATCTTCAGAGCCATCCTCAGAATTTAGATATTGGAATTAGAACATACGAAAAAGAAAATAACCATGATTAATATGTTAGGAGTTCTAAGGAAAAAGTAAACAAAATGCATGGACAGATGGGTAACATAAGCAGAGAGATGAACACACTAAGGACCAAAGGAATTTCTAGAAATAAAAAACACTGTACCAGAAATGAAGAATGCCTTTTGGCTCATCAATAAACTTGAAACTGCTCAGGAATAAGTTAGTTTCAAGAGAGGCAAACAGAAACCTCCCAAAATTGAATTCAAAGGTAAAGAGGAATACAAAAGACAGCGAGAAGAAAGAAAGAGTGAGGGAGGGAGGGAAGGCAGGAAGGAAGGATGAAGGAAAGAAAGGCAAGCAAGGAAGAAAGGAAATAGCAGAACCACCAAAACAGTGGGACACTGTCTTGAATACCAGGAGGAAAAAAAGAGAGAATAAAAAAGGAAAAATAATGTGAATAATGACTGTTGGTCTTTAGTAGTGCAGTCATGTCCGACTCTTTGTGACCCCGTGGACTACAGCATGCCAGGCTTCCTTGTCCTTCACTATGTCCCGGAGTTTGCTCAAACTCATATCCATTGAGTCGATGCTATCCAATCATCTCATCTTCTGTGGCCCCCTTCTCTTCCTGAGAATTTATCAAAATGAATGTCAGGCACTCCAAACCACATATGCAAGAACTTCAGAGAATGCAGAACAAGATAAGTGATAAACAAACAGACGAACATATGTTCATGTACACCTTTAAACATATCATGTTGAAATTCAGAAAACCAAAGGAAAAAATAAAATCTTGAAAGAAGTCAGAGAAAAAACAAAACCAAAAAAAGGATAAAACTTCATCTATAGAGGAAAAAGGGTAAAATTATAACAGACTTGTCATCAGAAACCAAGCAAGCTAGAAGAAGTGGCAAGCATGACATTATTAGCTTTGAAAGGAAAAACAAAACAAAACAACTATCCTAGAATTCTATATCTGGAGAAATTATGCTTCAAATTTGAGGGAGAAGTAATGATTTTTCAGACAAAGAAAAATCGAAGCAATTCACTGCCAGCAGAATGTTAAAATGCCTGCAAGGAATGTTAAAAGAAATTCTTTAGGTAAAGAGTAAATGATAACAGGTCAGAACCATGGATCTACATAGAGACATGAACCAAAGTTCCAAGGCAAATCACTAATTCTAGGACAAGCACATGTGTGCGTGCTCCATCATAACTTTGTGCAACCCCATGGACTGTAACTAGCCAGGCTCCTCTGTCCATGGAATTCTCCAGACAATAATCCTGGAGCGGGTTGCCTTGCCCCCTCCAGGGGATCTTCCCAACCCAGAGATCAAACCGGAGTGTCCTGTGTCTCCTGCATTGGCAGGTGTGTTCTTTTACCACAGGAAAATATAAAATAAACCTGGAGCATCTGGTAGTGCCAGGAAGTAAGGAAGTGCTCAAAAAAAAAAAAAAAAAAACAGAAAGGAAGAGGCATGTCAAAGGAACAGAGAAGCGAACCTGAGTGTACTTCCATGGACAAACCTGGAATACTTTGAGCAACAAAACAAATAATGCAGTTGTGTGTGTGTTAGTTGCTCAGTTGTGTCCGGCTCTTTGCAATTCCGTGCACTGTAGCCAGCCAGGCTCCTCTGCTCATGAAATTCTCCAGGAAAGAACACTGGAGTGGATTGCCATTCCCTTCTCCAGGGGATCTTCCCGACTCAGGGATCGAACCTGGGTCTCCTATATTGCAGGCAGATTCTTTACTGTCTGAGCCACCAGCAAAGCCCAAATAATGCCATATGGGACTACAACTGAAAGTATAAAATAGCCTAAGTCCATACTGATATGTGTGAATGATTAAATAGATAAATAAATGGGAGAGATGAAACAAATCTTCTTTATATAAGAATTTCAAATAATATACGTAGATACACCTTCTTCCAAAAAACACAGGTTAATTCCCTGCTTCTTGAATGTGGGCTGAACTTAGGAATTTGTTTCTGAATAATAAAGTACAGAAAGGAAAATTATAGTAACTTTACAGAGGAGTACTTGGTGGGCTCTAACTTAATGAAGTGATGAAGGTTAACATCACCACCTGTCACTTCCTTCCTGCTGAAAGTGATGAGAAGCACACTTCACCTATGTCGTATTAATAATTTTCTTCAAAATCCCAAATCCCTATAATTATGTAAAATTATAATAATAAAAAAGCCATAAGACAAGCACATATTGAGGGACATTCTGCAAAATACCTAATTCTACTTCCTGGGAACCCAAACTGTGAAAAAGGCCCAAACTTGTTGGTTTACATTGTTCTTATTTAGTTGGAGGTCTCCTATAAGGAACTAACATGCCTGAAGTTTACCATCTTGCCCCACCACAATGCTAGCCTCATCCATGGTTACATATCTCTTACCTAAGGTACTTAATTTCTAGGTAAAGTATCTATTAAAGTTAAATATACACATATATTTCAGGGATACACTTAATTCAAATGCATCTGTATGTCCATAAAAGACATATAGTAGAATGTTCCGGAGAAGGCAATGGCACCCCACTCCAGTACTCTTGCCTGGAAAATCCCATGGACGGAGGAGCCTGGAAGGCTGCAGTCCATGGGGTCACTAAGAGTCGGACACGACTGAGCGACTTCCCTTTCATTTTTCACTTCATGCATTGGAGAAGGAAATGGCAACCCACTCCAGTGTTCTTGCCTGGAGAATCCCAGGGACGGCGGAGCCTGGTGGGCTGCCATCTATGAGGTCGCACAGAGTCGGACATGACTGAATCGACTTAGCAGCAGCAGCAGCAGAATGTTCATAGGTGTACTATTCATAATTGTCAGTAACTGAAAACTGAAAATACCTGTCAGGAGTAGACTAGATATATACACTCTGGTATAGTCCCACAATCCCACGGATGGAGGAACCTGGTAGGCTGCAGTCTATGGGGACGCTGAGTCAGACACGACTGAGCGACTTCACTTTCACTTTTCACTTTCATGCATTGGAGAAGGAAATGGCAACCCACTCCAGTGTTCTTGCCTGGAGAATCCCAGGGACTGGGGAGCCTGATGGGCTGCCATCTATAGGGTCACATATGCTGCCGTCTATGGACACGACTGAAGCGACTTAGCAGCAGCAGTAGCATAGTCCCACAATAGAATATTCTACTTCAATGAGAAAAAATATTCTAAAATTACAACCGGAAATATGGATGAATCTCACATCAAGATGTTGAGTGAAAGAAGCCAGACACGGGAGGGCATGTCCATTATTTAATATAACATTTTTCATGGGACAAAGCAAAGAATATTTATCCTTAATGTCAGGATGGTAGTTATCCTTGGGTAAGGGGAAAGTAACTAGAAGAAAGCACAGTGAGATGTCTGAAATTCAAGCAATATTTTGGATGCTGAGTGTTCATTTCATAATAGTCATTAAGTATAGTTATCACACATGCTTATCTGCATGCATGCATAATATATATGCCAATGCAATAATATGTTCCATACAATACTCTGGTAATATAGTTCCAAAAAGTGTTTCCAAACATAGGATTTTTTGAGCTTCTTGGAACTGATGACACAGAGACCATTATCAGTTTTAGTTCAATTCAACTAAGATTTTTTAAACCCCTCATGCATGCCAGGAAGAGAGAGAACATTGAATAGTAAGATATAGTCTTTTCAGTTTAAAAAAAATGAAAAAATTTACTGTGAGAGCATATGACTATAAAGCACTACAGAATTTTGGAAACTGAAGGGACCCCAGACATCACCACCACTCTCTTGTTAGATGGGGGTGTGGCCAAGGGCAGGGACTTTATTGTGGCCCCGATTTGGGTTAAACTTCTAGGTCCGACACAATCACTGGGTAACTCTGGGGGGAGGTTACTTACTCTCTTTCTGCCCCAGTTTCTTGAACTGAAATGCAGTGTTAAAAATATATACCCCAAAGCATGGCTCTGAGGGTAAAACTTTAAAATCTGGGAGCACACCAGGTACAAATCTATTGTACCACACAACTAGTTGTTCCAAGATAAGTCACTCTCCCTCCCCTCAAGGTGATCTGAGGTGAGCGGCTCAAAGTCCAGCACCCTTTCTAGAATGCTTTTCTGCTTCTCTAAATACATAGAAACAAGATGGAGAGGGTTAGGTATGCTGAGAGTGTGAGGGACATGCCGCATAAGCCCTGTCCTCTTTCCAGGGAATCGGCCCAGGGAGCTTCTGTGTTCCGTGACCTGTGGCTGTGGGGAATCTCCGGTCCATCGGGGAGGCAGGGACTCTCCCTGGTGTTGACGGCATGGCTGAGAGAGGACAGATGAATAATCCTTTCTGGGAGGAAAGCAGATACCACAGCCTGGAAAGCACACGTCCGGGGAGGCTGAGTAGGAGAAGGAGCTTAGATGAGCAAAGACCCCCATCCCGGGTGTGTGATGCAAAGCCTGGGGAATGTGGCTGAAGCCAGCCCAGTGGCCATCCTTACCATGCTCTGGAACCCTCTGAGCCCTGGCAGCTGCTACCGTGACTGATGTGTGACATCCTGACCTTTGCTGACACCATCCTTCCTTCTTGTTTTTCATCCCCTGCTGTCCCTGTTTTCCACACAAATGTGGATGGCATATAGGTGTATAGAACTACTTGGGGAAAAATACCTCAGACTCCTGGGTACTTGTCCTAGGACTGCAATTAGCCACTTGTTCAGGAAATTGACAGAAACCCCCATTCCAGTAAAATCTGCTTGTTTCTATGCAGGAGTTCCTCCTCTGCACTTTCCCTATGCCTAGAAGGGAGGGCCAGATGCTTCAAACTCTATTTCCCACCCATGAGGATGCTCCCTTATATTTTATGAATCATATTCATATCTAGTATTTCATTTGCTCCTCACAACAAACCTTTGGGATGACCCCAAGTTACCTTTTCAGTGAAGAATAAAGTAAGGTTCGGAGTGGTCTCCTGAATTGCAGGAGAAGGCAATGGCACCCCACTCCAGTACTCTTGACTGGCAAATCCCGTGGATGGAGGAGCCTGGTGGGCTGCAGTCCATGGGATCGCTAGGAGTCAGACACCACTGAGTGACTTCACTTTCATTTTCACTTTCATGCATTGGAGAAGGAAATGGCAACCCACTCCAGTGTTCTTGCCTGGAGAATCCCAGAGACGGGGGAGCCTGGTGGACTGCCATTTATGGGGTCATACAGAGTCGGACATGACTGAAACGACTTAGCAGCAGCAGCAGCAGCATACAGCAAAGCAAGTGGCTGTCAAAATTAGAACTTGTGTCTCCTGAAAACCAGCCCACTGCCTGCCCTGTGCTGTCTCTCAAATCCACAGATATCTGTCCTACTGCATAGCAATCTGTTCTTCCTTGATATGAACTTGTTCCCAAAAGGCTACCAGAAAGAAGAGCTCTCTCCTGTACTCATCATATTCCATGAAAGTGAATTGAGGAAAAGGAACACATGCCCCAAATGGACCATATGAAGTTGTTTTAAGAATCAGTTTGAGCATCCTCTCTAGGAAGCCGTATCTGACAGCCACAATCTGGGACTCCATCCCTCCCTTCCTTCTGTTCTCATAGAGTCCTATGCACACATTTGCCTTGTACTTAAGTTACTTACTTAAGCATTTTTCTCCCTTCCTTACAGATAGCATCCTTGAGTTCAGGGACTGTGTCTTAATCATCTTTTTATTTTCTGGTACCTGAACATGGTGAACGCAAATGTTTGATTGAATACAAAATAATGTAGTCAGTGGTATTGAGAGTCAAAGGATGTCTAAAAGGTAACATACTTTGACCCTCATTTTTCTGAAGAAGATAAGAGAATGAAGAGATCAGAAAGAACAAGATGCATGCGTTTTCCAAACGCTCGTCTGGGCTGCTCAGTCAGTCCTGCATTTCTGTTGGAATGCTCATGTTCCCTCTCTTTCCAAATCACCCTGTTTGGTCTTATATGAAGATAATTAAGTCTACATTGCTGGAGGTGTCACCCCCTCTAGCAGTATCCCTGAGAACTTCTTGGAAATTTTTACATGTTCCAGTTACCCAGACTGTGGCTACCTCCCGCTCTTTGGTTCACCCCCTGCAATCTCACAGTCACTTTTCTGGGCTACTCATCCTCTCCCCTTGCTGATTTCTCTGATCATGAACACGTTCTTTTACTATTCCCTAAGCGTGGGCCGTGAGGTGCAAAACATTTAGCAAAGATATGCAGATGGAAACAGAGAATTGCAAAGCCAGAATTAGAAAACTGGATATGGACAACAAGGATTCCTGGAACCTACCTGCTACATCACATCAGAAGGAAATACAGATGTAGAGAATGGACACCAAGGGGAAGAAGGGGGAGTGAGATGAATTGGGGAATTGGGATTGACATATATACAAAATACTATTTACAAAACAGCCAACTAATGAGAACCTACTATATAGCACAGAGAACTCTATTCAATGTTCTATGGTGACCTAAAAGAGAAGGAAATTTAAAAAAGAGGGGAAGTATGTATACGTATGGCTGATTCACTTTGCTTTACAGTAGAAACTAACACAACACTCTAAAGCAACTATACTCCTTTTTTTTTTTTAAGAGTGGGGCTATGGCTCCTGTGTTTGTCCTCAGCTTCTGGATGGCCTTCCACCACATTGCAAGGGTCTCTACCAGATCCATTCCCTGAGTATTAGTCCCCTGCCTCCAATTCTGGTCCTTAGTCCTGCAAAGGGAAACCTAAAATGAACCTTTAATAAAGAAAGAAAAAACAAATCTTCAAGAACTTCTCACTCTCCATCCCCCAACTTCCATGTTTCATTAAGCAAAATCTGCCAAGGCAGGGCTGAAGAATTTGCATGTGTGTCTCTTCACTAAAGACCAAAGAGTTGGTACTTATGTGCGTAATCAAAACTTTCCCAGAAGAGATAATAGTGTACCTCAAAGAAACACTCTTGCTTCTTCGCAGAATATCTGTTTTGCTCCAGTTTTCATCAATCAAATATTCAGGTGTCCAGCCCCAGAGCACTTTTCTCAAAACTTGGAAACTCTCTGACCAGGTTACAGCTAGTCAATGGCAAAGATTTGCAAAGTGTGTATTATTAACAATAATTAACATTTATTGAGTGGGTACTATATGCCAGGGACTGTGCTTAGCAGTTTACATGAATTTTTCTTATTTAATCCTCCCCAAATCCTATGAAAAAGGCACAATGATGTGTTCTGGGTGTGGTTTAGGGTGCGGCTGGTTTGGTGCCCAAATCCAAATGGTAATTCATCCCTCCTCTTCTCCAGAGTTCCCAGCCAAAGAGCATATTCATCAAAGAATTAGCAGCCAAGTAGGAAAGAAACTGCTGATATTAAAAATGTCTGGGAAAGTCCACAAAGGAAAGCTCTTATGAAACAGAATTGGAGAACACAGCAGAGGCCTCAGGCTTAGGAGAAGCATACCCAGTGTCTACTCACCCAGCCTTCATCTTGAATAAAGGTTAGAACAAAGTACAAAGTGTGGTTGGCTTCCTACACAGATGCCAAGAGAGGGAAAAAAAGCATCATGAAATTTGATTTTGAGACATTGCTATTCTGCCTAAATATCCTCTTAAATCCTGACCAATGAGATGAACAATTCCTGCTCCCTAGGAAAATTCCAATGAGGTCAGACAGAGGATTGTGATGTAAGAGAAACAGTAGAGTTGCCCTCTGTGTGGATTGAGGCAAGTTAGTGAATACAGAGAATAGAGAGCCAACCATCTATCCCCTTTTCTTATTTTATAGAGGTTCAAGTAGCTAGAAAGTGGTCTTCAAAGACACATTCTTAGTTTCCCTATCCTTCACTTTTCACGACTGCCTATTATCACCTATTGACTCTTACTATCTTCTAATGTATAGGACCTAAACTCTAAGTTCTCCCCATTATTTCTAGGAACCTCCAGGGACTAGCTCTCATTTGTGTTTATGAACCTGGCTTGCCTTCATCAGATCACACCTGTCACTGCTTGTTTTTTCGGCTCTAGCATCACAGAAGATGTTACTGTATTTGAGGCTGCTAACTTTCACTTTTTCATGGTGTCTGCAGACCTACTGGGTTTCTCTGGGATCCATCTATACCTCTTCTGGCACCTACACACTACACTTTTCAAGGGGCCCAAGAGGTCTAGAGTCTGCTTTCACTAAATCCATTTTGGTTTCTTTGCAGAAATAGGGACAATTCCCTCCTTACTTTTTCTTTGACATAGGCTCTGAGGAAGCACCACAGTGTCTCAGCATTTTGGAGAAACCTGTCCTAGAGTTTCTGTTTGCAGAGTTGGACAGTGCCTATAAGATGGTTAGGATGACCATGATCAAGGCAGCGTGCTACTCAGCCACCCCTTCCTATTTTTGTGTTAGGTATTTTTAATCAAATGCCCCTGTAATTTATTTCTTGTGCCAAGACTTCACAATTTTAAAAGACACACATTAATTCCAAGAACAAACCCCCTTTAATTCAACATGTCTCATTATTTTTTGTTTCATTTTCCTCATCACTTTTATTTGTTTATTTTTGTCTGCACTGGGTCTTCGTTGCTGCGTGCAGACTTTCTCTAGTTGCGGTGAGTAGGGCTGCTCTGTTGTGGTGTGCACGCTTCTCATTGCTGCGGCTTCTCTCATTGCTGAGCAGCCCTAGGGCATGTGGGTTTCAGTAAGTGTGGCACCCAGGCTCAGTAGTTGCAGTTTGAAGACCCTAGAGCAGGGGCTTCAGTACTTTTGGCACAGTGGTTCAGTTGCTCCATGGCATGTGGAGTCTTCCTGGACCCATGTCCCCTGCATTGGCAGGCGAATTCTTATCCATTGTGCCACCAGGGAAGTTGAACCTCTCATTATTACTATACAAGAAAGGGGAAAATAAATGTGAAGGGCCCATGTTGTTACTGGCTCTATGAGTGCCACTGACTCTCCTATACGTCACGCTTGGGGAGCGTGTGAAAGGCAGCCATGGGCAATACTGGTTCTCTTGAATGGTTGCTGAGGATTGGACTTCTGACTTGCCAGAGTCTCTCTTACTGCTCATCACCTTGTCTCTATTACCTAGCTCTGTCCTTATAATGATCTCTTGCTCAGGGTGCCTCACTGTATAGATACACACTTTCTCCAAACACACAATCAACTCTCACCGATGTGGTCACCCATACTTCTGAATTAGAGACTTTTATATCATTCTCTTTGTTGGATGAACTCAATATCTCACAGCCCCACAAACAGGGAAAGAGTTATTATCTACTTCCAGTGTTTGAATGCTCAAGTTTTTAACCATTTTCTGATCCATAAACAAAATTAATGACCCAGATTTCTGGTATATCACATCAGGATGACTTAGAAATGGAAAGAGCTATTTATGAGTAGTAAGTTCTTTCAGTCCTCTCTTGCTAAGCACCTACTTGATAGAAGCTCTCACTGTGTAATGGTAGTAGTGAGCCAGGAGATCTGTGTAAGACACAGGGCTTCAAAGAGTACTAAGCGAGAAGTAGGCACTGAATCCTGTTAAAAATCATGCAAATGGATGCCTTGATATGTACCAACAACAGGAGTAAACACAATTAAAGCCAGTATGATGTAAGGGCCATTAAAATGTATAAGAAATCACTTATTCTAGTTGAGATGATCAGGAAGCATCTGGGATATTTTGATTGCTTTTTGACACATGATAACTGGAGAATGATATCATTAAAACAAATGGTATTATTCTTGCAAGGACTGAAGTATTTTCTAGTGGAGACCTGAATTTGGGGTTGAGTTTGACCTGAATGTAGAATTTGTCTAGAAAAAATGACTATAAGCATAGACACGCACTCTGGATATAGAAATTGAAAACTTAGTTTCTGATATCTAAAATTTCAAACTCCATCTCATAGGCAGTGAGAGAATCTTTGAAGGGTTCTGATCATGGAATCCCCTGTGATTAGAAAGTTAAAGAAAGAAAGAAAGTGATTTTAAAGAACCTATTGGCAGTATCAAGAATAAACTGGGAGGAACAAGGAAAGAGGCAAGGAGAGTGGTTGGAATTCTCTTTGAATAGCAGCCTTGTGTTCATGCAGAGATGAGGGATAAGCCTTTATAACAAACAACAATCGTGTGTTGTCTTTTTATAAAATACATTTTATCTTATTGCAAAAATTTGGAAAAATACTGAAGAAAATAAATTTAATCCATAACTCCCCAATTAAAGGAACACAATAGTTAATTTTTTGCCTATTCACTTACAATCTTTTTGTCTGTGTAATTAAATTTTCCATGGTTGAGACCGTAGTACATACTTAATATGTTCTTAAACTTAATGCAAGCATTTTCCATATATGCTATTTATTTTCTTAATTATCTTTTAGAAAAATGATAGAAAATTGAATAGAAAAATTTTCTTAAGTGATTATAATTTAATCATGATTTTAAAAAGTTGGAAAATATAAAGGCACAGGAAGAAAACAAAATTCATCTATAAAACAATCATTTAAAGAAAAGTAACAATGAGTTTCCTCGAAGCATAAAAATATGTTAAAATTTGGAAAAATGCTGTATAAAATGGTTTAGAAATTTTTGCTTGTGATGAAAAGCTTAAAAAGCATTTAAAAAGATTTGTGTTGTGTAATATGACATCATAGAGATAGATCACTATTTATTCATACATGAAAATAGCTGTAATAATTTATTCATTGATTCAGAGTCAAAACTACACTCAAATGCAGACTATTTCTTACTGCTTTTCTTGTAAATCAAAGAGGGAAGTAACCAAGTATAAAAGATAGTAAGTTAGATAAACACTAATAAAATGAACTTGAAAAAAGTATTAGAAAGGATTAAATGGAGATTAAATCAAATACCAGTGGGTTGGGAAACAGGAAATCAGTAGACTTAATAATAAATAAATTTATTAATATTGTTCTTTCAAACTAGCAAATTTTGGTCTTCAGTCTGGGATTCTTCTGGCTCCACTGACACCTGTCTCTGGAGAAGATCCTTAGCCAGGCCTAGTCCCTGGCTTCCCTTATTCCACTCCATATCAGTGACTTTAACAAATTACTAATAATCCATATATATGTAATGCGTTTGATGGATATTAAATATGTTGAGCTTTTGCAAAATTAGGATGTTTTTATTTCAACTTAAAAATAACTTAGCCTAAATTAAAATATATCTTAGGAAAGTCAAATTTCATGTGTGAAAGTTACATATCAACATCTCAATAATATACCCTGGAGTTATGGGCCCTTGAACAGGCTGTAAATCTGGGGCAAAGTCTTAAATTTTCTTCTTAGATTATTCTGTGAGGAGCAAAGTAAACAGATGAACAGCCTTTCACAGACGAGCAGCTGGAAGTGTGGTTTAGTCGGGGTATCATAACATGAGTCCAGTGTAAAGGTCCATGCCACCTCCTGCTTTCATATTGTTTCTCTATCACTTATTGCCCCGTGGACTTGGGTAAGCTGTTCTCTCTGCACCTGTTTCTTCAACTGCAACATGAGACACTGAGGATGCTCTGCTTCCAAAAGACTCTGGAAGACAGGAAGAGAAAGAACCATTTGGAAAAACATTTATCAGCCATCACTTTCAATGATTTTTACTATCCATGACATTCATCTTTCCTTCATATCCTGTTTTTTCTTTTTTTTAATCTTTACAAGACTAGCCTGCTGGAATTTACAAATTAGATTTCGACAGGACACTGAGAACCAGACTAGTACAAAATCACATTTGGATTCATGAAAGTGGTCCGTGGGTATGATGTGACTTCTTGCCTCTTAATATTTGAGGCTTCATAGTTCTCCACACCCTGACTCAGATCTTCTTTATTGAGATTATACTTTGAGATCAGGAATTTTTCTATGAGAAAAAGGCAGTCATGACTAAATCTTTCTTAGGTTTAACCGCAAGAAACTCATATGCTTATTAGTCATTCATTCAGAAAACATAAAAATTTGCATGATTATACAGTTCATTTAGTGCCTTGCAAGATATAAAAAAAAAAACAAAAAAACAAGACATGGTTTCTGCCCTTGACTTTTACAACTTAAAAATGAAAAACTCAATATAGACCCCAGAAGAAAATAGAGATGGCTATTCAGAAAAAGGTTTCGAATGAATTGAAGCTGGGCCACTTCTTTGGGAAAGTGATAATTGAGCAGTAGTTTGAAGGACGGTGACTTGTAGGAGTTTTGGGGGATGGGAGAGGGCATTCATGCTTGAAGTCAGGCAGGCCTTGAAAGCCTTGTTCCATCTTTCTAGGTGGTGAGGGTGTTTTAGACTCACATGAACACTTGCAACATGATACAACCTGTGTTTTAGGAATATTTTGGCCCTCATGTGAGGGAGAGGGGACAGGAAAGTGATGATGGCATAGATCCCTCCCTTCTAGGGCAGAGACGGGGCCTGGAGAGCCTGGAGAGGAGTGATACTGTAGAGGAGCCTTGGTGTGTTTAACAAATGCTCCCCACAGAGAGTTCTTTCATTAATGCTATCTCAGAGATGTGAAGCTCAGTTTACTGGCATGGATGTGCCTTTATTTACGTTCTCTGAAACAGCTAGCAGGTTCCATACGAATGATATCTTCTTGGCAAGTTAGATTACTAAGACATTTTCTTCCCTCAGTGAGTAAACAGTCATGTCTGGCTAAGTCTGGGAAGTCTGGTTGCCTGACTGCAGAAATGCTTTCCACAAAAGCCTTAGATGTGGCCATGCGCTTGTATCTTTGTAATTGTCATTGTTGTTGTCATAAAATCAAATGTGGTGCTCACTCTGGAACACACCCAACCCTCTGCCTAGCTGTAAGTTTGTGTGAGAAAACACCACCACCTATCCCCATGGAAAATCTGGGAGTTTATTTGATGCTCAGATTAGAAGCCAAATAATGTTTGAGCAATTTAGACAAAATGGCTATTTTTAACTATGGTATCAGTAGAACCTTTTAAAACATCATTTACAGGGAAATGGTTGCAGTGTATTTTAGGAGTAATCAGTTTTATCCTGAGTACAGATTCATTAGTTTTGAAGTTTGAGCCTTGCTTTTTTCTGAGTTTTCTTTCTGTGCCAACCTGTAGCTAATACTGTGCAATGTTTAGTGTTTGCTTTGCCATATTTTTGTCTGATCTAAATTTAGCAATGAGTATAAGAAAGAGAATATAGAAATATTTATTAATTTGTGTATTCATTCATTTCAAAAGATAATTCATGACTCCTTACCAAGTTCCAGGAATTGTACTGAATACCAGATGTGGAATTAACATGGCCTTTGCCCCCCAGACCTTACATTTCCATAGGAGTCTAAAAAATGCACACAAGCATCTCTACTATAATTCCTAATGTTATGTGGGTCTATGAACAAAATACTGGAGCACAGAGAAGAGGATATTTCATTAGAATAATGTAAAAAATATTCAGAGCATATGACATTGTGGATGAGCCTCAGAAATGAGTGGAACAGGTAGAAATGGAAAGAAGATTCCAGAATGAAGAAAGAGTATAAAGAAGTGAAAGTGCAAAATGTCTTTAGGAAGTCAGCATGAGCAAGTAGGAGGAGCATGCAGATACAGACTATGTCTGAGTCCTACTCACCCTTCTGAGACCTGAGGTGTTCTTCAGCAAGTTGCCAAATCTCTCTTGAAAACTGAGATAATACCTTTGAATACCTTTGATAATAGCTTTCTTTGATTAAATAAGAAAATATATGTGAAACACCTGGCACCCTGAGACTATTTGATAAATGTAATATGATGCTATTCCAGAGGAAGACATGTTTCATTGAGGTAGAACATAGGATGTGTGGATAAGGGTCGAGAGGGGCCTTAGATTGGAAACATTGGTTTGGACCAAATCAATCAAAGGTGAGGTTAGATTTTATCCTGATGGCAATCAGTAGTCACCTACTTTTGGAAGAGGTCTTAGTCAAGGTCAGATTTTTGTCCTACAGAGATCAACCTGGGACAGGAAGAAGAAGAGATTGAGGGAGAATGAAGCTAAGTTTTGATTGGAAGGCTGTGGAAGTGATCCTGGTCAGAGAAACTAGAATTTAAACTTGGCACTGAATGTGTGTTACAAGCAGCAAATGGACCCACAAGAAATGTCACCCACATAGAGATATGAGATTGGAAGGGTTTAGTGACCACTGAACATGGAAGTGAAAAATCTCAAAATATCTTTCAGGGAAAATTTGAGAAATGTAGGCAACTTTGTATTTCCTTCTGCAGTAGAACCTAGACATCTGCTTACTTGTCCAGCTGCTTGGGATTGGAAGAAGCTAAATCCACATTGAGAGGAACATGGCTATTTTCTGCTGCTAAGTCATTCCTAGGCACGTGGGAGTGTAGAAAGAATTTTATTGTGCCCTCTCCTAAACCTTTGGTATTTATTGACAGGTTCTTGACTTATTGAGGGAGGGAGTTGACTCATCGAGTGGATTCCTCTTATTTTACACATCAAGAAACTGAATTCAGAAATGAAAAGTGACCTATCTGAGAATCAGAGGGTATACAGCACCAGAGCCTGAACTCAGACTCAGGTTTTTATTTTTGACCCTTCACATTCTTTTTACTTCTTTGATATGATAAACTGCTGAGAAAGCAAGCAGGCATTTCTAATAGCTGAGGGGTGAACATTAGCTTTGTCCATCCCCTTCAACACAGAAACAAATTGCTTAGCTTTTCTTCTGAAGCTAAGTACCAGTTGAAGATCAATCAAGTAGAGCTGAAACATCCTGTAGTTTATGTATAAATTAAAAGGAAAATTTAGTTGATTTATGGAAAAATGCAAAGCTACAGATGAGAGCTCTACAGAAAAATGCAGAGCTACACCTAAGTTTCCCAGGTGGCGCTAGTGGTAAAGAATCCACCTGCCAATGAAGGAGATGTAAGAGATGCGGGTTCTATCCTTAGGTCAGGAAGATCCCCTGGAGGAGGGCCTGCTAACCTACTCCAGTATTCTTGCCTGGAAAATCCCATGGACAGAGGAGCCTGGCAGGCTACAGTCCATAGCATCAGAAAGTTGGACATGACTGAAGCAACTTACTACACACACACAAAGCTATAGGGCTACATGGCTGGAATCAAGTTAGTCAAAAATATTTTTTTAGTTTTTTTTCTATTTTTGATAATAAATTCATGGGGACATTTTTACAAAATGAACAACAGTTTCCAATTAAAATTAGCACAAGGATTATTCTCCACAAATGGAAAATGTTAATTGTCCCCAATTTAAGGTATATTAGCAACAGAACTATTATTAAAACACACTTTAGCTCATTATTTATCCTTTTTGTTTGGGAACAAAATACTGTATGAACATGATTCTAAATTATTGATACTTATCTTTTAGACGGCCATTTAACCAAGCATTTTGGATGTTAACTATTTTACCTATTTCTTATACATTATATTTGGGAACCACTCCAAATGGGTCAGAATTGTCATTATGAATATAGAATTCACCAAATTTTAGATCTTGAAGTGTCTTTAAATAAGATCTACTACTTGTGATCCCCTGTGTAATGAACTCTATATGGTATGGGGATGAGGTCTTCCGGTAGGATAGGTAGAATGAATATCAACTTACTTAAGTCCTTTAGTCCAAAAGTGGAGCTATTTCTTGTATCCTCAGGGAGTTATAACCACAACAAATGACAGGGAGCTAAGAGTATTTAATGTGGAAAAAATTTTTAAAGTGGGCCAAATGCAAAGTATAATACAATAAAAAGAAATATTGGTGTCTAGGGCAGAGAAGAAAGCAATGGACTTGAGAAAAAAGAGATCTGCTTTCTAATTCCAGTTTTGTCACCGCCTTAGATTAAGTCTGTCTATATGGTGTTGCTGTTGTTTTTCTTTGTTTGTTTCCTCAATTACCTCATTTGTAACCGGGTGATCACTATGAATGTCCCTTTCAGATCTGATCCATGATTGTCTAATGCTTCTGTTGAGGGTGGGTTCCTTTATACAGAGCTCAGGATAGGCAGAGTAGCCCAATTTAATTCAAAAATCAAACATTCAAATTCACTCTCATTTCAACCTGTTTTTATTTTAAAGTGACATTTAGTGAGCACTTACTAAGTGCCAGAGTATGTGCAAAGCACATGAAATGTGTTCACTCATTAAATCTTTCAACCCTATGAAGTAGGTTCTTTTTGGTCTTTGCGACTTCTTAGCATCATAGGATATTTTTGTCATGTATCTAATAGGAAATTCAAGCAGGCTTGCTAGTGTTACTGTAAGCAGGATGTGAATCCAAGACAGCCATCTGAAAGCATTACCAGAGCATCTTTCTTGACTAGAGAGAGCTCATTGGCCACACAGGTCCCTGCTCTGACCAATGGTACACACTCCTGTCCAGAGTTACCAGTATCACTAGGTTGGAAACAAGTCTTAGGAAGTTTACATCATCCCTATATTTTTGAAGTTACTAAATGTGAAAAATATCATGACCTCAGTGTTCCCTTGCTGAGCCAGATTCATAGCATTACCACCACCTGCTCTTCCAAAGGTTTCCATTTAATGTGGGTTTAAAAATAAGGGCTCTGAACTCTGCCTTGCTTTCTTTAGAGAAAAGGTGTAAGTCTGGCTGGAGTGTTTAAGAAATTCCAGGATGATGCAGTGGAAAGAACTTGTCTCGGCTCTGCCACATGACCTTGGGCCAGTCAATCGCATGGGCTTTTCCTTTCTCTATCTCTAAAGCACGGGTTGAATAAGGCAGTTTGGCTGGATAAGAAGTAAATGATTAGGTTATTTGTCAGTTTGTTGATCTTTAACAACCACCAGTTTTAAAATTTTTTTAAATGAAAATGTTTTAAAATCTTTAAAAACTAAAATGTCCCCTCTTTGTATCTTCCTCAGGTATTCCAACGGTAAAGAACCCACCTGCCAATGCAGGAGACGTAAGAGACTCGAGTTTGATCCTTGGGTGAGGAAGGTCCCCTGGAGGAGAGCATGGCAAACCACTCCAGTATTATCACCTGGAGAATCCCTTGGAGAGGAGCCTGGCAGGCTATGGTCCATAGAATCACAAAGAGACAGATGTGGCTGAAGTGACTTAGCACACATGCAAGCATAACGATATATTTCACATTTTTTAACTACTGCTCTAACTGTGATGAATTATAAGGGGCAAGAGTAAAAGCAGAAAGGCAAGTCAGAGAAGATAAAATGAGTGTTTCAGGAGAAAATCCAGGAACATGGGAAAGGCAATATATCAGAAGGCTTGATGGAAGAAGTGAAATTTGAAAGGGAAATCTGGTTTGAATGTATCCAGTAACAGACAACCTGTATTATCTTCTAAGACAGTCTACTCTATTTGAGACAACTCTCTCTCTCAGAAACTGCATGCTACATTCAATCACAGTATACAGTAAGTGCTCTGTAAGTGTCATTTCTCCAATTTTTGCCCCATAGCATTCATGCATGCATGTTATATTCATCCTTTGTGGTCACACAGTGATTCAAGGACCCTAATTAAAATCCACTGACTATACAAAGACTGACTGAATATTTCAGTTTCCTTTAGTCAGTCTAATTGCATACAACTTCATACTCACTTAGTGAGAGAGCCATTACCCTTCCCCCACAGCCTAATTACCATAAGTATACAATTTTTGTTTCGCACATGCTAGGGATTGTGTTGTGATTAAATGGTCATGCTGCTTTGTGTATTCATATCTACTGAGAAGGGTCTGGGTTCTGGTGGCTTTAGCCTGCTAGTTGCTAGAGAAAGAAGAATATCCCTCAAGCTAAACCAAGTGGATTGGCCTTAACCAGCATCAGTCACAGAGTAACAGAAGACAGCATGTGCGAAGGAAAATGGGACATGGTTCTCCAGCCATATGGAGGCAGATGGGGTTCTGGAAAGCAAGATAGCTAGGTAAGAGGCCAAGACCCTATAGCTGCAATACAGCTGAGCTGGAACAGGAGGTGGAAGTGACTCAGGGCTATAGTTTTTAAGAACCCACTAACACAGTATCATCAGATATCCGTACTATGTAAATTAGACTTTTTGTTTGTTTGTTTACTATTTTTTAATTTAAATTTATTTATTTTAATTTGAGGCTAATTACTTTACAATATTGTATTGGTTTTGCCATACATCAACATGAATCCGCCACGAGTGTACACGTGTTCCCCATCCTGAACCCCCCTCCCACCCGCTCCCCGTACCATCCCTCTGGGTCATCCCAGTGCACCAGCCCCAAGCATCCTGTATCCTGCATCGAAACTGTTTGTTTGTTTGTTTCTTGTCCTTTGTTCTCTTCCAGTTGGTGTTTAGTATTAGTAAAGTGATTTTGAACAATCTATCTTGTCTCAGCTATTTATCAGGGTGCCAAGAGATGGGGGTATGGGCCTAGAACATTAACAGGAAAGTTCCTCATCACTGAGATGTGGCATTAAGAGGGAAGGCATCAACAGGAGTCCCCGAGGGCATGGTGAGAGAATCTGGTGGTCCTTCTCTCCGTTCTTTTTCAGGAAAAGGTTCTGCTTGGATTCTTACATCTTGTGCTTTGTTTTACGTAAGTGAATACATCTCCCTTGTATCCTCACTATCCCGGTTCCACCTTCTAAACAGATACTCCAATTCAGTTGCTTTCAACAGCGTGGTCCCCAAGCCAGGAGAATCAGCAATATCTAGGGATTACTAGAAATGCACACTCTTAGACCCTAGCCAGACTTTCTGAAAGTGGCACTCTTGGGATTAGGGCTTGGCAGTTTCTGTTTTACATACCTCTCCCGATGATTCAAAAACAAATTAAAGTTCAAAAGTCCCTGCTCAAATTGGTCTTAAAATGAGGAATGCAGAAGAGATTCATACTTCTCCTGGATGAAGTAGAGCAAGATTTACTTCACTTAGTACAATTTTGAGGCCACTCAATTTGCTCCAAATGTCATTATTTCATCATTTTTTATGGTTTATTCCATAACCTCTTTATCCATTCAGCTGGATGGACACTTAAGTTGCTTCCATATCTTGGCTATTATAGTAAAAAAAAAAAAAAGTATGGAGGTTTTCTTAAAAAAAAAAAAAAACTAAAAATAGAGTTACCATGTAATCCAGCAATTCCACTCCTGGGCAAAAGAAAAAACTAATTCAAAAAGAATCATGCACCCACCCAAATGTTCACAACAGTATGAGTTAAAATGAAATAAGTTATTATACTGTGAACATTGGGAAAACTTGTGTTTACCAAACGTTAAATGGTGGAGGAATAAATTGGGAGCATAGGATTAACAGATGTAAACTACCATGTATAATATAAACAGCACAGGGAAATATATTCAATATCTTGCAATAACCCACAATGGAAAAGAATAGAAAAAGATACAGATTTATACATATATGTATATATGTATAACAGAATCACTTTGCTGTATATCTGGAGCTAACACAATATTATAAATTAACTATACTCCAATAAAAAATAAACTAAAAATTATGTTTCCAAATGATATATATTGATAAAAAATATACTAAAAATTATAACAGCAAAATATAAAATTGTATATGTTTGTAATGAATCTAATGTTTTAACCAAATATGACTGGAGATTGCACTAATAAGATGTATGTGTAATAAAATAGAAGACAATGTACCCACATTGTAAAAGCATTAATCTCAGAGTAATAAGAGTTGACTCATTGGAAAAGACTCTGATGCTGGGAGGGATTGGGGGCAGGAGGAGAAGGGGATGACAGAGGATGAGATGGCTGGATGGCATCACTGACTCGATGGACATGAGTTTGAGTGAACTCTGGGAGTTGGTGATGGACAGGGAGGCCTGGTGTGCTGCGATTCATGGGGTCACGGAGAGTCGGACATGACTGAGCAACTGATCTGATCTGATCTAATAGTTTAATGGTGAGTTTTTCTTCTTGCTTTTTTCATTGTTGAACAGTTCTTCAATGAAGTAATTTTTTTAACTTCATTATTAAAAAAAAAAATCTCAGATGTGCATATCTTACCAGGCATACCCATACTGGTTTCTTATTTCAATATTAGTATTCAACTGCTGAATACGGTCAGGAAACCCAACCTCTCTCTCTGTGTTCTTGTGTCTTCAACCTTATCTGGGATCTTAATCCATGAGTGCAAAGTGGTTTATTTACATAAAGAACTCTGTCAGTGTGAAAAACCATTGTTAAATATGATTATTAACTATGAAATTTCTTGTTTCCAGTTACATGTCTTAGCAATATTAAATTCTAAAAGGCAGGAAGTTGGAATTTTTTCACCAAATAAATCCTAAATTGCTGTGTTTTTGCATATTTAATCTTAATTTACAACAGTAACAGACAAATCCTTTAGGGATTATCAAGAGCTTCCTTCTCATGATTCCCTAATCAAGTCCTTTTCTTTTTCAACATGACTTAGCTAAAATCAAAAACAATGTTTTGTTTTCATAATTTTTAAGAAACATATGTAAAAACTATTGTCCAATATCAAATAATAAGAATTAGAATAATAATAATAAGCATTACTACTATCAGGAGAAATGTTAATACCTACAGCTCTACTTCATCCATATACCTACAGTCCTCATTAAAAAGAAAGAGAGTAAAAGTGAATAACAGAAAGACTACTGTGAACTACTGGAAATAAATTCTTTCATTAATTCAAAAAGTATTTATTGAGTGTCCTATTAGTTGAATGGGTCTAGGAAGACCTACAAGACCTTTACTTACTCCTTGGAAGGAAAGTTATGACCAACCTAGATAGCATATTCAAAAGCAGAGACATTACTTTGCCAACAAAGGTTCGTCTAGTCAAGGCTGTGGTTTTTCCTGTGGTCATGTATGGATGTGAGAGTTGGACTGTGAAGAAAGCTGAGCGCCAAAGAATTGATGCTTTTGAACTGTGGTGTTGGAGAAGACTCTTGAGAGTCCCTTGGACTGCAAGGAGATCCAACCAGTCCATTCTAAAGGAGATCAGCCCTGGGATTTCTTTGGAAGGAATGATGCTGAAGCTGAAACTCCAGTACTTTGGCCACTTCATGCGAAGAGCTGACTCATTGGAAAAGACTCTGATGCTGGGAGGGCTTGGGGGCAGGAGGAGAAGGGGACGACAGAGGATGAGATGGCTGGATGGCATCACTGACTTGATGGACGTGAGTATGAGTGAACTCCGGGAGTTGGTGATGGACAGAGAGGCCTGGCGTGCTGTGATACATGGGGTCACAAAAAGTCAGACACAACTGAGTGACTGAACTGAACTGACAAGACCTTTTAGAACTAACACCCCCAAAAAATGTCCTTTTCATTACAGGGTACTGGAATGCTAAAGTAGGAAGTCAAGAAACACCTGGAGTAACAGGCAAATTTGGCCTTGGAGTACAGAATGAAGCAGGGCAAAGGCTAATAGAGTTTTGCCAAGAGAACACACTGGTCATAGCAAACACCCTCTTCTAACAACACAAGAGAGGATACACATGGACATCACCAGATGGTCAACACCGAAATCAGATTGTTTATATTCTTTGCAGCCAAAGATGGATAAGCTCTATACAGTCAGCAAAAACAAGACTGAGAACTGACTGTAGCTCAGATCATGAACTCCTTATCTCCAAATTCAGACTTAAATTGAAGAAAGTAGGGAAAACCACTAGACCATTCAAGTATGACCTAAATCAAATCCTTTATGATTATACAGTGAAAGTGAGAAATAGATTCAAGGGACTAGATCTGATAGAGTGCCTGATGAACTATGGACTGAGGTTCATGACATTGTACAGGAGACAGGGATCAAGACCATCCCCATGGAAAAGAAATGCAAAAAAGCGAAATGGCTGTCTGAGGAGGCCTTACAAATAGCTGTGAAAAGAAGAGAAGCAAAAAGCAAAGGAGAAAAGGAAAGATATTACCATTTGAATGCAGAGTTCCAAAGAATAGCAAGGAGAGATAAGAAAGCCTTCCTCAGCAATCAATGCAAAGAAATAGAGGAAAACAACAGAATGGGAAAGACAAGAGATCTCTTCAAGAAAATTAGAGACACCAAGGGAACATTTCATGCAAAGATGGGCTCAATAAAGGACAGAAATGGCATGGACCTAAAAGAAGCAGAAGATATTAAGAAGAGGTGGCAAGAATACACAGAAGAACTGTACAAAAAAGATCTTCACGACCAAGATAATCACGATGGTGTGATCACTCACCTAGAGCCAGACATCCTGGAATGTGAAGTCAAGTGGGCCTTAGAAAGCATCACTATGAACAAAGCTAGTGGAGGTGATGGGATTCCGGTTCAGCTATTTCAAATCCTGAAAGATGATGCTGTGAAAGTGCTACACTCAATATGCCAGCAAATTTGGAAAACTCAGCAGTGGCCACAGGACTGGAAAAGGTCAGTTTTCATTTTGATCCCAAAGAAAGGCAATGCCAAAGAATGCTCAAACTACCACACAATTGCACTCATCTCACATGCTAGTAAAGTAATGCTCAAAATTCTCCAAACCAGGCTTCAGCAATATGTGAACCGTGAACTTCTTGATGTTCAAGCTGGTTTTAGGAAAGGCAGAGGAACCAGAGATCAAATTGCCAACATCCGCTGGATCATGGAAAAAGCAAGGAGTTCCAGAAAAACATCTATTTCTGCTTTATTGACTATGCCAAGGCCTTTCACTATGTGGATCACGATAAACTGTGGAAAATTCTGAAAGAGATGGGAATACCAGACCACCTGACTTACCTCTTAAGTAACATGTATGCAGGTCAGGAAGCAACAGTTAGAACTGGACATGGAACAAAAGACTGTTTCCAAATAGGAAAAGGAGTATGTCAAGGCTGTATATTGTCACCCTGCTCATTTAACTTATATGCAGAGTACATCATGACAAATGCTGGGCTGGAGGAAGCACAAGCTGGAATCAAGATTGCCAGGAGAAATATCAATAACCTTAGATAGGCAGATGACACCATCCCTATGGCAGAAAGTGAAGAGGAACTAAAAAGCCTCTTGATGAAAGTGAAAGTGGAGAGTGAAAAAGTTGGCTTAAAGCTCAACATTCAGAAAACGAAGATCATGGCATCTGGTCCCATCACTTTATGGAAATAGATGAGGAAACAGTGGAAACAGTGTCAGACTTTATTTTGGGGGGCTCCAAAATCACTACAGATGGTGACTGCAGCCATGAAGTTAAAAGACGCTTATTCCTTGGAAGGAAAAATTTTTTTTTTTGGAAGGAAAATTATGACCAAACTAGATAGCATATTAAAAAGCTGAGATATTACTTTGCCAACAAAGGTCCCGTCTAGTCAAGGCTATGGTTTTTCCAGTGGTCATGTGTGGATGTGAGAGTTGGACTGTGAGGAAAGCTGAGTGCCGAAGAATTGATGCCTTGCGAGTCCCTTGGACTGCAAGGAGATCCAACCAGTCCATCCTAAAGGAGACCAGTCCTCGGTGTTCATTGTTCATTGGAAGGACTGATGCTGAGGCTGAAACTCCAATACTTTGGCCACCTCATTGGAAGAGTTGACTCATTGGAAAAGACCCTCATGCTGGGAGGGATTGGGGGCAGGAGGAGAAGGGGACGACAGAAGATGAGATGGCTGGATGGCATCACTGACTAAGTGCACATGAGTTTGGGTGAACTCCTGGAGTCGGTGATGGACAGGGAGGCCTGGCGTGCTGCAATTCCTGGGGTCGACTGAGAGACTGAACTGAACTGAATTAAGGGCCTGGTACTGTGCTAAGCATTGCTGTTAAAGTGTATCACACGGTTTATAGTTAACAGAAGTTATAAAACATTATTGGACATTAATCATTGGAACTCAAATGGAAGTAGAAGAGAAAATTGGATCAGAAGAGAGATGTAGGTTATGAACATTTAGAAGAGAAATGTACTTTACCAAGAGATTTGAAATTTTGAGGGGAATTCGGTGTTGGAAAGATGATGAAGGGGAAATATTTCTGAAAGAAGCATAGGCAAGGATTTTGGGGTGGAATAATGATGTTACATACATGGAAAACACAAGTGGTTTTCTTTTACTAGAGAACAGATCCTCCTTTAGAGTGCTATTTTCAGATTTACCAATCTAGAACAGTGTATATTCCATCCTCAGCACATTGAGACTTGTGATGACTACACTGTTGTTGTTGTTTTGTTGTTAAGCCGTGTCCAACACTTGTGACCCCATGGACTATAACCTGCCAGACTCCTCTGTCCTTGGGATTTCCCAAGCAAGGATATTGGAGTGGGTTGCCATTTCCTTCTCCAGGGGATATTCCTGACCCAGGAATTGAGCCCGTGTGTCCTGCATTGCAGGCGGATTCTTTACACCTAAGTCACCAAGGAAGCCCATAGTAACCTGGAGTAGATCTAGTTGGGAGAGAAGAGGGATACAGCTTGGCTGCCCTGAGGGCTGCTTCTGCCCATCCACACATTCTGAGTCCCAAACCAACCAAAGAAACAAACAAAAACATTCAACTTGAAATATTCTTTAAAAAATGTATTTTTAAAGTATTCTCTTAAATAGGTCCTAGAGGAATTTCCATGGCCCATTACATACTGAAATTTCCAGAAACGTTCTGACTCTTGCTCCCTTTCTTCTAGGTCCACCTTCTTTGAGTGATGGGTCTCCTCTTCACCATGAGAATGAGCAGGAAGTAAAGTTGGCTCCTTCCATTCCTCATCCCCCCTAAACCATCTGGAGCAGGGATTTCACCCCAGGAAATATTCCTATGCTACTTTGGTGAATAAAAGTATCTGCTTTCTCTAGAAAAGGAGCAGAAAGAGAGGTAGAGAGGGAAATGGGGAGTGAACAAAAATGTCTCCTATGATGTGCTGGGCAAACCCCAAGGAACAGTACTGTGTTACTTATTCAACCCTCCCATCGTGCAGTAGGTGGTGGGGCTAAGACCCAAACTCACCTACATCTTCCTTCAGAACACTTTTTAAAGAGGTAAATGGAGAACCAGAGTTTGGGGGTAGAGAAATTGAGAATTACTGTGAAGGGAGGGAAAAAATTTGATGACTGATTTTTCTTTTTAAGTCATAGAATATACTGATTGGTGACCATCTCTGACCTTTCATAGAGTACAGTGGAAGGATAAATAAGGAAGGATAATACAGGAGGCCAGCAAAGGAAATGAGGATCATAATTGTGAGGGCTTTTCCAGGAGTTTCCAAGCCAAGGAGAGGTTGTTTTGGCAGGATAGCAGCTCCAAAGAAAGGTTTGCCACCTCTGATTTCAGATGGGAAAAATGGGTCTCTTTGTGAGCCCAGGGAAGTATTCAGACCCTCTAAAACAGTGTTTTCCAATCTAGGCCATAAGTTAGAATTCTGATGGGATTCAAAAAACACAAACGCCTATCTCTACCCCAGCTTCTCTTGTAAGGCATCAGGGGTTAAGCCTGGCCTTCAATCTGTTCTAAAGCTCCCTACATAATTCTAATGTACAGCTAGTATTGAGAACCCTGCCTTAAAGGGGTGGAAGAATCAAAAGAAAATTGAAATAATAATTAAGACAGTCAAATATTTATGAGCAAAAGAACAAATAATTTTCTGATATTTATCAGAAATTTTACATATACCCCAAATACTTATATAATCCAAAAATATTTGTTTTCATTTTTATTTCAGTAGTATTCCTGATGGTAAAAATTGTTTAAAGAGAATGTGACAAGGTAACAGATGTCTTTGGGTGATTGTATATAGGTGAAGTTCTTTTTTATTTTTGTTTCTTTGTTTCTGTTGGTTTTTCAGAAACAGATTTAGAATGTGCTAATTTTATCAGAAGATATAAATAAGACACAAAGCAAAAATCTACATACTGAATCATTTTACCTACTGTCTATAGAAATGTATACCTATAATTACATGATAATTTGACAGAGATGTTCATGTAAGAAAAGATTCTTTAAACATAATAGCAATTCAAACTATAAAAAATTTCACCACTGACTTCAGATATTATTTGCTTTTCTCAAAAAAAAAAAAAAAATCCGTTCACATAGTCACCAAATGTTATTGCCCACTGAGTATTTTCTGTTCATTGTTTTCATCTACTACAACTCCTGAAGGTTGGTACTTCAATTAGTCCGGTCTAATAAGTGAGTAAACAAAGGCACAGATGGGCTAATTAACATGTCCAAGATCAAGAGACTACAAAACAGCAGAGGTAAGATTGAATCTCAGTGTTGCTTCATAGTCTAGACAGTATGCTGGACTACTGGGTGCTGAAGTGCCACTTGAGTTTTGAAAGTCTTCAGAACTCCCATACATCTGGGAGGTCAGTTATCATATCATTAGGCAGTCTTGCCAACTTAATTTAATGGCCAAGCGGGCACCTAACTGTGCATGTTACCAGGTACTCAGCAGAGCTCCTTATCTGAAAGAATCTTTAACAATTTAACCTCAAATCTATACAATAGTTTATGAATCTTAAACTAATCATGAATTGGATGTTCAATGTAGAGAGTTCCAAGTTATTTTCCACTTAAATAGCAATCTCAGGAGGAGGTGGTGATCTGTCTTCATTAGTCCTCACTTTAGTATAATAGCCATTAGTGACAACAGAGATAAATTTTATAGGTGCTAATTGACCCTTCAGGAAGCCTTTGAAGTTCTCCCACTAGTTGAGGACTTCTTTGAAGTTTTCTTTTAGCTAAAGTGCCAAGTCAAAGACCTGGGAAAAATGTATATTAGAGAAATAAATGCAGATACGAAACCTTTGCAGTGTATGAGTAATTGCAAAACTGTGGTTTAGTGACTGTGACCAAAACAAACCTGAGCATAAAAACCTTGACATTAAAGGAATCCCCAAACTGCTCTAAGTTTTCTGAGGAGGGGCGTAAGATTTTTGCTTGTGTTACCACTCTTTCTCATAACCATACCAAGAGAGAAAAAAATAGTCAGCATATTTATAGTGCTCTAAAGCTTTCACAACTCATTTGATTCACATAAAAACACCATGAGTAAATGCGAAGCTTAGGAAGGTAGAGTAATTTGCCCAAGGTTTCTCTGCTAATGAGTAGAGAAATTGGAAGCCATTCAGGTAAATGGTGCAGGATACCTTTCTCTCCACCTTAGCTGCCTCTATTCTTGAGTTGGAGAAGTTGAGTCAGAATTCACGTTAGCAGAGAGGAAACCCTGGTCTAGTCATGGGTGTCATAAAGAAGTGAATAATTAAAAACAAGAAAAGTACAAAGTTCAAGAACTTACATTCTAGTTAAGCTCTGCATCGACTAATTTCCAATCAAAAGCCAGGCATAATGTGAACAAAATAAAAGTGTATATAAGAGTCTGCCATTGGACTCAGGAAAGGTTCTTAGTCTGCTTTCTATCCATCTGCTTCCTTTCCCTCTGGTCACTAGCTCTATCATTTAGAAGGTGTTGAACTGGGAAGATGAGAAAAAGCAAAGTCCTCAGGAGGCTGGTACAGTCAACAAGTTACCAAAAAAGCACATCAGACATGAAGACTCTCTGACAGGGGCTCAAGTGATGGTGATGGCTGGGTGTCAAGGATGAGACAGAAAGAATTATTAACACAAAGACACAAACTCAAGGTAGGTTGGCAATGAGTTTCCCTTGAGGTAATACTCTTAAGGTGAACTAAATCAACAACATGGCTAGGGCTGGGACTGATGCCAGAGCTCTGAGCAGGGCCACGTCTGTACCCTGTAGGTAGGGGTGGGGGCTTCAAAAACTGTGACAAGACAGATAAATGTCTGAGGGCATTCATTCAGGTAGCCTTCATGTTGCTGGGTACCTGCAACATGATCCTTCATTAAATTAAAAGTGGAATCCTTTAAAAAATTTCCTTTTAGGTTTCCAAATAGAATCTTACATTTCAATTTAGCATTATTAATTTTTTTTTAATGTGGAACTTCCTTAGGGAAAGAAGTGGGGAAAACTGATATCTACTGAGCTCCCTGTAACTCAGGATAGTGCTTGGCTACTCCATGTCTCGCATGGCAGAGCAGGGGCACATGGGCCTCACCTCTAGTGTCAGAAATATGAGGTAGCTAGAGAAATATTATTCTTAGTATTAAAGTTATCTGGCCAGGTTTCTAAGGATCATAAGCTGCTCTTCCCCAGAGTCAAAGGAGCTGACTTAAGTGGGAGACAGGCATCCTTGGTGAAAAAGGAAACCAAATAGATGGGGAGGATGAGAGGAGAGGCACCAGCTTAGCAGTAGTTAGCCTGCCCAAAGTTCCACCTGGCTCTTGAACTTATGATAGGAGAGTGCATTAAAATCCTGTCCCAGCAGAAGCATTGCTGGTCAAAAGTCCCCTAGGCAAAGGGAGAATGGCTGGATAATGATACTCTGAAATGGTGTAGCACTGACTTTGTCCATGGGATAGAGAGAGATATGGCTTAGTTTCACTGTAACTCTGTCTGAAACCAGAAGACTAGAAAGGGTGACCCTTCACAGCCACTGCCACCGGCCTGATTTTATATGCAGAATCCTTGCTCTTTTTTCCCTTGGAATATTGGAAAACTTCCAAAGACAAGTAATCTTAGCACATTCTGTGTCTTTTGAGAACTGTGGATGAAAGGGACACATAAATTTTGGTTATGATTACTTATGTGCGGTAATTTTAGTTGGATTTCCCTGACACACCTTCTCCTTTGTAATTTTTTCTGGGACTATGTTTATATGTGAGAGTGTGTGTGTGTCTAAGTGGCTTTGACCCTAGGGCTCTCTTTGATTTATAGGCAGCTCTATAAGTTTTGCTGGGCTGGTTTCAGAGCCTGTTTGTTCTGGCATCCCAATAAAGACTTCCTTCCCATGGCAACATCAGCCTACGAAGCAAAGCCTAAGGGGAAATACAGTTTTTGTTGCCAGAATGAGGCAATAGCACTTTTGGGGTGCTATTTTGTTGGGTGGTGTATTATTTCTCAAGCAACCTCACTAATGGAAAACGAAAAAACCTAAGCACTGGAATATTACTGCAAGAAGCAGTAATCTCAGTTTTCCTCAAACAAATTGAGTGATCTTGTGCAACTTTATTTAGTTTGGAGGGGGTTTCAATTTGTCCTCTACACAGAGGCAAGACTGTGGGGCATGACCCCTATGAGTAGACCCAAAATAGGCACATTGCTTTCCAAATATTCTTCCCTTTTATATTTTAGAGTCAAAGTGGAACTCCAAGGTCAAGTCTGTCCCTGTCACTGACTGATGCCCTCCTCTGCTTACTTTCAGAAGAAACCTGTGTTTCTCAGTCATAGCTGCACATCAGAAACCCTTTGGGAACTTTCAAAAACACCAAATTCCAGACTGCACCAGCAATCAGAGATTCTGATTTCCTGGTGTTGTGAGGGCAAGGCTTGGACAACACATTTTTCAAAGGTCTCCAGAGGATTTAGATGTATGGCCAATGTGTAGGATGTGCAGGACCAACTGATCTGCTTCAATCCTTTTGAGATTCTGAGAGGGGTTATAACCTCCTCAAAATCATGCAGCAAACAGGCTGTCTTTTTGACCACACATATTGATTCATAGTTCATTAGAATTCCTATATGTAGTTAGTTGTACTGTTCTTATCTAACTAATTTTCCAGCTATTCACAGAGCAGATCAGCAATCTGTAGCAGTTGAGTACTGAAATATAAGGTGCTGACTCCCATTGAGCTCTGCACCAAACCAGAATTGGCTGATTTGCTATAAAGAATGTGCTTATGGCTGAGGGAGGAGGAAAGATAGAGTTGAAGTAGACTATACTGCCACACCCTTCTGCCTGAAGAACATCTCCTGACAGCATATGTCATCTGCACTGGAAAGGTGACTCCTGGGTATTTTAATCCATTTATGCTTAGTATTGCCTGGTGATAAAAATTCCTTACTGGGCTCTGTACTCCTACCCTCACTTCTTGATAGTTCAGGTAGGTGTGTACATGTCACAAAGTATGAGATGGTGGCAATTTTCTCAGCAAACTGGTTTGTACTGATGCGAACTTTGTATCCAAGGGCTCTCAGCTTATAGGTATGGGTTGTATTTGAAACCAAAAACCTAGGCACATTTTATTTTTTGTTGCTGTTTCTACGTGATGTTCACTAAAAAAGAAGAGTCAGTTTTGGTAGTGACCTCTACCTTTTCAGTGAATTTTAGTGCCAGACTTAGAGTATCCAGAGCACAGGAAGGGTGAACCAGAAGTCCCCAAAAAGAGAAGACTCACATTAACACTTTGTTTCCTGTTGCCTCTATGCTTGCTGTTCATCTGCTCTCGGCAAATACACAACTTCACACACAAAGGAGGGGGCTCCCTGGAACTTCTACTGTGGCTGCCATTGTCTCTGTCTCTCTTTACTCTCATCCTTTATTATTTGTCCAAATAACCTAGATATTTCTAAAAATGGAGATATGCGTATTTAGAAAGCTATTCACATTCCTAGCTCACAGTATGGTAGAACTAAAAGCATTCTTAGAGGAATGTAGTATAAAATCTCTCCTCTTTCCCTACCCTACCATCTGCCCCCATTTCACAGGTGAAATCATTGAGGCTCATTGCAATTAAATGACTTGCTAAGAGCCATAGAGTAAAATTAAATAGCAAAGCTGAGATGAAATAATAGGATTGAAAATTCCAACTCTACAATTTCTATCCATTTCACCCTTCAAAATTAAATAAATCATAATATAATACTAATTAAATATTAAAGGCAAGAGCTCCAACATACTTTTAGGGATCATCTTATGAGCATAATATGTGTATACGAATCCTGTGTCCATAAGCATCCTTGTTTAACTCTTACTTATCTATATACTAGAGACAGCAATAATCTTGATAATCATCAGTCATTGAGAGTATAACACAAAAGAGCAATAAAGCTTGAAGGCACATCCAACATCACTGCACCAACATCCCTATTCCCAGGAACATGTACACCTAGAAAAGGCAAATAAATTTCAAGATCACTTACATAAGGAAAGTTTGTGGAATACTATAAGCAATCAATCCTGATTTATTTAGCCTTAATATTTACAGAATTCTATGATAAATATGGTTAATAGTGTGATACCAAGCATAACACAAGAGAAAAAGGGAAAATTTCTAACAAAAGCTAAAGTAATGTGACTTGAGCTTTCTTAGTGACATTTGACAAAGTTCTCCTCCTCTCTGCTTGTCAGCTCTGCTGCTGCTGCTGCTAAGTCACTTCAGTCGTGTCCGACTCTGTGCGACCCCATAGACGGCAGCCCACCAGGCTCCCCCGTCCCTGGGATTCTCCAGGCAAGAACACTGGAGTGGGTTGCCATTGTCAGCTCTACTGACTATCAAATGAAGCATTAAAGCAGAGGATCTTGAAGGTTCTACCTTTGTCTGAATGGCCTTATTTTCTGTGAAACTGGTAAAGACCAGCTAGTTGACAATGATTACTGAATAAATGAAGGGGAAAATCTCTTCAAGTCATACATTGCCTCAGAGGTGTTTTTGCCAAGTTGAAAAGGGCTACAGAAGAAGCTAATGAGAAAGAAGGGATTTTAATCCCTCGAGTCCATGAAAATGTGTGGGCTTTCCCTTTTAGCTTCTCTAGATAAAAGATATGTGAGTCTCAAAAGTACAGGAAAGAGAATTAAAGAACAAGAGAAGCTATTGAAGTTAAAAAATCATATACATAATACACATATTAAGTGTATGGAGAATATTCTGTTCTTTAAAAGGAAAGAATTTTAGGAGCGGCCTCTGTATAAGTAGTGTCTTTGGGGGAAAAGGGTTACATGAACACACAAAGTTCCCAAATGATAAATAACCTGGAGACTATGTTCTTACAAGCTCACCTCACCAAGGGTAATGAGGAAATACCTCCTAATTTTCATACTAGGGTTGACTTGGACCCAGAGCTCTTGAGAAAGGATGATAGGTGTAACCTAGTCTGGTTGACTGGTTCTTCATGGAGTTTTAAATGGCTGCAGGGGAGAAAGGGCAGATGGCAGCAGCCCCACCCATGGTGCCCAAGCTCACTCAGAGTTTCTACTTCCCATGGAATTTTCTAAGGAAGAGATCCTCCTGTGATCTGCAAAGCAACTTTAAATGTCTAAATGTACCTACCATGCTGCTGGTGGGAAATGCGCTTATAACACTGAATGCAAATCAGATACCTCTGCCTCAGCTCCTCATCTAGGACCAGCCATCCTATCAATTCAACGAATTGCATTCTGGTTTCCTGACTACTGAGGATAGGAAAAATAAGTGGTTCCTCCCACCCCAATCTCCAAAGCATGGAAGAGTTTTTGACTTAGGAAGCCAGATCCATCTCCCTCGTGTAGACGGAGGGTAAGTGTAGGTGTTTGCTTTATGTTAGGATGACAAGCAATGCATACCTTTCTGAGGCGAGGTCTGGGTGTAGTGGGGAGTGTCCCAGAGGAAGTCAATGTTCACAGCTTTATTTTTTTGTGTGTGTGAGCTATTCAGTTTAATTATACCCATGCTGCTAGCTGACTTTTTATTATTACTCTTATTCATTTTAATATCCACTTTTCTTGGCTAAACATAGAGAAAAGATTCATTTATTATTTGAACAGTTTCACATTTATGATGCCCTATTAGTTTGCAAAGCTGGAGACTCCACTGTAAATGTGCTTAATAATACTCAGCGAAGATGAGCTCTAATCCAGCTTCTAGCTTAGGGCAGAGGAGCTTCAGAATTGCTCAGAATTGAAAGGCACTTGACTGACATGAGGTGGGAGGAGGGGAAGGGGGATAAAGCAGGGCAGGAGTGCGGGGACTGGGGATCAGGAGCAGGATGAGCCGAATGAGACTGACGGGGCATATGTCCCTGTTCAGTTTTAAGTTGGTAAGGAGAATAACAGATTATACTTGACATCTCGAGAACAGCAGCTGTCAAAACTGTCAGTCAGTGGGAGATTGATTCCTCTCAATTACTTGTAGAACCAAGAAGTTAAGAGACAGAAAAGATCTATGAGGCCATGCAGCTCACTTCAAGTCCCACAGCATTAGCACATTTACTTGTTCAAATCAGCATCTGAGGCCACAAGGCAAATTTATTATCATTTTCTGTTGATGTAACAGAAAGATGAGGAAGTGCAACATCTACTCATCCATTCCCTCATTTCACTCATTTACTCAACAATCTTCCCACCCTCCTCCACCAACAATGTAGCGCTGAGTTTGTGCCAGGCCAGGTGCTAGGTTCTGATGATACAAAGATGTGATAAATGCTACACACTGGTCATTCAAAAGTGGTAAGAGTCAATCCCTGCCCTCAAGGAGCTCACCAAATTCTTTGTGAGTTAGATAGCAGAGCCAGAGATGCAGATGCCCTGTGCTGGGTGCACTCATAGAAAGGTGTATGCCAGATACTGACATGAAACAACAAAGAATGAGGTAGTCACACCTTATGATGTTTAGAGAAGGTACCCCTTTCCAAAGGTAGAGCTGCCAATCTGGATCTTAGAGGAAGAGGAGGAATACACTTCTTGTTCCTTGTTCCAACAGGGTCAGAATCTCTCATTACTCTCAAGCCAGGAGACACTGAATAAGCATATCTCACTTTACTATTTCAGAGTTGGAGGCATTTTAGAGAAATAATCCAACTTCATCATAATCATCTGGGAAAATTTAGGAAATACACATTCCAGAACTCCCAACTCCAACACAGTTTTTGTTTCAGTAGATCCGGAGGAGATTTCAAGAATCGGTACTTTTATGTAGTTCAAGAAGTAACACTGATGTGAGTTCACATTTGAGAATCACTATCAGACAATTATTCTTAAAATGTGTTCCCCACACCAGCAATATCACCATAACCTTGGAATTTGTTAGAAATGAAAATTCTTGGGCTCTATCCAAAACCCGTTGAATCAGAAATTTTGAGGGTGAGGTGCAGTAGTCTGTTGTTGAACAAATCTCCCAGATAATTCTGATAAAAGTTACAGATTCAGAACCCCTGGTCTGAGGCAACCAACCAGCTCATCAGATGATACTCCTCAGTTTAGTCTCTCAGTCATGTCCGACTTTTTGTACCCCCATGGACTGCAGCACGCCAGGCTTCCCTGTCCATCACCAACTCCCAGAGCTTGCTCAGACTAATGTCCATCAAGGTCATCTATCATGATACTCCTACATGATAGCTAAAGAGAGTTTACTAAATGAACTGTGTGTATAGTTATGGACAATTTTAGGAGAACCAACAAGGGATGAAGCAGCCTCAGATTAGCAACATTTAAAGTAGTTACCACCCTACACCCAAAAGGGACGAAAGGAAAAAATGATGTCATAGGCATCTGATAAGAGATAGAATATAAAAAGAGGGTTCATGTAATAAGACCTGCTCTCTCTGATCCTAACGGAAGTAAGGAGGTTATGGTAGGAATGGGATAAATGCACAACGTGTTCTTTTCTTTCACTTTTCAAATTCTTAGCCGTGTCCTCCACTTTGCAAACCCAGCTTGAAGTTAAAGGGCAACTATGCCCAGTCTATAAGTTCTGGGGAGATCAATTTCCTAGGGCACAAAATGAAGCAAATAACTAACAGAGAATGAATTAGACATAGGAGCAGAAAACAAAGTATAACCAGCATATACCAATCTCCCAGATTCTCCTCCCCTACCACTCAACTGCCAGTGTTACCTTTTCAACATTTTAAGTCACCTGTACTCTATCTCTCTCTGGATTCTGCTTTGTCTACACAAACTTTGGTGATAGGAAACTCACTATTACTGGAGAAGAGTTACAAAGTCTTCCTTCCTATTACTTGTATCCACTTTTCAATGTTTTTCTAGTTGGAAGATATCCAGTTCATTACTTATTTGAAGATGCCCATCTCATTCCACCAATATCATTAATTCCTTGAATTGAACACCTGCATTTCTTTTATTGTGCCTCTTCTGACAATGTTTGGAATATCTTCAAGTGTGGTTACCCTGGTCACAGTTGAATTTGTCATGCTTCTCTGATTATAAAGATCTCCCTTGATTTACAGTGGAGTTACATCAGGATAAAGCCATCATAAACTGAACATATAAGTCAAAAATGCATTTAACCTATAGAACATTAGAACTTAGCCTTGCCTAACTTAATCACATTCCAAACACTTAGGATAGCCTACAGCTGAGGAAAATCATCTGATACAGAGTCTATTTTATGAAAAAGTGTTGACTATATCATGTGCATTTATTGACTTTACTGAAAGTGAAAAATCAAATGGTTGTAGGGGTACAGAATGATCGTAGGTGTATTGATTGTTTACCTTTGTGACTGAGTCACTGAGCAGGAGCTATGGCTCCCTGCCCTTGCTCAGAACAGGGGAGCACATTGCTGCACTTGCAGTTAACCCTGGGAAGATTGAAATCCAACATTCAAAGGGCGGTAACTGCTCAATGTGTATTGCTTTCATGGCATGGCAAAGTTGAAAAATCGTAAGGCAAACCATGGTTAAATCACAGACCATCTGTACTTGGAAAACTCTTCTTTATTTTTCCCAAGGAAATCTACATAGACCAATCTGATTCCATAAGCATTTGCCCGTCACTCAGTACATGTCAAGAAATATGCTTAAACAAAGGAAGAGATTTCAAAAGCTCTGACTTCAGGCTCTTCACTGTAAGACCTGTGCATAGCAAATGTTTCTAAATTGTATCTCGCTTCTTAGGAACTATGAAAAACCATGATTTGCATTATTTCATGTGTCTCTCTAACATTCTAGTGAAGTAAAATCAGTAACTAATATTATGTCATATTTTATTTGAGGGTTGCAACTTTCAGTTAAATACTGTCTTGCCAAGAGTCGTAGTAAATAAGAACATAGCCCTGAGTTCTGCTGCTTCTGTTTTGGCCAGCTGTGGCTCCAAGTTGAACCACAGAAAGGTTAAGTGAATATTATTTTAAGAAAGAGAGATATTGCATGTCGCTCCCTCACATCTTGATGCCTATGGTTTCTGTAGGCTGGTACCTGGATTTCTCTGCCACTAAAATAGAAAAGATTAGCACCTACTTTCTTCATAGAGCTTGAAAACAAATGAATTTGTGTTTTGAGGAGTCCAAACTATCCTTAAAATTACTTGAAAAAATGCAATTCATCATGTCTATAACATGATGGATTCAGAATCTTAAGGCTGGAAGACCTTTAAAACTGTTTTGATCCAATCATCCTTAAATTTTCTGGATGCATCAGTATCACTTGAAGGGTTTCAAAAACTATGTATCAGGCCTTAATCCCAGCATTTCTGATTCAGTAGGTAAAGGATGAGCCCTGACTTAATGCAGATATAACTGGTCTAAGAACCATACTTTGAGAACCATTGATCTAGTTTGTTCCTATATTATAATGATAAAATCACTAAAGCCCAGAGTAACAGGGAAAGTTACCTAAGAAGACACGGCCATGACCAAAACATGAATCTTTCAATTCACTTAAAAAAAATTTTTTTTTGATGTGGATTATTTTTTAAAGTCTTTATTGAATCTGTTACAGTATTGCTTCTGTTTCATGTTTTGGTTTTTTGACAATGAGGCATATGGAATCTTAGGTCCCTGACCAGGGATCGAACTCACACCCCGACATTGGAAGGTGAAATCTTAAACACTGGAAAGCCAGGGAAGTCCCTACTTCCCATTTCAAGTTTTCTTCCATTATAAAACTGCTTCCCTGTTCAGAATGGCCATTTCATTTAGGTTATTCATATCAGTTTTAAGTCATCAGTAGTACCAAGGCACTGCCATTCCCCCAGCCTACCCCAAATAGATACACAATCAATTAAAGACTGAGGTTTTACACAATAGATTCAAGACAAGCCTCTTGTCTGCCTTTTAGCCAGATTCTCAGTCAACAAACTCCTCCTATAGAGAAACCTTGGAACCAATATTCTTTCCCTTTTCTAGCTTTAATAAAGGACTAGTGACTTAGTTTACTTCTGTCCGATGGCAGACACTTGAAAACTGATTGGAAACTTTGAGAAATTCATTTAATCTCCCCCATGTTTCTGTTCTCTCCGTCTGTAAAATGAGGTCAGCTGTATTGTACCTCATGTGCAAATCTGTGTGCTGTGAGGTTTAGCGGGTAAGTGACTGCAAAACATGTTGCAGATGGATGTGTTATGGAGGAATGCTTAATATCAAAGTGAGATGTCATTTTCTTTCACTCTGCATCTGTAGTTTGTAAAACAAATGCTTCTAAATTCACAGTATTTTTCTCACATGTACTATTTTTTCCAGAGTGATATTTTCCCAAAGACTCATGCTGACTTAAGCTTCTGGAACCTTGTGGGTGGATCTGCTAAATTAAAGACTTGTATTTAAATTTTCTGCATAACACTGGTGGGATGAATGCATCATAGCGCCTGAGGAAAGTAGAAAAGATTTCTAGTCCTGAGGGACATGAGTAGAACTCTGTGGGTCGAAGGTCTGTGAGTCTACCAAAATGTATAAACAGAAGTATCACTGGTACCCTGGAAAAGCCTCAAGTGTAGTCAACTATAAGGCTAGCTTGTTGGATGATAGAAGGATAAAGATAAATAGATAGACATAGATGATATAAATATAGATATCAGGCACAATAACTTTTCAGAAATAATTAAATGTATACAGGATTTAAGTTGTGATGATCCAGATTTCAATTCTGGTTGTATTAGTTTATATGTAATATTCAACATGAATCTGAATTGCACTTTATTGATGTTTAAAATGGGTTAATAACATCTTTCTTGGAGAAGGCAATGGCAACCCACTCCAGTACTCTTGCCTGGAAAATCCCATGGACAGAGAGCCTGGTGGGCTACAGTCCATGGGGTCGCTAAGAGTCGGACACGACTGAGCGACTTCACTCTCACTTTTCACTTTCCTGCATTGGAGAAGGAAATGGCAACCCACTCCAGTGTTCTTGCCTGGAGAATCCCAGGGACGGGGGAGCCTCGTGGGCTGATGTCTCTGGGGTCACACAGAGTCAGACACGACTGAAGTGACTTAGCAGCAACATCTTTCTTGCCTACTGATAAGCCTGTTATAAGGATCAAATGAGATAATGGAAGCTATTTGTAAACTGCTCTCCATATGAGAGCTATTCTTATTATCAATATTCTGCATCACTTAACCTTTCTCCATTTTCTACATAGAAAACTTGATATTTTATATTTTGAATACCCTATGACCACATGCTGAAACTGTCTTTAAAAGAATAACGGTGATCGAAACTAAGATGTGGAATTCCAATAAGGATATATATCTGTGTGTGTACTTGTTTGTGTATATAAATCTGTGTGCATGTTTGTGTATATATACACAAACATTCAGAAGTTATTTTCAGCCCTATAAGTATTTGTGGCAATCTTACCTGGAGATAAAGAGAGGAAAGAATGGTCTGTTCCAGGTTGAAATAGACCTGGTAGATATATCTACAGAGATGTTGCCTCTTCTATAACTGAGGCTTCATTTATTCAAATGAAGCCCCTTTTACCATTTTCTATACTTTAGGATTTACAAATTGAAAGGTTAACATCTTACATAATGGAGCATCTTCTGTGAAGGTGCTTTTTAGAATATGTGTTATTGATTCCCCTTAACAGACATGGATTTTTAATTCATAATCTCAAGGCAGCCTCAATCATGAGTACAACCTGGTTCTCATTATGCCTTAACCTACTCTTGAGTTACATCAAATCTATTCTCAGAATTTCACTGTCATCTAGAAAACATATACACATACAGAAATATACAGCTCTATATGAAAGCTGAATTACATTTAAACAACTCAAAATGTTTGGTGATAGTACTTTCTGAAAGTTGAGAAATTACTGGTGATCTTGTATGCAATTATTTACAACACACTGTAGCCCTTCCTCTCATATTTAGGAAACAGCAGACAAAGACCTGAAGAACTGCAGTGGCCTAGTGCGGAACTCCCTTGGTCTGATATATTCTCTTAGACTCAAAGATGTCAGTTACAATCTGTGGACATGTATTATCGAGAGAGTTAAATGACCAAAACATATATAAGGCACCTGGCAAAAAAAATACAAGTTTGAGGATATTTCTTCTCTCTTTGATAAGTTTGTTCAGAAGCATTCCATCTACAATTCCTAGATTCTTCTCACTCAGAACAGAGAGAGATAGGGGAGATCAGATGGAAAACAAGTTAATTTATCATACACAGCTGAATTGAAGTGGCCTGGTGGTGAACATAAAGCTTCAGAAAAATATTTTGGTTTTTGCTAGGAGGATAGGGATGATGGAGGTTTTTTGTTTTTCTTACCAGCAAGGTTTGGGTGACAAGAAAAAAAAAGCAGCACAAGATTTTAACAATGACCCTAGTATTTAAAACTATCAAACCTTCAAGTGTAAGACTCTCCAGACACACTGACTGAACAATAAAGAAAGAACATTAATTCTTCCCTATTCAGTGTTCTACTCTTCATTAATAAATAACTATACCTCACACAGAGTTTAGAATTTTATGACACTTATTAAAATCAATTCTTTATATAAACAAGAACCCATAAAATGATTTAACTGAGGTTCTACATACCCAAGGGATATCTGGTCATAACTGTCCTCTCCAAAGTGACAATTGTGTCCCACGATGGTGACTTAAGAGGAGGAGTGGCATTATTTGCTATGGATCATGAAATCGCAAAGTCTTAGAACTACTGCATTAGAGCAGAAAGTCCCAGGGTTCATTCAGAATGTCTACAGTCCCACCTTGATGCTATATTGGTCTCAAAAGGTTTATACTTGGAACGCAGCCTAACATGAAAGAAGTAGAGACAACACCCTGGTCTAAACTAAGTACACATTTCTTTATGATCTTACTGAGTCAAGAAATTGACTTTCCTCAAGCAACATTTTAGAACAGCAGTACCAATTCATTTTAGGATAAAAAATCCTTTTTGTAAAAGAAATCTTCAGAAAAATCCCAATATATTGAAAGGTTAAAATGGGGGTGATGGGTTCTAAAGTGGGACTAGATTCTTCAGAGAAGAACTGCATCAGCCTCTGAGGCTTCTCTAGGAGAACATACATATGAAGATACTGGATTATGGATGTAGCTTAAAATGTCATAAGCAAATAAAGAGACTTTGGAAGCTTCTGAAGATATTCCATGTCTATATCCTCTTGAATTAGTTGCATCCATGTGTGGAGTGAAGGTTAATTTTAAGAAGTGACTTTGAGAAGCTTTCAAGGGTCTTTGGATGATACCTTGATCTGGGGACCTTACACAAGACTTAATAAATCAGTATGATACAAAGCATCTTGATCACCAGGATAATATTTCTCCACTTGTCCCCATCGAATGACTTTCTGGTACTTAGTTCTCTCAAGGATCCATTTCTCAGATTCTACACAACAGAAGTTCTCCTCTGTTCTGAGTTATCTAGTGTGTCCTAGTAGCGAGAGATGAGTTGTCTTAAATCCCAAACCAACTGCCTTTGCCAGCCTAGTGTCTTGCATCTGCGTGCTAGTTTGCTCAGTCATGTCTGACTCTTTGTGACCCCATGAACCATAACCCACCAGCCTCCTCTCCTCACAGGATTTTCCAGGCAAGAATACTGGAAAGGGTTGCCATTTCCTCCTCCATGGGATCCTCCTGACCCCGGATCGATCGAACTCCAGTCTCTTGTGTCGCCTGCATTGCAGGTGGGCTCTACCTGCTGAGTCATCAGGGAAGCCCTTCCTTGCTCCTAGCTCTGCCTTTTTCTCCTTTATTCTCTTTATCCATCCTTAATTTTTGTTCCCTCATCTCTGGATGCAGAATGCATGTTTTTCTATATCTATTTTGCAAAACAGATACAGAGAATCTCAGAAATCTCTCAATTTTTATGGGTGTTGATTTGACAGTAGTTCAACAACTTATTTTTAAGGTCAAGAACAACATGATATCTTTTATCATAAGCATTTCATTTGACAGACCTCTTGTCTTTGTTGGACTTCCCTGGTGGCTCAGATGGTTAAATGCCTTGCTTAAAATGCGGGAGACCTGGGTTCGATCCCTGAGTCGGGAAGATCCTCTGGAGAAGGATATGGCAACCCACTACAGTACTCTTGCCTGGAAAATCCCATGGACAGAGGAGCATGGTAGGCTACAGTCCACTGGGTCGCAAAGAGTCAGATACGACTGAGTGACTTCGCTTCATCTGTCTTTGTTAAAGATTAAATCATTCAGCTTTAAGTAGTTCCACTGACAATCTTCACCTCCATTTTTGTCTTTCCTGGAGGCCTACACTATTAATAGAATACACAAAAAGCACCATTTATTAACTAATGTGTTATTACTTAATTTATTAAATACAGTGCTTTCTGATGTTTTTATGATTTTAATCCCTAAGAACAACAATACGTTTCTGCATATGCAGTAAATTTAATGGATTCTCAGATCTATTTTACTGAAAAAAAAAAATCTATCTGTCATCTAACAATTATGTAAGATGAGATCCCAAGATTTCTGTTCCAGAGGTCTGCTGCTGCTGCTGCTAAGTCGCTTCAATCGTGTCCGACTCTGTACAACCCCGTGGACTGTAGCCTACCGGGCTTCTCGGTCCATGGGATCTAGGCTAATTATTTTAGAATTTGTTTTTGGTGGAAGCTACCATCTTTCCTTATCCATTGAATGAGAAGCTCAAACTTGGAGACTGAAAGTTAGTTCCTTGTTATCTTTTTAGTAATCACTAGAGTTATTCATGAATATTCTAGGCACACAGTATAACTGCATTTCTTTATGCTCTTGAAATAAGACGTGCCTTTTATGCTAGCTTTGGCCAATGGAATATGATCGTATTGATATATGATATATGTGGTTTCCAGGCAAAAGTCTTTACACACTGGCACCTGACTCCTTGTGATCCTTTCTGCTTGTCATGGTAACTGCTGATGTCTAGGCAACAAAGCCTCTGTCCGCTTGCATATCTGAGTCAAAGTGATGTAGACAAGGGCCATCAATATATCCACAGTGGATCTACATTATGAATGAGAAAACTTTTGCTGCTTAAATCATTCTTTGTAAAGCAGCCTTGATTATTCTAGTTGTATAATCATCAATGTTATTCACTCTACGACATCAGCATAGTTATGGTAATGTAACACAATTTGGTAACACAGCAAGTGTGTTAGCAAATTTGTTAGACTTCTAGTGGTCCTCTTTAGTCAGGACTGGTGCCGAGTGGGTAAAAATGAATGACGGATCCTGTCATTATAAAGAAAGTAGGATGTGTATCAAAAACTATGAAGAAAAGCAATATGTATTCAGGGCCTTAAGGCAGGATGAAAATGCTAGGAAATTTTGATTCCTTCCTGTCGGAATGTCATGGAAACTTCCAAGAAGATATGAACATGGAGCAAACCTTAAAGGGCAGACAAGGGTTTCCCTGGTGGCTCTTACAGTAAAGAATCTGCCTGTAATGCAGAAGGCCTGGGTTTGACCCCTGGGTCAAGAAGATCCTCTGGAGAAAGGAATGGCTACTCACTCCAGTATTCTTTCCTGGAGATTTCCATGGACACAGGAACCTGGTGGGCTACAGTCCATAGGGTTGCAGAAGCAGACACGCTGAGACTAACACTTTAAAGGATGGACAGAATTTGAATATACAAAGATGATGGTGATGGAGTCCCCACAGTAGGATGCAGGATGAACAGTGCCAAAGCAAATCAATATAGGGCATGCTCCAGAAGGGTGAATGTGATCGCCTACCCAGGTGAACAAGTGTATTATTGACACCTTGGGGTCAGAGTCTCAGTATAGAAGCCAACCTCTCCTTTGGGATAAGGAGGGCTGCTCCTCAAGACAAATCAAGTTCTGCTGGTTTTTTAAATGACAGAAGCACCATATATATGGATCTGTCTTCTTCTTGCAGCAGGGTAAGACATTATACTCAGTGTGGCACAAAATCAAGACAACTTCTTTCTTTTTTTTTTTTAATTTTATTTTATTTTTAAACTTTACAATATTGTATTGGTTCTGCCATATATCGAGATGAATCCACCACAGGCATACACGTGTTCCCCATCCTGAACCCTCCTCTCTCCTCCCTTCCCATGCCATCCCTCTGGGTCGTCCCAGTGCACCAGCCCCAAGCATCCAGTATCATGCATTGAAACTGGACTGGCGACTCGTTTCATATATGATATTATACATATTTCAATGCCATTCTCCCAAATCATCGCACCCTCTCCCTCTCCCACAGAGTCCAAAAGACTGTTGTATACATCAGTGTCTCCTTTGCTGTCTTGTATACAGGGTTATTGTTACCATCTTTCTAAATTCCATATATATGCGTTAGTATACTGTATTGGCGTTTTTCTTTCTGGCTTACTTCACTCTGTATAATAGGCTCCAGTTTCATCCACCTCATTAGAACTGATTCAAATGTATTCTTTTTAATGGCTGAGTAATACTCCATTGTGTATATGTACCGTAGCTTTCTTATCCATTCATCTGCTGATGGACATCTAGGTTGCTTCCCTGTCCTGGCTATTATAAACACTGCTGCAAAGACACCTTATTTCAACAAGTGGCTGCATATATACTTTTTTTGAAATAATTGCTTCTGAGCTCAGTTTTCTTTTCATCAATTTACAGTGTCTAATATAGTATTTTATCTCTCAACATAAGTTTCTTGACATTTTCCCTTGCAAAGGCAGAATTAAGCACCTTTATTTGCTCTCCTTTATTTCTTTCTTTCTGTTACACATTTACCAATAGTCTACTAAGGTCAAGTATTTTTGCTTTTTCTATGGGATTTCCCCCTCCCTCTTGTCGGACTTAGCAGTTTCTACTTTGTGTCATGCCTAGCCTAGAGGATAATATTCACACCTTATTCATCTTTGTATTTCCTTGCCATTTACAACCCCTACCCAACACAGACATTTCCAGTATGTACTAGATATTTGCTGAATGAATGGTTTTTTCCTCTTGTTTCCTTTGGCTTTTCTTTTTAACTCAAGCATGGACACCACCTCTATTGTATCTGCTCAAAGACAGATTTGACCACTTTGACCACAGTGGGCACCTAGTCATTAGAAATCTTTCCTTCCCCGTGCTTACTAGGGACTTCAGCCATCTAATTTCAGCTGTGTAAATGAAGAGTCAGATCACAAGACTGCCAGGATATTTGTGGTTAAACCACTCGACCACCTTGGGATTGTGTTAACTCTGTATTATGGTTTGAGGGAGTGTGTGTGGGTTGGGATTGATTTGACTTAGCCTGCTTTTTTTTTTTTTTTTTTAAGAACTGTAACAGGATAGTGTGCTTCACGTTCACTTTGTTAAAATAAAGCTAGCAGCTCTGAGAAATGATTTTGTTTGCTTTCTACCACTGTTTGGTATCAAACTGGTGCCTGAGTATGGTGAGGGGCCTTGGAGGCATTCTACCTGAGGAGGAGGCAAATTCCTTTCTGGCGTACAGGTTGAATGTAATCTGAAGAGTCCTTGAGATAGGCAATAGTGAGGAAATGGGAGGAGGAGTTGATTTCTTTTAAATTTAATGTTTGCCAGAGGATGTGAAGATTTCCTGTTAGAAGCAATTCTGGTAGAAAGAACACAGCAGCCCTGTAAAAGGTTTATCTGGAACACAGAGGCAGTTAATAGGTTTTGATTCCTCAATAATACTTTTACAGTCTTGGGCTCAAATTTATAGATCAATCTTGTTATGAAACTGGACTCTCTATCTCCTTTTGTTTTTGACACTGTTTTCTTTGAATAGAGAAATGATAGGAACTCTGTGTATGCTGTCCTTTAAATGGGAAGTTGCTGATCTACCACTGATGGTACCTTCTGGCAGTGTGAGCAGATGCACATTTAATCATTTCAAAGATCTTTCAATAAGATCAATAAATAATTTAGGCATGAAATCTGCCTCGTAGAACAGAGAAAGTTTATGACAAGTCCTAGAAATGTTAAGACTGGAAAAGTTTTGAAGGTTATGGTGTCCAACCCATGACAAATGAAGAAAAAGACATTATAGATGGAGAAAGTACCTTTCCAAGACAATACAGCTTTTCAATGGCATATCCAGTTCAGTTCAGTCTCTCACTCATGTCTGACTCTCTGCGACCCCATGAACTGCAGCACAGCAGGCCTCCCTGTCCATCATCACTCCCAGAGTTTATTTAAACTCATGTCTATTGAGTTGGTGATGTCATAAACCATCTCACCCTCTGTTGTCCCCTTCTCCTCCTGCCTTCAATCTTTCCCACCATAAGGATCTTTTCAAATTAGTCAGCACTTCACATCATGTGGCCAAAGTATTGGAGTTTCAGCTTCAACATCAGTCCTTACAATGAATTTTCAGGATTGATTTCCTTTAGGATGGCCTGGTTGGATCTCCTTGCTGTCCAAGGGACTCTCAAGAACCTTTTCCAATACCACAGTTCAAAAGCATCAATTCTTTGGTGCTCAGCTTTCTTTATAGTCCAACTCTCACATGCATACGTGATTACTGGAAAAACCATGGCTTTGACTAGATGCACCTATGTAGGCAAAGTAATGTCTCTGTTTTTTAATATGCTGTCTCAGTTCAGTTCAGTCGCTCAGTCATGTCTGACTATTTGCAACCCCATGAACCGCAGCACGCCAGGCCTCCTAGTCCATCACCAACTCCCGAAGTCCCCCCAAACCCCTGTCCATCAAGTTGGTGACACCATCCAGCCATCTCATGCTCTGTAATCCCCTTCTCCTCCTGCCCCTAATCCGCATGAGGTGGCCAAAGTATTGCAGTTTCAGCTTCAGCATCAGTCCTTCCAATGAACACCCAGGACTGATCTCCTTTAGGATAGACTTATTGGATCTCCTTGCAGTCCAAGGGATTCTCAAGAGTCTTCTCCAACACCACAGTTCAAAAGCATCAATTCTTCCGTGCTCAGCTTTCTTCACCATCCAACTAAACATCCATACATGACTATTGGAAAAAACATAGCCTTGACTTTTGTTGGCAAAGTAATGTCTCTGCTTTTAAATATGCTATCTAGGTTGGTAATAACTTTCCTCCCAAGAAGTAAATGTCTTTTAATTTCATGGCTGCAATCACCATCTGTAGTGATTTGGGAGCCCGGAAAAAAAGTGTCTGACAATGTTTCCATTGTTTCCTCAACTATTTCCCATGAAGTGATGGGACCAGATGCCATGATCTTCGTTTTCTGAATGTTGAGCTTTAAGCCAACTTTTTCACTCTCCTCTTTCACTTTCATCAAGAGGCTTTTGAGTTCCTCTTCACTGCCATAAGGATCGTGTCATCTGCATATCTGAGGTTATTAATATTTCCCCCAGCAATCTTGATTCCAGCTTGTGCTTAAATCCAGCCCAGCGTTTCTCATGATGTACTCTGCATGTAAGTTAAATAAGCACGGTGACAATGTACAACCCTGATGTACTCCTTTTCCTATTTGGAACCAGTCTGTTGTTCCATGTCCAGTTCTAACTGTTGCTTCCTGACCTGCATACAGATTTCTCAAGAGGCAGATCAGGTGTTCTGGTATTCCCATCTCTTTCAGAATTTTCCACACTTTATTGTGATCCAAACAGTCAAAGTCTTTGGCATAGTCAATAAAGCAGAAATAGATGTTTTTCTGGAACTCTATTGCTTTTTCATGATCCAGTGGATGTTGGCAATTTGATCTGTGGTTCCTCTGCCTTTTCTAAAACCAGCTTGAACATCTTGGAGTTCATGGTTCACATATTGTTGAAGCCTGGCTTGGAGAATTTTGAGCATTACTTTACTAGTGTGTGAGATGAGTGCAATTGTGCGGTAGTTTGAGCATTCTTTGGCATTGCCTTTCTTTGGGATTGGAATGCAAACTGACCTTTTCCAGTCCTGTGGCCACTGCTGAGTTTTCCAAATTTGCTGGCATATTGAGTGCAGCACTTTCACAGCATCATCTTTTAGGATTTTAAATAGCTCAACTGGAATTCCATCAGCTCCACTAGCTTTGTTCGTAAGGATGCTTATTAAGGTCCGCTTGACTTCACATTCCAGGATGTCTGGGTCTAGGTGAGTGATCACACCATCATGATTATCTGGGTTGTGAAGATCTTTTTTGTACAGTTCTTCTGTGTATTCTTGCCATCTCTTCTTAATATCTTCTGCTTATGTTGGATCCATACCATTTCTCTCCTTTATTGAGCCCATCTTTGCATGAAATATTCCCTTGGTATCTCTAATTTTCTTGAAGAGATCTATAGTCTTTCCCATTCTATTATTTTCCTCTATTTCTTTGCACTGATCACTGAGGAAGGCTTTCTTATCTCTCCTTGCTATTCTTTGGAACTCTGCATTCAAATGGGTATATCTTACCTTTTCTCCTTTGCCTTTTGCTTCTCTTCATTTCACAGCTATTTGTAAGACCCCCTCAGACAGCCATTTTGCTTATTTGCATTTCTTTTTCTTGGGGATGGTCTTGGTCCCTGTCTCCTGTACAGTGTCACAAACCTCTGTCCATAGTTCATCAGGCACTCTATCAGATCTAGTCCCTTAAATCTATTTCTCATTTCCACTATATAATTATAAGGGATTTGATTTAGGTCATACCTGAATGGTCTAGTGTTTTTCCCTACTTTCTTCAGTATAAATCTGAATTGGCAACAAGGAGTTCATGATCTGAGCCATAGTCAGCTCCCAGTCTTGTTTTTGCTGACTGTATAGAGCTTCTCCATCTTTGGCTGCAAAGAATATAATCAATCTGATTTTGGTGTTGACCATCTGGTGATGTCCATGTGTAGAGTCTTGTGCTGTTTTGTTGGAAGAGGGTGTTTGCTATGACCAGTGCATTCTCTTGGCAAAACTCTATTAGCTTTTGACCTGCTTCATTCTGTACACCAAGGCCAAATTTTCCTGTTACTCCAGGTGTTTCTTGAGTTCCTACTTTTGCATTCCAGTCCCCTATAATGAGAAGGACATCTTTTTTGGGTGTTAGTTCTAAAAGGTCTTATAGGTCTTCATAGAACCGTTCAACTTCAGCTTCTTCAGCATTACTGGTTAGGCCATAGACTTGGATTACTGTGATACTGAATGGTTTGCCTTGGAAACAAACAGAAATTATTCTCATTTTTGAGATTGCATCCAAATACTGCATTTCAGACTCTTTTGTTGACTATGATGTTTACTCCATTTCTTCTAAGGCAAATCCAAAAGACAAAAACTGAAACTGTGCTCTATTTTCAAATGTGTCAATGTCATGATAGTAAAAGACTGAACATCTTCAAGTAGATCTTTGTTCAAATAAAAGAAACTGGTGTCAATGTCATGATAGTCAAAGAAAGACTAAAGACCTCTTTGGTTCCATTCCAAAGAGGAAGGGTTCCAGAGTGAAAGAAATGAAAGAGAAAAGACAACTAAAGGTAATATCTTTGAGTGGATCTTTATTGGAATAAAAGAAATTGTTGGAGCAATTGTGTAGAAGATGAATGGGGTCTGCAGATTCGATGGTCATAATGATTCAATGTTCATTTCCTCATTTGAATTAATATATTATGATTTATAAGAGAATGTCTTTGTCAGAGTTACATCCTAAAATACTCAGGGATGGAGTGGTCTCATGTAAGCAACATCATTTTTAGTAATTCCAGGAAAAAACTTTATACCACTCTTGAAAAAATTTTTGTTTGAAATTAGGTTTAAAAATATAACAAAAAGAAAGACTTCATAATTTTTAAAGATGCATTCCTGTTTCTTTGAACAATAAAGAAAGATGTGTCAAAAGACACTCTAGGATTACCCAACAGATTGCAGCCCTTTGAATTCCCCTACTTGCAACTGTCTATCAATAGCTGTTAGAGAATCAAAGTGCCTTTCCTTAAGATAATAATCGTGGGCTAGGACCTTTCTCTTTTTCTTCCTGTTGACATCTTTCATCCACAATGGAATAGCAGCTCATTAAAATATCCCTTTACACAGTACTCTGAGGTAAAAAAGCTCTTTTATTACATTGTGCCAATGCTTTTGGTTTTCATCTCTTACGTCTCTTTCAGTTTAGTGTAGCCTCTCCTTCCCACCTTGTTTTTAATGCCATTTCTTTGGCATAAATCCAAGTCAGTTCTCCAGCAGACTGTTCCTCATTCTGCATTTGATACCCATGTGTTATCACTTAACATTTTCCTTGCAGGTGAAGGCAGGAGTGAAACAATACCCATTAGCTATGTACAAAGTTTACTTAGTAGCTCCAGCCTGGTTTAATAATTCAGTGACCATGTTTACTCTGGTTTTATTTCAGGATATCTACCTACTGCAATATAGTTTGAGGGAAAAGATAGGAATATCTATTCAGAATTCTTTAAATCCCTTAAAATTAATGGCTTAGTGGAAAGATAGTGATAACAGCATGGTTTTTCAATCTTGTTACTAGAGCAACTAGAAAGCAAAAGCAAAACAAACAGTTAAAACACAAAAACCTGTGAACAACATTTACAATTAAATTGGATGACAAAGAAGCTCTACAAATGCCAGAATACTAACTGGTCAAAAATATCAATCTCTGAGTGGATAAAGAGAGAAAGACTCTATATGACAGACATAAAAAGAGGAAAATCCTCAAACAGACCATGAATATTCACTGTAAATCACAGTGGGCCAATTTGAGAATAGCACTGAAGCTGGGAGGGGTTTATCTGGTCCAATATCAAGTGAGGGCAAGGAGTCTGTGATAAGTAGGATCAGGAAAGGATGGAGCGGTCTAGCCCCTTGTTAAATCATGAGCCAGCCAGGATTCCTTTCCAACGGATCCTTATGCAGAAGGGAAATGACAATCAAAATTGAGCATGATGGTACAGGAGAGGCAAAAGAATGAGAAGAAGCAGATAAATGTGGGGAGGGAATCAGAACCAGGAAGTCTCAGAAAGCAAACCAATGACATTTTTGGGTAAGCACAAGAAAATAGCAGAAAATTTGACTTATACTAAACATTTTGACAGTTTCACTTTATGCCCAAACAAAATGGGGAGTATTTTTAAGAAACATAAGCTGAGGATTTTATATCTAGCACAACTGACTTTTAAGTAGAAAAGGCAAGCAAAGTTATTAATATTTAAGAACTCAGAGAACATTTTTTTCCCATGAGCCTATTCTGAGGAATTGCTACAGAATAAGCTTTTCAAAGTCAAAATGATTAAAGAGACATCATCATAAAGTCTGGGATTGATGATTAAATAAATCATCAATTTATCAATTACTAGGAGAGCTAGCTGTAAATGAGGCTTAAAAGGGAGAGCATACAGTAGGTAATGGACACATGTTCAGACAGACAGAGTAGATATGGCACAACCATGATACATAGGGAGAAAATAGGCAAGATGTTCACCTGTCCTCAGGTTCTGTATTGTTTGTGGCAGCATTAGTATTATTCTGAGGCAGTTATATATGTAATGAATGAAAAGGAGATAAATAATTGTGGGCTATGTTATTTCTATAAGCTCCTATGCCACTGAGAACCAGGGTTCTCCTTTGAAAGAAAAAAGATACATAGTACAGAAGAGGATAAATAAAAACACTGTAACCTTGAATATGAATTGCAAGGGTCAGCATGATCTCATGAGGTTATTTACTTTAAATACATGGTATATTTCCTAGGTTTTTTTAAAATAAGCCTAAAAAAATGAAGTAGCATTAAAACTTACTAGTACCCTAGGTCGGAGAAGGCAATGGCACACCACTCCAGTACTCTTGCCTGGCAAATCCCATGGACAGAGGAGCCTGGTAGGCTGCAGTCCATGGGGTCGCTGAGGGTCCGACACGACTGAGCGACTTCACTTTCACTTTTCACTTTCACGCATTGGAGAAGGAAATGGCAACCCACTCCAGTGTTCTTGCCTGGACAATCCCAGGGACGGGGGAGCCTGGTGGGCTGCCGTCTCTGGGGTCGCACAGAGTCGGACACGACTGAAGCGACTTAGCAGCAGCAGCAGCAGTGCCCTAGTTGTGATGCTGAAATGCCTTTTTTGACCAAAAGAAACCGGGGAATTTTGGAGAAATGGGTAAGTCAAGGTCTGAGACAAGAAATGTAGATGAGTCTGGAACATTTTATCAAAACAAAGAAGCTATGCCATGTGAAAATCAGGGATAGAATTTGGGTGGAATAATTTCAGTCCTCTAAGCATCTTCCATGGACCATATTCAGCCACTCCAGTGCAACAATGAACTTCCTCCATAGAACTTGCCTAGATTACATGCAAATCTTTGTTTAGAGGCTCTTTCAGTCTCTGACCTCTCTGGTTCATAGTTATGGCTAATTTTATGGCAGGGACACCTGTTCCTTGGGATCTGAACTCTAATCCACTGCAAGCTCCCTGCATATTGGCAGCAGTGATGTCCAGTTCCTATCTACTTGGGATAGATCCAAACAGGTGTCTTAGAGGCAAAAGTCCCCTTATCACATTACAAAATGCTTGTCATGTGGTAATGTCCATTAATGAAATCCTTCTTGAATTGGTGCATGCTAGATGCCAAGATCTCTTTAAATAGGGGGTTTGAAAGCTCATGTTTGTGTCTTGTTTGCTTCATGCATTAATCAGTCAATTAATTAATTTGATAAACTTTACTTAACACCTACCATGAATCAGGCACTGTGCTAGGCTTTAAAGAGAAAACAAAAAGCAAAAACATGTTTGAGTCCTACTCTGATTAGTCGGCAATTCTTTCATCCTGACCATCATAGGGAAACTCATAGGGTGAGAAGAGTTTATTCATGATAGGTAGTGCTGGACAAGCTCTATTAGGAGTCTCCTGGGAATACAGCTGCAAAATTGGAACCACAGATCAGCAATTATCTCCTTGAGAGAGGCAGGAAAATGATTTTTCCCTAAAGAATTGTGACCCGCATCCTCCACCCCGGACCTCTCTCCCACACATACTCAAAAGTATGGAGTAAACAACACAGAAGAGAACAAGTTGTATGTCACACACATTTTTTAAATCCTTTCACTGTGTTTAAAGATACACTAAACAAAATTAATATATTTAGCACAGTGTATGCGTGTCAAATTCCTGTGAATTTGTTATAGTTTGATAGGCATTTGAACAACTGCCATATTAATTCCACATTGATGCCCTCTTTCCAGCTGGGTCCCTAGTATGTGGTCACTTGTTCTTCCAATCACAAAGTCTTCCCAAGGTAAGCCCTAATAGCTTTAATTGTCTATTCAAATCTGATATTTCATGTCTTAATTTTGTCTCTTAATTTAAAGGTAAGGACATGAAGATGAATGTGTCCACGGTGTTGGGCAGATAATAAAATGACAAAAAATATGTTTCTTAGGAAATGCTCAATGCATTAAGGAAGATCTTTTGGAAATAATCTTATTTTGGGTTTCTCTATAAAAAAAATAATGTGTTAGTTGCTCAGTCATGTCTGATTCTTTGCCACCCCATGGATGGTAGTCCACCAGGCTCTTCTGTCCATGGAATTCTCCAGGCAAGAATACTAGAGTGGATTGCCATTTCCTCCTCCAGGGATTGTCCTGATCCAGGAATTGAACACTCAACTATTGTGTCTTCTGCATTGGTATGTGGGTTCTTTACCAGCTGAGCCACCAGTGAAGCCCATTAAAAAAATAAGGAAAATACAAATATATTTTCATTAGTTATTTAATTTCATGCCATGTTTGCTTAAAATTAAGAGCATGAATTTCTTCATGCAAATTGTAAGCATAAAATTTATTATCCAGCATATCACCCCTCTTAGATTTTGTTAAGCCATGTAAAAGATGTAGATGTTTCACTCACATAAAGGCCTCCTTCCTCCTTTCCTTTGTTTTCTTTCAAGATAAAACAAGGGCCTTGTTTTTTTTCTCTCTTTTTTGGCAGACAGCATTAAGAGTTTTTTGAAAAATTTAATCTGAGGTCTGTATCTTTTCTTATATTTATCCGGCCCTATATCTTTTCACAAAGAAAGATTTGTCTATGTTCTTTAGAAATTGGTGACTGAATGTCTAATTTTTTGTTGTCTCAAGAGATTACAGAGCATTTTAGCATTTTTTCAAGTCAGACTTTATTTCAATATCTATTATAGTACTTTGTATAATAATAATAATAAAAAAGGATCTTCTTTGTTGAATAAGAGGTACAAATATATCAATAAGAGCTTGTAATCTTTAAAAGCCAGTTAAAACAAGGTTGTCCTGTTTTGTAGCTGCACTGAATTTAAGACACCATGGCAGTGGGTAGAAAATAAATGAGAACTGAAATATAGTAGATATCTAGTGTTTGACCAACACTCCTAACACTTCTGCAAATGCTTTTGGATATAGTTTCTTTTAAGAGATACAATTATATTTCCTCCTCCGCCATCCCCAGTGTAAGTTTAAGGCTTTGGCTTTACAGAAAACATTACTGCTCTTCGGCTCTCTTCTTTTCCTAACTCTTCCCTTTCCCCTCCTCACTTCTTCCCCCTTTTTTCTCTCTTCTTTCATTCCCCTTTTCTTTCTAACTAAAGCTTACAGAGACATTGAAATTTCTCCTTCAAAAATATGGTATGACATCCCTTACACTGTAATCTAAAAATAAATGATACAAATGAACTTACTTACAAAAGAAGAAAAGACTCATAGACTTAGAACAAACTTATTGCCAGGGAAACGGATGGGGGGAAGGGCTAGTTAGGGAATTTAGGACGGACATGTACACACTGCTGTATTTAAAATGCATAAACAACAAGGACCTATGGTATAGCACATGGAACTCTGCTCAATGCTATATGGCAGGCTAGATGGGAGGGGGGTTTGAGGGAGAATGGATACATGTTTGTGTATGGCTGAGTTCCTTCCCTAAAGCTATCCCAACAGTGTTCATTGGTTGTATCCCCCCCCAAAAAAAAGCTTAAAATTTTTTTTAAAAATTTCTCATTTCTTTATCCTCTTCATTTTTCTTCCCAAAGGTAACTTAATTACTGTCTAAATTTGGTGTATGTCCTTATACACACTTTTGTACTTTTCTCAGTCATATCTGCCTTTGAATAATCAGTTCAGTCTCTCAGTCATGTCTGACTCTTTGTGACCTCATGGTCACATGGCAGCACAGCAGGCTTCCCTGTCCATCACCAACCCCTGGAGCTTACTCAAACTCATTTCCATCGAGTCAGTTATGCCATCCAACCAACTCATCCTTTGTCATTCCCCTTCTTCCTCCCACCTTCAATTTTTCCCAGCAACAGGGTCTTTTCAAATGAATCAGTTCTTTGCATCAGGTGGCCAAAGTATTGGAGTTTCAGCATCAGCATCAGTCCTTCCAATGAATATTCAGGATTGATTTCCTTTAGAATGGACTGGTTGGATTCCTTGCAGTCCAAGGGACTCTTAAGAGTCTTCTCCAACACCACAGTTCAAAAGCATCAATTCTTTGGCCCTTAGCTTTCTTTATAGTCCAACTTTCACATCCATACATGACTACTGGAAAAACTATAGCTTTGACTAGATGGACCTTTGTTGGTAAAGTAATGTCTCTGCTTTTTAATATGCTTTTGAATAACAGGAAAGTATTACTTTTGTGTCTTTAAAGTTTGCCTAATTGGTGTGACACTTTCTGGGTCTGTTTGCAGCTTGCTCTTTCATCCAACTTTGTGATTGGTTGTGTTATCAGAGTGGGTGTTTCAATCACGACCCAAGTTCCTTTCTGAAGTTTCCGGAGGAGAGCACAATACCCAAGCTGAAGTCACAGTGCAATCCTGTTTTCCTCCCCTCGGTTGCTGAGTCCAAGGCTGGAGTGACCAATTGGAATCATATGTTTTAATTTGACTCAGTGCCCCTACAGTGGCAAAGCAGGGAAATGTAGCTTGGGATTTGCTAGCAGCCATGTTTCTAACAAAGTGAAAGGGGCATGTGAACTGCATGAACAGGGCACCAATCAGAATGAAGCAGAGAGCAAAGATGGAGAGAGGACTGACGGAACTCAAGTCCTTGGTACCAGTCACCTCCGAGGCTGCCTGCTTCTATAGTTTATATGGGCAGTACATGTTTCTTTTTAATCCTACTTGATTTGCACTGCTAGTTTCTGAAATTAGCAATCAAGTTTTTTGACTAATAAGCAATATATATTCTTTATTTTATGAGAGAAAGAGAGAGAACCAGTATTTGTCGAAGGCCTACTATGTGTTGTACATTGTATAATGAACTATATGCAATGTTTCAAGTAATCCTTATAGCAGTGCTACACAGTAAATATTATTATTTACAATGAAGTGATGTATAACTGAGAAGCTGAAATATAGAGAATTTGCTCAATTCAAATACCTAATACATGCCAGAGCCAGGATTCACATTCAGGTTTTTCTGACTTTGGAATCTATGCTCTTTTGCTGTTTTCTATTATATCATGCTAACCAGAAGGTAAATCAAAATTAATTGCCAAATCTCTAAGTAAAGTCATATGATTTAGTGGAAACATGTCATTTGGTCAGGAAACCGAGTTCTAGCTCTCTCTTTTCCTGGCTGTGTGATGCTGGACAAGCATGACTTTTCTTTGACTATCTTCCTTCCCCTATAGCAGTTTATCTTATGCATAGATGTGTTCTATACCCACCATTTTATTAATATAAACGTTATTTTCCAAGTATGGCATGGATTTCCAGAGAGCTTCCCATAATCTCTAGCTCTTCATCCAGGGTCAAGTATTTTTAGGACAGTGGGGAAGGGGTGACATTTTTGTCTGTAGTTAAGAACAAAAATAAGCTAAATGACCTATTTAAGGATTCAGGACATGGAACAACAGACTGGTTTCAAATAGGAAAAGGAATACATCAAGACTGTATATTGTCATCCTATTTATTTAACTTATATGCAGAGTACATCATGAGAAATGCTGGACTGGAAGAAACACAAGCTAGAATCAAGATTGCTGGGAAAAATATCAATAACCTCAGATATGCAGATGACACCACCTATATGGCAGAGAGTGAAGAGGAACTCAAAAGCCTCTTGATGAAAGTGAAAGAGGAGAGTGAAAAAGTTGACTTAAAGCTCAACATTCAGAAAACTAAGATCATGGCATCTGGTCCCATCGCTTCATGGGAAATAGATGGAGAAACAGTGAAAACAGTGTCAGACTTTATTTTTGGGGGCTCCACAATCACTGCAGATGGTGAATGCAGTCATGAAATTAAAAGACGCTTACTCCTTGGAAGGAAAGTTATGACCAACCTAGATAGCATATTCAAAAGCAGAGACATTACTTTGCCAACAAAGGTCCATCTAGTCAAGGCTATGGTTTTTCCTGTGGTCATGTATGGATGTGAGAGTTGGACTATAAAGAAAGCTGAGAGCCGAAGAATTGATTCTTTTGAACTGTGGTGTTGGAGAAGACTCTTGAGAGTCCCTTGGACTGCCAGGAGATCCAACCAGCCTATCATAAAGGAGGTCAGTCCTGGGTGTTCATTGAAAGGACTGATGTTGAAGCTGAAACTCCAATACATTGGCCACCTAATGCGAAGAGTTGACTCATTGGAAAAATCCCTGATACTGGGAAAGATTGAAGGCAGGAGGAAAAGGGGATGACAGAGGATGAGATGTGGCTGGATGGTATCACCGACTCGATGGACATGGGTTTGGGTGGACTCTGGGAGTTGGTGATGGACAAGGAGGCCTGGGCGTGCTGGGGTTCATGGGATCGCAAAGAGTCAGACACGACTGAGCGATTGAACTGAACTGAACTGAATTGAAAGCTTTTGGGGCCAAAAGGGTATGATGTGTGCTAATGTTTAGCATACATCAAAAGTAATTTGAAATTGCTCCATTATAAAATTGTATGGTATTATTTTGTTCATATTTTATAGATGAAAATAGACTTTCTAATACATCATATTAAAAAGCAGAGACGTTACTTTGCCAACAAAGTCCGTCTAGTCAGGCTATGGTTTTTCCAGTGGTCACGTATGGATGTGAGAGTTGGACTATAAAGCTGAGAGCTGAAGAGCTGATGTTTTTGAACTGTGGTGTTGAAGAAGACTCTTGAGAGTCCCTTGGACTGCAAGGAGATCCAACCAGTTTATTCTAAAAGAGATCAGTCCTGGGTGTTCTTTGGAAGGACTGATGCTAAAGCTGAAACTTCCAATACTTTGGCCACCTCATGAGAAGAGTTGACTCATTGGAAAAGACTGTGATGCTGGGAGGGATTGGGTCAGGAGGAGAAGGGGACAACAGAGGATGAGATGGCTGGATGGCATCACTGACTCGATGGACGTGAGTTTGAGTGAACTCTGGGAGTTGGTGATGGACAGGGAGGCCTGGGGTGCTGTGATTCATGGGGTCGCAAAGAGTTGGACACGACTGAATGACTGAACTGAACTGAATACATCATAACCTCCTTTGGCAGATTCTGAGGCAAAATTTAACTTTCAGGCAAGATTTGGTCCTATCCAACAACATAAGAAATAAATCTTAAAGTGTTTTTAACTGTTCAAAAAAAGTCACACTAACAGAGAAGGAAAATGTCTTTTCCTCAGAACTGCTGTTTATCTGAGGACTTTGTAGGTGTAGTCAGGTTTTTCACACATCCCACATTCACCTAGAATTGAGTGAATATTAATATTTCTTCTTTTTTTCTACTATAAATACTGTGTTATGAGATTCACAATTGGTTGAGCTTTTATAGTTTCTTTTTAAACCCATTTGAATATTTTGATCCTGTCAGATTTTCTCCTACTGAAATGATGATGTCAACACATACAAGGCTATATGAAGAACAAAGGCAGAAAGGTAGTTAAATCCAGTCAGACCACTGGCTGGTTACTTATTGTCAAAACTGATGCAATGGTTAAACTTTCAAATCTAATTCACCTCCTTTTCCAGATTCATGACAAAAAGCAATTACCAAATTTTTAAATGCCCTTGTCTTTCCACAGTTCAGTCCAGTTCAGTTCAGTAGCTCAGGCATGTCTGACTCTTTGCGACCCCACAGACCGCAGCATACCAGTCTTCCCTATATATCACCAACTCCTGAAGCTTTCTCAAACTCATGTCCATTAAGTAGGCGATGCCTTCCAGTCATATCATACTCTGTCGTCCCCTTCTCCTCCTGCCTTCAATCTTTTCCAGCATCAGGGTTTTTTCCAATGCGTCAGTCCTTTGCATCAGGTGGCCAAAGTATTGGAGCTTCAGCTTCAGCATCAGTCTTTTCAATGAATATTCAGGACTGATTACCTTTAGGATTGACTATTTTGATCCCTTGAAGTCCAAGATCCCTTAAAGACTCTCAAGAGTCTTCTCCAACACCACAGTTCAAAAGCATCAATTCTTCTGGGCTCAGCTTTCTTTATGATCCAACTCTCAACATTCATACATGACTACTGGTAAAACCATAACTTTGACTAGATGGACCTTTGTCAGCAAAGTAATGGTTGTATTTTAATGTGCTATCTAGGTTGGTCATAGCTTTTCTTCCAAGGAGCAAGAGTCTTTTAATTTCATGGCTGTAGTCACTATCTGCAGTGATTTTAGAGCCCAGGAAAATAAAATCTGTCACTGTTTCCTTTGTTTCATCATCTATTTGCCATGAATTGATGGGACTGGATGCCATGATCTTAAGTTTTTGAATGTTGAGTTTTAAGCCAGTTTTTATACTCTGCTCTTTCACTTTCATCAAGAGGTCTTTAGTTTCTCTTTACTTTTTGTCATAAGAGTGGTGTTATTTCCATGTCTTTCCACTGGACAACAATATTTTAGGTCAGAACTGTTACTGCCTATCCTTTATGTGTAGAAAAATCAACAGAATCTCACACACTAGGACACACCTCTCTTGTCCTTTTAAGCCACACAGAAAAATAAACCCATGACATTTTAAATTAAAAGACATTTTATTTCATATCTATATGAATTTTCAAAGTTTTTTACTGAAGAGTCTTAGGCTACCCCAAATTCTTACTGTTGGCTCGAGGTGCTTACCAATGCAATAGACAAAACATTTCAGCCCCATGAGTTCCTACTGAAATCAAAGGTAGTCATCACTTAGGTCCTTTATAACTTTCTTTTTAATAATGAACTGAACCTGCCTTCACTGATCAAACTCTCTTGAATGTTTTTACAAAAACTTGTACATTCTCCAAGGATCATGTAGCCTAAGCAATGAATGTTTCCCAAATTGTCTTTCAGAAACTTGGAGTCAGCTGTGTCTAGTTTCAAACTAATATAACATTGTAAAGCAACTATACTCCATTAAAAAGTAAGAAAAAATTACAAAATAAATGTACATAAACTTTAACTTATATAAAAGGTTTTCTGTTCAATGATATACAACACAATTACTTACTGTGTCCTGGGAACTTGCTAGGACACTGATCTATGAAAACCTCATTCTGACTAGTATATATGAGATATATGGTTACTGGCCACCTTAATTATGAGGAAGAGTTGAATAAAATCACAGAGTTATCAAAATATATCTCAGTATATATATATATATTATATATATATATAGTTTTTAAGAATAAAACAACTAAAGGTAAAACCGTCAATAAGAATGAATTCCTAAATTGAAGGTTTAGTATAAAAACTGAGTTACAGAATGATTTATTTATATAAAAGTTTGTAAATAGAATACCATTTATGTAAATTTTAAAGCACATAGAACAACATTAAAAGACTGATACACATATTTAATAAAAAAGAGAGTGCAGTTTGAATGGATATACACATACATACATACACACACATACATACACTAACTTCACTATAGTAGTTTCTTCTGCAGAATAAAGTAAGAAAGGGCTGGCTTAAGAGGAGCTATATAATTTCATTTTAAAATGTTAATGAGAAAGAAAGAGAGGTAGATCTGTAACACATTAAATTAAAATCTTAAAATTCATGAATTCTAAACGGGATATGTATGGGTATTTCTTATATTATACCCCCACTTCTTTGTATACTTGAAATATTTATCAGTTAAAAATAGAAGCTAAAATAAACTAGCTGCATGATCTCACTGAAAAAAGAAAGGAGAACAGAAAAGAAAATTAACACAGAAAACCAGGGTGGTGACGTAATGAAGCAAGATCCACAACTCCAGAATCTGGAGATGTATGGATGGTGTTGGTAATTGAGAAGTATGTTGAGCCTTAGATTCTTTCTTTATACCTTCGATTAAGTACTTTGACGGTACTTAAGAGAGCAAGTCGGGCAATGGCACCCCACTCCAGTACTCTTGCCTGGAAAATCCCATGGGCAGAGGAGCCTGGTAGGCTGCAGTCCATGGGGTCGCTGAGGGTCGGACATGACTGAGTGACTTCATGTTCTCTTTTCACTTTCATGCATTGGAGAAGGAAATGGCAACCCACTCCAGTGTTCTTGCCTGGAGAATCCCAGGGACGGGGGAGCCTCGTGGGCTGATGTCTATGGGGTCGCACAGAGTTGGACACGACTGAAGCGACTTAGCAGCAGCAGCAGCAGCAGCAAGAGAGGAAGTAAACTCAAGACCTTCAGAAACACAGTTACAAAGATGATAAACATTGTTGGGAAATACGATACAAAGAATTCTAGAAAATTTTGGCAACATAAAATCTATGCTAATGACCAAAGACTGGGATCAAAATAAGTTTTTAAACTTAAATATTTAATATATATATATCAAAAATATCAATAAGAGAAAAATAAAGCAATGTAGCAAGCAATATAAAATTTCCAAAACCAGGTGTTTACATATATCAGATCTTGGTATGTGACAGAACTATCTTTGCTTATCAGTAAGAAAATTAGACTCCATTCAATAGATGATAATGAATAAACAAATTGACTATGAGAGAAATAAAATAAATGGACTTAATTTCTCTACCTGAAACCATATACAAAATCCTTTCTAGATTGATTAAAAACTCAAATGTTAATGGTAACACTTTAAAACTTGTGAAAGGAAAGAGCAGAAGATACAAAAATAAGAAAAAGTATAAAATATAAAGAAATGTTGATGTATTTTATGACATTAAAATTAATATATCTGGCTCTTGCCTCTGATCAAGACAGAGTAACAAGAATCTGGATTTCCCATCCTACTTGAAACAGCAACAACAGAACAGACGAAATACATAAAATGGTAGCAATCAAGACGCTGGGCATATGAAATAAAGGACAGTGACCCCTGAGAGATAGGGGAAGTAGATGAGGTGAGCCCTATAATTATCTCAGCTTACTGTCTTGAGAGTTTCCAGGCTACACTGCAATAAAAGCGATCCAAACAGAGCTCAAAGTTCTCCCTGAGTTGAGCAGATGGAACTGGGTCTGATGAAGCCAAGGAAGCTAGAGTTCACAGGGCAGAATGCCAGATAAAAAGAGGGCTGCAGGGGAAGAGAGCTTTGGAGGGGTGCAGGTGGTTTCCCCGCAAGCATTCACCAGAGAGCTGATTGGCATATGCAAGTGAGGAAATTTTTTGAAGCCAGGGGTGGAAAACATCTGAAAGTATTATGAGGGGGAAGTAATTAGAGCTTATAAGGAGGGATAGTGTCTGTTCCCAGCAAGCAGAATGAAAATCCTCACAATTTCGAAGGATAGAAGACTGCTAAGAAGGATCTTGTCTCAGTAGTACAGGAAAATTAACCCTAGACTAAATGCTGGGTAAGTCCCACCAAACAGCTTACAAGTTTACTGAAGAAGATGAAATTGTTTCCCAATAACTTAACTTTATCAGGACAAAGCCAGTGTGCATATTTGTTTAGAATACAAAACTATTCAGTATCAAGCAAGGTAAAATTTACAATAAAAAATTGCAGAACAAGCAGAGAAAACCAGTTAATCAAAACTAAGAGATGACAGAGATGATAGAAATAATACACACACATACAAAATGTTAAAATGGTCGTTACCACTGAATTTCTGAATAGTAGATAGAATAAGTAGATGATCAATAAGGATATGGACTATTGAGTACTTTATCAAGCAACTTGACTAAAATTACATTTCTAGAATACTCCACATAGCAACAACATAACACATTCTTTTCAAGTGTGAATAGAGCATTTACCAAGATAGATCATATTCTAGCCAGAAAACGAGGATTAATAAATGTAAAGGACTTGGTTCTTATAAAGTATGCTTTCTGATCAGATGGAATTAAATTATAAATCATAAACAGAAAAACACTGGAAAATTCTAAAGCTTTTGGAAACTAACAAATATCTAAATAACACACTTCTAGTCATTTCTAATGAGTCAAAGAAGAAATAAAAATCAAAATTAGAAAGTATTTCTACCTGAATAAAATGAAATCATGACATATCAAAATGTGCACTAAACTAAACTCGTTAGTTGTGTCTTACAGTACAAATGACTTACAATTGGAGAAAAAAAGACATCAAATCAATGACTTTAGCATTAACTTTAAGAAACTAGAAAAAGAAGAGCAAATTAAACTCAAAGTAAGAATACGAAATGAGATAATGAAGATCAGAGCAGAAATCTATGAAACAAAAATCAGAAAAACTATAGAGAAATTAACGAAACTAAAAATTGATTCTTAAATCAGGACATGTATAAACTTCTAGCCAGACTTATTAGGAAAAAAAAAGAAAAAGAAACACTAAGTACCAATATCAGAAATGAGAGAGATAATGTCAATACAGATTTGGCAGATAGGATAACAAGAATGTATTATGAAACATCTGTGCCAATACTTTCAACAACTTAGATGAAATGAACAAATTCCTTGACAAATACAAACAACACGTGTATACTTGTGGCGGATTCATTTCAATATTTGGCAAAACCAATACAATATTGTAAAGTTTAAAAATAAAATAAAATTTAAAAAAAAGGAAAAATGTATAACCTGAATATATTTCATAACTCAAAAAAGAAATTTATTTATTGAATATTCAATAAAAGACATTGAAATTCTCATGAAAACCATCCCCTTCAAGTTCCCACATATAAATACACTCTAGGTCCAGATACCATCACTGATAAAGTTTATCAAACATATAAGAAATAATATGTTCAGTTCAGTTCAGTCTCTCAGTCGTATCCGACTCTTTGAGACCCCATGAATCGCAGCACGCCAGGCTTCCCTGTCCACCACCAACTCCTGGAGTTCACCAAAACTCATGTGCACTTAGTCAGTGATGCCATCCAGCCATCTCATCCTCTGTCATCCCCTTCTCCTCCTGCCCCCAATCCCTCCCAGCATCAGGGTCTTTTCCAGTGAGTCAACTCTTCTCATGAGGTGGCCAAAGTATTGGAGTTTCAGTGTCAGCATCAGTCCTTCCTGTAAACACCCAGGACTGGTCTCCTTTAGGATGCACTGGTTGGATCTCCTTGCAGTCCAAGGGACTCTCAAGAGTCTTCTCCAACACCACAGTTCAAAAGCATCAATTCTTTGACGCTCAGCTTTCTTCACAGTCCAACTCTCACATCCATACATGAACACAGGAAAAACCATAGCCTTGACTAGAAGGACTCTTGTTGGCAAAGTAATGTCTCTGCTTTTGAATATGCTATCTAGGTTGGTCACAACCTTCCTTCTAAGGAGTAAGCGTCTTTTAATTTCATGGTTGCAATCACCATCTGCAGTGATTTTGGAGAGAAAAATAAAGTCTGACACTGTTTCCACTGTTTCTCCATCTATTTCCCATGAAGTGATGGGACCAGATGCCATGATCTTAGTTTTCTGAATGTTGAGCTTTAAGCCAACTTTTTCACTCTCCTCTTTCACTTTCAAGAGGCTTTTTAGTTCCTCTTCACTTTCTGCCATAATATGAATGCTATACAAATTCAGAAATTTGCAAAAGGGGAAATATTTTCTAGCATTCAATGGCATTACCATATCAAAAAGACAAAGACATTACAAGAAGAGAAACAACTGACCAATGGTCCCCCACAAAAACAGATTGTAAAAGTTCTAAGCAGTAGTTTGAAATTTAGTTCAATGCTATATAAGAAATTGCATCATGACCAACCAACTGGGATTCACAGTCCAGAAATGTAAGACTGGTTTATCATTCATATAGTAATCACTATAATTCACCATATTAAGTAATTGAAAGAAAGAAAAAACAAGATTTTATCAACAGATGTAGATAACACAATTTACAAGAACTAATACCGATTCTGGATTAAAAATATTCAGCATTCTAGAACAGAAGAGAACTTGCTAAAAGGCATCTAGGTAAAACCTACAGGTAATATACTTAATTATGAAGGACTGCGTGATTTTCATCTAAGATAAGCAACAAGACAAGTTCACTGCTCTTATTATTTCTATTCAACATTATATTGAAAATTCTTATCACTGCAATCAGGCAAGAAAAAATAATAGAAGCCATACAGATATAAAAGTAAAATTGTCTTTAATCACAGAGACTATGCTTATTTAGAACACTTGATGCAAAGTACAAAAAACTATTAAAACTAATGCAGGAGTTCAGCAATATTGCATAGTCAATATGGAAATAATCACATGATATATGATCAATATACAAAAATAGATAAATAAATGCCTTAATAATGGCCAAACAAGTTGAAATTAAAAAAATTATAATGACATCAAATATATGAAAACTAAAAGATAAGCTTAACAAAAGTCATACAAGACATATACTGAAAAGTATAAAACCTTAAAAATGCTGAGAGAAATTGAAGAACACTTAAATATGTGAAGGGTTATATTATGTTCATGTGCAAGAAGTCTCTCTATAGCATTAAAACATCAGCTCTTCCCAAATTGATATGTATATTACAATCAATATCCTAGGGTAATTGTTGTTTTTATAAATTGAAAAATGGATTCTAAAGTTCATGTGGGAATGCATAGGACTTACAATAGCCAAAACAACTGAAAACAAAGATCAAAGTTGGAGGACTAAAGACTATCTGATCTCAAGAATTATCATAGTTCCATAGCAATTTAGAGGATGTGGCAATGTAATAAAAATAGATAAATAGATTATCAAGCTGCCGGATATTAAGGTAGTCAGTTAGGACAATAAGCCAAGGAACAATCAAATTTTTATTCACTTACTATGACAGTGCAAGCAAGAGGGACAAGAGATTAGAGTTGACTCCCAGTTACCTATTCTTTCCCACAGAAGACACTGGCCAAGGGTCAGATGATATGCAGCACAAATGAGAGGAATAGGAATCATCCCACTGCTAAGGGGCTCTACACAAGAGGCTCCTGCCTTTTCATGCACCTAGAGTGCAGAGTTGGGAGGTAGGAAGAACTAGGAGTGGAAAAGTAAGGAGTCAGAGTGAGGAAAAGTCCCCCAGCCAAGCCCACCAATCTTCGTATCCACCCCCATTAGTAGGTCTCAGTGGATGTACTTAGGAAGAACCTCAGCAAAAGCCTTGATGGGAAGAACTCTAAGTGGCAGGGCTAGAAATGCAGATATGCATATGGATGGCCCAGAGCAACTGTATCTTTAACTGCAATCCCCCCCCAGAGACTACAGTCTAATGTGGAGAGGGAAATTTCCCTCATAAGACCTATCGAGCAAAGCCTGTAATTGCCTACAGTTGAGCCCCAAGGATCACACATAAAATTGTTCAGCCTGCAGCTGAACTCATAGATCAATGGACTAGAACAGATATTCTGGAAATAGACCCATAATCAGACAGATAACTATTTTTTGACAAAAGTGCAGAGGTACTTAGTACATACTTAGTACATAGTACACTTACTGAGTATATAGTAAGTGCAGTGGCAAAAGGATAGTCTTTATGAGAGAGATTATTGAAATAACAAAATATCCAGCTGTGAAAATGAACTAAGAAAGTGAACCATATACAGAAATTAACTCTAAATGAATCACAGACCCAAATGTAAAGTCTAAGTGATATTTATATATAAGTCAATATATATCTATGTATGCTTAATCGCTCAGTTGTGTCCAACTCTTCATGACCCCATGGACTGACTGTAGCCCGCCAGGCTCCTCTGTTCATGGGAATTCTCCAGGCAAGAGTACTGGAGTGGGTTGCCTTGTCTCCTCCAGGGGTTCTTCCCAACCCAGAGATTGAACCAATTTCTCCCACATTGTAGGCGGATTCTTTACTGTCTGAGCCACCAGGGAAGCCCATATATCTATATATTAATAAAGATCAAGCAAATTGAAATTAAGTAAAACCTAACCTGATAAGATTTATGGGAGAAAACATAGGAGGAAATATTTGTTGTATTGGGTTAAACCAAATATTTTTTAGTTATCACAATGCAATCATAAAAGAAAAAAATATCAGAATTAAAAACTCTGTCCCCTGAACAACACAAATAAGGGCAGAAAGACAAGAAACAGATTTCAAGAAAATAATTTCAAATCACATGTCTGTTACAAACTCGTGTATAAACCTATATGCTTTTAAAGATTAAAAAAATCAAAAAATCTACAAATAATAAATATAGGGGAAGGTGTAGAGAAAACAGAACACTCTTACACTGCTGGTGGGAGTATAAATTGGTGCAGCCACTCTGGAGAAGAGTATGGAGTTTCCTTAAAAACCTAAAAATAGTTACCATATGATCCAGCAATCCCACTCCTGGGCACATACTAGAAGAAACTCTACTTTAAAAGCCATGTGCACCAGAATGCTCATTGCAGCGCTGTTTCAATAGTCAGACAAGGAACCAACATAAGTGTCCATCTACAGATTAAAGGACAAAGAAGATGTCCATACATATATGAAAACTACCCAGCCATGCAAATGAATGAAATAATGCCATGTGTAGCAACATGGACAAATCTAGAGATTATCATACTAAATGAAGGAAGTCAGACAAAGACAAATGCATAGTATCACCTATACATGGAATCTACAAAAGTAAAACAAAGGAAGTTATTTACAAATGAGAAATAAACTCACAGACACAAAAAACAAACTTATGGTTACCAAAAGGGAAATGGGAGGAGGAATAAATTAGGAGCCTGGTATTAACATAGACACACCACTACATATAAAATAGCTAATCAGTAAAGACCAACTGTATAGCAAAGGGAACTATACTGAATACCTTCCAATAAGCTATAATGGAAAAGAATCTTAAGAAGAATATATGAATCATCTTTTATACATCTGAAAATAATACATTATAAATCAACTATACTTCAATAATTTTTAAAAAAGTAAAAACTGTACAAAAATAGGCAAAATATTGAACAAATAATTCACCAATGAATATATGCAGGTAACAAATAAGCACAGGAAAGGATACTCAATCTTATTAGACATAAGCAAAAGGCAGGTGAAAATGAAAATGTAGTAAAGCTACATACTACACCACCATTACTCAAATTAAAAAATATTGACCATATTAAGTGTTTAAAAACACACAGAAAAACTGGAACTTATATACACAACTGGTGGAAATGTAAAATAAAACCTCTTTGGAAAAAAGTTAAGCTGTTTTTTTAAAGTTAAATAATTAAAGTGGACAACTATAATATAATCCAACCATTAGACTACTTATTCATCTGAGGCATGTAAACACATTTTCACCCTAACACTTGTTATGAAACTTCATGTCAGCTTTTTGTTTTGTAATATCCGAAATTGTAAACAACAAAAATGTTCATCAAGAGAAGAACAGAAATAAAAGCAACTTTCAGTATATCCGTACAATGGAACACTATTCAGAAAAAAAGTTACTGATATATGCATGCAACCAAATGAAATCTCAAAATAATTATGCAAAGTGAAAGAAGTCAGACAAAAAGAGTACATACTATATGATTGCTAAAATGAAAACTTACCTATATTGTCTTAGACCAGATCACTGGTTGTCTAGAAAGGGCACTAAAGGTTGTAGGAGGCGGGACATGAGGAATGTATTACAAAGGAGCATGGAGAAACTTTTGAGACTAATAGAGATGGTCATTGTATCAGTTACGGTGTAATGAGTGTTGGTGTATAGTGTAATGGGGAATGAATGCATGCCTGTGTGCTAAGTCATTTCAGTTGTGTCCAACTCTGCAACCCTATGCAGCCCACCAGGCTCCTCTGTCTGTGGGGTTCTCCAGGCAAGAATACTGGAGTGGGCTGCCATGCCATCCTCCAGGGGATCTTCCAGACCTAAAGGATGGAACCCATGTCTCTCATATCTCCTGCACTGGCAGGCACGTTCTTTACCACTAGTGCCACTTGGAAAACCCAACGGGTATATAGCATATGTCAAAGCTTAACAAACTATACATTTAAGGCATGTATAGTTTACTGTATTATCAATTAAATTGCCATAATGCTATTTAAAATTATTTATATATTAATGTATATACATATATATATATATATATATGTATATTGCAGATAATTAGAAGAGTCCTGAGCTTCATATGCTTTGAATGGCAAAGAAATTAAGCTAAGAACAGATTACTTGGGGAATTCCCCAGGATGATGACTCAATCTGTAAATCTGATCTTTACCCCCTTACAGAGTCTTTCTGGCTCTAGAATATCACTTTCTTCTGCGGATCACCTCGTGATGTCTCAAAACAAAAAATGTTAGCTCACACTTTACCACTTAACCCTAAACTTAGTCAAAGAAACATCCCTCAATTTTTTTTCATGATGGTCAGACTTTTCTGAAGGCTTAAGGACAATTGATATAAACTGTGAAACAAAAAAATCTGTAAAATGAATATGTTATCGCTCTCAGGGGAGTGCTGAGCTGGCTTCTACTGGCCCATGAAAGTCAATTGTTAAATGTTCAGCTATTTTACAAACTAGTGGTTAAGCACAGATATCATTAAAAATTAAATTATATACTTTTACAATTAAATAATATTTAAAGCAAAGGTAACAAACACAAAAAACTCACCGATTCCTAATTAATTTATTATCTGTTCTCTTGAGATTTCCATTTCTCCCCAACTCCATAATCAGTGACATCATATTTATAGTTTGAATTTGGTCAGGGTATGAATATTTATACCATGGAAATCAGCAAATACTACAAATCAAAGCTTGATTTGTTCTGTTGATAGTTAAGAAAATAATGGAAAATGCAAATAATACCAATTAAATAAAAAATTATGTCTGTAGTCATCATATTGTGATGCTATTATCAGATTCAGCAAGTAAATTTGCCCTGGTTTTTGACAAATCAAAGTTGTAAGAAATGTCTTTTTTGTTTCACTTTTGTCTTAATACATTAACAAAGGCAAAAGTATCAACCAGTATTCATATTAAAACCACATTCATTCATCAGTTGCAAGCATGAGTTGGCTATACAAGAGTTTAGCCAAAATCAATGGAAGTGTTCCATTGTATATTCTGTTACTATGTAAGCAAAAATATTATACCCTTAGTATTTATTGTAAACTTAAGTACAAGAAAATTTGCTTTCATTTTTCCTCAGAAAGTCAACAGCAAAATACTTAGCAGGATATCACAGGACTCCCTCCACAGTTCATAAAGCAGACCCTATTTAGAGGTTTTCCTTCTGGGCATCTCTGTCTTGACCCATTCCAATCACTAGGTTATAGGTGCCAGTTGACTTTCCTGCAGTGGAAGCTGCCTATCCATGAAATATGAACCGTGAATAAGGATATTTTATTTATACCTCTGTAACTAATCACTTCTCTGGAGTAATTTTCTCAAAACAAAGCAGTTCTTAACTCTTTAAGTGACAGTTCTTTTCTAGTGCTGATTTTTCTGCTTCAAAAGGAATCCTGTTATATAGGTTAGACACCAAAGGCAGAAACTACATGAATATACATATAAATTTACTACTTTAAAAAGCAAAGGGGTTATTATGAGATTATATGAAATCATGTGTGTGAAACTTTTGAAAATCATAATGTGCTGTAGAATTTAAAGAATCTTTCATTCAACAAAAAACAATTTTAAAAAAAGCATTGCTTTTGTAGTCTAAGAAACATGACTTATACAGTTAAAAAGCTAATGATAAATTAGGAAAGTAGAAGCAGTGAATATTTCAAAGAGTAGTATCTTTAATCTGTAAATAATTTTGCATATCTATAAGTAAAAGATGATATTATAGCAGGAAAAAGCAGACAAAAGTCCTGGACAGAATTTCACAAACAAATCCAAATGGCCAATAAAATACAATAACTGTCTCATCAGTAATAGCAATTAAATCTAAAGTAAGATATAATACTCACTTTTAAATCTGAAGATATTTAAATTATACTCTTGGAGAAGATAGATGAAAGGGGAAACAAAGGGTCTCTCAAATACTCTTTAATTTTTTTTAATTTATTATTATTTTTTTGGCTGTGCTGGGTCTTAGCTGAGGCATGAGGGATCTTTACTTGTGTCATGAGAACTCTCAGTTGCCGCATGTGAGATGTAGTTCCTGGGTGATAAGACCTAGGCCCCTGCATTGGGAGTGTGGAGTCTTAGCCACTGCACCATCAGGGAAGTTCCAAATATGCTTTTGTATAAATAATTGTATTTAGTTAGTTAGTTTTGGCTGCTGGGTCTTCATTGCTGCACAAGCTTTTTTCTAGTTTGCGATGAGCAGGGGTTTCTCTCTAGTTGTGGAGTGTGGCCTCTCACTGCAGTGGCTTCTGTTTTTGCAGAGCACAGGGCTCTAGGGCAAGTGAGCTTCAGTGGTTGCGGCTGTGGGCTCAGGAGTTGTAGCTCCTCGGTTCCAGAGCAAGGCTCAGTAATTGTGACACTCAGGTTTAGTTGTTCCACGGCATGTGGGATGTGGGATCTTCTTGGATCAGCAATCGAACCCATGTCTCCTGCATTGGCAGGTTTCTTTATTTTTGAGTCAACAAGGAAGCCCCCAAATACTCTTGATGGAAGTAAATTGGTAAACGCTTTCCATAGGTCTCTTTGATACTATTTTCCATGCCTCTTGATCTTGCAGTTCCACTTCTAGTAATTTATACTGAGGTAGTAGTTGTTGACATGTGGAAAGATATAGCTAAGAGGAGGTTTGTTACAGCTTTGTTTTAATAACTTTATATATAAATATACTACTACAATATTTAATAACTATATTAAATTCAACATATATTCAATATAAACTTTGTTTATAATAGTTTAAATAATTTATAAGCCTAATGATAATGAATTGGTAAACTACTTATTTACATACTGAATACTAAGCAACTGTAAGTATTATGTAAAGAATATAAATAAATACCTAATGGGATAACTAATAGTATACATTTTTTTTATAACTTTGGTGCGAAAAATAGAAAATTTAAAAACTATATGCACCATCATCTCACCTTCAACAGAAATTTATATATATATACACACACACATACATTTGCACAATTGAAGGATACACTAAAGAATATTAATAGAGCTATTATTTCATGTGGCTTTAGTTCCTTCTTGTTAGCTTACTTGTGTTTAATTGTTCTGCCCTGAGCATGAATTACTTATACTAAAACCCATCTTTACACTATTTCAGCACTTTATGAGTTTCATAACCAGGTGATTCAAGGACTTAGTGCTCAGAGTCTTTGGAATTGCAGCTGTTTTGCTTAGAGATGCACTTTGAAGCAGCTCAGGAGGGTAAGTATGCCCTAAGAGGGCAGTCCTGGGAGGAGGAGAATTCCTTGTGTTTGCACTTTTTTGGGGCTATACAAATGCTGTGCTTACTTGAGCAGCCCACAGGTGGCTGCTCTCTGGGTGTCTTGGTGTGGAAATATGAAGAGACTGACTCATTTTACTGAATCATTTTACTAGGGATGTAACTCTGGGTTTGGTAACCCACAGGCATTTTTTTTTTCTCCAACTGAATACCTTTGGGTAGGGTTTTCTTTCTTTCTTTTCTTTTTTTTTAAAACATGTTAACAGAGGTTTTTCTAGTCCAAGTGAGAAGTTGTGAATGACAGGAAGGAAGACCACACCCTCTCACTTATATCTGTTTACAAGAATTGGAGCAGCCTGACCTAGGCTTGTGCCCTTCTTGGAGTCTCTGGGCAGAAAGCCTCCGGCTTCTGACTACAAAGTTCAAATGTTGGCTGCAGGACAATGTGCATGCATGCTAAGCTGCTTCAGTGTGTCAGACTGTTTGCAACCCTATGGGCTATGGCCTTCCAGGCTCCTCTGCCATGGGATTCTCCAGGCAAGAATACTGGAGTGGCTTGTTATGCTCTCCTCCAGGGGATCTTCCTGACTCAGGAATAGAACCTGGATCTCTCATGTCTCCTGCATGACAGGGTGGTTCTTTACCACTAGAGCCACATGGGAGACCCATGCAGGACAATGGCTTATATTTAAACCATAGTAAAGTAAAAAAAGTATAGTAAAATCACTATATTTTTACCTTTTAGGATGATCCAAAAGAACCTTCTATATATCTGTCAAGAAAGATCCCACGCAAAGGTTACTTTTGAAAATAAGAGAATGTGGAATTTGCTGCCTAAGACATTGGGAAGGTTTCTTTCACTTCTAAATGTGAAGTCCCCATTTGATAAGCTCTTTGTTCTATGCTATGAACAATCTTCCCATCATTTTTTCTAATATATCAACAAAAGCATCATTAGAGCAAGCAACTTAACATTTCAGTTTGACAACTTATACTGAACTATAAAAATGGCCCAGGACCCATACTAGATTCTGAGAATAGGAAAGTGAATTAGATAAAGTCTAGAGGTCAATTCAGGTAACAGAGAGTCCACAAAGGACATTGTGTGAATAAATACAGAGTGACGATAAAGTGACGATAGGAAAATATGTATAAAAATATACACATGATGTCAAGGACTTCTCCAATATATAAAGCCAATAATGTAATATCATCTGTGTCTCCAGACTTTAATAGACACTTTATTGAATATAAGTACTGTGGAGACAGTATGGAGTCAGACCCTAGATTCCAATGAATAATTGATTCTGCCTGGAAGAGACAAGTCATGGAAAAAGACAAAGAGAAGGTCACATTAAATAGGGCTTTGGAAAATGAGTATGTTCATAAGATGAAGGAAATGAGGAAAGGTATTCCATGTAAAGGTAACAGCACTGGAAGTAGGAACAGACACAGAGGTCATAAGAACTTTCAAGGAAGTAGACATTCAGGGTATTGTTTATTGGGGTTGGGAAGCTAAAGTATTGAAAAGTAACTGGAGAGATCACAGTGCCAGTTTCCTTCCATTAAAGACCCTTTCACTGGCAGCCAAAGGTTTGACAGTCATCAGATGGATACTGGTAGGAAACACAACCAACAAATGTTCAGAGAGTGGGCTGAGCAGTTAGCAGCTTGTATTTATACAGCATTAAGGGCAGATTAGAGATGTGCCTGCCTGATAAACTATAGCGGTATCCAATTGTACCAGATTCATGATGAACACTCACAGTGCCTGGCATAGTCCTTTGCAGGGCTGGAGTCTAACTAGAGAATTTCTAGAGCCAGTGTTCTTGAGCCTGAGACCTGAAGGCTTAATCCAATCAAAGACCACGAGGAACACTGCAGTTGAATAGAATCAAAGCCTAAGTACGGAGTGAAAGGTAGAAACTGGTGGAGAAAAATCTGAGACTCACCTGGCATCACTTGGAAGCTTGTTAGAAATGCAACTCTACCACATCCCAGGTCTAATGAACACAAATCTGCATTCAACAAGATTGTCAGGTGACTCTGTGCTACTGGTCTGTAGAACGCATGTTTTGAATTTTAAGTAGCAAGGATCTAAACTGCTTGTTCTCTAATGTGGATGTGCACTGAAATCATGGAGTTTGAAGAAATACTGATCTCTGGGACATACCATCAGATACTCTGATTTAATAGGTGGAGTTAGCACATCAAGTGTTAATTGCTCAGTCATGCCCAACTCTTTGTGACCCCATGGACTGCAGCCCACCAGGTTCCTTTGTCCATGAGATTTTCCAGGCAAGGATACTGGAGTGGGTTGCCATTTCCTTCTCCAGGGAATCTTCCCAACCCAGAGATTGAACCCGGGTCTCCTGCACTGCAGGCAGATTCTTTACTGACTGAGCTACAAGGGAAGCCCTTGAACATCAAAGGACAGGTATATCAGAGAGGTAATCAGGAAAATTTATCACCAAGAAACAGGTCCTTGCTGTCAGAACTAAATGGAAATTTGGATTGACTGGATGGGTGTACAGAAGAGGTTAGAGGACTGTGAAATAAACATCTGCAATTTGTTCAGAATCTTTAAGTTGTGTTCCCTCTTGATAAGCTTGGGCCAGCATTTCACACAGAATTAATTGCAGACTAAGAGAGTCAGAGAAGGCAATGGCACCCCATTCCAGGTACTCTTGCCTGGAAAATCCCAGGGACAAAGGAGCCTGGTGGGCTGCAGTCCATGGGGTCGCTGAGGGTCAGACACGACTGAGTGACTTCACTTTCACTTTCATGTATTGGAGAAGGAAATGGCAACCCACTCCAGTGTTCTTGCCTGGAGAATCCCAGAGATAGAGGAGCCTGGTGGGCTGCTGTCTATGGGGTCGCACAGAGTTGGACACGACTGAAGTGACAGCAGCAGCAAGCAGCAACTAAGAGTACATATTTTATTTTATTCTTTTGGACTTTTTATTCTGTATTGGGGTATAGAAGATTAACAGTGTTGTGATAGTTTCAGGTGAACAGTGAAGGGACTCAGTCACACATATTCATGTATCCATTCTCCCCCAAAACCCCCCTCCCATCCAGGCCACCACATAACATTGAGAAGAGTTTCATGTGCTATACAGTAGGTCCTTGTTGGTTACCCATTTTAAATACAGCAGTGTGAGAGTTCACACTGTACACACATTTTAAAATGTAGATTTTGGCCACATTGCCCATCTTGAATGATCGTGTTCAGAGGTGAGACCAAGGAATCTGAAAGTAATCTGAATTTTCTATACATGCTTAAGGAGAACCTTATAGGTACTAAACTTTAATAAGTGTTTATGTTGATAGAGTCCTGGCTAACTGTAGAGGGGCAATCTCAATTTACATATTTCTCCTTGAGAGGGTTCTTGGTATTTATTTGGATAGGACAATTCTTCATTGTGTAGTATTGACCCACACATTGGAAAAAGTTTAGAATCCCTGGCTCTGACTACTAAATGCTAATAACATGCTCTAATCTTTGGGACAACCAAAATACCTTCTCTTACATTTATAAATGGTACCTCTATAAACTGCAAATTGTTTCAGACTCCTAAGTTCCCTGCCAGGATCATGTGAGAGATTGATAAAATGTATGGAGGATTGCCCGTGTCTAACACTAGACTATGTCAAAGACTGAGTTTGTGCAAATCAAATTACACTTCCTGAAGCTGTGGACACATGCATGTGAGTGAAGTGTAAAGAGCTCAATCTGCCATCAGTAGACTTGTATCTGAGACCCCTCTCTAGCTGTGTACCATCGGGTTATTATCTCTTTTGCCTGGGATTTCCCACTCTATAAGATGGGAATTAAAAAAAAATGGTTTAGTGTCTCATAGAACTGTTAGGAGATGATAAATATAAAAACACTTTAGATATCATACATTTTTATTTGGATAAAACAATATTATTCTAACTAATTCACTGTTATCTCTGTGATATACGAAGTCTCCAGAGTGGGTATCAGCTTATACCTTGACAGCACCACAATACTGTGTGTTTTAGAAGTTCCTCTGCATCTCTGTCTGCCAGCCAACAAGTCCTTTCATGGGTTAAAATATGTGTATCAAGTTGCTCAAATAAAAATAAACTGCAGCTGCAATTTTAAAAGTTGTTTTTGTTTCTAGCTCCTGCATCCTAAAGCCTCTTAGAATTTCCCCCATACACATTCAGGAGCAGGTGGTCAATGGGAAATTCCCATAAGTCCTCTGCATAGCTGTTTTTAGCCTGCTTTCGATAGTGAGTTTCTGCTCTATCAATTTCTTTTTGCTATCTCTTCCTGTATTTTTCTTTCTTGCTCTCATACACATTGCAAAATCGTAATATGCCTTTGTGCCAGATATCATCCTTTCCCCCTTTCATATCAGCTCTCCATCTGCTCTTTGCTCCAGAAGTCTGGTACCATGGACCACATAAACATGCCTTCTACTTTGCAGGTGAGTTCAGCCAGTAGGTAGTTCCAGTAAAAAGTCGGAATGGGGAGGAGAGTGAAGTGAGCCTCTTCATTTATCTGGTTCCCACTTTCTGTAAAATTTACTCAGCCTAGCTGTGCCCCTTCACAGATGGTCACCTGCTCTTTTGAAGGCAGCTTCTCTGCAGGTTTTTCCTTTTATAGGTGAATTTCTCCTGTCTTGGGATGGGACCCTGCCACTGCTGCTATTCTGCTTCCACGCTGACTCTTGTGTTTCCCACACACTCTGCTTAAATATTTGCATTTATTCTTTTTGCCAATAAACCCACTTTGAATTATCCTGTTTTGAGTGGGACATCAATGACCTTTTGGGACCTGTTACTGATATATTGCCTCCCCAAAATACTGGTTGGGGACCAAAGTTAGCCATGTCTCTGCCAATCACTTGCCAATGGACTTTCCTGTTAAGGCTTTGGTCTTCTTCACATATAATAAAATATAAATTTTGAATTATGAGATCTTGAAGGTACATTCCCCAGCCTCCAACTATAAGTTTACAATAGAATAGAGTAAAAGAAATTATTGTACAGGTGTAAAAGTTTCTATGATTATCATTAGCTAGAATTTGCATACCTGTGTTCTCTTCAGTGTCATTTCATCAACTGGGACTTGTGGCATCTGTGCAGGTGGAAAAGGAGCTTTCTGATGTTTGAATTATTTTGACACGTTAATGTACGTGAGTTCTAGTGGGCGGTGGTTTTGATTGTTGTTTGCATATTTGGATATGCTGTGCACATTAAATTTAGAAATGTCTGACTGTTGGCCTATGTTGTCCAAATTTGAATGGTTTCAAAAAGGAAACACAGCTTTCTGTTCTTTTAGATAACATTCATCATCATCTGTCAATCAATCAACTAGCTGTCTTGGAACACTTACTGTCACTCATGCTGATGCCAGCTTCTCAGTTACCATTGTTTTGACTCTTGGGAGGCAAAGAAAAGCACCCCGAGTAAAGGAAATGACAAGCAATGCTTGCCCATGGCAGCCTTTCATTTGGAGACAACAGCGACGCTGTCGGCTCCCTTCAAAGCAGTGCTGCTATTTTGTCATGTTACAATTTTTTAGTAAACCTCCCTTGAAGGAACTTAAATCAGAAAACTTGTAGCTTGTTGTTGTTGGCTCTCAAGGATCTATTGAGCTGATAAGGTGACCTGTCAAGACTCATTCGAGAATAAAATCCCACTTTCATTTCAGTCATTCCTAGGGAATTCAAGTCTAGTTTATGTTGCTCCTTTGTTGTTGTTCTATAAAAGGACAATACTTGACATCTTGCAGAGTTTTGTTCTTCATTATCTTACTTCACACTTATCATTCTCTTGTGAACTTTGGTTGCAGTGACTTTTGGTAAACAGCAGCATCCAGACATAAAGCTATATTTTCTGATACAAGACAAATACTGCATTTCACTGTACTGTAGATGCATTTCTATTCTCTACAGAGTATTGCATGCTGAGAGAAAGAGCACACACAGCTGCCTGAATGAGACAGAAGAGAGAAATGTGAAGTCACCTGAAATGGCAGATGTGAGAAAAACTTCTGTCTTTTGGCAAGAGGTAAGAAGACAATGGCACCCCACTCCAGTACTCTTGCCTGGAAAATCCCATGGATGGAGGAGCCTGGTAGGCTGTAGTCCATGGGGTCGCTAAGAGTTGGACACGACTGAGCGACTTCACTTTCACTTTTCACTTTCATGCATTGGAGAGGGAAATGGAAATCCACTCCAGTGTTCTTGCCTGGAGAATCCCAGGGACGAGGGAGCCTGGTGGGCTGCCGTCTATGTGGTTGCACAGAGTCGAACACGACTGAAGCGACTTAGCAGCAGCAGCAGCAGCAGCAAAGCTCCCCAAGCCAAGAAGTAAGTCAACTTTAAGTCTAATTCAAGCTTCCATTCAATTCAGCCATCATCTCTACACCTCATTCCTGTGTAAAAAAATGCCATCTCACATCTTTTTCAGTAACCAAGCTCTGTGGACTCTAACTCCACAATGTCATATATAATCAGTGTTTCTTTCCATATCTGCAGCATTTTCTACTCCCTAGATCTTTATTATCTGGCTCCTTTACTTCACAGTAAACTCAATCTTAAATGGCACCCATGTCTATCCTCACAATGCCATTCAATTTGTCTTCCTGTTGTCACAATGCTCACCAAAGATCTGCATGAAGAAGCTAATCTGTTTGTTTGAAGAATATGAGTACAGAACATGATAAAGACAACAAAGAAATATTACAGAAGTACTACAAGTTGACCCAATGATAAATATTTCTGGATAAGATCTAAGGAAGCTCCTCAAAGAAATTTTACACCATATTAGATTATGTTAATGCAGTGCTTTCACTGCACACTCAGTATTTAAGTTAGGATACTCTTCTAGTCTGCTGCTGCTGCTGCTGCTAAGTCACTTCAGTCGTGTCTGACTCTGTGCGACCCCATAGACGGCAGCCCACCAGGATCCGTTCCTGGGATTCTCCAGGCAAGAACACTGGAGTGGGTTGCCATTTCCTTCTCCAATGCATGAAAATGAAAAGTGAAAGTGAAGTCGCTCAGTCATGTCCGACTCTTAGCGACCCCATGGACTGCAGCGCACCAGGCTCCTCCATCCATGGGATTTTCCAGGCAAGAGTACTGGAGTGGGGTGCCATTGCCTTCTCCATTTAGTCTGCTAGGGTTACTGTTAGTAGCATACCACTAATTGGAAGCCTTAAATAACAGAAATTTATTTTCTTGCAGTTCTAGAGGCTGGAAGCTTGAGATCAGTGTGCCACTATGATTGGGGTCTGATGAGAACACACTTTCTGGCTATTAGATAGCTGCTTTCTTGCTGAGTCCTAAAATGACCTTTCCTTGGTGTGTGCCCATGGAGAGAGAGAGAGAGACTGAACCCTCTGGTATCTTTTTTATAAGGGCACTAATTCACTAAAGAGGTCCCCACCCTCATGGCTTCATCTACCCCTAATTACCTCCCAAGGGTCACTCTTCAAATACTATCACATTGGTGATTACAGCATCAATGTATGAATTTGAGGAACTTCGAACATTCAGCTCAAAAGAAAATGCTTTGTCTTTTGGAAGAGATATTACTTTAAAATTTTATGGTGTCAAAACTTTCCTGCTATTATGATGGCCTTGCCATCAGTCCTTCCAGACTGTACATAGCATGGTCATGGCTATGCTCCCTTTCTGGTTGACTACTCTCCAGTCTTTGTGTATGTCACAGTACTTTTCTAGGCTTAACTGTTCTTCATTATCTGATACTCAAGGCCTTCACCCTGAAAATGCATACAGCCCCTATTCTTGAGTAGGGAGAGAACTGGCATTATTCAATCCTGTCATCTGCCAGCTGAACCCTGGCCTTCAAGCAATGTAATTACAATTCAGGGAACTACAGTTGGAGGTGATTTGAAAGTGGGGTTTCTTACCAACTAGTTCTATGGAACTGGCAATTCACAAAGGAATAATTTAAAATATTGATGTTGGAAAGTCAACTGCTTTGATTGATTTTTAATTTTATCCTGGAAATCATTTCCCTACTTATGAAATAATCACAATAATATCTGCCTTACCTACATTAATCAACAAAGTTGTGAGAATAAAATTTAGTAATATACATTTGTTGACCTAAAATGAACAGACTGCTAGTTGTTTCTCAAGGAAAAATGGGTTTATTTGGGATCAATGAAGACTTCACTTCCAGGTTTGCTCTTATGGCAAGCCACATGCAAGTCCTCAGTAAAAATGGAGAGGAGAACTCTTTTAAAAAGGTGAAGAGGAATATAGCAAGGCTTCTCTGTCCATGGAATTCTCCAGGCAAGAATACTGGAGTGAGTAGCCATTCCCTTTTCCAGGGGATCTTCCAGACCCTGGGATCAAACCCAGGTCTCCTGCATTGTAAATGGATTGTTTACTGTCTGAGCCACCAAGGAAGCCCCATAGTGAACAAAGAATATCTTGGAGAAATTGAGAGTTCAAACTACAGTGACTTTTCATTGACTGAGTTGTGACAGTCTCTCATTGGCTGAGCTCTTGCCAGACAGGAAGAGGAAGTTTTTCTTCTTCCTATTGGGCTCTACTATCTTCATAAGACATGAGGCCTCCCACTTCTGACATCCCAACTCTATTTTAATTGAGGTTTTCCTCATATATTAATTTTTACACATTAAAGTGACATAAATTAAAAAGTCAAGTACAAATGTCACTTGTGACTATTATTATAAATAAAAATGAAGAGAGAAAAGATGTTTATTTCAAAATAATATGCAGTCCCAAGTCAGTGAGAAGTACAAAGTGAAAACTGAAAATTTCCTTTGAGCAGCCAGTATTCAGTTTGGGGTTCAAGTACCCCTAGAAGTACACAAAGAAGTATAAAGGGCACAGAGAATGACCAATGTTTAGTAAATCAATTTCTAAATCCTCAATATCCACATTTTTTTCCTTTCTCCATAAGAAAAGTCCAGGAGCTGAGACCTTCAGGCAGTTACCCTGTCATCCTGGCCCTTTTGTTCTGACCTTTCTCTCACTAACAACAACAAAAGATAAGGTCTCACCCATCTTTCTGTGGTGCATTGCCCCAAGGTATAAAAATCCATAGGGATACTAAAACAAAGGAATAATTTAAAATATTGATGTTGGAAAGTCAATTGCTTTGATTGATTTTTAATAACAACTGTTGAGATAATCAGAAGTAATATTTTGGCACTAAAGTCATGTTTTTAAACTTATATGTTTTATTGCATGAAAGTAGAACTGAGACTACTTTCAGTTCTTTCTGAAAGCCTAAAGACTACTTTTAGACTTTCAAGGAGAAAAATATATTACAGGAGCATATAACTCTATGAGGGCAATAGAATAATTGAAAGGAGAAAATAGAATTATATATTGTTTCCAAAAATTAAGGATGAACTTGCTAATATATTCTTTGTAAATGGGTCTGCATATCAAACTACTATTTATATCCTATTGAAATTAAGTTTTATTTAAAGGCAATGATTTTATTTACAATGTCAATGCATGCAATGCTTTTTAAAGTATGACATTTGCAACAAATCCAACTTATGACAAATTTTTTGATGTAAAATTTAAACTGCAAAAGAAGGTAACATAATTTTTCAAATTACATTGAGATATGCTTCAAAATTTTGAAGACCAATGCTTTAGTTAGTGATTTCAAAGGTTTGGTCTCCAGGCTAGCCAACAGCAGCATCAGCTGTGAATTTGTTAGGAATACAAATTCTGGAGTCCCAGGGGACAACAGAGGATGAGATGGTTGGAGGGCTTCACTGACTCAATGGACATGAGTTTGAGAAAACTCGGAGATAGTGAAGGACAGGAAAGCCTGGCATGCTGCAGTTCAAGGGGTCGCAAAGAGTTGGACACAATTTAACAACTGAACAACAACAATCTCAGACTTACTGAATCAGAAGCTCTGGAGGTGGGGCCCAGCAATCTGCATTTTAGAAAGCCCTCCAGGTGATTCTAATGCTGGCTAAATATTGACAAATCTTTTCAAACTCTTGCAGATCTCTTCCCTGGGATATTTGCCATTCTCTTCTCTTGCCTTCCCTTTTCAGTATCTCTTTTCTATGTGTGTGTTAGTCACTTAGTCATGTCCAACTCTTTGCAACCCCATCACTGTAGCCCGCTTGTTGCCTCTATCCATGGCATTCTCCAGGCAAGAGTACTGAAGTGGATTGCCATTCTCTTCTCCAGGGAATCTTCCCAACTCAGGGATTGAACCCAGGTCTCCTGCATTGCAGGCAGATTCTTTACCGTCTAAGTCACCAGGGATTTTTAGAAATATTTGTGATTTATAAAGTATCTGCCTGGGAAAAACCAGTCATAGCTATAGGCTGAAGTGTGAAGATGAGGTGATAAAGAATCTAGACTCTAAAAGCAAGTAGTTGTAGGTGCAGCCAAGCTGGCAGAATTGGGAGACCCTGAGCTCACCTCCTCCCACAGGCACATCACATTACAAGTATTTATAAAGCCCTATTGATGAGAATGACCTGAAGACTACCAGAAAATATTTTTCTACAACTAAAGAGACAAAGAAAGAACCATAACAATATGGGTAAAAGATTCAGGGATGTGGTATAATTAAGACCCATATACCAAGAGGTGACCACGAACGGGAGGATAATCACAATTACACAAATATTCTGAAAGGAATGGGGAACCTGAGCTCCACAATGGGCTCTCCAGGCTAGGAGTCCTGCAGCCGAAAGATGAGCCCTCAGGAGGTTTGGTTTTGAAGACCAGCGGAGCTTACAAATGGGAGAACTGGAGGGTTGTAGAAAACAAAGATTCCAGTCTTAAAGGATATGCACAAAATCTCACATGCTGCCAGCAAGAAATGGTCAGAAAGTGTTTGTCACTCAGTTGTGTCTGACTCTTTGTGACCCCATGGACTGTAGCTCACCAGGCTCCTCTGTCCATGGAATTCTCCAGGCAGGAATACTGGAATGGGTTGCCATTTCTTTCTCCAGGGAATCTTCCCAAGCCAGGGATTGAACATGGTTCTCCCGCAGTGCAGGCAGACTCTTTACCTGCTGAGCCACCAGGGAAGCCCAGCACAGAGGCAATAATTTGAAAGGAACCTGAGTCAGACTCATTTACTGATCCTGAAGAGTCTTTTGGAATGGCAGGAGGCAAATGAGACTCCCTCTGGGGACATAGGCATTTTGGGGAGCTCGTTCTGCTATGAGAACACTGGTGCTGGTAAGCACCACTTTGGAGTCCTTCCTTTAGCTTATTAGCACCAGAGGCTTACACATGCATGAGATCTGGGGCATACTGGGCCCCACAACTGGCTATTCCAGGAATGGGCTGTGCCTACCAGTGCACCCACTGTAACCAGGCCTGTCGCAAGAGAAGGGCCCTCAAAGCTCACACAGGGGACACTGCTGGAGCATCTAGCTCTGGTGATCAGAAGGCAGTGTGCTTCCTTCTGTACTTAGCCATTAAAAAAAAAAAACTTGCCATTTACAACAATATGTATGGATAGAGGGTATTATGCTAGATGAAATAAATCAGACAAAGACAAATACCACGTTGTCACTTATATGTGGAAATCTAAAAGAAATGAAACAAAATGAACAGAGACTCATTGATACAGAGAACAAATAGATATCAGAAGTGAGGGGTTGTGGTGGGCAAAATGGGTAAACTGAAGTTTCAAACCTCCAGTTATACAGTAAAGTCCAGAGGTGTAACATATGGCACCTAAGTATGGTCACCAATACTGTAATGACTTTGTATGGGGCAGGTGGTTGCTAGACTTATTGTGGGATCATTGTATAATGCAGACAAATGTCAAATCACTAAGTAGAACACCTGAAACTGACATAATATTGTACATCAACTATCAGATCAGATCAGTCGCTCAGTCGTGTCTGACTCTTTGCTACCCCATGAATCACAGCATGCCAGGCCTCCCTGTCCATCACCAACTCCCGGAGTTCACTGAGACTCACGTCCATCGAGTCAGTGCTGCCATCCAGCCATCTCATCCTCTGTCGTCCCCTTCTCCTCTTGCCCCCAATCCCTCCCAGCATCAGAGTCTTTTCCAGTGAGTCAACTCTTCGCATGAGGTGGCCAAAGTACTGGAGTTTCAGCTTTAGCATCATTCCTTCCAAAGAAATCCCAGGGCTGATCTCCTTCAGAATGGACTGGTTGGATCTCCTTGCAGTCCAAGGGACTCTCAAGAGTCTTCTCCAACACCACAGTTCAAAAGCATCAATTCTTCGGCGCTCACCCTTCTTCACAGTCCAACTCTCACATCCCTACATGACCACAGGAAAAACCATAGCCTTGCTGTTAAAACAGTAAATAACAAATTACACATATGTAAAATAGGGTGGTTTGGCAATCCTTTAATTCTCATAGTGTTGTTGAAAGCTGATTGAAAGATCCAATGGTTATACATCTGGTTTTTTATATAAGGTAACTGGCTAATTATTTTAAATTGTCCCTTTCAGTCATGACAGTGTGTTAGCTATTGCCTTGAGCATTTAATCAGAGTCTTGACCATACTCTAAGGCATATGCTAATGTCATAATCAGCTAATTGGATAATGAGAGGCTACCCTCATGAGAGGATGAGAAAGCTGATTGGGCCTGGGAGAGTAAGGACAAGGCTACACCTCCTGATACACAGTGTTTCATAGGCATATCAGTCATTCATGAGCCATTCTCTCAGGAGGAATTTCAATAGTTTCACTGCGCTACCTTCACTGATGGCCTCCACTTACTATCCCGTAACTTCCAGAACTTCTGCAACAAATCCTAGTGATTAAAAAAAAAAAAAAAATACTCTCTCTTAAGCACATTTGCATTGTCTTCATTTTCACCAGACACAATTATCACTGCTATCTATCCTTAACTCTTGCACATTTATTTGTCTGTTACTATGTCCTAGACACTGTACTAAAGTGCTAGCTATATCAATTTGGTTGATACAGCAACACTTTGGATTGTACTTGCTTTATGTCCATCTCAGAGATGAGAAATTTGAGGCAGAATAGTTAAATAACTGGTCCATATTCACACAGGCTAAAATGTTAAGGCTAAAATATATACCTGGACAGGGCAACTTGTATGCTCACTAAATATGTATTTGAGAGACATGAATCAATTTGTATTCATTATTTAATTGCAACCTTACACCATTCTAGAATGTAGATTCTTTCATTATACCCATTTTACAAATAAGGAAACCAAGTCAAGTCAAAATCGGATCATTTGTGTTTGGCAAAGATCAGATTGAATCTAGGTCCATCCAATTCCCAGCTCTTGCCATTTGCCACTATGTTTCCTCCATATATTTGCTGATTCCCATGCCCAGATATGCCTCATTAACTTAGAGAAAACAAAAAAGATCAATACATGGCCATCTATATTGTCAACTGTAGGCAATATGCATATGGACAATGTTGAATATGTCAATGGCCACAGCTGAATTTTTCAGACTCTGATTTTTTCAGATTCTGTGATTCAGTGTTTTTCAGACTCTGATTCCCAACATTTCACCAAAAGCCTCATCCTGGATCCTGGGAAAATTTGACTTTTCCTTGACTTCTGTAAGCTGGATTCAGCCACAGTTTCTAGACTCCAATTTATTTCTTTCTGAGGAAAAGGAAAAGAAAAGAAAGAAAGAAAACAAAGGAAGGAAAGAAGGAAGGTAGGGAGAAGAGGGGGTGGTAAAGAAAGAAGGAGAGAAGAAAGGAAGAACTGTTCTCTTTTCCAAGATTTCTCCCTTCTTGTCCTGAATTCTGGGTATCAGTGACATGGAAACTTTGCCCCTCCCTCACATGCCATGTGCTTCCACACCTCAGTACCACTATACATACACACCTCAATACCTTCTACCCTCTTCTCCATGATTAAAATCTTCATTATCACTCAGGAATCAGTTCAAGCATTTTACTGATTATGTTCCCTTTCTATGTAGGAACTCTGTAGCACCTCACTATCACCTCTACTATGTCACTGAATCAAGCCTACCTTGACTCATTTTCTTAAAGTCCTATTCTAGACTATTAATCCCTCACAAAGAGGATTATGTGACACAGTTAAATTGAGGAAAAAATAGAATAAATCCATCTATTAAAGGATTTGGGAACATTTGAAGATGGTTTATTAAGACTCTGATGAGGAAGTAATTTCACAGCTTTTAATAATTATCTGATTATATTAGTTTCCCAGAGATGCTATAACAAAGCATCAGACTGGGTGTCTTAAGCAACAGAAATGAATTTCCTCACAGCACTGGAGGTTAGAAGTGTAAGATGAAGGTGTTGGTATGGTTGGTTTCAGAGTTTTTTCTTCTTGATTTGTTCAGTTCAGTTCAGTTCAGTCACTCAGTCATGCCCGATTTTTGCGACCTCATGGACTGCAGCACGCCAGGCCTCCCTATCCATCACCAGCTCCCAGAGTCTACCCAAACTTATGTCCATTGACTCAGTGATGTCATCCAACCATCTCAACCTCTGTCGTCCCCTTCTCCTTCTGCCTTCAATCTTTCCCAGCATCCAGGTCTTTTCCAATGAGTCAGCTATGCACATCAGGAGGCAAAAGTATTGGATTTTCAGCTTTAACATCAGTACTTCCAATGAACACTCAGGACTGATCTCCTTTAGAATGGAGTGGTTGGATCTCCTTGCAGTCCAAGGGACCCTCAAGAGTCTTCTCCAACACCATAGTTCAAAAGCATCAATTCTTCGGTGCCTAGCTTTCCTCACAGTCACATCCATACATGACCACTGGAAAAACCATAGCCTTGACTAGATGGACCTTTGTTGGCAAAGTAATGTCTCTGCTTTTGAATATGCTGTCTAGGTTGGTCATAACTTTCCTTCCAAGGAGTACGTGTCTTTTAATTTCATGGCTGCAGTCACCATCTACAGTGATTTTGGAGCCCAGAAAAATAAAGTCTGACACTGTTTCCACTGTTTCCCCATCTATTTGCATGAAGTGATGGGGCTGGATGCCATGATCTTAGGTTTCTGAATGTTGAGCTTTTAGCCAACTTTCTCATTCTCCTCTTCCACTTTCATTAAGAGGCTCTTTAGTTCTTCACTTTCTGCCATAAGCGTTGTGTCATCTACATATCCAAGGTTATTGATATTTCTCCCGGCAATCTTGATTCCAGCTTGTGCTGAAATCCAGCCCAGCGTTTCTCATGATGTATCTGCATAAAAGTTAAATAAGCAGGGTGACAATATACAGCCTTGACGTACTCCTTTTCCTATTTGGAAACTGTCTGTTGTTCCATGTCCAATTCTAACTGTTGCTTACTGACCTGCTTACTGATCTACACTAATCTATATAGATTACTTAAGATGCAGGTCAGGTGGTCTGGTATTCCCGTCTCGTTAAGAATTTTCCACAGTTTGTTGTAGTCCACACAGTCAAAGGCTTTGGCATAGTCAATAAAGCAGAAATAGATGTTTTTCTGGAACTCTCTTGGTGGCTCAGAGGGTAAAGTGTCTGCCTGCAATGCATGAGACCCGGGTTTGATCCCTGGATTGGGAAGATAACCTGGAGAAGGAAATGGCAACCCACTACAATATTCTTGCCTGCAAAATCCCATGGATGGAGAAGCCTGGTAGGCTACAGTCCTTGGGGTCTCAAAGAGTCAGACACGATTGAGTGACTTCACTTTCACCTTTCACCTTTTTGGAACTTTTGTTTTCTCGATGATCCAGCAGATGCTGACAATTTGTTCTCTGGTTCCTCTGCCTTTTCTAAAACCAGCTAGAACATCTGGAAGTTCATGGTTCATGTATCGCTGAAGCCTGGCTTGGAGAATTTTGAACATTACTTTACTAGTGTGTGAGATGAGTGCAACTGTGAGGTAGTTGGAACATTTTTTGGTATTGTCTTTCTTAGGGATTGGAATGAAAACTGACCTTTTCCAGTCCTGTGGCCACTGCTGAGTTTTCCAAATTTGCTGGTATATTGCATGCAACACTTTCACAGGATCGTCTTTTTTTTTTTTTTTTTTTAATGTATAGCCTCTCCTGTTCTTTTTTTTTTTTTAGTTTTTTTTTTAATTTTATTTTTTAACTTTACAATATTGTATTGGTTTTGCCATATATCAAAATGAATCTGCCACAGGTATACATGTGTTATTTGAAATAGCTCAACTGAAATTCCATTACCTCCACAATCTTTGTTCATAGTGATGCTTCCTAAGGCCCACTTGACTTCACATTCCAGGATGTCTGGCTCTAGGTGAGTGATCACACCATCGTGATTATCTGGGTCCTGAAGGTCTTTTTGGTACAGTTCTTCTGTGTATTCTTGCCACCTCTTCTTAATATTTTCTGCTTCTGTTAGGTCCATACCCATTTCTGTCCTTTATTGAGCCCATCTTTGCATGAAATGTTCCCTTGGTATCTCTAATTTTCTTGAAGAGATCTATAGTCTTTCCCATTCTATTATTTTCCTCTATTTCTTTGCACTGATCACTGAGGAAGGCTTTCTTATCTCTCCTTGCTATTCTTTGGAACTCTGCATTCAAATAGCTTTCCTTTTTTCTGTTGCTTTTTGCTTCTCTTCTTTTCACAGCTATCTGTAAGGCCTCCCCAGACAGCTATTTTGCTTTTTTGCATTTCTTTGCCATGGGGATGGTCTTGATCCCTGTCTCCTGTACAGGGTCACGAACCTCTGTCCGTAGTTCATCAGGCACTCTTGTCTATCAGATCTAGTCCCTTAAATCTATTTATCACTTTTACTGTATAATCATAAGGGATTTGATTTAGGTCCTACCTGAATGGTCTAGTGGTTTTCCCTACTTTCTTCAATATAAGTCTGAATTTGACAACAAGGAGTTCATGATATGAGCCATAGTCAGCTCCTGGTCTTGTTTTTGCTGACTGCATAGAGCTTCTCCATCTCTGGCTGCAAAGAATATAATCAATCTGATTTTGGTGTTGACCATCTAGTGATGTCCATGTGTAGTCTTCTCTTGTGTTGATGGAAGAGGGTGTTTGCTATGACCAGTGCATTCTCTTGGCAAAACTCTATCAGCCTTTCCCCTGCTTCATTCTTTACTCCAAGGCCAAATTTGCCTGTTACTCCAGGTGTTTCTTGACTTCCTACTTTTGCATTCCAGTTCCCTATAATGAAAAGGACATATTTTGGGGGTGTTAGTTCCAAAAGGTCTTGTAGGTCTTCACAGAACCATTCAACTTCAGCTTCTTCAGCATTACTGGTCAGGGCATAGACTTGGATTACTGTGATATTGAATGGGTTGCCTTGGAAATGAACAGAGATCATTCTGTCATTTTTGAGACTGCACCTAATTACTGCATTTTGGAGTCTTTTGTTGACTGTGATGACTACTCCATTTCTTCTAAGGGATTCTTGCAAGGTAGTAGATACACTGGTCATCTGAGTTAAATTCACCTATTCCAGTCCATTTTAGTTTGCTGATTCCTAAAATGTTGACATTCTCTCTTGCCATCTCCTATTTGACCACTTCCAATTTGCCTTGATTCATGGACCTACAATTCCAGGTTTCTATGCAATATTGCTCTTTACAGCATTGGACCTTGCTTCCATCACCAGTAACATCAACAACTGGGTGTTGTTTTTGCCTAGGTTCTGTCTCTTCATTTTCTCTGGAGTTATTTCTCCTCTCTTCTCTGGTAGCATATTGGGCACCTTTTGACCTGGGGAATTCATCTTTCAGTGTCCTATCTTTTTGTCTGTTCATACCATTCATGGGGTTCTCAAGCCAAGAATACTAAAGTGATTTGCCATTGCCCTCTCCAGAGGACCACATTTTGTCAGAACTCTCCACCGTGACCCATCTTGGGTGGCCCTACACAGCATGGTTCATAGTTTCATTGAATTAGACACAAGGAACACACACTAGTGAACACACACAGGGACAGGGGCTCTGGGTGAAGCAGACTTGGGTATGGCATAAGCCCTCTTGGAGGAGGTCACCATTCACCCCACCATAGAGCTGCAGAACTTATACAGGACTGGGAAATAGACTCTTGGAGGGCACAAACAGAGTCTTATGCACCAGGACCCAGGAGAAAGGAGTAGTGACCCCACAAGAGACAGACCCAGACTTGCCTGTGAGTGTTCAGGAGTCTCCAGTGGAGGTGCAGGTTGGTGGTGGGCTTGCTGCAGGATTGAGAGCGCTGAGTGTAGGAGTACAAGCATGGTATCTTTTGAAGGAGGTCCCATTATCTTCATTACCTCCACCATAGTTTGGCCCCAGGTGAGGAGGACTTACAAATAGCTGTGAAAAAAAAAGAGAAGCAAAAAGCAAAGGAGAAAATGAAAGATATTCATATTTCAATGCACAGTTCCAAAGAATAGCAAGGAGAGATAAGAAAGCCTTCCTCAGTAATCAGTGCAAAGAAATAGAGGAAAATAATAAAATGGGTTAGACTAGAGATCTCTTCAAAAAAAAATTAGAGATACCAAGGGAACATTTCATGCAAAGATGGGCTCAATTAAGGACAGAAATGGTAGGGACCTAGTAGATATTAAGTAGATATTAAGGGACCAGAAGATATTAAGAAGAGGTGGCAAGAATACACAGAAGAACTGTACAAAAAAGACCTTCACGACCCAGATAATCACGATGGTGTGATCACTCACCTAGAGCCAGACATCCTGGAATGTGAAGTCAAGTGGGCCTTAGGAAGCATCACTATGAACAAAGATAGTGGAGGTGATGGAATTTCAGTTGAGCTATTTCAAATCCTAAAAGGTGATGCTGTGAAAGTGCTGCATGCAATATGCTGGCAAATTTGGAAAACTCAGCAGTGACCACAGGACTGGAAAAGGTCAGTTTGCATTCCAGTCCCAAAGAAAGGAAATGCCAAAGAATGCTCAAACTACCTCACAATTGCACTCATCTCACATGCTAGTAAAGTAATGCTCAAAATTCTCCAAGCCAGGCTTTAGCAATATGTGAACCATGAACTTCCAGATATTCAAGGTGGTTTTAGGAAAGGCAGAGGAACCAGAGATCAAATTGCCAACATCCGCTGAATCATCAAAAAAGTAAGAGAGTTCCAGAAAAACATCTATTTCTGCTTTATTGACGGTGCCAAAGCCTTTGACTGTGTGGACTACAACAAACTGTGGAAATTCTTAACGAGATGGGAATACCAGACCACCTGACCTGCATCTTAAGTAATCTGTATGCTGGTCAGTAAGCAACAGTTAGAACTGGACATGGAACAACAGACTGATTCCAAATAGGAAAAGGAGTACATCAAGGCTGTATACTGTCACCCTGCTTATTTAACTTTTATGCAGATACATCATGAGAAACGCTGGGCTGGATTTCAGCACAAGCTGGAATCAAGATTGCCAGGAGAAATATCAATAACCTTGGATATATAGATGACACAACCCTTATGGCAAAAAGTGAAGAAGAACTAAAGAGCCTCTTAATGAAAGTGGAAGAGGAGAGTGAAAAAGTTGGCTTAAAGCTCAACATTCAGAAACCTAAGATCATGGCATCCAGCCCCATCACTTCATGCAAATAGATGGGGAAACAGTGGAAACAGTGTCAGACTTTATTTTTCTGGGCTCCAAAATCACTGCAGATGGTCATTGCAGCCATGAAATTAGAAGACGCGCACTCCTTGGAAGGAAAGTTATGACCAACCTAGACAGCATATTCAAAAGCAGAGACATTACTTTGCCAACAAAGGTCCATCTAGTCAAGGCTATGTTTTTTCAAGTGGTAATGTATGGATGTGAGAGTTGGACTGTGAAGAAAGCTGGGCGCTGAAGAATTGATGCTTTTGAACTGTGGTGTTGGAGAAGACTCTTGAGAATTCCTTGGACTGTAAGGAGATCCAACCACTCCATCCTAAAGGAGATCAGTCCTGAATGTTCATTGAAGGGTCTGATGTTGAAGCTGAAGCTCCAGTACTTTGGCCACCTCATTGGAAGAGTTGACTCATTTGAAAAGACCCTGATGCTGGGAAAGATTGAGGGCAGGAGTAGAAAGGGATGACAGAGGATGAGATGGCTGGATGGCATCACCAAGTCAATGGACATGAGTTTGGGTGGGCTCTGGGAGTTGGTGTTGGACGGGGAGGCCTGGCATGCTGCACTTTATGGGGTTGCAAAGAATCCGACACCACTGAGTGACTGAACTGAACTGAACTGAAATAGCAGAGAGAGAACACAGCTCCACCCATCAATAGAAAATTGTACCAAAGATTTACTGAGCATTGCCCTGCCCATCAGAATAAGACCCAGTTCCCCCTCAGTCTTTCCCACCGGGAAGTTTCCATAAGCCTCTTATCCTTCTCTATCAGAGGGCAGACAGACTGAAAACCACAGTCACAGAAAACTAACCAATCTAATCACATGGACCACAGCCTTGTCTAACTTGATTTGTAGATGGCTGTATTTTCTCTCTGTTTTCAAATAGTCTTTTCCTCTGTGAATTTCTTTGTTCTAATTTCCTCTTCCTGTACAGACACTAGTCATATCAGATTAGAGATCGCTCATATGGCCTTATTTTACCTTAACTACCCACTTAAAGTGTCTATCTCCAAATACAGTCACATTGTGAGGTAGTGTGATTTGGAATTTTAACATGAAACATCTCCCCATGCTTTTGGGGGACATGCACATCAGCCCATAATATGGATGAATTGAAGTACTCATCTCCATATCATAACTTTCCAAAGTCCAATCTTTCAGCATAATGACTGTGTCAGGGTTCTTCCAACTTTTTTCAACTTATTTTTATAACCAGATCCTTATAATAAATGTTCTCTGTTGAAAATAAGTATAATAAGCATCAGTTCAGTTCAGTTCAGTCTCTCAGTCATGTCTGACTCTTTGTGACCCCATGAACCTCAGTATGCCAGGCCTCCCTGTCCATCACCAACTCCTGGAGTTCACTCAAACTCACATCCATCAAGTCAGTGATGCCATCCAGCCATCTCATCCTCTGTCATCCCCTTCTCCTCCTGCCTTCAATCTTTCCCAGCATCAGAGTCTTTTCCAATGAGTCAACTCTTCACATGAAGTGGCCAAAGTACTGGAGTTTCAGCTTTAGCATCATTCCTTCCAAAGAACACCCAGGGCTGATCTTTAGAATGGACTGGTTGGATCTCCTTGCAGTCCAAGGGACTCTCAAGAGTCTTCTCCAACACCACAGTTCAAAAGCATCAATTCTTCGGTGCTCAGCTTTCTTCACAGTCCAACTCTCACATTCATACATGACCACAGGAAAAACCATAGCCTTGACTAAATGGACCTTTGTTGGCAAAGTAATGTCTCTGCTTTTGAATATGCTATCTGGGTTGGTCATAACGTTTCTTCCAAGGAGTAAGCATCTTTTAATTTCATGGCTGCAGTCACCATCTGCAGTGATTTTGGAGCCCCAAAAGATAAAGTCTGACACTGTTTCCACTGTTTCCCCATCTATTTCCCATGAAGTGATGGGACCAGATGCCATGATCTTAGTTTTCTGAATGTTGAGCTTTAAGCCAACTTTTTCACTTTCTTTTTTTTTTTTTTGCTTCTGCATTTTCTTTTTTTCTCATTTTTTTCTTTTTTCTTTTTTTCTTTTTAAACTTTACAAAATTGTATTAATTTTGCCAAATATCAAAATGAATCCGCCACAGGTATACATGAGTTCCCCATCCTGAACCCTCCTCCTTCCTCCCTCCCCATACCATCCCTCTGGGTCGTCCCAGTGCACTAGCCCCAAGCATCCAGTATCATGCATTGAACCTGGACTGGCAACTCATTTCATACACGATATTTTACATGTTTCAATGCCATTCTTCCAAATCTTCCCACCCTCTCCCTCTCCCACAGAGTCCATAAGACTGTTCTATACATCAGTGTCTCTTTTGCTGTCTCGTACACAGGGTTATTGTTACCATCTTTCTAAATTCCATATATATGCATTAGTATACTGTATTGGTGTTTTTCTTTCTGGCTTACTTCACTCTGTATAATAGGCTCCAGTTTCATCCACCTCATTAGAACTGCTTCAAATGTATTCTTTTTAATGGCTGAGTAATACTCCATTGTGTATATGTACCACTGCTTTCTTATCCATTCATCTGCTGATGGACATCTAGGTTGCTTCCATGTCCTGGCTATTATAAACAGTGCCGGGATGAACATTGGGGTACACGTGTCTCTTTCCCTTCTGGTTTCCTCAGTGTGTATGCCCAGCAGTGGGATTGCTGGATCATAAGGCAGTTCTATTTCCAGTTTTTAAAGGAATCTCCACACTGTTTTCCATAGTGGCTGTACTAGTTTGCATTCCCACCAACAGTGTAAGAGGGTTCCGTTTTCTCCACACCCTCTCCAGCATATTCCTGCTTTCTGGAGAGTTTTTATCATAAATGGATGTTGAATTTTGTCAAAGGCATTCTCTGCACCTATTGAGATAATCATATGGTTTTTATTTTTCAATTTGTTAATGTGGTGTATTACATTGATTGATTTGTGGGTATTGAAGAATCCTTGCATCCCTAGGATAAAGCCTACTTGGTCATGGTGTATGATCTTTTTAATGTGTTGTTGGATTCTGATTGCTAGAATTTTGTTAAGGATTTTTGCATCTATGTTCATCAGTGATATTGGCCTGTAGTTTTCTTTTTTTGTTGGATCTTTGTCAGGTTTTGGTATTAGGGTGATGGTGGCCTCATAGAATGAGTTTGGAAGTTTACCTTCCTCTGCAATTTTCTGGAAGAGTTTGAGCAGGATAGGTGTTAGCTCTTCTCTAAATTTTTGGTAGAATTCAGCTGTGAAGCCGTCTGGACCTGGGCTTTTGTTTGCTGGAAGATTTCTGATTACAGTTTCAATTTCCGTGCTTGTGATGGGTCTGTTAAGATTTTCTATTTCTTCCTGGTCCAGTTTTGGAAAGTTGTACTTTTCTAAGAATTTGTCCATTTCTTCCACATTGTCCATTTTATTTGGCATATAATTGTTGATAGTAGTCTTTTATGATCCTTTGTATTTCTGTGTTGTCTGTTGTGATCTCTCCATTTTCCTTTCTAATTTTGTTGATTTGATTTTTCTCCCTTTGTTTCTTGATGAGTCTGGCTAATGGTTTGTCAATTTTATTTATCCTTTCAAAGAACCAGCTTTTGGCTTTGTTGATTTTTGCTATTGTTTCTTTTGCATTTATTTCTGCTCTAATTTTTAAGATTTCTTTCCTTCTATTAACCCTGGGGTTCTTCATTTCTTCCTTTTCTAGTTGCTTTAGGTGTAGAGTTAGGTTATTTATTTGACTTTTTTCTTGTTTCTTGAGGTATGCCTGTATTGCTATGAACTTTCCCCTTAGGACTGCTTTTACAGTGTCCCACAGGTTTGGGGTTGTTTTGTTTTCATTTTCATTCATTTCTATGCAAATTTTGATTTCTTTTTTGATTTCTTCTGTGATTTGTTGGTTATTCAGCAGCGTGTTGTTCAGCCTCCATATGTTGGAATTTTTAATAGTTTTTCTCCTGTAACTGAGATCTAATCTTACTGCATTGTGGTCAGAAAAAATGCTTGGAATGATTTCTATTTTTTTGAATTTACCAAGGCTAGCTTTATGGCCCAGGATGTGATCTATCCTGGAGAAGGTTCCATGTGCGCTTGAGAAAAAGGTGAAATTCATTGTTTTGGGATGAAATGTCCTATAGATATCAATTAGGTCTAACTGGTCTATTGTATCATTTAAAGTTTGTGTTTCCTTGTTAATTTTCTGTTTAGTTGATCTATCCATAGGTGTGAGTGGGGTATTAAAGTCTCCCACTATTATTGTGTTATTGTTAATTTCTCCTTTCATACTTGTTAGCATTTGTCTTACATACTGAGGTGCTCCCGTGTTGGGTGCATATTTATTTATAATTGTTATATCTTCTTCTTGGATTGATCCTTTGATCATTTTTTTTTAATTTTATTTTATTTTTAAATTTTACATAATTGTATTAGTTTTGCCAAATATCAAAATGAATCCGCCACAGGTATATATGTGTTCCCCATCCTGAACCCTCCTCCTTCCTCCCTCCCCATACCATCCCTCTGGGTCGTCCCAGTGCACTAGCCCCAAGCATCCAGTATCGTGCATCGAACCTGGACTGGCAACTCGTTTCTTACATGATATTTTACATGTTTCATTGGCATTCTCCCAAATCTTCCCACCCTCTCCCTCTCCCACAGAGTCCATAAGACTGTTCTATACATCAGTGTCTCTTTTGCTGTCTCGTACACAGGGTTATTGTTACCATCTTTCTAAATTCCATATATATGCGTTAGTATACTGTATTTATGTTTTTCCTTCTGGCTTACTTCACTCTGTATAATAGGCTCCAGTTTCATCCACCTCATTAGAACTGATTCAAATGTATTCTTTTTAATGGCTAATACTCCATTGTGTATATGTACCACTGCTTTCTTATCCATTCATCTGCTGATGGACATCTAGGTTGCTTCCATGTCCTGGCTATTACAAACAGTGCTGCGATGAACATTGGGGTACACGTGTCTCTTTTCCTTCTGGTTTCCTCAGTGTGTATGCCCAGCAGTGGGATTGCTGGGTCATAAGGCAGTTCTATTTCCAGTTTTTAAAGGAATCTCCACACTGTTCTCCATAGTGGCTGTACTAGTTTGCATTCCCACCAACAGTGTAAGAGGGTTCCCTTTTCTCCACACCCTCTCCAGCATTTATTATTTGTAGACTTTTGGATCGCAGCCATTCTGACTGGTGTGAAATGGTACCTCATATTGGTTTTGATTTACATTTCTCTGATAATGAGTGATGTTGAGCATCTTTTCATGTGTTTGTTAGCCATCTGTATGTCTTCTTTGGAGAAATGTCTATTTAGTTCTTTGGCCCATTTTTTGATTGGGTGGTTTATTTTTCTGGAGTTGAGCTGTAGGAGTTGCTTGTATATTTTTGAGATTAGTTGTTTGTCGGTTGCTTCATTTGCTATTATTTTCTCCCATTCTGAAGGCTGTCTTTTCACCTTGCTAATAGTTTCCTTTGATGTGCAGAAGCTTTTAAGGTTAATTAGGTCCCATTTGTTTATTTTTGATTTTATTTCCAATATTCTGGGAGGTGGGTCATAGAGGATCCTGCTGTGATGTATGTCAAGGAGTGTTTTGCCTATGTTCTCCTCTAGGAGTTTTATAGTTTCTTGTCTTACGTTTAGATCTTTAATCCATTTTGAGTTTATTTTTGTGTAAGGTGTTAGAAAGTGTTCTAGTTTCATTCTTTTACAAGTGGTTGACCAGATTTCCCAGCATCACTTGTTAAAGAGATTGTCTTTAATCCATTGTATATTCTTGCCTCCTTTGTCAAAGATAAGGTGTCCATATGTGCGTTGGATTTATCTCTGGGCTTTCTATTTTGTTCCATCGATCTATATTTCTGTCTTTGTGCCAGTACCATACTGTCTTGATAACTGTGGCTTTGTAGTAGAGCCTGAAGTCAGGTAGGTTGATTCCTCCAGTTCCATTCTTCTTTCTCAAGATCGCTTTGGCTATTCGAGGTTTTTTGTATTTCCATACAAATTGTGAAATTATTTGTTCTAGCTCTGTGAAGAATACTGTTGGTAGCTTGATAGGGATTGTGTTGAATCTATAAATTGCTTTGAGTAGTATACTCATTTTTACTATATTGATTCTTCCAATCCATGAACATGGTATATTTCTCCATCTATTAGTGTCCTCTTTGATTTCTTTCACCAGTGTTTTATAATTTTCTACATATAGGTCTTTAGTTTCTTTAGGTAGATATATTCCTAAGTATTTTATTCTTTCCGTTGCAATGGTGAATGGAATTGTTTCCTTAATTTCTCTTTCTATTTTCTCATTATTAGTGTATAGGAATGCAAGGGATTTCTGTGTGTTGATTTTATATCCTGCAACTTTACTATAGTCATTGATTATTTCTAGTAATTTTCTGGTGGAATCTTTAGGGTTTTCTATGTAGAGGATCATGTCATCTGCAAATAGTGAGAGTTTTACTTCTTCTTTTCCAATTTGGATTCCTTTTATTTCTTTTTCTGCTCTGATTGCTGTGGCCAAAACTTCCAAAACTATGTTGAATAGTAATGGTGAAAGTGGGCACCCTTTTCTTGTTCCTGACTTTAGAGGAAATGCTTTCAATTTTTCACCATTGAGGATAATGTGAGCTGTGGATTTGTCATATATAGCTTTTTATTATGTTGAGGTATGTTCCTTCTATTCCTGCTTTCTGGAGAGTTTTTTTATCATAAATGGATGTTGAATTTTGTGAAAGGCTTTCTCTGCATCTATTGAGATAATCATATGGCTTTTATTTTTCAATTTGTTAATGTGGTGTATTACATTGATTGATTTGCGGATATTGAAGAATCCTTGCATCCCTGGGATAAAGCCCACTTGATCATGGTGTATGATCTTTTTAATGTGTTGTTGGATTCTGATTGCTAGAATTTTGTTAAGGATTTTTGCATCTATGTTCATCAGTGATATTGGCCTGTAGTTTTCTTTTTTGTTGGATCTTTGTCAGGTTTTGGTATTAGGGTGATGGTGGCCTCATAGAATGAGTTTGGAAGTTTACCTTCCTCTGCAATTTTTGGAAGAGTTTGAGCAGGATAGGTGTTAGCTCTTCTCTAAATTTTTGGTAGAATTCAGCTGTGAAGCCGTCTGGACCTGGGCTTTTGTTTGCTGGAAGATTTTTGATTACAGTTTCAATTTCCGTGCTTGTGATGGGTCTGTTAAGATTTTCTATTTCTTCCTGGTCCAGTTTTGGAAAGTTGTACTTTTCTAAGAATTTGTCCATTTCTTCCACATTGTCCATTTTATTGGCATATAATTGTTGATAGTAGTCTCTTATGATCCTTTGTATTTCTGTGTTGTCTGTTGTGATCTCTCCATTTTCGTTTCTAATTTTGTTGATTTGACTTTTCTCCCTTTGTTTCTTGATGAGTCTGGCTAATGGTTTGTGAATTTTATTTATCCTTTCAAAGAACCAGCTTTTGGTTTTGTTGATTTTTGCTATGGTCTCTATTGTTTCTTTTGCATTTATTTCTGCTCTAAGTTTTAAGATTTCTTTCCTTCTATTAACCCTGGGGTTCTTCATTTCTTCCTTTTCTAGTTGCTTTAGGTGTAGAGTTAGGTTATTTATTTGACTTTTTCTTGTTTCTTGAGGTGTGCCTGTATTGCTATGAACTTTCCCCTTAGGACTGCTTTTACCGTGTCCCATAGGTTTTGGGTTGTTGTGTTTTCATTTTCATTCGTTTCTATGCAAATTTTGATTTCTTTTTTGATTTCTTCTGTGGTTTGTTGGTTATTCAGCAGCGTGTTGTTCAGCCTCCATATGTTGGAATTTTTAATAGTTTTTCTCATGTAATTGAGATCTAATCTTACTGCATTGTGGTCAGAAAAAATGCTTGGAATGATTTCTATTTTTTTGAATTTACCAAGGCTAGCTTTATGGCCCAGGATGTGATCTATCCTGGAGAAGGTTCCATGTGCACTTGAGAAAAAGGTGAAGTTCATTGTTTTGGGATGAAATGTCCTATAGATATCAATTAGGTCTAACTGGTCTATTGTATCGCTTAAAGTTTGTGTTTCCTTGTTAATTTTCTGTTTAGTTGATCTATCCATAGGTGTGAGTGGGGTATTAAAGTCTCCCACTATTATTGTGTTATTGTTAATTTCTCCTTTCATACTTGTTAGCATTTGTCTTACGTACTGTGGTGCTCCCGTGTTGGGTGCATTGACAGGAGCTCATCAAACGCCTCCATACCAACACAGAAACCAAGCACCACACAAGGGCCAATAAGTTCCAGGGCAAGACATACCAAGCAAATTCTCCAGCAACAAAGGAACACAGCCCTGAGCTCTAAGATACAGGCTGCCCAGAGTCACCCCAAAACCACAGACATCTCATAACTCATTACTGGACATTTCATTGCACTCCAGAGAGAAGAAATACAGCTCCACCCACCAGAACACCGACACAAGCTTCCCTAACCAGGAAACCTTGACGAGCCACCTGTACAAACCCACACACAGCGAGGAAATGCCATAATAAAGAGAACTCCACAAACTGCCAGAATACAGAAAGGACACCCCAAACTCAGCAATTTAAACAAGATGAAGAGACAGAGGAATACCCAGCAGATAAAGGAACAGGATAAATGCCCACCAAACCAAACCAAAGAGGAAGAGATAGGGAATCTACCTGATAAAGAATTCCGAATAATGATAGTAACATTGATCCAAAATCTTGAAATTAAAATGGAATCACAGACAAATAGCCTGGAGACAAGGATTGAGAAGATGCAAGAAAGGTTTAACAAGGACCTAGAAGAAATAAAAAAGAGTCAATATATAATGAATAATGCAATAAATGAAATTAAAAAACTCTCTGGAGGCAACAAATAGTAGAATAACAGAGGCAGAAGACAGGATTAGTGAATTAGAGGATAGAATGGTAGAAATAAATGAATCAGAGAGGATAAAAGAAAAACGAATTAAAAGAAATGAGACAATCTCAGAGACCTCCAGGACAATATTAAATGCTACAACATTCGAATCATAGGGATCCCAGAAGAAGAAGACAAAAAAAAAAAAAAAAGACCATGAGAAAATACTTGAGGAGATAATAGTTGAAAACTTCCCTAAATGGGGAAGGAAATAATCACCCAAGTCCAAGAAACCCAGAGAGTCCCAAACAGGATAAACCCAAGGTGAAACACCCCAAGACACATATTAATCAAATTAACAGAGATCAAACACAAAGAACAAATATTAAAAGCAGCAAGGGAAAAACAACAAATAACACACAAGGGAATTCCCGTAAGGATAACAGCTGATCTTTCAGTAGAAACTCTTCAAGCCAGGAGGGAATGGCAAGACATACTTAAAGCGATGAAAGAAAATAACCTACAGCCCAGATTATTGTACCCAGCAAGGATCTCATTCAAGTATGAAGGAGAAATCAAAAGCTTTTCAGACAAGCAAAAGCTGAGAGAATTCTGCACCACCAAACCAGCTCTCCAACAAATACTAAAGGATATTCTCTAGACAGGAAACACAAAAACGGTGTATAAACTCGAACCCAAAACAATCAAGTAAATGGCAACGGGATCATACTTATCAGTAATTACCTTAAACGTAAATGGGTTGAATGCCCCAACCAAAAGACAAAGACTGGCTGATCAAAGGATCAATCCAAGAAGAAGATATAACAATTATAAATATATATGCACCTTTGATCATTATGTAGTGACCTTCTTTGTCTCTTTTCACAGCTTTCGTTTTAAAGTCTATTTTATCTGATATGAGTATTGCTACTCCTGCTTTCTTTGGTCCCTATTTGCATGGAAAATCTTTTTCCAGCCCTTCACTTTCAGTCTGTATGTGTCCCCTGTTTTGAGGTGGGTCTCTTGTAGACAACATACGTAGGGGTCTTGTTTTTGTATCCATTCAGCCAGTCTTTGTCTTTTGGTTGGGGCATTCAACCCATTTACGTTTAAGGTAATTACTGATAAGTATGATCCCGTTGCCATTTACTTGATTGTTTTGGGTTCGAGTTTATACACCGTTTTTGTGTTTCCTGTCTAGAGAATATCCTTTAGTATTTGTTGGAGAGCTGGTTTGGTGGTGCAGAATTCTCTCAGCTTTTGCTTGTCTGAAAAGCTTTTGATTTCTCCTTCATACTTGAATGAGATCCTTGCTGGGTACAATAATCTGGGCTGTAGGTTATTTTCTTTCATCGCTTTAAGTATGTCTTGCCATTCCCTCCTGGCTTGAAGAGTTTCTACTGAAAGATCAGCTGTTATCCTTACGGGAATTCCCTTGTGTGTTATTTGTTGTTTTTCCCTTGCTGCTTTAATATTTGTTCTTTTGTGTTTGATCTCTGTTAATTTGATTAATATGTGTCTTGGGGTGTTTCACCTTGGGTTTATCCTGTTTGGGACTCTCTGGGTTTCTTGTACTTGGGTGATTATTTCCTTCCCCATTTTAGGGAAGTTTTCAACTATTATCTCCTCAAGTATTTTCTCATGGTCTTTTTTTTTTTTTTTTTTGTCTTCTTCTGGGATCCCTATGATTCGAATGTTGTAGCATTTAATACTGTCCTGGAGGTCTCTGAGATTGTCCTCATTTCTTTTTAATTCGTTTTTCTTTTATCCTCTCTGATTCATTTATTTCTACCATTCTATCTTCTAATTCACTAATCCTATCTTCTGCCTCTGTTATTCTACTATTTGTTGCCTCCAGAGTGTTTTTAATTTCATTTATTGCATTATTCAGTATATATTGACTCTTTTTTATTTCTTCTAGGTCCTTGTTAAACCTTTCTTGCATCTTCTCAATCCTTGTCTCCAGGCTATTTATCTGTGATTCCATTTTAATTTCAAGATTTTGGATCAATGTCACTATCATTATTTGGAATTCTTTATCAGGTAGATTCCCTATCTCTTCCTCTTTGGTTTGGTTTGGTGGGCATTTATCCTGTTCCTTTATCTGCTGGGTATTTCTCTGTCTCTTCATCTTGTTTAAATTGCTGAGTTTGGGGTGTCCTTTCTGTATTCTGGCAGTTTGTGGAGTTCTCTTTATTATGGCGTTTCCTCGCTGTGTGTGGGTTTGTACAGGTGGCTTTGTCAGGTTTCCTGGTTAGGGAAGCTTGTGTCGGTGTTCTGGTGGGTGGAGCTGTATTTCTTCTCTCTGGAGTGCAATGAAATGTCCAGTAATGAGTTATGAGATGTCTGTGGTTTTGGGGGGTGACTCTGGGCAGGCCTGTATCTTAGAGCTCAGGGCTGTGTTTCCTTTGTTGCTGGAGAATTTGCTTGGTATTCTTGCCCTGGAACTTATGGCCCTTGTGTGGTGCTTGGTTTCTGTGTCAGTATGGAGGCGTTTGATGAGCTCCTGTCATTAATGTTCCTTGGAGTCAGGAGTTCCCTGGAGTCGGGGTTTGGACTTAAGCCTCCTGCTTCCAGTTATTGGTCTTATTTTTACAGTAGTTTCAAAACTTCTCCTTCTATACAGCACCATTGATAAAACATCTACTTTAAAGATGAAAAGTTTCTCTACCGTGAGGGTCACTCAGAGAGGTTCACAACATTACATGGAGAAGAGAAGAGGGAGGAGGGAGTTAGAGGTGACCCAAATGAAGATGAGGTGGAATCAATAGTGGGGAGAGTGGGCTAGCCAGTAATCACTTCCTTATGTGCACTCCACAACTGGACCACTCAGAGATGTTCACGGAGTTATACAGAGAAGAGAAGAAGGAGGAAGGAGACAGAGGTGGCTAGAGGATAAAAGGGGGAATGAAATGGAGGGAGACAGATCCAGCCAGTAATCAGTTCCCTAAGTGTTCTCCACTGTCTGGAACACACAGAAATTCACAGAGTTGGGTAGAGTAGAGAGGGGTTAGGGAGGAGACACAGGCGACCTGGTGGAGAAAAAGGAGAGTCCAAAGGGAGAGAGAGTAGTCAAGCCAGTAATCTCACTCCCTAGTGAAAAATGGGTACTGAAGATTGGGTTCTTAAAGGTACAAAATTGGTAACAAATACATAAAAGCAAAATTTTAAATCTAGAGTAGAGTTTGGAATTTCAAAAATACGATGTTAAAGAAAAGAAGAAGGAAAAGAAAGAGAGAAAAGCGAAACAAACAAAACAAACAAGGTCGCGAAAATTATAAAGAAAATATAGGTACAAAATTGATAACTAATACCAAAAAGCTAAAGTTAAAAATCTAGAGTAGAGTTTGGAATTTCAAGAATAGAATGTTAAAAGAAAAGAAGAAGAAAAATAAAGAGAGAAAACAAACAAACAAAAACAACAAGGTCGCAAAATTATAAAGGAAATACAGGTACAAAATTGATATCAAATACCAAAAAGCATAAATTAAAATCTAGAGTAGAGTTTGGAATTTCAGATATACAATGTTATATAAAAGAAGAAGAGAAAGAAACAGGGAAAAAAAAAAGTCACAGAAATTATAAAAAAAAACTATAGGTACAAAATTGATAACATATACCAAAAGCTAAAATTAAAAATCTAGAGTAGAGTTTGGAATTTCAAAAATACAATGTTAAAGAAAAGAAGGAAAAAAAAAAAAAAAGGTCAAAAAATTATAAAATATATATATATATATGAAGTTTGCTGAAGAAGAAAAAAATGGGTCTTTTTTTTTTTTGCAAAGTAATAGGTTATAAAAGTGAAATTAGAGGAACAATAGAGGACTTAAAATTTTTTTTAAAATTAAAAAAAAAAAGAATGATCGTAAAAATAGTAAAATACTATCTAGGACTTTCTCTGGTTTGTGTGAGTATTGTGGGTTCAGTTCATTTTTTGGCTAGTTCCTTGGTCCAACTTAGATTTCTCAAGATCTATAGGCCCCTTCCTATGTAGTCCGTAGTAACCACAGGGTTTTAATCTATTTGCCTGTAGCTTCCAAGGTGTTTCCCTCTGTTATAGCTTCTTCTGTTTGCTGGTCTCTTCAGTGTCTGGTTTCCCCCTGACACAAAGGGGACGGTGGAGGACACTTTTTTTTATTTTTTATTTTTAGGCTCCACTTGTTCAGATCGCGCTTGTGGGGAGGGAGGGAGGGATGCTGCAAACAAATAACACTGGCGTGCGCTCGCAGTGCCTCAGCCACACTGGGTCTGCCCCTGCTCACGGTGCGTGTAGCCTCCCTGCCCACACTGCTCGGGCTCTAGGTTGTTCTGCCAGGAACCATCCGAGGCCCGGCCCTGAGCTGCATGCAGCTCCCAGGTCCAAGCTGCTCAGGTTCAGGCACTTGGGTAGTCCTCAGAGGCGCAGACTCGGTTGGGCCTGCGTTTTGTGCTCTTCCCAGGTCCGAGCAGCTCAGTGATGAGGTGTTTGGCGAGCGCCATTGCTGCGACTTATCGCCTCCCCGCCACTCGGTATCTGGGTGTACAACCCGCGCACCTTCTCAGGCAGATGTTGACCGTCCAGACCCCCAAGAAGTTTTAGTTAGCACAGAAGCCTGCTTACAGTTTTATTAGATAATGTCTCTCTGGGGCTGCGATTGGTCCTCTTCTGGCTCTGGCTGCCTGTCACCGGAGGGGGAAGGTCTGCAGCCAGCTATCTCTGTTCAGTCCTTTGTTCCGTGTGTGGGCCTGGTGGTGTCTTTAGGTTAGGGCTGGCTTTTCGCGTGGTAGACATCCCACAGTTTGGTTTGCTAGCCCAAAATTATTTCGCTCAGATAGCGTTCAGGGTATTCAGGCCAGGTTCTTACTCTAAGTGATGCAGCTCACGCCGCGCCTCCCTGCCCAGCCCCCGCTTGCTAATGGCATGTGCAGGCGTCTCTGCGCTGCTTCTCCGCTGGGGGAGTTACCATAGGGCTCGCAATCTGCGAGTTTCAATTGTTTATTTATTTTTCTCCCTGTTACGTTGCCTCTGTGCTTCCAAAGGCTCATCTCTCTCTTCCAATAAAAATTTTTAAAAATAAAATGAAAATTTTCATACAAAATGCACTCAATTCAAATAATAAATCTTGTTCTTGTCTCCAGACTGGACCCTGTTATATTCATAATGCCTTTAAAATTTCAGATTATTTAGTGAACCATTTGTTCAGACTTTTCACCTACTCCCTTTGGTTTATCATAGTAGACACTTATGGAAAAAATTAGTCTCTGAGCTTTGGAGGTGACAGCCAGAGAACTACAACATTTCAAGCCTGAGAGAATCTGGTGGAGGAACTAGAAAGATTACTTAGTGCCAGTTAGTTCTGTAGATAAGTAAGTTTCACCTAAATCCTTCATGTAAAATAAACTTTGCCCTTTTTTAATTACAGACTTATCTCCAAAACCTATGAAACTGACCTATGAAATCTGCTTTCCATCATGATTATCCTATTAAGTGACAATAAGCAAAATCGGTTTTAAAAGCCCAAGGACAGAAAGGGATTTTGAGAAGCTGCAAGGGAGAAAATATTGAATCATCCACATCAACTGAAGCATATGAGATTTGGATAAGACTGGGGATTTGAGTGTTAAGTAAAATTGTTTTTGTGAGGTTGAGAGAGACTCATTCAAGCCCCAAGTATTAGTCCATATTGAATCTTCTCATTTCTAGCACATTCCTTTTTTCCTTCTTTGTTTCTGCACTATAATATGAGACTGAGAAACAGGATTGATATACTACCTGATCCCCAAAATCAAAATTTCTGGCTTTTAATGGCTAATATTTAATATATAACATTTCAAGACTTTGGTCTCTTGGTTTTTTATTTTTTTTTATTTTTTTTTTATTTTTTTTTTATTTTTTTTTTTATTTTTTTTTTTTATTTATTTTTTTCCTCTAATTTTATTTTATTTTTAAATTTTACATAATTGTATTAGTTTTGCCAAATATCAAAATGAATCCGCCACAGGTATATATGTGTTCCCCATCCTGAACCCTCCTCCTTCCTCCCTCCCCATACCATCCCTCTGGGTCGTCCCAGTGCACTAGCCCCAAGCATCCAGTATCGTGCATCGAACCTGGACTGGCAACTCGTTTCTTACATGATATTTACATGTTTCATTGGCATTCTCCCAAATCTTCCCACCCTCTCCCTCTCCCACAGAGTCCATAAGACTGTTCTATACATCAGTGTCTCTTTGCTGTCTCGTACACAGGGTTATTGTTACCATCTTTCTAAATTCCATATATATGCGTTAGTATACTGTATTTATGTTTTTCCTTCTGGCTTACTTCACTCTGTATAATAGGCTCCAGTTTCATCCACCTCATTAGAACTGATTCAAATGTATTCTTTTTAATGGCTAATACTCCATTGTGTATATGTACCACTGCTTTCTTATCCATTCATCTGCTGATGGGACATCTAGGTTGCTTCCATGTCCTGGCTATTACAAACAGTGCTGCGATGAACATTGGGGTACACGTGTCTCTTTTCCTTCTGGTTTCCTCAGTGTGTATGCCCAGCAGTGGGATTGCTGGGTCATAAGGCAGTTCTATTTCCAGTTTTTAAAGGAATCTCCACACTGTTCTCCATAGTGGCTGTACTAGTTTGCATTCCCACCAACAGTGTAAGAGGGTTCCCTTTTCTCCACACCCTCTCCAGCATTTATTATTTGTAGACTTTTGGATCGCAGCCATTCTGACTGGTGTGAAATGGTACCTCATATTGGTTTTGATTTACATTTCTCTGATAATGAGTGATGTTGAGCATCTTTTCATGTGTTTGTTAGCCATCTGTATGTCTTCTTTGGAGAAATGTCTATTTAGTTCTTTGGCCCATTTTTTGATTGGGTGGTTTATTTTCTGGAGTTGAGCTGTAGGAGTTGCTTGTATATTTTTGAGATTAGTTGTTTGTCGGTTGCTTCATTTGCTATTATTTTCTCCCATTCTGAAGGCTGTCTTTTCACCTTGCTAATAGTTTCCTTTGATGTGCAGAAGCTTTTAAGGTTAATTAGGTCCCATTTGTTTATTTTTGATTTTATTTCCAATATTCTGGGAGGTGGGTCATAGAGGATCCTGCTGTGATGTATGTCAAGGAGTGTTTGCCTATGTTCTCCTCTAGGAGTTTTATAGTTTCTTGTCTTACGTTTAGATCTTTAATCCATTTTGAGTTTATTTTGTGTAAGGTGTTAGAAAGTGTTCTAGTTTCATTCTTTTACAAGTGGTTGACCAGATTTCCCAGCATCACTTGTTAAAGAGATTGTCTTTAATCCATTGTATATTCTTGCCTCCTTTGTCAAAGATAAGGTGTCCATATGTGCGTGGATTTATCTCTGGGCTTTCTATTTTGTTCCATCGATCTATATTTCTGTCTTTGTGCCAGTACCATACTGTCTTGATAACTGTGGCTTTGTAGTAGAGCCTGAAGTCAGGTAGGTTGATTCCTCCAGTTCCATTCTTCTTTCTCAAGATCGCTTTGGCTATTCGAGGTTTTTTGTATTTCCATACAAATTGTGAAATTATTTGTTCTAGCTCTGTGAAGAATACTGTTGGTAGCTTGATAGGGATTGTGTTGAATCTATAAATTGCTTTGAGTAGTATACTCATTTTTACTATATTGATTCTTCCAATCCATGAACATGGTATATTTCTCCATCTATTAGTGTCCTCTTTGATTTCTTTCACCAGTGTTTTATAATTTTCTACATATAGGTCTTTAGTTTCTTTAGGTAGATATATTCCTAAGTATTTTATTCTTTCCGTTGCAATGGTGAATGGAATTGTTTCCTTAATTTCTCTTTCTATTTTCTCATTATTAGTGTATAGGAATGCAAGGGATTTCTGTGTGTTGATTTTATATCCTGCAACTTTACTATAGTCATTGATTATTTCTAGTAATTTCTGGTGGAATCTTTAGGGTTTTCTATGTAGAGGATCATGTCATCTGCAAATAGTGAGAGTTTTACTTCTCTTTTCCAATTTGGATTCCTTTTATTTCTTTTTCTGCTCTGATTGCTGTGGCCAAAACTTCCAAAACTATGTTGAATAGTAATGGTGAAAGTGGGCACCCTTTTCTTGTTCCTGACTTTAGAGGAAATGCTTTCAATTTTTCACCATTGAGGATAATGTGAGCTGTGGATTTGTCATATATAGCTTTTATTATGTTGAGGTATGTTCCTTCTATTCCTGCTTTCTGGAGAGTTTTTTTATCATAAATGGATGTTGAATTTTGTGAAAGGCTTTCTCTGCATCTATTGAGATAATCATATGGCTTTTATTTTTCAATTTGTTAATGTGGTGTATTACATTGATTGATTTGCGGATATTGAAGAATCCTTGCATCCCTGGGATAAAGCCCACTTGATCATGGTGTATGATCTTTTTAATGTGTTGTTGGATTCTGATTGCTAGAATTTTGTTAAGGATTTTTGCATCTATGTTCATCAGTGATATTGGCCTGTAGTTTTCTTTTTTGTTGGATCTTTGTCAGGTTTTGGTATTAGGGTGATGGTGGCCTCATAGAATGAGTTTGGAAGTTTACCTTCCTCTGCAATTTTTTGGAAGAGTTTGAGCAGGATAGGTGTTAGCTCTTCTCTAAATTTTTGGTAGAATTCAGCTGTGAAGCCGTCTGGACCTGGGCTTTTGTTTGCTGGAAGATTTTTGATTACAGTTTCAATTTCCGTGCTTGTGATGGGTCTGTTAAGATTTTCTATTTCTTCCTGGTCCAGTTTTGGAAAGTTGTACTTTTCTAAGAATTTGTCCATTTCTTCCACATTGTCCATTTTATTGGCATATAATTGTTGATAGTAGTCTCTTATGATCCTTTGTATTTCTGTGTTGTCTGTTGTGATCTCTCCATTTTCGTTTCTAATTTTGTTGATTTGACTTTTCTCCCTTTGTTTCTTGATGAGTCTGGCTAATGGTTTGTGAATTTTATTTATCCTTTCAAAGAACCAGCTTTTGGTTTTGTTGATTTTTGCTATGGTCTCTATTGTTTCTTTTGCATTTATTTCTGCTCTAAGTTTTAAGATTTCTTTCCTTCTATTAACCCTGGGGTTCTTCATTTCTTCCTTTTCTAGTTGCTTTAGGTGTAGAGTTAGGTTATTTATTTGACTTTTTTCTTGTTTCTTGAGGTGTGCCTGTATTGCTATGAACTTTCCCCTTAGGACTGCTTTTACCGTGTCCCATAGGTTTTGGGTTGTTGTGTTTTCATTTTCATTCGTTTCTATGCAAATTTTGATTTCTTTTTTGATTTCTTCTGTGGTTTGTTGGTTATTCAGCAGCGTGTTGTTCAGCCTCCATATGTTGGAATTTTTAATAGTTTTTCTCATGTAATTGAGATCTAATCTTACTGCATTGTGGTCAGAAAAAATGCTTGGAATGATTTCTATTTTTTTGAATTTACCAAGGCTAGCTTTATGGCCCAGGATGTGATCTATCCTGGAGAAGGTTCCATGTGCACTTGAGAAAAAGGTGAAGTTCATTGTTTTGGGATGAAATGTCCTATAGATATCAATTAGGTCTAACTGGTCTATTGTATCGCTTAAAGTTTGTGTTTCCTTGTTAATTTTCTGTTTAGTTGATCTATCCATAGGTGTGAGTGGGGTATTAAAGTCTCCCACTATTATTGTGTTATTGTTAATTTCTCCTTTCATACTTGTTAGCATTTGTCTTACGTACTGTGGTGCTCCCGTGTTGGGTGCATTGACAGGAGCTCATCAAACGCCTCCATACCAACACAGAAACCAAGCACCACACAAGGGCCAATAAGTTCCAGGGCAAGACATACCAAGCAAATTCTCCAGCAACAAAGGAACACAGCCCTGAGCTCTAAGATACAGGCTGCCCAGAGTCACCCCAAAACCACAGACATCTCATAACTCATTACTGGACATTTCATTGCACTCCAGAGAGAAGAAATACAGCTCCACCCACCAGAACACCGACACAAGCTTCCCTAACCAGGAAACCTTGACGAGCCACCTGTACAAACCCACACACAGCGAGGAAATGCCATAATAAAGAGAACTCCACAAACTGCCAGAATACAGAAAGGACACCCCAAACTCAGCAATTTAAACAAGATGAAGAGACAGAGGAATACCCAGCAGATAAAGGAACAGGATAAATGCCCACCAAACCAAACCAAAGAGGAAGAGATAGGGAATCTACCTGATAAAGAATTCCGAATAATGATAGTAACATTGATCCAAAATCTTGAAATTAAAATGGAATCACAGACAAATAGCCTGGAGACAAGGATTGAGAAGATGCAAGAAAGGTTTAACAAGGACCTAGAAGAAATAAAAAAGAGTCAATATATAATGAATAATGCAATAAATGAAATTAAAAACTCTCTGGAGGCAACAAATAGTAGAATAACAGAGGCAGAAGACAGGATTAGTGAATTAGAGGATAGAATGGTAGAAATAAATGAATCAGAGAGGATAAAAGAAAAACGAATTAAAAGAAATGAGACAATCTCAGAGACCTCCAGGACAATATTAAATGCTACAACATTCGAATCATAGGGATCCCAGAAGAAGAAGACAAAAAAAAAAAAAAAAAGACCATGAGAAAATACTTGAGGAGATAATAGTTGAAAACTTCCCTAAAATGGGGAAGGAAATAATCACCCAAGTCCAAGAAACCCAGAGAGTCCCAAACAGGATAAACCCAAGGTGAAACACCCCAAGACACATATTAATCAAATTAACAGAGATCAAACACAAAGAACAAATATTAAAAGCAGCAAGGGAAAAACAACAAATAACACACAAGGGAATTCCCGTAAGGATAACAGCTGATCTTTCAGTAGAAACTCTTCAAGCCAGGAGGGAATGGCAAGACATACTTAAAGCGATGAAAGAAAATAACCTACAGCCCAGATTATTGTACCCAGCAAGGATCTCATTCAAGTATGAAGGAGAAATCAAAAGCTTTTCAGACAAGCAAAAGCTGAGAGAATTCTGCACCACCAAACCAGCTCTCCAACAAATACTAAAGGATATTCTCTAGACAGGAAACACAAAAACGGTGTATAAACTCGAACCCAAAACAATCAAGTAAATGGCAACGGGATCATACTTATCAGTAATTACCTTAAACGTAAATGGGTTGAATGCCCCAACCAAAAGACAAAGACTGGCTGATCAAAGGATCAATCCAAGAAGAAGATATAACAATTATAAATATATATGCACCTTTGATCATTATGTAGTGACCTTCTTTGTCTCTTTTCACAGCTTTCGTTTTAAAGTCTATTTTATCTGATATGAGTATTGCTACTCCTGCTTTCTTTTGGTCCCTATTTGCATGGAAAATCTTTTTCCAGCCCTTCACTTTCAGTCTGTATGTGTCCCCTGTTTTGAGGTGGGTCTCTTGTAGACAACATACGTAGGGGTCTTGTTTTTGTATCCATTCAGCCAGTCTTTGTCTTTTGGTTGGGGCATTCAACCCATTTACGTTTAAGGTAATTACTGATAAGTATGATCCCGTTGCCATTTACTTGATTGTTTTGGGTTCGAGTTTATACACCGTTTTTGTGTTTCCTGTCTAGAGAATATCCTTTAGTATTTGTTGGAGAGCTGGTTTGGTGGTGCAGAATTCTCTCAGCTTTTGCTTGTCTGAAAAGCTTTTGATTTCTCCTTCATACTTGAATGAGATCCTTGCTGGGTACAATAATCTGGGCTGTAGGTTATTTTCTTTCATCGCTTTAAGTATGTCTTGCCATTCCCTCCTGGCTTGAAGAGTTTCTACTGAAAGATCAGCTGTTATCCTTACGGGAATTCCCTTGTGTGTTATTTGTTGTTTTTCCCTTGCTGCTTTTAATATTTGTTCTTTGTGTTTGATCTCTGTTAATTTGATTAATATGTGTCTTGGGGTGTTTCACCTTGGGTTTATCCTGTTTGGGACTCTCTGGGTTTCTTGTACTTGGGTGATTATTTCCTTCCCCATTTTAGGGAAGTTTTCAACTATTATCTCCTCAAGTATTTTCTCATGGTCTTTTTTTTTTTTTTTTTTTGTCTTCTTCTGGGATCCCTATGATTCGAATGTTGTAGCATTTAATACTGTCCTGGAGGTCTCTGAGATTGTCCTCATTTCTTTTTAATTCGTTTTTCTTTTATCCTCTCTGATTCATTTATTTCTACCATTCTATCTTCTAATTCACTAATCCTATCTTCTGCCTCTGTTATTCTACTATTTGTTGCCTCCAGAGTGTTTTTAATTTCATTTATTGCATTATTCAGTATATATTGACTCTTTTTTATTTCTTCTAGGTCCTTGTTAAACCTTTCTTGCATCTTCTCAATCCTTGTCTCCAGGCTATTTATCTGTGATTCCATTTTAATTTCAAGATTTTGGATCAATGTCACTATCATTATTTGGAATTCTTTATCAGGTAGATTCCCTATCTCTTCCTCTTTGGTTTGGTTTGGTGGGCATTTATCCTGTTCCTTTATCTGCTGGGTATTTCTCTGTCTCTTCATCTTGTTTAAATTGCTGAGTTTGGGGTGTCCTTTCTGTATTCTGGCAGTTTGTGGAGTTCTCTTTATTATGGCGTTTCCTCGCTGTGTGTGGGTTTGTACAGGTGGCTTGTCAAGGTTTCCTGGTTAGGGAAGCTTGTGTCGGTGTTCTGGTGGGTGGAGCTGTATTTCTTCTCTCTGGAGTGCAATGAAATGTCCAGTAATGAGTTATGAGATGTCTGTGGTTTTGGGGTGACTCTGGGCAGCCTGTATCTTAGAGCTCAGGGCTGTGTTCCTTTGTTGCTGGAGAATTTGCTTGGTATGTCTTGCCCTGGAACTTATTGGCCCTTGTGTGGTGCTTGGTTTCTGTGTCAGTATGGAGGCGTTTGATGAGCTCCTGTCAATTAATGTTCCTTGGAGTCAGGAGTTCCCTGGAGTCGGGGTTTGGACTTAAGCCTCCTGCTTCCAGTTATTGGTCTTATTTTTACAGTAGTTTCAAAACTTCTCCTTCTATACAGCACCATTGATAAAACATCTACTTTAAAGATGAAAAGTTTCTCTACCGTGAGGGTCACTCAGAGAGGTTCACAACATTACATGGAGAAGAGAAGAGGGAGGAGGGAGTTAGAGGTGACCCAAATGAGATGAGGTGGAATCAATAGTGGGGAGAGTGGGCTAGCCAGTAATCACTTCCTTATGTGCACTCCACAACTGGACCACTCAGAGATGTTCACGGAGTTATACAGAGAAGAGAAGAAGGAGGAAGGAGACAGAGGTGGCTAGAAGGATAAAAGGGGGGAATGAAATGGAGGGAGACAGATCCAGCCAGTAATCAGTTCCCTAAGTGTTCTCCACTGTCTGGAACACACAGAAATTCACAGAGTTGGGTAGAGTAGAGAGGGGTTAGGGAGGAGACACAGGCGACCTGGTGGAGAAAAAGGAGAGTCCAAAGGGAGAGAGAGTAGTCAAGCCAGTAATCTCACTCCCTAGTGAAAAATGGGTACTGAAGATTGGGTTCTTAAAGGTACAAAATTGGTAACAAATACATAAAAGCAAAATTTTAAATCTAGAGTAGAGTTTGGAATTTCAAAAATACGATGTTAAAGAAAAGAAGAAGGAAAAGAAAGAGAGAAAAAGCGAACAAACAAAAACAAACAAGGTCGCGAAAATTATAAAGAAAATATAGGTACAAAATTGATAACTAATACCAAAAAGCTAAAGTTAAAAATCTAGAGTAGAGTTTGGAATTTCAAGAATAGAATGTTAAAAGAAAAGAAGAAGAAAAATAAAGAGAGAAAACAAACAAACAAAAACAAACAAGGTCGCAAAAATTATAAAGGAAATACAGGTACAAAATTGATATCAAATACCAAAAAGCATAAATTAAAAATCTAGAGTAGAGTTTGGAATTTCAGATATACAATGTTATATAAAAGAAGAAGAGAAAGAAACAGGGAAAAAAAAAAGTCACAGAAATTATAAAAAAAAACTATAGGTACAAAATTGATAACATATACCAAAAAGCTAAAATTAAAAATCTAGAGTAGAGTTTGGAATTTCAAAAATACAATGTTAAAGAAAAGAAGGAAAAAAAAAAAAAAAGGTCAAAAAATTATAAAATATATATATATATATGAAGTTTGCTGAAGAAGAAAAAAATGGGGTCTTTTTTTTTTTTTGCAAAGTAATAGGTTATAAAAGTGAAAATTAGAGGAACAATAGAGGACTTAAAATTTTTTTAAAAATTAAAAAAAAAAAGAATGATCGTAAAAATAGTAAAAATATATCTAGGACTTTCTCTGGTTTTGTGTGAGTATTGTGGGTTCAGTTCATTTTTGGCTAGTTCCTTGGTCCAACTTAGATTTCTCAAGATCTATAGGCCCCTTCCTATGTAGTCCGTAGTAACCACAGGGTTTTAATCTATTGCCTGTAGCTTCCAAGGTGTTTCCCTCTGTTATAGCTTCTTCTGTTTGCTGGTCTCTTCAGTGTCTGGTTTCCACCCTGACACAAAGGGGACGGTGGAGGACACTTTTTTTTATTTTTTATTTTTAGGCTCACTTGTTCAGTCGCGCTGTGGGGAGGGAGGGAGGGATGCTGCAAACAAATAACACTGGCGTGCGCTCGCAGTGCCTCAGCCACACTGGGTCTGCCCCTGCTCACGGTGCGTGTAGCCTCCCTGCCCACACTGCTCGGGCTCTAGGTTGTTCTGCCAGGAACCATCCGAGGCCGGCCCTGAGCTGCATGCAGCTCCCAGGTCCAAGCTGCTCAGGTTCAGGCACTTGGGTAGTCCTCAGAGGCGCAGACTCGGTTGGGCCTGCGTTTTGTGCTCTTCCCAGGTCCGAGCAGCTCAGGTGATGAGGTGTTTGGCGAGCGCCATTGCTGCGACTTATCGCCTCCCCGCCACTCGGTTATCTGGGTGTACAACCCGCGCACCTTCTCAGGCAGATGTTGACCGTCCAGACCCCCAAGAAGTTTTAGTTAGCACAGAAGCCTGCTTACAGTTTTATAGATAATGTCTCTCTGGGGCTGCGATTGTCCTCTTCTGGCTCTGGCTGCCTGTCACCGGAGGGGGAAGGTCTGCAGCCAGCTATCTCTGTTCAGTCCTTTGTTCCGTGTGTGGGCCTGGTGGTGTCTTAGGTTAGGGCTGGCTTTTCGCGTGGTAGACATCCCACAGTCTGGTTTGCTAGCCCAAATTATTTCGCTCAGATAGCGTTCAGGGTATTCAGGCCAGGTTCTTACTCTAAGTGATGCAGCTCACGCCGCGCCTCCCTGCCCAGCCCCCGCTTGCTAATGGCATGTGCAGGCGTCTGCGCTGCTTCTCCGCTGGGGGAGTTACCATAGGGCTCGCAATCTGCGAGTTTCAATTGTTTATTTATTTTTTCTCCCTGTTACGTTGCCCTCTGTGCTTCCAAAGCTCAGCACAGATTCGGCAGTGAGGAGGTTTCCTGGTGTTTGGAAACTTCTCTCTTTTTAAGACTCCCTTCCCGGGACGGAACTCCGTCCCTCCCTCTTTTGTCTCTTTTTTTGTCTTTAATATTTTTTCCTACCTCCTTTCGAAGAGTTGGGTTGCTTTTCTGGGTGCCTGATGTCCTCTGCCGGCATTCAAAAGTTGTTTTGTGGAATTTACTCGATGTTTAAATGCTCTTTTGATGAATTCGTGGGGGAGAAAGTGTTCTCCCCGTCCTACTCCTCCACCATCTTGGCTCCTCCCCCTTCACTTTCCTCTTTCACTTTCATCAAGAGGCTTTTTAGTTCCTCTTCACTTTCTGCTATAAGGGTGGCATAATGACTCCTTATTTCCTGAATGAGCCCTTTCCCTTGTACATTAGAGACTGCTGCCTGAGCAGGAACCCAGAAACCCACATGTGTTGCCATTGCTGTTGCCAGGGCATAAGGCATTTCCAAACACGAGGTAAAATAATCTTTTCTGCCTTCTGCTTTCCAGTTTTGCACCAATGCCTCCCATTCACAGAACCTAGGTAGCTGTCAGCTGACAAAGCAGTAAGGAAGTGTTAGCTTCTGGTTTCCTGTGTTACAGAAGGGGCAGGGATGGAAAAGGGACAATAATGTACACATTTATTCTTCACTAACTAAAAGTCCCATGATTCTAGTGATTTTGACAGTGTTCTCCCCATCATTTTCTTAGTTTTAGAACCAAGAGTAATGATTAATATCAATACATTTTTGCTTAATAAGTTATCACCATTTTTATATGAAGAAATTTATTTATTTGTTACCTGGGTAGCAAGTCAAGGAGACAGAATTCAAACTGTTGACATAAAGTTGCATAAATTTTTTATTTGCATAGGAGAACTATTATGATAGCATTCTACAGCTGATAAAGTAGAGGGATAGAAAAGTAGACTAAAAATAGCCCTTGAATGGAAGTTAAGAAACTTAGGGTCTAGATTGTACTCTACTTTCTTTACTGTGTGACTGACCTCACTTGACCTTTCTGGATCTTAATCATTGAGTCAACAAATTTTCTTCGTAAGTGTCTTCTTTATGTCATATTACATGGGTCTGGTAGCATATAGCATAACTCATCTTTTCCAAAAATTCATCAAGCTCTGTTGATTCAAAATGTATTCCATATCTCTCAATGACACTTCATCCCTTCTGCCAGGACCCTAGTGTAAGATACAGTCATCTTCCCTTAGATTATTGCAATAGCTTTCTAGCTCATCAGCCTGCTTCTGATCTTAGCTCTTTCTAATAGGCTGCCATAAAGGAGCCAGAGTAGCAGATCATTTTTAATGCAGAAGTGATCATCATATTTTCAGGCAAAAATAAAAACAAACAAACAAACAAACAAAAAACCATCTTTAGATTTCCATTCTTTATATGATCTTCAGAGCTTCATGATCTGACCCCAGCCTAACTCACTAACCTTATTTTATACTACTTTCCCCCCAACTCTAACTAGAAATTAACCAACTCATTTTTCTTTTCTTCTCAAAATTTCCTATGCTATCATCCTTTCTACCTCATGGGCTTTTATTCCCAGTCTTTGTCCCACCCTGTTTTACATAACACTCTTCATTTGTAGTACTTCTTGGTCAGTTTATAACTATATTTTGTAATCATTTGTTTAATGTCTTCTTTTCTACAAAAATGAAAGCTCCACAAGAGAAGGAAAAGTATGTTTTGTGCAGAATTAAGTCTCCAATATACAGCCAGATGCTAGATAAACATCTCTTGAGTGAATAAATGGTGAGGAAGTTATTGGAGAATTTTAAATAGAAAAGAGGCTTGATCTGATGTATAATCTTTCTAGATAATTACACTAGAATTTTAGTTTCTTCAATGTAAAATGAGGATTAGATGATATATAAAATCCCTACCATTCTCATATTCTATAATTTTGATTTCTAAATCTGAAGCCAAACATTCATCTGATATTTTATTTATTATGCCTTGCTTATGGCATGGGTAAAAAAAAAAAAAATTGGTATTAGAGCTCATGACAAGCAAGCTAAGGTCTGAATCACTGAACACAGGATTATGGATGGAAAGCAATGGATGACATGAATATGATCTTGTTGATTTCCAAAATGGACTCCTATCCTTCTTTGGGATTCTTTTGAATCAAAATGATTGGCAAGCTTAGAGAGACATTTCAAACTCTTCAACAATGCCCTCGAATGTAGGCCCCACATACTTGATTTAGATAACTAGAACATTTTACATTTTTGTTTGATCTCATTAGCCTGGGGACATGCAAAATCCAAGATTAACAGAGGTCTGGAAATAAATTTAACTACCTAGATTAGATGATATTTTCAGAGAATATTAAATTTTGAAGTGGAAATTATCCAGCCAAAGTCTATCTTGTAGCTATGCATTTGCTGACTCTGAAAACTTTTTTTTTTACCACACATCAGACACTGTGCTAGGTACTGTAAACATGCACATACTACATATGGGGACATAAGGAGAAAATAACTTTTCCAGGGTGAAATTTTGTTGATTAGAAGAGTTAAGAACAGAAATTTTGAGACTTAATTTTTGGTCCCTTTTCATGATATAAACAATGGCTTACGCCCCAAATCTGGCCAGCCTCTTTGTTTACAAATAAAGTTTTATGGCACACAGCCCTGTCCATTTGTTTGTGTATTGTCTATAGCTGTGTTTATGCTACCAAGGCAAGGTTGCAACAGAGGCCATGCTGTCTGTGAAAAATGTTCACTCTCTGATCCTCTATATAAAATTTGCCAGTTCTTGTGCTACAGCACAAAAACTGTTCATGGGCTACTTCTAGATAATTTTCAGGTGATGAGCTTGAAAGTGGTGAGAAGTACTATCTTTCCTTTCTATACTGAAATTTCCATAAAATATTCCTTTTCTTGTCCAACAAAGACAAAAACTGATGGAGTTGAATAGGATGTAGAGGTTGGTTGGAAAAAGCCTAGGAAATTCAGCAGAGTCCTTCCACAATTCCTTCAGAGTCACTCCACAATTATTCCTTCAGGCAGGAAGAGTTACTTGCAGTCATTGTATGCTTATATGATTTGAGCTCTGTTTCTGAATTCAACTCAATTTGGATCAGTTTGACAGTAAGAGTTTTGTTTCTGATGTTGTACTGGTAAGAGCATAAGGACCTGGGCCTAGTTATTGCATTCACACTGCAACTGCCCTCCCTGAACCCGCCCTCAGCCAAGGACTGAACTCTGCAGGTACACTGAGGCAGGCTTATTCCCAGGTGATGAGGGCTTCTAGATGAGCAGCTTTTATTTAAGGATTCCTGACAGCTTTCCTTATTAGTCATACCTCTACCTTTCTTCTTTTTTTTTCCTTCTCAGTTCAGTTCAGTCGCTGAGTCGTGTACGACTCTTTGCAACCCCATGAATCGCAGCACGCCAGGCCTCCCTGTCCATCACCAACTCCCGGAGTTCACTCAAACTCACGTCCATCGAGTTGGTGATGCCATCCAGCCATCTCATCCTCTGTCGTCCCCTTCTCCTCCTGCTCCCAATCCCTCCCAGCATCAGAGTCTTTTCCAATGAGTCAACTCTTCGCATGAGGTGGCCAAAGTACTGGAGTTTCAGCTTTAGCATCATTCCTTCCAAAGAACACCCAGGGCTGATCTCCTTCAGAATGGACTGGTTGGATCTCCTTGCAGTCCAAGGGACTCTCAAGAGTTTTCTCCAACACCACAGTTCAAAAGTGTCAGTTCTTCGGCGCTTAGCTTTCTTCACAGTCCAACTCTCACATCCATACATGACCACTGGAAAAACCATAGCCTTGACTAGATGGACCTTTGTTGGCAAAGTAATGTCTCTGCTTTTTAATATGCTATCTAAGTTGGTCATAACTTTTCTTCCAAGGAGTAAGCATCTTTTAATTTCATGGCTGCAGTCACCATCTACAGTGATTTCGGGACCCAAAAAGATAAAGTCTGACACTGTTTCCACTGTTTCCCCATCTATTTCCCATGAAGTGATGGGACCAGATGCCATGATCTTAGTTTTCTGAATGTTGAGCTTTAAGCCAACTTTTTCACTTTCCTCTTTCACTTTAATCAAGAGGCTTTTAGTTCCTCTTCACTTTCTGCCATAAGGGTGATGTCATCTGCGTATCTGAGGTTATTGATATTTCTCCCAGCAATCTTGATGCCATCTTGTGCTTCTTCCAGCCCAGCGTTTCTCATGATGTACTCTGCATATAAGTTTTTCCTTCTAGCTTTATTGAAATATAATTGACAGAATTGTAAGATATTTAAAATGTACATTCAAATGATTTAACATAGCGCATACATTGTAAAAGAATTCCTCCCATCTAACTAATTAACACACCCATCACTATATGTATTTGATGTGAACATACAAGTTCTGCTGTCTTTGCAGATTTCAATGATACAATACAGTGTCATCAACCATAGTCACCAGTTAAACATTAGATCCTCAGACCTACTCAACCTTTTCTCCTTTCTTCCCTCTCTCATTAACTTGAGGTTGAATAGAATTATGCAGAAAAATTCATTCCAAAGTAAAAGATATATTGCTGCATGTTATAACCCATCCTGCAAAGAAGGAAGCACAGCATATAGTAGACCTCCTTTGGGTTCTGTAGACAAAATCTTATACACTTAGAAATAATACTCTTGCCCATATACCATGAGATATAGAAGTCTGCCAGCCTTAAGTAGGGCCTAGAGCAGCCAACAGTTTTGCAGCTGATCCAGACCACAATAGAATCAGTCCTGCCACTTGCATCAAGTGATCCAGTAGAATCTATGGTGGTGGAACTGTCAATGGTGGGAAAAGACACAGTATGGAGCTTAAGGCAAATTTCAGTTAAAGAATTGCCACACAGGCCCTTTACATTCTGAAGTAATGCTGTGTTCTCAGTGATAGAGAATTCTAGACCCTTTAAAGAATATCTCTTGGCATGTTATTGGTCCCTGGTAGAGAAAAATAGTTTAACTACAAGTTACCAAGTTATCATGAGTCTAGAACTATCAATTATGAGTTGAGTTCTCAGACATCCACCAAAATGAAATCAGATGGGCCCAGCAATAGTCATTATAAATTGGCATTGAACCTGAGAAGTACTGAGAATATGATAAATTGCATAATATATAGTCCAACTTTCTCCATCACCCACCACAATTGTACCAGTGCTCCTCCCCTGGTTTACATTTACAATCTTATGTGTGTGCTAAGTCACTTCAGTCATGTCTGACTCTGTATCCCACTAGGCTCCCCTGTCCATAGAATTGTCCAGGCAAGAATACTGAAGTGGGTAGCCATTTCCTCCTCCAGGGGATCTTCCTGATCCAGGGACTGAACCCTGGTCTCCTGCATTGCAGGCAGATCTTTATCATCTGAGCCACCAGGGAAATGGTGATCATATGGGGGATCCTAAATAAGGAGGAAAAAAACCCTAAGCTTGGTTACAGATGGATGAGCTTCAGTTCAGTTTAGTTCAGTTGCTCAGTTGTGTCCAACTTTTGTGACCCCATGAATCGCAGCACACCAGGCCTCCCTGTCCATCACCAACTCCTGGAGTTCACCCAAACTCATGTGCATCAAGTCAGTGATGCCATCCAGCCATCTTATCCTCTGTTGTCCCCTTCTCCTCATGCCCCCAATCCCTCCCAGAATCAGGGTCCTTTCCAATGAATCAACTCTTTGCATGAGGTGGCCAAAGTATTGGAGTTTCAGCCTCAGCATCAGTCCTTCCAATGAACACCCAGGACTGATCTCCTTTTGGATGGACTGATTGGATGTCCTTGCAGTCCAAGGGACTTACAAAAGTCTCCAGCACCACAGTTCAAAAGCATCAATTCTTCAGCACTCAGCTTTCTTCACATTCTAACTCTCACATCCATACATGACCACTGGAAAAACCATAGCCTTGACTAGAGGGACCTTTAGGTGGCTTAATTACAAATAGATGAGCTTGAGTTTGTATGGATACAAGCAGAAATAGATGGTGCTACATTACAATTACTTTCAGTGGTAGCCCTGAGGGTCAGTTGAAAAGAAAAGTCTTCCCAATGTGTGGCGCTGAGCATGAACCTATTTGAAAGGAGATGTGACTCATGAGTGAATACACATAAAGCCCTGGGTAGTGGCCAATGGCCTAGATATCTGGTCAAGAATATTGGAAAAAAAGATCTGGGATATGGATCTAATGGTGTATGGGAGTAGATACACAGGAGTGGACATAAATAGTGAACATTTTTACATCACATGTTAAATGTCTACCAGACAGTTTAAAGAAGCAATAAACAACCAAACAGACAAAATAATTTGGCCAATTGAATTCAGGCAGCTTTTATGCTTGACCACATCAGAATGGACACAAAGGGTTCAAGAATGGAGTGGCCATAGAGGCAGAGATGAAGTTTACTCGAGGTTCCACCAACACAGACTTCCACTTCCCAAAACTGACTTAGCTGCTGCCTCTGCATGTTCAATATTTCAGCAAGAGAGACCAACACTAATCCCTTAATATGGCAATCTTAGTCCAGGAGCCCAATTAACCATTGGTGGTAGGTTGACTATACTGGGCCCCTTCCACACTCAAAGGGCCAGCAGTTTGTCTTACAAAGAAATATATCTCTTTCAGGCAAGGATTTACTTTTTCTAAATGTGGAACCTCGGCTAACTCCAAAATGCCTTATACTCTCGTGAAGTCACGCACCCTCCATGTGGTAGGTCTTTCCTTGATGCCCCATGGCTCCTTGGCATACCCCAATTATATAGAGAGCATGGTGAAGATATTTACTTTAATGATAATTTAGGGCTAATAATTTATATTTCCTTTAATTCTCAGAATAAATCTCTAAGATAAGATACTATCCCCGTTTTAGAGCTGAGGAAACTGAGCGTATAAGAGGCTGACCAGTTTCCCAAGATCTTTAGCACTGTAGCAGTAATTTGAATTCCAGTGGTCTGACTCCAATGTCTGTGTACTTAACCTTGGTGGGAATTATCTCTATTGTAATTGCTAATTTATATATTTTGTACCATATGAGTTTAAGCCCATTGTCACTAGCCAGTACAATGCACCACACATAGTACTCCAAGCAGGTGTATTGAATTTATAAAGAGAAAGGAAAACAGGGCCTGGACTTGCAGAGTGGCAGTTGATTTCTGGATTTTGGGGGGAAACTGAGTAGATAAGGTACAGGACTTGTAAATTTTAACTTCTAATTTCACTGAAGAAACAAACAACAGGTTTCATGGCATTATAGTTACCCCTTTTCCTAGTTCTTTGTAATTTTGTATTCCTGTAATCTATTGCTAAGTGACAAATTACCCGAGACCTAAGTGACAAAACAATCACCCTTTTATTATATCTCATGATTTTGAGGGTCAGGAATTCTGGAACAGAGTCAACTGAGCAATATTTCTGCTCCACATGGTGTTAACGGAGGTCATATGATAGTGTTAAACTGGCAGATGGTTGGTCTAGAGGCCCTTAGACAGCTTTATTCCCATGTCTCATACCTTGGCAGTGATGGCTGGCAGGCTAGGACTAGTTAGGACTATCGACAAATGTACCCACATAGGACCGTACCAGCATGGTGACTCCTGGGTAGCTGATTTTCTTCATGGAGAATCAAGGGCTCCCAGAGAAAATATTCCAGGAAGTCTAGTTTCAAGACTTTTAATTACCTAATTTTACAATTCCCAGAATGTCATTTCTGTAAAATTTATTGGCAAGTCACTAAAGCCAGCCCAGGTTCAAGGAGAGAAAACTTAAACCCCATCTTTCAGGGGGAAAAGTAGCAAATATTTTACCGTCATTTCTAATTAACTACACTTGGTATTATATCTGAAAAAAAGTTTTATCTTTTTTTTAAACTTCTTGTCAGCTGGTGCTTTCAGGTCTCCCATTAGATAACTGTTGACTACCCAGTCCACTCCAGTATTCTTGCCTGAAGAATCCCATGGACAGAGGAGCCTAGGAGTCTCCATGGGGTCGCAAGAGTTGGACATAACTTAGCGCCTAAACCACCACACCACTACCTGTGTAAAGAGACAACAAAGAAGATCTTCCTCATATAGCCATAAGGTTCAGTGATCCTTGGGCGAAGTTCCTTAGGAAGAAGCCACCTCTCATCCTTTCATTTTGACACCTTTTGTGTTCCTACTGGGGCTTCCCAAGTGGTGCTAGTGGTAAAGAATCCACCTACCAATGCAGGAGACATAAAAGATGCAGGTTTGATCCGTGGGTCAGGAAGATCCCCTGGAGGAGGGCATGGTAACCCACTCCAGAATTCTTGCATGGGAAGTCCTATGGACAGAAGAGCCTGGCAGGCTATAGTCCATAGGATTGCAAAGAGTCTGACACAACTGAAGGGACTTAGCATGCAGGCACGTGTTCCTACTAGGGACAGAGTGATGTCTAGAGGCAGTTGGGCAAAGTGAAGACTGGAACTGTAAACTTGAGTAAATTGCTTAAATGCTTTGAGCTTCAATATTCTAATCTGCAAAAAAGGGACAATAATACATACTGAGTTCAAAAGTTCTTGTGAAATTCCAAAAGTATTATTAATGTATGGAAAAATATTATAAAGTATTTTTAAAGCAGCCTTTATTAATATACCTATTAAGTCAAGAAAATAAGACACAACTGAAGTCAGATATAACACAATTGTATACATATACACACAAAATCTAATATGGGGTATGGTGGCTGCCTTAAGCTAGCATAAACCAGAGTCATGTTGTTTTGAAGGAGAGAAAGATTATATCTGGTTGCAACAGTAGGAAAACTATTATTATTATTATTCAGTGGTTCCACTGTCTCAGCTATGCAGGAATCTAATGAGTGATATCATACTAGTTCAGAGATGTCAAAAAGTCTCTTTAGCCCAGCCATAACTGGAGTTTTCTGGAATGATGCTGCACTGGGTAGACATGGCTTGGATTCTGAAAATGCATCTGGAAAATTCAGAGCTGTTATTTGATTTTCTCTTTGTCTTTAATGCTACTAATAAGGCCTACAAAATGATCTGATGAAGAAAGCTAAGGTATGCAAGATTTCATCAGAGCAGGCTGCACCCATGGCCTCTGGAAATTTTCATACTGTGGTTCTGAATGCTGGATGACTAGCTAGAAATTAAGAGCCCCAGTACCTCCGTCATCAACCCAGCTCCACATGGCAAGGGAACATGTTTCCTACATTAAATACACAATGCTGCAGTCAATTGACTCAGATGTGGTATTTTAACTGGCATTAAATAGAATTATTATTTAATTAAAGCAGAAGCTAATTAATTTTCTGAGTCATTGTTTGTGCAGAAGATGCTATATTCCATTCACAACCAATTTAATTGAATAACATCAAATACTCAATTTGGTGCCTTCAGGAGGTCTATTTTGTGTTTTCTATTTTCTTATCCAAATGGATGTTTTTATTAGGAATAATTTTTAGATTCATAAAATGTCACAGTGGAAAGGGACTTTATAAAATCCCTAAGCTTGGACATTATATGGACAGGAAAACTGACACCTGGTGTGTGAAAAGTAGTTCCCCAGAAGCACACACCTAGTCAGACCTGGGTCAGATCTGGGACCGGTGGCTCCTGCTCCCCATACCCACTCTACTTCAGAGCAGGAGAGGACCGATGGCATGCCAACATGAGGAGCAACCTCATAGACTGTTCTTCCATAACCAACACTTTATCACCAGGGAAACTGAAGACCAGTGGAAGGGTGGATGGAGACTTACCATAGTCTTGCAGGTAAGCTAGGATGAGACCCAATCTGTTAATCTGTCCACCTGGTCTCTAGAGTCAACAAGAGAGTACAATGATGACCCTACTGTGGAGAAGAGAGTGGATGTGCCTGGAAGAATCATTTTTGTGATTACTGTACATTGTAAAATAAAGACTTTGGAAAGAAATCTTGTAAAATAAAGACTTTGGAAAGAAATCTTTTTATAATATGAGAAAAAAAAAAAAAGTTTGGGTCATGTATAAGGCTGACCCATAATCTTCTTCAGGCACTAGTGCTCTGCCTAAGGGAGGCCTTACTCCTTCAGAGATCAGTTTTCCTGTGAAGACCTCCATGGAGACTAGGTCCTACAGCCATCCTTCCCTCACTGAGTGTCCCCATGGCGCTTAGGTTCAGTCTCATCTCACCCTGCAATTATGAACCTAGTTATGCATTCCTTGCATGTAGTGCTTAGTAATTGGTTTAAAACCTCTCAAAGAAAGGGCCTCAGCTGTCTTCTACTTCTGTCACATCCTCTCAAGTACATGATACGTGAACAGCACTCATTACATACTCAGCATAAACTCACTACAAAGATTTCCCAAGGACCTGGGATACAGTGGATTAACAAGAGATCTAGATTATGAAGGTTACTTACTCAGTGTAGAATAGTCAAAGAAGGAGCAAGATTTGAATCCAGATTCTTGTACTTGCTGGTATTCTGAGCCTCAACTTCCTCATCAGAAAATAATCATTGTACTATTTACTTCACGTGTTGTTGTAAGGATGAAATGAGGCAAGTGTATAAGCCATTTGCCCAATGCCTGGCAAATAGTAGGTACCCAGGCAATAAATCCTAGCTTCCAAGTTGCCTCAGATATTCCAGGTAAAAATGCTTTGTAACTTCCTTGTGCTTGGAAGGCAAGGGCCTCAACATTCCTGGTGAGATTTTCATTCTTTGCAACTTTGCCAAATATGGTGGACAGATAGAGAGAACCATGCTCAATGCTTCTGTTGTGCCCTACTCTTTGTCAGAAATGTCCTTAGCAACATGCAGTTCACTGACTGTGTTTTAGGAAGAAGTGGCTTCTGAAAAGTCCATGCGTTTGTCTCCATTCTACTTTAGGATGCCATTTTTTCTGACTAAATCAAGACAAGGAAGGAGTGAATGGCAAGCCACTGTTGAAAGCTCTTGGGCATATTTCTCTCTTTCACACAGAAGAAGGAAGGTCAGTGTGCTCCTGTTAAGGTCAGGGTGGAGCCAGCAGTCTGTTCTGTCAGGAATTCAGCTGGAGTGGAGAAACCCGCCCTTGCCTGAAATTGTTGTCTTCATGCATTTACCCTTAGCAGTGAGTTATTGGTTATACATAATGCCCCACCATGCCCTGGGGAAGGAAGGGCTGCTGCCAAGTCCTCCCTCCAGGACCACATGTGTGACTTCTGGACAGCATATCAGGCTAAGATGTGGGTGGCTGGGTGTGTGGTGAAGAGAAGTAGGTGAAATCTGTCAGCAGCTGTTGCATCAAGAAAATTACAGTTTTCCTATACCCAGACCTTCCAAATTTGGGTTTGCTGAATTGTCTGGGTTTATTTAAATGATCATTCTGCATCTGCAGGTATCCACCTAGGTCTCGGGAGACACCACAACTGCTGTACCAGGGGAAATAGCACTTAGTGAACTTCAGTGACTACCCCAGGAGGAAACGGAAGTCTTCCTCAAAGGGCCTGACTCATGCTTATGCATACTCAGTCATGTCCAACTCTCTGCAACCCCATGGATTATAGCCACCAGGTTCCTCTGTTCATGGAATTTTCCAGGCAAAAATACTGGAGTGGGTTGCCATGCCCTTCTCCAGGGGATCTTCCCAACCCAGGGACCCAGGGATTGAGTGTCTCTTGCATCTCCTGAATTCTCAGGCAGGTTCTTTACCACTAGTGCCAACTGGGAAGCCCCCTAAAGGCCTGAGGGTGATTTTAAAATCCAGGGTATAGTGGGTGGAAAGTGAACTGTGAATTGATCTACAGACAAACAAGGGCAAGGCTGGAACAAAAAAGGACTCTTCTGGAGAAAGGTTTAGCTCCTCAGACCCAGACTCAGAAAGCAAGGGAGGGACTTGACTATTCCCAACGATAAGACTATGAATCCTGATGTCCCAGAGTGATTCTACCAGAAAGGGTTCCCACAGATGAGACAAAGCTGGATCAGAGTGTTTCCTGGAAGGGTGAGGAAGACCTAGCTGCTCCTTGCCAATCTGATCTAGGGTGATATCTCACCTCTTATCCTGCACCCACTCAAAGAGGAAGTATTGAGACTTTCCTAAGGGCAGGAACCAAGAAGCCTCCACTCAAGTAACAAAGCAAAGTAGACAAATCATGAGTTTTGAAATAAGGGGAAAAACCAGGTTTAGGGTTAGGGTTAGGGTTTTCTCAGGAACAAAGGAAACATTGGATGAAATTAATAGTGCCACACTTTTTCTCTGTGTTTTATATGTCCTATTTCATTTGATTCTTACAAAAACCCTTTTCAGTGAGTATATCCATTTCCATTTTACAGATGAGGAAACTGAACCTCAAAGTCTAGTTATTTACTCAAGGTTTCACAGTTAGCAAGTAGAGAATCTTCACTCTGCTGCCTTAAGCAGTTCACAGTTCCTTTGGGATGACAAAGCAAACATGTATAACTCAGGACTCTAAGAAATTGCAAAGGAGTGAGAAAAGGAGGAGGGGTAATTTAAGTCTTCCTGGAGGAAATTTGAGGTGGATTTTGAAGAGTATGTAAAATTTGGGCCAGTTCAAGAAAGTAGGAACACAGTCCAGACCTTGGAAAAAGAGTTAGACAGAGCTCTTTGTGAGAAATCCCTACAGAGGCTGCCTTGATGTGTCTTGGGGAGAAGAGAGATTCCATCACTTCTGCACACACATTAAAAAATTAACTTATTTAATTATTTATGTGCATGAGTAATATTTTAAGTTTGAAACCACTGATCTAAGAATAAACTACAGTCTTTTGTAGAAGGAAGAACAAGCTCAGAGAGGGAAAAATAATTTGCTCCCTCTGTTTGGAAACACCCTGCCATAATTGTAGCCTACATTTTCACATTTTTTTAGGTGACCGCACCAATGTAGTTAAAAAAAAAAAAAAAAGGCTAAATCATTCACCTGTGCTTCTGCTAATTATATTACTCTCCATTTATGCTTTTGCATTTCTATTATGATCCAAATTCAGAGAAATTTAGTTATCCTTTTTAATTTTTGAAATGTTAGATATGGCTTGTTTTTCTATCTGGGAACTTCTTCTTTTCCCTCAATGTGTTATTCTCTATGTGATCCTTTGTTTATCTCTGAGTTTATCCTTCGTAATTGTAGTTTCTCTGTTCTCTTTCTAGTCATCAGTAAGCTTGCAGCAAAACTTTGATTTTAGACAATTAGCAACGAAAAGAGTCAGAGGAGATGGGAGTAAGGAAGGGGAATGTGAATAGAAATGTCTTCCTGCCAAAATAGAGATTTTGCCAACGGCTTCTGCTTCTTGCTGTTTTTGATGAATCGAACTGATTCATCAACTCATTTAAGATATGAGGACATGAGGGTTTCACTTCTCTCCTATCTAATTTTCACTCCATCTGCACTAATGACAATAATAATAATGTTGTGACCACCTGGAAATCATTTCACATCCACATAATTATCATCTCCTCTGTAAACCAATTTTGTGAACTCGAGTTTCTTCTTCGGGAGAAAATTTCAAGGATGTGCATTGCAGGGAATTTGCTTGCTCTCTTAAAATATTTTAAGGGCTATCAAGGGGAAGGATTAAAATGTTACGTTCAAGAGGTAGGATTAAGAATTTTATTGGGTAGAAATTACAGTGATATATGTTTCACTTTAACATTGAGAAAATAATTCCACTAGAGTCAGTGCTATGTGTAAATGTTGCTGGTTGCCTTCTGAAAAGCTAAGTTCCCTATAAAAGAAAGTGCTGAGGCAAAAGCTGGGTTTTACCTCAAAGGTTATGTAGAAGATTTTGCATTAGAAAAACATTTGATAACATTTCTTATAAGATACTTATCAACCAGATATTCAAGAACTCTGTAGGGGTAGACGTACAGGAAAGGAGAGGAAAGAATGTTTTTACATATCTTTGTTGTCGTTTAGTTGCTAAGTCACATCTGATTCTTTTGCGACCCCATGGACTGTAGCCCACCAGGCTCCCCTGTCCACAAGATTTCCCAGGCAAGAATACTGGAGTGGTTTGCCATTTTCCCTCTCCAGGGGTTTTCCATACCCAGGGATAAAATCCTGCTTTGCTGGCAGATCCTTTACCACTGAGCCACCAAGGAAGCCCTTTACATATCTTCAGTTCAGTTCAGTTCAGTCACTCAGTCGTGTTAGACTCTTTGGGACCCCATGAATCGCAGCACGCCAGGCCTCCCTGTCCATCACCAGCTCCCGGAGTACACCCAAACTCATGTGCATCGAGTTGGTGATGCCATCCAGCCATCTCATCCTGTCATCCCCTTCTCCTCCTGCCCTCAATCCCTCCCAGCATCAAGGTCTTTTCCAATGAGTCAACTCTTCGCATGAGGTGGCCAAAGTATTGGAGTTTCAGCCTCAGCATCAATCCTTCCAATGAACACCCAGGACTGATCTCCTTTAGAATGGACTGGTTGGATCTCCTTGCAGTCCAAGGGACTCTCAAGAGTCTTCTCCAACACCACAGTTCAAAAGAATCAATTCTTTGGTGCTTAGCCTTCTTCACAGTCCAACTCTCACATCCATACATGAAGACTGGAAAAACCATAGCCTTGACTACATGGACCTTTGTTGGCAAAGTAATGTCTCTGCTTTTGAATATGCTATCTAGGTTGGTCATAACTTTCCTTCCAAGGAGTAAGCGTCTTCTAATTTCATGGCTGCAATCACCATCTGCAGTGATTTGGGAGCCCAGAAAAATAAAGTCTGACACTGTTTCCACTGTTTCCCCATCTATTTCCCATGAAGTGATGGGACCAGATGCCATGATCTTCGTTTTCTGAATGTTGAGCTTTAAGCCAACTTTTTCACTCTCCTCTTTCATTTTCATCAAGAGGCTTTTCAGTTCCTCTTCACTTTCTACCATAAGGGTGGTGTCATCTGCATATCTGAGGTTATTGATATTTCTCCCAGCAATCTTGATTCCACCTTGTGTTTCTTCCAGCCCAGCACTTTTCATGATGTACTCTGCATAGAAGTTAAATAAGCAGGGTGACAATATACAGCCTTGATGTACTCCTTTTCCTATTTGAAACCAGTCTGTTATTCCATGTCTTGCTGCTGCTGCTCTACTGCTAAGTCACCTCAGTCGTGTCTGACTCTGTGCAACCCCATAGACGACAGCCCACCAGGCTCCCCCATCCCTAGGATTCTCTAGGCAAGAACACTGGAGTGAGTTGCCGTTTCCTTCTCCAACGCATGAAAGTGAAAAGTGAAAGGGAAGTTGCTCAGTCGTGTCCGACTCTTAGCGACCCCATGGACTGCAGCCCACCAGGCTCCTCTGTCCATGGGATTTTCCAGGCAAGAGTACTGGAGTCGGGTGCCATTGCCTTCTCCATTCCATGTCTTAGCATCAGTGAAAATATACTTACTACCTTTGAAAGCCCCTGACTTTCACGATAACAAAATTCTAAGCTCAAGAACAGCCCCAACTACATCCTCTCTGAAGAGTTACAGGAAAAATGCTCAGCATTACCATGCCAGGAGGACTATTTCAGTAATACTGAATAATAGACTTCCTCCTTCCACCTTCCCTGAGGCCTGGAGCTAGTTGGAGGGGCAGGAGAACCAGACTGGCAGAAAGCTGGCTTTGATAATCTGCAGAACTTAACATTGGTTTGTTTGTTTTTCTACAAATATTTTCTCTCATTCCTTATGTGCATGAAGTGAGTGGACAGGAGAGCTATGCTCAACACAGACACTCGGGGACAAAGGCTGATAGAGGCTATATTTTGATTCCTGCTTCCCTGATTGCAGACACAAAGAAGGAAGAACATGGTGAATCATGTCCTGACTCTTTAAACTTCTGTTCAGATTCTGAGATGATAGCAGTGGTGTCTTGCCACTCAGTTTTGTCATCCTCTGCTTTTTTTTTTCCCCCCTAAGGGATTATGAAGCATCCCAGACAGAATATCTTTTATATTGCAAGAGAAATATTATCAAAGAAATCTGTTTTCTTTTGTGACTCAGACCCATAAAACAGCATCAGTCAGAATTTACATGTTCAATTCTCCCAACTCTAGAAATGAGAAACAGTATATTTTCTCCACACATTTTCAGTTATGAATTTTGAATCCTAGAAAGTTAGATCTGGAAGGATCCTTGGCAGTAAGTGTGGAGACTATGGCTTGGTAAGTGTGGAGATTATGGCTCAGCAAGACTGACTGCAGAGGAGCATGAGCGCTAGCAGTGGAGACTTTATGACACGGATCATGCTATGCTCTTCCCAGAGCTCATTGTAAAATACCTGTTATACAAGTTCAGCACTATGGGTAAATGTGATCACAGAGTGCATACTTGTTGTTCTGTCGCTAAGTCATGTCCCACTCTTTGTGACCCTATGGACAGCAGCAAACCAGACTTCGATTGTCCTTAACTAACTTTGGAGTTTGCTCAAACTCATGTCCATTGAGTCAGTGATGCCACCCAACCATCTCATCCTCTGTTGTTTCTTTCCCCTCCTGCCCTCAATCTTTCCCAGCATCAGGGTCTTCACCAATGAGTCAGCTCTTTGCATCAGGTGGCCAAAGTACTGGAGCTTAAACTTCAGCATCAGTCCTTCCAATGAATATTCAGGGTTGATTTCCATTAGGATGGACTGATCTGACCACTTTGCTTCCCAAAGGATTCTCAAAAATGCATACTCCCTACTGCATAAATGTAAAAAGTAACTGAGATTAGTTGGGCAAGTCACAACTGTACAGAGCTACCTACAGGACCTGTTTTTCAGTTTTTGGTGGTTTTGGCAAGGTAAGTAAAGTACAAGAGGACATCAGACACTTGAGTGGGAAGATTACCATTAAATGTGAAACAAAGATCAGAAAAGAAAAAACAAAAAAGCCAAGGGGAAAGAGCAAGCTAAATAATGCCACAGGGACACTGGGATCAAGTCTTCTGACTGTGCGTGTCAATGGGAGCTGTGGGCAACGGTATTCTGCCATGCGCACACAGGCAGCCTGATTGGAACATTGTCACTGAGCTGAATGATACATGGTAGCATACTTTGCATGTTTATGAGCTATTGTTGATGCTGCCAACTTGATTATAAAGGAGCTTTGTTCCAAAGGCTTTGTTAATTGAGGCATCACTGTAATGTTACAGATGGTTTATAAAAGATGCTGATGAAATTGAAAAGTATAGTATCAAGATGCCTGGTTCATCACCCAGCAAACTCTGCAAATTCCACAGCTGGAGTCATATAATTCTGTCTGTGAGGTGAGCACTGTCCGAATGTCTGGGGCCAAAAGTCATTCACATTTTTTGTGTATTTATCCATCCATTCATTCAACAAGTACAACCAACTTATGTTAGACACTCAGCTGCATCCACCAAATGGCAGGAGAGTCTTACACTGGCTTGTAATTAATTTGACCAGATTCCTTTTATGTAAAGACTTTCCTGGTGGCTCAGACAGTAAAGAATCTTCCTGCAATGTGAGAGATCTGGGTTCAATCCCTGGGTCAGGAAGATCTCCTGGAGAAGGGAATGGCAACCCACTCAAGTATTCTTGCCTAGAGAAGTACATGGGCAGAGGACCCAGGTGGGCTACAGCCCATTGGGTTGCAAAGAGTCAGACATGACTGAGTGACTAGCACACACACACTTCTATGCAATCTTTCTGATAGTGATGTTTTCATATCTTGATGCCAGTCTACCTACATCCTTGTTTCTAAGGTTTATCAGATTAGTATTATACATATATGGTGACATTTCCTCAATGCCTTTAGATATTATGATTAAAAATTAAATACATAATGAAGTAAGTGTGGATTGAAGTTCATTATTTTTGTTGTACTTATATTTCTAAAGGTATAAGAAATATGTAACAAAAGAAAAAATAGCAGAAATTTATAATATCCTTTAAGTTTTAGTAGCTATTAGGCATTGTCATCTGTTGTCAATGCAAACACATATATATTTATTGTGTTGTTATGTAATGCCATCACCTTGGCTATTAATGTAGGTTGTAAGGAACTACTTTGGCATTTTAGATAAAGCCTTTATAGATAATCTCGCTAAAATATTTTATTTAAAAATTGCATATTATGAAAAATTTTATTTTCTCTGTAAGTAGATATATGCTCTTTTCTTTTTGAAAATGAGATTTATATATTAGATAATATTTCCTTTTTTGCCTTAGCTACCTGTAAACAGTTTCAGATGTAATACTATGCTTTTTCATAGAAACATATCAACTCTTCTGTTTTATATGTTTATTTACTTCATTTTTACTTAGTACTGAATTTTTTGTTGTTGTTTTTATTTAGTAAACAAATTTTACAAATGACTTTTTTCCCCTAAGTCATCTCAAAAAATCTAAAACTGAAAATAAATTAAAACGTATAAAGATTATAAAATAAACGTGTTTACATTTTTAAAGTCGTCTAATAAACTTTGGATTTTAGCCATGATAGACTAGTTTTCATTAGCTGCACTGTAGAGCAGCTATAGGTAGGTGGCATAGAACTTAAGCAGAAAGCAGTAGTCTTACTAGGAAGAACAGCCAGAGATTGGAGTTCATGGCTATCAAAGTGACAAGGATTTAAGGTGAAAAAGCACAGGGAAGAGGAAACCCTACAGATGAACTCCAACCTATAAATTTTACTGGAATGTTGACCAACTCCAATGCTGGGCATGTGCAGGACTAGAAATGCAGAAGAAAAAAAATGCAAAAGAAAACAGTAGCTTGGAGACTATAGACATGGTCAGAAATTTAAACAGCCAAGAAGAGTTGGGAACTTGGAGATTGGGACTCAAACCCCACCAAGAGGGAAGAGCCTTGGTAAATACTCAGGCTTTCAGTTGAGAACCCAGAAAAGGAACATGACTAGGAGAAAGCCCTAGGGTTGTGCCTTCAAACTTTGTGTGGACAAAACTGAAGTAGATCTGACCAAACAAAGTCCAAAACCAGTACTAGCAGGACCGAGGTGATGTGTAGATATTCCATCTGCCTGCCTGAGAAAATTTGACTCCTCTTTGGAGAAAAATAACATTATTCAGTATCTCTAAAATGCTTTACTGAAATAGCTGAAATTAAATTACAAAACAAAGTAAAAACAGAATCAAATGACCAAAATCTTAGAGATAAAAGTAGATAGTTGAAAAAAGCCATAGCATGGTTATCAGATTGGGGCTTATAGCTAGGATTAACATGTAAGAAAATAGATGAAATATTTCAACTTAAAATTTATGAAGTGATTGAATTGCAATTGTAGACCTGTAAAATATTAATACTAAACTAAACTTACAAGTTCAATAGACCAGATTGGTAGCAGATTAGAAGCAAAATAATGGAAGATATTGAACTAAATAACAGTAGAAAATATCCAACTGAAGCACTGAAAGGAGAAAGATGAAAGATACAGATTTTTTAAAAAAATATAGCAAATGAAATATAGAAGGAGAACTGATGACAGAGGGAAAGAAGGAGAGGACAAGAGAGAAATAAACATAAGCAACACTGGAAGAGACATTCTAGCTACTTTTCAAAATAAGCAAAAGGAATGAAACCACAGATTCAATAAGCTCTATGAACCTCAAACCAGATAAAGTCAAAGAAGAATATCTTATTTACACAGAAGGAAGCACAAGGCATATAGTACATAAGCTTATTTCAACACTAAGAAGCATTACATAACACCTTGAGACCAGGACATAAGCCTGGCCATAAAAAAATCTGCAGCGATGCCATCGGTAAACCACCATTTCCTTATGGTTGGCTCTAAATGAGAATTCCAGAATTTGTGGGGGGTATAGATCCAGCCTGGCCTATTGTTTGAGGTGTATAAAGTCAAAGAAACCTGAAAAACCATACGCAGGGGTAAGGCATTCATCTGAATAATCTGGACAGAGGCAGAAATCACACTCATAGAACACCATAAATCTATGGGATGGAATTGAGACATCTTCATATCAGATCAGATCAGTCGCTCAGTCATGTCTGACTCTTTGCGACCCCATGAATCGCAGCACGCCAGGCCTCCCTGTCCATCACCAACTCCCGGAGTTCACTGAGACTCACGTCCATCGAGTCAGTGATGCCATCCAGCCATCTCATCCTCTGTTGTCCCCTTCTTCTCCTGCCCCCAATCCCTCCCAGCATCAGAGTCTTTTCCTATGAGTCAACTCTTAGCATGAGGTGGCCAAAGTACTGGAGTTTCAGCTTTAGCATCATTCCTTCCAAAGAAATCCCAGGGCTGATCTCCTTCAGAATGGACTGGTTGGATCTCCTTGCAGTCCAAGGGACTCTCAAGAGTCTTCTCCAACACCACAGTTCAAAAGCATTAATTCTTCGGCTCTCAGCCTTCTTCACAGTCCAACTCTCACATCCATACATGACCACAGGAAAAACCATAGCCTTGACTACACGAACCTTTGTTGGCAAAGTAATGTCTCTGCTTTTGAACATGCTATCTAGGTTGGTCATAACTTTCCTTCCAAGGAGTAAGCGTCTTTTAATTTCATGGCTGCAGTCACCATCTACAGTGATTTTGGAGCCCAGAAAAATAAAGTCTGACACTGTTTCCACTGTTTCCCCATCTATTTCCCATGAAGTGGTAGGACCGGATGCCATGATCTTCGTTTTCTGAATGTTGAGCTTTAAGCCAACTTTTTCACTCTCCACTTTCACTTTCATCAAGAGGCTTTTGAGTTCCTCTTCACTTTCTGCCATAAGGGTGGTGTCATCTGCATATCTGAGGTTATTCATATTTCTCCCAGCAATCTTGATTCCAGTTTGTGTTTCTTCCAGTCCAGCGTTTCTCATGATGTACTCTGCATATAAATTAAATAAGCAGGGTGACAATATACAGCCTTGACATACTCCTTTTCCTATTTGGAATCAGTCTGTTGTTCCATGTCCAGTTCTAACTGTTGCTTCCTGACCTGCATACAAATTTCTCAAGAGGCAGGTCAGGTGGTCTGGTATTCCCATCTCTTTCAGAATTTTCCACAGTTTATTGTGATCCACACAGTCAAAGGCTTTGGCATAGTCAATAAAGCAGAAATAGATGTTTTTCTGGAACTCTCTTGCTTTTTCTATGATCCAGCGGATGTTGGCAATTTGATCTCTGGTTCCTCTGCCTTTTCTAAAACCAGCTTGAACATCAGGAAGTTCACGGTTCACATATTGCTGAAGCCTGGCTTGGAGAATTTTGAGCGTTACTTTAGTAGCGTGACTGAGTCAACTCTTGGGAGACACCAAATAGAAGTCAGATCTTGGAGAGATTATGCAAGGTTAATAGGCATAACTGCTAAGAATTTGTATAAGGTACCATGATTTAGACTACAGCAAAGCAGAAACTGGAGCGTTCAAATAGGTTAACACAGTGCCCAAATGTCCCTCTGATTCCCTCAGCTCCCTGATCCTCTCCCAGCTGTCCAGTCTTCAAATTTGGAACTGACTTCAACATTATATTCACCTTGTGAGATCTCAGTCTCCCTCTCCTCACCTTTATTTCAGTTTTTGCATGCGTAATTACCTTCCTGATTGGTTTCTATTTTCCTAGTCTTTGTCCTTGGAATTTGCCTCATGTTAACATTTGACAAATTTCCTGCTGCTAGCAGCCACTTCACTGCTTCAACTTTATACTTGTGTCCAACTTGGCCTAAGTAGAATCCCCAGGCTTGGATTTCAGACTCTGTGAACTCTCTGGACCCATCAATTTTCATAATTTGCCTGGGCACTGGACTTATACTCTGTGGCCTGATTTCTCAGAGATTCTCTCTGTTCATTTCAATGAGTGTTCATTTCAATCACACTTATTTTGAAATGGGAGTACTCAGAGAAAATCATGAATGAATAATCCTTCTTTCAGAGGTGGAAGAATATGCAAGGTGAATAATAATGAGAAGCCAAAACAGCAAGAGCAAGAGCAGCAGTAACAACATTAGTAGCAGTAACATTCAATGAGGCCTGGCAGTTTCTTCCTTACGAGCCGTTTCTAGGGTTGGAGATTAAGGAGTTTACCAAATTCAAGTCATTAATCGGTTCTGTGGTGCTAACCCATGTTTTACAGTCTTGTCAAATGAGTTTCCAGTCTCCAGGGACACAGCAAGGCTCCGCATCTCAGTTTTCTTGGTAGCTGGTTTTGTCACTGTCTGGGTAAAATATTGAACTGTTTACCTAAGTTTGTACTTTCTTTGTTCTTTCTTCTTTTTTGAATGTATTTATTTCCCTCAACAATGCAACTCCTTCACATAATTCATTCACATAAGCTTCCTGGGACTATTGTTGAAACAGGAGTTTTTCCTATTTCACAAATAGGTAAGATCTCATTCCAAAAACACATAACTGAGAAATGGTAGCATGTTGAAGAGATCATCTGGAGTCATAAGACCCTATGTTTGAGAATTAAATTTGTCCTTTGTCCTCGTATTAGAAGAAATGCTGAGAGAACCCAATCCTAAAGTTTGATAATACTTGTTTAATTGAATAAATGCAAATAACTTAGCACAGAACTATTGAGGAGGGTGGTGGAACAAGGGAAAAAGGTAATGGGTCTTAATTCTAATTCTACCTTTAATTTACATGACTTTGAATAATGCATGTAACCTCTCTAGGCATCAGTATTTTATCTTGTGAAATGAGAAGGCTGACTGGTTTAAAAGTTAACATGTATTAAACACTTACTACACGTCAGATATTATTCTAAGCACTTTCTATTAAAATTATGTAATTATTTACAATAACCCAAAGAGGAATACAGTTATTGTACCCATTTAACAGATAAGAACACCAAATGCATAAATTTTAATCAATTTGCCCAAAGTCTAAGCAGCAGAGCCCAGCAGAGCTGGGCAATTACATATTAGTATTTAATTTTCCTATCAGATTTTGAGGTCACCACAAGTAAATTTTTTAAGATCAGCACATACATAAATTCAACTGTCCATTAGGAAACATACATACCATCCTATGCAGCTGTCTCTGCTATATAGAGAACCTAATTGAATCTCTAATCAGTGTAACATGTGTTGAATTTTACTGTTCTGTTTCTATTACTTTGTGATTTGAGCTTTGCACTAGAAATGCTGGGTGAAAAGCTTATGCTTCATTTTCTATCTAGAAAGTTGGTGCTTATTTTTGGTTCCAGTGTTGATGTTTCAAACCCTTCTTCAGTTCAGGTTTCATTTTTAGACTTTCAGGGTATTTTTAGACTTTGCTCTTAGATATGAACTTCAGTCTTGTGAGTAGCTAGAATTCGTGCTTTTATGAAAGATCAGGAATTTTTGATGAAATTTCTAAATTGTTTTTCTTTAGCACCCTTGGAAAAGCCACATGCACTAATTTACTTTTTTTCCAGAAATGCCCAGATGTAGCTTCCAGAAATCATTCCCTCACATGCTTCATATGTCTTGTTGGAGTATATTCAGATGTCAAGAACTACTTGTCTAACTGAAGCCTTCTGCTTTGAGACTGCGGTGTATCATCTCGAGCCTTCCTGGGCATCTAAGCTCCTATTTTGCTGCTGCTGCCGCTGCTGCTAAATCGCTTCAGTCGTGTCAGACTCTGTACGACCCCATAGATGGCAGCCCTAATTTGCTGGTTGCTTTTAAAACCATAAATACTTTGTAGCCAAAAGATTCATTCAAAAATTCTGAATTTACCACCATGAGTAAAAGCCTTCATTCTATCAGACGACTCCCCGTTTTCAGAATATTCAAAGAGTCATGCGGGGGGAGTCTTGAAAAGTAGCTAAGCTTTTTCTCATTCCTGAGTTGTGTTCATGCACACATTATTTAAGTTCAGAGATGAAGATGGCATTGTGATCCAAATTGTGTTATTTTTCTGGGAATTCATGTATCTATTTCCCATAGTCAGTGACAGTCTAGTGGATGATGAATAAATACCTGCTTCCTGGATGGGCTGGGGGAGCTCTGATCTGCAATGTGTGACTTTTGTACTCACCACCATCAACTTCAAGCTACCAATAGGAGTCACTGAACCTGAGGTTGTAAAGAGTGGCCTACAATTTGCTCTTGTGAGGCACTGTGCACTGACTCTGGCACACCCCTGCTATCCTAATAAGTTAAATACTGCTTTCAAATGATGCATGACAGTAATGACTGTGAAGGAGTGGGAATCAATATCAAAAGATGTGGTTTTAAGCCTTGCTCTGCTATTGACTGACTGTGTCACCTAAAAATAACCCTCTAAAATCTCTGTATCTATCCTCTCCATTGAAAAATGAGAACAAAAACAGCTTTCTTGTAGGGTTATTGGGAGGAGTTTGAGTTTCTTGAAATGATAGCACTGAAGATAAAGAAAATAAAATAACTAATTAAAAATTATTTTTGGTGAGAGAGGAAAGCAGTTGTAAGGAAAAAAAAAAAGTATGTTAACTAGGTTTATGTGATCATCTTGCCATTGAATCATTATGTTGTATACCTGAAATTAATACAATGCTGTATCTCAATTATAGCACACTTTTAAAAATGGTTAAATTTTTTTAAAAAAGGAAAACATTTGTGAACAGGAAGTTACATATGACCATGGGCGTTGGAAGAGTTAGTTGGACAGAGTGTATATAATAAAGTAGAAGAGAATTAATCATAAGAGGAACAATCTCAGACACTCCAGTCCAGACCTTCTGAGATGATCAGAGCATCACGGACATTTTCTTGGTTATTCCAGTGTACCGTTGAAGGGAGAGTTCACAGGCCAAGAAAAGGAGGGAGGAACTCAGAGCAAGCCTGCCGTGAAATCCCTCAGATCTTTTTTACTGGTGGGAGTTGTGAAATGCTTTTTGCATCTATAATTAGAGAATGAAGTGGAACAGATGGCTACAGAGCAATTATAATTAAAGTATAATGCACAGTAAAATCACCTTGTGCAGCCAGTGATGCGTTCATGCCAGAAAATATTAATTCTCTTTGACTGTGCTTTTCAGCCTCTTCTTTGGGCTGCAGGAAATGGCTGTTGCATCATGACACTGATTTCACACACCCTTTTTATACCAGAAGTTCCACTGGCAAATTCTGGATTTCCCTGTATTCAATTATATAGCTATAGAGACTGCTATCTCGTAATGAATACTCTGTAGTGGCACACGCTTCTTTTTAAAGCACAAAGCTAATGTGCTGCCTTAGATATACGTTTCTTAGTTAAGAAATCATTTATATGATTTTCAGCTATACTATGCATTAGCTATAAAGGATAAACATATGATGCAAAGGGATGGTGTCTCTCTCTTTTTTATTTTCCTGGGGCTCAGTTGCTAGGAATAGAAGAAGCTTGAAAATCAGTTATATAGGAAGACAGGCACACTTGCAAATTCCTAAAATTCTGTGTGTGCATTTCCCTTCTCTTTTGCATAAGCAATAATGCAGTGGTGGAAGGATCATTGGGCTGGAAGCAGATGGCTGTGATGTTAATCCCAATTGGATTTCTAATTCCTGTGTATTCCTTCCAGTCACTCTCCCTCTCTGAGACTTCTCACCTATAAACTGAAGAATTTGGACTGCATATCATTGCTGGCTTTTCAGGTTCCTTCTTTTTTTTTTCCACTGAGTTTACCGTAAGACACATTTCATCTATAGTAAGTAGATGAAAGGGTCTTCCCTGGTGGCTCAGATGGTAAAGAATCTGCTTGCAATGCAGGAGCATGGGTTCAGTCCTTGAGTCTGGAAGATCCCCAGGAGAAGGGAATAACAACCCACTCCAGTATTCTTGCCTGGAGAATTCCATGGACTGAGGAATCTGGCACCCTACAGTCCATGGAATGACAGAGAATCAAATACGACTAACACTTTCCCTTCACTTCACTTTTAAATATACTAATTCTAATTTTTCTGGAGAGAACCATGGTAGGCAGGAGGGTTTCTTCCTTTGAGAGTTTATTTTGTTTTGTTTGCCAAAGGAGGTGAGACATTAGTGGCTCAAACTGATTTTTGCTTTTCTTTCATCAGGAGCCATTGGACACCATGTAAGCAACATGTAGTCACTTTTGGAGATTTTATTCCACCCTAGTTGTTATTGCTTCCAAGGTAAAAGAAACACTGTTTTGAAGTATCAAATTTTGTCCCTCTTTTCTCTAACTTATTTAGATATTTCATCTATATATTTTTTATTTAAATATTAAACCAGTTTTTTGCTATTATAACAAGTGTATAAGACTTACCTTGGAGATACTGTGGATTTAGTTCCAGGCCACTGCCAAAGTTAATGTTTACATGAATCACACAAATATTTTAGATTCCCAGTGCATATAGAAGTTATGCTGACACTATACTGTAGTTTATTAACTGTGCAATAGAACTAAATTTAATAACATAATGTGCCTGCATGCTAAGTCACTTCAGTTGTGTCTGACCATAGATCACGTGGCTCCTCTGTCCATGGGATTCTCTAGGCAAAAATACTGGAGTGGGTTGCCATTTCCTCTTTCAGGGGATCTTCCCTACCCAGGGATCGAACCCATGTCCCTTGTGTCTCCTGCATTGGCAGGTGGGTTCTTTACCACCAGTGCCACCTGGAAAGCAGTGTAAACTACTCTTTTTGCTAAGAAATTCTAACCATCCATCTGAGTCTTCAGCAAGTTACAATCTTTTTGCTGGAGGATGTCTTACCTCAGTGTTGATGGCTGCTGACTGATCAAGTTACTGAAGGTTGGAGTGGCTGTGGCAATTGCTTTAAAAAAGACAACAATGAAGTTTGCTGCATTGATTAACTCTTTTCCATGAACAATTTCTCTGCAGCATGCAATGCTATTTGATAACATTTTACTTACAGTAGAATTTCTTTCAAAATGGAGTCAATCCTCTCAAATCCTGCTGCTAGTTGGGCCACCTAAGTTGATATAATATTATAAATCCTTTGTTGTCATTTCCACAATCTTCATAGCATCTTCACCAGGAATAATTTCCATCTCAAGGAATACTTTCTTTGCTGATCCATAAGAAACCAACTACTCATCTGTTCAAATTTTATTAAGATATTGTAGAAATTTAGTCACATCTTCAGGTTCCAGTTCTTTTTTTTTTTTAACTTTTTTTTTTTTTTTATATTGGAGTATAGCCAATTAACTGGAGAAGGAAATGGCAACCCACTCCAGTATTCTTGCCTGGAGTAGCCCATGGACAGAGGAGCCTGGTGAGCTATAGTCCATGGGGTTGCGAAGAGTCAGACATGACTGAGCAACTAACACACATAGCCGATTAACAATGTTGTGTTAGCATCAAGTGGACAGAGAAGGGACCCACAGTCTCCATTTCTAATTCTCATTCTCTTGCCATTTCTACTACATCCTGCAGTTACTTTGAGGGGCTTCAAGAAGCCTTGAGCCCCTCAAAGTCATCTGCATGTGTTGGAATCAGTTTCTTTCAAATGTCTATCAATGTTAATATTTTGACCTTATCTTGTGGGTTACAGATGTCCTTAATGGCATCTACAATTCTGAATATTTTCCAGAAGGTTTTCAATTGATTGCCCAGATTAATCAGAAGAATCCCTATCTATGGCCACTATAACCTTACAAAATAATTTCTTAAGTACTAAGATTTAAAAGATTTTAAAGTCTAAATTACTCCTTGAACCAAGGGTTGCAGAATAGATGCTGTGTTAACTAATGTGAAAATAGTATGAATCTCCTTGTATATCTCCATCAGAACCCTAGGCGCTCCAGATGCGTTTTCAGTGAGCAGCAAGATTTTGAAAAGAATCTTTTTTTTTGGAGCAGAAGGTCTCAACAGTGGGTTTAAAATATTCAGAAAACCAGGTTGTAAATAGATGTGCTGTCACCCAGGCTTTGTTTTTCCTTTTATAAACACAGGCAGGGTAGATGCAGTACAATTCTCAATGGCCCTAGCATTTTCAGAATGGTAAATAAACACTGGATTCAACATCACGTTGCCAGCTGCATTAGCCCCTAACAAGAGAGTCAGCCTGCCCTTTGAAGCTTTGAGCCAGGCATTGACTTTTGTTCTCTAGCTGCAAAAGTCCTAGATGGCATCTTCTAATAGAAGTCTGTTTTGTCTGCATTGAAAAATCTGGTGGTTGGTATAGCCACCTTCACTAATGATCTCAGCCAGATGGTCTGGATAACTTGAAACTTCTGTATTAGCACTTGCTGCTTCACCTTGCAATTTTGTGTAATGAAGGTGATTTCTTTCTTTAAATCTCATCTTCCTCACCTCTCTCAGTCTTCATAGAATTGAAGAGAATTAGGGCCTTGTTCTGGATTAGGCTTTGGCTTAGGAAGTGTTGTGGTTGATTTGATCTTCTATCCATTAAAATACTCTTCAAATCAATAATGAGCCTGTTTCAATTTCTTATCATTCTTGTGTTCACTTGAGAACTTTAATTTCCTTCAATAACTTTTTCTTTATATTCCTAACCTGGCTAACTGGTGCAAGAGGACCAGATTTTAGATGATCCTGGCTTTCAACATCTTTCCTCACTAAGCTTAATCATTTCTAAAGTTTGATTTGAATACCATGTTCATGGATCGGAAGAATCAATATAGTGAAAATGAGTATACTACCCAAAGCAATCTATAGATTCAATTCAACGGTATTTTTCACAGAGCTAGAACAAATAATTTCAAAATTTGTATGGAAATACAAAAAGCCTTGAATAGCCAAAGCAATCTTGCGAAAGAAGAATGGAACTGGAGGAATCAACCTGCCTGACTTCAGGCTCTACTACAAAGCCACAGTCATCAAGACAGTATGGTACTGGCACAAAGACAGAAATATAGATCAATGGAACAAAAAAGAAAGTCCAGAGATAAACCCACACACCTATGGACACCTTATCTTTGACAAAGGAGGCAAGAATATACAATGGAGAAAAGACAATCTCTTTAACAAGTGGTCCTGGGAAAACTGGTCAACCACTTGTAAAAGAATGAAACTAGAACACTTTCTAACACCATACACAAAAATAAACTCAAAATGGATTAAAGATCTAAACATAAGACCAGAAACTATAAAACTCTTAGAGGAGAACATAGGCAAAACACGCTCTGACATACATCACAGCAGGATCCTCAATGACCCACCTCCCAGAATATTGGAAATAAAAGCAAAAATAAACAAATGGGACCTAATTAAAAGATAGTGCACAACAAAGGAAACTCTAAGCAAGGTGAAAAGACAGCCTTCAGAATGGGATAAAATAATAGCAAATGAAGCAACTGACAAACAACTAATCTCAAAAATATACAAGCAACCCCTGTAGCTCAATTCCAGAAAAATAAACGACCCAATCAAAAAATGGGCCAAAGAACTAAATAGACAATTCTCCAAAGAAGACATACAGATAGCTAACAAACACATGAAAAGATGCTCAACATCACTCATTATCAGAGAAATGCAAATCAAAACCACAATGAGATACCATTTCACACCAGTCAGAATGGCTGCGATCCAAAAGTCTACAAGCAATAAATGCTGGAGAGGATGTGGAGAAAAGGGAACCCTCTTACACTGTTGGTGGGAATTCAAACTAGTTACAGCCACTATGGAGAACAGTGTGGAGATTCCTTAAAAAACTGGAAATAGAACTGCCATATGACCCAGCAATCCCACTCCTGGGCATACACACCAAGGAAACCAGAATTGAAAGAGACACGTGTACCCCAGTGTTCATCACAGCACTGTTTATAATAGCCAGGACATGGAAGCAACCTAGATGTCCATCAGCAGATGAATGGAAAAGAAATCTGTGGTACATATACACAATGGAGTATTACTGAGCCATTAAAAACAATACATTTGAATCAGTTCTAATGAGGTGAATGAAACTGGAGCCTATTATACAGAGTGAAGTAAGCCAGAAGGAAAAACACCAATACGGTATACTAATGCATATATATGGAATTTAGAAAGATGGTAACAACAACCCTATATGCGAGACAGGAAAAGAGACACAGATGTATAGAACAGTCTTTTGGACTCTGTGGGAGAGGGAGAGGGAGAGGGGGATGATTCGGGAGAATGGCATTAAAACATGTATAATATCATATAAGAAATGAATCGCCAATCCTGGTTTGATGCAGGATACAGGAAGCTTGGGGCTGGTGCACTGGGATGACCCAGAGTGATGGTATGGGGAGGGAGGTGGGAGGGGGATTCAGGATGGGGAACATGTGTACACCCATGGAGGATGCATGTTGATGTATGGCAAAACCAATACAATATTGTAAAGTAAAAAATAATAATAATAAAAAATAAGAAAAGAAACAAAAAAAAATGAAGTGAGAGATGTGTGATTCTTTATTTGAAATACAGAGGCCACTGTGGGATTATTAATTTGCATAATCCAATATCATTTTATTACAGGAAATAGGGAGGCCCAGGAAAAAAGAGAGATGGGGGGATGGCCGGTAGATAGAGCAGTCAGAACATACACATTTATTGATTAAGTTCACCATCTTACATGTGTGCCCTGAACGATTACAATAGTAAAGTCAAAGATGACTGATCACAGATCACCATAACAAATGCAATAGCAATAAAAAAATGAAATATTGTGAGAATTACCAAATGTGACACAAAGACACAAAGTGAGAAGGTGCTGTTGAAAACAATGGTGCCAGTAAACTTGCTCCATGCTGCAAACCTTCAGTTCTAAAGTGCAAATAAAGCAAAACACAGCATCACTCACTGTCTCAGGATTTCAGCCCTCACTTGGAAAAGATGTTCTCCTTTTTATTCTCCCATCAGAAAAACTGAACAAAAAGAAACCTGAGACAAAAGAAACAATAAAAAGCCCCTCTTTCTCTTTCTAAGATGAGCCCCAACAGTTAATTTTCCAGCCAAGTCTCTACTGACAATTTATCTTAAATTAAATGACCAGCTACTGATTGAATATATTAATGGAGCACTTGAAAATAATAAGTCTGTTTTCCTTAGCAAAGAATGAGTAGAAAAGACAAACTTATTTTACAGTCATAAGGAAGCATTGAGCAAAAGACATAGTCTTTGAAGTGAGAGTCATGTGTCTGAATTTTAGATATGACAATTTACTATGCCATGGTCCTGGGCAAGTGTTTTCACTTCTCTGAGTTTCATCTTCCTCATCTATAAAAGAGGAAAAAAAATGAAACCTAGACTGCAAGGTAAGTGAGAGGTTTAGAACCAGGAAATATGATGTGTTTGGCAAACAAGCACTCACTGAATTCTATTATTTACCTCTCATCTAATAGACTTTTTAAAATATGCTTTCACTCTTCTTCACCGCCACCCTCCCACCCAAATTCTTACCCATCTAGCCAAATTGGGGGATTTCTTGGTAAAAATTAAAAAGTAGAATGAGGGCTGAAAATTTCCCACATGCATTCAGATGTGTTAAGGAGAAACCCAGGACTCTGCTAATTTCTTTTCTTGGCTATTTAGCTGAGGATAACCTCCAGGGAGATGTAAACAAAGTTTTGGTTAAAGTATGGTGAGACAGGATCTCTAGGTTACCAAGAATCCAAATCTTAACCATGAGTTAGCAACATTTAGATTTCTTGTAAAGATATGGGAGGAAAGTTGGGATTGAGTTTGAGAAATGAGGCATTTAATTTAACAATATTTTATTATGCTACTTCCTAGACAGAATATGAAACAAAATTGAGAAAACCACATTTACACTTTGTAAAGCTTTTAAAGCTTTTACATTAATTATTTTAATTGATCCTCTAAAAATCCTGGGATATAGTTAGATAAGAAGCTTGTTTTATGTGCTTTATTTGCCTGGGAAGCAAAGAGAATATGCTATTAGAGAAGTAAGCAAAAGTACTTTCCTTAAACACATGCCTCCAGACATCCTACTTATCTTTCCATTGAACCATGCCAGTGACCACGTTTCCCCAGTGACTCCCAGTCAGTATCTCAGAGCTTTCTAGTAGCTTCATTCTCTTCTAGCAGTATCACTTGTTCTCACTGAGACAACACAGCGAATTAACAACAAAAAATGTGACCTCCTGGGGGCTCAATTTCCTTCAAATAAAATGAAAACAAAGATGACTGCCTAGTCTACTGACATCAAAGCCATGAAGGAAACTCTGGCTAATGTTTAGACTACATAATGTTAGACCACTGCTTATTACAAGTCAATATACTATAAATATTTCATTGAAATTTGACAAGAAGTTTCATATAATGAGTAAACATTTTATCAGAAGTGCATTTTTGTCAAAGGTTTCTCACTGTCATTTGGAGAAAATGCAAGTTATCCTTCAAAATATGAAAGCTAGGTATACACTTTGAACTCCCATCATGGCTAAGTTATTTGTACCTGCCTCTGTGCCCTCATGCTGCTGCCGCCAAGTCGATTCAGTCGTGTCCGACTCTGTGTGACCCATAGACGGCAGCCCACCAGGCTCCCCCGTCCCTGGGATTCTCCAGGCAAGAACACTGGAGTGGGTTGCCATTTCCTTCTCCTTTGCATGAAAGTGAAAAGTGAAAGTGAAGTCGCTCAGTCGTGCCCAACTCTTAGCGACCGCATGGACTGCAGCCTACCAGGCTCTTCTGTCCACGGGATTTTCCAGGCAAGAGTACTGGATTAGGGTGCCATTGCCTTCTTCACTGTGCCCTCACAGTAATACCTTTGCCTCAATTAAGAATTTACACTGTATGTGTCACAATTTATAACATTGTCTCCCTCCTAAACAGAAAACTCATTGAAGATAGAGCAATGTCTGATCTTCCAAAGCCCAGTATGGACCTAATATCATATCTATAATTATTTTTTTCAAGAAAATGAAGAACCATGAGAAACCCTCAAGTTTCTTTTCTGATAATGTGATGGTTAAGAAACTGAATACAATCTCACTGAATAAAACTAAGTATCTTAGAAAAAATAATCTTATATGCATCAGTGAGCTAGAGAGCAAGTAAAATATCCTCCTGATAAAGCAATAAGTAAAAGTAGGAACACAGGGCTATGATGGAGTACCAAGGATAAATTTTACACTGAGGGTGTTTATTGACCAGTATGAACTTGCACTTCAGTGTTCACAGTTTCAGAGGGCATAAAGAATGAGATGAAATATCTACCCAATATAAAGAGTCTACAAGGATACCATCTTGCCATTAACCTGGGGTGCCAGACACCACACGCAATACAAAATGTTGAAACAAAACTAAACATATATCTCCTCTCACTAGGATGATGTTAGGGAAATCAACAGACCTGAACTTTAATAAGTGTAAAAAAGAAAACATCATTATTCATAATTTCTAATCTTAAGCTAATTCTTAGACCAGTTTCTGTCTAAATTCATGTAATCTTATTGGTTCCAACATGTGGAGATGAAAACTTAATTGCACATTAACTGATAATTCCCATAGGCAACTGATAGAAGCAAATGTGAATCCTCTCTAGAGAAATTCACCTTCGTTCCAGATCTCAAAACAGTTGTTTTGCCACAAATAAAACTGATTAAATTGAAATGTTCACAGTAAAAACTATCAAAGCACACAAGGAGACAAGGCTCCATGAGTGAGAAGCAATAAAAGCAACAGAGCAGATCTAGGACTGACAAGAGTGAAATTTTTAGGTAGTCTATAAAATAAGTGTTCAGTTGTGTTAGGTTTCTGAAATGGTGTTCAATTATAGTATACACTTTCTTGTATCTTTCTCCCCTTGAATGGGAAAGCTAGATGTGATGACTTACTCAGAGAAATAGAACACATCAAAAGTGATGGAACATTGTTTCCATGGTTGTGACTGTGACTTCAGTCTTACTAGCATATTCTGTCTTATATCTCCTTGACTTGCTTGCTTTAATGAAATGAACTGCAATGTTAAAGAGCAACTGAGGGTGACCTCCAGCCTACTTCAGTGAGAAACTGAAGCCTGTAACCCAACAGCCTGCAAGGAAGTGAGTTCAGCAAACAATCATGAATCGATCCTCAAGATATACCTATAGCCCTTACTGATACCAGGAGTGCAACCTTGTGAGAACCCCTGAAGCAAGGGACTCAGCTGGGTTGGACATGGATTCCTGACCCATAGAAAATGGGAACTAATAAATGTATGTTGTTTCAAACTGCTAAGTCTTCAGGCAGTTTGTTATGCAATAGATAATTAATATATTACTATATTTAAGGAAATGAAAGAAAGCTTGAAAAATATATGTGGGGGTAAAAAAGCTAAAGAGGAACGAAATATTTTTGAAAAAGTACCATATAAATCTTTATAGAAAGTAAAAAGTTATACAAAAAATACAACAAAAGCTCAGAATACGAGCTTTGCAGGAGACTGCAGATGAGAGAATTTAAAAAATGGGAGAAAAAAAAAACTGGGAGAAAAGCTTGAATAAAATGCAACATAGAGAGAAAGACATAAGAAATAGCAAAAAGAAGTTAAAAGAAATGTAGACTGGAGTACAGTCAATATTTTAAAACATATTGGCTGATAATTTTTCAGAACTAATGAAAGACATCAACCAAAAGTGTTAAGAAGATCATTAGTATAAAAATTGGTGGATCTGTCTAGAGTCTATGGTTTAGTAATGTTAATATTTTGAATCTTAACAAATGTACCATGGTAATGCAAGATGTTAACACATGGGAAGCTGGGTGGGATGGTACATGGGAACATCTTTACTGTCTTTGCAACTTCTCTGTAATAATCAAAATTATTTCAAAAAAGTAAACTCATGAAAGGTACTTGTGAGAAGGTATTCATAGTAGCCTAATTTTTTATTACATATAATTTTTCCCAACTGTGAAAAATAGAAGAAAAGATAAAATTTTTATGATAGTAAAATCGTTAAGTGGGAACATATTAAGCCAATAGACATGAAGTAATTTAAACTGATTATTATGACTTCGGTGAGTATGTAAAAATTTCTTCTGTTACAAGTTTAAGTTGAAAAGCAGAATATATATATAATGATAGCGTAAATGTTGTAAGAATATATACATACTTACATATACCTAAAAATCTTGCACATACATAAGTTTGTATGCTTTTAAACAAAGTCTAGAAAGAAATGCCAAAACACAAAATAGTGGATAATAATGTTTTTCACTTTAGTGTATTTATATAATTTTTAAGATAAGTATAAAATGTTTTCAAATACCACATACAGTCTCTCAAAGCAGTAAAATTTAATGAAAGGTTACAAACATAGCTCAAAACTTCCTTTGACTTGAAGAAAAAGTGAATTTGGAAGATTTAGTCCTTATGAAAAGAGGGAAAAGCCTTAAATTGCTTAAGATATAAAGATCTCTAACCACAACAGATTCATGGGTGATGGATTGATTAACTGCTATAACATGGCTTTTTAAAACAAGATGATTTTGAAACTATCAAATTCCTCTTTCTAATTAAAGCAAAGAAGAAAAAGATGCATACATGTGTGTGCATGTGTTGGGGTAGGTGATGTGGATACTCTTGAAAATCCCTGAAAGGTGTTGGGGAAAGACATTTATTAAGTATAACATCAGGATAAGTGAAAAGGGCTTGTAAGGAATTAGAGTGGTAGGCAGAGTCCATTGTAAGAACTTCAGTTCATTAATTCTGATCTTATCAACTCATTTGTCATCAGAGTTCTAGAAATGAGTTTCCCTGTGATTCATTCTTCAGCTCATGGGCCTCAATTCTTAGACATTTCGATAAACCAAAATGTCTAAGGTTACTGAGGCTTACTGAGGCCACGTGTCTTTCACAGTCAGACGTACAAATTGACAGGCAATGATTAAGGTGTAGACCATGACAGGTTCAAATCTCAGAGTGCAGGGCTTTTTATGTAAAAATGATTTTATATATTTTACTCTCTTGGGATGTTTATTTTGCTTGACTTGGTTCATTTTGTCCTCATTTTCAAACAAATTTAAGGCAGAATGTGGTTTAAATACACTATCAGTTATTTACATAAATCATCCTTGAAGGTATGTATCTTTTTTTCTTTTAACTTGAAGTTAGAGTTCCAATCAGAAATGTCATAATTGGTTACCCAAACACTAAGTCCTGATTATTCTGTCAGCATTATAATTATTTTAATATCTTTTGAAAGAAGCCCACATTCACAGCACTTCAATACTAAAATCAAAGGAGTATATTTTTAAAACCTCACAAGCTTCCTCTCTCTAAGGAATATACAGTAGTCTTTCCTTCAATATTTGGAACATCAAGAATGTATTTAATGAGTGGGTACAACTACCTTCAGTCTTAGAATTCAGGGGGAAAATGCTGCAGGTTCATATGATGATTCTTTTTCTTTGCCCTTTTCTTCCTATCTAGTTGAGGTACTGCCAGACTGATTGTGCCATTGCATTTCTCTATTTTCTGAATTCATAACCATTAAGTGCAGATTTCTGATGTAAAGTGCTCACAAACCATAAATGAGAAATCATTTTAGCATAAATTTTAATTATCTTAAAACTCTCTTTAAAATTCTTTCTGTATTTAAGTGACAGGTGAATTTCATGTAGCATAGAACAAATTTTTGAGTCCAGTTTATCAAAGTGAATGTTTCTCCTTTTTTCTCTTGGAAAACAGTAATATTCAATGTGTTGACACCATTAACAGAGAGTAAAGAAGAATTGGATTATGTTTTCAATGAAGTGGATATGTTATTATTTCTCATTGACAGCTTTTATGAAGAGCAATCAAGTTGACTAAACTCAGGGTTGGCAGATGGGCTTGGGGATTCTGTGCTCTTTGCGAAAGTGTTGCCTTATGGCTGGCACTCCAGGCAACCTTGCTGGCTCAACAAAGCTAAGTGGGAACTTATTCCTTTCTTTTTTACTGCATTCAGCCCCTTGTAAAAAATTTTATGTCTAGAGATATATGTACACACAGAAAGTTAATTCTCTTCATGAGTTTGGTTTTCTTTATTTCAATATGGGTCTTTGGGTGAAAGCTCATGTAGAGGAAATTTAATCTACAATTGACTATAGAAGTTGGCTTTCAAAAGATAAGATATAGGCAGGGGGTGATGTCTGAGGGGCTATGGCACAGCAGGTAAGCTCTTAACATTAAATCTGTACTGATTCTGCTGGACTGTAAAATAACATACCACATATATTTTGGGAACCGCAGTTGGTCAGAATGTCAGACACTATACTGTCAGTTCTAAGAGGGAGGTGGTGTCATCCACCTATACAGCTACTTCCCACTCAAGGATAGACCATGCAACCCATTTACACGGTTGATAAAAGCCTGTCTTGATTCGTATTGGTATTAATTTACATGACTGCAGTACCTTCCTAACTAATCTTCCCATCTCCCTCTTGTCCCACCTGCAGTTCATTCTTCACAGACAGGAAAGAATAATAATAACAAAAAAATCATTAATTGGATCACATCACGACTCTGTGTGAAACCTTTCAGAACTGTTTATTACTTCTTAGAACAAGACCCAAACTCCTTTCCTGGCTTGCTATAATTTGGATGCTAAATATCTCACTCTCCTCTTGTGCCATCTCCCTTGTTCACCCTAGTCTGGTTGCATGTCTTCTTTTGATCACTTTATTCCAATCTCTTTCCCACCTCAGAGTCCTGCATATGCTATTCTAGCTGGCACACTTCTCCTCCACTTCAACTGATTCACTCCTTGTCGCCCAGGTCTCAGCTGAAATGCCAGTTCTTCAGAGGGACCTTTCCCATTCCTTTAATCTAAAGTAGCTCCATATCACCGCTACTCCCTCTCCCTCCCATTATTCATAATTCAGTCTCTTCGCTGGCTTCTTTAATGGCACTTGTCACATTTACATAATTTTATTGATTTACTTGTTTGCTCTTCTTTCCTGAGTTCCGATGGAAGCTAGCATGTGATACAAAAATCTTCACACTCTGTGCCCAGTTCTGTCTCTCCAGGCCTTTGCTCTAGACCTCCTTTTCTCCAGTCTTCCTGCTCTTTTCTTTCCAGACTTCTAACCAGATAGTCAGGCCATTGCTCACTTCCTGGGTATTTTTTTACATCTATTTATTTCATTATTTCAAGTCATTTCTCCTTCCTTACAAAGTAAATGACCAGGTTTACCTGTCACAACTCCACCCTTAAGGAAGCTTTGTCCTCTCTAAAGGCTTCAAATCCAATTTCAAATGTGGTGGAACTTGGCCCTCATTCACTTACCCAGCTCATAAATAACATTTTATCATGGAAGAGGAAAGCAGCCCCTGACAGGAACTGGTTGGGCACCACCAGCCAAACCTTGGTGTTTCTAGAAGCTGGCCTGGAACTCATATCTATGCCTTGCTATCCTCCTGTTAAATACTGACATAGTTTTGCAGAGCATCAACATTGGACAAGGGCTTCCCATGACTGTGATGGATCAAGACAAAATAAGACCAGTCTGTAATCACTTATAAACACTGTAAAAAAAAAAGATACACATAGTTCAAACCATAAAAAATGACCACACAACCTCTTATCATGGCTGAAATGATTGATTGTGGCTTCTTTGCCCAAGTATAGCTTTAGCTTCACTTCATTCATCTTGTCTTACAGATAAGCTTTATCAAGATGCCCATTCGTAGAATCGTCTCACTTCCTGATATCTTCAAGTATACAGTAAAGTCCCAACCCTTTGAACACTCCCCCAAACAGGGTAACATAAACCCAAATTCTATAGTAGGTCCTTTCTAACACTCTCTTACTGAGATGCTCCATAGATTCCCACGATCTTGTTGTAACAATAAGTCCTACTTGTGCAGCTACAGGACTCTGTCATCTGTGGCTAGAAAGCACTGACAGTCTCTTTCATCTCCTTCAGCTTGTTTTTGGTACAAAGTCAAGGAGGTTAGCTGGTACAACAACTGTAGTTGACAGGGGTGTCTGAGTTACCTGCTCATGCTGCTGACCAAGGGTGTGTGTCATGCACGGGCCCAATCTGGGTATACCATTTTCATCTTTTGCTTGACCAATTCTGGGCTGACTCAATGATTTAGAAGAATTGAAACAATCCAGCTGATGTGAGGTTATAGTTACATGGCCATTTAGTACTCCATGGTCAAGTACTCTGTGACCATCAAGACCTGGTAACACATCAGGAGCTGTTCAGTTCAGTTCAGTTCAGTCACTCAGTCGTGTCTGACTGTTTGCAACCCCATGAATTGCAGCACACCAGGCCTCCCTGTCCATCACCATCTCCTGGAGTTCACTCAGACTCACGTCCATCGAGTCAGTGATGCCATCAGGAACTGATAGGTTGGTACAAAAGTAATTATGGTTTTGCAATGTTGAATTTTGCCATCCAATATTAGGATGCATTCTTAAATCAATGTAGTTATGTTATGCACCATTTTAATGCATTTAATGTACATTTCTAGCTTTATGTTTTTTTTCTAAGCTTATTACTTGCTATTAATTTTATATTTATTTTAGACTATAGAGATGATGTTAGACAAAAGCATATTCAAGTCTTTTTTTATTCAAGTTCAAAATGGGTTGTAAAACAGCAGAAACAACTCTCAGCATCAACAATGCATTTGGCCCAGGAACTGCTAACGAAAGTATAGTGCAGTGTTGATTCAAGAAGTTTTGCAAAGGAGATGAGAACCTTGAAGATGAGCAACATAGTGACTTGCCATCAGAAGTTGACAATGACCAATTGACAGGATCATCACAGCTGATCCTTTTACAACTACAAGCGAAGTTGCTGGAGAACTCAACATTGACCATTTTATGATGGTTCAGCATTTGAAGCAAATTGGAAAGGTGAAAAAGTTCACTAAGTGGGTGCCTCATGAGCGGATCAAAAATCCAAAAATATATCATTTTGAAGTGTCATCTTCTTTTAGTCTATGCAGTAACAGTGAACCATTTCTTGATCGGATTATGCGTACAGTGAAAAAGTAGATTTTATACAACAACCAGTCATGACCAGTTTAGCAGCTGGACTAAGAAGAAGCTCCAAAGCACTTCCCAAAGCCAAACTTGCAATTAAAAAAAAAAAAAAAGGTCACGATCACTATTTGGTGCTCCGCTTCCCATCTGATCCACTACAGCTTTCTGAATCTTGGCAAAACTATTACATCTTAGAAGTATGCTCAGCAAATCAATTAGATGTACCCAAAACTGCAAGGCCTGAAGCCAGCACTGGTCACAAGAAACGGCTCAATACCACTCCACAACAACCCCTGACTGCACTTTGCCCAACCAACACTTCAAAAGTAGAATGAATTGGGCTACAAACTTTTGCCTCATCTGACATACTCACTCAGCCTCTCATAACTGACTACCACTTCTTCAAGCATCTCGACAACTTTTTGCAGGGAAAATACTTCCACAATTAGCAGGAGGCAGAAAATGCTTTCCAAGAGTTTGTCAAATCTCAAAGCAAAGATTTTTACCCTACAGGAGTGAGCAGACTTATTTCTCATTGGCAAAAATGTGTTGATGGCAATGGTTCCTATTTTGATTAATACAGATTTGTTTGAGTCTAGTTATAATGATATAAAATTCATGGTCCAAAATGGCAATTACTTAGGTACCAACTAAATAGTTTACCAAAAGATATATTATTTTATCTAGAACATCAAGGTTTGCATTGTGATTCTCTCACTGGGGCTTGCCATAACTTCCACACTGCATATTTTTTCCATTAGATGCCTGAACTTTTCCATGTTATCCAATATATGGGCCAGATCACTATTCCTAGACATGGGGCATATTTTTTCCAAAACCCAAAAAGAGCTATCAGACTCCCTTGATTCCTTCTTTGTGACAGGGAATGTAAGATGCAGCACTTTCTTTTTGGAAGGCTTATTTTGGCAAACTCCTGACCACTAGATCCCTAAAACTTCACTGAAAGTATCAGGATTCTGAATCTAGGGCTCCTCCCCGTGCCCTGGAGTACATGTAATTTATCAAGTTTTCCAGCAAGGCCATCTCTTGTTTGTCCTGTCTGATCTACACAATGTTATTGATATAAAGCACCCATGTGATCTTCTGTGGGTTGATCAGGGAGCCCAGATAACTTCATTCTATAATACAACAAAGAACAGAGTCAACATAGCCCTGAGGCAAAACTACAAATGAATATTTTTGCATGTCCCATGTAAATGTGACCTATCTATTATCTTCCTTTATAATCAGAATGGAGAAAAATGCATTTACCAAATCAATAACTGCGTATCATATACTTAAGAAGTTGTTAATCTATTTTAGTACAGATATCACCTCTGGCATAGCATTGCAATCAGGGCTATTACTTAATTGAGCTTTTAATAATCTAAGTCTGCATATCCCATCTGAGTTCTGCAGGGACCACGTTGATAAATCAGACTTGTGATCAGGATATTCCTTCAACTTCTGTTCCATTCCTTAAGCTATTTAATGAGGTTATTAATTACTATCCTTCCTGGAATGTGATACTACTTTTCATGTACTCCTGTGGCCAAATGAAGTAGAGGGCAGTTTCAGAGGTTTCCACTTGAACTTTCCCATTCTGATAGTTCTGACTCCACAAGATAAATACCCACTGTGGGTATTATTCTGTCAAGTATATGAATTTCAATCACTTGATGACTGGAAAAGTGACCGCTGGATGAGTCTCCAGATTCATTGATTCATTGGACTCACTTATACAATGGTTTCATTCTCAGTTGGATTTGAACCAGAATTCCATTTATTACCTGATTGTGTGAGCTTCCACATAAACAGGTTACCCTGCTTATGACTTAAGGTCTCTGGGTATTGATGTCAGCTCAGATCTCCTGTACCCAGGTCAATAGCTGTAGGCAAGACTGTCTCTACAATTTGCAAGGTCCTAATGAAAATGTGGGGCCACTTGTTTAAAAATTTCAAGAGGGTGATGATATAACCTTAAACCAAGTTATAAACCCTTCCAAATAGAGCACACCCTTGTGGCTGGTCCTGGCTCTAGGTCTCTTCAGGGGAGCCTGAAGGCATTGTCCTGGTATATGCATGTTGGAGTACTAGACATTTCTATTTCCCAGGAATCCAACAGCTCTTCAGTCAACAGATTCTAGATGCAAAAATTAACTCAGGTTTCCACAAATCAAGTAAGAAACTCTGACTTTGACCATCTACTGACCATTTCCACAACTTCCTGTGGGCCAATCCCCATTGGCCACACCTCCAACCTTTCTGGTCATTGTCATACATATGATCTCCTAGAATCTGACAGTGGAGAACCATCAGCTGGACTCTATTACCTGGCGGTGAATGGACATCATTGCTCTGAATATCATTGATCCCACTGAGTTCCCTAGTCCCTTCCATCATATGAGAACACAAAGAGAAGTTTGTAACCCAGAAGACAGCGCTTCCATAACCATACTGGGACCCTGATCTCAAACTTTAAGGTTCCAGAATTGTGAGAAATAAATGTATATCATTCATAAACCATGTAGTCTGTGGTACTTTGTTGTAACCATCTCAACTAAGACAAAAAGTCTACAGAACCAACTACCAGAGGCATTCACTTAATGTCTCCAGCCCACATTTCAGGGTCTCAGGTATTTCCAATCAGCCTTGTTCAACCATTTAAATGTCTCTTGAGCTCTGCATTCAGGAAACTAAGATCATGGCATCTTGTCCCATCACTTCATGGCAAATAGATGGGGAAACAATGGAAACAGTGACAGACTTTATATTGGGGGGTTCCAAAATCACTGCAGATGGTGACTGCCACCATGAAATTAAAAGGTACTTGCTTCTTGGAAGAAAAGTTATGAACAACCTAGACAGCATATTAAAAAGCAGAGACATTACTTTGCCAACAAAGGTCTGTTAAGTCAAAGCTATGGTTTTTCCAGTAGTCATGTATGGATGTGAAACTTGGACTATAGAGAAAGCTGAGCATCAAAGAATTGATGCTTTTGAACTGTGGTGTTGGAGAAGACTCTTGAGAGTCCCTTGGGCAACAAAGAGATCCAACAATTGCATTCTAAAGGAAAGCAATCCTGAATATTCATTGGAAAGACTGGTGCTGAAGCTGAAAATCCAATACTTTGGCCACCTGATGTGAAGAGCTGACTCATTGGAAAAGACCCTGATGCTGGGAAAGATTGAAGGCAGGAGGAAAAGGGGACAACAGAGGATGAGATGGTTGGATGGCATCACCGACTCAATGGACAGGAGCTTGAGCAGGCTCTGGGAGTTGGTGATGAACAGATAAGCCTGGTGTGCTGCAGTCCATGGGGTCACAAAGGACACAACTGAGTGACTGAACTGAACTGAACTGAACTCTGTGCGTTGATCAGGGGCTCGGTCTGCAGCTTATCTTTGTTTTTGCAAAGAGGCCCTCACCTCTTTGTAAGCTATCTAAGAGACACTCTAACTCTCATACTTAGCCTTTAACTGCTTGTTAAGAGCCCTTCAGCTGAAACTGAAGCTGAAGCTCCAATTCTTTGACCTCCTGGTGAGAAGAACTGACTCATTGGGAAAGACCCTGATGCTGGAAAAGATTGAAGGCAGGAGGCGAAGGAGATGATAGAGAATGAGATGGTTGGATGGAATCATCAACTCGATGGACATGAGTTTGAGCAAGATCCAGGAGTTGGTGATGGAGTGGGAAGCCTGGCATGCTCCAGTCCATGGGGTCACAAAGAGTTGGGTATGACTGAATGACTGAACTGACTGAAGAGCCTTTAGTTTCTCAATATCCCTCTGCAGCATGTCAGTTCAACCTAACAGTAACCATACAATATACTTCCTTGTATGAATTATTTTCCTTATCTTCCTAATAGCCTGAATCTTAGAATCTGCAAGTCTTCCCCTAAAATGCATATTTTCCAAAGTAAACATTGATGAAATCTATAGCAATTGGGCCTCCATTTTGGAGCAGAAACAATCCCCACTCCACATAACTCTGATGCCATCCTGCTTGCTTGATATGTTGAGTGAGTCAGTTCTAAACACCTAGCTTCTATCTGCATTCTTGAACCATGCTTAGGGTTTCATGTTTCACTCTGTGTTCTGTGAGAAACAGACCTCAAGATGGAATTGGATGTGCAAAAGATGGACTAGGAAGAGTGCTTTTAGAGGATAAAGATGAGAAAACAGAAGGGGACTATGTCAGAGGGTAATACAAACAATTTCTGATGAAGAGAAGAAAATAAAAAGAATTCAGCAGAGTTTCAGACCAAAGTGCAGTTTCAAGATAGGTTTAGTCAGGTCAGTGAGGTACTCTTGAGTCAAAATCACCCACTGAAGGTGTCCTATGTGTTGACAGAATAGTGCTGGTTTTGTAGCCCCACTAGATTCAGTCCTTTGCTGGGAGGAAGCTGGATGTACAATGGCCTTAGTGATGAAGGAATAAGGATGGAAAGGTAGCACCTGTGGCTGTCAGTCAATGATGTGCTCTACATTAGAAGGGCTGAGCTGTGTATTTCCATGACCACCATGATCTGCCTCACAAATGTCTCACAAAAGCCCTTTTTTCCCCCTCCTGAGCCAATGGTTGGCAATGGACAAAATTCACTGTGAAACACTGCGCCCGGACCTGGTAACCCTGGGCCACATTCTTCCACTCTCATCCAACCAACCCATGTGAACTGTTTGAGTTCCATTCAACCTCTAATGCCACACTTCAGGCATATTTCAAATCAGAGCAATCATTTATTTCCCACTTCTTAGCAGAAGTTCTTCGCATAGAAACAAATCCATCGGAAAATTGAGACATATTCTTTGGAGTCTATTTCAGTTCAGTTCATTTGCTTAGTCATGTCCGACTCTTTGCAGCCCAATGAATCACAGAACGCCAGGCCTCCCTGTCCATCACCAACTCCCGGAGTTTACTCAAACTCATGTCCATTGAATCGGTGATGCCATCTAGCCATCTCATCCTCTGTCGTCCCCTTCTTCTGCCCCCAATCCCTCCCAGAATCAGAGTCTTTTCCAATGAGCCAACTCTTCGCATGAGGTGGCCAAAGTATTGGAGTTTCAGCTTTAGCATCAGTCCTTCCAATGAACACCCAGGACTGATCTCCTCTAGAATGGACTGGTTGGATTTCCTTGCAGTCCAAGGGACTCTCAAGAGTCTTCTCCAACACCACAGTTCAAAAGCATCAATTCTTCAGTGCTCAGCTTTCTTCATAGTCCAACTCTCACATCCATACACGACCACTGGAAAAACCATAGCCTTGACTAGATGGACCTTTGTTGGCAAAGTAATGTCTCTGCTTTTGAATATGCTGTCTAGGTTGGTCATAACTTTCCTTCCAAGGAGTAAGCGTCTTTTTATTTCATGGCTAAAATCACCATCTGCAGTGATTTTGGAGCCCCCCAAAATAAAGTCTGACACTGTTTCCACTGTTTCCCCATCTATATCCCATGAGATGATGGGACCCGATACCATGATCGTAGTTTTCTGAATGTTGAGCTTTAAGCCAACTTTTTCACTCTCCTCTTTCACTTTGATCAAGAGGCTCTTTAGTTCTTCTTCACTTTCTGCCATAAGGCTGGTGTCATCTGCATATCTGAGGTTATTGAGTTTTCTCCTAGCTTGATTTCTCCTAGTCTTGATTCCAGCTTGTACTTCTTCCAGCCCAGTGTTTCTCATGATGTACTCTGCATATAAGTTAAATAAGCAGGGAATTTTTGTCACCCTCTTATTATGGACACCTTCCAGAGACAAATTCTACATAAAGGTATTTTAATGGTCATTTCCCATAAATTTTTATTTTATACATTTAGTATCAAAATGAAGCATTTTTATTGTACACAATCCAAAAATTACAAAAATGTATTGGAGCAGGAAAATATTTTCTTCACTCTATAATCTCATCTACTCAGAAATACTGTTAAGAGTTTATTAACTTCCTTTCCCTTGTTTTACTCTTGTGATAGTGTCCATATAAATTTCCCACATGGTGAGAATACACTGCCTACATTGTTTTATTTCTTCCATTATCAAGTTTTTTAAATTTACTTTTAAAATAATTTTGCCTTAGTTTTTTGCCTTATCAGATAGAAAATAAGCAAATTAGAGAATGTTGTCTAATAAATACTCTCTGTATATAATTATCATGTATATATTAATATACACTTATTGTTGTTGTTCAGTTGCTAAATCATGTCCGACTCTATGTGACCTCATGAAATGCAGCATGCCAGGTTTCTCTGTCCTTCATTATCTCCCGGAGTTTGCTCAAACCCATGTCCATCGAGTCGGTGATGTCACCCAACCATCTCATCCTCTGTCATCCCCTTCTCCCCTTGCCTTCAATCTTTCCCAGCATCAGGGTATTTTCAGATGAGTCAGTTCTTCATATCAGGTTGTCAAAGTATTGGAGCTTCAGCTTCAGCATCAGTCCTTCCAGTGAAAATTCAGGGTTTATTTCCTTTAGGATTGACTGGTTTGATCTCCTTGCTGTCCAAGGAACTCTCAAGAGTCTTCTCCAGTGCCATAATTCAAAATATATTATATATATGCATATTTCAGGTAATATTTTAAAATATACACATATATTTGTATATTATCATATGTATACATTTATCTCTTTATAAATGTCATCACTATATCTTGTGGCTCTCTCTCTCTTCCCCCTTCACATATTTCTCTTTATGAATGTATAGGAAGGATCTTACAATCTGAAATAGAAAGATGATTTTTACTTTGAAAATATATGTCTTTCAATTATTATCCTAACAAAAATAGTTATCCCGGCCCATGGGGAAGATTACTTACTCTATTCAAACATGTAGTGTAAGTGACACACGGAGAGATACATATGGTCTAAAACGCTCAGTGGCTGAGTGGAAGAACAGCATGTTACCTACCCAAAGGCAGCCAGGAGTAGTTATGCTCTCAGACTGATGTTATTTCTCCAAGGTCACACTTTAAACTGACTCCTTAGTAACTTGGCACAGAGATGTCACTGTAAACAAGACCCACTCAAGGGTTGTCCCATGTGGATTCCCTGTAAGAATTCTCTGAGAATTCACTTCCATCTCACAGAAACATTTTATCAGTGCATCTACTCCCACATGCTTAAACAGTGTGCACAACCCAGATTTCAAAATAAGCAAAGTTAACATTCTTGACTCCCAGCCCAAATGTGGGTGCTCATCATGAGCTCATGCCTTCCTTTGGGGATTGGCATTCATGGTACTTGTGTTATCACAGGCTGACTGGCCCAGGAAAAAGACACCAAGAGACATGTGCTAGAGATCTTGCATAGATCTCTAAGACATAAAAGTATGCACAATTCATTCTAGATCTTTTTATATTTTGGGGGGGGGGAGTGTCAAAAGTATGGTGATAATTTCAGAGAAACAGGCTTACCTGAGTTCCAACCACAGCTCCATCACTGCCTGGCTGGATGATTAAGGCAGAGTCACTATCTCTTCCTCTGTACAACAGAGGTAATAACACCTCTTTTGTGACCCCAATGACTGCAGCCCACTAGGTCCCTTTCATGGGATTGTCCAAGCAAGAGTCCTGGAGTGGGTTGCCATTTCTTTCTGCAATAACACCTAGCTTGCCTAATCCTAAAGTTTTTTTTTTATTGATTATCTAGATAGATAAAGGACATAAAATATTTAGTAAATGCAGCAAGTGCTATAAAAATGCTAGGTTTGTATATGTGCTATTAGGAAAGAAGAGACAGGATTTTAATTATCTTTATTTTCCCAAAGTCTGGCATAATACCAGGCATACCACAGGCACCTGAGTCATGATATTTTATTGAGCAAATGAACTAATGTCTAGAAGTAAGTGAAGCTGGATCCAGTGCAGGCCACTGCCACTGTGGGTTATATGATTGTGTGACTGTGTTTCTCAAGCTTTCTCACGTACACAGTGGAGGAAATGACACCACTAATCCTAGCACATCTACGTGACATTTGGGAGACTCAGATAAGAGAATGTCTGTGAAAGTGTTCTGCAAAATTAAAGCCACTATGCACATGCTTGTTATTTTTAAGCCATTTGCTGGGACTTTTTCTAAGCAAATGACCTCTAAATTCCTTTTGAACTTTGAATATAGCTAATTTTCAGAAAAAAAAAAAAAAAAACTATTATAAATGTCTTTTACTTCCTCTTTTGGGAGCTGTGCTGCGTTAGTAAACGACATATCTCACAAAGGGCTATATACCAGAAAAGCACCCAGTGGTTTAGAAAATCTTGCCCACAGCTGTTGGTAGTCACAAGTTTATACAGATCAGGTCTTTTTTTCTTGGCTCTCACCCACTCCTCCTCCTCCCACAAATGATGGCTTTTGTGACTTCCTGATGGTCAGTACTCAAACAATAAGGCACAAATTTGTGACTGTGTATCTGAAGTAAAGTTCTGCCACAGCCCTCTCAGGGCTCAAATCCCAGGAAAGTAAGTAAGAATGCTACACTCTATCCTCTCCCACCTACATAATGTTTCATGCACTCTAGTAAACATATTGTTATCTCATCAGTTTAATCAGGCACCAGATTTCCTAGTGGGCAAACTGGTCATTGTGTTTCATTCAAGTCCTGGGTGGTCATTGGAGGGACTGATGTTGAAGCCGAAACTCCAATACTTTGGCCACCTGATGCGGAGAGCTGACTCATTTGAAAAGACCCTGGTGCTGGGAAAGATTGAGGGCAGGAGGAGAAGGGGACGACTTGCTTACTCATTTACCTACATATTTAATTTTTAAACTTTTTGATTATGGTAAAAAACACATAACATAAAATTTACCAGCATAACCAGGTCTAAGCGTACAGTTCAACAGTGTTAAGCTAAGTCGCTTCAGCCGTGTCCGACTCTTAGCGACCCCATGGACTGCAGCCCACCAGGCTCCTCCGTCCGTGGGATTTTCCAGCCAAGAGTACTGGAGTGGGGTGCCATTGCTGTATTCATATGCGCAATGATTCCTGAACTTTTTCATCTTGCAAAACTGAAACTCTGTACCCATTAAACAACTCTTTGTTTCCTCCTCTCAGCCCCTACATATGTATTTTTAAATCTTCTTATACATATTTTGTAAGCAACATCCAATCACTCTGGAACAAAATGATTTTGTGTAGATAGATAGATGTAAATGTAGCCTACTAGTTTTTGTTTGTTTCTGGCCATGCTGGGAGGCTTGCACAATTTATTTCTCCAACCAATGACTGAACCTGGAATACAGAAGTGAAAGTGCATAGTCCTAACCACTGGAACTCCCTTAGCTTACAAGTTTACAGTATTGAATCATGGATTCTCAGGGTTGGACAGAATCTTAACATCACATATTCAGCCTTGTCTTCTGCAGCCCTAAACTAAGGTTTGACAGACACACTTGCTGTTTGAAGCACTGCCAGGCGTTGTGTTCCTACAAACACATACAGTATAAGCATAAATTCTATTTAGTGCAACTGCCATCAAAAAAGACCAAATAATGTATGGAGCATTTTAATTGTATATGCTGAATAACAGACGGGGGAAACCTGGTTTCGATTTTGATTCCTCTGTGTTCAAGTTTGTATGCCTGATAAAAAAAGAGGGAAAAGTTTCCACAGAGTGCATTTTCAACTCTGTTACTCCTCCACTAGGCACACATTTTTCATCGCTGTTATTGTTGGAGATATTCATACTGTGATTGATCTGCAACCCAAGTTTTTAGTGACACTATGTCTAGTGTCATAGGCAAGAGGAATACTGTTGGAAGCCTTTCATATACCAAGATGAATAGCAATAATTTAACTCTATACAACCCTAACCCAGGCCACATTAATCTTTCCTTCCAAACCCAAACTAAAAGTATACTGTATTCAACTAGCCCATACTTGGATCCTAGAAATCATATGGCCTCTCCATCACCATTCTGTGCAAAATGAATGGTGATGAAGGGGAAAGTGAAGCAGAAAGAGATGGTAATATTAGAGGATTGTGGTTAAAATAGATCACATATGTATATTTTACAGAAATGTAATGGCCATGTACACATACTACTAAAATAGTTCCTAGGACCTTAGAGGGTTTCCCAGGTGGCTCAGTGGTAAAGAATCTGCTTGCCAATGCAGGAAATGTAGGAGACATGGGTTCAATCCTTGGGTCAGGAAGATCACCTGAAGGAGGTAATGGTAACCGACTTCAGTATTCTAGCCTGGAGAAACCCACGCACATGAAAGCCTCATGGGCTACAGTCCATGGTGTCGCAGAAAGTCAGACATGACTGAGCATGAGCACATGAATGCATGCAGGACCTTAGAAGGGACTGCTATATAAGTAAGAGGTTTTAACATTCAAATTTTCTGTTCCTGAGATGAGGCCTGGAGAAAACCCTCTGAAGGGCTTTAAAAACCAAGCATTTCCTGATATGATGTACAGGATGTACACAATATCATAGTATCACAGATGTTTCTGCCAAAAGTAGAAAACTCAATCTAATCATGAGAAAACATCAGTCAAACCTAAACTGAGGTTCAGTCTACAAAATAACTGGCCTGCACATTTCAAAAATATCTGTCATGCCATAAAGAACAGATTTGTGGTTGCCAGGGAAAGAAGGGACAAGGGGAGGTTGGATTGGGGATTAGCAGATGCAAACTATTGTATATAGGATGGATAAATAACAAAGTCCTACTGTGTCATGTGGGGAACTATATTCAATATCTGGTACTAAGCCATTTTGGAAAAGAATATGAAGAAGAACATATATATATATATGAATCACTTTGTTATACATCAGAAACTAACACAACACTGTAAATCAACTGTACTTCAATTAAAAAAAAAAAAAACTGTCATGAAATACAATGACTGAGGAAATGTTCCTGATTAATAAAGGCTAAAGAAATAGAACAACAGAATGCAATGTAAAATCCAGGATTTTCTGTTTGCTATAATAAGCATCATTGGGACAATTGGCAAAGTCTGAATGTAAAGAAGATAATCATGTTATATCAGTGTTAATTTCCTCATTTCTTTATTGGATTGTGATCATGTCAGAGACCGTCCCATTTTAGGAAATATGCACTAAGACAGTCAGAATCAAGGTGTACCATATCTGCAACTGACAAATGGTTCAGGAAAAAAATCTGCAAAGTGCCAAATAAGGACTTCCTGTGTCTCCTTATTTATCTCTCACTCACGTGGGCATTGAGCAAAGAAGGGGTGGGAGTGAGGAGCCCCCACACAGCTGTTCAGGGATGTCTGGAAAAGAAGCCCACCCACATTGCTCTGGGACACTGGGTGTGACTTGGAGGGTATCAGGTTTGTCTGTTACGGACACTGCCAACCTCTTCCTTCTCCAATTGCCCTCTGTGTTTCCTTGCATGCCCTCTGAAGAGACAAGTATCCCTTTCCTCAGACACTTCCCTGAAGCATCTTCTTTTTTTTCAGTAGACTCTGAGACACTAGCTTTATGCATTTTTTCCCCCTATTTGATGAATTCCAGTGACCTGCAAGGTGGTAGAGGTCAAATCAAAGGAAAAACATGGCTAAGCTTGCAAATTACTGGCTTTTTCATTGATATAAAAAGCATTTGACCCTAATCCAGCATGCTTAAATTCTAGGCCCAGCTTTACTTCCACTAGATGCCCTACTTCAGCAAATATTATATTCATAGAACATAAAGCTGGAAGTGTTGGGAGGATGCCCCGCCTCAAAAAAAAAAAAAAAAAAATATACAGAACCTGTTTCTACTTCTGTGAAACAGAGATTGTGGAGTTGAACTGAAGTTATATCCAGGAAAGTATCTCAAAACTAAAAATCATGAAACTCTTCAGTCCCTTTGATGTAGGTGACACTTGATGAATTTGCCGCTTCTTTTCTAGAAAGTTCTTTCTTGATCCCCATATTGTAAAAGAGGGGCAGGTCAGGATGACTTGGAGAGGACAAGACCCTGACAAGAAATTTAGCTCCTTCAGTCACACAGCCACAGCCAGCCAGAGCTCTTAGGAATCTGCGCGCTCATCCACTTTAAGCCCCTCCTGGTGGCATCTGTTGTTTTCTGCTGCCCTGAACCTAATGCCCTTTCCTAGCTTAATGGACCTTCTATTTTCTTTCAGAAATTCTCTTTGGCCCAGTCTTGGTAGGACTATATCAATCAAGACATATTCAGATTTCTCCTGGCCTAAAACGACATCTTCCTTCTGAGAATTTGAAGGTAAATGTGTATGTGCGTGCTTTTTATTCAGTCTTGTCTGATTCTGTGTGACTCCATGGACTGTAGCCTGCCAGGCTTCTCTGTCCATGTAATTCTCAGGCAAAAATACTGGAGTGGGTTGCCATGCCCTTCTCCAGGGGATCTTCCTGACACAGGGCTCGAACCCCTGTCTCTTGTTTCTTGCTTCTCCTGCACTGGCAGGCGGGTTCTTTATCACTAGAACTACCTGGGAAGCTCTCTAAGGTAAACGATTCAAGCTTAAAAAAAAAAAAAAAGAAGAAGAAGAAGAAGCAAAGAATCCTGCTGGGTTTGACTTATTTCTAAGGTGGCACTATCAAACTGACTCTATTCATTCCTGTTACTTAGATCCCTGCAGATCTTCTGGTTCTTAGCCCCTTCCCAAATCTTATTTTTCAACTTTCTCCTTCAATCTGTGAACTTTCATATTTTAACCTGTTTTTATATTCTTAGTTTTATTTAGTGGGAGTTACTTTACATTTTTAGTAACAAAGGAATCCTCATCGACACATCCTTCCTCTTAAAGAGCAAGAATGTAAGGTCCAGGACTTCCTTGGTGGTCCAATGGTTAAGACTGCCTTGCAATGCGGGGAACATGAGTTTGACCCCTGATCAGGGAACTAGGACATCACATGCCTCAGGGCAACTAAACTCTCATGCCACAACTAGAGTCCACATGCCACATAGAAAAATTCCGCATGATGCAATGAAGGTCCCGCATGCTACAACAAATACAAGTAGCCAAATAAATAAATAAAAAGAAGAATGTAAAGCCCGAAGAAAGTAGGCTTCTTGTCTAAAGTCAAGGAGGAAATTGTGACCAGAACCTTGACCAAACCAAGGTTAGTCAGTTTCTTTCTGTGTCTTCTGCATCCTCTAGAGCTACAGCAACCTGGGAGAGAATGAGCTAGTCCACATCACTAAGGGACTTAATGGGATGGGTTAGTATTTGCTCTTAAAAAGTCTATTGGACTTCTGCTTCTGGCTCTAATTAGGAATTTGAGACTAGTTTTTATATTAATAATGAAAATTAGGAACAATCCACATGTTCAACAGCCATAAAGAAAAACCAGTCATAGACGTACATAAGAACATGGATATATCTCAAAAGCAACACATGAAATGAAAGAACCTACCAGACACAAAAGAATAGAAGCCGTATGCTTACATTTATGTGACATTCTAGCATCATGCTGTCCAACATGGTAGCCACTAGTCACATGTAGCTATTTAAATACAAGTTGACCAAATTAAATAAAAATTAAAATGCAATTTCTTAGTTGCATTAGCCATATGTGGTTAGTAACAACCATGACAGACAGAGCAAATGTAGGTATTTCGTTCATCACAGAAAGTTCTATTGAATAATGCTATTCTAGAAAACATACATCTGATACATGCTGACAAAAAAGCAAAACAAGAGAGTGAGTGTTTAGGGTCAATGGTGAGGAAGGATTAATTGCAAGGGGAACTTTTGGGGTAATAGAAATGAGCAGGTTTGGGGAGTAATGAGATATTCTATATCTTGGTTTTGGTGGAGGCTACGTGGATTATAATATGTCAAAATTCCTCAGATGGAACAGTAGAATAAGTGAATTTCATTGTATATACATTATACCTCAATTAAACTGATTCTAAAAAGTCAAGTGCTTCACACAAGTTCTTTTTAACCACTTATGATAATAATTAGATGTGTTTTTGCAAGGGTATAAACAAGTTATTTGCCACTAGACCATACTTTGCTCATCCCTGGAGACACAGAGATAAATCAAATCTCAAACCCACTCTCAAGTTGTTCACCATCCAGTACAGGAAATAGTCTTATGCAAAAGTAGCTCAGATCTAGGAAGGAAATAGCAGGCGCCCTTTCACAAGTTAGAACATCATGATTTAAGAGGGAGAGGGTAGCTTCCTTTTACCTGGAAGGATGAGAAAGGCTTCCTGTTCTTTCACGTGTTTGTGAGATGTGGATATACACACGTGGGATTTAAAAGCATTCTGGATGAAGGACAAAGCATGCTCCAAGGCAGGGAGGAACAAGAAAAGCACGTGACCCAGTGGATAGAGTACATAATGGGGAGCTGTTAAGATATAATTCACATGAATGTAAATGAGAAAGGTTTGTGTTTTGAATACCTGAGTTTGGCAAAGTACACATTCTTGGCTACTAGCCACTGAAAGGAAAAAAAATATCCTTTTATCTTACAGTGAGTCCAGGGTTCCAGGTCCTGAATACTACTGTTTCCCTAAGCTCATTACTTCTCCTCTTCCTACAAATCAAAAATCTTCACCAACAACATCATTCAAAGATGTAGGACATGGTCAGAAAGGCAACTTCCTTCTCTCAGGCTAAAGATAAACTTATTCTATTACAATCTCTACCTAATAGACCTAACATGTTGGAAAAGCATCTAACTTTCATAGCAAAGAAATAATTTATGCATTTGTATATTAATCTGAGGGCTTTCCTGGGTGGCTCAGTGGTAAAGAATCTCCCTGCAATGAAGGAGACTCAGGTTCAATCCCTGGGTCAGGAAGATCCCCTGGAGCAACCCACTCCAGTATTTTTGCCTAGAAAATTCCGTGGACAGAGAAGCTTGGTGGGATTCAGTCCATGGGGTCGCAAAAGAGTCAGACATGGCTTAGCAACTAAACAACCACAATGTAGTCACCTGAGCTCCCTGGGTGAAGAGGGATGTAATATAAATAAAAGTGGCAATTTTGGTAATTACTGTATAATTGTCATGTATTTTCCCCAGGTTCTGGATGGTGGGGGCCATTGGTGTGTTGTTGAGTACTGGAGAGTCTTCCTTTTGCCCTTGATCAGGATAGCTCTCTGCATTTATTTTCACAAAGCAATAGGAGCCAGTATGTTTGATAATTATAAATTATATATATCAGCTCAGTTCAGTCTCTCAGTCGTGTCTGACTCTTTGCCACCCCATAGACTGTGACCCACCAGGCTCCTCTGTCCATGGAGTTTTCCAAGCAAGGATACTGGAATGGGTTGCCATTTCCTTCTCCAGGGGATCTTCCCAACCCAGGGACTGAACCTTGTATCTCCTACATTGGCAGGAGGATTCTTTACCACTGTGCCACCTGGAGTGGGGTAATATATATATGTATGTACATATATATATTACTATTTAATATCTGTCCCTCTTAACTTAATAAATTTAGGATTTTTAAAAAAATATCATTGATGTCAGGGCATACATTTTAAATGGTCTTTTTTAAAAATAAATTAAGCTGTAAAAATTTGAAATGCAAAGCATGTTAAGAATGCTTAAAATTAATAATTTATTAATATTTGGAAACCGAGAGCCTCTGATAGTAATTAAAATATTTGCAAGGGTTATGGTTATTTCCTAGAAGTATATAAAAAGCAGGCCTGAAAACAGCACTGGGTCTTTATACTCAAAGTGTGATGCTAAAGCCAGCAGCAGCCATCACCTGGGAGCTTGTATGAAATGAAGAGTCTCAGGCCCCATCTGAAACCTACGGGACTAGAATCTGCATTGACAAGATTTCCAGGTGACTCGCAAGTGCTTTAACATTTGAGAAGCACTACACTTGAGATCACTATTTCACCTCCCATTTTATAAATGGGAAAAGCCAGACACAGTGTGGTGGGACTTGGCCATGCTCAAAGGATATTGAATATTTTAAATTTAAGAACTCTGTATATTCTGGTCATCTGTATTTGCTAATAGCAGGGAGTAAAGCCAAACACTTTAACTCCAATTAACAAATCTATAATTAATTAGTAAAATGATCTTCCCTCAAGTTTCCCATTTTGTAGAACAAGCTGTTTAAATTGGCTGGGGCTCAGGCCGGCATATTTGTGAATTTCACAATTCACAGATGTTAGACACTCTCAGGCTAAGTAAGGAAGAGAATGTCAAGTTTTAAATAGCTTCTCCCTTCTATCCTGGCTGCAGCAACAAATAAAATATTTTTATGAAACACATTTTGAACCAAATTTTCTCAAAAGGAAATGTCAAACTGCTCTGAAAAGGACTTGAGATTATCTCACAACTTTGACAACTTCTGATATCACCAGTTTACAGGTGACCTGTGATTAGGGGTGAATGGAGGATGTGAACTTACCTTGTTAGTGACACTTGGACACACTTGTTGTTTGTTTGTTTGTTTTTTCTGTTGGAGTCTATTTTAATTTAGCTTCTGAATCATATTTCATTCAATTTCCAAATCCACAAAACCATGATTGGTTTACAGCCTGTATTCAGAAAGGAAGTGAATTATTCTGTATGTAGACTTTTGATATATTGTTTTGGATATATGAACAAGTTAATGGTTTTACTCCAAAGTAGCTCGAGCTAAAAACCAGCCAAAACAATAGACATAAATAAAAAAGTGGGAAAGACTGAGAGAGACAGAAAGAACTCAAATGTTTGCAGTAACAGGCAATTTGAAATAATTTTGTAAGCTTCAAAATAGTCAAAAATACTAAATTATTTTCCATTAATATGCTTTAAGAAAATTATGTGTGTGTGTTTGAGGTAGGATATTTTAAAAATTCAATAAAGGTTTTTTTTTTTTAATTTAGGGAAGGCAATACTAAAGGGATGTGAATGGGTATCTCTTTTAGTTGAGACGAAGAGTGAGTTCTAGGTTAAATATAATCAAGGAATTTCCCCGTCTTTGCTATTTGAGATTGTGACCACAACAGGCGGTTGGCTGAAAGGGAGAATGAAGGGGGGGGGGGGGGGGGAGGGGAGGACAGAGAGGTGGAGATGAAGAAGATAAAAAAAAAAAAAGCTCCCTAAGCAGCTCTGTGAAATACTTAGTTCCAGAAGCAGTCACAGAAGTCCTCAAATTAAATCAGTATGCAGATACGAGGAAGCATTAATTAGTTGGAGCAGGGTGGACATTCATTAGCTCTGCTCTGTTGTGAAAGTCCTGGCTGCTGAAATTAAACTCTGATGCCATTCATGCCAGCATCCAATCACCAGAGAGACCAGAAGTTCAGAGATGACTCCAAATTGCCAACGAGTGTGGCCACTATACATGAAGGACTCTAAAGCCGTAGTAGAAAAGGAAGAACAACTTTAGAGAGGATGCCCAGCTGGTAAGATTCGACTGTTTCTGGTGTTTTAATCACTTGATGAATCTCATTGGTTCAAATCGAGAAACGCTCCGCCTCTTTTCAAATATGTGTGAAGGGGGAAAGTGTCTACACGTCTATGTCTGATAGCATTTGACCCTATTGCTTTGAGCCTCCTGGCTCGATATCTATGCATACACAGGTATATGTGTATATGTTATATACTTTTCTCCATTTATTGATATCAAAGAGAGGTGAAGGAAATGAATTTTGAAACTTCACGGTGTGCCACCCTACAGTACTGTCCCGACCCTTACATCCAGCGGTGAGTTTAAACGTGAGATAAACTTCTATCAAAATTTAATTGGAATGCCTTGTGTATGATGAGTGTTTCTGCTGTATTCAAAGAGCAGCCTCTCTTTGTTTATGAGCACAGTGATATTATTTTGCACTTTCTGTGGACTTAAAGTGGTCTGTGGGCATCTCTTCTAGGTTTCCTTTTTAGTTCCTATCTGAATGTACAAAGTAACAAAGTCTGAAGACAGTCTTCCCATGATGTCTCAGAAAATTGTCACACCATTTTAAGATGTTTAAAATCTGTTATTTGCCAGGCTCAGCACTCACCCACCCAAGTAGAAGACATTTCATTGGACAGGGACATAATAGACTGTGAGTGATCTTCAAGTCAAAATAAACACAGAATAATTTTGATTTATGCAATAAAAAATAGATAAATAGCCATTGTTATACTAAACAGATTGTGGCTTGTCATTTTGGCTCTATAGCATATTTTCTTCTTGATTTGTTTCAAAACAAACATCATCTTTTGACAAATCCGACTTTTAAAACTTATAATTATCCTGAATTGTATTTCTGCTTATAGGAAGTAATGTTTGCCTAGCACTAAGAGGGAATATTAGTGAGTGTGCACAGTGTGTGTGTGTGTACGTGTTTCAAATTAGAGGCTGCTATTTTTAAACTGGTAAATGAAATCTGAACAGTGTTTTTCCAGTCATAAAGTTATGGGAAATATTCCAGTTGTATGTAGCAGTGTGATGTTGTTAATTTAACAGCATGAGATTTGATGTTGGAATGTCATACTTTATTTTCTGAGACTAATGAGGGAGGTCCTCTGGCTGTTGAAAACGGTGTGGTTCCAAAAGGGTTAACTTGTCATTCACCACGAGTGCCTAGGAGAGAATCAGTTCAGCAGCAGAGTAGGTTCTCTGGCCAGGACTCACTGTCCAATTGCCCAGGCAATTAAAGAGGCCATGTGATCTTTCTTTATTAATATGAGTTATTACCATGTAAACAATAATGTAGACGATGTGTTGGCCAAAAATTTCGTTCAGGTTTTTCCATAACATCTTACACAAAAATCCAAATGAACTTTTTGGCCAACCCTATGAACGCAACTTCTTTCCCTGTGATATTTCTGGTGGACTGTGTGAGAAGGCAGAAGAAGGAAAGAAAGGGAGAAACGTGAATGGAATGGTGGAGAGAGTAAGAGAAGAAAAGAAGAAAAAGGAAAGAGAGAGAAAGCAAGTTCGTTGTTCTCCAGGTTGAAGTGAGAAATGTGTGTGGTGATTTGATTCCTGCCTTGCTGTGCATTGCAAACAATAGTAGCAAAAATGAATGGCTCTAGAATTCATGTTCTTATATAAGATTTTGTTGGCATTGTGGAGTGAGTGGATAAAGAGAGAAATATTAAAGATTTTCCAGTTCTCAAAATTTTTCCAGCCTCAACATTTTATACTTCAATAAAATCTTTGGAAGAATATTTCTAAGAGGATAATTCTGGTGAAACATTAGCTGTATAATGTGTCCCCTGAGGACATCTTTTTTAAAGTAGGTGCTTGGATCTACCTCAGCTCTAGAAGAAACTTTCTTCTATCGACTAGCAACCTGCATGTCAGTCACGAAGACCTCTGTCCAGGTGTATTTCTAATGATTGATGAGGGAAGCCTGTAAATATGAATACACAAGGAAATTGCTTTTCAGAGTGTCCTACCAATCTGCCCGTTGATGGAGCAAATATCATCTCAATTTTTGACAGACTGTAAAATTTAAAATAATAATAGTACTTTAAAAATGTTTTAAATTCTGCTGAATCTCTGAACTTAATGGCAAGAGTCACTTTTGGGGAAAGGGGGTTCATGTTGGGCAGCTGTGAGATGGTGGTGCTGAGTGATCAGTGAACATTTATTTGCCAAATAAATTGTTTTAGGTAAGATTATCTACTTCCCATTTGTCATTAAAACTTAATTGGAAAATAAACTAAAGAAAAATGTTCCTTGCCAACCATCTACTTACTCTGATCAAGGCACTGGAAATACAAAAATGAACAAGGTATGGCTGTAATGTTTAACTCTACAATACTTACATATTTAATAACGAACATTTTCCTCATATTTTTAACCACCGTCAGATATTTCAAGTTCTGAATTATTATATTTTTCTGTCTAGACTTTTAGGGAATAAATGAATGAATAACTGGAATATCACTATAAGAAAGAATCAAACAATATTCTGTTTGATTCCTCAGGAGTGAATGGGTTTGAGCTGGTTTTTCTAAGCAGACAATCCTTGTAGTTCTCAGTTTACAAAATCTATTTTAAGTAAGACCAAATTTAATCATTCCATAATCATAGTCATCTACATAGTTAAATTTGTCTTTTTCCTGACCTTGTCTTTAGAAAAAAGTTATAAAAGAGAATTTTCATAAAAGGAAAGAACAGGATTTCTTGTTATTTTTAGCTGTAAGCTACCTTAATGCATGAATTTCCTTTTATCAAAGAATACAATAAATGAGAGCTGCTATTATCATTTATTACTGAATGTTAATGCCATTTCCCCAAAAGCCAGTTTTAATATACATTTCAAAGTATGATGGTAATCATTCTCTCGGTTAAAATTTAGATTTCTAAGTTTTTTTTTTTGCTTTTTTTGCCCTTTGCACCTGAACATATTAACATATTATGCATTTGGTTGTGCTCTGATGTGGATGCTAATTTACTGTAGTTTTTACAAAAACTTTTCTGAAAATCAAAGATATGGAAAGATACTGAAACTATCTAAGCTATATATAAGAGGAAAAGGTAGACAAATCACCAGTTTTGTGACTTTATTGCTACCTTAATTTGTTAAAAAAAATAGATGAAATTGTGGAAATTAATAAACAAGAGCCAAACGGTAAAATACCATTTCCTTATAAATTAAAACCATAATCAATGAGTTCTGTTTATTTTTTATTTGTAAATATTCAAAATGAATCTAAATTTTAGCATTTTAGGAGTTAAATTTTGTTAATTTATCATTTGGGTTATAATTTGGGCCTTTTTTCATAATTAGTTTTGGAATTGCCACCTCATTTTTAACATAGATCTCTTTAACCAAGTAATTCTAAAAGACAGATTGAATTCCTCCAAATGTCATTTTGAAGATTAACCAGTTAAAATGATAAAAAGGAATCAAGATTAAATTTTGAAACATTATGATAGCTGAGGACTAAAATAAGAGAAAGTAAAACATTACAATTTGAACCACTGGTAAAATGATTTTGAGTTTGTTTCTTTGTGTTTTTTTTGTTTGTTTTTTTTTTTCCCCCGTCACCCTCTACTCAAAGACGTTTAAACTGTTAAAGTACTCTATGGATGAGTAAGAAGTATTTCCTGTGTAAATTACATATTGATTGTGAATTTTATGCTTTACTGGCTTAAAGGTCAATTTTTTAAACTGTGTTTTTTAAATATATCCCAAAGGACAAGGAGGGCTGTGGATGATAATGAATTTACAGTGGAGGATCATTTTATTTGTCAAATACAATCTCATAAAGACAGATGCAGTGTTTGTGTAGAGTGTCTTCAATTTGCTTCTCCACATCCGTCCTACATCCTTTTGTTCTGAATCCCAGGAAGCTGACTTATGAAGACTTCCTTATGAAGCAGTTCCTTTCTCTTCTGTTTTCTCTTGGGTTCTATCAGTGGGTACCTCTAGCAGGAGATCAAAGGACAGGAAGAGGATGAATTGGGGGTTTATGCTTCCCTGTTTCTCCGTGGGGTTTTCCACTAAAGGTTGCAGGTCTACAGGGGCTCTTACCACAGGTGTGGGTATCTTGAGTTTGAGTAACTTCTCTCTACTCTCCTTTTCCTTCAAACTTAGGGGTGTAACAATTTCTAGTCACTGCTAACTCCAAAAAGTCATACCGTATCTCTTCTCCCTTCATCAATAGTCCCTTTATTAAACTCTCTTAATTTACCTTTTTCAAATGCTTTTTCCTTTCAGGATCACATCCAGTAGAAAAATGGAAAATGTGCCCATAGTGTTCTTTATGTACACGTGGAGACTTTGAAAATTAATAAATCATTTAATAATATAATTTTGATGCCATTTTAGGATGTATCCATCCATTTCAACGAGCAAACCATTTTTAATACAGCTAATCCATTAATTTTAGCCAGTTCCATAATCACTCAGTTTCTGTGTCTGACTGAAAGGAATGAGCCAACATGCTGCAATCTGTATAGCTTTTACATCAGTACTTGAAATGAAGAAAGGCAGAGGGCAGGGAGAATTGATTCATGAAGTACAATAAAGATGCAGTTTATCAACAGGGACTAATGTAGTCCCCAATTGTAGTCAAGAAAAATCTGCCTCCAACCCTTACAATTTTCACTAGAATAAATGTCAAAAGACCTTTATGACCCATGGTTGTTAGCCAAGAGTAAAATGTTCTATAATTCTGTACACAGCTCCTGAACTGTGAGTGCATTTAAATGGTAGAGAGGCAGGGAAGTGTGTCAGCTGAGGGCACATAGGACTTACCAAAAGATCTGGGTAATAGTCTTAACGCCACCACTAACTGATCATGTGACTTTCATGGAACCCACTTTAGCCATCCAAATCAAAGTTTCCTGATAAGTTACCTAGGGATAACAACTTCTAGTCTACTGTTCATAGCTAAAATGCTGAGAATTAAATAATAACCCACTAAACTCTTAAATGCATCCACTTAGTGTACTTCTAGGTTCTACTGTTGTGTATATAGGGGCTTCCCTGGTGGCTCAACGGTAAAAAAAAAAAAAAATCCACTTGCTGTGCAGGAGATGCAGGTTCAATTTCTGGGTCAGGAAGATCCCATGGAGAAGGAAATGGCAACTCATTCCAGTACTCTTGCCCCGAGAATCCCATGGATGGAGGAGACTTGCAGGTTACAGTCCATGGTGTCACAAAAGATTTGGACATGATTTAGTGACTAAACAACAACTAGTGTGTGTACAGCACACTGGTGAACTAGAATTTCCTTCCCAGCAACAACTGTGTCCTCATGCAGGCATACCTAGCTTTTATTTCACTCTGTATGATCTTTAAGCACAAAGATGATTATGAGTCCTGCCCCATGATGTTGATTTATCTCCATTCTTCTGCTTTAGAATTGAGAAATTTAAAACCTAGAGAGGTTAAGGGACTTGCCTAAAATCACATACAAAAACAGTAGCAGAACCAAGCCTAGAATCCAAGTCTCTCCCCCATTCAATGCTTTCTACCACAGAACATTCTATTTTATTAGATCCATATAGAACTTTATGAGTAACAAAGTGTTATTCAACACGTTATGTAGCTGATTCAGCAGGATAGATGAGGCAAGCAAAATAATGGTCTCTAGCAACAGTCGTGTCTTCTTTTTTTATTTTGTATTGAGGTACAGCTGATTAACAATGTTGTGATACTTCCAGGTGAATAGCAAAGGGACTCAGCAGTACATATGTATGTATCCATTCTCCCCCAAACTCCCCTGTCATCCAGACTGCCATGTAATGTTGAGCAGAGTTCCATGTGCTATACAGTAGGTCGTTGTTGGCCTCCCATTTTAAATATAGCAGTGCATACATGTCCATCCCAAACTCCCTGTCTATCCTTTCCCCCCATCCTTCCCCCTGGAAGGATAAGCTTGTTCTTGAATTCTTTGTGTCTATTTCTGTTTTATAAGTTTATCTGGATTATTTCTTTTTAGAAGATTTAGATTCTTCTTTATTCACTCCTCTGTTGATGGACATTTAGGTTGATTCCATGTCTTGGCTATTTTAAACAGTGCTGCAGTGAACATTGGAATGCAAGTATCATTTCAGATCATGTTTTTCTCCAGATATATGCCTAGGAGTGGACTGCAGGTCATATGGTAGCTCTATTTTTAGTTTTTTATGGAACTATGTTATATTACACATGATTATATGTTATATTACACAGCAAAGAGATATTAGGTTGCATATGGAATTAAGGCTGCTAATCGGCTGATCTTATAATAGGTAGATTATCTTGGACTATCCAAGTGGTATATAATCACAAGACTCCTTAAAAGTGAAAGTGGGAGGTCGAAAGTCAAAGTGATATGAGGTGAGCGAAGATTCAATGGATTTTGTAGATGGAAGGGGATCAGGAGCCAAGGAATGGTGGCTGTCTCTAGAAATTGGAAGAAGCAAGGAAACGGATTTTCTTTAACAGCCACCAGGAGGAACACAGGCCTGCCAACATCTTGATTTCAACCCAGTGAAATCTGTCTCAGGCTTCCAACCTGCAGAACTGTGAGATAATACATCTGGGTTGGTTTAAGCCACAAGTTTGTGACATTTTGTTACAGCTGCAATAGGAAACTAATTCACTAGGTAATGAATTTTTATCATCAAATTGTAGATATGGAACCTAAACCTTTTTTTGTTTTGTTTTGTTTTGATTTGTTTGTTTAACTAAAATATTTCATGAGCTTATCTATTTTTCTTGGTGCTGAGTGGGAAAGATAAATGGTATGAGTAGGATACAGTCCTAGACCTCAGGGCTTTAAGGAAGAACTTCATGCATCGAAATACTACAGTGAGGTACAAGAGAGGGTAGAAGGCCCTGGATGTGCAGCCTGAGAATTGCAAATACAAAGCACCCACCATGAAGGCTGCAAGTTGGAAAAGTGACTTTGGTTAGTAGCATCTGTTGAAAAAAAGTGAAAAGTGAAAGTTAGTCACACAGTCCTGTCTGACTCTTTGCTGTCCCATGGACTGTAGCCTGCCAGGCTCCTCAGTCCATGGAATTCTCCAGGCAAGAGTACTGGAGTGGGTTGCCATTTCCTTCTCCAGGGGATCTTCCTGACTCAAGGATCAAACCTGGGTCTCCTGCATTGCAGGCAGATTCTTTTACCAACTGAGCTACTAGGGAGGCCTCTGTTAAGGTTCCTCAAAAAGGTTTTTAGGGAAATACATTTGACTTTCAGGAAGTAACTGAAACTGACACCCAAATTCACACTCAGGAAAACTCAGTAATATGTACATTCACTTCTGATGCTGTTAGGAATTCAGAGAGCCGAGACTCAAAAACCTGAAACTATAACTTGGTAAGTCTATCTGGAGCCTTGGAATTTCACTGTAAACAAAAATAATTTTGATTCATGTACTTCTCAGACCACTCGGGGGGAAATAGTTGTAGGCCTTCTGTGCTATAAGGTTCCCAGTTAATTTTAGGTTTCCAGTTACACTGATGGCACCCTCTGAGAAACTGAGCATGAGGGGAAGGCATGCAAAATGCAGCATTTTTATCGAGCACCCCAGAAGATTTGCTTGTATACACACCCAGTTTTGAGAACCACTCTATGCAGGGAGGAGAACTTGGACTGAATATCCCAGTTGAAGCTCATAAAAAGGTACCCAGTGATATGAACAATGGGAGATGCATGCCTTTCCAAAAAGAGACTTCATGTTCTCACTCTACTTAAAAGCCAAATGGATTGTGAGATTAAAGTGGCAATTTTCAATCTGTTTCAAGTCAAGAGAGCCAAGTTTTTGATTAGCTGTTTGCAGCTCAAATTTGTCCTGACAGGGTTTCTATCTCCTTTAAAGAATTCACCAAGAAATAGTCCTCAAGCAACAAGTGATGGATGGATAAAGCACTATAATTATGATCAAAGTCCAAAGACTCCAGTCTATGTAATTATGCACTTCCCAACCTCTGAAAGTCACTTTGTTCCATTTAAAATAGGATGAGACATGGACATGGGGTGATGTGTACTTTTTGGTTTTCACGGTTTGGGAAATGACAGTTATTAACATTTCTGTTTTACCTTAAGCCATAATATTTGGGGAATAATTTAGAGGGAGAGGATTGTCACTCAATTCTTATTGTTTGCCTTCCATTCTCCACTTATATCTGTCTCTCTTTTTATTATAAATTAGCCTCTTTGAAGTTCAGAATGAAATCATTAAGCTTAGAAGTCAAATTATAAGGACTCAAAAATCTCCTTGCCACTTTCTAATCTCTTATACCTTTTTCTGTTGTTTCAAATGAGCAAACTTAATATATCAAGTTGAATAGCAAACACCCATTCTCACTTTCCATTAACTCAAGCAGTTCTTTTATAATTGAGGGCAATGCCAGCATCATAATAATAAGTCTGATAAAGCATTTTTAGTTGAGAAGTACAAAACTGAAAATTGTTGTGACAATTTAATCAGCTGCATGGTTACCTAGAGTAGATTTTCAATGTAAGGGTTTTGTTGTTGTTGTTGTTGGGTTGTTTGGCTGTTTGTTTTCTTTTGTTTTAAGTATAATGGTATAGATTGAGGCAGTATAGATTTGGATAGAATACATACAAATTCATGGTGGGGATAATGCTGCGATCAACACTTTTGTTTCTTAAGTTAAGTATGTTATGTCTTAAGATTATTGATTGAATTTAATTTATCCTCCAAATACATTTGACATTTCATCAAGGTGGTCAATTTTTAGAGCTTCCTTAAAAAAATCAAGTCTTAATTATTTTTATTTGAAATTCAGCATTAGCTTTTCTTTTTCCTTTCTGACTCAGGGAACTTCCATTTTTATGATTGAACTTAGTAGTGTCACTTCTTAACTATGTAATTTTATTCATTGAAACTTTCCATGAGAAAGCTCACTTTCTTCCAAATTTTTCATCACAACCTCCCCTAAATAAAAAGTGCTAATAAGATGTATGTTTCCATTTTATTTTTCTTTTAAACCCTCTTATCTCAGGCAATGAGTGAAAAATTTTCTTATAGGATTTTCAAACTAATGAATTTTTTCAGGATCCCAGTTGATACTATCTAAAATGATAAGTCTTTGCACCTGCATAATCTATTTTGTAGTATACTGTAGAGGTTGATATGGCTTGAATGAATATTTTCAGCTTAGTGAAGAGCTCTCGGTGGATGACTTCGCTTCATGTTAGCACTGGTGTGAAGGTAGGCCATCCTAGGTGTTACATTTGCACTAACACATTTGATAGACCCTTAGGTTAAATCATGTCTTCACCGAGTGAAAGTCTTGTCTCTGAAAGCACTGCTTGCTCTTCTGTCATTTGAGGACCCATCTTATCTTTCCACATAAAATGTATATATAATTTTTACATCAAAATCTTGAATCATTTCCCCTCCCTACTTTTCCTTTTTTAATAGATGTTCTATATACCTTCACTTCTTGAGAAGACAGAATATACCTGAGAAAGCTTAAATACCACAAAACACTTTAAAAAAATAGTTAAACTTTGCTCTGCAAAAGTAAATTTAGGGCAGTTTGTGAGAGAAATTATGATAGCCACTATCAAAAAGAAAAACACCCAATAAAACTGACAAAATATGTAACATATGGATTTTATGAAAAGTGTTTTTTTATCTGGTTTGCCAAGCAAATTTTGAAGGAGTTTTATAAATTAGCAAATATTTAAATAAATTGATAAATACTGTTGGTTGGCGTGACAAGGAGGAATAGAAAAAGGGAAATTATAAAGTCTTAAAATGTCTAAGCTTATTTGAAATGAAAAAAATATTCATTAATGTTCAGTAAATATTTACTAAATTAATACATAATAATAAATTTAAAAATTCAAGGTTTTTAAGTATCAGTTTTTACTATAGATCTTTTAGCTTTATCTGAATTAAGACCAGGATAAAGGAAGATCTTTGAAGATAAATGTCAGAGCACCTTAGGTATTCTCAAATGAAACACTCAGATAAAAGTACTTGTGATTTGATATTAATGATATCAAAAATTATCAGACAAATGCCATGTTCTCAACAATATTAGAAGCCAGCAAAACAAATCTAATAAAACAGTTGTTTTCCATATCACCTTCTAGCTCCATAATTTTTATACTTAACATATAATCATAAAATAATTTCAATATTTTATTATATAAATTACATAAGAACTTTCCATATACAAATATGGACATTTACAAATAGCCAAGAATACAAGAGAAGTGAAAGGCAAAAGATGAAAGATATATCCATCTGAATGCAGAGCTCCAAAGAATAGCAAGGAGAGATAAGAAAGGCTTCCTAAGTGATAGATGGAAAAAACAGAGGAAAATAAAGAATGGGAAAGGCTAGAGATCTCTTCAAGAAAATTAGAGATACCAAGGGAAACTTTTATGCAAAGATGGGCTCGATAAAGGACAGGAACAGTATGGACTGAAAGATATTAAGAAGAGGTGGCAAGAATACAAGAAGACTATACAAAAAAGATCTTCATGACCCAGATAACCATGATCGTGTGATCACTCATGTAGAGCCAGACATCCTGGAATGCGAAGTCAAGTGGGCCTTAGGAAGCATCACTATGAACAAAGCTAGTGGAGATGATGAAATTCCAGCTGAGTTATTTCAGATCCTAAAAGATGATGGTGTGAAAGTGCTGCACTCAATATGCCAACAAATTTGGGAAAACTCAACAGTGACCACAGGACTGGAAAATGTCAGTTTTCATTCCAATGGCAAAGAATGTTCAAACTATCACACAATTGTACTCATCTCACACATTAGCAAAGTAATGCTCAAAATTCTCCAAGCTTAGCTTCAATAGCACATGAACTGAAAACTTTCAGATGTTCAAGCTGGATTTAGAAAAGGCAGAGGAGTACACATGTCTCTTTCAATTCTGGTTTCCTCGGTGTGTATGCCCAGCAGTGGGATTGCTGGGTCATATGGCAGTTCTATTTCCAGTTTTTTAAGGAATCTCCACACTGTCTCCATAGTGGCTGTACTAGTTTGCATTCCCACCAACAGTGTAAGAGGGTTCCCTTTTCTCCACATCCTCTCCAGCATTTATTGCTTGTAGACTTTTGGATCGCAGCCATTCTGACTGGCGTGAAACGGTACCTCATTGTGGTTTTGATTTGCATTTCTCTAATAATGAGTGATGTTGAGCATCTTTTCATGTGTTTGTTAGCCATCGGTATGTCTTCTTTGGAGAAATGTCTATTTAGTTTCAAAAAAAAAAAAAAAAAAGGAAAAGGCAGAGGAACCAGAGATCAAATTGCCAACATCTGTTGGATTTTAGAAAAAGCAAGAGAATTCCAGAAAACCATCTACAGCCTTTGACTGTGTAGATCACAACAAACTATGGAAAATTCTTCAAGAGATGGGAATATCAGACCACCTTACCTGCCTCCTGAGAAATCTGTATGCCTGTCAAGAAGCAACAGTTAGAACTGGACATGGAACAACGGACTAGTTCAAAATTGGGAAAGAAATACGTCAAGGCTGTATATTGTCACCCTGCTTAGTTAACTTATATGCAGAGTACATCAAGTGAAATGTCAGGCTGGATGAAGGCCAAGCTGGAATCAAGATTGCAGGGAGAAATATCAATAACCTCAGATATATAGATGACACCACCTTTATGGAAAAAAGCAAAGAAGAACAAAAGAGCCTCCTGGTGGAAGTGAAAGAGGAGAGTGAAAAAGTTTTAAGTGGGCTTAAAACTCAACATTCAAAAAACAAAGATCATGGCATCTGGTCCCATCACTTCATAGCAAATAGATGGGGAAACAAACAAAACAGTGAGAGATTTTATTTTCTTGGCCTCCAGAATCACCGCAGATGGTGACTGCTGCCATGAAATTAAAAGACACTTGCTCCTTGGAAGAAAACTTATGACCAACCTAGACAGCATATTAAAAAGCAGAGACATTACTTTGCTGACAAAGGTCCGTCTAGTCAAAATTATGGTTTTTCCAGTCGTCATGTATGGATGTGAGAGTTGGACCATAAAGAAAGTTGAGTGCTAAAAAACTGATGCTTTTGAACCATGGTGTTGGAAAAGACTCTTGAGTGTCCCTTGGACTGCAAGGAGATCAAACCAGTCCATCCTAAAGGAAATCAGTCCCAAATATTCATTGGAAGAACTGATATTGAAGCTGAAACTACAAAACTTTGGCCACCTGATATGAAGAACTGACTCACTGTAAAAGACCCTGATGCTGGGAAAGACTGAAGGCAGGAGGAGAAGTGGATGACAGAGGATGAGATGGTTGGATGGCATCACCGACTCGATGGACATGAGTTTGAGCAACTCTGGGAGCTGGTGATGGACAGGGAAGCCTGGCATGCTGCAGTCCATGGGGTCACAAAGAATCATACATGACTGAGTGACTGAACTGAACTGAACATTCCATACATTTTGTATTTATCAAATATATAAGTAATGCATAAGAATTATATCATATTAAGGCAAATTATTATAGTACATTTATTTCCTTTATTGGACATTTAGGTTGGCTATTATAAATTAAAAATAGTATATAGCCACCTTTTAAACTTATTTTCTTGGGATCATTTAATGAAACAAATATTTAAAGAAAGCAAACTAACACATGCTCAATCTATACAAATTACTGTATAATCTACCAATGTTGGGCTTCCCTGATGACTTAGACAGTATTACAAATGAAGAACTAAGTACTGAGAAATTAAGTTTGCCAAGGCCTCAGAGCTAGAAAGTAGGAGTGGAATTAAAATCCAACTGGCTTCCCTGGTGGCTCAGATGGTAAAGAATCTGCCTGCAATGCAAGAGACCCAGTTTGTAGACGAGAGACTGATGCTCAAAAAAATAATTAACTTAACCAAGATGACTTAACTAGTATGTGGAAGGAAGTCTTTGTATTTTCATTTTTATCTGAGTCAGAATTTAAACCAGGACTATCTAATCTAAACACTTTGCTGTTTCACCCAGAATATGCTGCCACCTAAGAAGTAAGAGGATGGGCATATAAAAGTGTATATACTTTTTCAAGTTTTTGGAAAATATTGCTCTTTACAAGGGTATGTCTATACATTTTTCTTGAGTTCCTGTTTAGATATTATTTTAAAAATTTGCTAATTTAATAGATGACATGTACTTTAATTAACACTTTTTCATTAACTAGGATAATTATAAAAATTACAAATTTTCTAAGATTTCAACTTTTAATCCTGTATTTTTAGAAAATGAGGATGACAGAAACCACTAAATACCGAGTATTTATGGAATTCTTATTATGTAGCTATTCACTTTACATATTTAATTTTACTCATTTAATTCTCAAATTACCTTAAGAGGTACTTACTAGTATTATCTATTGCTACCCAAGAGACAGCAGCATAATGTTTAAGAGGCTGGATTTAGTGACCAGGATGCCAATCCTGCCAATCAAATTCTCTGCCAATAGTTAGATCTCCTAGCAATCTCTGTGTTTGTTCTCTCATGCATGATGATAGTCTACCTATCTGACTGAGTGGCTTTGAGAATTAAATGAGTGAATTTCACAAAGGACTTAAAGACAACAACTGGCACATAGTAAGTATAGGTGATAGCTTCTATCTTTACAGATGAAGACATTGAGGCACAGAGAGGCTCTGTAATCTGCCCAGGTTACAATGGCTAGACACTGGTGGAGATAGGTAGGCTCCTGATTACCACAGCATTATTTTTCTATAGTCATACCTTAATTCTCAGTAGACTCTTACTGGCTCAGATGGTGAAGAATCTGCCTGCAATGCAGGAGACCCGGCTTTGATCCCTGGATTGGGAAGACCCCTGGAGAAGGCAATGACAACCCTCTTTAGTATTCTTGCCTGGAAAATTCCGTGGACAGGGGAGCCTGGCAGGCTACAGTTCATGGGGTCTCAAAGAATCAGACACGACTGAAGTGACTGAGCATGGCATCTGTGTAGGGATGATTTTTGTCCTAATTTTTTTTAATGTTTAGAAACACTAAAAACTATTTAAATTCTAGAAAAATGGTTTGAATCTAAAGACAGAAAGTATGGGAATTCCCTGGTAGTCCAGTGGTTAGGACTCTGCATTTTGACTGCTGTGGGCTCAGGGTTTAATCCCTGGTGGGTGAACTAAGATCCCACAAGCCTCCTAGCACAACCAATAAATACATAAATGGAGGAAGTGTTCCAAAGATTATTTTTACCGTTAAAATAACCCTGGAAAAATGTTGGAAACAATCTATTCTGCCTCTGGATATAAATGAGTTTCAACCATCCTAACTAGGACCTCACAAACAGGGATTCAACTTTGAAAGCCTGGAATTGCGCAGTTTGGAAACTCAAGATCGCTTAACCTCAAAAACTCTCTTTTAATTCCTTTTGTTGTTTATTTTGAATCTCCACTTTTGCTCCCCCATTGCTGTTAGTAACTCACAAACCCCTCATTCCCTAATTCCTGTTTTGAAATTTACTGATTTAAACGTAATCCTCTTCCACGTACTCTCAACTCTACCCAAAATTAATTCTGCTATTTTCCTGTTTCCACTCTACTAATGTGATATCTTTTGCCAGTGTGATATTTTGACCTTGACATTTCTTTCCTTTTACTCCCCCAGGTAGCTTGTCTTAACTGAAAGCCATTCTTTCCCTGAAAATACCCACATTGCCCGTTGTTCTTCAGTAGAAGCAAAGCCTTTTTATTGAGAAGGTCAAGAGATGGACCTAATATATTTCATATTCAGCACCACTGTTTTCAGATCAGTGTTTACCCACTATCACTCAGCAATTTCATGTGTTTAGAAACCTCTTCATCAATGTGATTTACTGAACCCCATGACAATACACTGACTTTAGGAGCGTCTCCTCTGTAGCTTGGCTCCATTTTCTTCTTTACTTATGCCAACTCTGGAAACTTCAATATCCTTTTGATGTCTTTCCTATAACATAGGCTCACATTTCCTTGGCTTCCTCAACTTGAGGAGCTCTCATTTCTGTTCTGCTCTAGTTACTGACCCACATAACTGGGTCTTGGACTTCCTTGTTACCTGAAGTTATTACAGTCCAAAATCATAGCACCTCACACTTCTATTTCTGCTCAAAATCTATTGTCTCTTCACCGTTCTCACACTCCCAGCCTTCACTGAACCTGTACTGTATGTTCACTCTTACAGGTTCCCCGGCAAAAAACCTCTCTCTTCTTCAAAGTTTGTCTCAATTACTGTTCAGTTCATAGTGTCTTTTGTACATATTTCCTTACAAGTGTCTGTTCACTTATTAGACCCTCACTACTCAAAGTGAGGTACCTGGAACATTACAGAATTTGGGCTCCTACATCAGTCCTATTAAATGAAAATTTGCATCTTAATGAGAACTCAAGTGGGATAAAGTCATGAACACTAAATTTGACAAGCATTGGTCTAACCAAGTAGTTCTCCATCCATAATCCTGAAAACAGAGCAATGGTAGCACCTGAGGATGTGATATAAATGCTGATTCTCAGGCCTTGTGTGAGCCCTGCTGCTGCTGCTGCTAAGTCACTTCAGTTGTGTCCGACTCTGTGCAACCCCATAGACGGCAGCCCACCAGGCTCCCCTGTCCCTGGGATTCTCCAGGCAAGAACACTGGGGTGGGCTGCCATTTCCTTCTCCTATGCCTGAAAGTGAAAAGTGAAAGTGAAGTCGCTCAGTCGTGTCCAACTCTTAGCGACCCCATGGACTGCACCCTGCCAGGCTCCTCTGTCCATGGGATTTTCCAGGCAAGAGTACTGGAGTGGGTTGCCATTGCCTTCTCCATGTGTGAGCCCTACCAAATCCAAAAAACCTGGAATTGTGGCCCACATATTAACATAAAATTTTAACATATTTTTCAGGAGATTCTGATGCACACTGAACTTTGAGAACCAACTTATAAAACTTTCAAGGGGAGAGATAGTCTTGTTTACTTTGTTATTCATTTAGTGTATATGGTAGGTACTTTACAAATGCATAATAAATGAATGAGTGAATAAAGCTTTTTTTATCATCACAAATAATGTTTTATTTTTCTTTTCTGATATGCCATAGAACTGTATGCTTCTCTAAAGGTATTTATATTTACTTACTTAAATAGCTAAGTTCTTACTTATTTCTGAATAGATAGTCAATACCATGTCTAATACTGAGTAGTGGACTTAATAGGTATTTGACAATTGTTTATTTCAGTTGGAATGTTTTTGTTCTACACTTTCATGTTTGTGTTCTCTCCCCCTCTCTCCTTATCCATCTTTCCATCACTTGATACATTGTTTCAGATCAAATAAAGGACCAAATAGGAGACAGAAAGCAGGCAGGAACCTGACATATTGGAGTTCATATCCAGATAGCAACAGAAATAAATCTTAGGGGGAAAAGCTGAAGAAAGTGAGAAAGGCAAATGAATTGGGTTTGAGACTGGAGGTGCTAGCTGGCCACATCCATAGTCTATCCAACCCTTATGGATAAAATGTATTTGTTCGTCATGCTAAACCATCTGAGAACATGTGTAGTGCAAACACTACTGGAAACCAGAGGCAGTTGGGATCTAAAAGACCCAGTCCTAAGGGAGCGTCATGATTTTTACTACCTAAAGAACTCTGTTCGGTCTCAACCAACAAAAACCCTAAAATGAAATTGTCAGGTTGGGTAACTAATACTACTCTTGGCAGCTTCAGCCCAAGGATCCTTTTCATTGAACAGGGACAGACTATAAATAATAGTGTTTGTGTCACATTTTGTCACTTCCAAGAACTCCAGAAGTCTTGACAAATAGATGCCAGTGTGTTCTATGCCAGCTTGCAGGTGGATAGTTTTTAGTACTCAAGGAGGAGGGTCACTGTAACCAGATAGCAACCAAGATGATATGGTTCTTCAGTTCAAGACTTCTGGCTAAAAATAAGTGCACTGTCATTCTGGAATTTTTCTCAGTTAGGGACATCCCCCAAATCAAGTCTTTACTGGAGCATTAAAATTTTCTAACATTGTAAATGTGAAAGTGTTAGTCTCTCAGTTGTGTCTGACTTTGCGAATCCATGGACTGTAGCCCTCCAGGTTCCTCTGTCCATGGAATACTCTAGGTAAGAATAATACTGGAGTGGGTAGCCATTCCATTCTCCAGGAAATCTTCCTGACCTAGGAATCGAACCCGGGTCTCCTGTATTCAAGGCAGATTCTTTACCATCTGAGCCACCAGGGAAACCTCTGGTGACACTGTGAGTAACTGTTGAAAAAATTACTTACTTCTTTGTATGCCTCAGCTCTGTGATAAATGGTTGGCCAAAGTCATTAAATAGGACCCACAAGCTAATTTCAATGACCTCCCTCTTAGAGGGCCCAGCTCAACAGGTCTTCCTTGGTGGTTCTTCTAGTCACATACAATCCAGAAAGCAGACAGAGAGGATCAATTGATTGTGTTTGCCTAGACAGTCATTTTAGTCTCTATGTGGTTGTTCTTAGGAAACCTAACATCCCTTTTGCCATTTTCCTGATCCTCCAAGGTAGAGTTGCCTGGTCATTGTGCATGCAGCCCCACCATAGCAAGGCAAAAACCAAATAATGGGACTTTTTCTTATATTAAAAAACACCTCTGTCTTTTTGTCTTTTCTCCACCCCTTGCTTTAGTAGTTTTTAAGAATAGAAAAGTTTGCACTAAAAACCACAAGTTTCAGAACAGCTGAACTAAAGAATAGGTATGGGTTTTAAAGATATTACTATTTATTTCATTTGCAATGGAAATAGTGTTTCGTTTAAAGAAAGCAGTACTAAGAAACCCTATGAGATTAACTCCATTTCATAAGAAACTTACAGATTTCTGCATGAAATAATTAAATAACCAATTTCAAAGGTTTTTACAACAATATTTCTTCAAATATTTATTATTATAATAACTAATCCAGTGGAACTACATAGTTTCTATAATTTTAAGCAAAATATATTTATAATATCAAGTTTTTGATCAAAAAAAAGATAAAGGCCAAGGAGGAAGAGAATTCTTTCAGTGATAATGTATGCTCACATGTCATGGTCTCTTAATTAATTGCAACCTCAACCTCTTCGCTTCCACATTTCTAAGCCCCAGTTCCTCACTGTACTATTTTGTTCTTATAAAACACATCACCTTCCAAAATGCTACTTCATTTACTTATGTTTGTTGTTTCATACCTGTCTCTTCATAGTGAAAGGTAAGGATATTTATGAGGGCAGGATATTTGATGACTTTGTCACCTGATTTACCCCAAAAACCTAGAAAAGAGTCTGGCACATGTGGATGCTTAGTGAATAACTTGTTGATTGAATGAATTATGGAGAAGCAGTTAATAATCCTTACTCAGGGATGCTTTTCCTGATACTAAGATACAGTTTCTTTAAAATGAGTGAAAAAATCTGATGGAAAAAAGAAGTTTCTTTTTCTTTCATCAGGACTATGAGACTTAAAAAGATTCTGACTCAAAGTTACAGAGCTGGTCAGTGTGATAAGCCTGGATACCTTGTTTATCCAAATCTCTTCTAATTATTTGGGGTTTAATTATGCAAAACCCTTTCAAATGTAGTATTTGAACCACAAAGCTATTATTAGTTGCATTTTATAGATAAACAATCTGAGGGCAAAGACAAGATCAGATTCCTAGAAGCTAAACAAGTAGCCTTTATTATTACACATTTCTCTTGCAACTTTTGATTTTAAAAATGTACTGGGTACCATCTATGCATCAAGTCCTATTCCAGGCACTAATGAACAAAAACTCATCCTTACTGTCATGGAACTGATATCTTTAGTTCACAAATAAGCACATGATATTTTGGGTAGTGCTGAGTCTCTGCATAAAACTGAGGCAGGATAAGGGGTATGTAGTGATAATGACAGGTTGGAGGGAGTGTTACATTAAATAGGATGCCATATAATAAGTCCTCTCAGACAAAGTGACCTTTGAGTAGAGAGATCTGAAGAAAATAAGGAAGAAATCTGAGGGAGAGAGAATTCCCCCAGATTTCCAAGGATACTGGAGTGGCTGGAACAGAGTGGGCAAAATGGGGAGATAAGAGATGAGATCAATTGTTAGGGAGCAGGGCTGCAGAGTGTACAAGGGTTGACTTTCTCTCATAAGAATGTTATTGTCTTATATTTTAAAGGATTACTTTGGCTGTGTGCTATGTGGGAAACAGATTGTAGAGACCAGGTCTGTGGCTGTTGTTCTGAATGAGAATTGATGATGCTTTATACTAAGGTGATAAAAAGTGGTAGTATCAATGATACTACTATTTTAGATCAATGATCCAAAGATGACTAATAGAAGTGTTGAAGTTTATAGAAAAGGACCTTATTTGGGACCTGGCTGTCATCCATAGAAGGGCATCTGGTTTCCACAGTAGGGCATTACCTAAGTGAATATATGTCAACTCAAAGCTAGCTCTCAAACTTGAAAGCTTAGAGAGCTGATGTTTTAGCACAAGATCATTTCTTGGTTAACACTAGGATTGATGATGAAAATGAGAAAGCCAAGGTATCATCTCTTACAGTGGGAAATATGGCCATCTTGAATACCGTTGGCTGATGAGCATATTTTTCTCTTGTAGACATATTGTAAAGAATAGCAAATAGATTCAGGATGTTGCTCGATGAATATGCCATAGCAGAAAAATGGAGGTCAGTGAATAATTTGATAGGTTGATATATCCATCTCCATACAGTTAACTCCATAAAGATAAACACACTGAAAGAACCATATAGATACTTGTGTTCTTGGGCCAGAATATACACGTGCCAGGATGGAGCTGAAGATCCAATAGAACATACCCTCTCTTCTTGCTCCTCAGCCCTGACAGTGAGCAACAAACTCTACCCTACCTTGGTTACACATTTTTCCTTGAGATATGTTACTATAAATGATTAGATTTCACTCTGTTTTTGTCCTGAGATCATTTCTGTCTTTTTTGTGACTTTGCCAATGAGATCAAGTTTATTTTTGCTTTACTCACAAAAGGCATTTCATGTTATTTCTCAGTTTCTGAGTTGTCCTATTATATGTCACTATTATAACTACCTTATAGAATTCTCCTAAAATTCTTTTCAATAATTATCTGCTAAATGTAGGCCAGTTGAATCATAACAAGCATAGATTTCTTTTCACATCCTGGAACCTGCTGGTTGTGGTGGCAGTGGGGGCATTCTTATTATTAATTGCATGCCTGCTCAGTTGCTAAATCATGTCCAACTCTTTGAGACCTCATAGACTGTAGCCCACCAGGCTCCTCTGTCCTTGGGATTTTCCCAGGCAAGAATGCTAGAGTAGGTTGCTATTTCCTTCTCCAGGGGATCTTTCTGACCCAGGGATCAAACCCACATCTCCTGCATTGGCAGGTGAATTCTTTACCACTGAGCCACCTGGGAAGGCTGTTATAAAATACATTTATATTAAAAAAATGTTAAATAGCCTAATTCCAAAAGTCTCTGTTGAATCTACTTCCACTAGACCTTTTTGGATATATGGTATGATAGCTTTTATGAGCTGTAATTATTAAGCAAAAATTCTTGTAATTTTCTTAAACCTTTTGCCCCAAACAATGTTTCATTTATAAGATGCTTGCCTAGTTGTCTATAATTTTTATAGACAACTATAGACAAATATAATATATTATATTTTATAATATAAGTTCCTTATATTTTTCAGGAATTAAATATAAACACATTCTGAGTCTTTGTTATTTTAACTCCAAAAGAGTATGTTAGAGAGAAGCATCTCAAGTCTTTCATGTGGTTCTTTGTGCTTGGGGAAGAAATGGTTGAATTTAAGCCCACCTTCCCCTAGGGCTAAAGAGATTAAATAATCAAATGATGATTAGATCCTCTATTTATGCATGTTTCTTATTAATGTGAGTGTGTGTTTGTGTTCAGTTGTGTGTGTGCCTGCTTAGTCATGTATGACTCTTTGCTACCCTGTGGACTGTAACCCCCCAGGCTCCTTTGTCCATGGAATTTTCCAGGCAAGAGTACTGAAGTGGGTTGCCACTTCCCAATCCAAGGTATCTTCCTGACCCAGTGGTTGAAACTGCATCTCTTGAGTCTCCTGAATTGGCCGGTGGATTCTATATCATGGTGCTACCTGGGAAGTCCACTTGTTATATGTAGAAAATGATATATATATAATCTCCCATTTACTTGAGACAACTTTGTGCTTATTAGCTAAACCTGGGAAAGCACGAGCTCCATTTGCCAGCAATGTGTCTTGAAGTACAAAACCAGTCGAAGTATCCCAGTGAACATAAGAAATATTTACTTAAGTAAAAAAATGTTAATGTGAAGGTTTTGATTTTTCAATTTATTAGCATTTCAAAGAAACAAATGACAAAAGTTCATTCATGACAAAGTGAAAATATAGATTATTAAAATGAAAATGTATATGAAACAAGATGTTATATTTTCTTTCACATGCTATAGGTCAGGAAAATTACTTATTTTAGAAATAAAGTATGATTATTTTGTTTACTGCCTTTGATATTAGAACATGAAAGTATCCGAGGTTACTATTTAGAATATTTACTAAAGGGTAAAAAGCTATTAAGCTTCCTGATGGCTCAGCAGGTAAAGAATCTGCCAGCAATGCAGGAGACTTAGGAGACTGGGTTCAATCCCTGGGTTGGGAAGATCCCCTGAAAGAGGGCATGGCAACCCACTCCAGTATTCTTGCCCAGAGAATCCCATGGACAGAGGAGCCTGCATGCTACAGTCCATAGGGTCGCAGAGAGTTGGACACAACTGAAGCAACTGAGCACATATATACACAGCATATATATATGTGTGTGTGTGTGTGTGTGTGTTTTATTTTTGAATAAAATAATTTTGCTATTGTTCAGTCACTAAGTCATGTCCAACTCTTTGTCACCTCATGAACTGGAGCACTCCAGGACTCTCTGTCCTTCACTATCTCCTAGAGATTGCTCAAACTTATTTCCATTGAGTTGACAAGTAATTTTAAGAAGTATTTTTCAGCTGAATCTTTGTGGGAGAGATATATTACCAATGCTTACCTTCCAAGAGACTAGAATTCTCAGATATGCCAATGTTGCAATGGCTTTTTTTCAAAAAATATTTATCTAAAAACATCCTAAAAATGGGCAATAGAATAAGTTGGAAAATTTAAAAATCACAAAGTCCTTTCATATTTGCATTAATGACCTACTTATTTAGAAATTTCATGTACTGAGATTTCAACTCACACTCAGTTCAGTTCAGTTCAGTCTCTCAGTCATGTCCAACTGTTTGCGACCCCATGAACCACAGCACGCCAGGCCTCCCTGTCCATCACCAACTCCCAGAGTCCACCCAAACCCATGTCCATTGAGTCGATGATGCAATCCAACCATCTCATCCTCTCTCGTCCCTTTCTCCTCTTGCCCTCAATCTTTCCCAGCATCAGGGTCTTTTCCAATGAGGCAGATCTTCACATCAGGTGGCCAAAGTATTGGAGTTTCAGCTTCAACGTCAGTCTTTCCGATGAACACCCAGGACTGATCCCCTTTAGGGTGGACTGGTTGGATCTCCTTGCAGTCCAAGGGACTCTCAAGAGTCTTCTCTAGCACCACAGTTCAAAAGCATCAATTCTTCCATGCTTAGCTTTCTTTATGGTCCAACTCTCACATCCGTACATGGCTACTGGAAAAACCATAGCCTTGACTACATGGACCTTTGTTGGCAAAGTAATGACTCTGCTTTTTTAACATAAAATTTCCCACACCCACTCTTTCATGTCATGTCCTCTTATTTTCCATTGTCTCATGCCCTCAACATAATTTTTTGTTCAGCTTGATGAGCTAGAAGGGATCTTAATTGAATTAGTGGAGAGAAGCCAAATTTTTGCTTTTACATTCCACTGAGAACACCTGAATAGAAAGATCATGCGATAGCTCTTGAAATGTAGCCCCCTGCAATGAATTTTATACTGATTTCAAGCAAGAAATCATAATTAGTTAGCAATAAATTTCATAGTTAACATTTGTATAGACTTACAGAATTTGTGGAAGTGAAAGTAATATTGTCATAATTTTTAAAGCCATCTTTAGTCTCAAAGTCAAAGTGTTAGCTGCTCAGTCATGTCTGACTCTTTGCGAGTCCATGGACTGTAGCCCACCAGGTTCCTCTGGCCATGGGATTCCACAGATAAGAATTCTGGAGTGGGTTGCCATTCTTTTCTCCAGGGGATCTTCCTGACCCAGAGATCGAACCTGGGTCTCCCACACTGCAAGTAGATTCTTTACTTCCTGCCACCAGGGAAACCCATCTTTAGTCTATTGGAACACAATTAAATGGAAGTTAAGATATCTGCTTCTACAAAATCTTTAAAAATTAGAGAGACTACTGGTTTAATTTACCTCCAATACACAGGGAGCTCAGAGGATGTAACTTCTCTTACAAGACAAAGCTGGACTGAAAAATCAAAATATTTTATTGTACCCATTAGAAAAATGGGGTTGCAGAACAAGCAGCCACCATAAAACCTGAAGACATAGGTTCATGTCAGAGAGAGACATAGTAGAGATCTGCTTAGCTGCAGGAAATTTCATAAAGTGGTGGGATCATTTAATTAATTAAGTGATCACTTTAGTTGAGGCAGTGTCCACTAGCTTACCAGACTGTTCTGCAGTCTTAGAAGAGACCCATACTTGCCTAGGCTTCTACTTGAACCCAGACTTTTCTGGGCTTCTACCTGGAACCTCACTATGAGGATCTGAGTAAAAGCCCCCATTGAAGGGAAAGGGAAGAGAAGCCATTGTGAAATAAAGTGTTCTCTATAATCCCATGGACTGGCGGGCTACAGTCCATGAGCCTGGTGGGCTACAGTCCATAGGGTTGCAAAGAGTGGGACATGATTGAAGCAACTTAGCATGCATGCACACAAAGGTAATGCAATGGAGTAAAGATAATCTTTCAACAAATGGTGCTAAGATAAACAAACATCCACACCTTTTATAAAAATTAACTCAAAATGCATCATAGACCTAAATGTAAAACTTAAAACTGGGAAACCTCTAGAAAACAACGGGAGAAAATCTACATGACCTTGGTATGGGAATGAATTATTATGTAGAAGACCAAAGGCATGATTCATTAAATAATTGCTAAGCTGGACTTCATTAAAATTAAAACTTCAACTCTGTGGAAGACAATGCCCCAAAAGATGAGAAGACATGTCACATACTGGGAGAAAATATTTGCAGAAGACACGTCTGATAAAGGAATGTTATCTAAAATATACCAGTGACTCTTAAAGCTCAGTATTAAAGTGAATAACCTGATTAAAAAGTAGGTAAAAATCCTGAACAGATACATCACAAAGAAAGACATACGGATGGCAATTAGACATATATGAAGATGGTCAACATTATATGTTATTGTGGAGTTGAAAATTAAAACAGTGAGATACCACTGCACATCTATGAGAATAGCTCAAAAGCAAAACACAACACCAAACACTGGCAAAAATAGGAGGCGGCATGAACTTTCCTTCATTGCTGATGGAAATACAAAAATGACACAACCACTCTGGAAGATAGTTTGGCAGTTTCTTACAAAACTAAACATTCTCTTAAAACATGATCCAGCAGTTGTGCTCATCTGTATTTTTTCCAAATGGTTGAAAATGTATATGCACACAAAAATCTGCATAGGCATGTTTATAACAGTTTTACATTCAGTTCGTTCAGTTCAGTCGCTCAGTCGTGTCCGACTCTTTGCGACCCCATGAATCGCAGCACACCAGGCCTCCCTGTCCATCACCGACTCCCGGAGTTCACTCAGACTCACGTCCATCAAGTCAGTGATGCTATCCAGCCACCTCATCCTCTGTCGTCCCCTTCTCCTCCAGCCCCCAATCCCTCCCAGCATCAGAGTCTTTTCCAATGAGTCAACTCTTTGCATGAGGGAGTCAAAGTACTGGAGTTTCAACTTTAGCATCAGTCCTTCCAAAAAAATCCCAGGACTGATCTCCTTTAAAATGGACTGGTTGGAGCTCCTTGCAGTCCAAGGGACTCTCAGGAGTCTTCTCCAACACCACAGTTCAAAAGCATCAATTCTTCGGCGCTCAGTTTTCTTCACAGTCCAACTCTCACATCCATACATGACCACAGGAAAAACCATAGCCTTGACTGGATGGACCTTTGCTGGCAAAGTAATGTCTCTGCTTTTCAATATGCTATCTAGGTTGGTCATAACATTCCTTCCAAGGAGTAGGCGACTTTTAATTTCATGGCTGCAATCACCATCTGCAGTGATTGTGGAGCCCCCAAAAATAAAGTCTGACACTGTTTCCACTGTTTCCCCATCTATTTCCCATGAAGTGATGGGGCCAGATGCCATGATCTTCGTTTTCTGAATGTTGAGCTTTAAGCCAACTTTTTTACTGTCCACTTTGACTTTCATCAAGAGGCTTTTTAGTTCCTCTTCACTTTCTGCCATAAGGGTGGTGTCATATGCATATCTGAGGTTATTGATATTTCTCCTGGCAATCTTGATTCCAGCTTGTGCTTCTTCCAGCCCAGCGTTTCTCATGATGTACTCTGCATATAAGTTAAATAAGCAGGGTGACAATATACAGCCTTGACGTATATTTCCTTTTCCTTTTTGGAACCAGTCTGTTGTTCCATGTCCAGTTCTAACTGTTGCTTCCTGACCTGCATACAGATTCCTCAAGAGGCAGGTCAGGTGGTCTGGTATTCCCATCTCTTTCAGAATTTTCCACAGTTTATTTTGTTCCACACAGTCAAAGGCTTTGGCATAGTCAATAAAGCAGAAATAGATGTTTTTCTGGAACTCTCTTTTGCTTTTTCCATGATCCAGCAGATGTTGGCAATTTGATCTCTGGTTCCTCTGCCTTTTCTAAAACCAGCTTGAACATCTGGAAGTTCACGGTTCACATATTGCGGAAGCCTGGCTTGGAAAATTTTGAGCATTTCTTTACTAGCATGTGAGATGAGTGCAATTGTGCAATAGTTTGAGCATTCTTTGGCACTGCCTTTCTTTGGGATTGTAATGAAAACTGACCTTTTCCAGTCCTGTGGCCACTGCTGAGTTTTCCAAATTTGCTGGCATATTGAGTGCAGCACTTTCACAGCATCATCTTTCAGGATTTGAAACAGCTCAACTGGAATTCCATCACCTCCACTAGCTTTGTTCATAGTGATGCTTTCTAAGGCCCACTTGACTTCACAGTCCAGGATGTCTGGCTCTAGGTGAGTGATCACACCATCGTGATTATCTGGGTCATGAAGATCTTTCTTGTACAGTTCTTCTGTGTATTCTTGCCATCTCTTCTTAATATTTTCTGCTTCTGTTAGGTCCATACCATTTCTGTCCTTTATCGAGCCCATCTTTGCATGAAATGTTCCCTTCATATCTCTAATTTTCTTGAAGAGATCCCTAGTCTTTCCCATTCTGTTGTTTTCCTCTATTTCTTTGCATTGATCGCTGAAGAAGGCTTTCTTATCTCTTCTTGCTATTCTTTGGAACTCTGCATTCAGATGCTTATATCTTTCCTTTTCTCCTTTGCTTTTCGCTTCTCTTCTTTTCACAGCTATTTGTAAGGCCTCCGCAGACAGCCATTTTGCTTTTTTGCATTTCTTTTCCGTGGGGATGGTCTTGATCCCTGTCTCCTGTACAATGTCACGAACTTCATTCCGTAGTTCATCAGGCACTCTATCTATCAGATCTAGGCCCTTAAATCTATTTCTCACTTCCACTGTATAATCATAAGGGATTTGATTTAGGTCATAGTGGTCTAGTGGTCTGAATGGTCTAGTGGTTTTCCCTTCTTTCTTCAATTTAAGTATGAATTTGGTAATAAGGAGTACAATATCTGAGCCACAGTCAGCTCCCGGTCTTGTTTTTGTTGACTGTATGTTCTCCATCTTTGGCTACAAAGAATATAATCAATCTGATTTTGGTGTTGACCATCTGGTGATATCCATGTGTAGAATCTTCTCTTGTGTTGTTGGAAAAGGGTGTTTGCTATGACCAGTGCATTTTCTTGGCAAAACTCTATTAGTCTTTGCCCTGCTTCATTCCGTATTCCAAGGCCAAATTTGCCTGTTACTCCAGGTGTTTCTTGACTTCCTACTTTTGCATCCTAGTCCCCTATAATGAAAAGGACATCTTTTTTGGATGTTAGTTCTAAAAGGTCTTGTAGGTCTTCATAGAACCGTTCAACTTCAGCTTCTTCAGCATTATTGGTTGGGGCATAGACTTGGATTACTGTGATATTGAATGGTTTGCCTTGGAAACGAACAGAGATCATTCTATCGTTTTTGAGATTGCATCCAAGTACTGCATTATGGACTCTTTTGTTGACCATGATGGCTACTCCATTTCTTCTGAGGGATTCCTGCCCGCAGTAGTAGATATAATGATCATCTAAGTTAAATTCACCCATTCCAGTCCATTTGAGTTCGCTGATTCCTAGAATGTCGACATTTACTCTTGCCATCTCTTGTTTGACCACTTCCACTTTGCCTTGATTCATGGACCTGACATTCCAGGTTCCTATGCAATATTGCTCTTTACAACATTGGACCTTGCTTCTATCACCAGTTACATCCACAGCTGGGTATTCTTTTTGCTTTGGCTCCATCCCTTCATTCTTTCTGGAGTTATTTCTCCACTGATATCCAGTAGCATCTTGGGCACCTACTGACCTGGGGAGTTCCTCTTTCAGTGTCCTATCATTTTGCCTTTTCCTACTGTTCATGGGGTTCTCAAGGCAAGAATACTGAAGTGGTTTGCCATTCCCTTCTCCAGTGGACCACATTCTGTCAGATCTCTCCACCATGACCCGCCTGTCTTGGGTGGCCCCATGGGCATGGCTTAGTTTCACTGAGTTAGACAAGGCTGTGGTCCTAGTGTGATTAGATTGACTAGTTTCCTGTGAGTATGGTTTCAGTGTGTCTGCCCTCTGATGCCCTCTTGCAACACCTACCATCTTACTTGGGTTTCTCTTACCTTGGGCATGGGGTATGTCTTCAGGGTTGCTCCAGCAAAGTGCAGCCGCTGCTCCTTACCTTGGACAAGGGGTATCTCCTCACCGCTGCCCTTCCTGACCTTCAACATGGGATAGCTCCTCTAGGCCCTCCTCTGTCCATGCAGTCACTGCTCCTTGGACGTGGGGTTGCTCCTCCCAGCCGCCGCCCCTGGCCTCGGGCGTGGGGGTGTGGGATAGCTTCTCTCGGCTGCCGCCCCTGACTTTGGACTTGGGTAGCTCTTCTGGGACGTTCCTGAGCCGTTGCAGCATGGCACTCTTGGCCCCGGCCCCTGACCTCGGACGTGGGGTAACTCCTCTTGGCTGCCACCCTTCAGGCATGGGGTCCTCCCGGCTTCTGCCCCTGATCTCAGACATTGGGTAGCTCCTCTCAGCCGTGCTTAAGTGTGCCGGTCACAGCCGCCCATGCAGTTTTACGTTAGTCTTATTCATAATTGTCAAAAACTGAAAACAACCAAGATGTTCTTCAGTAGGTGAGTTGATAAACAGTGGTATATTCAGGCATGGAATATTATTAAATGCTAAAGAGAAATGAGCTATCAAGATACGGAAAGGCATGGAGGAATTTTAAATGTATATACCGAGTGAAATTAGCAAATCTACAAAATAATGTATGATTTCGACTATATAATGTTCTGGCAAGCGCAAAATTGTGAAAATATGATGAGAATCAGTGGTGACTAGGATTTTTGAGAAGGGAGGGTAGAAGAGGCAAAGCACAGAAGATTTTTAGAGAAACGAGAGTATTCTGTATGGTACTATAATGGTGGATACTTATCATTATATATTTGCACCAACTCATAGAATGTACACAACCAACAGTGGACTTCAATATAAACTATGGGCTTGAGTGATAATGTTCCAAGTTAAGTTCACCATGTCACGTACGTATTACTCTGGTTGACAATGAGAGAGACTGTGCATATATAGGAATAGGTGGAAAATTTCTATACCTTCTGCTCAGTTTTGCCCTATACCTGAAACCACTCTAAAAAATAGTCTTAAAAGTAAACAAACAATCAAAAAACCAGTAGGACAAGGATGGGCTCATCAGTATACTCACCAATAGCCCACAGCCAGGGAAAGAAGCAGTGAACTAGAAGATGTCAAAAGAATCTTCTCAAACTGAAATTCAAGGAGGAAACAAATGAAAAAAAAAAATCCAAAAAACAGGTCATCCAAGAAATGTGAAATAATGTCAGAACATGTAACATATTTATAATTAGAATACAGGAAAAGAGAACCAAAAGGAAAAAAAATATTTAAAGCAATAATGGCTGAGAACTTTCTCAAATCAATGGAACAAAGAATGGCAGATTTCAGAATCTGAAAGAACAAGAAGCAGGATAAATGCCAAAGACCAAACACACACACCATCACCACCACCCCTTAAGAATATCATATTTAAATTGTAGGAAACCAAAGACAAAGAGAAAATCTTTTTTTTAAAGTTTTTATTTTTTTAAATTTATTTATTATTATTATTATTTTTTTTACTTTACAGACACCTGAAGGGGCAGGGAACATGGAGAGAATCTTCTTTCCTATAGAGAAACAGGAATAACAATTGCAATATACCTCTCAGGAATCATTCAGGGAAGAAGTAGAGTGAAATACTGAAAGTGCTGGCAAAAACTGCAAACCTAGAATTCTACATCTAGTATCCTTCAAAAGTGAAAGAAAAAGGCTTTTTTCAGACATAACCAGACATATAAAAACCAAGGGAATTCATTGCCATCAGACCTGCCCACAAGAAATGTTAACAGAAATTCTTAACATAGAAGGGGCTTCCCTCATAGCTCAGTTGGTGAAGAATCTGCCTGCAATGCAGGAGACCCTGACTTGATTCCTGAATCAGGGAGATCAGCTGGAGAAAGGCTAGGCTACCCACTCCAGTATTCTGGCCTGGTGAATTCCATGTACTACAGTCCATGGGGTCACAAAGAGTTGGACATGACTGAGTGACCTTAACTTTCACCTTCAACATAGAGAAAAAATAATATAGGTAAGGTGTTTAAATGAAAATATTTTTTCTACATGAAGAAAAAAGGAGGATTGGGGAAAGAATAAATAAAGGTAAAGTAAAATATTTTTCTTACTCTTAATTGGCCTCAGTTCAGTGCAGTTCAGTTCAGCCGCTCAGTCATGTCTGACTCTGCGACCCCATGAATTGCAGCACGCCAGGCCTCCCTGTCCATCACCAACTCCCGGAGTTCACCCAGACTCAAGTCCATGGAGTCGGTGATGCCATCCAGCCATCTCATCCTCTGAGGTCCCCTTCTCCTCCAGCCCCCAATCCCTCCCAGCATCAGAGTCTTTTCCAATGAGTCAACTCTTCATATGAGGTAGCCGAAGTATTGGAGTTTCAGCTTTAGTATCAGTCCTCCCAAAGAACACCCAGGACAGATCTCCTTTAGGATGGACTGGTTGGATCTCCTTGCAGTCCAAAGGACTCTCCAGAGTCTTCTCCAACACCACATTTCAAAAGCATCAATTCTTTGGTGCTCAGCTTTCTTCACAGTCCAACTTTCACATCCGTACATGACCACTGGAAAAACCATAGCCTTGAGAAGGTAAAGTTGGAATCTAAATTTGACTACCATTTACTAAAAATGAATTCTGGAGTTCATTTTTTTCCTGTGTAAAATGAGCATATCTGAGTTCATTGCATGATTTTAACCTAATATGTGGTTTTTGTAAGGCCTCTGAAATTGCAGATTGAGCTATTGTAAAATGGACATTTTTCTGGGATGTCAGTTTATACTTTTGACCACATTGTTAGATGTCTATTACTCATAAAATGACTAAATCTCTCTGACCCCACTGATTTCTATAGATTGAACATGCATTCTGTGGAAACCTGGAAGATGGTACTCTTTTTTTTCAAAATTTTTATCTGTTTATTTTGTTTTAATTTTTGTTGGAGTATAGTTCATATATTTTCTGCTATACAGCAAAGTGAATCAGTTATATATGTACATATATTCACTTTTTTCTGATTCTTTCCCATATAGGTGATTATAGAGAACTGAGTAGAGTTCCCTGTGCTATACACTAGGTCCTTATTAGTTATCTATTTTATATATAGTAGTGTATATATGTCAATCCTGGTCTCCCAATTTATCCTTCCCTCCTTCCCTTCTGGTAACCGTAAGTTTATTTATTACATTTGTGACTCTATTTCTATTTTGTAAATAAGTTCATTTATACCCTTTTTTAAGATACCACATATAAATGATATGACATTTGTCTTTTTCCATCTGACTTATTTCACTCAATATGACTGTGTCTAGCTCCATCCATATTGCTGCAAATAACATTATTTTGCTCTTCTTTTATGACTGAGCACTATTCAGTCATATATATATATATATATTCAGTCATATATATATATATATATATATATATATATATATATATATACACCATGTCTTTATTCATTCCTCTGTCGATGGACATTTAGGTTCTTGACTAATGTTTATAAATATCAGTAGGTACCAAAATGACTTTTAAAGTGCTATTTGAGTTCTTTCAGTAGTGATTGTGATTATAAGTATAGAATAGAATCTGGATGGGCTTCAGAATTTGAAAACACCCTAGGTTTCAGGTCTTTTAAGTTTGGTTTTATCAATGGAGAAAATTAAAATTCAGAAAATGGATTTACAGAAATATCAAAGGATCTCAAAACTTCTGCCCTGTTCTTCACATTCACAAAGATGAGTGACTGCAGATCTAAAAGAATGTCTGGACCAGTTCTAGGCAAGATGAACTAATTATCTCATTCATAGTTTGTTTCATTTTATTCATTCTTTCATTCACTTATGTATTCAGCAAACAGTAAGTTTTTAATATGGGCCAAGCATAGTGTTAGGTGCTTTGGATACAGAAAAAGTACATATATTTTAGGTACCATTTCTTGAAAGCCTATTAAGTGATTTCGTTCACTTAATTCTCAAAACATTCTAAAGACCTGGCAACACGGAGACTCAGAGACATTACTTGGATATTCTTGTCCAAGGCTATACAAATAGTAATCTTCACCTTACTTTAAACTCAGGTATGATGCCCCTCTAAGACTGTAGACCTTCACGTTCCCTGCCTCTCTCTCTCTTAATATCTGCCTTTCACAAACCTAAGAGTTTTGGGAGGAAAAATAAACACATAAGGCAATAATATACATGTCAGCAACAATAACAGTAATACAATACCTAGTGAAAGTACCTAACATAAATTAAACAAATAGTGTTTTTTTTCAATATTTATTTGCTTATTTGGCTTATTTACTTATTTGTGCCAGGTCTTAGTTGCGGCACACAAGATCTTCATTGCGGCCATGGAATCTTTTAGTTGAGGCCTGGGACATGCAAGCTCTTAGTTGAAGCCTGTGGGATTTAGTTCTCTGACCAGGGATCAAACCTGGGCCCCTTGCTTTGGGAGCTCAGAGTCTTAGCCACTGAACCATCAGGTTAGTCCCCACCAAATCACTTTTTGAGGGCCTATTTCATTACTCACATCCTTTTTGTAAGCTAAAAATAGGAAGTTCAGAAAAGCTATACTCAAAGACATGCAGAAAGGTTGTTTTTTTTTTTTTTAAATCACAATGGAAAACTTTAAAACTAGATGAGACCTTCCAGTTTACCTATTATCACTTCCTTATTTTCTCAGAAAAACCTACACCTGCAGTGCGGTAGGTCTTGACCAGAACACACAGGAAACAGAGCCAGCTTGAGGAACATTGACTGCCAATTTAAGATTTCTGAGTCTGAAGTTTATTCAAGATGTCAGTTTCTTTTTCTTTTGATCTAATATCTGTTAAAAAACACAACAGGACTTTTCTTATTTGTGCTTTTTCATTCTGTTTTAGTTTATGAAATATTTTAGTGTTCTTGGGTTATTGCTCAATTTTCTGCATTGGATAATAAATATAATAAAATTTAATCTACTTTCATATGAATGTAATATTTCTCTTTGTATAATGTTTAATAAAATCTTTACCCTTTTGTGTATGTATGTGGTATAGGGCTATAATTTTAATAAAGGTAGAAATGAGATGACTTATGGGGACACAGTGGTGTGCTGGAGCTGGCTCATATTTGTTCAGAAGAGCTGGGTATATTAAATTTTCAGGAATTTTGTAAATCACTTATTAAATACAGCCATTGTTTAGAAATAAAGCCAATTGACTGAAGGCAATTAATAATCAAAACTCATTGCTTTTTAATTATTTTACTATTAACTATAATCCATGTTCTTTAGTTTTATATTAATTGCATCTGTGTAGTAAAACTACTCTTTTTTAAGCATGTGCTACCACCCATCTCTTCTCAGTTCTTCATTCAATGGCATCATTTTTATAGCTTAAAACTGGCCACAGTGGGAGTATTTACACTACGGAAATTGGCACATGCTACAAATCAGGGCACCACCCTTATGGCAGAAAGTGAAGAGGAACTAAAAAGCCTCTTGATGAAAGTGAAAGAGGAGAGTGAAAAAGTTGGCTAAAGCTCAACATTCAGAAAATGAAGATCAAGGCATCTAGTCCCATCACTTCATGGGAAATAGATGGAGAAGCAGTGGAAACAGTGTCAGACTTTATTTTGGGGGGCTCCAAAATCACTGCAGATGGGGATTGCAGCCATGAAATTAAAAGACACTTACTCCTTGGAAAGAAAGTTATGACCAATCTAGATAGCATATTCAAAAGCAGAGACAAAACTTTGCCAACAAAGGTCCATTTAGTCAAGGCTATGGTTTTTCCAGTGGTCATGTATGGATGTGAGAGTTGGACTGTGAAGAAAGCTGAGTGCCGAAGAATTGATGCTTTTGAACTGTGGTGTTGGAGAAAACCCTTGAGAGTCCCTTGGACTGCAAGGAGATCCAACCAGTCCATTCTAAAGAAGATCAGTCCTGGGTATTCTTTGGAAAGACTGATGCTAAAGCTGAAACTCCAATACTTTGGCCACCTCATGCGAAGAGTTGACTCATTGGAAAAGACTCTGATGCTGGGAGGGATTGGGGGCAGGAGGAGAAGGGGACGACAGAGGATGAGATGGCTGGATGGCATCACCAACTCGATGGACATGAGTTTGGGTGAACTCCGGGAGTTGGTGATGGACAGGGAGGCCTGGCGTGCTGTGATTCATGGGGTCGCAAAGAGTCGGACACGACTGAATGACTGAACTGACTGACTGACAAATCAGGGATATTTTGTTCCCAGAGATTTAGTTGATAAACATATATCAGTATGCATTAAGAATAGAGGAATATCACAAATATTGATCAACTACTGCTAACCACATAATCAAGCCTACTTTGATATTATAATCTTATGTTTACACCTTTTAAACTGGTTCTAGGTCAGGTTCTAGCTTCTCTGGTGGTTCAGCAGTAAAGAAACCCTCTTCAGTGAGGGAGATGAGGGTTCGGTCCCTGGGTCAGGAAGATCCCCTGGAAAAGGAAATGACAACGCACTCCAGTGTTCCTGCCTGGGAAATCCCATGGACAGAGGACCTAGAGTCCATGAGGTTGCAAGAGTCAAACACGACTTAGTGACTAAACCACCTATCACCACCAGATCAGGTTCCAGTTCTGTATGTTCTTTGAAAACATTCCAAACAGATTGGAGTTGAAGCAACATGAGGATGAAGTAAATGTGATACCTGCTGTCTCTATATCTTACTTCAAACTATGAGGGAGCATATTTGAGGGCATAAACCAATGCAGAGCAGGAAGAAGGGAAAAACTTTAGTTCTTGATGATGTTATTGACCTACTGAATTAATTGATCCTAGAATCACACTTCAGCATCTTGCTATGTAAAAAATATATTATTTTAAAGCCACTGTTAATTGGGTGTCTGTTACTTACAGCAGAATATAACTTAACTAATATACCAGTTACCTACCCTTTTTATAGATAAAAGTCAGCTGATTCCTACAGCTAAGACAGTTAGGAAAGTTCACTTAAGGTCTAATTAGTACTTCTATTTTAAAGGCTTCTCTTTTTTATTTTTAATTTTATGTACAACTTTGACTTAATTATAGCCTCCAGTATATGAAAGGGTTATTTGAATGTAGGTCCTTTATGTGAAAAGTAACCATAAGGAAACATTTAAAAGTATGAACACTCTAAGTATATGTTCATATAATTATGACTACTAATAACTATGGTGAATATCTGAAATACAACTTAATATAAATATAATTTTCCTTAGCAAAGAAAGTGACAGCAGAAACCACTTATTCCAAGATTTATTAAGCCTTTCTTATCTTTGGAAGTTATTTATAGCTGTAACATATTTATTGAATATATTCTCAGCAAGCATGCATCCAATTATAAACTAATGAGTATCATTTCATTAAATACCATTCTTTCAACTGCTTGGATATTCTAATAATTATAGATACAACCCCTAGTGATCTGATTTTTCACTATCAAAAATGTGACCCTTTAATGGAGAAAGTTCAGTTTGGTTGAATGAAGAAGTAAATGCTTTCTTATAACTCCAAACTCCCTAAGAGTGTTACACAAAAATAAGACCAACTAGTGTAAAAAGATAGATTACAAGAGGTCATTCTTTGTATGCAGTGGAGAGACAGAGTATCGTGAGATAAATTTCTCTGATAAATATGATGCTTCATATTCTACCCAAAACAATAAAATTGGAACTGTTCAAAGTCAACCTATGAATATTGTAGTGAAGGAAGAAAAGGAGGAAACTAGAGGAAGAGAGAGAGATGAATATTAAAAAATGATTTGAAATATGTAAACAGAGTAAAATAATAATAGATGATGCAATAGTGGTTAATCTACTATTTGATTTACCCTGTAGGATGTCAAGGATATGGAGGGAAGCTGAAGAAATTCTTTGCAGCTTCTAAGAAGAATAGAGTGACGCATTATCCTAAAATCAAGCTTATTCTACACAGGCAGTTCTCTACTAACCTAATTTGAGTATAATCCTCTAACTAGCTCCCAGTTCTGGAGAAGGCGATGGCACCCCACTCCAGTACTCGTGCCTAGAAAATCCCATGGACGGAGGAGCCTGGTAGGCTGCAGTCTATGGGGTCGCGAAGAGTTGGACACGACTGAGCGACTTCCCTTTCACTTTTCACTTTCATGCATTGGAGAAGGAAATGGCAACCCACTCCAGTGTTCTTGCCTAGAGAATCCCAGGGACGGGGAAGCCTGGTGGGTTGCCGTCTATGGGGTCACACAGAGTCGGACACGACTGAAGCGACTTAGCAGCAGCAGCAGCAGCAGCTCCCAGTTCTCCCACATTGCAGGCAGATTCTTTACTGTCTGAACCACCAGGGAAGCCCAAGAATACTGGAGTGGGTAGCCTGTCCTTTTTCCAGGGGATCTTTCTGACCCAGAAATTGAACCAGGGTCTCCTGCATTGCAGGCGGATTCTTTAATAGCTGAGCTACCAGGGAAGCCCCTAACTGGCTCAACATCTATTAAAAGGCAAAAATGTTTCATGTTTTCTCAGTCATATGCATTCGCAAATATATAAATATCTATCTATCTATCTATCTATATATGTTAAAGTGACAGCAGTAGAGGAACTTATGTTTGTGACAATATATAACACTTTGACACTGGACAGAACACATGAGAAAACTGTTTCAGATATTGGACAACAAATACTGCAAGCCTGCAATTCTTAAAAGAAGGAAAACTTATGAAGTATGTTCCATGACTGTCCTGGCTCTCTGCCTGGCAACAATTTTCCTCAAGTGTCACAGAAGGGGCTGAAGCATCAGCAGATCACAGAGTTCCCACTGAAATTAGAGCAGAAATCAGAATAGAGTTGCTGCATCCACTGGAATATATAGAAAAGGCACCAGGGAGGAGGGAATTGAGCTGAGTGGAGATCCCAGAAATTTAATGGATGCTTCTGTCAAGTCTCTGGCCAAGAGCTGAGCTTACTAAGCTCAGGAGGAGACAATGGTTAGCTTACAAGGAAGCAAGCACCAAAGAAATGAGGACAAAACAGAGAAACTGAAGGTTGCACATTCTTGGAAGACATTGATGCTCCAAATCCAGCCAGAGTAGGAAAGCCTTGTTCATATCCTGAGCATTCAGCTGAGACATCAGAAAGACCATGCTATAAGAGTATGGATCTTGTCCGAGAGCAGACATCAATAACGTTTTTCTGTAAAGAGCAGGAGAGCAAATATCTTAGTGTCTCTGCTCAATATGGTCTCTACTGCAACTACTTAATGCTGCTGTGGTATAAAAGCTTCTATAGATAACATAGAAATGAATGGGTGTTACTGTGTTTCAATATATCTTTATTTACAAAATAACTAGGTTTTGAGCCACGTTTGACCCATAAGCCATAGTTTGCTGATTCCTGTATAAGTAAGTCTACTCTAGACTGACATTTCTAAAACTGAGCTTTGATTATCACAAAGAAAGGAAATGCCAAAGAATGTACAAACTACCACAAAATTGCACTCATCCCACACACTGGTAAAGTAATGCTCAAAATTCTCCAAGTCAGGCTTCAACAGTACATGAACCATTAACTTCCAGATGTTCAAGCTGGATTTAGAAAAGGCAGAAGAACCAGAGATCAAATTGCCAACATCCACTGGATCATTGAAAAAGCAAGAGAGTTCCAGAAAAACATCTATTTCTGCCTTATTGACTTTGCCAAATCCTTTGACTGTGTGGATCACCACAAGCTGTGGAAAATTCTTCAAGGTATGGGAATATCAGACCACCTGACCTGCCTCTTGAGAAATCTATATGCAGGTCAGGAAGCAACAGTTAGAACTGGACATGGAACAACAGACTGGTTCCAAATAAGATAAGGAGTATGTCAAGGCTGTATATTGTTACCCTGCTTATTTAATTTATATGCAGAGTACATCATGAGAAATGCTGGGCTGGAGGAAGCACAAGCTGGAATCAAGATTGCTGGGAGAAATATCAATAAGCTCAGATACGCAGATGACACCACCCTTATGGCAGAAAACGAAGAAGAACTAAAGATTCTCTTGATGAAAGTGAAAGAGAAGAGTGAAAAAGCTGGCTTAAAGTTCAACATTCAGAAAACTAAGATCATAGCATCCAGCCCCATCACTCCATGGCAAATAGATGGGGAAACAATGGAAACTATGAGAGACTATTTTTGGGGGGCTCCAAAATCACTGTAGATGGTGACTGCAGCCATGAAAATAAAAGATGCTTGATCCTTGGGGAAAAAAGCCTATTACCAGTCTAGACAGCATATTAAAAACAGAGACATTATTTTTCCAACAAAGGTCTGTCTTGTCAAACCTATGGTTTTTCCAGTAGTCATGTATGGATGTGAGAGCTGGACTGTAAAGAAAGCTGAGCACCAAAGAATTGATGCTTTTAAACTGTAGTGTTGGAGAAGATTCTTGAGAGTCCCTTGGATGCAGGGAGATCCAATCAGTCAATTGTAAAGGAAATTAGTCCTGAATATTCATTGGAAAGACTGATGCTGAAGCTGAAACTCCAATACTTTGGCCACCTGTTGAGAAGAACTAACTCACTGGAAAAGCCCCTGATGCTGGGAAAGATTGAAGGCTGGAGGAGAAGGGGACAGCAGAGGGTGAGATGGTTGGATGGCATCACCGACTCAATGGATATGAGTTTGAGTAAACTCTGGGAGTTGGCGATGGACTGGGAGGCCTGGCATGCTGCAGTCTGTGGGGGTCACAAAGGGTCAGACAAGACTGACTGACTGAACTGAACTGAAGCTTTGATAATATCCACAGAAGATAAACAACTTAGATGTAAAATCTAACCAAGTTAGAGAAGCTTGAGAAACACTTTTAGGCCTTATACAGATATGTCCTAACAAAGCATAAAATAAATAGAAGCATAAACTTAATACAAGTTTAAGATAAATAGTCAGTAATTAAGCTGTTTGTTTGAACAAAAATCCATAATCTTAAGGGAAAAATAACAAAATCCTGTATATCTAAATCCTATCACCCAGATTTTTTTAGTATAAAATAACACAATTATAAAACAAGAAGAATGAACTCAATATAAACAGACTTTGAGATAGCTTTGAGTTTTTATTTAGCAAACATAAACTTTAAGAGAGATGCTGAATAATCTCAAGAGCTAAAAGCAAAATATAGTCTTATTAATAGACAGATGAAGAATCTAAGCAGAGAAGTAGAAAATAGAAAAGAAAATAGAAAATCTACAATTAAAATGTATTCAATATAATAACCAAACTTTAAAAAATCTACCATCTGAGCTTTACAGAAAACTGAATATGGGATAAGAAAGTTTAAATGAGCTTGAACCAAATAGGGATGATCTAATAGGAAGAAAGAAAAGTCTTGAAGAAATGTTAAGAGCACCTCAAGAGTGTATGGAAAAATATCAAGGGATATTACAAATGTTTAATTAAAATCCTAAAGAAAAAATAAAATGAGAATGAGTGAAAAAAAAATTCAAATAAGTAACAGCTCAAATTTCATGAAAAACACTGACTTTCAAATCCTTAAGAAACCCAGAAATGCAAAATAGAAAAAAAATACAAAGAAAATCATATCTAGGCATATCATAAATACATGTATGAAAGCTAGAATTAAAAACTTGAAACACAACAAAGAAAATGAAAAAAATGTATTTCCTGAACAAACAGTACAAATGATGGGTGATTTCTCACTAGAAAAAATGGAAGCCAGAAAACAATGGGAAAACTTTTAGACAGCCTAAGAATTAGCAAAACTAACTAAAAGTCAAACAAAACTAAGCTAAAACAGGGTTCTATATCCAATGAAAATATCTTGGAAAAACAAAGGTGACATGAAGATATTTTCAGCAAAGCAAAAAAGTAGATTATTTGTTGTTAGCAAGCCTGAACTATCAAAATTAAATAAATAAATAAAAGTTGAAGAAAATTTTTGAACCAAAGGAAGTTATACCCAGACAGAAACTCTGATATATAGGAAATAATAAAGGGCTCCAGAAATGGCAAATAATTGGGATATATATATACACACACACACACACACACACACGCACACTACAGAGGGATATACTACATACCTACACACACAGAAAACTCTAGTCCACATAGTGTAGTAGTGATGCAATCAACAGTTAAGCAACACATGATACCAATCTTATATAAATTCTTTCAGAATATAGAGAAGGAAAGAACTCTTCCCAAATCATTGTAAGAAGCCAGCAATGTGGTACAAACATTCCAAAAAAAGAAAATACCACACCAATCTCTGTCAGGAACATAGATGCAACATCTGAACAAAATATTAACATATCAAATCTCTCAGTATATAAACAACAACATAAAATGACTAAGTTATTTTACTAGAAATTCAAGGTTTATCCAAATTTGAAAAATCAATCTGTTTAATTCACCATCTTATTAGAATAAAAGAAAAAAAGTAATGTTATCATCTGAATAGATGCAGAAAAACTATTTGACAGAATATAACGATGTTTTATGGCCATAACTCAAAGAACTAGAAAGGAAGAGATCTTTCCCAGTCTGATAAAGTCAGTTCAGTTGCTCAGTCATGTCCAACTCTTTGTGACCCCATGGACTGCAGGATGCCAGGCTTCCCTGTCCATCACCAACTCCCAGAGCTTGATCAAACTCATATCCATCAAGTCAGTGATGCCATCCAACCATCTCATCCTCTGTCATCCCCTTCTCCTCCTGCTTTCAATCTTTCCCAGCATCAGGGTCTTTTCCAATGAGTCAGTTCTTCACATCAGGTGGCCAAAGTATTGGAGTTTCAGCTTTAGCATCAGTCCTTCCAATGAATATTCAGGACTAATTTCCTTTACAATTGACTGGTTGGATCTCTTTGCAGTTCAAGGGACTTTCAAGAGTCTTCTCCAACACCACAGTTCAAAAGAATCAGTTCTTTGGCATTCAGCTTTCTTTATAGTCCAACTTTCACATCCATACATGACTACTAGAAAAACCATGGCTTTAACTAGATGAACCTTTGTTGGCAAAGTAATGTCTCTGCTTTAATATGGTGTCTAGATTGGTCATAGGTTTCCTTCCAACTGTCTCATCCTCTGTCATCCCCATCTGCAGTGACTTTGGAGCCCAAAAAGATAAAGTGTGACACTGTTTCCACTGTTTCCCCATCTATTTGCCATGAAGTGATGGAACCAGTTGTCATGATCTTAGTTTTCTTAATGTTGAGTTTTAAGCCAGGTTTTTCACTCTTCTCTTTCACTTTCATTAAGAGGCTCTTTAGTTCTTTGTTTTCTGCCATAAGGGTGATGTCATCTGCGTATCTGAGCTTATTGATATTTCTCCCAGCAATCTTGATTCCAGCTTGTGCTTCATTGAGCCCAGCATTTCCACAGGCAATGGAAAAGGTCAGTTTTCATCCCAATCCCAAAAAAAGGCAATGCCAAAGAATGTTTAAACTTGTGGATCACAACAAAGTGTGGAAAATTCTTAAAGAGATGGGAATACCAGGCCACCTTAGTTTGATCCCTCGGTCAGGAAGATTCCCTGGAGAAGGAAATGGCAACCCACTCCAGTACTCTTGCCTAGAAAATCCCATGGATGGAAGAGCCTGGTGTCCACGGGGTCACAAAGAGTCTGACATGACTGAGCGACTTCACTTTCTTTACCTGCCTCCAGATGAATCTGTATGCAAGTCAAGAAGCAACAGTTAGAACTGGACATGGAACAGACTGGTTCCAAATATGGAAAGGAGTACATCAAGGTTCTATATTGTCACCCTATTTAACTTATATGCAGAGTATACCATGTGAAATGCTGGGCTGGATGAAGGACAAGCTGGAGTCAAGAATGCCGGGAGAAATATTAGTAACCTCAGTTTGATAAAGGGCAAATACAAAAAACTTTCAGCTAACATTCCACTTAATGAAACTTAGAATTGTTTCTTCATAAGTGGCAACAGGAAAGTTTGCTCTTGCCAGTTATATCCAACATTTTTCTGGAGGTGCCAGACAGGGCAGTAAACTCAAACAAACAAATTAAAAATTTACAGTAGAATAAAAATAAAACCACAAAATACTTCAAAATAAATTTAACTAAAGACAGACAAGACCTCTGTAGTGAAACACAGATGAAAAAAATTTAATCATATGTAATAGAGTCTGACATTCCTGAGTAAAAAGAGAAAAATCACTATAATTTTATTACCTACAGCTCTTTCATTCTTGCAATTAACTTAGTTTAAATTCAGTTTTATTACTAAAATTCATTTTTCATGTGAATTGTTAAAAGAATTAGAAATATAATGCATAAAGCAATTAACATAGATCCTACATATGAGAGAAACTGAGAGAATGGAAATGATTTTATTGTTGTTATGAGTAATAAGATGCACACTGAGATGCTTATGTTTATTACTTTAGTGATAAAAAAATTATAGGCAAAACTTTGAATAAAGCCAATGATATATAATTGATTTTATGAGTGAGAATTTATTTTCATAATGGTGAGAAAACCAAGCTTCTTTAGCTCTGTATTTGCTGATAAATTCTGAAGACAAGGAAAATGCCATAAAAGAATGAGAGCTTCTGTTCCCAAGAAAATGAGAAAGCATGTTCCATGACTTCAAATTGGGACGAGAGAGAAAGAAAGATAAATATCGTATCAGTTCAGTTCAGTCGCTCAGTCATGTCTGACTCTTTGTGACCCCATGAATTACAGCACACCAGGCCTCCCTGTCCATCACCAACTCCCGGAGTTCACTCAGACTCACGTCCATCGAGTCGGTGATGCCATCCAGCCATCTCATCCTCTGTCGTCCCCTTCTCCTCCTGCCCCCAATCCCTCCCAGCATCAGAGTCTTTTCCAATGAGTCAACTCTTCACATGAAGTGGCCAAAGTACTGGCGTTTCAGCTTTAGCATCATTCCTTCCAAAGAACACCCCGGGCTGATCTCCTTCAGAATGGACTGGTTGGATCCCCTTGCAGTCCAAGGGACTCTCAAGAGTTTTCTCAACACCACAGTTCAAAAGCATCAATTCTTCGGCTCTCAGCCTTCTTCACAGTCCAACTCTCACATCCATACATGACCACTGGAAAAACCATAGCCTTGACTAGACGGACCTTTGTTGGCAAAGTAATGTCTCTGCTTTTGAATATGCGACCTAGGTTGGTCATAACCTTTCTTCCAAGGAGTAAGTGTCTTTTAATTTCATGGCTGCAGTCACCATCTGCAGTGATTTTGGAGCCCCCAAAAATAAAGTCTGACACTGTTTCCACTGTTTCCCCATATATTTCCCATGAAGTGATGGAACCAGATGCCCATGATCTTCGTTTTCTGAATGTCGAGCTTTAAGCCAACTTTTTCACTATCCACTTTCAGTTTCATCAAGAGGCTTTTTAGTTCCTCTTCACTTCCTGCTATAAGGGTGGTATCATCTGCATATCTGAGGTTATTGATATTTCTCCCAGCAATCTTGATTCCAGCTTGTGCTTTCTCCAGCCCAGCATTTCTCATGATGTACTCTGCATATACGTTAAATATATGCAGGGTGACAATATACAGCCTTGATGTACTCCTTTTCCTATTTGGAACCAGTCTGTTGTTGCATGTCCAGTTCTAGCTGTTGCTTCCTGACCTGCATATAGGTTTCTCAAGAGGCAGGTCAGGTGGTGTGTTAGTCCCATCTCTTTCAGAATTTTCCACAGTTTATTGTTATCCACATAGTCAAAGGCATAGTCAATAAAGCAGAAATAGATGTTTTTTGGCATAGTCAATAAAGCAGAAATAGATGTTTTTCTGGAACTCTCTTGCTTTTTCCATGATCCAGCGGATGTTGGCAATTTGATCTCTGGTTCCTCTGCCTTTTCTAAAACCAGCTTGAACATCTGGAACTTCACTGTTAACATATTGCTGAAGCCTGGCTTGGAGAATTTTGAGCATTACTTTACTAGCATGTGAGATGAGTGCAATTGTGCAGTAGTTTGAGCATTCTTTGGCATTGCCTTTCTTTGGGATTGTAATGAAAACTGACCTTTTCCAGTCCTGTGGCCACTGTCGAGTTTTCCAAATTTGCTGGCATATTGAGTACAGCACTTTCACAGCATCATCTTTCAGGATTAGAAATAGCTCAACTGCAATTCCATCACCTCCACTAGCTTTATTTGTAGTGATGCTTTCTAAGGCCCACTTGACTTCACATTCCAGGATGTCTGGCTCTAGGTGAGTGATCACACCATTGTGATTATCTTGGTCATGAAGATCTTTTTTGTATAGTTCTTCTGTGTATTCCTGTCACCTCTTCTTAATATCTTCTGCTTCTGTTAGGTGCATACAATTTCTGTCCTTTATCGAGCCCATCTTTGCATGAAATGTTCCCTTCGTATCTCTAATTTTCTTGAAGAGATCTCTAGTCTTTCCCATTCTGTTGTTTTCCTCTATTTCTTTGCATTGATCACTGAGGAAGGCTTTCTTATCTCTTCTTGCTATGCTTTGGAACTCTGCATTCAGATGCTTATATCTTTCCTTTTCTCCTTTGCTTTTCACTTCTCTTCTTTTAACAGCCCTAACACATATATATGCAATCTAGAAAAATGGTACTAAAGAATATATTTTCAGGGCAATGGAGAAACAGACATAAAGAATAGACTTATGGACATGGGGAGAGGGGAGGAGAGGGTGAGATGTATGAGGAGAGTAGCATGGACGCTTACATTACCATATGTAAAATAGATAGCCAGCAGGAATTCCCTATATGTCTCAGGAAACTCAAACAGGGGCTCTGTATCAACCTAGAGGGGTGGAATGGGGAGGGAGATGAGAGGGAGGTTCAAAAGGGAGGGGGTATATGTATACTGCAGTCAACATGGCTGATTCATGTTGAGGTTTGACAGAAAACAACAAAATTCTGTAAAGAATTATCCTTTAATTAAAAAATTAATTAGAAATAACTGGGACCCATTGGATCCTGGATCGTACCAGCTAAATCTGCATGTCTCCAAAATTGCAGCTGCCATTGTTGTTTGGAATGATGATCTCAAGTACTTTCATTCAAATTCTGTCAAAAGAGGAGACTGAGATAAGATTTGAAGACTGGTAATTTATTTGGGTAATGATCCCAGAAAGCAAGAAGGAAAAAGCAGAGCACAGAAGCATCAATAGAAAGTGACTTAGTGAAGTTACCCTGTGGGCACTGGGAGCTTGTTACCCCCATGATCTCCAGAGAAACATACAGAATACCTCAAGAATTTTCTATTAACAGAACAGAAGTCTAGAGTGTTTATTTATTCACAGTCTCCATTAATTGAAGATTATTTAGGGGGCATCAACATTTCCCTGGTGGTGGCTCAGTGATAAAGAATCTGCCTGCAGTGCAGGAGAGATGGGAGACAAGGGTTTGATCTCTGTCAAGGAAGATCCTCTGGGGAAGGAAGTGGCAACCACTCCAATATTCTTCCCTGGGAAATTCCATAGACAGAGAATCCTGGCAGGCCATAGTCCATGGGATCACAAAACAGTGTGGCATGGCTTATCAACTAAAACAACAAGAAAACCACCTTAATACTCTGCTTAGCCAGCCTGTGCTTATACTAGACTAAGCAGATTCTTGGAGCATCAGAGAAGGACTTGAAGGAGAATGCAAGCAGTGACATAAAATGAGTCTAAAATGAGACTCCATTAATGTGTGGGTAAATCTGAACCAGCACGGAACTGCACTCTGTAGCTGGGATTGAAATCAGAAATGATTGGTAATAATAATGTCAGGTTGAAAAACCCATCAATGATAACAGCTTGAAACACTGGTTAGGTTTTGTTTACTCTACTAATGCTGGGAAGTAGAATTAGTAGATTTTCATCTGGAAAGATTTTCAAGGGAGAATTATCAAATTAGAATATTTGATTGTTATGCTGTACAGAAAAATTACTATGCTCAGAGTTCATTATTCAAAATTATATAAAAACATAAGGAGCTCAAAAATGTATCAATCAGAAATATTATCTAACTTTAATTCTACTGAAGTCCAGATGGCCAGTGCTATTTGACCCAGGTTACAATAACTTAGATATCAGAAACATTCCCCACAGTCTCAATCTATAAATATTTCCACTACTCTGCACAGCCTGTATCCATATCACCTTCTGTTTGCCTGAATTGATCTTGACCTGCAAATAGGTTTAAATGGAAGGATTCCATGTACAGCTGTATCCTTCTTCTCCCTCTCTCCCACCACTGATTTGGATGGGCCATATCAGAGGAAATGAAACCAATTATATCCTGCACCAAAACCATCCTCTCACTTCCCATCCTAGACTGGGATTCTTTGAGATGATGAATTTTTTTTTATCCGTGGAGTCTCAGTTACTGAATGATACATAGAGCGTATTATAAATGTTATTAATGAGCACTCAGATATACTAGGAATCATGCCAGACAATTCCATATGCTATTTCATTTAAGTTTCACAAAAATCTTGTCCTTTAGATGCTTTTATCATTTCCATTGTACAGATGATAAAATTCAGAATCAGCAGTTAATTAATTTGCCAAGTCCATGTAGCTATTAAATGGTTATGATGCAAACCTACATTGATCATAATCCACAGATCTAACTTTTAATGATTATAAATACATTATCTAAAAGAATAATACAGTGAAAGTTGCTCAGTTGTGTCCAACTCTTTGTGACCCCATGGACTACACAGTCCATGGAATTCTCCAGGCCAGAATACTGGAGTGGGTAGCCTTTCCCTTCTCCATGGGATCTTCCCAACGCAAGGATCAAATCCAGGTCTCCCACATTGCAGGTGGATTCTTTAACAGCTGAGCCACAAGGGAAGCCCAAGAATACTGGAGTGGGTAGCCTATCCCTTCTCCAGCAGATCTTCCTGACCCAGGAATGGAACCGGGGTCTCCTCCATTGCAGGCAGATTCTTTACCAACTGAGCTATGAGGGAAGCTCAAAAGAGTAATGTAAACATCTAGCTTATAATAGATAACTATGTGCCATGTATTAAGTGCTTTATATGTATCTATTTAAGCTTCCGTGCTTTATATGTATCTATTTAAGCTTCCCTGGTGGCTCAGTGGTAAAAAAAATCTGCCTGCAATACAGGAGACATAAGAGACACAAGTCGATCCCTGGGTTGAGAAGATCCCCTGGAGGAGGGCATGGCAACCCACTCCAGTATTCTTGCCTGGAGAATCCCTTGGACAGAGGAACCTGGCAAGCTACAGTCCATTCTGTCACAAAGAGTCAGATGCAACTGAAGTGACTTAACATGCACACACACAGTTATCTATTCATTTAAACTTAATGACTTCATGAGGTATATATTACTATTATACCCATTTCACCGATGAGAAAATGGGCACAGAACAATTATATAAGTTGTCCAAGGTCTGATGACTACTGAGTAACAGAACTAGAATGAAGCTACATGCGTTACCCTTTGCTCTCTTGTAAAGTTTTACCTTTTGTGTGTTGATAACAGTTTATACCACATGGCTTTCTTTAAAGACAAATCTTTCTTTGAAAGCTCAGTCACTGAAATATAAGATGCCAGGGCAGCAGGCACAGTAGGAAGCATGAGAAATGCCACTTCTGAAACATGAGGGGCTACATTTCTTCCTTAGCATCTGATGAATCAGTTTCATTCCCTATCATATTTAGGATATTGAATATCCCACTATATAGTCAGACAACTTTAGTTCCCAAACACAGCCAAAAATGATGACTTCATCTTCTGTTCTTTCATTGGAACACGGTCTCCTCTTTATACTTGAACATGAAGTCATCACAGTAGCCCGCCAGTCATACCCCCATCTCACTACTTCTGAATTTGTAGAATCTCTGTTTTGCATGACCTGGAATAACAACAGTTCAGCACCTGCTCTCAAAGTGTTAAAGCACTCAATGTTCTCACCAGAAGGAAATCTGCAGAATTCAGACATGTCACCTAGAATGAAAAATAGGTTCAAAGTTTTAGGGACTAACAAGATGTGATTATATCCTAGACATGTGCAATTTCAACAACTGCAAGATAGCAGTTGGTGAAACATCATTCTGACCGCCACATGGGATGTAAGTGGGTGAGAAGAGCCCACAGAACAATGTAGTCTTCCTCTAGAACTGTGACAATGTCTCTAGACTATATGGCCATATTGCCCAAAAGAAATTCTTTCATTCTCTATCTCCCATTTAGGAATTCAACATTTATTTGGTACCTTAGATTTGCCTGGTACTTTCCTGGGTGCCAGGAATACAAAGCTGTGAAAGATGTATTCTGTCTTCAAAAACCTAACATCCTGTAGAAAAGAGAGAGTTCATCAAACAATCATCTTACATATTATAAATGTGGTGGTAGATGGCTAGACAGGGAGTTTTGAAGGTATTAATATGGACAGAGTGACCAGCCCATTTTAGGAAGTCAAAATTATGGAAAATGTATCTAATAATGCAGGGACTGCATGTAAGTAAGCATAAAAGTGAGAATAAAGGCCATATTTTGAATATTGTGGAGCGTTTAGTGTGTCCAAGGCTGATGGCAGGAAATGGAATAGATTACAATGAGAGGGAAATATGCCATCTTGTGGGTAAGGCTAAGAAGTTTAGACTTAATCTGGGCATCCATGAAAGTGAAAGTCGCTCAGTCATGTCCGACTCTTTGCGACTGTACAGTCCTTGGAATTCTCCAGGCCAGAATACTGGAGTGGGTAGCCGTTCCCTTCTCCAGGGGATCTACCCAACCCAGGGATTGAACCCAGGTCTCCCACATTGCAGGCGAATTCTTTACCATCTGAGCTACTAGGGAAGCCTGTGCATCCTTAGGGCATTTACTCTCAGGAAAGGGAAGTATAAAGAAATGTAGAGTAGAAGTAAAAATCAAAAAGTGTTGGTTAATAATGCTGACTGTGAGGAGATGAATGGTAGTATGGGTTAAGGCAAGGCTCTCATATCTTCCCTAATAGCTCAGTTGGTAAAGAATCCACCTGCAATGCAGGAGATCTTGGTTCAATTCCTGGGTTGGGAAGATCTCCTGGAGAAGGGATAGGTTATCCACTCCAGTATTCTCTGGCTTCCCTTGTGGCTCAGGTGATCAAGAATCCACCTGCAATGCAGGAGACCTGGGTTCAATCCCTGGGTTGGGAAGATCCCCTGGAGAAGGGAAGGGCTACCCACTCCAGCATTCTGACCTGGAGAATTCCATGGACTGTATAGTTCATGGGGTCGCAAAGAGTTGGATATGACTGAGCAACTTTCACTTTCTCTCATGTCTTGCTCTATCATCTTCCGTATCATTTTAACTTTTATGGTGAGAGTGTACTAATGCATTATGTACATAATGAAGACAATCCAATAAATAAATACAGAGAAAAACAGAAGTGAATAAAGAACATCGTTAAGTATGATGGGTCTTAGGAAAACTGGAAATGAGGAGAGCTGAACAGATTGTGGAGAAAATAAGACTTTCCTAAAAATCTATAAGATTATTTTCAGTATAGCCAAAGATAGGAACCAGTGAATAGATTGTCGTACCCCAGAAGAGACCTCAGAAAGGTCAGGAGATTGCTGGTGGGGTGGCGGGGGAAGTCAAGGAGGAAAGGGAGCGAAGAGGATGTTTAGGGACTTGGATGGGTTCATTCGTAAAAACCAAGCACAAAATGGACTAAAGATGTCTTTTTTTTTTTTTTTGGTCTTTTCTTCCATGTTTTTCCCTGATTTTGTCCCCTGCATGTGTTTCTTCCTCTGGATTACTTTTTTTTTTTTTTTTTTTTCCACTACACTGTGTAGCATGTGGGATCTTAGTTTCTTGACCAGGAGTTGAACCAGTGGCCCATACAGTGGAAGCACAGAGTCTTAACCCTAGACCACCAGGGAAGTCCAATGGATCATTTTGTTTTGAATAATTTCAGCAGTTTCTTTGTCTTCAGTGCTCTTCTCTTTTCACTTCTCCTGCCTCTGTTCTTCATACCCTCCTTCTTCTATACTCCAAGGCCCAATCAAAATGAAGCTTTATAGAGCCCAGTTCTTTTAGGTATTTTTCCTCTGAGTAACTACAGCACCTTCTTTTGAACTTCTCTTGTTGTGCATGGTTTCCTATTTACTCCATAATAGCATGAAATTGTTATATAATAACCAACATGAGGCTTATTTCTAGCACTGGTTCATAGTTCACCTTCAGTAAGCTTGTGTTCAATGGAAGAATAGGACAGAGTAAAGAAGTTAAGAAAGCTCTTGCTCTCTCAACTGGTGTTTCTATGGAATTAGAACTGTCATAGTAGTGTCCATCTAATGCATTTGTCTCTTCCCAGTGGTCTTATGTTTACAGAGTTGAAGGATGTATGAGAGGTCATATATTTCTTCTTCAAAAAAACAACCACCTCGAGAAAATGTGAACTAAAAAAAAAAAAAAAAATCAAATGAACAGGGAGAAGGAGAAAAGATCCATGAGAGGAACCCTGCTTTGGGATTTGGAAAATCCATATTCTAGCCTTAACCTTGTAGCAGATAGTGCTGCAGCCTAGTATGTTGCACTTCACCTTTCTGAGTCACAGTTTTTCCCCTGTAAAATGAGTTTGACTCTGAAGTCTCTGAATTGTTTGATTTTGTGGTTAGAAGGACAGGGCGAGAGGGTGCAAGCTATGACTAGTCCTTCCAGGAGAGGAAATTAAGTCAGGGGAGATTGGGTACTTGAAGGTCCAGGTCCAGATCCATCCCAGGTGATGCTTTCTAAGTCTGCCCCTTTAATCTATTTCCTTTATGAAACACATAATGTTTGGAAGCTAGTATTTGCAGCTTCTCCCAACACAGGCTAGGAATGGAAAAGAATGAGTGAGTGAGAAATGATCTAAGCAAGAGTGTCTGGGAAGGGAACTCTCTCAGAGGCAAGGTGGTAATGCCAAGCAAAGAAACTGAGATGAGGTATAGCAGAATGTCTTCAATTATTTGGGACCGTAGATATTCATGTGCTGGCTTTCAAAGAGTGATTAACATGTGGCATTGATTGTGGCTCCTTCAGAAACAGATTCACGGACTTCTAGACCTAAATAGGATTTTAGAATCCACTTTATTAAAAACAAATAAATAACACTCAAGAACTAAAAAACATTACAAAGTTCACTAACTTTGCAGGTAAGGGAGCAAATCACTACTGAAAATTTCACTAACGGTATTAAAGATTCAAGAAATCAAGGAATTCAAGATTGTTAAGTAATAGAGAAATTTCCTAGTGATTGGGCTACTGAAAGAGTGGAAATTTACCTTCTGGGTAAGGGAGAAGTAGTATATAGGTCTGTACACAGTTGGTCAAAGTAAATCTCATTGTTTATTGGTCAGGAAAGAGTCTTCTGTAAGATTTAATAGAGTTTGGAGATGCAGGATCACTCAAAGTCTGTGATCCCTTACTGGCTCATTGGGTTAGAATAAGTTGTGATGAAACAGAACTGTTTTGACACTTCCTAAACTAAGGCTAGATAGCATATTGAAAAGCAGAGACATGACTTTGCCAACAAAGGTCCATCTAGTCAAGGCTATGGTTTTTCCAGTGGTCATGTATGGATGTGAGAGTTGGACTGTGAAGAAAGCTGAGCACCGAAAAATTGATGCTTTTGAACTGTGATGTTGGAGAAGACTCTTGAGAGTCCCTTGGACTGCAAGGAGATCCAACCAGTCCATTCTGAAGGAGATCAGCCCTGGGATTTCTTTGGAAGGAATGATGCTAAAGCTGAAACTCCAGTACTTTGGCCACCTGATGTGAAGAGTTGACTCATTGGAAGAGACTCTGATGCTGGGAGGGATTGGGGGCAGGAGGAGAAGGGGACGACAGAGGATGAGATGGCTGGATGGCATCACCGACTCGATGGACATGAGTCTGAGTGAACTCCGGGAGTTGGTGATGGACAGGGAGGCCTGGTGTGCTGCAATTCATGGGGTTGCAAAGAGTCGGACACGACTGAGCGACTGAACTGAACTGAACTGAAACTAAGGCTTTCCAGGTGGCGCAAGTGTTAAAGAAACTACTTTGGAATGCAGGAGATAACGTGGGTTTGATCCCTGGGTCAGGAAGATTCCCTGGAAGATGAAATGGCAACCCATTCTTACCTGGAGAATTCCAGGGACAGAGGAGCTTGGCAGGCTACAGTCCATGGGGTCTGCAAAGAATCACACAACTGAAGCGACCTAGTACATATGCACACAAACTAGTGGTCATATAAATGCAAGGCTTTCCTTTTACCAATCCAACCCCTTCATTTTAGAGATGGGAAAACAAAGACAAGAATTAGGAAAGCATTTGCCAGGTTTGAAGGGGCTCATCTCTGTGTCAGAAATCTCTGTCTTTTACCCTGGATGGCAGCCTGTTGCAGAATTTTGATGACCTCTTTATTGGTCATTCTTCACTGATATAATATTTACTTCCTTTGTAAATTAGGAACCTGATTTTTGCTCTGTTTGTATAATTTCAAAGGAATTTGGAATTAAGCATGAAAATGAAATGGGTTACTACGAGACGTAGTGAGACTGTCAGTGATCTGCACTGCCCAGGGGACGAGATGGTGGCAGGCCGACTATAAAGACATATCAAGCTTCAGATGGATGGTTGTACTAGATGGTCTTTAAGATGCCTTCAAATTCTAAAACTCTATGTAGAGGGACTGTGAATATCGTGTTTCCTTTATCTCAGTATTTTTTCTCCTACCAGGAGAATGTTAAAAGCAGAAATGGTGTCTTATTTACAATGCTCTGGAATGTAGCAGGCATCCAAAAAATGCCTGGCAAATACAGTGAACATGTAAACTGCGAAGCAGACAATCAGATCTCTTTGAAACTATTCATACATCTATCAGTATTAAAATGTGTTTCTTTATTTTCTTTTCATTTCAAAGAAGTTCTCAATGCTGTGTGGTCTGAAAGTTCTAACTTCTTCATTTATTATAGCTCTGCAGTTTTATTAGAGGCAAAGCAAAACAATATATCAAATGTCTAAAAATATGATCCAGTGTCTGGTTCTTACAAGAAACTGGAGGTTAGGGGTATTGAGTTTAAGGAAATATTTTCATTTCGGGAGAAATACACTTGTAAAATGTCTTAGAGGCATTGTATACCCTCCCCATGTCGCCTGTCCCCTCGCCCCCTGCCATTCTACAGAGATGAGTAACTTGAGGACTAGAAAATGTATATAATTTAACTCAAGTCTCCAGATCTCTAGGTCTTCCAATATTTAGAAATGTTATCAGTAAATGTGAGTACAGGGTGTGATCTTTCCTAAGACAAGAAATATTTATTTTAATCCTTTTGTGCCTGGGGAAAATTCCTTGATTACAAACACTTGGTTGCCTAAGAGGATGGTGTTTACATTCATTTCTGACACTGGAAGTATTGGTTATAACATCCTTATGTCCAAGAAACAACTGTTTTGTTTCCTTTTGTTCAGAAGTTATTTCCTGATCCATTCACTCCCTACAACCAATTGAGTCCTTATCACTGTGCTCTTTAACAAATGAAGATATGACTGTGGATAGGGCTCAATCAGTAGGAGTTTATGACTCCAAGTTTGGAAAGGGAGCTGATCGAGAAACTGATATCCACGGCTACAGCATCCCCACTTACCTGTCACATCCTATGATTTAGTCAGGGACAAGTGTGATATCTTGCTTATATAGTGGTGTCTTGAAAGGTTGGCAGATTTTCTGTTTAGAACAGGTGAATATAGCTCAAAATACTTATTAGGGAGATGAAGCTCTTTTCTGCTCCATATAACGTTTCCCAGATTAAGAATCTCAAAATATTAGAGGTGAAAGGTACCTTCCAGGTCATCATATATTAATCTCTCACTCTACAATTGATGGAGACTAAGCCCCAGAGAGGCAAAATAAACCTCCTTGAAGCAAATATCTGCAATGACTCCTAGAGTACCTTCCACTGTACTCTGCTGCATCCATCAATAACATGGAATGACCACTGTGCAAATCCAGTTTCTTATAGGTGGACAAACTGAGACACTGAACTACACTTAACTTGTTTAAGGCCATACGTATACCTAATGGCAGAGCTCATTCTTAAAATTTCTCGCCTAAAGAAGTTAAGGTTCATTGATTGGTTTCTGAGCTTTCCATGCATTGCTTGTATATGAAAGTGTGTCAGAACTGTGTGAAAATATGTGCCTTTTTCTGAGAGTATTGATAGCTTTCATCAAATTTTGAAAGGATCATAACCCCAGAAAGGATAAGTATGTCCTCGGTTACCCACTGTTTGTGGCAATTAAGATTTTCTTTTAATATCTCAAGACCATGCCTAGGAGAAGTTTCTGTCTTGAATTTTTGGAAAATTCTTTCCAGTAGTTCATCTCTTTGTTAAAGTGATATTTATACTGAATGGTCCATTTGAGATATTATCAGCTACTTTATGGGATGAGGAACTGAAGAAGAAGATGGTGGATATTGAAAACAGGTAGGGCTGGTTTCTCTTCTAAACTTTAATGTATTGTGTCTATATTTTTATCAGGGAAAGCCCTTGAGTTTTTCATCTCCAATGTAATAGCCCTTCCTTCTTTTCTTTACTTTGTGGCCACTCCCCCTGCCACAGTGAGTCACCCGACCAGTTAAATATCTTGCACCTGGAATGAGAGGGCATGGGTTTTAAATTCAGGCTCTGCCACTTGATATTTCTATGACCTTGGGAAAGTTGTTTTTCTTTTTAGACTTCCAATTTCATGGAGGAACTTTCAGTCAAATGAAATAAAACACTTTCTACTATGTGGGTAAAATCAACTAACCTCATATACAGAACCCAATAAAGATCATGTAGATTAGGTCAAGTACGTATTACCTTAATCTGCCATCCCACCAATGAGGGTCAGGTTATCCTTGAGAGCAGGATTCTGGCTCTGCCATAAATTGTGGTTTGTCATTGGACCAGTCACTCTCTCCACCCCCAAGTTCAGGACCACTGTTTCCTTACCCAAACAATAGGATCATTTGAAGAAGCAATTTCTCCTTTATTTCTAGCTCTAACACTCTGTGTTCTTTCCAGCTGTCAATGACGTCTCCTTGGATCTGTGAAAATTACTGTTGTTCCATGATTCACTGGTAGCTGCACCTTGTATAACTTCCTACAGACACTTTTCTTTGAACTAGTCTTGGGTGATACCCTCACAACACAACAACTAAGCTCCTTAAGAAGAAGCCCAGTCCTGGCTGGAATAAGGGGTGTGGGATGAGGAATGAGGCCTTAGGACTATTACTGGCACCCTTAACTGTTCTATTATTCTTCTTAGCCTGTGTCCAGATCAACTCATTGTATTACCCATTTTTTAAAAAAATTAAATTTATTTATTTTAATTGAAGGATAATTTCCTTACAGAATTGTGTTGGTTTTTGCCAGACATCAACATGAATCAGCCATAGGTATACATATGTCCCCTTCTTCTTAAATCTCCCTCCCACCCCTCTAGGTTGTTATAGAACCCAGGTTTGAGTTCCCTGAGTCATACAGCAAATTCCCATTGGCTCTCTAATTTCATATGGTAGTATAAGCTTCCATGTTACTTTCTCCGTACATCCCACCCTCTCTTTCCTTCCCAACCCCCACGTCCATATGTCTCTCTATGTCAGTGTCTCTATTGCTGCCCTGCAAATACTGTCATCAGTATCATCTTTCCAGATTCCATATATATGTGTTAGTATACAATATTTGTTTTTCTCTTTCTGACTTACTTCACTCTACATAATAGGCTCTAGGTCCATCTACCTTGTTAGAACTGACTCAGACGTGTTCCTTTTTATGGTGGAGTAATATTCCATTGTACAAATGTACCACAGCTTCTTTATCCATTAATCTGTCTATGGATGTCTAGGTTGCTTCCATGTTCTAACTATTGTAAATAATGCTGCAGTAAACACTGGAGTACATTTGTCTTTCTCAGTTTTGGTTTCCTTGAGGTTTATGCCTAGGAGTGAGATTGCTGGGTCATATGGTAGTTTTATTCCCAGTTTTTGAAAGACTCTCCATACAGTCTTTCATAGTGACTGTATCAATTTACATTCCCACCAACAGTGCAAGAGGGTCCCTTTTCTCCACACTCTCTCCAGCATTTATCATCTGTAGACTTTTTGATGATGGCCATTCTGAGGTGTGAGGTGATATTTCATTGTAGTTTTGATTTTCCTTTCTCTAATAATGAGCGATGTTGAGCATCTGATCTTGTGTTTGTTAACCATCTGTGTGTCTTGGGGGAAATGTCTGTCTAGGTCTTTTTCCTGCTTTTTGATTGGGTTGTTTGTTTTTCTGGTATTGACTTGTATGAGCTGCTTGTTTGGAAATTAATCCTTTGTCAGTTATTTCATTTGATACTGTGCATAGAAAACCCTAAAGATACTATCAGAAAATTACTAGGCCTAATCAGTGAATTTAGCAAAGTCATAGGATACAAAATGAATACACAAAAATCACTTGCATTCCTATATGAAAAATCAGAAAGAGAAATTGAGGAATCAATCCCAGTAACTACTACAACAAAAAGAATAAAATATCTAGGAATAAACTTACCTAAGGAGACAAAAGAACTGTATACAGAAAACTATCATACTGATGAAAGAAATAAAAAATGACATAAACAGATGGAGAGAGATTCCATGTTCCTGGGTTGGAAGAATCAATATTGTGAAACTGACTATACTACCAAATGCAGTCTAGAGATTCAATGTGATCTGTATCAAATTACCAATGGCATTTTTCACAGTGGTAGAACCAAAAAAAAAAAAAACACAAGTCATATGGAAACACAAAAGACCCCAAATAGCCAAAGAAATCTTAAGAAAGCTTTGGGGGAATCAACCTTCCTCCTGACTTCAGACTATACAACAAAGCTACAGTCAGTCATCAAGACAGTATGGTGCTGGCACAAAAACAGAAATATAGACCAATGGAACAAGATAGAAAGCCCAGAAATAAACCCATGCACCTATGAGTACCTTATTTTTTGACACAGAAGACAAGAATATACAATGGGACAAAGACAGCCTCTTCAATAAATGGTGCTGGGAAAACTGGACAGCTGCATGTAAAAGAATGAAATTAGAGCATTTTCAAGCATCATACAAAGATAAACTCAAAATGGATTAAAGACCTAACTGTAAGACCAGAAAGTACAAAACTCTTAGAGGAAAACATAGATAATACACTCTATGACATAAATCACAGCAAGATCCTCTATGACCCACCTTCTAGAGTAATGGAAATAAAAACAAAAATAAATAGTGGGATCTAATTAAACTTAAAAGCTTTTGCACAACAAAGGAAATTATAAACAAGGTGGAAAGACAACCCTCAGAATGGGAGAAAGTAATAGCAAATTTATTTTCCATTTTTATAGACTCCCTCTATTCATGTAGTTTCTAGCAATTACAGAATGATTTTTAGAAGCATAATTAATTCTTCTGTATGATCTTTTTTACTTTCAACTAGGATTGGAACACACTTACACATGTTTGAAGTTTGTCCTGATGTCGTTTGTTTGATAAGACTCTTGAACTCAGTGTGTTATATAATAGAAAACTGACTGCTGTTGACACTATCATGAATTTTTAGTCTCTGCTCTATCATAACAAATAAAATACAAAGTGATTTAAATCATTCACAGTATATTTGTTAATATAACCTCTGACATATAAAAAGGTAACAGCTGTCTGTGGCAACTCAGGGTCCCTCAAACTTCGTGTTCTTGCCATTTGGAGCTGGAAGAATCCGCCTGTAATGCAGAAGACTGTTCGCAATGCAGGAGACCCGGGTTTGATCTCAGGGTTAAGAAGATCCCCTGGAGAAGGAACTGACAACCCACTCCAGTATTATTGCCTGGGAAATCCCATGGACAGAGGAACCTGGCAGGCTACAGTCCATGAAGTCACAAGAGTCAGACACGACTTAGTGACTAAACTCCCACCAGTTCTTTGCTGTGGGGAGCTCTTCTGTGCATTGAAGGATGTTCAGCAGCATCCTTGGCCTCGTTCTATTAGATGCCAATAGTATAACTATTCCCCAAACTGTAACAACCAAAAATATTTCCATACATTTCCAAATATTTCCTGGGTGACAAAAATCACCCCTGGTTAAGAAGCATTGCCTTAAACCATCCCATTTTCTGTTTAACATTCAGGGCTCCCATCTGTAAAATGAAAGCAGCCTCCCTCTCAAGGAGTCTGAGATTCCATCACTGTTTTCCTGGGTCTACAGCACTAGATGGTCCCCTGTTCTGCTGATGTCATCATTTGGGTTTCTATTGCCATTACTATATAAACAAGCAATTTTAAATTGAATGGCTAGTAGAAGTATATAACTGCAGAGCTAGAATCATTTAAGTAGATAATCTTGCCCAAGACACTCATGTTTGAGTGTGAAAATCAAGACCAGGGATAGAAAGTGATCTGCACAAGCCAAATTTCTTAATACTAGGACTGGAACACAGATTTCTTACCCTTTATTTCTGCCATAATTCAATTTTTTTACTTTTCTGGATTGTCATCTTTAGAAGCATCTTACCATAGGGTGTTATTTTTCCCTTTCTTTTATTTGATTGAAAAATACAGCTTGTAATTTGATTCTGAGGTGACTATTTAACAAACTTATTGAGTTCTTGTCTACATACTAGCATTACTTTTTCCCCAGCTTTATTAAGATATAATTGGCATGTAATTGTAAAGGGGCCTGGTAGCTCAGCAGTGAAGAATCCTCCACCAGTGCAGGAGACACAGAAAAGGCAAGTTTCCCTGGGTGGGGAAGATCCCCTGGAGAAGGAAATTGCAACCTACTCCAGTATTCTTGCCTGGAAAATCCCATGGACAGAGGAGTGTGGGAGTCTACAGTCCATGGGGTCACAAGAGTCAGACATGACTTAGCAACTAAACAACAAGATTGTGCAAGTTCTAGTTGTACAATATAATGATTTGATGTGTGTGTATATTGTTAAATGATTACTACAATAAGTTAACATTCATCACCTCCCATAATTAGAAAAAACTTTTCCTTATGATGAGGAATTTTGAGATCTACTCCCTGAGCAACTTTCAAATATACAAAACAGTATTGTAAGCTATAGTCATCATGTTATACATTATATCCCTAGAATTTATTTAGCTTATAACGGGATGTTTGTTTCTTTTGACCAGCTTCACCCAGTTCCTCACCCCCACTTCTGGCAACCACAAATCTTATCCCTTTTCTATGCATTTGTTTTTTCAAAATTGTTTCCTTAGGGACTTGACATTCACTTCAACAAATATAAAATATTTTTGAAAGTTTGGACATATCCTTCCTATTTTGTGTTGAGGTGGGAAAGAAAGCTGGACATGGCATTTAAATGATTCTAAAACACTTTTTTTTTTTTTTTAATGCAAACACCAATAATTAGTTATCCAGTTGTCTGTTGCTTTTTTCCAAGGCAATGATATAAAAAATTCAGAATGACTAAATGTTGGGAAAGTAGGACACGGCTATAACTAATCAATACAGATTTGATCTTTGAGATTAAAAAGTAGTATTATATATATATATGAAAAATTCAAGAGTTTTCAAAAATATAAATCTAGGTATTTTGACATAGCTTATACATAATAGCATTGATTTTGTTGAAAGTCACCTCTGTTATTATAGAGAGAATTTTAAATTCCTTCCTTTACCTAAAAGAAAAAGAGAAAGAGAATTAACCTTCATATTTAAACTTTTAATGTTAAGTGAGTTAATTAAGGCTTGAGCTATGATACCTTACACAAATGTTTACCAACTGGGATTCTAGCTACTAAAGGAATGTATTTTAAGGCATCCCAGTTTAGACAGTATCTGATTTTAGATACAGAAGAGTTATGTGTGCTGACGCGGTTTGGTGACTAGGGAGCACTTGTCTGATTGCAGTGCTGAGTAGATAAATCCCCTTGTACCTTTCAGAAGACTTAGTGGCTTAATCTACGCGGACATTTGAAGTGTCTGGAGTGAGACCTGATAAAAGGTGGATCAACAGGTTGTGCAGTAACTTGAGGTTAAATGCCTGCCTAGAGGCTCCTAAAGATGATTCTTTTGATTTTTCTAATTGAGGTTGTTAGTGGCTGTAGGAGCAGCACTATGCTGAGCGAACAGTAGCAGGATGATTTTCTGACATGTCTCCGTTTTAAGTAATATAGTCTCTATGAAAAAGTGATGCCATCATTCACAGATTTTGTTTCAAAAAACATTTATTGAACACCTTACGCTGGGCTGGAGAAAGCACAAGCTGAAATCAAGATTGCCGGGAGAAATATCAATAACCTCAGATATGCAGATGACACCACCCTTATGGCAGAAAATGAAGAAGAACTAAAGAGCCTCTTGATGAAAGTGAAAGAGGAGAGTGAAAAAGTTGGCTTAAAGCTCAACATTCAGAAAATGAAGATCATGGCATCCAGTCCCATCACTTCATGGGAAATAGATGGAGAAACAGTGGAAACAGTGACTGACTTTATTTTTCTGGGCTCCAGAATCACTGCAGGTGATGGTGCATTGCATTGATGGTGACTGCAGCCATGAAATTAAAAGACGCTTACTCCTTGGAAGGAAAGTTATGACCAACCTAGATAGCATATTGAAAAGCAGAGATATTATTTTGTCAACAAAGGCCCATCTAATCAAGGCTATGGTTTTTCCAGTGGTCATGTACGGATGTGAGAGTTGGACTATAAAGAAAGCTGAGCACCGAAGAATTGATGCTTTTGAACTGTGGTGTTGAAAGAGTTGGAAGACTCTTGAGAGTCCTTTGGACTGCAAGGAGATCCGACCATTCCATCCTAAAGGAAATCACTCCTGAATATTCATTGCAAGGACTGATGTTGAAGCTGAAACTCCAATACTTTGGCCACCTGATTCGAAGAGCTGACTCATTTGTAAGGACCCTGATGCTGGGAAAGATTGAGGGCAGGAGGAGAAGGGGACGACAGAAGATGAGATGGTTGGATGGCATCAGAGACTCAATGGACATGAGTTTGGGTAAACTCCGGGAGTTGGTGATGGACAGGGAGGTCTGGTGTGTTGCAGTTCATGGGGTTGCAAAGAGTCGGACACGACTGTGCGACTAAACTGAACTCTGGGTGAGGCACAGTGCTTGGTGCTCTCTTGCACTGTTTCATTTGGTTCTCACTACAGTGCCGTTAATTAAGCATTATTATTATTCCCAAAATTACAGAGAAGAAATGCAAGCCCCATATGCTGCTGCTAAGTCACTTCAGTCATGTCCGACTCTGTGCGACCCCATAGACAGCAGCCCACCAGGCTTCCCCGTCCCTGGGATTCTTCAGGCAAGAACACTGGAGTGGGTTGCCATTTCCTTCTCCAATGCATGCAAGTGAAATCACTTAGTCATGTCTGACTCTGTGGGACCCCATGGACTGCCGCCTACCAGGCTCCTCTGTCCATGGGGTTTTCCAGGCAAGAGTACTGGAGTGGGGTGCCATTGCCTTCTCCAAGCCCCATATGAAGACCAATAAATAACATTCCGATTTTCTAGTTCCAAATATAGAAACTCCAGTACAGTATTCATGTCTTATGCCCCTTTGATGTTGTCAGGGAAACCATCCGTTGTCATCTTTCACCTGATGTGCTCTAATGAAAAGAGTTGACACACAGAGAACTTGAAACAGGACCATCTAGTAGCACTGACTTTTTCACTTCTTGAAGTTCAGATAGTGAGTTATTTTATACCCCCTAAATCTTCCAGATGTAATTTTAGGAATGATTATGGTTATGATGGCACCTGCAAGGTGGTAAAAACTCTGCCTGCGAATGCAGGAGATGCAAGAGATGCAGGATTCATCCTTAGGTCAGGAAGATCCCCTGGAGAAGGAAATGGCAACCTACTCCAATATTCTTGCCTCAAAAATTCCATGGACAGAGGAACCTGGTGGACTATATAGTCCCTGAAGTTACAAAGAGTCATATATGACTGAGCTCAGTGAAGACCATGGTAATGGTAATAATCATATTATTCCATTCTAGGAAACTATGAAGGCCTGGGTCATATTAGCACATTGCAAATTTCTTTGACAATTAATATAGCACAGAAGTGATGTTATAAATTGTGGTTAGGTAGATTACCAAGGTCCATCCAAACCAGAATCTGTGATTTCTGACTTCATAAAGGGTAGGTAAAAGTGGTTCCCAAGTTTTCTAAAAAGAAGAATAGACTTTACAACGATTGCAACTATGTTTACGAGTAAGGGGAGATGAAGTATGGGGTTATTATCTTTCCATGGTTTATGATAAAGTGGATTAAATAAGACTCTAAAGGTTAGTCAACTTTAAAACAACTTGCTCCCTCCCTCCATTAGCTTATTAGCTGCTTAGAGTAAGTTATCACTCTAGACTCAGTTTCTTCAGTTGTAAAAAAGATAAAATAAATTGTACCTCTCTTAATACACTTAATGTGAAGACTAAATGGGCAAATGTATACAAAGTCTTTAGAATCTAGAACAAAATAGGTCCCAGTAAATATTATTTATTACTGGCAGTAGTATTAGTATTGAACTGTACTTCAGTAACTGCTACTGCTGCTGCTAAGTCACTTCAGTCGTGTCCGACTCTGTGCGACCCCATAGACGGCAGCCCACCAGGCTCCCCCGTTCCTGGGACTCTCCAGGCAAGAACACTGGAGTGGGTTGCCATTTCCTTCTCCAATGCATGAAAGTGAAAAAGTGAAAGTGAAGTTGTTCAGTCGTGTCCGACTCTTAGCGACCCCATGGACTGCAGCCTACCTGGCTCCTCCATCCACGGGATTTTCCAGGCAAGAGTACTGAAGTGGGGTGCCATTGCCTTCTCCAGTACTTCAGTAAAGCTTTTGTATTACAGGGAGATGACTCTAGTAATTGCTCCTAAAGGGTTATGTGTGTAAAAAGGGAAATATAAATTTGTCTATTTCTGTGAAGATGTGAAGGCTATGAGAATTCCTCTCTTGGCATTTCTAAAAATCATGATAAATGACCAGTGAGTCATTTAAAGGATAAAACAGAATTTTAAGTGAGGCAGACCCAACAGGAATAGAAGATCAGGGGAAGTCTAACTGATTATGGAAAATCATCTTTCAGGAAGACAGAAATAAGGGTGTATAGGATTTATAGAAATATAAGGATATGTATCACTACAAACAAAGCTAGTGGAGGTGACAGAATTCCAGTTGAGCTATTCCAAATCCTGAAAGATGATGCTGTGAAAGTGCTGCACCCAATATGCCAGCAAGTTTGGAAAACTCAGCAGTGGCCACAGGACTGGAAAAGGTCAGTTTTCATTCCAATCCCAAAGAAAGGCAGTGCCAAAGAATGCTCAAACTACCGCACAATTGCACTCATCTCACACGCTAGTAAAGTAATGCTCAAAATTCTCCAAGCCAGGCTTCAGCAATATGTGAACTGTGAACTTCCTGATGTTCAAGCTGGTTTTAGAAAAGGCAGAGGAACCAGAGATCAAATTGCCAACATCCGCTGGATCATGGAAAAAGCAAGAGAGTTCCAGAAAAACATCTATTTCTGCTTTATTGACTATGCTTTATTGACTGTGTGGATCACAATAAACTGTGGGAAATTCTGAAAGAGATGGGAATACCAGACCACCTGATCTGCCTCTTGAGAAATCTGTATGCAGGTCAGGAAGCAACAGTTAGAACTGGACATGGAACAACAGACTGGTTCCAAATAGGAAAAGGAGTACGTCAAGGCTGTATATTGTCCCCCTGCTTATTTAACTTGTATGCAGAGTACATCATGAGAAATGCTGGACTGGAAGAAACACAAGCTGGAATCAAGATTACCGGGAGAAATATCAATAACCTCAGATATGCAGATGACACCACCCTTATGGCATAAAGTGAAGAGGAACTAAAAAGCCTCTTGATGAAAATGAAAGAGGAGAGTGAAAAAGTTGGCTTAAAGCTCAACATTCAGAAAACGAAGATCATGGCATCCGGTCCCATCACTTCATGGGAAATAGATGGGGAACAGTGGAAACAGTGGCAGACCTTATTTTTGGGGGCTCCAGAATCACTGCAGATGGTGACTGCAGCCATGAAATTAAACGACGCTTACTCCTTGGAAGGAAAGTTATGACCAACCTAGATAGCATATTCAAAAGCAGAGACATTACTTTGCCAACAAAGGTTTGTCTAGTCAAGGCTATGGTTTTTCCTGTGGTCATGTATGGAGGTGAGAGTTGGACTGTGAAGAAGGCTGAGCACCGAAGAATTGATGCTTTTGAATTGTGGTATTGGAGAAGACTCTTGGGAGTCCCTTGGACTGCAAGGAGATCCAACCAGTCCATTCTGAAGGAGATCAGCCCTGGGATTTCTTTGGAGGGAATGATGCTAAAGCTGAAACTCCAGTACTTTGGCCACCTCATGCAAGGAGTTGACTCATTGGAAAAGACTCTGATGCTGGGAGGGATTGGGGGCAGGAGGAGAAGGGGACAACAGAGGATGAGATGGCTGGATGGCATCACTGACTCGACAGACGTGAGTCTGAGTGAACTCCGGGAGTTGCTGATGGACAGGGAGGCCTGGCGTGCTGCGATTCATGGGGTCGCAAAGAGTTGGACAGGACTGTGTGACTGATCTGATCTGATCTGAAGGATATGTATAAATTTTAAGCTGAGCAGGTAATGTGGAATAATACAAAACAGTGATTATTTGGATACTGTTTACATCTATGGAGAATAAAAATATTTTAAAATTAAAAAGAATTCACAAGTTCACAAGGCCCAATGGAACAATGGCTAGACTTGAGCTTGCCCGTAGGAAGCCTCAATCCCTTTTCTGTCATTTACTAGATAATAAAATTGGTTGGGTTGCTCATAGTCTGTATACTCATTTTCCTTTTTTGCAAAGCAAGGTTAATACTGCCTGGCAGAAAAACCTCTCTTGATTTGATGCTAGGGTTTCTTTGTTTTCTTTTTCTTCTTTTCCCATACAGATCAACACCACATGCAGGATTTACCCTTAATTAGCTGAGTAAGTGGGTAATCTCTTGGGAGGCTTGAAATTTCTAACTGTGATGTATTATTTTATGGAGCATCCCTCATAGTATAGCTTTGGCCAAAGAACTCTCCTCAAATTATCCTGGGGGACCTATGCTTGAGGATTAGTCCTGTTGAAACGATCTTTGGGGGTTCCTTGGATCTGAAGCTGCATTAGCAGTTTGGTTACTAAGCTTCCAAAGGGCTGCTTGTTGTTTTAGTAATTTCCCTTGAAGAATTAAAGGTTTTAACTGAATGTTAAACATCAGACAGAAACTATAGGGAAGATTTATTGACAATGAATTTCAACTTTCCCAAAAGTTCACTTGAAACCAACTTCCTTCTCATTCAAAATGATTCAGATTTGAAACCCTCCAGGGGCCTCTCTGGGACTTCAGAGCATTAGGGAGCTTTTTTACTGGCTGTCATAGATTATCTCTCCATTGTTTCTTGACTTATTGAGGAGAGATTTCATTGGTAAACCGCCTCTTCCCTAGGGCCTTAAATTCTTTACTCATTCAGAAGATAAGTAGGACTCCAACAATACATTCCACAAAGCTTTCTCCCTTGCCTGGATCCCAAGGCAACCAGCCCAAGCCATGCCAAGGGTATAAGGAGCAGGACAGATGCCACATGGAAAGAGCAAAAGGAGACAGATGAGGCAGAATAGTTGGGGTTGCTATGACTGTTACTCTGTTTTTAACTCAGCACAGAATCAGGATTGAGTAGAGCAAAAAGCACAGACTTTCATTTGAATCTTTGCTCTTTCATTGGAACTGTGATCTTGGGAAACAATAAACTTCTTTCATGTTCCTTTTTCCTCCTTTGTAAAGTGCACTGAATTATTTCTATCTTGAAGTTTTGCTGATATTATTAGAAATAATATATGTATAAAGAATAGTTGGAAATTAACAGATCATATCATTAACAACAGGTGTTGAGCACTGACTCAGGCAATGTGTTCCAGGCACCGTTTATGTGCTCCATATGTATTTTCACATTTCAGCCCCTTGAAATCTACAAAGTGGGTATTATTGTCATTTTCGCTTTGCAGATAAGACACACTAGAATCGGTGAAGTTCAGTAACTTTTTCTCCAACCCTCTAGTGAGTGGTGCTGCCAGAATTAGAACCAGGCCTGACTCCAAAGCCTATCTCTTGTCCATAAGCCCTTTTCACCATGGCTATTTCATGAGGCCCAATTCAAAGTTCTGTCTGTATGAAAAGGAAAAGAATAGGCACGTTGCTCCCTGTCTCAGTAGTGTTAGCATGTGATGAGATTCAAAGAAATGGGAGAGAGCAGGGTTTTTAAAGCTTTAAATAAAAGTAGTTTTCAAAATCCAGCTCCTTAAATCCTAAGCAGAGAAGAGCCAGGAATGCTATGTTTTGTCACACAGTCATCAATGATTCATAGTAAAATTAAGAGTTCTGCCACTAGCACTTCTTTCTCAAAAGAAAAATAAGCAGAGGTTCAGAAAGTGTTCGTGGCTTATCCTGAGTTAGGTAAGTCAGTTTTTGGCAGAACAATTTACACGCTATTTGTAACTTCATTCTGACCTCTAATGGAGGGACTGCAATTAATGAGATAACCTCAAGATCTCTAACAAAAGTTTACTCACTGATAGGAACCTACTAGCTATCACTTACACTTCAGTGTGAATTAAAGTCACTCTGTTGTTACCTGTCCTGGAGAATATTTCTCTGGGTTCATATTTGGACAGCCAAGCCACATGTCCTCTTTCTACTTACCAACCAGATTTTACTTACAGCTTAAGCTAGTCCTGTCCAGTAGGCTGGAAAAAAGAAGAGCTACAGTGGGGACAAAAGAAGGTGGTCAGGGTGCCAGAGTGTGTCATCCGTGGATGCATATGTGTGAGTTTCTATCTTGCTCTCACTTAAAAGGTTAAGTGATGAGGTCATTTTGACTCATGCTGTTTTTTCCCCAGAATGTTCATCTTCCGGTTCTCTATGTGGCAATATTGAATTAACTTTGAAAACCTCGGTTCCCATGATTTCCCCTGTGAAATCACCCACCACTTAAAAAATGGTCTCTTTAGCTTTCTAGATAGCCCAACATATACATAACACCTCCCCATGTTTCAGATGCCAGTTTTAATTGTCCCTTAGAGAGATATCTTGATCAGGTTCAGGTCCCTCTAATGCATGTTTTTTGTCTTCTATTCCTTTCTTCTTGTACTTGTCAGAGTTCTATGAGTGTTGCTAGGTCTGACTGATGTCTGTCTCCTCACCAGACCATAATTGTAAGGAGGGACAGATCTCTTTGGTCCAGAGCTCTAGTTTCCTCAGGACCTAGTATGGAATCATTCAGTAAATATTTCTCAATTGAATGAGTATTGTGTGTCCCGTTGTATTGTACATAACCTTTGCATTTCTGGCACTGTCATTGAATTTTGTTTCCTTGGAATTTATTACAAAGTTGGCACTTGGAAAATACTTAAATTTTTTTAAAAACCATTTTTGAAACATTAAAACATGTTTTTAAAAAAACATTTTTGAAACATTAAACATGTTTTTAAAAACCATTTTTGAAAGTAAAATGAATAAAATAGGTTCAAATCCCTCCCCCATGGAAGCTGTATAAGTTTCGATAAATCCATGCAGCTAGAAAAATTCCTTGGAGTGACATTTTCCTTTGGGAGGAAAAATATAAAACTTACGGAACTCTACCGTCCCAAATATTTATAAAATATCATGATTTTTAGATTTACATTTATCCAGCTGTATGACTTTTCTCAAGAACTGTCCACATTGGCATCAGGTTTTTATATATAAAATGTGGTCATTACAAATGTTATTTCATGATTGACAGTCCAGATTTTTCTACTCGCAAGCTGTCTGGGAAGGTATATAGGAAAGACTCAAGGGCATGGACTTTGGTATAAAGAATGCATTCATTCTCAGCTCTGTCACTTTCTGGGTGTGTTCTTCAGGTCAGTTGTCTAACCACTCCAAGCTTCAGTTTCCTCATATGTAAAATAGGGATGATAATAATAGCACCAATCTCACGGGGATGGTGTAAGGGTTAATTGGTACTAAAGGCTAATAATGCACACTGTCTAACATACGGTAATAAGTTTGGTGAACAAGTTTAAGCTGAAGAAAATAGAGGTATTTAGCTATCTCAGTTTCTCAAAAAATATTCTCCAATAGTAGAATTTTATTACTTTAGAAAATTTGAGTGACTGTTGTTTTTAAGGCTTTAAGATCAGAAAAGAGGAGGCCAGGAATCAAAAAGATATGTTATATGTCTCAGTATGTATGAAAAATATCTCCAAATAATCAATATTATATCAAAAATGAATCATCCATAAAATGATTCTATATGGTGATATCCTAATTTGTAATTGTTGTTGTTCAGTCGCTCAGTAGTGTCCGACTCTCTGCGACCCCACAGACTGCAGTACGCCAGGCTTCCCTGTCTTTCACCATTTCCTGGGGCTTGCTCAAACTCTTGTCCATTGAGTTGGTGATGCCATCCTACCATCTCGTCCTCTGTTGTCCCCTTCTCTTCCTGCCTTCTATCTTTCCCAATAAGTTGTCTTTTTCACATCAGGTGGCCAAAGTATTGGAGCTTCACCTTGTAATAAGAATATCAATACCACAAGAGTAGTATCATCATTTCTAGGTAATTGGTTTAAGAATTTCTGACTATTTCTACTGAAGCAGAGGAGTAACAGAAAAGCACTCCTTGGAAGCAGAAAAAACCCTATGACCAGGGAATAAACTGGATTTGCTCTCACTTAGACCACTGCAACCTAAGACAAAGAAGTATTCCTCTGGTTGGAGCGGGGGTCTCAATTTGATTTTTGAAGAAAAGCTATGGCTAGTTGGTCTGTTTTTTTTTTTTTTTTTATCTTCCTTCCTTTTTAATTCTGAATTTTTTTTCAAATGAAAATTTACTAGGAAGCAAAGACAACAAACAAATACAAGCTGAACTACTATTATTGATGGGAGTGGAGAAAGAAGCACAGATGGAAAAGGTTATCTCGAAGGCCCTTTGCCCTCTAACATTCTGTAGCCTGTTAACCTAGAAAGTTCCCATCCTTGGCTACACATTAGAATTGCCTGGGGAGTTGTGAAAACTGCTAATGTCCTGACCTAACACCTACAGATTCTGATTTACCGAGTCTAGGGTGGAGCCTGTGCAGTGGCATATTGTTATATATAAGCTTATATGTATATATATATATTTAGCTTATATGTACATTTCACAGCTTAAGCCAAAATTATTAATAATTCTCAATTCTCAGACATATCCCTTCTGCACAACCTCCCCATATCAATTTAAAGATTAAACACTTAGGTGACTATTTGGTGACTTAGGTGGCATATTTCAGTGAAACAAATGGAATCATTTTAACATCTGTATACTTTCCTATAGAGGAAATGACTGTCTTGATCTCATAGAAATTTTTGTCATATATATTTATTTATGTGTATATATGTGTATGTTTTTCTGTCATATATTTATTATAATAAATATATACTTATTTTTATAATAAGAAATAATAAATATATACTTATTTATAAGACATACATATATTTATGGGCTTTCCCAGTGGCTTAGTGGTAAAGAATCCTCCTGCTAATGCAGGAGATGCAGGTGATGGGGTTTCAATCCCTGGGTTGGGAAGATCCCCTGAAAGAGGAAATGGCAACCCACTACAGTATTCTTGCCTGGATAATACCATGGACAGAAGAGCCTGGTGGGCTACAGTCCATAGGGTTACAGTCAGTCACAACTAAGCATACACATACACGCACATATATTTATATACATTTAATATGTTTATATAAAATATATATATTTTTTCTCTCCACTTTCACTTTCATCAAGAGGCTTTTTTGTTCCTCTTCACTTTCTGCCATAAGGGTGGTATCATCTGCATATCTAAGGTTATTGAGATTTCTCCTGGCAATCTTGATTCCAGCTTGTGTTTCTTCCAGTCCAGCATTTCTCATGATGTACTCTGCATATAAGTTAAATAAACAGGGTGACAATATACAGCCTTGACGTACTCCTTTTCCTATTTGGAACCAGTCTGTTGTTCCATGTCCAGTTCTAACTGTTGCTTCCTGACCTGCATACAAATTTCTCAAGAGGTAGATCAGGTGGTCTGGTATTCCCATCTCTTTCAGAATTTTCCACAGTTTATTGTGATCCACACAGTCAAAGGCTTTGGCATAGTCAATAAAGCAGAAATAGATGTTTTTCTGGAACTCTCTTTTGCTTTTTCCATGATCCAGTGGATGTTGGCAATTTGATCTCTGGTTCCTCTGCCTTTTCTAAAACCAGCTTGAACATCAGGAAGTTCACAGTTCACATATTGCTGAAGCCTGGCTTGGAGAATTTTGAGCATTACTTTACTAGCATGTGAGATGAGTGCAATTGTGCGGTAGTTTGAGCATTCTTTGGCACTGCCTTTCTTTGGGATTGGAATGAAAACTGACCTTTTCCAGTCCTGTGGCCACTGCTGAGTTTTCCAAATTTGCTGGCATATTGAGTGCAGCACTTTCACAGCATCATCTTTCAGGATTTGGAATAGCTCAACTGGCATTCCATCACCTCCACTAGCTTTGTTTATAGTGACGCTTTCTAGGGCCCACTTGACTTCACATTCCAGGATGTCTGGCTCTAGGTGAGTGATCACACCATTGTGATTATCTGGGTTGTGAAGATCTTTTTTGTACAGTTCTTCTGTGTATTCTTGCCATCTCTTCTTAATATTTTCTGCTTCTGTTAGGTCCATACCATTTCTGTCCTTTATCAAGCCCATCTTTGCATGAAATGTTCCCTTGGTATCTCTGATTTTCTTGAAGAGATCCCTAGTCTTTCCCATTCTGTTGTTTTCCTCTATTTCTTTGCATTGATTGCTGAAGAAGGCTTTCTTATCTCTTCTTGCTATTCTTTGGAACTCTGCATTCAGATGCTTATATCTTTCCTTTTCTCCTTTGCTTTTCACTTCTCTTCTTTTCACAGCTATTTGTAAGGCCTCCCCAGACAGCCATTTTGGTTTTTTACATTTCTTTTCCGTGGGGATGGTCTTGATCCCTGTCTCCTGTACAATGTCACGAACCTCATTCCATAGTTCATCAGGCACTCTATCAGATCTAGTCCCTTAAATCTATTTCTCACTTCCACTGTATAATCATAAGGGATTTGATTTAGGTCATACCTGAACGGTCTAGAACATTCAGAAAACGAAGATCATGGCATCAGGTCCCATCACTTCATGGGAAATAGATGGGGAAACAGTGGAAACAGTGTCAGACTTTATTTTTCTGGGCTCCAAAATCACTACAGATGGTGACTGCAGCCATGAAATTAAAAGACACTTACTCCTTGGAAGGAAAGTTATGACCAACCTAGATAGCATATTCAAAAGCAGAGACATTACTTTGCCAACAAAGGTTCGTCTAGTCAAGGCTATGGTTTTTCCTGTGGTCATGTATGGATGTGAGAGTTGGACTGTGAAGAAGGCTGAGCAGCGAAGAATTGATGCTTTTGAACTGTGGTGTTGGAGAAGACTCTTGAGAGTCCCTTGGACTGCAAGGAGATCCAACCAGTCCATTCTGAAGGAGATCAGCCCTGGGATTTCTTTGGAAGGAATGATGCTGAAGCTGAAACTCCAGTACTTTGGCCACCTGATGCGAAGAGTTGACTCATTGGAAAAGACTCTGATGCTGGGAGGGATTGGAGGCAAGAGGAGAAGGGGACGACAGAGGATGAGATGGCTGGATGGCATCACTGACTCAATGGATGTTAGTCTCAGTGAACTCCGGGAGTTGGTGATGGACAGGGAGGCCTGGCGTGCTGCGATTCATGGGGTCGCAAAGAGTCGGACACGACTGAGTGACTAATCTGATATGATCTGATCTGATACACATTTTTACTCCAGCATTCTGGTTTTGTTTTTCATTCTTAGCTCACAGTTTGTGTCACCTAACACATATAATTTCCGTAACTGAAGTTTCACTTTAACACAGAATTGCTTTTCTGACCTGGAGAGATCGTGCCTCCCACTCTCAACTTGAATCAGAACCTCTAGTAGGCCTGGAGAGCATGTAGAGTTCATAAAATCAGATTTAATATAAGATAGCGTATCATACTTGGAAAATGAAAAAAGAACCTATTGCTTTCAAGACTCTGGGTAAAGGAAAATCCTCCTGGGGGGGGTATATTGGATATTTCAGGTGTGTGAAAGAATTTTTATATGTCAAAAAACAATTCCATTGCTGGGCATACATACCGAGGAAACCAGAATTGAAAGAGAAACATGTACCCCAATGTTCATCGCAGCACTGTTTATAATAGCCAGGACATGGAAGCAACCTAGATGTCCATCAGCAGATGAATGGATAATAAAGCTATGGTACATATACACAATGGAGTATTACTCAGCCATTAAAAAGAATACATTTGAATCAGTTCTAATGAGGTGGATGAAACTGGAGCCGATTATACAGAGTGAAGTAAGCCAGAAAGAAAAACACCAATACAGTATCAGTTCAGTTCAGTTCAGTCACTCAGTCATGTCTGACTCTTTGCGATCCCATGAATCGCTGCATGCCAGGTGTCCCTGTCCATCACCAATTCCCGGAATTCACTCAGACTCACATCCGTCGAGTCAGTGATGCCATCCAGCCATCTCATCCTCTGTCGTCCCCTTCTCCTCCTGCCCCCAATCCCTCCCAGCATCAGAGTCTTTTCCAATGAGTCAACTCTTCGCGTGAGGTGGCCAAAGTACTGGAGTTTCAGCTTTAGCATCATTCCTTCCAAAGAAATCCCAGGGCTGATCTCCTTCAGAATGGACTGGTTGGATCTCCTTGCAGTCCAAGGGACTCTCAAGAGTCTTCTCCAACACCACAGTTCAAAAGCATCAATTCTTCGGTGCTCAGCCTTCTTCACAGTCCAACTCTCACATCCATACATGACCACAGGAAAAACCATAGCCTTGACTAGACGAACCTTTGTTGGCAAAGTAATGTCTCTGCTTTTGAATATGCTATCTAGGTTGGTCATAACTTTCCTTCCAAGGAGTAAGTGTCTTTTAATTTCATGGCTGCAGTCACCATCTGCAGTGATTTTGGAACCCAAAAAAATAAAGTCTGAAATAAAAAATAGAAAATAAACACTGTTTCCCCATCTATTTCCCATGAAGTGATGGGACTGGATGCCATGATCTTAGTTTTCTGATTGTTGAGCTTTAAGCCAACCTTTTCATGCTCCTCTTTCACTTTCATCAAGAGGCTTTTTAGTTCCTCTTCACTTTCTGCCATAAGGGTGGTGCCATCTGCATATCTGACGTTATTTATATTTCTCCCAGCAATCTTGATTCCAGCTTGTGCTTCCAGTCCGGCGTTTCTCATGATGTACTCTGCATATAAGTTAAATAAGCAGGGTGACAATATACAGCCTTGACGTACTCCTTCTCCTATTTGGAACCAGTCTGGTGTTTCATGTCCAGTTCTAACTGTTGCTTCCTGACCTGCATATACTAACGCATATATATGGAATTTAGAAAGATGGTAACAATAACCCTGTATGCGAGACAGCAAAAGAAACACAAATGTATAGAACAGTTTTTTGGACTCTGTGGGAGAGGGAGAGGGTGGGATCATTTGAGAGAATGGCATTGAAACATGTATAATATCATATAAGAAACGAATCGCCAGTCCAGGTTTGAGGCAGGATACAGGATGCTTGGGGCTGGTGCACTGGGATGACCCAGAGGGACAGTATGGGGAGGGAGGTGGGAGGGGGGATTCAGGATTGGGAACACGTGTACACCTGTGGCGGATTCATGTTGATGTATGGCAAAACCAATACAATATTGTAAAGTAATTAGCCTCCAATTAAAATAAATAAATTTAAATTAAAAAAAAAAGTGTAAAGGAACACTGGTTTAGACCTAAAATGAGATCCACTTGCCACTTGAGTTTGTTCATTTAGGGAGAGCATATCAGTTAGCTGTGGATTAACCATGCCAACAGCCTTTTCACAGTAGCTATGACACTTCAGGGCCTAGGAGATCTGAAATGAAGGCAAGCTTGGCTGACTTGCAGAACTAAGGAATAAGTCATTAATTCCATATTTCACATTCAGACCCTATGTCTACATGGAATGGACTGCTCTCACCTTGCTCTGAAATGTGCTTTTTAAATAGAGATCCTCTCTATATCACATTGTGTCATTGTGTATGCTCTGTGTGTGTGTGTACACAGTGGCTCAGTTGTGTCCAGCTCTATGCGACCCCCTGGACTGTATCTCATCAGGCTCTCTGTCCATGGAATTTTCCAGGAAAGAATACTGGAGTGGATTGTCATTTCCTACTCCAAGGGATCTTCTTGATCCAGGGATCGAACCCACATCTCTTGAGTCTCGTGCTTTAGCAGGCAGATTCTTTACCACTGAGCCTCCTGAGAAGTTATATCATCTTGCACTATGTCACAATTAACCCCCTAGTATCATCTCCACCTTCCCCCTTTGCATACAAGATGAGAATCACAGACATTATCTTGGCAAGAAAATGGATGTTTGCTGCTGTGACCATAGTCCTTAACTCTGGTTTTTGCCCTGGAGACTCCTCCTACTTCTGCTTGTGGGACTTCAGCTTCTGTGACATCTGGCCATACATCTGATCCTGGTGTGCTTCTCATCTATCCAGTACCTATATATCAGATAGAGGATTACCTAGATCCTACATATCAGCCAGGTGAAAAGTAAAGCTCTCTAAGACCACTTGGAACATAGGTCATCACCAGCTTTGATTAATAGATAAAGGAGGGCCTGAGAAAGGACTTGAAACATTGCTAAAGCAGTAGCAGACCCCTGCTGCTAAGATAGAAACCTTGAATAGGCCATCCAAACCCAGGAGGAATAAACCCTCCACAAGCTGCATAATTTCTTCTACATGCAAAAAGATCCTCCAACCACATGCAATGTCTCAATTCATTTTGTTTCCTTATGGTTCCTTGAAAGAACTCTTGCTAGCTCACTTTCATTATATTTTAGCAATATATAATGTGGATGAAGCATTATACCTGCTGATAGTTGTCAACACTGATGCATTTTAGAAATATACTATGATAGTATTTAATAGCACAGGTTTATAATATCAGCTAAAAACAGAATTTTTTAAAATACCTCTGTGTTTTATCACTCCTGCAAATTAATCATTTCTAGTTTCTAAGTCCCTTCTGATATCCAGATTGCTGCTTGTATAATATTTTAATCACTGTAATCACAGCACATATAAAAATGTATTACATAAATGTACCACATATGCATTTTTCTGAATTTGCCTCAGAGTAATCATTTTAAGGACTGCATATCAATGTGCTGTGTAGATTTACCAATATATACTAAAAAATAATCTTTTATATTGATTTTAGGTAAGTTATATATGCTATGCTTAGTTGCTCAGTTGTGTCTGATTCTTTGCAACCCTGTGGACTATAGCCCACCAGGTTCCTCTGTCCTTGTGATTTGCCAGGCAAGAATTCTGGAATGGGTTGTCATTCCCTTCTCTAGGGGATCTTCCTGGCCCACAGATTGAACCTGGGTCTACTACACTGCAGGACAAAGGTCAGTCTAGTCAAAGCTATGATTTTTCCAGTAGTCACATACGGATGTACGAGTTGGACTGTAGAGAAAGCTGAGCGCCAAAGAATTGATGCTTTTGAACTGTGGTGTTGGAGAAGACCCTTGAGAGTCCCTTGGACTGCAAGGAGATCCAACCAGTCCATCCTAAAGGAAATCAGTCCATCCTAAAGGAAATCAGCCCTGAATATTCATTGGAAGGACTGATGCTGAAACTCCAATACTTTGGCCACCTGATGCAAAGAACTCATTTGAAAAGACCCTGATGCTGGGAAAGATTGAAGGCAGGAGGAGAAGTGGATGACAGAGGATGAGATGGTTGGATGGCATCACCGACTTGATGCACATGAGTTTGAGTAAACTTCGGCAGTTGGCAATGGACAGGGAGGCCTGGCATGTTGCACTCCATGGGGTTGTAAAGAGTCGGACACAACTGAGTGACTGAACTGACTGACTGAGCTACCAGGAGAGCCCATTTTATAGACAGTAGGGTATATATGTCAATGCCAGTCTTCTATTTTATCCCCTCCCATGTTTTCCCCTGGTAACCTTAAGTTTGCTTTCTACATCTGTAACTCTATTTCCATTTTGTAGATATACTTTTTGCTATTATTAACAATTCTGTAGTCATCATTTATCTACTTTCATATATTTTCCTTATTTTGGAAACTTTTCTTTGGAAATAGCCTCAGATGTAGATTTGTTATATCAGAGGGAAAGGATGCATTCATGGTTAGAGCATATGCAAACTTTTGCTCTTTTTTATATTTCATAGTAAAACCTTATTAGGCAGAATGCTACTAATTTGAAATTTATGTTATTACCCTAGAAAATGATTAATCTTTAAAAGGCATAAATATGAATATAATATTTCATAATATATACCCAGTATATTATATATCCATATATATATTTCATAATATACGAAATTAAAAGATGCTTACTCCTTGGAAGGAAAGTTATGACCAACCTAGATAGCATATTGAAAAGCAGAGACATTACTTTGCCAGCCAAGGTCTGTCTAGTCAAGGCTATGGTTTTTCCAGTGGTCATGTATGGATGTGAGAGTTGGACTGTGAAGAAGGCTGAGTGCCAAAGAATTGATGCCTTTGAACTGTGGTGTTGGAGAAGACTCTTGAGAGTCCCTTGGCCTGCAAGGAGATCCAACCAGTCCATTCTAAAGGAGATCAGTCCTGGGTGTTCTTTGGAAGGAATGATGCTAAAGCTGAAACTCCAGTACTTTGGCCACCTCATGCTTAGAGCTGACTCATTGGAAAAGACTCTGATGCTGGGAGGGATTAGGGGCAAGAGGAGAAGGGGACGACAGAGAATGAGATGGCTGGATGGCATCACCAACTCGATGGATGTGAATTTGAGTGAACTCGGGGAGATGGTGATGATGGACAGGGAGGCCTGGTGTGCTGCAATTCATGGGGTCGCAAAGAGTCGGACACGACTGAGCGACTGAACTGAACTGAACTGAATACATATCATGATATATATATATATATATATATATATCATATATATTATATGAATATAATATCCTAATACTATAACTACTAATGCTATAAATTAAAATTCTGAAATGCAAATCAAAACCATGCGATATTATATCACACCTGTAGAATGGCCATTATCAAAAAGATAAGAGGCAACAAGTATTAGTGAGCCTGTGGAGACAAGGGAAGACTTCTGCACTGTTGGTGGGAAGATAAACTGGTGCGGCCATATGGAAAACAGTATGGACATTCCTCAAAAAATTAAAAATAGAGCTACCTATGATTCCACAGTTCCTATTATGTATATTGTTCAAAGAAAATGAAGACACTAACTTAAAAAGATACATCATTCCCATGGTCGTTGCAGTATTATTTAAAATAGTCAAGATACAGAAACAATCTAAGTGTCCACTAGTGGATGGAAAAAGAATACACACACACACATACACAATGGAATATTACTCAACCATAAAAAGGTGTGGACCCTTGTTGTTAGTGACAACACGGATGGACTTTGAGCACAGTATGCGAAGAGAAATAAGTCAGGCAAAGAAAGACAAATGCTGTACAATCTAAAGCACGCAAGCAAACAAACATAAAACAGGCTCTCAGATACATAGAACAGATCTGTGGTTACTAGAAGTGGTGGGTGGGGTGGACAAAAGGATTGAAATGAGTCAAAATGTACAAACTTCCTGTTACAAAATAAATAGATATAAAATAAATAAATAGGTCATGGGTTTGGAATGTATAACATGGCAACTATAGTTAATAATACTGTACTGTATATTTGAAAGTTGATAAGAGAGTAAATCTTAAAACAAACAAAACAAACAAACAAAAAAATTCTGTAAGTATGTAGTGATGGGATGATGACTAGACCTACTGTGTTGATCATTTTTCAGTATATATTAATATCAAATTATTGTTTTATACCTGAAAATAATTAATGTTTTATGACAATTATCTTTCAATTAAAATTAAATTGAAAAAATCAGCAAAGCAGATTTAAAGCCTATATCTAAAACTTTCAAAAGTTATATTGTACTTATATAAGTAGAAATTCATTGCTAAGTAAAAGTGGATCATAACTATTCTTTAGAGTGCATGCATGCTCACTCCTGTCAAACTCTTTGTGACCTGACAGACTGTAGCCCACCAGGCTCCACTGTCCAGGGGATTTTCTCGGGAAGATTACTGGAGTGGGTTGCCATTTCCTTCCCCAGGAAATCTTCCCAAATCAGGGATCAAACCCACATCTCCTGAACTGTAGGCAGATTCTTCACCACTGAGCCACTGGGGACGCCAGTTTATTAGAGTAGCTTTCTAATATTTTTGATCACTAGAAATAATACAAATATGTGGTTTAGGTAGCATATGTGCACTGTGAACACACGTATACTTACATAGACACATACTTACCCATACTACATGCAGCGGGATCTGATATATTCCATTTGTTCCATTGTGATTTATTCCATTTGTTCCATTGTGATTTATTCCAGAGTCATCTATTACATGCCCCGCTACCTTTCCTTAAGGCTTCCTTTGTGGCTCAGCTGGTAAAGAATCCGCCTGCAATGTGGGAGACTTGGGTTTGATCCCTGGGTTGGGAAGATCCCTTGGAGAAGGGAAAGGCTACCTACTCCAGTACTCTTGCCTAGAGAATTCCATGGACTGTATAGTCCATGGGGTCACAAAGAGTCAGACACAACTAAGCAACTTTCACTCACTCACTCACCTTTCCTTAAGCTAGCTGCAGCCTGCTGAATGGGGCTTCCCAGGTGGTGCAAGTGGTAAGGAACCCACCTGCTAATGCAGGACACAGAGATGCATGTTCCATCCCTGGGTCAGGAAGATCCCCTGAAAGAGGGCATGGCAGTCCACTCCAGTATCTTTCCCTGGAGCATCCCATATACAGAGCAGCCTGGTGGGCTACAGTCCATAGGCTCACAGTGAGTCAGATATGACTGGAGCGACTTAGCACAGCACAGCCCACTAAACTGATTCCATGATTTTGATCAGGAGATTAATAAATACTTTTTGGAAGGAGCATTGATGATTTACACTATGTAGAACTTAAAAATGATTTACTAAGGTTAAATTTAAATATCTATATATATATTGTCTTAGAACTTCGTATTTGGAACCTACAAATAATCTCTCAGCAGTTATAGCAGTCATGAGAAATATATTTGCTTAAGGAAAACCAATTTGTTATTCTGTGAACAAAAGTGTAGAATAAATCACAATTTACCTTTGTATTTCCTCTTTTGTTCACTAGCTAGAATCTGATATTTGTTTCTGCCACTTGTACATTTTATACAGAAATCTAAACTCTGACTCATGACATATAACAACATTCAGTTTGGTTGATTAATTTTTTCTCTGGCCTGACTAAATACAAATGGCATATACTTACTGAGATATGGTATGTGAAAGTAGCTAGTAATGCCTGGCAAAAAGGAGATCTTTAAAGCATGTTTTCTGACCATAAATGAACAAATTATTAAAGGCCATGTATACAAGAATATTTAGAGCAGGCTGGCTAGGGCCATAAAACCTGAAGTCCAACTGACACTTGAGATCTAGTCATTGATTTGTTTCATTGTCCACTATTTTACCAGGCTAAAATGAACATTGCTTAAATTGCTAGATAGTAGAACAACCAAGATAATCATGATGGTGTGATCACTCACCTAGAGCCAGACATCCTGGAATGTGAAGACAGGTGGGCCTTAGAAAGCATCACTACGAACAAAGCTAGTGGAGGTGATGGAATTCCAGTTGAGCTATTTCAAATCCTGAAAGATCATGCTGTGAAAGTGCTGTACTCAATATGCCAGCAAATTTGGAAAACTCAGCAGTGGCCATAGGACTGAAAACGGTCAGTTTTCATTCCAATCCTAAAGAAAAACAATGTCAAAGAATGCTCAAACTGCTGCACAATTGCACTCATCTCACACACTAGTAAAGTAATGCTCAAAATTCTGCAAGCCAGGCTTCAGCAATATGTGAACCGTGAACTTCAGATGTTCAAGCTGGTTTTAGAAAAGGCAGAGGAACCAGAGATCATATTGCCAACATCTGCTGGATCATTGAAAAAGCAAGAGAGTTTCAGAAAAAGATCTATTTCTGCTTTATTGACTATGCCAAAGCCTTTGACTGTGTGGATCACAATAAACTGGAGAATTCTGAAAGAGATAGGAATACCAGACCACCTGACCTGCCTCTTGAGAAACCTCCATGCAGGTCAGGAAGCAACAGTTAGAACTGGACATGGAAAAACAGACTGGTTCCAAATAGGAAAAGGAGTACGTCAAGGTTATATATTGTCACTCTGCTTATTTAACTTATATGCAGAGTACATCATGAGGAACGCTGGACTGGAAGAAGCACAAGCTGGAATCAGATTGCTGGGAGAAATACCAATAACCTTAGGTATGCAGATGACACCACCCTTATGGCAGAAAGTGAAGAGGAACTCAAAAGCCTCTTGATATAAGTGAAAGAGGAGCGTGAAAAGGTTGGCTTAAAGCTCAATAATCAGAAAATGAAGATCATGGCATCCGGTCCCATCACTTCATGGGAAATAGATGGAGAAACAGTGGAAAAAGTGTCAGACTTTATTTTGGGGGGCTCCAAAATCACTGCAGATGGTGATTGCAGCCATGAAATTAAAGACGCTTACTCCTTGGAAGGACAGTTATGACCAACCTAGATAGCATATTGAAAAGCAGAGACATTACTTTGCCAACAAAGGTTCATCTAGTCAAGGCTATGGTTCTTCCAGTGGTCATGTATGGATGTAAGAGTTGGACTGTGAAGAAAGCTGAGCACCAAAGAATTAATGCTTTTGAACTGTGGTGTTGGAGAAGATTCTTGAGAGTCCCTTGGACTGCAAGGAGATCCAACCAGTCCATTCTGAAGGAGATCAGTCCTGGGTATTATTTGGAGGGAATGATACTAAAGCTGAAACTCCAGTACTTTGGCCACCTGGTGCAAAGAGTTGACTCATTGGAAAAGACTCTGATGCTGGGAGGGATTGGGGGCAGGAGGAGAAGGGGACGACAGAGGATGAGATGGCTGAATGGCATCACCAACTCGATGGATGTGAGTTTGAGTGAACTCCGGGAGATGGTGATGGACAGGGAGGCCTGGCATGCTGCAGTTCATGGTGTTGCAAAGAGTCGGACACAGCTAAACGACTGAACTTAACTGAGCATAATATGCAAGGGATAATATTCACTTAGAGTATTTAAAAATGCTATTACTACTCATAGAATTTTTACCCACAAATTGCTTTATGGCTTAAAGATATGGACATAAAAGTGATTGTGAATCTTTCCATTGTTCAAGAAATTGTAGAGTGCCAACTATTTTTTTCCTGTGTTCCTAGAAAAAGAAGTCATCTCACATATGCAATATGTAAGTTATTGCAGTATGTCTTATTACATTCTCTGATGTAGTTACATGTTCTCATGTAGTTATTTAGTGTTCTGCCCTTTTTTTTTTCTTCACGTCATTTTAATCCATTATAACACAGTACATTATTTATCTTGAACATAATTTAGATTTAAAATTCACCTGAAACATAGATTTTTCATGTGATTAAGACAATGCTGCTGCTGCTGCTAAGTCGCTTCAGTCATGTCCAACTCTGTGTGACCCCGTGGACTGCAGCCTACCAGGCTTCTCCATCCATGGGATTATCCAGGCAAGAACACTGGAGTGGGTTGCCATTTCCTTCTCCAGTGCATGAAAGTGGAAAGTGATAGTGAAGTTGCTCAGTCGTGTCTGACTCTTAGCGATCCCATGGACTGCAGCCTACCAGGCTCCTCCATCCATGGGATTTTCTGGACAACAGTACTGGAGTGGGGTGCCATTGCCTTCTCCTGATTAAGACAATAATTAATATTTGACTTTTATGGAAAACAGGAAGATACAATATTAAATAAACTACTACTTTCCCCTTTTTGGTAGGAGTTAAATTTGCTTTTATAACAAATTATTATGACATTTTCCTACTATCAATCTAAATAGACATTTTATTCCAAAGAGCTAAATTCATGAAATAGTTATAGCTTTGCTTCAGAAGACTTTAGCAAACATCAAGATTATTTCTTTCTAACCTTTTATCGTTCTTTTGTCTTAATTTTTTCTTTTTCCATTATAGAGACAAAATATAAAACTGAAGTATAATGTTAAAATTTTGTCTTTATTTAAAAATAGTCTTTACTTAATATAGCCTTATATTATTAACTCTTAATGGAAAACATAGTGGTGAGAACATGGTTTTTATTGCTGTTGTTGCTTTATTTAAACATTATAGCTGCTTTTTTATTTACAGTGTCTTTAGTAAATATTTCTGTGGATCGTTGGCCTTGTCTTCGATTTATAACCCAACAGAGGATACTTTGAACAATTTCATAAAGGGAAAGCTACAGTAAGGGATTACCTAACTCTAAGGGATTAGAGTTCTCCTTTAAAGAATTTGGCCATACAGCTTAACCTTTATTCTCATTTTCTTTATTCACGTGATGGGTGCCTGTGTCCTTGCTTATACTTTGCAGAAATATTTTGAAAATAAATATATGTCAATAATTGCTTTGAATTCTTGAAATAGAGACACTTTTCATGTCATTAACTTAGTAATAGCAGCAAGAATGTATTGTGTGATACCCAGATATCCAAGTACTTACTTAAATCTATTATGTTTTAAAAAGTATCTACTTTTCACTAGAATTACATTGTACTGTTAAGTCATGGAATGTGTGTATGTGTTGGGGGTAAGTGATGAAGGAGAAAAAGAAAAAGAGAAAACACACTAACTTGTCTTTATAAATATACTTTCTCAGATCAGTCTCCTAACAACCCCACTGTTATATACTATTATCCCCATTTTGTAGAGGAGGAAAATAGAACTCAGCAAGGCCAGATACCTTGCCCACGCCTCCCAACTGATGAAGTCTTGAACAAGAATTTGAACCTAACTATAAAACTCAGCTCTACAGGACACCACCAGGTTTCTCAAAGTTCAAATTACTGTGCTGGAAACTTCTGTTTATAGCTAAAATAGAAAAGGGCAGGGCTAATTTAATTAAAAGAAATAATTTATAACATTACCCAAAGCAGTTTCTTTTTTAGCTTCTCCCAATGTTTCCGTGACAGTTATAGCTGAAGATTTTGATCATTTCTTATTTTGTCTTGCTGGTTTGCCCAATTCTAATTCCTGGACTTAACAAAAATATACTTGCTAAACAGGAATGAAAGGGCAGATCTTACACTGCCATTTCTCTGCTTGGTTATTTGTGTAGTTAACATGGTCATTTCAGAGAGGGACTGGAGGTTGATGGAAGGAGGGGTGGCTTGACAGGGAAATTCCAGATGACAGGGATTGCCAGATTTCCTTCTGGCCCTTTATTGCCAAACTCCACCTCCTACTCTTCTTGCACAGCTGTGTGCTTCATTAAATAGTGATGTCTACAAATCACAGCAGTGTTAAAATGCAGAGCAGGGGGAATTCCTGGCTGCTGGCTGCTGCCAAGTTCCTAGAGTTTTAACAGCACATTCACCAAACTGCTTCCTCCCCCTCCAAGAACTAAGTTCAATATCAAGAGTGTATTCATCAAAGATAGTGCCTCTCTGTTCTCTTGGAGAATTTGAAATATCTTGTAGGCAACATGGTATGGGCCTTGTGTTGTCAGAGATAAGACTTCTGACATTCATATGGCCATTAGTCATCCCATTGCATCAGGGACCGTTATCTAATTATTTGAAACAGATTTTCCCATTCACAGTTTAGGTATAGTGATTGTCAGAAACCTGCCTTATGTGATTTAGGGCCAAGAACCCTGTTTCTACTGCTCAGGGGAGGGATAAAAGGGATGTGACTTAATTCAACAATGTATATTGAGAGTTCGGCTTCACTGGTGGCTCAGACAGTAAAGAACCTACCTGCAGCACAGGAGACCCAGGTTCAATCCCTGAATCAGGAAGATCCACTGGAGAAGGGAATGGCAACCCACATACACCAGTATTCTTGCTGGGAGAATTCCATGAACAGAGGAGCCTGGTGGGCCACAGCCCATGGAATCACAAAGAGTCAGACATGACTGAGTGACTAACACACACACACACACACACATTGAGAGTTGATGTATGCAAAGCACTGTGCTGACTGAAGTAGAGGATGACAACATAAATAGAAAAGGTTAATATATACTGGTAGGGGTAGTGTGAGGGAAGCTCTGATGAGTGGTATACTAGAGGTTTTAAAAAAAGATGAAATGGATATATGGGGGAAATTGCAACTTTTACTTTGATGGATTAGAAATGTTTCAAGTGAGAGGTAACACTGGCTCAAGACTTTGAAGGGCAGATGAAAATGGAGGCACTTCCAATGGAGAAAAAAAATGAGTAAAAAATGGTACAGAGAATGGAGTTCAGTGGATTACTAGAATGGCTTATTCCCCTGTGTTAAATGGTAGCATTATGTTATTGAATTATAATACAAACAGTATTATTTATCTAGCAATTAAAAAATAATAATGTAATTGTCTTCACATGGGCATTTTGTCTCCAATCAAATCCATCTTCATCTTATCTTATACCAGCTGGATTCTTGCATTTATGTTATGTGGCTTGCATGTATAGGCATTTGAATCTGTGACCCTTGGGGCTAGAATAAAGAATATGAGAGAGACAGGCAGACTTATGGAGCTTCTTTAATGGAAGGTTACTGATAATGGTTGTTGATGGCTGATAATGGTCAAAGAAGAGAGGGTCTGGAGGCCCCTGTAAGAAATTAATAGTAGCTGGTAGGCAGAACTCAAGTCTATCTTCCTTTGGGGAGTTTCAGTACCCAACTTAGACAAGAAAAACAGCAATTCAAGTTAATTGCATTCACTGAGTACATACTTAGATGAACAGTACAATAGGCACAGTGTTGGTTATTGAGATAGAGTAATACATTGCCCTTGTCTCCAACTGCAAGGGACAGAGGCAGATAGACATGGAAGCAATTGTTGCACAAGATGAAGTTCAGCAAGAACTAGCAGTTTCCCATGGAAGTATGGAGGAAGACAGATTCATTTTGATCAGGGAGAAATAAGAAACATTTAGGAAGCATTACATTTGAGGTGATATATAAAGACTAGCTGGGTTGTTGATTAGTAAACACATTTGGAATGGTATTTTTGATTCAAAGAAGTAGTAGTAGTGTTAGTCATTCAGCTGTGTCCAACTCTTTGTGACCCCACGGACTGTAGCTCACCAGGCTCCTCTGTCCATGGGATTCTCCAGGCAAGAATACTGGAGTGGGTTACCATTCCCTTCTCCAGAGGATCTTCCTGACCCATTGATCAAACCCAGATCTCCTGCATTGCAAGCAGATTCTTTACCATTTGAGCTACAGGGAAGATCCTTGACTGAAAGAAAGAGTAAGCAAATAAAGACACCATAAATGCAAATACTATTTCAAAAATTAAGGCTAGGATATGAAATATATTTTTGCTTTGACTGTGTGGATCACAATAAACTGGAAAATTCTGAAAGAGATGGGAATACCAGACCACCTGATCTGCCTCTTGAGAAATCTGTATGCAGATCAGGAAGCAACAGTTAGAACTGGACATGGAACAACAGACTGGTTCCAAATAGGAAAAGGAGTACGTCAAGGCTGTATATTGTCAACCTGTTTATTTAACTTATATGTAGAGTACATCATGAGAAACGCTGGACTGGAAGAAACACAAGCTGGAATCAAGATTGCCGGGAGAAATATCAATAACCTCAAATAGCAGATGATACCACCCTTATGGCAGAAAGTGAAGAGGAACTCAAAAGCCTCTTGATGAAAGTGAAAGTGGAGAGTGAAAAAGTTGGCTTAAAGCTCAACATTCAAAAAATGAAGATCATGGCATCTGGTCCCATCACTTCCTGGGAAATATATGGGGAAACAGTGGAAACAGTGTCAGACTTTATTTTTCTGGGCTCCAAAATCACTGCAGTTGGTGACTGCAGCCATGAAATTAAAAGACGCTTACTCCTTGGAAGGAAAGTTATGACCAACCTAGATAGCATATTGAAAAGCAGAGACATTACTTTGCCAACAAAGGTTCATCTAGTCAAGGCTATGGTTTTTCCTGTGGTCATGTATGGATGTGAGAGTTGGACTGTGAAGAAGGCTGAGCAGCGAAGAATTGATGCTTTTGAACTGTGGTGTTGGAGAAGGCTCTTGAGAGTCCCTTGGACTGCAAGGAGATCCAACCAGTCCATTCTGAAGGAGATCAGCCCTGGGATTTCTTTGGAAGGAATGATGCTAAAGCTGAAACTCCAGTACTTTGGCCACCTCATGCAAAGAGTTGACTCATTGGAAAAGATTCTGATGCTGGGAGGGATTGGGGGCAAGAGGAGAAGGGGATGACAGAGGATGAGATGGCTGAATGGCATCACTGACTCGATGGACGTGAGTCTGAGTGAACTCCGGGAGTTGGTGATGGACAGGGAGGCCTGGCATGCTGCAATTCATGGGGTCGCAAAGAGTCGGACACGACTGAGGGACTGATCTGATCTGATCTGATGGATCATATTTTATTATGAGTTGAGATTAGGGTCAGATCATTAAGTGTCTTCAAAGTCATTCCTTTAAGTTTGGACTTCAGACTTGATCATTGAAGATATCTGAGATGTGAAGTGAAACAGGTCTATGAATAAACTCAGGGGTGTTGAGTGGCTGCATTATTGCTGCATCTTACAGCTCTAAGAAAGAGCTAGGCTTGTCTGAGAATTCCCCAAACCACCACAGCATAAGGAAATAGTATTGATAGTATTCAGTATTGGAATTATTGATTATTTGACTTAAGGGTTTGATATATATTGAGATGCACAAACCTAGCTCTTAATATGGGTTTTATGGCCGCTCTTTCTCCAGCCCAGGCTGTTTCTGTGGGCTCTCTCTTCTCTTTGATTTATTTTCTCCTAATTCACTGCCTGGTAAGTAATAGGCACTCAGTAAGTATTTGCTGAATGAACAGACTTCTAACTTGTTCTAACGAGTGAGGCAGAGCCTGGTGATCAGAGCTTGGGTAAACAATCTGTGCATGAACATCTGGTTTTGAGCAGAACAGAAGACTAGCTTTTGATTCCTTTCTTTTTCCCCTTGAGTGCCTAGATAAATCACTCATCTCCTGAGGTGAGTCCCTTTCATATGAAACCATTAGGGAATGTCTTAACTGTGCTGTGCCATCAATGAACTGACCCAGTGGCAGATTCAGGAGTCAAACTTCACATATTCCTGATTTATTTCCTTTTTTGAAAGGATCAGACTTTGAATACTGCAATAAAACAAATAAATATATTTCAAAAAATACTATCTTATAAATAACAAGGTTGAACAGATAATTTACAATTTCCTGTATAGAGCTAATTGGCTGAGACAATTATTAAATACCTCATATAACAACAGACTGGTTCCAAATTGGGAAAGGAGTATGTCAAGGTTGTATATTGTCACCCTGCTTACTTAACTTATATTCAGAGTACATCATGTGAAATGCCAGGCTTGATGAAGCACAAGCTGGAATCAAGACTGCTGGGAGAAATATCAATAACCTCAGATATGCAGATGACACGACCCTTATGGCAGAAAGCAAAGAAGAACTAAAGAGCCTCTTGATGAAAGTGAAAGAGGAGAGTGAAAAAGTTGGCTTAAAACTCAACATTCAAAAAATGAAGCTCATCGCATCTAGTGGTCCCATCACTTCATGGCAAATAGATGGGGAAACAATGGAAACAGTGAGAGACTTTATTTTTGGGGGTCTCCAAAATCACTGCAGATGGTGACTGCAACCATGAAACTAAAAGACACTTGCTCCTTGGAAGAAAAACTGTGACCAACATAGACAGCATATTAAAAAGCAGAGATATTACTTTGCTGACAAAGGTCCGTCTAGTCAAAGCTGTGGTTTTTCCGGTAGTCATGAATGAATGTGAGAGTTGGACTATAAAGAAAGCTGAGTGCCGAAGAATCGATGCTTTTGAACTGTGGTGTTGGAGAAGACTCTTGAGAGTCCCTTGGACTGCAAGGAGATCCAACCAGTCAATCCTAAAGGAAATCAGTCCTGGATATTCATTGGAAGGACTGATGCTGAAACTGAAACTCCAAAGAACTGGCTCATTTGAAAAGACCCTGATGCTGGGAAAGATTGAAGGCAGGAAGAGAAGGGGACGACAGAGGACGAGATGGTTGGATGGCATCACCGACTCACTGGATGTGAATTTGAGCAAGCTCCAGGAGTTTGGTGATGGATAGGGAAGCCTGGCATTTTGCAGTCCATGGGGTCACAAAGAGTTGGACATGATTGAGTGACTGAACTGAACTAAGCTAATTATATTATGTATATATTACCTCAAAATATTTTTACCCCTTTTCATAATTGTGAGTAATGCTTTCATAGCATATACAATTGCTTAGTATATTAATAAACAAGTCAATAATAATATAATAGGTACAAGTTAATCTCTAAGCCTTTTGAAAGACATTACAGATCACTAGTTAAGAAACATTTGATCAAGTGAAACGTTTTGTCCACTGTGGAAAGAGTGGGTAAAGCCTAGTCTTCATTCTCTACAAAGTATACTTTTAATAGTTCCCATTTTTGCTTGACACATCTGAAATCCAAAAGCAATCTGGGTAAACAACTCTCCAGTTCACATGATAATGATATATCATTGTTACCTATAGGCACATTAAAGACACCATGTAAGTGGAATTATGCACGTGTATCTGAGAGAGATGTATAACATAGATCCTTCATAAGTTGGGATGTAGAAGAGGCACTGTTAAACTTTTAAGTGTTCACTCTTCAAGTTCTGGGCTCATCTTTTCCCTGCCATGCCCTTGTGAAGGATGGTCATATCCCCAGTGTTTTCTCCTAACCCTAGTGCTCTGCTTGTCCTGAAAGCTTTCAGAGATACATGCAAAAAGATTAGGAACTCAGCTCTGGTCCCTTAAAATAGTGTAGGCTCATTGTTTAAGCTGTAGAATATACCAGAGAACAATGTAGATATAGCAACAATCAAAGGATAAGTATAGAAAAAAATATTGCTTTGGTAGTGGTTTAATAAGGCATACGTTTATGGTCAACTGCCTAGAAATTCTGTACAATTTAGTGCTATTTAAGTGACTTGTGTCTTGGAGACCTCTCTTTTAAGTCTTTCTCTCTCCTTGGTGTATATCACAGTCTTTGGTAGATTCCCATTGGTTGAGGATCATCCTTAAACCTTTCCAAAGTAATTTAAAAAATGAGAGGGCACTGGTTTCTTGGGAGAGAATATGAGAGAAAGGGATAAATAAATGCCCAAGATTTCCTTCAGCATGCTTCTCAGAATTAATGAGTCAATTTTACACACACACACATGCGCACACACACACACACACACACACTTATATTCACACACCTCTTTATTTATGTAAAAGACATTTTTTAAGAGTACTATCTAAAAACCAAAACTGAAAAAAAAAATCCAAGAAAAAGCTTTTTATCCGTGTCCAACAAACTGTTATTATTTTCCATTTAGGCATAATATATGTTCCAGTTCCTTAAAGTTAGATATGACCTTGTGACTTTGTTCTAACCAATACACTATGAGCAGGAGTGTTGCATGCTACTTTCAGACATCCTAAGGTTACAGTGAAAGTTAAATGCGTAAATCACTCAGTCTTGGGCACCTCTTTGCAGCCCCATGGACTGTAGCCCTCCAGGCTCCTCTGTCCATGGAATTCTCCAGGCAAAAATACTGGAGTGAGTTGCCATTCCCTTCTCCAGGGGGTTAAGATTGAACCGGAGTCTCCTGCATTGCAGATTCTTTACCAACTGAACCACCAGGAAATGGGATCTTCTTTTGCTTGCTCTCTAACCTTCCCTTCCCCTCCTCTCCCTCCCCTCCCATTATCTCCTCTCTCCTCCTCTCTTCACTTCCAGGCTGGATAGATTAGGCTCAGAGGAAAATTTTTGAGCCATAGATGAGATGGAAGAATTCAAAATCTCTGTCTAGAAGTTGTAGGAAAGCTGCACCCAGGTGTAGGAAAGAGTTACCCCAAAGGAAATATCCTCCTATGATGGTATGCTGCTGCTGCTGCTGCTAAGTCACTTCAGTCGTGTCCGACTCTGTGCGACCCCAGAGACGGCAGCCCACCAGGCTCCCCCATCCCTGGGATTCTCCAGGCAAGAACACTGGAGTGGGTTGCCATTTCCTTCTCCAATGCATGAAAGTGAAAAGTGAAAGTGAAGCCGCTCAGTCGTGTCCGACTCTTAGCGACCCCATGGACTGTAGCCCACCAGGCTCCTCCATCCATGGGATTTTCCAGACAAGAGTACTGGAGTGGGGTGCCATTGTATAATGAGAAGTAAACTTTGACTATGTCATTTGTTTTGAAATTATGGCATTTATTTTTCACTGTAGTTAGCTTTTACTCTAAAAAAAAAATCAGGTAAGGTATGTTCTGGTCAGCTAAAAGACGAAGTTCTCAGGGAAGATACATTTGACCTACCTACAAATGTGTTACTTTAATTCTTCTGGAGAATATGTCTTGATCAACAAAGACCTACTAGGTAAGTCAGCAGACAGTTGTTACAGTTTCCTACTGCCATTTATGGTAAATGACTTTATACCCTTAATAAGGTCATAAGTACTGAGTCTGACACCATCTCTCTGGTGGTTTGCAGTCCAGCCACTATGGCATATAAATCTGGTGCTAAAAATTAGAACAGTTAGCCATGTGAAGAATTTGGGTTCTGCACCTAAACCACAATGAACCCTAATGCAGAATAGTAAAGATTTATTATTGTATAAGTTTCTATGCAACAATTTGATTTGTTTGTTTTTCTTTTGTTAAAAAAATCAAGAGACCATAAAGTTGTCTGAGAAATAACTCAGTGCCTCTATGAATACTGAGGCTCCTGGGAACTGAATCACACCCCTCAGTATAACCCCTGTGATTCATCACTCCCAGGGGGATGAGGGTTTAACTTTAGACCACAGTTTACAACAGGGATAACCATTACCTCCCTTTTATTGAGTGCCTTCCAAGTACTGTACTAAACACTTTACTCTTGTAGCAACCTAACACATCATGTGTTTGTATCTCTGTTCTCCAAATAAGAAAACTGAAGTTTAGGAAGCATACGTAACTTGTTCAAGGTCAACCATCTGTATTGTGGCAAAACCAGAATTCCCAAATTCCTGTTCCTACTAGTGTTCCAGGCTCCTGTTATGGACCTACGGAACTTTAGGTTCTGTATCTTTAATTGTATTGGATAGCTCCTTTTTATGTATAATGCTCCCTTTCATGAATATAGATTTTGCCACTTTTATTTTATTATTGAAGTATAATTGATTTACAATGTTGTGTTAGTTTCAGATGTATAGCAAAGTGATTCAGGTATACATTATTATATGTATTACAAAATATAGGTTATTACAAGATATAGGTTATTACAAATCATTGAGCATAGTTCCCTGAACTGTACAGACGGTTCTTGTTGGTTAACTATTTTATATATAGTAGTATGTGTAGGTTAATCCCAAACTCCTATTTTATCCTCCTATCCTTTTCCCTGTTGGTAACCATAAGTTTGTTTTCTATATCTGTAGGTCTAGTTCTGTTTTGTGTATAAGTTCATTTGTATTATTTTTTTAATTCCACATATAAGCAATATAATATGTCTGTCTGACTGACTTCACAGTATATTAATCTCTAGGTTCATCCATGTTGCTGCAAATGGCATTATTTCATCCTTTTAATGGCTGAGTAATATTCCACTGTATGTATAACCACATCTTTATCCATTCATCTGTCAGTGGACATTTAGGTTGCTTCCGTGTCTTGTCTATTGTAAATAGTGCTGCCATGAACATTTTGTTGTAATGAGTTTACATCCTAAAAGTTTTCTCAAATTCTCAGTCACTGGACTTTGGACACACTGTGGAAACAATGTGATCATTTGAACATTTTATGTCCTTCCTCAATTATTTTGAATTTTAATACCTATGGCTGATTTATGTTGAGGTTTGACAGAAAACAACAAAATTCTGTAAAGCAATTATCTTTCAATTAAAAAATAGATAAAAAAGAAAAGGAACTTTTTCACTTTAATATCATTAAACACTGGAGATGCAAGAAATCTATGACTCTTATTGTGACTAGACTGAGTAATGTTATGATAACTTGAATTTTGCAGGTGAACCTTTGAAAATGACCCCCCCAAAATAACAGTGATCATATTAACATTCTTTTCCCATTGTGACACAAATCTATTTTTTTTTTTTGCAATTTTTATTCTCTCCATCTACCTACCATTCCACTTGTTTCCTCCCAGAAAGAGTTGTAAGAATCTCCAAGTATCATTAGCTCTATTTTAAACCATAGATCATAATAACCTCTGAAATATAACTGTACACATGCACCAAATCAAGAAATGTGGACATACACACATAATGTTTTCTGCACTAAAGCTACTTCCATATTTCAGCATCTGTGAAATTCAATAATTATTACTACTATTCAATAACCTTCCTAATACACAAATACCTACTATAATGTGGGCCAATTATAGATAATCTCATAACAAAGATGCATTAAGTATTATCTTTCACATGGATCAAATCATGTATTCATTTGAGACAGAGTGTCATTGTAATACTTGTGACCAAGGTAATAACTTTCAAAAATAAGTAAATGAATAAAGTTTTTGAAAACAAAGATGTGGAGTTCATAAGTAGAGATAACAGTTTACTGCTTCTAAAAGGATTTGGATGAAATAAGAAATGGAAACAGATACACTGCTTTCATATAACTGTAGCTATAGCTTTTTAAACACAAATAAGCTGAATTTAAATTTTCCTAAGCCTGGAGAATCCCATGGATGGAGGAGCCTGGTGGGCTGCAGTCCATGGGGTCGCTAAGAGTCGGACATGACTGAGCGACTTCACTTTCACTTTTCATTTTCATGCATTGGAGAAGGAAATGGCAACCCACTCCAGTGTTCTTGCCTGGAGAATCCCAAGGATGGGGGAGCCTGGTGGGCTACCATCTATGGGGTCACACAGGGTCAGACACGACTGAAGCGACTTAGCAGCTTAGCAGCAAGCTCAGTACACTAACAACATGACCTCACAAGCCTGCAGGTCACAGAGAATATCTGAAGCCAGGCTGACAAATATACTGTTTAAATGAGGTTGATCTCATTAATCAAAAGTAATCATGATTGTCCAATTCCTAAAGTCTTTATTGTTTCCATAAAATTTGGGAATTAGGTCTGAGGATAAATATTCTGCACTGGATAAGTCCCTTTCTTTAGAGTAATTTTTTCTGTTTTGTTTTCCTGTTAACTTAAAATTAGATCCAGCCTCCAATCAGTGGCTCAGTTGGTAAAGAATCTGCCTGCAATGCAGGAGACCTGTGTTAAGTCCCTGAATATGGAAGATCATCTGGAGAAGGAAATGGCAACCCACCCCAGTACTCTTTGCCTGGAGAATTCCATGGACAGAGAAGCTGGGCAGGTTACAGTCCATGGGATTGCAAAAAGTGGGACACGACTGAATGTCCTTTCCTTTCCAAAGAGAAAGTTTTCTCTTTCCAAAAGTCAGTCTCCACCTTAAGTTTGGAAAGGGAAGACATAGAATTAGTAGAAAGAAATGAATACATTATATGCAAGGGAACAAATTAAAAAATGTATTAATGTAGAAAAGGAGAACACTCTTTATGTCTGCTTTTCCCCTCAGGCTCCAGGAAGCTAAAATCAAAAATCGTTAAATGCAGATTAAAAACACAAGGGGATAATTAGATGGTAGGTTATGCATGTTAGAATAAAAGAAAGTGCTAATTTATAAGAGAATAAACTACAAGGAGCTGTCATAAGCAGATCTAGAAATGGACTTCAAAAACATTGATTTCCAAGTGTCTGGAAGAAATAACCAGAGACAACTTTGCAGTGACCAGAAAGCCATGGTTGAAGAAAACGCAAACTCCTGGAATAAGAGTGATCTTATGTTTATTTGGAACAAAATGTTTACAGGGAAAAAAAAACCTGAGAATACCGCATAAGTGACATTAAACAGGCTGCGTAAAAGATCCTTGCTGTATTATTTAGAAATCTACTAGAGAAAATAATCACATGGTTAAAGAAACATACCATTTTGAAATCAGCCAACGAAGAGTGATTTGGCTTTCCATGGGGACAGAGAATCTATGAATGTGAGACTGAATGTGGAAATACTTTTGAAATTTACCTTGAATTTCTTATCAGAAAGGGGGAAAAAGCACCTGTTGCAGACAGCTATGAAAGAGGCATATTTAACATAAACAGAAATATGGGAAGGATTTAGATAAACAAATATCTCTTATTTAAATGTTCCTTATGAAGAACTTGGATGTCTTTCAGCCATGCTGCTGCTGCTAAGTCGCTTCAGTCATGTCCGACTCTGTGCGACCCCATAGACGGCAGCCCACCAGGCTCCCCCATCCCTGGGATTCTCCAGGCAAGAACACTGGAGTGGGTTGCCATTTCCTTCTCCAATGCATAAAAGTGAAAAGTGAAAGTGAAGTCATTCAGTCGTGTCCGACTTTTTGCGACCCCATGGACTGCAGCCTACAAGGCTCCTCCGTCCATGGGATTTTCCAGGCAAGAGTACTGGAGTGGGGTGCCATTGCTTTCTCCAGTCTCTCAGCCATAGATGTGACTGAATGAGAAAAGGAAGATTTCTCAATTGCTAGAATTGAAGAGGATGGGCAAGAAAAAAATAGTGGCAAAGGCAAAACCCGTAGGTGCAAAAGGGAAAAACCAGTCCAGAAAATAGTGTTTTGATGACTAACTTATACACACTAATATGTATAAAATAAATAGGGACTTACTGTATAGCACAGAAAACTAATTAAATGTCTTATAATAATCCATAGTGGAAAAGAATCAGAAAAATAATACATATATATATATGTATATGGCTGAATCACTTTGTTGTACACTAGAAACTAACACAAAATTGTAATTTAATTATATTTCAAAAACTGGTTATTGAAAAAATAAATAAAAGTTTTCTGAATTGGTTTGGTGGCAGCGAGGGGACTTGTACCTAGAGAAACTGTACTCCTCCTGGTAATAATTTTTTTTTTAATTTGTGCTTATCACCTAATTTAAAACATATCTGTAGCTTTTTTGGGCTGGAGGAGGGCAGTTGGCTTATTCTGAGTCCTCAGTTTCCTAATCTGTGTGTACAGCCCCCATCAGGCTCACCTGTCCTCCTTTGGTTACATGCCCGTACTTCACGCTTCATGGGTGCTCTTTCAAGTCTAATTTATCTGAAATCCTGTTATGTCCTCATATCATTTTTATAAACATTCTATCTGATACGCACTTACCCCATCTCCCCTTTATAACTTGAAATATTGAGGATTATGCAGTTAAAATTTTATTTTGTAGGTCTGGGTCAGCAAAATTTTCCTGTAAAAGGTCAAATAGTAAATATTGGCAGCCTTGCAGGCCCCACAGCCTCTGTCATAACTTCTCAGCTCTGGCAGAGTGGTGTGACATTGTCCATATATTGCACCTAAACAGGGCTGTGCTCCAAAACCTTCATTTACAGAAACAGGAAATGGTAGATTTGTAGATAGTAGTTTATAGACCTCTTTTGTAGATGAAACCCTTCCATTTTTCTTAAGTAAAATTTCCTTTGAGAGTCTTTTTCTATGGAATTATGGCCTCTTCTTTTCTTACTGTTTTTGAAATCTTTCCTGAAATTTAGATAAATGCCTTTAATATAATTTTCATTTCTTTTATTTGTGTCTATGACCAGCCTGGATTTGATCTCTAAGTGGGATGTCATTTAAGAAGCACAGGGTCATCAAGTAGAACTTAAAAGAATTTTTATTCATTTCATTTCTTAAAATTCTCATTTATTCTTTGTCTCTAGAAGGATATTAAAGAAGACACAATCCATAACCTTGAATGGCAAGTTCCTTTCTTCTTTATTCTTCCCACATTTTCACATATTACACTTTATTCATCTTTTTTGCTATCCCAAATCCCCCTACCCCAGCAAGCTCAAATTATAAAGTTTTCATTTTTAACACTGTCTCCTCTGACTCAGAGCACTTTATTTTGCAGATTGATCAAACTACCCATGCTAAATTAGTTAGTTCTTCCTTTTTTTCCTTCTTCCATTCCCAAATTCAGAAGTAAGAACTTCTGAATTAGGGCAAAGAAGGAAAATCTAGGCTACTAAAAACCAGGTCAAAATCCATCAACATTCCTGATTTTATTTTTTTTAAATCCAGTCAAATATTACCTGTATGATTTTTATTACCATTATTAGCTTAAGTTTATTGCAATTATTTGTAAAATACACATATTTATACACAGTACCCAGAAAGGATATCACTGTAGACAGCCTCAGAGGCCATTCTCCCTTCAACTCCTTTATATAGTATACCTCGTCATTAAAGACTGGAAGAAGGCAGGGAGAGGAAAGGGAGAGACTCCAACTACCACTTCTCTGCTTCATATTCACCATTGCAGCACCTCCTCATAGACTTGGCCCTCTCACACTAAGACAAAGCAAGCAAATATCCAAGGCTCACCTGGCAAAACTGCCACCACTCTGTAACCACCTTCTAAGCAGGCCTGGGCAGCTGCAGGGGGAGAGAAAGGGCCTATCCATAGACAAGGCGGTCTCTCCAAGTCACATTCATGAAGGCAGGCTGCCTATAGGAATTGGGAGGCCCAGAAGCAAAGGAGGAGATTGTTATCAGGTGGGGATGCTATCAGAGAGCACAAGAAGGAAAACTTTTCTGGAGGGGAGGCCTGAACTGCAGTTGGGGCAGCAGTGGTTCTTTCCATAGTGAGGGAATTTGAGGCACAAAGTCTTTGCAGCCCTGTCGTTGACTTGCAATGGGCAGTCTTCCCCAAGGTCAGAAATAGCTCTGTGTCGAAGTCAGCTGAATGTAGCAAAACTGGGCCTGGTTGTATAATAGTCAAGGAACAATAGGGTTGGAGCCTTAAAACAGTAGAATAATAAAATAGGAAGGAAGCTGGGTGATTATCTAGTAATCCAATAACCTTCCTCTTTACATATGGGGGAAAATCAAGACTTGTAAGAAAAAGGGGTTTCCCCCAAACTTACCCAGCCAGTAGTCTACAGCAACAAAAGAATATGCATATTACCCTTGAGTGCTTTTTCCTCTGCATTGTTCTTTATGATTAGAAATGTTAACTTGGAGCAAGATGCAATAGGAGCTTTGGGTTATTCTGTGAAGATGGATGACAGGAAAGCGGAGTGAACCATCTTGCTTTAGAGGTTCAGCTAGAACTTTGCTTCTTGAAGGAGTTTCTCTAGATCTCCTGTAGGCTGTCCCCTTGTTTGCTTTGCATGTCCAGACTTCCCTCTCTAGGAGTCTGGGTCAGCCAGCAGCTCAGGTGATTCTGATTTGCTTATTTTCCCCACTGTAGAATCCCTGGAGCTAGACGCCAATGGTTCTTAACCAATGCCTCCCGTTAGCAGCTCTTGTGGGACTCTTGAATTTTTAAATAGTAGTCCTGGCCAGATTCTACTCTGCCGAATTTGGATTTAATTGGTTTGCAGGAGTGCCCATCCATCTATATTTTGAGCATCTCATGTCTTCTATTGTGTAACCAAGTTTGAGAAATACAAGACTAAAACAAGATGAAAGATTCAGCCTCGAATAGGCCAACAGCACACAAGTGGAAAGGTAAGGTGGACAACTTGGAGAGATGTTACTGAGGATGAATTAGGCCAGAAGAGGGCCGTTGCTCAAGAGGAGAGGAAAAAAAGAGCAAGAGGCTAGAGGCCTATTTGGGGAGGGTAATGAGGTTTGAAGGGACTCAGGTGGAAGCACTCTGCTAGCCTGATTAAGCAAAGGCTTTAGGGTTTCGAAGGAAACTGTAAAGACAGATCTACAGGCTCTGGGCTGAAAAATATTTGGTTTCCTCAGCAAGAAGGAATGGCAAAGGACAGATTACTCAGAAGGAAGTTTTTTTGAATTGGCAGGTAAAGTAAAGATAATAATGGGACAGTTCTAGAAGTGGGAGTGTTTTACAGTCAGAATTTCTAAGGCCTTGGTCCGTCAGATAACAAGGTCAAAAGCCTCCTGTAGAATGAATAATGTAATTTTGGATCCAGAGGACCTTAGAGATCATCAGTGTCAGCCTCCTCACTTCACAGAGGAGGACTGTAAATCCCATAGAGGGTCAGAAACTTGCCCAAAATCACCTGTAAGCTGGAGCTCTGACCTCTGTCCTGGTAGAGTCCTCACAGTGTAATGGTAAATAGCACAGCCTGCAGAGCCTGCTGCCCTCTCTTATCAAGTGTGCATCTTTGGGGAACTTACTAGTTGTCTGTGTGCCTCAGTTCCCTCATCTCTAAAAATGAGGATAATGATAGTCCACTTTATTATGGGTAATTGGGTAGATTATAAGCGTTGCTATCTGTAAAACATTTAGAACAATGCCTAACATGTGATATGTGTTCTATAACAGTAATTATACTTATTATACCATACTGTTTTACTTGAGTGATAAAAAAAAAAAATCCTAGTGAATAAGACTGTGATAATACCTATTTAAGGATACAGATTTGGAGAAAATGCAGATTTCTCAGGGTGCTCTATTTTTGATAACTACTGCAACAGAATAGATTTCAGGAGATTTGCAAAGCTGTGTGTTTTCATGTGCAGTTTTGTTAAAGTGTAGGTTCCTGGACCTCACTCCGGATTATCTGAACTAGACTTTCTTGGAGGTATGGACAGGGACTCTGTATTTTCCAAATACAGACCTGTAGAGCAGTGAAGTTTGACACTTACTGCTCCTTGCTGGGGAAGTGGAATAACCTCCTAAAATCAGGATCCGAGGCTTTCCCTCTCTATGAGAGATAGGTACTCTTCTCTTTTCACTGTGACAGATATAGAAATTGAGGCTCAGAGAGGCTGAATAACTTTCCAAAAATGACTGACTTTGTAAATAACAGAATAGAGCCTCTGAAGTCAAATCCTTAAGACCTGTTTAGTTGCCATCTTCCCAGTTACCATGTGATCTTGAGGAAAAGCATGACTAGGTTTCGGTTTTCTTATCTGGAAAATGGGGTAATATTGGTATTTACATGATATTATGAAGATTAATATATGCCAAGTATGTTGCAGAGTACCTTGCCCATGCTGCTGCTCTGTGCGACCCAATGGACGGCAGCCCACCAGGCTCCCCTTCCCTGGGATTCTCCAGGCAAGAACACTGGAGTGGGTTGCCATTTTCTTCTCCAATGCACGAAAGTGAAAGTGAAGTCACTCAGTTGTGTCCAACCCTCAGCGACCCCATGGACTGCAGCCTTCCAGGCTCCTCCATCCATGGGATTTTCCAGGCAAGAGTACTGAAGTGGGGTGCCATTGCCTTCTCCATAGACGCAATCAAAAATTAACTGTTATTTCTGCTCTAGATATCGGCACTGCTATTTTTACTCCAACTTTCCAAATACTTACTTCAATAAGTATTGACTTGGCCCCCACCCAACCCTTGTACCAGATACTCTGCTATACTGTGAAGCCACAAAAGCTAAAAACTGAAATAAATAATGTTCTTATCTCAAACAATCAACCAACCACTCAATGGAAACTAAATAAAAACTAGAATCTAACAAAAGATGTGATCCTGATCAGACAGGAACCACAAAGGGCCATAATGATTTAGCAAAAAAAAAAAAACTTATGTAACAAGGATCCCTTAGAAAATATGTCATTCCACGTAGGTAAGTTTTTTAGATAAACTGTTTAAATAGCATTTTTTCCGTTTTATATCATAATGTAGATATTTCTGAAAATAAGGCATACACACTCTGCTGTCCTTCTAAACCAAGAGTAGGGCTTCCCTCGTAGCTCAGTTGATAAAGAATCTGCTTGCAATGCAGGAGACCTGGGTTTGATTCCTGGGTTGGGAAGGTGCCCTGGAGAAGGAAATGGCAACCCACTCCAGTATTCTTGCCAGGAGAATCCCATGGACAGAGGAGCGTGGCAGGCTACAGTCCATGGGGTCATAAGAGTCAGACCACCACCAAACCAAGAAAGTGTGTGCCATGAAAATGCTTGATGACTCAGAGTTACCACTGAAAACCTTATTCATTGGGTTGTATCATTACAGCAAAGTCCTCAGGGGCTTCTGAGGATATACCCATCTCTTTGTTTGCATTCTTGGTTTTGAATTTTTTTCTGTCTCTTGTATTGCTACAAAACATCCACTTCCCTCCTTTAGAAATCTTTGTGATTTGTCATAAAGAGTGAAGACTTCAGAGTCAATCTGATCTGTATTTGTATACTAACTATGCTAGTTTGCATGAACCAAGGCCATTCATTCATTCATCAAATGTTTATAAATGCTATATTATTATGTCAGGAATTCTGGTACTTGTAGGGGTACAAAGACATAGTCATGCAATTTTCTGTCTTGGGAGACTATAATGTGGAAGTTTCTTACTCATTCATAACTATAATTTTCTCACATCTCTTAAGTAGAGCTAAGGCAATAACCAACATTGAAATATTAGAAATTTGGAGGAAGTGGTAGGCGAGGGGTACAAAAATACCTATATCAGTATGGCAATGACTTTTTTATTTTCTTAAAAATATTTTTGTTTGTTAGTTTATTTGTCTACTCTGGGTCTTTGTTGCAGTATACAGGGTCTAGTTCCCTGACCCGGGATTGAACATGGGCCCCTGGCATTGGGAGCATGGAGTTTTAGCCACTGGACCACCAGGAAAGTCCCTATGGCTTTTTTCTTAAAAGCAAAAAAAAAGTTTTTAGATTTCTTTCATGAAAACCAATACTAACATAGTTCTTTAGTAGTGGCGAAGTGGCATAACAAGAACTTTCAGAAAGGAAAGGATATTCTTTGCTTATGAAACCTTATGAAAGGTTTCATAGGAATGAGATATTTTCAGAAAGCAGTGGAAGCCTACATTTCCAGATGCTGTAATAGGTTCTGGGGATGTAGAAGCAAACAAAGCAATGGTTGCTCCCAGTAACTTTGCATTCTGATGGAGAAATGTCAATAGACCAATAAATATATAATACAGTTGCAGATAAGTGATTGAAAAAAATATATAGAAGTTTATAGAATGATTTTATTGAATTTATTGGTCTAAATTCAATCTAGTGCATTCCTCAATATTAAGAAAATTCCTCTGATTCAATTTCCCCACAGTCCTTCTAGACCTTTATACTCATATGGGACTATCAATAAAACCCCTGTGAGTCCTCATTTATAGAAAGTATAGATGCTGAGAAATAAAGCCCTTTCCAATTTTTTTGTTGTCATTGTTGTTCTACAACTCTGTGTTGTAAAGAACCAGGAAATTAATAACGTGGTTCTTGACTTCCAATTCCTTACTTGTTAGTTGGGCCAATGCCATTTCAACATGAGTAAATTATAAAAGAATTAACTAAGGAAAGAGTACTTGAAGTGTGCCAAATTGAGGAAATGAACTCAAACACACAAAAAAATATTGTCACTGGCTTAACCCATCCAGCAGCTATAACAAAATACCACCAAATGGCTTATCAACAACAGAAATTTATTTCTCACAGTTCTGGGATCTGGTAAGTCCAAGATCAAGGCACCAGCAGGCTCGATGTCTGATGAGGTCTCACGTCCTTGTTCATAGATTGCTAACTTCACCACGTAGTGAAAGGGGCAAGAGAACTCTGTGGAGCCTCTTTTTGAGGGAACTAATCCCATTCATGAGGACTTTACCATCATTACCTAATTACCTCCCAAGACCTCACCTCCAATAAGTTTCAACATATGGATTTTGGGATAGACACAAACATTCAGTCTATTTCAGTAGTCCTTCTGAGCTGAGTTTTCTACTGAATGTTGGTAAATGTAAACAATAAAGCTTGTGGGAAGATAGTGGAATATAAGAGATCATGATCTGAAAAGATTCTTGGCTGAAAACACGCAAGATGTAGAATGCAGCTGGCTGAATATTTTAGAAAAGAGGGTCTTCTCAAAAGAATAAAGAGAATGATGGGCCAGAGCTGATTAGATTTTGTCTAGGGCACAAAGATGAGTGGCTGCAAATTCTGAGTCAGGGAAAAGTGACCTGATAAAAATGCTGTCTGGGAAAGACTGATGGTCATATGCAGGTTAGAAGAGAATTCTGACAAGTGAAATGAAGGTAAGAAGAAAGTTCAGTGGGAACTGGGAGTGTAAGAAAAGATTTCTCTCTATAAATCAGAGAAACCTTACCATTAAGGCAGAAAATGCCTATGATTCAAAGAAGGGCACAAAATACGAGTCTTAGAAGATTCAGTACTTAGAGGGAAGATCACCTCAGAGTTAAAAACTGGTGAATTGACATTAGATACATTGACTCTAATGAGAAAATTTGGGGGCTGGGCATGCTATAGAGTAGGTCCTTGGTGGTTATCTATTTTATAGGTAGTAGTGTATGTATGTTAATCCCAAACTCCTAAATTATCTCTCCCACTCTTTCCCCTTATCCATTTAAGCTTTGTTTGTCAAAAGTGAAGCTGGAAGATGGGTTTGGCTTTAAGAGAAGGAACAGACTGGTCATTTTTCAACATGAAGTTGAAAAGAAAATATTTCCTTCCAAAAAAAAGTTCTTAATGGGCCTGCTTTAGATTATGCGGGTGACTTCCAGGAAGTGAGTTTACCTCAAGTATTTGAATAAATTTACTCCTCCAGGGCTCTTGGGCACTGTTGGGTTCAATAAAGAGGCAGTTTACTAAAAGACATCAAGGTGCTCTTCAGCATCCTTAAAATTAAGCATGACAATTAATAATGATATTATTATTTCAGAGTAAACTGAAAGCAGGGGAATGTTTCTGAACTAAAAATACAAAAGAAATTTTGTGATTTGGACTGCTCCTGAGGCCAATCAACACCCAGGGATTGAACCCATGTCTCCTGAATTTATTGGCAAGCAGATTCTTTATCACTGAGCCACCAGGCAAGCCCTGAATTAATACAGAGATTTCACCCAAAGGCAAACCATTAGAAGATAGGTAAGACTTACTTCATTCTTCTGATACCAGCTGATCACTTCCCTTCCTTTCTCTCAAAAATGTTTTGCATGTTTATTCACAAATGGAAATCAATATTGGGTTTGCAGAAGAGAGACCCTGGAGATCCTTAAACCTAGACAATTGATTTTTTTTTTTTTTTAAACAGAATCCTTATTTCAAATGAAATCTTGCTCAGAGCCCTAATACATGGAAAACAGACAAAAGTCAAACTTCATTGTATTAAGGACAGGTATGTTTCTGGACATCTAGTGATATGGCCATTTAATTACATATGTGAGTACACTGAGGCACCTAGGGTTTCATGAAATAGTTTGATAACCACCAGTCTGTACCACACCCCACCCTCATCATTTTAAATAAAGCCCTCTTGATGCTTGAGGGCCTGAGGGAGGAAGCTGCCCAATTTAATATTGCAAGCTTGAGACAAAGGTGACCTAGAAGAAAATGAGAGGTGATAGGGGTGTTGTTTTGGTCCAAGGATACAGATACAGAATGCAAGATTTGAACTGAATTGAAATGAGGGATGATTCCAGTTTAACGCAATTATCAATACGTCTATGTGACACTTTTGCAACTTTAACAAACCTTTCAAATACACTATTTAGGTAGCATAGTTTAGTAAGTATTGCCTGGATACAAATTATATAGTATTTGATCTAATAGAATCAGTGTATTAATTATGTAAATACAATCATTGCTTGTGTAAACAAAAACATATAACACATTTTCTATAGCTAAACCTTTCAAGTAAGGCCTTCAACCACTCTGTGAAGGAAGCATAGCTGAAAAATGTATGGTACAAAAATATGAAGTAGCATGGCCATGGCTTCATAGAATGTCAGCAGTAAAACTGAGATTTGAACCCAAGTCTGTCTCACTCCAATACCCGTGTTCATTCCACTCTAACCTCGAGGAACTATCAAACTGCAAAGATGGAGATCTAGGCTTAGCCTTCAATTATTTAAAATTCTTTGTCATTCGTTACACAAGTAAAAAGCTAGCATTTGCGAGATGCACCAAGAGGCCAAGAATATTTAAAGAAAAATTTTATTCCAAATAAGCAACCAGGAAATCTGCTGTGGGCTGGAGAGCATTGAGGTCTGGGCAGGCTTTTGAAAGGCAGCAGAGTAGAGATGATGATCTTTATGTAACATTCAAGAAAACTGAAGCTCACATAACTGAGGGGCATTTTCAAGAGGATGGAGCTGGTTAGCTGTAACATCAGAGATACAGGGAAGATCTTCTTAGAAATCAAAGAGAAACTAAAGGGAAAATATGAAACAAAAGAATATCAGAGTTAAGCATGAGAGAAACCAGAACTTCCATGTAGAAATAGTAAAAGAAGTAGAAATCCTAAGTGACTATGGAGTCAATGATATATTTTCTCTCTGTTTCAGAGGGGAGTGACAGTGTCTAACTTCCATCTAAGCTCCTTTCTTCTTTTTGAGTCAGCCCCATACTGTCTGTTATTTAAGATCTAGGTTATGTTAACTGTCAGTCTCTTAGAAACTATAGCTACATTTCTGCCATCTTTAAGAAAAAACTTGTACTAATTTTCATATTAAATGTCACACACTGAACATCACTGAGAATCTACTTCGTGCTGCTGAGTTTACCTTCTAGTACTCACCTGGCTGTCAGGTTACCAATAATGGTGTTAAAGTGTTTGAATATTAGGGATGTGCTTGTGGGTCCATGTACATTTTGGAGTTTGAAATAATTCATACATTTGTTTACCTCCATTTTTTTTCACTGCTTAGGAATTGTTTTTATTTTCTCCACTTCCTTCTCCTTCTGTCTTATTTGAAGGAACATAAACATATTCAAAAGTGTCACCTGTGGGTGAAATCTTAACTCTAAGTCAGTATTAGATTTATTAACTTTCACTTCCTTTCTACTCACTAGTTGGGAGTATATAAACCAAGTCTGGATCCTTTCCCCAAAAGAAATAAAGAAAATGAATGTACTCTGTTGATGTAAAGATATTGGATTTTCAGATGCTCTTCTAATTATAGACAGATTTCCTGGATGGGCCCATGAAAAACGTTGTAAACTTTCATAGTCCACTCTTATTTCCACCTCCATCAGGTTAACTTTCTTACTCTTTGTACCTGCTCTGCCTATGCTATTGCATCTGTTCTCATGGATTATTTTCACCCTATGATGAGGATTTCTGTTTCTAAACTTCTGGCCTGTTTCTCTCCCATAAGGTTTATTCAACTGAGTGCTACACTTTTAATATATCCCATTGGTACCTCAAACTTAACATGCTAAGATGGAACTCATCATCTCTCCTTTCTTTCCAAGCCAGATATTCCAACTGTATTCATTGGTTTAGTTGATGGAATCATCAACCACTGAGTTCAATAAGGTTGGAAACTTGAAGTCATCTTTGCCTCTACTATTCCTTATTCTTCCATCAGTAATATAAACAATATGTGATTTGATCTTTTCACTAATTATTAAAATTGTCCCCATCTTCTCCACCCCCACTTCTATCGTCCTGCTGTCTTATCTGGACTTATACAACAACCTCATAAATAACTTTGTCCATAAACCGATAAGCTATAAATCCTTCCTCCATACAACTTATAGATTTATCAATGTAAGACATATTCTGGGGCAAACTCATGCTTCACATCCTTTAATACTGTAGAGATGGCTACAGTAACCTACGTATGTGATAAAAAAAAATTGTATAGAAATGAATACACACACATAGATACAAAGGAAAGTACAATCATATTAGAATTTCTGAATAAGATCATATCAATGTCAATATTCTAGTTGTGATATTATATGACAGTTTTGTAAGATGTTACTCCTCATTGGGGAAATTGGGTAACTGGTACGTGGATATGCTCTTTATTTTTTATTATAACTGTATGTGACTATAATTATTTCAAAATATAAAGTTTGCTTAAAACTATCTTACAAAATTCTTCAACATTCACCAGAAGAATTTAAGCTTTTAAAACAACATGTCACAACATGTTGCTTTCCACCTTTATCTCCTGGCATTCTCGGCCCCAAATTTTTACACTAGGCTAATAGCGTCACACACTGCTCACTCTGTAACTTTAGTCCTTATCTGGCCTGACTAATTTCTTCTCATCATTTAAGGCTTTTTCCTTGATCTATCAGATGAGATGTATATATCATCATTGTACTTTTACAGTGTTATGCACATTGTATCACATTTATTAGAGATTTTCCCCCTGTTTTAACTTCTTTACCAGGACCTTTTAGTGGGTGAAACAGTCTTATTTACTTTTATTTCCAGTGCCCATTAATTTCCTGACAAATAATAGATGTTCTCTGTATATCTGACTTTAGAAAATGAATGTGCCTCTCTGTAAGCTTGAAAACCATCAACTAATGTTATTATCTTCTACTATATAACTAGACTTAAAGCATTCATTTGCAAATTTAAAATGATTGACTATCCTACTATTTCTTTAACTCTTTATTATACTAACAGTAATGATTAAGAGCTTAGCTAAATTCATCCTGGAGTAAAATTAGTCTACTGATAATCACAATGAATCACATACATTTAAGGTGAGATATGCAGATAGAATGCAGATTTGGAGACTATATCACCTGAGAAAGCTGATGTTTTCCTTCACATGTATAAGGATCAAGTTTTCTTTTTTTTTTTTAAGTAAAAGCAAACTTGAGGACCCTATAAGAAAATGAAGCAAATAGAAATACCATTCATTTGTAGTATATTCAAATGTTTGCTTATCCCTTGGTCTGACATAAAATTCTGCACTCCAATTAAAAACCACCCACGCATACATTAAGATGTGTAACTGGTGATAAAAAAAAAAAAATTGAATTCAAAAGTTTGAATTTATTGTCCCTGGGCCTGATTCTAAGATGGAGTTATGAGACGGGTAATTATGCTGAGGGTAAAATTTAAGATTTCTAAACTCATTTTTATTTTCTGATTTTTCTTTTTACTTGCTGGAGGCTGAATGGGCAGATAATCAATTGAGACATTTGTGAAATGGGCTTAATAATAGGTTAGACTCACTGTCAGACTTAGTGAGGGAATGTTTATTTTCTTTTTGAAATCTGCAGGATGTAGATTTTGGATAGTGGAGGTGCAGAGTGTAATTTTTCTAGTTAAGAAATAGACCTTTGATAGAAGTCTTGATTGCCTGATTTTAATGGCAAAACGGGATCCTTGCCACTGCTTAAAGAGATACCAGTTGCTTAACTCGTAAAATTTGCTGTGTATACCGGCATGTTTTTGAAACTTTACTCACTCCACTTTTTGATTGACTATGTTTTAATTTTAATATTCTGTCTCATTAATACAGAAACTGTAACCCTAGTTTCATTTTTATCCTTTTAAGGTTTGTAGAAACCCCAGCCCATTTCTCTTGGAAAGAAAGTTATTACCGATCCACTATGTCCCAGAGCACACAGACAAGTGAATTCCTCAGTCCAGAGGTTTTCCAGCACATCTGGGATTTTCTGGAACAGTAAGTATCAAATAAGCAAAAAAGCTGTTTTACGTGAACTGTTATAAATAGGTAGTGGTGGATAGTCGAAGTACTGCTTATGAAGGCATGTTTTTAGAATGAATCTCCTACCTAACCCAAAATAACTTCCCCAATGACTCTCTGATACTCAAATTCATTCCTTTGGGTTAAAGACTCTCATATACTTTTACTGTAAATAATCTCTGAGAAAGTGAAACACTAAATTTTATTGTTCATTATACCTTGCTGGGAAAAGGATTATTATCTCCTTAAGATTAGGCTGGGACACCTAACTAAATTAAGGGAAAGATGAAACGATATCAGAGTATTGGGGACCCATACGATTAGTATACATCTCTGACTCGTTCCTTCTATTCTGTGTTCCACCTAGTGATTCTTTGATGAGGGCAGTGATTTTTACTTTACAAATGGAGCTTAGATTTGGAATGCCAGAGGTTTCACATCTCGTAAGTATTTGAGCCAGATTTCATGCTGAGGGTTTCTGACTCCAACCAATGAGCTTTGCCAATTTTAAAGCAAAAAGAGCTCATTGTTACCAACTGAATGAGTGTGTGTTAGTCCCTCTCCACACCTAACACACTTTTGTTTTCCTTTATGGCAGACCCATCTGTTCAGTTCAGCCCATTGACTTGAACTTTGTGGATGAACCATCAGAAAATGGTGCAACAAACAAGATTGAGATTAGCATGGACTGTATTCGCATGCAGGACTCGGACCTGGGTGACCCCATGTGGGTGAGTGGCATGGGCTTCCCCTTTAAATCTGTGGGCCATGCTATCCACTTCTCTTATACCTCTTCCATGGCACATAAAAAAGCAGGTGACTCTGAATGGTCAAAGCCATTGGAAAGAGAGTCATTGTGGTCAGCAGAGAAATAGTTAAGAGCTGTGGATTCTGAGTATGCCTCAATTCTGCATAATGTATATGTTTCCTTTGGTGTGGAGAAGAGGATTGGAAGTAATTCCTTGCATTCTTTATCTGAATTGCTCCTCCCAGTGTTTCACAGCTGGTGGAGACAGAACCAAAGTCAAGTCCTGAATTGTATCCAAAGCACTTTCTTCTATGGCGAACTGCCTTTCTTATAGAATTATCCTTTTTAAATGAAGGAGGATGAAGTAAATTCTACACAAATACACAGATTCAAGTACCTGGTAATAGAGTAAGAGGAGAGAAGCTAATATCTAAAATAGGCTCTCTTTTTTTTTTTTTTTTTAACTTCACCACTGGGTCACTCATGACCTTAGACCTCAGTTATGAAATGGTAAGAACTTACATGTACACACCTCCCAGGCAGCTAAGGAGTATACAGGTTAAGGATAGTAAAACATTTTACTGAGGTACTTAGGTGGACTTTCTTGTATTTGTGCAATCCATCATGCTAACTGGTGTGTTTTCTTTTCTTTTTTTTAATCATTCATTCATCCCACAAGTGCTACAGGCTTTTATACAGGCTACTTTTCCTGTATAAAAGCAAACAAAAACCTGTAGAAAAATAGAAAGTAAAAGAGAGAAAGAGGGTGGGGTGTCATAGAGTGTCTGCTGATGTGATTAAACAGAGCGCCTTATAATGTACCACGCCTCTCCTTTTTGGAGCTGGGGACGATTACCAGGTAACTTCATTTGAAGGAATGGTACAGATGAAAGATGTTTTGGTATACCCTTGCCTTTCTGATTCAATGTAAGATTTTACTGGAATTCTCACTGTGTACTTTTTTATATAGATTGTACTTCTTAATATTGGAAAAAGAGGAGGTTGGGGGAAAAAGAGAGGAAATGGCCAAAAATAGAACATTGTAATTTTACAAATACACTGATATTTTGTCGCCAAATTGATAAATGAAAAATACACTTCTTCATTGGCCCATTCCATCTTAATATGGATTCAGTTCTCAATTATCCTTGATCTAGTGAAAAGAGACTGATAGGTAAATCGAAGGTTAAGTAATTCAAAGCTTGGGAATGTATGATAATTAAGCATAAATATTTATAAATATATAAATTCTGATTTGACAGTGATTTAGAAATTCGGATAGTCCCAATTCATTGAATAATATCACCTTTTACGCTGATAGGTTTCCCTAGGTTGGTGCTCTGTGTCTTCTTACATTCTCTCCAGGCAAGGATTTTCTGTTTCTCATAAAAGCAGGTCAAAGTTATTTAATTTAAAATGCAGAACGAAGTATTTTCATTTACAGTTCCTGTTATTATTATCTTCTCACAGACGGAAGCACATGGGTTTTTAATGTGCCATGCTGTTTCTCCTTTGCTATTAGACATTTTCTCCTTGAGAACATCTCATTTTTTCCACCTCGTATCTAGCCATTTCCTCTCCATCCCTCAGCATCAAGCTGGCCTTACCTTCTTTAGGAAAAGGTTCCATACCACTGTTCTCTACCAGTCTGAATTAGAGATTATTCTACAGAAGCAGTCTAGGTATAATTTTAATCATAAGACTTATTGTATAATATTAATATGATATATTATTTCTTTCTCTATCTCTAAAGGGGACAAGTGGCATATTTTGTCATGCATGTTTTTTTTTTTTTTTTTTTGCCATGTTTTGCCCATAGTAGGCCCTCGGGAATTTTTAAAGTCATAAGAAATGAGACTTGGGAAGTTATCTAAAAAAGGTAAAATGTTCTCTTTAAGATCGCCCTGTCCAAAAGATTTTTTTTTCAATGACTATAATGTCCTATATTTCTATTCTTCAACACAGTAGCCATTAGCCATGTGAATCCTTTGCGCGTGTGAAATATGGCTAGTGCAAACGAGGAACTTAATTGTAACTTTAGTTAATTTAAATTTAAATTGTTTCGTGCAGCTAGTTCGTAGTGTATTGGGTAGCAAAGTTCTAGAATACCAGCAATCAGGGAACCATTCTCTGCTTCAGCATTCGCATCAGCAAAACTTTCTGTCCTGTTCTTCTCTTGTATTCCTTCCATTTTGATTATAGTAGATCAGTATAAAAAGTGTCGTGCTCCTTTACCTCCGTTGTTTCCCCACTTCTGTTTGAAAGTACTCAGATTTGCCATTTGAGTTATAAAGATTCAGTCATTTAAAGTTTATTTTGGTGCTTTGGGGGCTTCCCTGATGGCTCAGCCGATAAAGAATCCTCCTGCAATGCAGGAGACCCTCGTTTGATCCCGGGGTTGGGGAGATCCCCTGGAAAGGGAATGGCTACCTACTCCAGTTTTCTTGCCTGGAGAATTCCATGGACAGACGGTTCTGGCAGGCTGGAGTCTATGGGGTCACAAAGAGTCAGACATAATTGAGCAAATAACACTTTTACTTTTGGTGCTTTTACAAAAGAGCTAAAGGAAACTTTGGAGAAAACCTAGTTGAGTATCTAAGGAAGAATCAGCTAAGTTATACAGTGATCTTCTAAGAGGGTAAGGAGGAAAGAGAGAAAGGCGAGGAAAGTCATAGATATAATTGCTCTTGTAGCCAGTGTCTTATTTAGCTAAGAAGGGACTGCCTTGTTTTTTAGGTTATTATTATTTAAGAAAAGTTTGAGAGGATTATTCATTTATATTCAAACTTTTTTTCCTGAGCATTGGCTATGAATCTATATGCCTGATGTTGATTCTTTTTAATTGATTTTTTTGATGCTCATTTATCCTGGTGCTCATTGAAACTTAGAGTATTCCATTTGAAAGTGATTTAAATGTTCCCCTTAGGTGTCAGAATTACAAATTTTCTTGGCTTCAATATCAGATGATGGTTAACACATCTAATATTTTATTTAATCCTTTCTGGAACTTCATGAGTTAGAAATTATTATCATTGTTTTGATAGAATTAATAATTAAAAATTAATTAAATTTAATAAATAAAAAGAAAAAGTGGTTAAAACCCTTTTCTAGGATGATATGCATAGTCATCAGCAGTGTCAGTATTTTGCCCACATTATTGGATGCAATCTTTTCTTATTCTTTTTCTATGGTAATACATTTGAGTAGAATTTGGCCTCTGTTTCTTCTTGAGTACCTCTGTTTCTATGAGATTGAGGTTTACCTGTGTGGGAAAGCCTCCACTCTTCAGCCAAGAGAGAGCCATACAGTAGAGAGTCTCCATACCTTTCTTTCTTCTGGGGAGGTAGGCACAGGACACCACTGCTAACTAGGAATAGTGAAACAGAGTGCTGCTCTCACTCACCAGCAGCTTAGAGCTTGAAATTAACTGTGTCAGATTGAAGGTAACAAGAAATCAGGATATAAGAGCAGAATAGAAGCATTTGCAAGGAGCAGAGAATTGAAGTGATTTAGGAAAAACTGGAAAATACAATGAAATGGAGTTTTGCCAGTATGGGAAACAAAATAAATCATTTGGAAACAACTATATTGAAAGGAATGTGCAAGTAGAGTGAGATTGAACTTATTACATACATTTGCCTCTCTGTGGTCTTTCTGTTTTATCTCCAAAGAACTGAGGCATTGCTATTAAAGTATAGTTCTGCATGAATCCTGGGTTTTCCCTTGACTTAGGACAATTCTGACATCCTCATAGGCATCCATGTGAAGAGGCCACATGGGTAAGACTAGATAATAATGGTAGTCCTTAGCTAAATGAATGACAAAATGGTGGACTAGCTCAGGATGTAATAGTAACTGGTGTTCTGGTTTAGAAAGTAAGAACTAGGATCCTCTGAGATTCCTTGTCCTTCTAAACTGAGAGCTGTTGCAACTGGTGTGAAGCTCTTTTAGTCCATTACTTGATAGCATATTTTCACTTTTTTGTATATAAGTTAATAGCTAAATAGTTACAAAACTCTGCACATAAATTGCTTTTCTCTTGCATATAATAAAAAACATTTGGGATCCATGCCAAACATTTTCTCACTATGCAAGAAATATGAATCTGTGAACATGAAATTACTTGTCAGATTATCAAGGACAAAACTCTTGAAATTGAGAATGTCATCACATTTTTATTGATTTTTAAAACTACCTTCACCTTAGAAACTAGTCATGAAGTGAAGTCATAATATTTTGCTCTTATATGAACAAAGAGAACTTGAATTGCAGAGAATATGTGCCTTCTTCATTAGGATGATTTTAGTGTCACTGAAGAATGAAATACATTGGATTAACAAATGAATTGAATGAGATTTCTCAAAAAAGTGTTATAACTTAGACTATGCTTCCAAGATCCTTATTAGTTCTTCATGCTATTGTCTATTGTATTACTTTATATCTCAGTTTTGCCTTATTTATCAACTGTCTAAGCATGCCTGTCATGTCCTTAAGAGGTGGATAATGATATCGACACTTAAAGGTTTTCCTGGAATGATGGATGGGAAACTATATGACATTTACTTTTGCATTTCTTTAGTCTTTGTACTTTGAAGAAAACCCTGTTTAGTTGAATTGGGTTTTTCCCTAGGGATTTTTAGAAATTATTATCTAAGATCATGATTTCTTCCAGGGCTTCCCAGGTGACACTAGTGGTAAAGAACAGGCCTGCCAAAATACAGTGGAAGTAAAGAGATGTGGGTTCAATCCCTGGGTTGGGAAGACCTCCTGGAAGAAGGTATGGCAACCCATTCCAGTATTCTTGCCTGGAGAATCCCTTAGACAGAGGAGCCTGGCAGGCCCCAGTCCATAGGATCACAAAAGGTTGGACACAACTGAAGTGGCTTATCATGCACACATGCATGCTTTATTCATCTGTATTAAAAAGACCATAGCATACATAGGACTATCCATTTTTGTAAATTGTTATTATAGCATCCAGTTATAAATGAAGAGTCTTCAACCCTACATACCACAAAGCAGATAGTGCTTTTGTATTTGGAAAGACATAGGCCACAGCAACCTGGAGAAGGGCATGGCAACCCACTCCAGCATTCTTGCCTAAAGAATCCCCATGGACAGAGGAGCGTGGTGGGCTACAGTCCATGGGGTTGCAAAGACTCAGACACCCCTGAACAACTAACCAAAATACAGGCCCCAGCACATAGCATACTACCCTGTATCTTCTATAACCAATATTATATCATATTTCACATAGATTATATATATATTAGCTCTAGCCATAAATATTTCTTTAGAATTTACTTTCCTATATATGCTATGTTCTTTGTAATACAGCTGAAAAAATCATAGTCTCTAGCCTTGAGAATACCAGAATAAAGCAGAAAGGCAAGTATGTACAAAAAAACTTTTGAAAAGTACTCATATATATATATATATATATTTCAGTTCAGTTCAGTTGCTCAGTCGTGTCCAACTCTTTGCGATCCCATGAATTGCAGCACGCCAGGCCTCCCTGTCTATCACCAACTCACTGAGTTCACTCAAACTCATGTCTATCGAGTCGGTGATGCCATCCAGCCATCTCATCCTCTGTCATCCACTTCACCTCCTGCCCCCAATCCCTCCCAGCATTAGAGTCTTTTCCAATGAGTCAACTCTTCACATGAGGTGGCCAAAGTACTGGAGTCTCAAGTTCAGCATCAGTCCTTCCAAAGAACACCCAGGACTGATCTCCTTCAGAATGGACTGGTTGGATCTCCTTGCAGTCCAAGGGACTCTCAAGAGTCTTCTCCAACACCACAGTTCAAAAGCATCAATTCTTTGGTGCTTAGCTTTCTTCACAGTCCAACGCTCACATCCATACATGACCACTGGAAAAACCATAGCCTTGACTAGATGGACCTTTGTTGGCAAAGTAATATCTCTGCTTTTGAATATGCTATCTAGGTTCGTCATAACTTTCCTTCCAAGGAGTAAGCGTCTTTTAATTTCATGGCTGCAATCACCATCTGCAGTGATTTTGGAGCCCAAAAAATAAAGTCTGACACTGTTTCCACTGTTTCCCCATCTATTTCCCATGAAGTGATGGGACCAGATACCATGATCTTCATTTTCTGAATGTTGAGCTTTAAGCCAAATTTTTCACTCCTCTTTCACTTTCATCAAGAGGCTTTTGAGTTCCTCTTCACTTTCTGCCATAAGGGTGGTGTCATCTGCATATCTGAGGTTATTGATATTCCTCCTGGCAATCTTGATTCCAGCTTGTGCTTCTTGCAGCCCAGCGTTTCTCGTGATGTACTCTGCATACAAGTTAAATAACCAGGGTGACAATATACAGCCTTGAGGTACTCCTTTTCCTATTTGGAACCAGTCTGTTGTTCCATGTCCAGTTCTAACTGTTGCTTCCTGACCTGCATACAGGTTTCTCAAGAGGCAGGTCAGGTGGTCTGGTATTCCCATCTCTTTCAGAATTTTCAAGTTTATTGTGATCCACACAGTCAAAGGCTTTGGCATAGTCAATAAAGCAGAAATAGATGTTTTTCTGGAACTCTCTTTTGCTTTTTCGATGATCCAGCAGATGTTGGCAATTTGATCTCTGGTTCCTCTGCCTTTTCTAAAACCAGCTTAAACATCTGGAAGTTCACGGTTCATGTATTGCTGAAGCCTGGCTTGGAGAATTTTGAGCATTACTTTACTAGTGTGTGAGATGAGTGCAATTGTGCGGTAGTTTGAGCATTCTTTGGCATTGCCTTTCTTTGGGACTGGAATGAAAACTGACCTGTTTCAGTCCTGTGGCCACTGCTGAGTTTTCCAAATTTGCTGGCAAATTTAGTGAAGCACTTTCACAGCATCATCTTTCAGGATTTGAAATAGCTCAACTGGAATTCCATCACCTCCACTAGCTTTGTTCGTAGTGATGCTTTCTAAGGCCCACTTGACTTCACATTTCAGGATGTCTGGCTCTAGGTGAATGATCACACCATCATGATTATCTGGGTCGTGAAGCTCTTTTTTGTACAGTTTTTCTGTTTATTCTTGCCACCTCTTCTTAATATCTTCCGCTTCTTTTAGGTCCATACCATTTCTGTCCTTTATAGAGCCCATCTGTGCTTGAAATGTTCCCTTGGTAGCTCTTATTTTCTTGAAGAGATCTCTAGTCTTTCCCATTCTGTAGTTTTCCACTATTTCTTTGCATTGATCACTGAGGAAGGCTTTCTTATCTCTCCTTGCTATTCTTTGGAACTCTGCATTCAGATGCTTATATCATTCCTTTTCTCCTTTGCTTTTCACTTCTCTTCTTTCCACAGCTATTTGTAAGGCCTCCCCAGAGAGCCATTTTGCTTTTTTGGTTTTCTTTTCCATGGGGATAGTCTTGATCCTGTCTCCTGTACAATGTCACAAACCTCCATTCATAGTTCATCAGGCACTCTATCAGATCTAGGCCCTTAAATCTATTTCTCACTTCCACTGTATAATCATAAGGGATTTGATGTAGGTCATACCTGAATGGTCTAGTGGTTTTCTCTACTTTCTTCAGTTTAAGTCTCAATTTGGCAATAAGGAGTTCATGGTCTGAGCCACAGTCAGCTCCTGGTCTTGTTTTTGCTGACTGTATAGAGCTTCTCCATCTTTGGCTGCAAAGAATATAATCAATCTGATTTTGCTGTTGACCATCTGGTGATGTCCATGTGTAGAGGCTTCTCTTGTGTTGTTGGAAGACAGTGTTTTCTGTGACCAGTGCGTAATCTTGGCAAAACTCTATTAGCCTTTGCCCTGCTCCATTCCGTATTCCAAGGCCATATTTGCCTGTTACCTCAGTTGTTTCTTGAATTCCTGCTTTTGCATTTCAGTCCCCTATAATGAAAAGGACATCTTTTTGGGTGTTAGTTCTAAAAGGTCTTGTAGGTCTTCATAGAACCATTCAACTTCAGCTTCTTCAGCATTACTGATTGGGGCATAGACTTGGATTACTGTGATATTGAATGGTTTGCCTTGGAAATGAACAGAGATCATTCTGTTGTTTTTGAGATTGCATCCAAGTACTGCATTATGGTCTCTTTTGTTGACCATGATGGCTACTCCATTTCTTCTGAGGGATTCCTGCCTGCAGTAGTAGATATAATGGTCATCTGAGTTAAATTCACCCATTCCAGTCCATTTCATTTCGCTGATTCCTAGAATGTCGACATTCACTCTTGCCATCTCTTGTTTGACCACTTCTAATTTGCCTTGATTCATGGACCTGACATTCCAGGTTCCTATGCAATATTGCTCTTTACAGCATCGGACCTTGCTTCTATCACCAGTCACATCCACAACTGGGTATTGTTTTTGCTTTGGCTCCATCCCTTCATTCTTTCTAGAGTTATTTCTCCACTGATCTCCAGGAGCATATTGGGCACCTACTGACCTGGGGAGTTCCTCTTTCAGTACCCTATCATTTTGCCTTTTCATACTGTTCATGGGGTTCTCAAGGCAATAATACTGAAGTGGTTTGCCATTCCCTTCTCCAGTGGGCCACATTCTGTCAGACCTCTCCACCATGACCCTCCCATCTTGGGTGGCCCCACATGGCATGACTTAGTTTCACTGAGTTAGACAAGGCTGTGATCCGTGTGATCAGATTGGCTAGTTTCCTTGATTATGGTTTCAGTGTGTCTGCCCTCTGATGCCCCCTCACAACACCTACCGTCTTACTTGGGTTTCTCTTACCCTGGTCGTGAGGTATCTCTTCACGGCTGCTCCAGCAAAGCACAGCCGCTGCCCTTACCTTGGACAAGGGGTATCTCCTCATGGCCACCCCTCCCGACCTTGAACGTGGAGTAACTCCTCTCAGTCCTCCTGCGCCCACACAGCCGCCGCTCCTTGGACGTGGGGTTGCTCCTCTGGGCCGCCGACCCTGACCTCGGGTGTGGGGTAACTCCTTTCGGCCACGTTTCTGCAAAGCCCTGACAACCAGTGGGTAGGATTCCACTCTTCCGCTGGATGAGGGATGGGTTCAATCCCTGGTCAGGGAACTAAGATCCTAAAAGCTGCTTGGCTCAGACCAAAAAAATAAGAAAAAGATGAATCTCCCCCTTTGGCAAAGAGTGTAAGTAGTTCAGAGGTGTTTAATAGACATAAAATGTTCAACTTTTCTAGTAATAAAAAAAATTGTGAGTTGAAACAATGAGTTTATTCATCCATTTGGTCAGCAACAATTTAAATGATTAATATCCAGTGCTGGTAAGATTGTTGGGAAACAGTCTTTTTACTTCTAGTAGAAGTATAAATTTGGATGGCAATGTTCTTATTCTCTTTTATTTAATTTTCAATGTACTTATCCCTTGGTCTGTAAATACCCTTTTTAGACTATTTTTCTATGAAATTATTAAAAACATTTACATAGGTATATATAAGAACACATACATACACACACATAAATGAAAGTTTCATTGCATCATTGTTTGTAATATACAAAATGGTACAACCAGATAGAATTCTTTATACTTAAAATTTTTGGACTGTGCTAGATAGAAACTACAGTTTAAAGCCCATGAAGATAAGCCCACAGTGAAAGATGGTATTACTAGTTATGATGTGTGATCATTTTCATCTTGGCAATCCTATTGCTCATGAACCTCAGTGTGATTTTTCTATCTGTGCTTTGTGAGAGGCATCCTTTATATTCTGAGAAAGATTATGTAGAGCTGATGTTATTTCTTATTGTTTGGTGAATTTTCTATTGAAACCATCTGGGCCTGAATGTTTAATTTTTGGGGAGTTCTTTCATTATAAATTTAGTGTCTTTAGTAGTTATAGGACTATCGAATGATCTATTTGATCTTGGCTAAGTTTTCATAAACCACGGGGGAACTGGTTAAATTCAAAGTTTTTGAATTTATGTATGCAGAATTGTTTGGTGTAGTCCCTTACCCTTTCAACATCTGTGGGATCTATAATATCCTCTTGTTTCATTTCTAATATTGGTAATTTGTGTTCTCTGTTTCTCTGTCTTTCTAGAGACTTATCAGTTGCATCAATCTTTCAAAGAATCAGCTCAGCTTTTAGTCTTTTTAGTTATTCTCTGTTGTCTTTCTGCTTTTAACTTTGTTATTTTTGGTCTTATTTTATTTTCTTCTGCTTCTTTGGGTTTATTTTTCTCTTCTTTGTAAGTTGTTTCTATTGAACATTTATATTACTTAATTGAGATCTTTTACCTCTTCTAATGTTTATTTATTTGTCCTTTGTTCTGTTTTTCTTTTTCTGCTACCATTTAGATTATTTGACCTGTTTTTAGTATTTGATTTTAATTGTTCTATTTTGGTTCTGGCTCTATCTCTTTGAATAGTTTTTAGTTATTGCTCTAGAGATTGAACTATTCATAATTTTTCACTGTCTATTGAGAATTTATATTTTACCACTTCAAATGGAATGCGGAAAATTTACCATAACATTGATTTCATAACATTTCCCATGATGTTATAGTTTTCATATATATTACATCCATATATCTTGAATGCTACCTCAGACAGTGGTATAATTTTTACTTTCAACTGTCAAACACATTTTAAAGAACTGAAGAGAATAGTCTGTTTTATTGAACAGGATATTTATCATTGAAATTGTTCTTCCTTTGTACCAAAATTATAGTTCTGATTGGATAGTATCAGAAAAAAATAAAGAATTCCATGCACTCTTTTGTTTATCAGAATGATTTTTTTTCAAAGAAAAAGAAATACTTGCATTTTCTAAGCAGAATCATAAACCACATCAGAACTTTAATTTGATGAATTTTTATTGATCAAAAGTTTGTAAACATTCCCTCCATGTCTCCCTCATCATTTCCTCCCTCCCTGCCTTTACACACACACACACACACACACACACACACACAGAAACACACACAGACACACATTGACTCATATAACTCAATTTGAACAATATCTGCAGTTATTTTCCAACATTATAGAATTGTGTCAAAATGGTCTTTGATAGGCCAATATTTTTGTCTTCACTTAATAAATTCATTTGTTATACGTGTTAAGAACATACTGTGTGAACAAAACATTTTTAAGTAAGTCACTCCAGTCAAGCTGCCAGGGGCTGGGTACATTGCTACATGAGTCACACAAGCATTCTAAATCTTCCTTCTTACACATCTTCTCCTGGCTCAAAAAGTAGAAAGGCTGTATAATACAAATAACAGTAATTTTCTGTGTCTATGTCTCTTAGGTACCAGAGATACACAATGCACACCAACTCTAAGTCTGACACTAATGTCAAGAGCTCACATCAAGCTATTTCCCTTCCATTCTCCTCCTTCTTGATCTCCTTCAGACTTCCAGAGCCACCCTCACCACCATCCTCCTATTGTTCCTCCTATACATTCCCTTGGCCCTTTCCAAGGTTCCTGCCTCTTCCCATTCCCACTCACTTTCCCCCCTTTTCTGGTCTTTTCAAAAACCAGTAGAGTTAAGTGCAGACAGATTTAAACAATGGCTTTTATTTTTCACTTTGATGACTGACTACCTGATATTTAATATAGGGCTTTATAATTTATTACTTACTTTAGATTTATACACGGGTTTCCCAGGTGGCGCTAGTGGTAAAGAACCTGCCTGCCAATGCTGGAGACCTAAGAGACAAGGGTTTGATCCCTGGGTTCAGAAGAGCCCCTGGAGGAGGGCATGGCAACCCAGTCCAGTATTCACTGGGGCTTCCCTGGTAGCTCAGCTGCAATGCAAGGGAGCCCGGTTGCATCCCTAGGTTAGGAAGATTCCCCTGGAGAAGGGATTGGCTACCCAATCCAATTTTCTTGGGCTTTCCTGGTGGCTCAGGTGGTAAAGAATTTACCTGTAATGCAGGAGACCTGGATTCAATCCCTGGGTTGGGAAGATCCCCTGGAGACAGCATAAGATTTGTAATCAGACATACTAGAGTTGGAATTCTGTCTTTACTAATTTTAGCTGTGTGAACTTGAAAATCTCTATAAGCCTCTCCTTCCTCTTTTCTATGGATGGATATAATATTGATCAGCAACTTTAAGAATTATGAGTTTTTTCATTATCTGATTTGTTTTTATTCATAGTTCCTGGCTTATAAATATGTTGTTGCTGTTCAGTCACTAAGTAGTGCCCAACTCTCTGTGACCCCATGGACTGCAGTGCAGCAGGTTCCTCTGTCCTCCACTGTTTCCTGGAGTTTGCTCATATTCACGTCCATTGAGTTGGTGATGCTGTCTAACCATCTCATCCTCTGCCACCCCTTCTCCTTTTGCCTTCAGTCTTTCTCAGTGTCAGAGTCTTTTTCAATGAGTCAGAATGATTAATTAACTATAATTGATTGAAGTATAAATATATTATCAATTAAAAATGATTATTTTTGTTGTTACTTGTCCATCTATGCTGATTTTCACAATTCTGTAAGACAGATCCATATGCATTACATTTTATACTAAAGGACAAATTTAAAGATTGCCCTGATTATTAAAGTAATCAGATCAGATCAGATCAGATCAGTCGCTCAGTCGTGTCCGACTCTTTGCGACCCCATGAATTGCAGCACGCCAGGCCTTCCTGTCCATCACCAACTTCCGGAGTTTACCCAAACTCATGTGCATCGAGTCAGTGATGCCATCCAGCCATCTCATCCTCTGTCATCCCCTTCTCCTCCTGCCCCCAATCCCTCCCAGCATCAGAGTCTTTTCCAATGAGTCAGCTCTTCGCATGAGGTGGCCAAAGTACTGGAGTTTCAGCTTCAGCATCATTCCTTCCAAAGAAATCCCAGGGCTGATCTCCTTCAGAATGGACTGGTTGGATCTTCTTGCAGTCCAAAGGACTCCCAAGAGTCTTCTCCAATACCACAGTTCAAAAGCATCAATTCTTCGGTGCTCAGCCTTCTTCACAGTCCAACTCTCACATCCATACATGACCACAGGAAAAACCATAGCCTTGACTAGACGAACCTTTGTTGGCAAAGTAATGTCTCTGCTTTTGAGTATGTTATCTAGGTTGGTCATAACTTTGCTTCCAAGGAGTAAGCGTCTTTTAATTTCATGGCTGCAGTCACCATCTGCAGTGATTTTGGAGCCCAGAAAAATAAAGTCTGACACTGTTTCCACTGTTCCCCATCTATTTCCTATGAAGTGATGGGACCGGATGCCATGATCTTCGTTTTCTGAATATTGAGCTTTAAGCCAACTTTTTAACTCTCCACTTGCACTTTCATCAAGAGGCTTTTGAGTTCCTCTTCACTTTCTGCCATAAGGGTGGTATCATCTGCATATCTAAGGTTATTGATATTTCTCCCAGCAATCTTGATTCCAGCTTGTGTTTCTTCCAGTCCAGTGTTTCTCATGATGTACTCTGCATATAAGTTAAATAAGCTGGGTGACAATATACAGCCTTGACGAACTCCTTTTCCTATTTGGAACCAAGTAATACATTTTTAATTAATTAAAAAGAATTTTACAAGTTAGTATCAGAAGTATATAGAATCCCTACCTAAAGATAATAATTGTGAAAGTTTTAGGTGTTTTTTCCAGTTGTTTTCTTAGAAGAAATAGATTTTGCAAAACATATTTGGATCATGCCATATATAAATTTTGTAATCTGCTTCTTTTTCTTTGCATTCTATGGTGAACATTTATCTCTTATCCACTAATCTTCAAAACAACATTAATCACTGTATTTTAAATTATTATATAGGTATGTAATGATTTGTTTACCTGTTTTTCTACTCACAGATTTTTATTAAGAATATTTGCATTCAAAACACTTTTTGTTCTTGCTGCTTAGAAGTATAATTTTTGAGTAAAGTATATGCACACCAGTTATGGATACATATTATCAAATTTCTTTTAATAAATTTTTTTCCCAACTCACACCAAATGTGCAAAACTGTCCATAAAGTGGAAATCAATTTTGGTTATACAATCTCTTCTTTAAAAAGTTGCAAATATGTCTAAGCACCTAAAGGAATTTCTGTTGTTGTTACTTAGTCTCTGAGTTGTGTCTGAGTCTTTATGAGACCATGGACTATAGTCTACCAGGCTCCTATGTCTGTGGGATTTCCCAGGCAAGAATACTGAAGTAGAATACAATTTCCTTCTCCAGCGATCTTTCTGACCCAGGAATTGAACCCACAGTTTCTGCATTGGTAAAAAGACTCTTTACCACTGAGCCACCAGGGAAGCCCCAGTTGTTTGCAAATCAAGATGAAATAATCCCTCTTTATACATTTTTAAGTACCAATGGATAGTAGTGTTGCCTGGAGATGAGTAAGACATATTAGAGAATGGTGCATCTATAAGTGGGAAGAGTAGGCCTAATTGGAATGAGAAACGTGTGAGGAAAGAGGTGATAAAAGAGGGATATACAGAGTATATTTATAAACTTTACTTTAGGATTAACGCAGAACATTGCTATGGGCCTATTTCCTCCTCTGCCATCCAGCACGTCGAAACCTTGCTTTTAGTATCCCTAACCCTCTTACTCATTGCTGCTGCTGCTAAGTTGCTTCAGTCATGCCTGACTCTGTGCAACCCCATAGACGGCAGCCCACCAGGCTCTCTCATCCCTGGGATTCTCCAGGCAAGAACACTGGAGTGGGTTGCCATTTCCTTCTCCAATGCATGAAAGTGAAAAGTGAAGTCGCCATTAAAAAAATCATCAATCATCAGTTTTCATTCCAATCACAAAGAAGGGTAATGCCAAAGAATGTTCAAACTACTGCATATTTGCACTCATTTCACATGTTGCTGCTGCTAAGTCGCGTCAGTCGTGTCCGACTCTGCATGACCCCATAGACAGCAGCCCACCAGGCTCCACCGTCCCTGAGATTCTCCAGGCAAGAACACTGGAGTGGGTTGCCATTTTCTTCTCCAATGCATGAAAGTGAAAAGTGAAAGTGAAGTTGCTCAGTCATGTCTGACTCTTCGCGACCCCATGGACTGCAGCCTACCAGGCTCCTCTGTCCATGGGATTTTCCAGGCAAGAGTACTGGAGTGGGTTGTCATTGCCTTCTCCGCATTTCACATGCTAGCAAGGTAATGATCAAAATTCTTCAAGCTAGGCTTCAACAATATGTGAACCAAGAACTTCCAGATGTTCAAACTGGAATTAGAAAAGGCAGATGAACCAGAGATCAAATTGCCAGCATCTGTTGGATCATAGAAAAAGCTAGAGAATTCCAGAAAAGCATTTGCTTCATTGACTATGCTAAAGCCTTTGACTGTGTGGATCAGAATAAACTGTGGAAAATTCTTAAAGAGATGGGAATACCAGATCACCTTACCTGCCTCCTGAGAAATCTGTATGCAGGTCAAGAAACAATAGTTAGAATCGGACATGGAACAATGGACTGGTTCCAAATTAGGAAGGAGTATGTCAGGATGGGATATTGTCATCCTGCTTATTTAACTTACATGCAGAGTATATCATGCAAAATGCTGGGCTTGATGAAGCATAAGCTGGAATCAAGGTTGCAGGGAAAACTATCAATAATCTCAGATATGCAGATGATACCACCCTTATGGCAGAAAGTGAAGAGGAATTAAAGAGCCTTTTGATACAAATGAAAGAGTAGAATGAAAAAGGTGGCTTAAAACTCAACATTCAAAAAACAAAGATCATGGCATCTGGTCCCATGACTTCTTGGCAAATAGATGGGGAAACGATGGAAACAGTGGCAGACTTTATTTTCTTGGGCTCCAAAATCACTGTGGATGGTGACTGCAGTTATGAAATTAAAAGATGCTTGCTGTTTGGAAGAAAAGGTATGACCAACCTAGACAGCATATTAAAAAGCAGAGACATTACTTTGCCAACAAAGGTCCGTTTAGTCAAAGCTGTGGTTTTTCCAGTAGTCATGTACAGATGTGAGAGCTGGAAAATAAAAAAGGCTGAGTGCCAAAGAATTGATGCCTTTGAACTGTGGTGCTAGAGAAGACTTTTGAGAGTCCCTTGGCAACAAGGAGATCAAATCAGTCAATTCTAAAGGAAATCAGTCCTGAATATTCACTGGAAGGACTGATGCTGAAGCTGAAGCTCCAGTACTTTGGCCATCTGATGCAAACTCATTGGAAGAGACCCTGATGCTGGGAAAGATTGAAGGCAGGAGGAGAAGGGGATGACAAGGGATGAGATGGTAGGATGGCATCACTGACTCGATGGACATGAGTCTGAGCAAACTCCACGATGGTGAAGGACAAGAAAGCCTGGCATGCTGCAGTCCATGGGGCTGCAAAGATTCTGACATGACTGATCAACTGAACAACAGAGCTTTTATGTATTAGTTCTATGAACACTAATGAAACAAACAAGAACATATATTCTGTATAGCAAAAGCACTCTAATTTTTGGAAAATGGGTTTGCAGGTACTCATGTTGCTTATGAGGTGGCTCAATAATCACTCAGTTTAGACTAAATTCATGTGTCCCCTAAAGAGCAGACTGTTTTTCTGTTCTGTTCTTTGTACCATGTAACCAATCGGAAGGCATTACTTTGTTCAAGAGTGCCAAGCCAGAGACTTTACCTTAAACCCAAGTATGCATTTCAAACCTTGAACAAACAGTCTGCTTAATAAAATAAGGGAAAGGGTTTTCTTTTTCTCTCTTCTCTAGAAACTCACAAACATCACTTGACAGGTGACAACTCCTCCATTACAAAAGGGGCTGTTTGCTTTTTGCTTTGGTGTTTGGGTAAACTGCAGCATGCACTGGCAGAGAATTTATTGCCTAGGGGAAAGTGTTTGTAGTTGCTGTGTTTAATCTGAAAAGAAACCTTTTTCCTGCTCTCCCCTCCCTTGGTTTTGCAGGAGAGAGAGCTGGAAATGATAGCCCAGGGGGAAATAGTTCCCCTAACACCTGTCTTTGGTGTAACCTCAGCAATGTTACTTAAGACACTGTGCTCAGTGTGTATGCATTCAAGATGACAAAGTTGAAGAGGGCAGATAAACAAAAAGGGATTTCAGCAGAAACACTGGAACTGATTCTGACCTTGCATCCTCTTAAAAACCAATCAGGTTGAAATCCTAGCATGCTGGCTTAAGGAGAATCTGATTTGTTTGAAGTAACACCCATCCTATTAGTCACTTGTCCTGCTTTTGATCACCAGTTTATTTCATTTAGTTTTAATCTATAAAACTTGAAATAATCTAGTTTATTGAATTTAGGAAGTGTAGACACGATCTAGTCCTAGTCCAGCCTTCTTCTACTAGATAGAAAAGCGAAGATCCAAGTTGATTACTATTGGCTCCACCAACGTTTCCATTAGAGTTTGTGGAAGAGTCAGGGCTAACCCAGTTTTCTGTTTTTCTAAACCTGCCTCTCCTTCTACTATTAGACATATATTAAGAGTTATAGCTCTGCAGGTATATGACTGCCTGCATTTGAATCCAATTCTGTCATTCACTATGGTGATTTTGGTTAAATCTGGTATGTTTCTGAGCCTCAGTTTCCCCAGCTGTGAAATGAAGATGATGCTGTTGGTAACATACCGTAGAAAAGCTATTTAGAGAATTGAGAGAAGACAGTCTTTCAGTCTTATAAAGCAGTCGGCAAAATACCTTGCATGCTATCGGTTTTCATGGGTGGTAGTTTTTGCTATTACACTCTTGAATGTGATAATCTTGCAACCAGAAATTATCATTTTAAGTAGAGCAATTACTGATACAGGAAAAAGAAATAAATTTGCTTAGATTTGTATTCTTGTATTTCCATAAAAAGAAGGTAATATTTGAAGATAGGCTGGCATTCTGTAAAATCTGTCTAGACCATCCTTTTCCACTTGAAACTGGATAAAGTTTTCTTTAAGTTAAAATCAAATGGTGAAGCATATTTCTTTTAAAAACTGAAGAATTCAAAGAAAACATTTCACTTTAATTATTAAATATTAATATTATTTTAGTTATTTGGCTGCCATTCAGTAATCCTAAGAAAATAAAATATTCCTTTTGCCAGTCTACTAGCTAAAACTGTGCACTTAGATATACCTGGGTTTGAACTGCAGCATGATAATGAAGTCAGAGCTCCTAGGACTCTCAGACATTTTAATTCAGCGGTTCTTTAAGTGTGGTCTCAGGTCAGCAGCATCAACCTTACTTAAGAGCTTATTAAGAAATGCAAATTCCTGGGTTCTACTCTAGATCTATTAAATCAGAAACTAGGAGAGGGAGGGCAATAATCTTTCAATAAACCCTCCAGTTGATTCTGCTGTTTGAGAAACACTGGTAGAATTCAGTGTTTCAGCAAAAACATATTTTTATGGATGAGGGAATTTGGGCTCCAAGTGTAGGTAGAGTGACTTGCCCAAGGGGACACAGTCATAATGATAGAGAAAAAAACACATAAGCCAGTCTCTACTTTAAAATAGATATATCTAGCTGTGATTCATCTGTAAACATGTAGAAAGCTCTTCTGGGTTATATCACTTGAAAAATAAAAGGTAGAATGTAATACTTCAGAAGAAGTAATTAAATATATTTAACTGGTTGGCTACACATCTTTATTAGTAACATGTTATTAAACAAGATTGCACACCTGTTTGTTTTTTCAATTGTAAAGACAGTTCATAAGAATCTTTACCTTGGCAAAAAGACAAAAATTTTTAAGCTTATGTTCTTATCAATTCATCAATAATTTACCAATTATTTACTAAGTTCAAGATATTTTGCTCTGGGTACAGCTTTAATAAAAGAGCTTGGGAAAAAATTGCTGAGTCTATTACTACCTATAACATAGAGTTGGCGGGGGAGACAGATATGAAATTAATGAACTAGATTATAAATGATCTAAATGATCATACCTATTGAGGGATAAATAGAAAAGACATTGAACACCAGACCAGAGTTTAGTCATCAGCACTGACTGCTGGCTCTGTAACTGCAGGGGCAATGTTTATATCACACTCTGTATGAAGGATAACTCTTAGGCATTATGTAGCTGGTGTTCCTGCCATCTAGTTAACATTTGGTGGATGTCATACTTGAGAAAATCTGGGGGATTAATGAATAGACAAAGAGCACATTCTTATCTCCCAAACCTCCCAGTTTATTATGGGACAGGAGACACAAACCTTATCAAGATAGAAATGGTAAGCACCAGAATATGAATTTCAGCAGGAATTCTAATGATCATTTCTACTTGAGAGCTCAGGAGATATATTGGCTATATGAAAAAGAAGGGAAAGAAAGTATTCTTGGTGAAGAGAAACCATTTAAGTTAGTTAAATTAAAGGCTTAATTCTGTGAAACATTCAGTGTACGAGAATGGGATACTGTGATGCTTAGAACAACACTTGCCTCACTAGCATAATGCAAATTATTGTTTTTTTTAATTCCCTGGACCGCAGAACATATGTATCCACTATCAGTTTGAGACTCCTTGATGTAAGTATAGACACAAATTTGGTGAATTTCATCATGGGAAGAGGGATAGTTTGATTTAGCTGAAGCCCAGCAAGCAAAAGGAATATGGGAACAGATAAACAGTTGAGTTGAGGTCACTTTAAGGAAAACTGTAGTATGTTCTAACCTGGTGGCCTTGCTGAAGTGATGATAGGGTACAGAGTGTGGGTGACTAGAGGATCAGAGACTGGAGGCGTGGAGGTGTTGGCACACATCAGTTCAGTTCAGTCACTCAGTCGTGTCGTACTCTTTGCGACCCCATAAATCGTAGCATGCCAGGCCTCCCTGTCCATCACCAACTCCCAGAGTTCACCCAAACTCATGTGCATCGAGTTGGTGATGCCATCCAGCCATCTCATCCTCTGTCGTCCCCTTCTCCTCCTGTCCCCAATCCCTCCCAGCATCAGGGTCTTTTCCAATGAATCAACTCTTCGCATGAGGTGGCCAAAGGATTGGAGTTTCAGATTCGAAATCAGTCCTTCCAATGAATACCCAGGACAGGTCTCCTTTTGGATGGACTGGTTGGATCTCCTTGCAGTCCAAGGGATTCTCAAGAGTCTTCTCCAACACCACAGTTCAAAAACATCAATTCTTTGGCGCTCAGCTTTCTTCACAGTCCAACTCTCACATCCATACATGACCACTGGAAAAACAATAGCCTTGACTAGATAGACCTTGTTGGCAAAGTAATATCTCTGCTTTTTAATATGCATCTAGGTTGGTCATAACTTTCCTTCCAAGGAGTAAGCATTTTTTAATTTCATGGCTGCAATCACCATCTGCAGTGATTTTGGAGCCCAAAAAAATAAAGTCTGACACTGTTTCCACTGTTTCCCCGTCTATTTCCCATGAAGTGATGGGACCAGATGCCATGATCTTAGTTTTCTGAATGCTGAGCTTTAAGCCAACTTTTTCACTCTCCTCTTTCACTTTCATCAAGGGGCTCTTTAGTTCTTCTTCACTTTCTGCCATAAGGGTGGTGTCATCTGCATATCTGAGGTTATTGAGATTTCTCCCGGCAATCTTGATTCCAGCTTGTGCTTCTTGCAGCCCAGCGTTTCTCATGATGTACTCTGCATATAAGTTAAATAAGCAGGGTGACAATATACAGCCTTGACATATGCCTTCTCCTATTTGGAACCAGTCTGTTGTTCCATGTCCAGTTCTAACTGTTGCTTCCTGACCTGCATACAGGTTTCTCAAGAGGCAGGTCAGGTGGTCTGGTATTCCCATCTCTTTCAGAATTTTCCACAGTTTCTTGTGATCCACACAGTCAAAGGCTTTGGCATAGTTAATAAAGCAGAAATAGATGTTTTTCTGAAACTCTCTTGCTTTTTTGATGATCCAGCGGATGTTGGCAATTTGATCTCTGGTTCCTCTACCTTTTCTAAAACCAGCTTGAACATCTGGAAGTTCATGGTTCATGTATTGCTGAAGCCTGGCTTGGAGAATTTTGAGCATTACTTTACTAGCATGTGAGATGGGTGCAATTGTGTGGTAGTTTGAACATTCTTTGGTGTTGCCTTTCTTTGGGACTCTAATGAAAACTGACCTTTTCCAGTCCTGTGACCACTGCTGAGTTTTCCAAATTTGCTGGCATACTGAGTGCCACATCATCTTTCAGGATTTGAAATAGGTCAACTGGAATTCTATCACCTCCACTAGCTTTGTTTATAGTGATGCTTTCTAAGGCTCACTTGACTTCACATTCCAGGATGTCTGGCTCTAGGTGAGTGATCACACCATTGTGATTATCTGAGTCATGATGATCTTTTTTTGTACAGTTCTTCTGTGTATTCTTGCCACCTCTTAATGTCTTCTGCTTCTGTTAAGTCCATACCATTTCTGTCCTTAATCAAGCCCATCTTTGCATGAAATATTCCCTTGGTAGCTTTAATTTTCTTGACGAGATCGCTAATCTTTCCCATTCTGTTGTTTTCCTCTATTTCTTTGCATTGATCACTGAGGAAGATTTTCTTATTTCTCCTTGCTATTCTTTGGAACTCTGTATTCAGATGCTTATATCTTTCCTTTTCTTCTTTGCTTTTCACTTCTCTTCTTTTCACAGCTATTTGTAAGACTTCCTCAGACAGCCATTTTGCTTTTTTGCATTTCTTTTCTATAGGGATGGTCTTGATCCCTGTCTCCCGTACAGTGTCATGCACCTCCATCCATAGTTCATCAGGCACTCTATCAGATCTAGTCCCTTAAATCTATTTCTCACTTCCACTGTACAATTATAAGGGATTTGACTTAGGTCATACCTGTATGGTCTAGTGGTTTTCCCTACTTTCTTCAATTTCAGTCTGAGTTTGGCAATAAGGAGTTCATGATCTGAGCCACAGTCAGCTCCTGGTCTTGTTTTTGCTGACTGTATGGAGCTTCTCCATCTTTGGCTGCAAAGAGTATAATCAATCTGATTTCGGTGTTGACTATCTGGTGATGTCCATGTGTAGAGTCTTCTCTTGTGTTGTTGGAAGAGGGTGTTTGCTATGACCAGTGCATTCTCTTGGCAAAACTCTATCCACCATGCCATGTGCTTATTGTCAAGAGAAGTGAGTGTGTTGGGATTATGATTAAATCTCTTTGGATGACTGTTCTTGTCAGATAAGGACCTGCTCACTGTCTACTTTTTCTTCCCCAACATTTATTGAGAATATACCAGAACCAGCTCTTGGAGTAGGAATAGAGATTAAAATGAGAGTCCTTTCACTCTATAACCTGTGCTGTGCTGTGCTTAGTCACTCATTAGTGTCTGAATCTTTGCAACCCCATGCACTTAGCCTGCTAGGCTCCTCTGTCCATGGAGATTGTCCATGCAAGAATACTGGTGTGGGTTGCCAGGCCTTCCTCCAGGGGATCTTCCTCCATCGAACCCAGGTCTTCCACATTGCAGACAGATTCTTTTACCATCCAAGCCACCAGGAAAGGCCACTTTATGACCTGATGACAGGTAAAGCTATACATCCACTAGTTAGAAAACAAGAACCATGACAACAAAATGTTGAAATAGAGATATAAAACAAAGCTGATAAAATCATAGCTGAATTGATTATTTCTAATTAGAAAGATTATGAGACTCTTCATCTGGTAAAAGGTAAAAAGTAAAAAGTATGTGTGTGTGTGTGTGTGCTTGCACACACATGCGAGAGAGAGACAGAGGGAGAGACAGCTTTGTAGTATGAGCCTCTCACTTCCTTTGTGGATAAAGGTGAGTTGAGTTGGGTGGCCATCAGAAGTATATTGTCTGCAGTGATGTGAGTTTGCTTTTGGTCTTTTTTGTCTATCCAAGTCATTCTTTGTTTAGGAAAGACATGTAATTCACCTATAGATTAAAAAAACAGTTCTTATTTCATTGTGTTTACTTATCGTCCTCCCAAGAAGCTGAGAGCTCTTAATGGGTATTATTCAAGCCATTTCTCACCACACCCTCTTAAGGAGGTAGAAAGAGAGCATGTATTTTGCCATCTCAATTTTGTACCTCCATAGCAAAGAGTGGTGAATCAGAAACTAATTTAGAAACCAAACCTATATGATTTGTCTTAGAATTGGTCATAGTTTGTTCTGAAGGATAAGACTACTTGCTTCCTTTCAAATGAGAGCTAGATGGCCTTATAAAATATAGTTTTTAAAAATAGCCCTGTCTTTCAGTGGTTGGGTGGAGTACCAAGATGATTTTTCTATAATCTGAACTTTAATGGAACATTATGGATTTAGTGATGTTAACTTCCCTAGAGGAAGGGGATCTGCACAAACCATCTCTGCTATTGAATTAGGTCAGTCAGTTCAGTTCAGTTCAGTCACTCAGTAATGTCCGACTCTTTGCGACCCCATGAACTGCAGCACGCCAGGCCTCCCTGTCCATCACCAACTCCCAGAGTTCACTCAAACTCACATCCAACGAGTCAGTGATGCCATCCAGCCATCTCATCCTCTGTCGTCCCCTTCTCCTCCTGCCCCAATCCCTCCCAGCAGCCAAAAGGTATTTTATTTGTCTTTCAGCAAATTTGCCTGTTTAGAAAAAGAGACAGCTCAGTTGTAATTCATTGATCAGATCGAAGGAAAACTAAGGAGGATATAGAAGAAGAGAAGCAATCTATTTTTGTGAATAATTGATACTGGGAAACAAATGTATTCCAGTATGTTGTCCCTTTTTCTTGAGATTTAGGAATTAACACATCACATGTAAAATTAAGCTCTTTGGAGATCCTTTGGTGTAGGAAGGAAATTTAGGATTTTAAGTATGAGGCTTTATAAATTTAGTATTCTTATTATGTTGAAAGGCACTCAGACTTATAGCAGTCATGAGTTTTAGTGATAAAACACTGGTGTGGGAGTCAGGAGTCTTGGCTTCTTGTCCTCATGCTGCTGTCACTAACTGGCTTTCTGTTGATGGGAAAATAACTTCCCCTCTCTGGTTTTAGTTTTCTTATGTGTGAAAACACGGAACTGGACAACTGTGTACTCAATTCTCTTATCCACTGTAATAGATAAATCACCAATTCCTTGGTTCTGAATTCAGCTTTGCTAGGACTCCTGTTGTGTCTTAATGTGGGAACATAGCACAGGCAAGCACATATTCCAAAACAATTCCTGAAAGGACCTGTGAGCCAATATGTTCTGTTTGAAACTTAGAACAAAACCTGTTCTACATTGTGGTTTGCTGTATATGGAATCTAAAGGCTTTGTGAAAAATCTTTCTTTTATTTTTGCTCTCTAAGGGCAAGGAGGTTGAGGGGATTTGGCAAAAATCAAACACAAAAGCAACACTTTTATATCTGAGAAAATGAATACTTCCTAATCGTTGCTTTTTGTGGAGGCAAGGTGGGCTGTGAGGGATTGCACTCATAAGATTAGTCATAAATGTGAATACTCTCTGGAGCTGGTGAAAGGAGAAGTAACCCACTCCTGTTCATCTCTCACTCCCTCTAAAGTGTTACTTCTATCTTCCTCACAAGTCCCGAGGCAGTGTTCCTTCCAAACAACTACCTGCCTAACCAGTTCATTGGAATGTCTTTCTGCAGACCAGACCATCTCCTCATTCAGATTTCCTCTGCAAATGAACCTCTCTAAAACCATAAATCACATTAAAAAAAAAGTGGTAAATGTTGCCCACAAAATCTCTCCTTTGGTTTTAAAAGTGCACAAACCCACTACCTTTGTCACCTGAAAACAGCAAAAGCATTTAGGACAACAGTTGCCTTACACTTTTTAAAGAGAAGACTTTTTTCTTGATTGCATTTATTCTTTGGGGTGACAAGAATTAAGCTCTTTTGATGCAATCTTTCCTGTTTGTCACATGCACATCTTGTGATTCTTCATCCTGCAGCCTACGGGAGATTTTATGGAAATATTAACTCTGCTGGCATTTTTATTTTAACAGACAATAAAATGCAAAGCAGCAGTTATAAACTATCAATTCAGTTCAGTTCAATCACTCAGTCGGGTCCAACTCTGCGACCCCATGAACTGCAGCATGCCAGGCCTCCCTGTCTATCACCAACTCCTGGAGTTTACTCAAACTCATGTCCATTGAGTCAGTGTTGCCATCCAACCATCTCATCCTCTATCATCCCCTGGTCCACCTGCCTTAAATCTTTCCCAGCATCAGGGGCTTTCCAAATGAGTCAGTTCTTCACATCAGGTGGCCAAAGTATTGGAGTTTCAGCTTCAGCATCAGTCCTTCCAGTGAATATTCAGGACTGATTTCCTTTAAGATGGACTGGTTGGATCTCCTTGCAGTCCAAGGGACTCTCAAGAGTCTTTTCCAACACCACAGTTCAAAAGCATCAATTCTTCAGTGCTCAGCTTTCTTTATAGTCCAATTCTCACGTCCATACATGACCACTGGAAAAACCATAGCTTTGACTAGGTGGAACTTTGTTGGCAAAGTAATGTCTTTGGTTTTTAATATGCTATCTAGGTTGGTCATAACTTTTCTTCCAAGAAGCAAGCATCTTTTAACAAACTATGGATGAACACAAATCTTGTTTTCATATAAACTTATAAAAAGTCTTAATCTGTGAGAGGAAATTTAATAATTATTGAGTATGTACTTTAAAACTTTTCTTCTTTGTATAATGTTAATAGCATCTTAGGCAATAACCAAGGTATTGGTGATTTAATTTCTTTGTGTGGTTTTTTCTTTTCGATCTAGCTGTCTATCTAGTCCTACAAAAAAATCTCTAGTAGTAAGGATTCAAATAATATTTTCTTATTCTGATCGTGTACATTTCCTAACTATAATAGGGATAGTTTGCAACTTGGATTCATGGGGGGAAAAAAAGTAAAAATATGCCAATCTCTCAATTTCTGTAGTGAAAGTGGGAGGCTATTCACAGTATCCTAGAGGTTGATTTTTTTCATGTATCTGATGAAAGTCTGAATGGTGAAGGATAAAATAAGCATTTTCTTTGCTGATTTTGTCTTTTAAGGAATTCTCCAAATCATTTGAGGTTTGGCAAATTTGAAGTGTAGTTTTCATTTCTAATTCCCCTCATGTAACAATATAATAAAATTATCCTTATTCATCTATCAAGAAGTTCATCTAAAAAGTAATTCATGGTTGGAAAACCATAAGTCTCAGTTTTTAACATGTGGAGTATAGGGTGCTAAATTGTCTGATAGGCAATAGAAATAAGACATTATTTTATGAAGAAAGAGACTCTTGGTTCAAATATCCATATCGAATGTATAGTCTATACCAAAAAAGCCTGTTGTACAGAGAGGAGAATGCTACCTTAGAAGTTTAGAAATTTAAATTCTGGTCACAAATTCTATACAATTTAGCTGAGTAATCTGACACATATCACTAACCCTCTCTAGTTTCAATTGCTTACTTATAAATAGTCTAGATAACTGATATTCAAACCTAGATATCTTGTTGTCTAGATTGAGATATTGAGGGTTTCTTAGAATAACCCACAAAACTGAAATCTCAGGCTAACACATAAAACAAGTCAAGTAGTATTTTATTATTAGAGTTTTATTTCAAGGGCTAAATACTTTGGGCTCTTGATTCAAATATCCTGGTAATATGAGTAACTAACCCTCCCTAAGCTTTCCCTGGTGGCTCAATAAGTAAACAAATCTGCCTGCAATTCAGGAGACCTGGGTTCTATCCCTGGGTCGGGAAGATCCCCTAGAGAAGGAAATGGCAATCCACTCCAATATTCTTGCCTGGGAAAACCCATGGACAGAGGAGCCTGGTGGGCTGCAGTCTGTGGGGTCACAACAGTTGTACTCAACTTAGTGACTAAACCACCACCAAGCTTTGGGGTTTTTGTTGTTATTGTTTGTTCTCTTTTACCATATGAGATTAATATGACTACTGTGAAAACAATGAGATAGTAAATCTAAAGAGATTATCACAGTAGCATTGCTCAATAAATCTTGGCTTTTTATAATATTTACTTTTTGTTAGTCATGGAACACAAAGGGTTGTTTTAAATAAGCACAATTTAAGGGGTAGTTTTGTATAGAAGTTATAGAGTTTTACCAGCCTCAAGATCCTTTTTTTTTAAGGCGTTATTGTTGTGATTCTTTTTTCAAAATATTGAATCATAATGATTATAAGTACTTGCAAATTATTATTTTAAACTCTCTTTACAATCTCTGGATTTCATCAAATTGGTCATCAAATTGCTCCAAAATCCTGATGAACCTAACTGTGTATGTATGTGTGTATCTGTGTGTGCTTGCTAAGTTGCTTCAGTGATATCCAACTCCTTGTGACCCTGTGAACCATAGCCTACCAGGCTGTTCTGTCCATGGGAATGGGTTGCATGCCCCTCTCCAGGGAATCTTCCGTACCCAGGGATCGAACCCTCATCTCTAAGTCTCTTACATTGGCAAGTGGGTTCTTTATCATGGTCGCTACCTAGGAAGGCCCTATCTATCTATATCATTCTCTGAAACTTTGATTCTACGTAATGATCAAGTTGAATAGCAGAATAGAAATTTATTCTAGGAGAAAAGAAAAATGTAATTTTATTTTATATATCTATTTGTGTGTTATCTATAGAGTCAGTCCCTTTGAAAATATTGGACATAAAATGATATTATGTATATTTTTATATATGTGTAGTTTTTTTTTTTTCTTGTTGCAATTCTGTCACTTCCATCTGTTTGGATTAGAGATTGTGTGTCCAGTGTGTCCATTTGCTATGTTTGCTCCTTTCTTGATTTTCTCCCATTTAGTTGGGATTCATCTGAACCATAATCATTTGTTTAGAATTAATCCAATAGATAAAATAATATGATGACTGGGTAAAAAGAAAAAGAAAAAAAAGGAGGCTTCTCAGGTGGCACAGTAGTAAAGAATCCACCTGCCAATGTGGGTTCAATCCCTGGATTGGAAGGATACCCTAGAGAAGGAAATGGCAACCTACTCCAGTATTCTTGCCTAAGAAATCCCATGCACAGAGGAGCCTGATGGGCTACAGTCCCTGTGTGGTAATATGAGTAACTGACCCTCCCTAAGCTTTCCCTGGTGGCTCAATAAGTAAACAAATCTGCCTGCAATGCAGGATACCTGGGTTTGATCCCTGGGTCGGGAAGATCCCCTGGAGAAGGAAATGGCAATCCAGTCCTTGTGTGGCTAACCCTAACCCTAACCCTAATTTTTCTTGGCATCAGACATGATTGTGTCACTGAGCACATACATACACCGAGTAAAAATACAATAAATATATAAAGGAAATGGCAACCCACTCCAGTGTTCTTGCCTGGAGAATCCCAGGGATGGGGGAGTCTGGTGGGCTGCCATCTATGGGGTCGCACAGAGTCAGACACGACTGAAGCGACTTAGCAGCAGCAGCAGCAGCAGTATATAGTTGATGTACCCCCTTCTGGCTGCATCAAAAAAAAAAAAAACAAATAAATAAGTAAATAAAGCTTTTTAAAAGATCATACCCTTCTAGACATTCAAATATACTTGCCCTTCAAATGACTACCTTGCATATTTCCATTCCTGGACCTTCTCCTCCTCTTCAACTGAAGCTTACCAGGAGCATAAAAAAAATACACCCTTATTTTAATGCTTTTTTAAAGAAATGAATTAGAATCATATTATTCCAATTTGATCACTTATTTTATGCACTAAATTTAGCAGTGCTGAATACATTTTTCGTTCATATTTTTAAGGCTAGACATTTGTCACCTTGAAAAATTGACACATTCCAAAAATGAGTCACAACTGATACATAAATTACAACCAGTTATTTACCAGACTCAAAGTTCCAGGAAATCAGTAACCGTTACTATCTTTTTTTGTAAGAAACATTACAAAGCCTGGCCCCATTGTGCGTTCAGCAAATGTTTTTGAATGGCTTGGAGATACAGTGGGCCGCCTCTATAAATTGCTAGCTCCTTTAGGGAATGGTGCAGTCTGAGTCTTATGAGTGTCCCCAAAGAACCTGATGAGGACATTATACTAAGTGGCTCTTATTCTGTTAATTTAAAATCAAATCAGTCCTACTTTGTCATTGTCTTGATGCAACTTTTAAAAATGAAGTACAAGCCCTCTGACAATATTTGTCCATCCTTTTTGGACATTTGCTATCCCCTTTATGTTTTCTGTGTTTGTTGTTGTTGTTCATCTGGAATGTGTAAATATTAATTTAAAATGTTTCTTTGACACCTCTTAAGTGATCTGCAATAGATTTAAGCAGCAGAAGTTTGGGCATTTGGGGCAATTATCTATAAGTTTTGTGTCTAGAAAGTTGTTGTTTTTTTTTTTTTTTTAAGATCATTTTTCTCTGACTTTATGCAAATTTGAAGAGGCAAATCCAGGTACTTTCTAAAGATTGTTAGGCAGGACAAAACATTTAATTTTGCAAGTTTTCTCTTGAATTAATCAATCACTTCCACTGTATAAATTATGTTCTATGAGGTTTTAGTATGAATGAATCGAAGCTAATTGCAGCAAGGATTTAGAAAATTATATACATTCATCAAAAGCAAACAAATAAAATATCTTATGCTTGAATAACCTTCTGTAATTTAAAAAAGTTATTTCACATCCATTATCACTCGATCTTCACAACTACATGAGATGTGTACCTCATGCCCTTCTAAGTACATTAACTCTTTGGATTTGGGTGTAATTAAATGTTATTAAAAGGAATTTAACTTAATTAGTGGACAGGTTAGTATGTATGACTAAATAAAAGGCATCCATGATATTTTATACTGTTAAACAACTGAAACTGTGGCTGTTTTTCTGGAGCATCAAGTTAAAAAGGAAAGGATCTCAAAGACAAATTTTCTTTAACATTGTTTTAACCCTGTGTGTGTCTATAGGTGACAGGTCTATCTACAGGTAACATTTATAAAATTATGTGTTGTATATAATATGTAATATGACCATGAAAGACATTTTCAACACTGACCACGTGATTGGTCTTGAAGAAACCATCCCTCTATTACTCATGATTGCCTTCTTTTTAATAATATTGCAAACTCTTTTTTAGACCTCCTAAGTTGACTATTTGGGCATACTGAATTGTATCAGTACTACTTAAGAATGAATAAAGGTTTGTTTGGTTGATTGCGGGTTATCAGAGAGTGAGATCTTGGCTCTCATTCAACTAAATCAGAAAACGTCTGGGGAAGGTTTATTAATGTTGATCAACAGGTCAGTTCTCATCAACCGTTCAGCACGTCCATTGATTCCCTTAAAATGTGTTGAAACTTTTCTATGGGCAAGACCCTCCTTTAGTGTTTGTATGCCCAACCTAATGGTTTTAGTTGGGATATTATCCTGAGTAGGATTTGATAGTGTATCAAAAACCTTGTTTGTTGAGTCTAGTGAAGTGATACATTATGCCTTTGTTTACATGGCTAATTGTAAGGGTTTGGAAACACTCCTTTGATGTACTAAAAGCAGCTAATGAAGGCAGTTAAATAAACAAACCTTTCTAATGAATCTAGGAGTTCATACAGACACACACTGCTAATTTGCTTCTTGTACCTGGCCCAAAGTTTTATGTATCGCTTTCCAAGTGGAACACCTATTTTGAATTTAATGAAAATCCAGCTTGTTTTTCCTCACAACCTAACATGATACTTCCCCACTTAGAATGTCAGTGCTGGAACTGGCTTTTGAAATCATGTATTAGTTAATGCATTTTTACCAGTAAAAATAATAAAGAAACTAAACCTCAGAGAAGTGAAGTGACAAGCCCTATGTCCCACAGCCAGTTGGTGAAGAAGCCAGCCTAGAGTCCAGGTTTACTGACTGTTTCCACTATCATATGGTTCTTTCTTTTAAGTTTTTACTTGTATAAAATATATCTCGAACCTAACTCCATATTTCATGAATCAATATGTACCAACTCAAGACTATCAAACTATCGGTGTGTGTCGGAGGGTGATATTAAATAGTTGCTCTCATATTGTCAGTTTTGCCAAACTGCAACTCATCTATACTTGGAGAAAGTATTGAGACTTCCTCTTAATGTGTTTGGTATTCACTCAGTGTCAAGTTTAGTGCCTGGACTGCAGAGTCTGATGGAAAGGTAGATTGAATTTCTGCCGCATTTTCAGGAACTGTGCTTTAAGCAAGCCACCCCCAGTCCCCAGGTAATCCCGTCCTGCAGCCTTAGTGGTATTATGAATTCTTCTTGCACAAGTCTGCTGCTTCTGGAGGGCTAAGCAGGGGATCAAATCCTCCCTTTGTAGTGAGACAAGCTGCCAGAGAAGTGATTGATATTGCAGACAGAAGTAGGACTTCAAGGAAGGAATAAGCAGATAAGTGGGTATAATAAGTAGATAATACTACTACTTTGCACTCAGTGTCTTTTATCTGAGCATCTGAAGGCAGCTGTATCCTCAAACATCAAGGCCCCTCAGTGTAAAGAGAGATTGGGGGCTTTCCTTTTACTCAGTGGGCATCTCCACAATCAATAAATCAGTGAAACGATTTTCAAAGAAAGACCAGTGGTGCTTTTTTATTTTTCTTCTTCTTTCTCTGAGAAGTTAACTCACCAGGATATGAAGCAATCGCTCTAAATGTTATCTTGATCTTAGTGCAGTGTTCTGTATGCACTTTCCCCTACAATGCTTGGAGAAAAGAAACTTTTACTGTACCGACTAGGACATTTGCTGTATTTTTTTAATCCCTTCCAATCACGTCAGACTATTCTCCCTTTTGAGTCTCATTCTTGCATTTATTTTACTCCTGAAATATTTCCCTTGTAAATCTTATTTTAGGTCATAGTCCTTAGGCAGTAAATCTTTTAGACAGCTACAGGCCATTATATCTGCAAGAAACCATTGTGATGGGAAGCTGTGTTTAATAAGGTAATGAACTCAGAAATCTCTTTGAGTATGCCTTCATTAATTTTGTACACATCTTGTTAATTCAGACAAAGAAGGTGAGCTGCTAAGCCAAAATTGTTTCCTTTTAGCAGATCATGACTCAAAAATCAGAAGTCAGTCCTTAGAAGAGTTGGAGAATAATACTGGCTGTCACATGTGTTTGTAGGTTAGGTAACTTCATTCCTTATTAGAGACAAGAATAAATTTCTAGAGATTAAACTATCACGCATATATACTAAGTGACATTGAACATATTGTTGAATCATCTTCTCCATCTTATTTTTTTTTTCTGTTTTGTTTGCTAGTTGACTATGTTGTGTGGAAAGGAGATTTTTATTGGTATTGTTTTTCTTTAATTATAGAAATCTCAGGATTGTACTCTTGTCTGGAAAAATGGATGGAGGAGCCTGATAAGCTGCAGTCCATGGGGTCGCTAAGAGTCGGACATGACTGAGTGACTTCACTTTCACTTTTCACTTTCACGCATTGGAGAAGGAAATGGCAACCCACTCCAGTGTTCTTGCCTGGAGAATCCCAGGGACGGGGGGAGCCTGGTGGGCTGCAGTCTATGGGGTCGCACAGAGTCGGACACGACTGAAGTGATTTAGTAGCAGCAGCGGCAGCAGGGTTGTAGGGGGTGCTTCCCAGGTGGCTCAGTGGTAAAGAATCTGTCTGCCAATACAGGAGGCACAGTAGATGTAGGTTCGATCCCTGGATCAGGAAGATCCCCTGGAGGAGGAAATGACCACCCACTCCAGTATTCTTACCTACAGAATCCCAGGGACAAAGGAGCCTACTGGGCTGTAGTCCATGGGGTCTCAAAAGAGTTGGGCATGAATGAGAAACTAAACATCAACAAAGTAACTGGCCTAATTTTAGGAGGAAAGGAAGATATCCATTCATCCTGTCTGTGTCCCCTGAAGATCAGAAAAATGTCACAGGATGTGGAAAGGGAAAAACTCTCTTCAATTCATGGCTAAATATTAATGTATTATCTAAAGACACATTTGCTTTCTTTTAACAAATAGCATTCCCTTTAAAACAAATTTAATACTTAGCAAAAAGAAAAAAAAAAAAGCTATGTATACTCAGCAGTGCCTCTGTAGACATCTTTCACTGTGGCCAGATTCTATTGTGAGCTGATGGGAGTGTGATCAGAGAACCCACAGATGATTGCATGTATCACTTACTTGGCAATCTCAGTCTACTATTCATCATTCTTATCTCTTTTCTCTTTCCCTCCTACTTTTTAAAACATACTGTCTCATTTGACAACCCTCACTGTTACCTTGTACGAGGTGATGTAGGTGGCAGTATCCTCATTAATAAATATGAAAATGGAGTTTCAGGTGTTCACTAAGACCACAGATCAGATGTAGCAAGTAGCAGGACCAGGACTTTAAGGCAGGCCTTTTGACTTTGAGTAGCTGCTCTCCCAGGCAAGCGCAAATGCTTTTCAATATAACATTGGATACAATTGACTTTCCTTATCTGCATCTTTGGGTTCAACCAACCAAGGATTCAACTAATCAGGAGTCAAAAATATTCATTAAAAAAAAAATCTATAAAGTTCCAAAAAGCAAAACTTGGATTTGCCATGCTAACAACTATTTACATAATATTTATATTGTATTAGCTACTACAAGTAATCTACAGATGATTTAAGGTATATGGAAGGAGGAATGTAGGTTGTAGGGCTTCCTATGTGGCAGTAGTGGTAAAGAACCCACCTGCCAGTGTAGGCAGATGTCAGTGATTCAGGTTCAATACCTGAATGGGTCTGGAAGATCCCCTGGAAGAGGGCATGGCACCCACTCCAGTATTCTTGCCTGGAGAATCCCATGAACAGAGTAGCCTGGTGGGCTCCAGTCCAAGAGGTTTGCACAGAGTGGGACACAATTGAAGTGACTTGGCACTCATCCACGCATGTAGGTTATATGCAAATAGCTTACCATTATACATAAGGGACTCGAGCATCTGGGGTTTTGGCATCCATGAGGGGTTCTGGAATCGATCTCCTGAAGATTCCAAGGAAGGACTACATAGCACATCAATCTATTCATATGAAAGATTGTACAAATGTTAGTAGATACTATCATCAAATATATCCTCAAGACCCATGTCCTCAAAGGGCTATTTTGGGTGCAAGTCTTTCTACAGAAAAGAAATAGACTGAAAAACTGTATAAATAAGTCATTTGACATGAGCTGCATTCACTTTCTTTAGCTTAATAGGTAGCTTAGCTTTTTATAACTCCAAACTATTCTTCCCAAGTCTGTCTTACTTCCTTTTATTTTGTTGCTGTTTTCCAACCCAAACCCAGAGGATGCTGCTCTTTTTGCTAGATTCTAAGCTCTGTCCTTGCAGTGTAAAGTGAAAACTGCCTTCTACACAGCTACTTGGATTCTAATGTCACTTTCCCCCTCTCCTTGTTTCCACTTAGTTTTGTCCTCCTGTTTTCTTGAATGTGCCCTTTTCTTCCAAACTTTCCTGAGGTAACTTTCAATACACATGGGTATCCCTTATATTTCTTTGAGTATCTAAAGCATCAGTTTTCACAGATATCTAACTTTCCCTTCCTCACTTAATTCATATCTCTTTTACATTTTAGAAGGCTCAAACTGAAAACTGGAAAACTTTTCACCAGAGAATCAGAGCTTAACAGAGATCAAAATTTACTAATATCATAAATGTGTTTATTAGAAAATCCATTATAGTGATCAAAACTTAACAGATTTCAAAGTAGAACTTAAAGCTGCTAAATGGGGTCCATGAGATGTAATTCTGGTACCCTTATACATGCAAGCCATGGCAACATATATAAACATGTATTTCTCTTAGTTAAATGCAATGGGTAATGCACTTCCTTCAGATAAGGATGCAGTACCATAAGAATGAGGAGAACCACTTCCTAATCACAAAATGATCGCAAACTGTTGGGGTGCTTATTTTCCATCTTTGGGTTTTATGTTGTCTGTCTCTAAAATGAAAAGTTTTGGCTATATGATCTCTATAGCTTTTCAGTGATGTAATATGCTTTTTGTTCTGTTTTTACCATCACTTAGAATGACTGCCCCTATGGCCATCAGTACAAGTCAGGCATTCTCTTTTATCCCTTATCTTCTTTAGAATACTACATTTCCCTCCAGAGAAACTGACAGGGCTCTTTATTCTTTCCTTGGTCTTCTTGCTGTGACACAAGAAGAGAAATTATGTCTACTAATAGTCCTAGGGAAAAATGGGAAATGGAATTATGAGCAAATTCTTAATTGCTTGCTAACCACAGAGGCCCATAGTCTTAAAGAAGAATAGTGATCAACAAAGGGGGTCCTTATGTTTGAGTCCCTAAACCACCTTGAGAACAAACTCAAATATCCCTTCTAGGCTAGCCCCAGCTGGATTAGAGTCCTCCAAGCCTGTAGCTCTGTCAAAGGGCTGGGTTTGCTTTACAGTTCTAAATGTAAGTGTTAAGCCTCAGATAAGCAGAAGACTGAACTCTCTAATTAGCCTTGCAGGTCAGTCTTTAAAGAAGTAAGAGGGCGGCATCCAGTAGTCTCCAACAGCATTCTGTGCATTGTTTGCTGAAGGTCAGAGGGCAAATGCTGTTGTGACAGTTAGGTGAACTTGGCAGGCGCCTTTCTCTGGAGGGGGTGAGAGAGGGAAGCTTAGCTGATGTTGCTCTTTGGTGATAGCAGTGGCCGAAGACAGTCCCTCAATTACTAGAGACTTTTTGATATCCTTTCAAGTCACATGAAGATGTTCCATTTTTAATCCAAGGAGTTAAAGAGGTAGAGTCATAGGAAATAAGAGAGGATCTATCCCGACCAATGACTTAGCAGTAAAGAATCTGCCTGCAATGCAGGAGACAAGAGCTTGGGTCCGATCCTTGGGTCTGGAAGAGTTCCTGGAGGTGGAAATTGCAACACACTCCAATACTCTTGCCTGTAGAACCCCATGGACAGAGAAGTCTGGTGGGCTACAGTCCAAAGAAGTCACAAAAAGTCAGAGGCAACTGAGTGACGGAGCACACAGCACAGCTCAGACCTTTACCTTCAGGGTGGTTTATTTTGTTTGTTTGTTTGTATGTTTTTTATTGCTGTTGTTGATTTTAAAGCAAAATTTATTGAACTATATTTGTGTTAAAAAAGGCATCTATGTATGTGAATGATATATATATGAAATATATATGATATATATATAATATTATGATATATATATATATATATATACACCTGTGTAATCATTCTTTTTTTTAATTTAAAAGCCAAATTTATTAAACTATAATTTCAGGGACATTTTTAATCATAAACCCTAAAGGCTTAGTTCCCTTAAGTATAAGCAAGATAGAAATAACTTGAATCTACCACAATCTTATTCCAACCTATCTCTCTTACTCCACCTTCCATCTCCCACATCCACCCCCCTCACCTAACTCTTTTTATTCCTTTGAATCCATAATTTCATGTTTTTGTCTTTTGACCCATGCTATTGTTTTCATTCGGGAATGTCTTCTTTCTCTTCCTCCCAAATCCTTCTCAACCTTAAACACTCAACATGGACTCATCTCATGGAAAATTAGTCACACCTCCTGTGTTTACATAGAACTGCTACTTGTAACTTATACTTGCTATTTATTTTAGCTACTAGTTTACATACATTTCATCCTGATGTTGTAAATATATATGTATATATTTATTTATTTATTTATTTTGCATGTGTCTCTTTCACTGGATCAGGAAGTCTGAGGACAGATAGTCTTATTTTTCTTTGAGTCTTATTGTAAGACGCTGTACAATAAAGGATTCAGTTAATGTTAGAAGTGATAAGTGCATATGTGCAGGTGTGTGGGTGTGTGTGTGTGTGTGAAAGAAGTAATATGTTTGCCAAATGATGATCTCAGATATCCCTTCCAAATGATGATCTCAGGTATCCCTTACAATCCCTTAACAGCATTAGTGTACCCCAAATAGATCTGTTATTTCACCGTAAGGAAATATCAAATCAACTAGATCACCTACTTAGGAAGGGAGAAGTAAAACTGAAATCTAACCATTTTCCCGTAAGGTGTACCAACATTCATGTTTGACCTCTTCCTCTCTAGACTAACAGTAGTGATCAAAGAGGGAGGTGATCTGATGGTTGAAGACCATGCATGAGTTTTGGTTTACATAGGTGAAACTTAGGCAGGAGAACAAGGGAATGACAGAGGATGAGATGGTTGGATGGCATCACCAAATTGATGGACATGAGTTTGAGCAAGTTCCGGGAGCTGGTGATGGACAGGGAAGCCTATCGTGTGGCAGTCCATGGGGTTGCAAAGAGTCAGACATGAAGGTACTGAACTCACTGACTGAAGTAGTTTTCTAACTTACTGACCATGGCTAAAATATATGATGATTGCTGAATAAAAATTGTAAGAATATGGACCATTTGAGGAATGCATTGGGAGGAAAGAAGCTGTATATTATCTTTTAAAGAGTTGCTCAGTCTGAAGTATCAATATCCTGGTTGGGTCATAATCTTACAGATTTAGGACACACCACTTATACTGTCATTGACTCAAGCCATTTGATACTATTTCTTAAACTCCTTACCTTGCAGAGAATACATCTGAATTATAAAACCTCATGCAGAAAAAGGAATAATTTAAAAAGAGAGCATAAGATGTTGATTAAGATAGGAATAGTGTATACCCATTTCATTCATGGAGCAAATGAGTTATAAGTAATGACTCAGTTTGGGGGTACCTGCTCCCATCTTCTCCATAAAGCTTGTGTGTGTGTGTGTCTGTGTGTGTGTGTGTATGTGTATGTCTGTGTGTGTGTATGTGTGTTCAGATTATATATGATGAAATCCGACTTTGGCACTTGCTTTTTCCCTGTAATTTGAACATAACATGTGCACTGGGTTTCATTTGAAGAAATAATTTCTTTATTATTAGGAAGCCATAATACTGAATTTCCCTTTACTTTTAAGCAACATGTAGCTGAATCCTAAAGTTATTGTTAGTCATTGTTGGAAATTACCTAGAGTTTTTGGATGCAGCTCTCCTCTTGAGTCTTTTTTTTTTTTTTTAATCTCTTTGAGACAACAGTTGCAGAATTGTCCGGTTAATGATCGATGCAGATAATATATTCTTACAAAATCAAACCGGTGGCCTCCGAGACCAGAAGATCTGGCTTAACCACTCAGGTCACAGAAACACACCTACTCAGTTGCACCACTTTTTAATCGAGCTGTGAATCAGGCTTGAGAAGCTGGAATTAAGTCCGTTCATTGTGTCTGTAACAGTAAGAAGCATAGGAGATCAACATGAAGGGAGAAAAGCTGCTCAAGGAGAAAGAATATCTTTGGGAGTCATTTGTAGCAACATGGCCATTCATTTTTCCTGTCTAGCATGCAAACAAATTGATTTTCTTTGAGGTTGAATTCATCCCCATTGTTAAGGCATGTGTGTGACAGGGTAATCTCTTCTGTGACAAGCAACTTGTATGACACAGGACCATATGAAGCCTTAAGCATAGTTTATATGTGAATTTGAATACAGCGTTTAACCCCTCTGTAACCTGCTTGCCTTATCTAAGGAGTGGGAGTAATAAGAACAGGCCTGCTTTGCAGATGCGTCTAATGGATCAAACCAGAATAGTCATCTGATAAACAGAATTTGAGTGCCTATTCTGCATACTTAGGTAAAGGAAGTGCAAAACTAAATAGGCATCACCTTTGTCCTCATATTTTAGTGTGGGACTCGTGAAAGCAGCATTAAAAAGAAATGAGATGAGATCTATAGTCATATAGGTATCCATAAACTTGGGGGAAAATTAAGAGGCAAAAGTAACTGGCTGCTTAGAAAAGACAAGAAATGATCCAAGAGTGCTTCAAGCACCGTGCTGAGTCTATAGCAGATACTCACGTGTTGAGTAAAATAGAAGAAACACCTAATATGGGCATTGAAGAATACACTTGAATTTACCTGTCTAAGAGAATGGAAGAGCCAGAATATACAAAACCACAGCATTGGGAAATATAAGATCTATTTGCTTTTAAACTTCAATGTATAATTCACATCCTAAAGGCTCTTATTATAAAGCCCCCAAACTTCTGCATTCTTATTTGTCCATTCATAAGACATTTTTAAAATAAAGATAGTCCTGTAGACTACTTTAAATCTAGAACTGGTCCATACCACCACATTGTCATGTATATACTATTGATGTTGGATTCGGTTTTCCTATTCAATAAACAGTTCCCAGGGTTTACCTCCAAACCTTACTTCTGAGGCTTCTAATTCCACGTAAGCTTTACTTTTGTCTGTACTCAGAGATCCTGGAACAAAAATTACACCAGGAAGCCGCTTACTTTCAAGTCCTCATTTTTTTTAATTTTTTGGACCAAGGCTTCCTGTACTCCATACTTAGAGTGAGTGATACTTTTACTCCCATGGCCTGTAGTCACAGACTGAAGATTACAGTAGCCTGGTGACAGCTGTGTCTGAGACAGCAAGCAGTACATGCCGCTTTCCCAGTTCTGGAAAAAAAAAGAAAAGAATACCACAGTTTGTCGGTCCTAAATTACTTTGACCTTTCTGCTGGAGGTAGTAAGGACATCAGTTATGCTGGGTCTAGTTAGGGCCTCTCTTTCTTTTTTCCTGATAATGTTGACTTATATTTCAAATGTAGTGTTCCTTGTTTTATGTGGCATTTTTCTGCCACCCAAAATGATCACAATAGTTACATGGTAGCAATATAGTTAGTGTCCCTTAAAAGTATATGAAAACCATAAGAGTGTGGCTTTATTTCTGGTCTCTATCCTGTTCTGTTGATCTATGCATCTATTTTTATGCCAGTACCATACAGTTTTCATTACTACAGCTTTGTAGTTTAGTGTGAAGTCAGGAAAAACATTATTCTTCTAGTTCTTTTCTTTTTTCTCAGGATTGTTTTGGATATTTGGGGTCTTTTGTGTTGCCATATGAATTTAAAATTTTTTTCCCTAGTTCTGGGAAAAATACCATTGGTATTTTGATAGGGATTACATTGACAGATGAATGGATAAGGAAGATGTGATACACACACACACACACAGTGGAATATTACTCAGTCAAAAATATAAAGATCTTGCCATTTGCAACAACGTGGTAGACTTGGAGGCATTATAGTAAGATAAGTCAGAGAAAGACAAACACTGCATGTAGAATCTACAAATTACAATAAACTAGTGAATAAAACAAAAAAGAAGCAGACTCACAAACAACAGAGAACAAACTAAAGGCTACCAGTGGGTAAGAAGAGAGGGCCAGTTAGGAGTGAGGGGAAAAAAAGGGATTATTATGGAAATATATGAAATCATGTGTGTGAAACTCTTGAACATTGTAAAGCACTTTAGAATTTAAAGAATCTTTAATTCAACTAAAAAAGTGTATGGAGAATCTGAGACATTTGGGCTGAGACAGGACTTTAGAAATCTCATAATCTCATAGGAATTGGCCCACCCTTTGTGGTACTTGTAGGAGGTAGAGAAACAGAGAGGCTGGATAACTACTCCAAGATCACATTGTGCATTAGTTCAGTTCAGTTCAGTTCAGTCGCTCAGTCGTGTCCTACTCTTCGAGACCCCATGAATCGCAGCACGCCAGGCCTCCCTGTCCATCACCAACTCCCGGAGTTCACTCAAACTCACGTCCATCGAGTCAGGGATGCCATCCAGCCATCTCATCCTCTGTCGTCCCCTTCTCCTCCTGCCCCCAATCCCTCCCAGCATCAGAGTCTTTTCCAATGAGTCAACTCTTTGCATGAGGTGGCCAAAGTACTCGAGTTTCAGCTTCAGCATCATTCCCTCCAAAGAAATCCCAGGGCTGATCTCCTTTAGGATGGACGGGTTGGATCTCCTTGCAGTCCAAGGGACTCTCAAGAGTCTTCTCCAACACCACAGTTCAAAAGCATCAATTCTTTGGCACTCAGCCTTCTTCACAGTCCAACTCTCACATCCATACATGACCACAGGAAAAACCATAGCCTTGACTAGATGGACCTTTGTTGGCAAAGTAATGTCTCTGCTTTGGAATATGCTGTCTAGGTTGGTCATAACTTTCCTTCCAAGGAGTAAGCGTCTTTTAATTTCATGGCTACAGTCACCATTTGCAGTGATTTTGGGGCCCAAAAAAATAAAGTCTGACACTGTTTCCACTGTTTCCCCATCTATTTCCCATGAAGTGATGGGACCGGATGCCATGATCTTCGTTTTCTGAATGTTGAGCTTTAAGCCGTAAAGTAGAACTTTAAAAAATGCATATATATGTATACACACACACCATATTTATGTATACCACTTTCTCATACATAGGATCTAGATGTAGTGCAAGCATGAATAGTGCAGCAGAGAGGATGGGTGAAAACAGAGCTCCAAGGATGGCTCAATTCAATTCCCATGGTCCCTGATGCAGAGGTACTGTGCACCTCAGGTGTGTGTATGGGATGGGGTGAGATTCACAGATGGAATCATGAAGTCTTCCCAAAGTAACAAGCCAATGACTTCATTTTGTTGCCTGGTACTGCACTGTGTTTAACCAGGGGAGACATTTCCTATAACTAAAGATGAGTGCAGATCAGTGAATTGAAACCAGAAAAAGACGTTAGAACTCACTTTCTCTGAGAGTCTGAATTAAAAGAGACAAAATATGATTATTTTCCTGGGATTCATCCAGGACTCCAAAGTTAACACACCCCCTTTTTATTTTACCTGGGATTTTTTTTTTCCCCTGAAAAGGCTGGAGAGGATTTACGTAAGAAAGAACGCTGAGTTGCCTCAAAATACAGCCTCCAGGAAGAATGAGATATCCCCTGCCCAGCCTATATTCCTGCTAAGGAGAGGAAAAAAATGAGGAACTAAAAGTGAAGCCTAAAATCTCCAGCTTGATAGTAAGACTGAAAGATTGGTTGAAATCAACTAGTCTATGAAGTCAACTGCTTTCACCATCTCTTTAGAAAGGAAATAACACAAGCAAAAGATATAAGATATAAAGTTGATGGCAAACTTGTCTGTCTCCATCAGTAGTGAAATTCAGACTGTGGTTAAACAGAAAACATGAACACCAAGGAGACTAGAATCACAGTAGTATAGGATACAAATATATAATGAATCTATGTCTAATTAACAGATTGAAAAACTCCATGGTGTATAGAAGAGTGTCCTGCTTCAAGTAATATAATCAATTTACTGGCAGAGCCAGAACTTAATCCAAAGTCTCTGACTCTTGGGACAATATCCTTTTATGCAGGATCCTAAAAGATATGATGGTTTGGTTTCCCTATGGTTTATCAGGTAGGGTAAATTACTTAAAAGCTGGTATCATATTGATATATATTCCAGTATGAAAAAAAGGAATGGTGATGTATTATGCAATTAGCTTGAGTGAGTATTTGTTGATTATTCACCAGTTAATTAAAATAACAAACAAACTCAAAATTGGAGTGGAGGTGTGGACCACAGGTTTGCTGCTGTTGATTCCAGTGTTCTTTCCATTCTTCCAAGTTGGCATTGACTGTATTGTCTTCACTTATTTCAACAACAGCCATTTGGAGGGAATGAAAAGAAAGGAATGAAATGAAAAGAAAAGAAAGGAATGAAATATAATTTTAATCAGAGTATCCCTTGAAATACTAGAAAATCTAGTGCTTAAAAAGCAAGAACTTTTAGCAGGTATTTAGTAATATGTCCAGAACTACAGATATGAATAAGTAAAAGGATAAAAGAAAGGAAAGTAGAAAGTGTTAGTTGCTCAGTCCTGGCAGACGTCTTGAGACCCCATGGACTGTAGCCTACCAGGCTCCTCTGTTCATAATTCTCCAGGCAAGACTACTGCAGTGGGTTGCCATTCCCTTCTCCAGAGGATCTTCCCAACCCAGGGATCAAACTGGTTTCCTGCATTGCAGGCAGATTCTTTACCATCTGAGCCACTAGGGAAGTCAAGTCCAAAAGGATAAAAGGGTACTGAAACCCATTTAGAACCTATGATAAGCTAATCACTGCTCTAGGGTTAGTTAGGAAGTTAAATGTTATAATATAGGATGGTATTTTGATTTTATAGATAAGATTCAAAGAAAATAAGTAAACACAGCAGTATTCAAACACAAGTTGGTATGATTCAAATAGTTGCATTTTTCAAAGGAGACCAATTAATGGTTGGAGATTAGTTATGTTCATTTTAATAAATAATGTATAATAATATTAGGAGGAAGTTAATTTTGTTTGTGCTTTTTTATTCTGAAATATTTTAAATATTTGTAGCTACTTAGTTGTTGTGGCAGGGTAAGCTCTTTTCTATGTTGATGATCTAAACAGAAATTGGTATAGTATCTGGAAATCAATTTAGTAGTATCTACTGGCCTTTAAAATATTTAAATATCTCTTAACCAAATAATGCAGAATAATAACTTCTAATAATTAGAATAATAACTTCTAATAATATATTTTAATTAATAGCATAATAGGTGTTTGCTTTAAAATTATGTCTGTGTATGTGCTCTCAGTCATGTCTGACTCTGTGTAACCCCATGGACTGTAGCCTAGCCAGCTCCTCTGTCCATGGAATTTTCCAGGCAAGAAGATTGGAATGGGTTGCTATTTCCTCCTCTAGGGGAACTTCCAGACCCAGGGATTGAACCCCCATCTCTTGTGCCTCCTGTATTGGCAGGCAGATTCTTTACTACTGTACCGCCTGGGAAATAATGTTAATGAAAAATAGAAACAGATTAAATACCCCATTAATGGGAGATGGCTAAATTAATTCAATAAGACTATATGGCAATTAAAAAATATAGGGTTTAATTAAAATACCTGAGTTATGACCTGAGTATGTAATCATATTAACAGGTGAATTTTTAAAATAATTATATGCATATATTTATATAGACACACATATACAGTTTTAGGGGCTCCCCAGGTGGAACTAGTGGTTAAGAACCTGCCTGCCAATGCAAGAGACATAAGAGACGAGGGTTTGATCCCTAGGTTGGGAAGATCCCCTGGAGGAAGGCATGACAACACACTCCAGTATTCTTGACTGGAGCCTTCCATGGACAGAGGAGCCTGGCGGGCTACAGTCCATAGGGTCACAAAGAATTGGACATGACTGAAGTGATTTAGCATGCACACACATCCATTTTTAATAAAATATATCTTTAATATATACAATCAAATGTTTAGTTTGTAAAGCACACAGAGTTACATGGAAAAGAAAATACCAAAATTTTGGCAGTGGTTATCTCTAGGTTCTGAGATAAATGGCTAATAATTCATTTTTATGTAATAAAGTAATCAAAGTTTCTATTTCAATACATGTAATGCTAAAAAGCAAAGAAGCTTGAAAAATATATGACAAATATGTCAAAGGGCTAATATCTTTATTAATAAAGAAAGCATTACTACTTCAATGAAGTAGAGAATAGAGGGGAAAGCAAAGGACATTAATAGATCATGTAGAGAAGAAATGCATAGGGCTAATAAACATATTGAAATACATTTAATTTTTCTCACAACCAGAGGGATTCATATTAAAATAAGAAAATATTTTTTTCATTTATAAATTTAGAAAAGATGACTCTAATACTGTGGTTCTTAACCGCATACAAATAAAATTTGATTCAGCCCTTTGGAAAATAACTTGTTCTATACATATCACTTTCACTTTTCACTTTCGTGCATTGGAGAAGGAAATGGAAACCCACTCCAGTGTTCTTGCCTGGAGAATCTCAGGGACGGGGGAGCCTAGTGGACTGCTGTCTATGGGGTCGCACAGAGTCGGACATGACTGAAGCGATGCAGCAGCAGCAGCAGCAGCAGCATACATATCAGGAGAAGGCAATGGCAATCCACTCCAGTACTCTTGCCTGGAAAATCCCATGGGCAGAGGAGCCTGGTAGGCTGCAGTCCATGGGGTCGCTAAGAGTTGAACACAACTGAGGGACTTCACTTTCACTTTTCACTTTCATGCATTGGAGAAGGAAATGGCAACCCACTCCAGTGTTCTTGGCTGGAGAATCCCAGGGACAGGGGAGCCTGGTGGGCTGCCGTCTATGGGGTTGCACAGAGTCAGATACGACTGAAGCGATTTAGCAGCAGCAGCAGCAACATGGGAAAAAGCTTATAATATGAAGATAACTTATGTGTGTATATATATATATATATAGAATGTAATCTAATTTTGCAGACAGAATATGTACATAAACATAGGAAAAAGACAAAGGAGACTTTTAACAGTAATCCTCTATGAGTGTTATGCTTATGATAACATTTATTTTTTATTTTTGTTTTTCAGTTTTGGGCTCGAAATATCACCCTATTTTTATAATCTAAAATTTTAAAATGCAAATTAAAGATTATATGAAGATGATCTTATCATTTTGCACATGGTGGTTTAGTTGCTAAGTTGTGTCTGATTCTTGTGACCCCATGGACTGTACCTTGCCAGGATCCTCTGTTCATGGGATTCTCCAGTCAAGAAAACTGGAGTGGGTTGCCATTTCCTTCTCTAGAGGATCTTTCCAACTCAGGAACCAAACCCTGGTCTCCTGAATTGCAGGCAGATTCTTTACCAACTGAGCTACAAGGGAAGCCATATTCTTTTGCATATGGATACCTATTTCCTTGGACTGTTTTGAATCCCTTCAGATCTTGATTTCACCATTTAGTGAAAGTGAAAGTGAAGTTGCTCAGTCGTGTCCGACTCTTTGCAACCCCATGGACGGTAGCCCACCAGGCTCCTCTGTCCATGGGATTCTCCAGGCAAGAATACTGGAATGGGTTGTCATTTCCTTCTCCAGGGGATCTTCCCAACCCAGGGATCGAACCCAGGTCTCCCAGATTGCAGGCAGATGCTTTAACCTCTGAGCCACCATATATCAGAGTCTTCACGGCTTCCCTCGTAAGCCAGTCAGTAAAGAGTTTGCCTGCAATGCAGGAGACCCAAGTTCGATTCTTGGGTTGGGAGCATCCCCTGGAGAAGGAAATGGCAACCTACTCCAATATTCTTGCCTGGAGAATCCCATGGAGAGAGGAGCCTGGCAGGCTACAGTCCAGGGGTTACAAGAGTCAGACAGGACTTAGTGACTAAACCACCACCACCACTGTCTTCATCTTCATCTATAAGAGAAAAATAACAACAGTATAAACATCATAAGTTTTTATGAACATTAATTGAATTTTGATATATATAAAGCACTCTGAAAAATACCTGACCCACAAAATATACAAAGAGAGAGAAACTAAATGTTGTCTACCATTTTACCTTCTTGAAGGTTTACAAAAATAAAGAAATATATCTTTAAGATATAGGACAGACTTTATTTCCTCCTCTGTGCCTATAAGTCTTGCTTATCTTTCAGAGTCTCACTAGTGACTCTAAAATGGAGGTGACCTTTTAGCTTGGTTTGGAATTTAGCTTTAGCCTTCAGAGAAAACTGATTTGGTAAATTGATTTAGTGCTTTCAGTAGCTTCTCCAAAGCTCATTCTTACCTGTCTGGAGCAGGAAAGGAAGGAAATCACTTAACTTGGGAAAGATTAGAGCCATGAAAGTTAGTGTGTCCTGCTGACCATCCTTTGACTTTATGGTGGCTGGTATTAAAATGATCTCATTGATTTTGTTCTGGAGCAGCTTGGAAAGTCCCAACATTTCTTAGCTTTAATTCATGCTTTATAAAATCCCAATATTTTTTGACTGTTGTAGGTTTATCATGCTGACAATTTTCCTTCTTGACAAATAAGTATTGAAGTTTTGACGAACAGTCCTTGAGTTGAAAGCATCATTTTTCTCTCTCTCCTATTGTAATTAGGTGCTATGCATTGATTCCTATAGGAAAGGCATTTGTGTCATAATAAATACTTTGGGTAAATAATCCCTTTTCAACTTTCTAGTTTTTTTCTAGAGTTAAATCATTCAGTTGAACTTATATTCATCAAGCTTTTAGACACTAAATGTGATATGATGAACTGAAATGTACTCTGACCTCAAAAGTTCATAGCTTCATAGAGGAGTTGACAAGTATAAAATTTTTTGCATTGTAAACTGTACATTCACATAAAATAAGAAAAGATTAAACTTCAACTAGGAAACTGGAGAACTCAGTTTCATTTAAGGAATTTGAAAGTGTTTTCATTTACAGGTAAATGGGACGAAGGCATTCCAAACTGAGGGAGCAAGTTGAGCACAGGGGCAAAATGTTCAGCTGGGGCCAGCATGTAGCAAGCAGAGTGGAATATAGGAATATGAAGCTGAGAGGGCAGCTTGAAATCAACCTGTGAAGAAGGATTTTGAGTGCCTATGAAAAGAGCTTATTCCTTTGGCAATGATGCATCCTGAGGAATAACACAATCATAGTTGTTCTTTAGGAAAGATAAAAATGATGGTGAGGGCCCTTTGTAGGGAGGAGAGAATGTAGAGACATTGATAGGTATGGTTAAATTTTTTGTTAAAGCATAGAGGGTTGATACATTTCTAGTCAAGCACATGTTCTTTCTTGGAATTTCAACTGCTAATATAAAAGCAAGTCACCAGTCTCTTTTTTTAATAATTGACTACCTAATCCTACCAGATACAATGAAGCCTCTTCTAACTTTTATGTTTTCTCAATTCAATTAGGACCTAAAGTCTTCATGAGGGGAACCCACTAAAACTTTTATCTCTATTTTTATGACTGCATGAAACCTAAATATTTCCTTGTTTTCTCTACTTACCTCAAGCCATAGGGGGCAGACATAGATCTGAGAGACTAAATTGCTTCCACTTTTTACTTTCTAGAACTTTATAGAGGCCATGTTGTTCCCTACCCAACCTTACATAATGTGGGTTAAGAAAGTCAACTAGTATTTTATGTGTTCAGTTCAGTTCAGTTCAGTTCAGTCGCTCAGTCGTGTCCTACTCTTCGAGACCCCATGAATTGCAGCGCACCAGGCCTCCCTGTCCATCACCAACTCCCGGAGTTCACTCAAACTCATTTCCATAGAGTTGGTGATGCCATCCAGCCATCTCATCCTCTGTCGTCCCCTTCTCCTCCTGCCCCTAATCTCTCCCAACATCAGAGTCTTTTCCAATGAGTCAACTCTTCGCATGAGGTGGCCAAAGTACTGGAGTTTCAGCTTTAGTATTATTGCTTCCAAAGAACACCCAGGACTGATCTCATTTAGGATGGACTGGTTGGATCTCCTTGCAGTCCAAGGGACTCTCAAGAATCTTCTCCAACACCACAGTTCGAAAGCATCAATTCTTCGGTGCTCAGCTTTCATGATAGTCCAACTCTCACATCCATACATGACCACTGGAAAAACTATAGCCTTGACTAGACGGACCTTTGTTGGCAAAGTAATGTCTCTGCTTTTGAATATGCTATCTAGGTTGATCATAACTTTCCTTCCAAGGATTAAGCGTCTTTTAATTTCATGGCTGCAATCACCATCTGCAGTGATTTTGGAGCCCAAAAAAATAAAGTCTGGCATTGTTTCCACTGTTTCCCCATCTATTTGCCATGAAGTGATGGGACCAGATACCATGACCTTAGTTTTCGGAATGTTGAGCTTTAAGCCAACTTTTCACTCTCCTCTTTCACTTTCACCAAGCGACTTTTTAGTTCCTCTTCACTTTCTGCCATTTTTATGTGTACCAAGCATTTATGTACTTGCTTAACTTTATCACTTAGAGGTGTAAATGGAGCCATTGACATTTGATATGTTATAAAGATTGCATGTCAAATTAGAGACAAAAATTATTCAATAAAATGATGAAATAAGTTGGGGGAGGAGTGAATCTTCACTTATTTCTCATAATACAAATTCAGTAAAAATTCTAGAGCATTTAATGATTTGAATATGAAAAATTAAAAGCCCCATAATAATATGAAACTATAATATGGCCAAAGGATTTTATAATGTTGGACTGGCAAAGACCTTTCAAACTCTCTTTGAAAAGTAACAAATCATAACAGAAAAATGATGAATTTAGTTATGGAAAATAGAAATCTTCTACACCAAAGAACAAACCATAAATCCATATATGAGTTTGAAACACCAGAAACACATACACAACCACGCACATAGCAGAAAATTATTTGCTGCAATTATTATAAGGTTAATATTTTTACATATAAAGAGTTCTTACATGAGTATCTGTAAAGAAGGATATTCAACAAATATGTAACACACTTCTTTCAAGAAAGCATATGTGTTAATCGTACATCTTGAATGACTTCTGCTTCCAGTGTACTAGATTTACAGCAGTGACATTTTCATTCAAGAGATAGTGCTGAGCCCTGAGTCTGAGGCCATGAATCTGTGAGGAATTCGAGGGAACTGCTGAGAATGAGAAATTATGACCTGTAAGTAAAGTTAAATAAAGTTGTTCTGACTCCTGAAGACTTAGGAAACCTACTTAAAATCTTTGAGTTTATTTATTTATCCGCACAATGGTGATAATAATACTTAACTACATCACTAGGTTATTAGGAAAATTAATGCACGTTAGTAAACCTTTGAGGTCAAAGGTAAACTTTGCCGCATGGTGAATACAGAAAATGCTTGCTTCTCTGTAACCTTCTGCTTAAATAAATGCGTGATGTTTACATCAAGTATTTACACTAATTCTGAAATCGAATGTTATCAGAGGTACTTTCATTCACTCTTTTATGGAAACGTGTGTGCTAAATTCAAATTTAAATGCATTGGTAACTACCATGAAGTGTGTTAATTAGTCAGTCATGTCTAACTCTGCAACCCCATGGTCTATAGCTCACCAGGCTCCTCAGTCCATGGAATTCTCCAGGTAAGAATACTAGAGTGGGTAGCCATGGCCTTCTCCGGGGGATATTCCTGACCCAGGGATCGAACACGCACCTTCTGCATTGCAGGCAGATTATTTACCATCTGAGCCACCAAGGAAGCCCAGGAGCTATTATACCCTAAAGAAAAACCCATGAATTTTCCCCTCAATGCATTGTGACTTTTTCTTTATGTCATTTAAGCATCTTAGTATCTGTGCGACTCAACTGCTTCATTGTACAGTTTGAAGATGAGCAAACTGAGGTACAAATACCCCAGTAAAATATGAGAAATGTGAATAATCCTTTAAATCACTTCCACAAATTCTGGACAAAGACTCTTATCTTTATAATGGTTTTTAGAAATCATTTAGTTCTGCCTCTCATTTCACAAATGAGGAACGTGAATCCAGAGTGGTTAAGTAACCTGCCCCCAGGGCACAGAGTTGGAAATGGTTCTTGTATCTCATACTTACTCCTTTAACCCCTAGTCCAGTGCTCCTTCCCCTCAAGTACCCAGAACAGACACGTAGCCTTAGCAGATTTATTGTATCTTTTATGTAAAATATACATGTTTTAGATTTGGTAGATACCTTAGATAGAGATCATAGTCTCACCGGCATACGCTGAAGGCTAAGGTGGTAGAGAGAAGGAATTTGATCTTTTTCATCCATCAAATACTGCCGGGAAGCTTTTGACTTTGCGCAAGATGAAATTTGTTTACATTTGGTTGAATATCATCAGCATCTGATATTGTGAACCCTAGATTTAGGGGTTCAAATGCTTACACTACCCTATTCATGTAGAAAAGAATCCAATAATGACTTTCTGGGAAGTTGTGCTAATGCATTTACTCCAGATTAATTTCCAAACTTGCCTCATTCAGAACTTCCTACTAGGCTATAAAGATCTGGGATCAGGTCAAGAACTCTGTTTTTAAAAAGTACCCTGGATGATTCTCAGGATCATCCAAGTGTTTGAACCACTGGAATAGAGCACAGTTTTCAGAAAACAACCACCTGCTTTCTATTACTTACCTGGAAGCTGTCAGTGGGTATACAATTTAAATACATAGTGTAAATAATGAATTGCATTTTGCAAGTCATTTCTTTTTTTTTTCTTTTGGTTTTTGTTTTTGTCTTGTAGCCCGTGCTTCTTTGGTTAATTACAGATAGTAAGAGATAAACTTCCCAGTATTTCAGTGAAGAAATCAACATTTTGTCTGATATAAATTTGTAGAATTAGTGTTGTCATATCCTTGCACAGTTGAAATAAAATGGTATTACTGAAAAATTTTTGCAAAAATGCAACATCTTACCAATAACTTAGGGGCTTAAGATAAATATCACCTCAGGATCATATTATCCTTTATGTGCATGCATTTTATGGAGGCAAAAAGTGAAGTAAAGGGGAGGCAACTCCAAGGTCATGAATGCATTTGCACATTTTAAATGTTAAAGGGTATTTTAAAGGTTTATATGCTAATCTATTCTGGTTTCTAGTTTTCTTCTAATCTCCTTCTAAATTTTGGAAGTAATCTTAGTATTCACTTATAGATATCTTGTCCAGTTGTAACTTTTAGGCAGGACAGAGGTAATTTGGATTCCCGAGTGTGAGGTGAGAAGTGATGTTTAGATATAAGTCTAACTAAATTATACTCCACAGCAATGAGCATATGTTAGTGGATCCCACAGTAGCCATCAGGATGCATTTCATCTTCTCTGAATCCATAGCAAGCAAAACCTAATTCTACATGAATGTTGTGTATTTAAGTAAATATATTTTTAAGGCAAAATCTGACTTGTCTTTCAGACCTGAAGATTTATTCTAGTTAATAGTAATTAATTATCTGTTTATAAAATTACTATCTTTGAGCATTAATAAAAACTAGGTATGGTAGAGAAAATAAATATTCAAATAGATAAGCTATTGTGCTGATTCTATATTTCAAGAAATAATGATAGAAAAAAAGCATTTTTTTAAGGGCTTTTTAAAAAAATGGGCACTTTTCCCAGCTTTTCTATTTCCTGTACATAATATGGATGTTTGTTTGTTTTTACAAGTTAACAGGGCCAATGATTTAAATTGTTATTGAAACATGCTTTGAACAATCAAGTGGCTTATGTTGGCATAGATTTGCTTGAAACCACTGGTATTTCTCTAGGGAGAAGTGGGAAATCCTTTACCTATCAGGCAGTGGATTTTTAAATTTTTATATTAAGTATATATATGCATTGATTTGGGTAGTTTCCCCAAATTTCTAACTGTGTAATCATTTTTGAAAATCCACATCTAGGTTTTAAAACCCAAAACAAAAAACCAACTTCTGAAAGCTTTTCCTGAAGCTTTACTTTTTGTTGCAAAGTGTAAAATAACTTTCTGAAGTGCCTTCTTTAAGTCCTGGTGGTGGTACGATCTGTGGTTTGTTTGGGGAGATTTTGTTTTCAGGAAAGAGTGTGTTTTCTTATGAAAGAGACAAGGGAAAGTTTTTACCTGTCTCTCTCCTGTGTTCTTTTTTTCTCTCTCTCTCTTTCTTTCCTTTTCTTTTAAAGATTGGTGATAAGGAATTCTAACTACTTAATGAGATGGGAGAGGCCTCACTCCATTGGAGTGGAGGAGTCCAGGTGGAAGTTGATGGATTGGACAGGTAAAGAGAAGAGTCCCGCCCCCTCATGCCTATAGTTGGGTATATATGAGGGAACCTAAAATTATGTACAGAGAGAGAAAGAGACAGAAGGACTTGAGTTCTGTTATCTTCCTAGTAGATTTCTACTGTAAGGGTCTCAGAGGGGGTGGGGGGGTTGGCAAAATCCTGGAGCCAGAAGAGAGGACAGCGGCATTGATCAATCTTACAGCTAACATGTTGTACCTGGAAAACAATGCCCAGACTCAATTTAGTGAGGTAAGGCTTTTAGATTTTAGCACTCCATTTAGAGATGCTATTTTTATTTCTCTTTTTAAAATAAAAGCTTACATATTTGTGGTTCTTGGTCACCCAATGTAATGTTTTTGCAAACTGTGTATAGGAATCTCTTTTTCTTGGTTAATGCTTTCTGTGGTGACTGTAAGAGTGTTTTTAAAGTAAAAGATGAAACAGTAGGAGAAAAGGGAGAAGAAAAATTTCTGGGGAGATGTTATGTATTTGAAGAAGCTCAATATTCAGGAGTTTAGAAAATCACTCTGTATGAGAACAATCTGAGAGAGCAGATCATATTCTGCCAGACTCACTGAAATGACTCCTCTGTTGGGTTTTCACTTACCAGTAGGACAAATTTGTTGACTGTGTCTCAACTTAGTTAAGTTCTCAGTTTTGTCTCCAGACTTCATCCTAAAAGCAAATTAAGTGTTTTTTTTTTTTTTTTTTTTTTAAGTAATTAGATGAGATTTTTTTTTTTTTTTTTTAAGCCATCTCCGTTTTGAAGTCTGTCAATCCAGAGATCCACCTAAATCCTGAAGGGACTTCACTCAGGTCCCTATTGTCTGGTGATTTGACTTCAACTTTCACTGTATAATGAGTTATTATGGAGTGATGCATTATTAAATATTTATGTATGCATACATGTAAATGTATATTATAGCACATAGGATTTTATTTAAGGAATTAATGTTTGCCGCCCTGTTCTGTCTTCAACACATTTGTTTCAGGGATTTAAATCTCTGAATAAAAAAAATCCTGAAGAGACTCTAAGGCTTTGAGGAAGTTTCCTAAGGTTGAGGGAGGTCTAACAACAATATTAGTTTACATTCCTCAGAATAGGGCAGCTGTGTTGACACTAATCAGACTGGGGAGGGGGGAGTGCAGTGTGAAGAGAGTGAGTTCAGTGTTTCGGATGAAAATGCTTGCAGGTGAATGCTTCAAAAAGTAGACTGGAGTATTCAAATAGAGCTCCTTAAAAATCAGAACAAAATGCACAGTACTCTGGGCAGAAGGCACAAGGGAAGCCTCCACACCGGCGACAAAGCCGGGCCAGTGCTCTCATATTGACCGCGCTATTGTCTAGACACCTGAACTGTGTAAATATAGCAGGGGAAATATCGAGTTATCTAAAGAAGGAAAAGGAAGTGCCTATTTTCCTTTAAAACATTCAAGTAGGCTTGCTTGTCCTCGGTGGAGAAACTTGAGTTTCTTGTTTTGCTTTAATATTGAAAGTCAGCTTAAAATGTTACTAAGCAATTACAAAAAATGGAAGTAACATTTATGATTATCTTGTTTCTATTTGATCCAATGTTGTCCTGTTTTGATCATGAAAAAAAAAAGGAAAAGATCTGTCAGTCATATCATATCTGACTTTGTGTTCGTGAAAAATTTGGCGCGCATTTATAATCAGGTTAGGATTCCTGTGTGTGTAAATAAAAAGGTTAGAAACAAAAGTTGACTTTGAAGTATCTTTAAGAAAAGTATAAAGCTGATGTAAAGTAGAAAGAACTGATTATTCCTCAAAAAAGAAAAAAGAAACTGCATAAATACTGTGATGAGAAGCTATTTGTACGAATGACTGCCTTTTATGGAGGTAAAGGAGTCATGCTGTATGTGATAGTATGGCGTCCTCACGGTGAAAGAAAATACCTTTACACGAGTCTGCATTTTTCAAAACTTTAGGGGATGTGTGGTCAGATGCTGAAGAGACAGCAACTGTCTGTTTTCTTTTGAAATGCTAACATACACAGAAGTTACTGATGAAAAAAATATGGCGGCATTTCTCTACTGTCCTGTGTCTTTTCCTGTATTTTGTCATGATTTTTATATCCTTCCGCTAGTGTGTATAATATGTTATCTCCATGGCTTCATTTCCGTTCTATTGCTTAAGAACAGCTTTCTTTTCTGCATAGGGTTGAATAACTAGCCCTTTGTAGAAATGCAGTTCTACAAGGAGGTATACGAAATGCCTGGGACCACATGGCCCTGAGAATGTAGAAATTTCTTTCCAAATTTATAACGTCTTAGTATTCACCTTCTGATAACACTCATGAATAACCGTCAATACAGAATCAGCCATTTATGATTATCTTATAAGAATTGTTTTTAAATTGTTAGATTAAGACTACAAAGGCATGCCACGTCCCGTGAGAGTGAAAATTATTTGAAAATCGCAACCCTTTCTCTGACTTCAAATAATGTTTCCATTTAACTTGCCAGCAACTTCCTTGGATTGGTAACTCAAAAACAATATAAGCAAGCTGTTCCTCCTCTTTCCCCTAACTTTCCAGTTCTTTGCCCTCAAGCAGAGAGGAATTTGGGGAAGCTGTTATTGAACAGGAAAGGGTCCGGAAGGGAGGGGAAAGCAAGTTGGATATAACAGGCTTGGCTTAAGGTTCCACCCTTGGGTTACAATGAAGAGGCCTCGAGCAAGTACCTTTCCAGTGCGCCAGGGTGGAATGACACAGCCTCCAGAACTGGTCTAAAGCTTAGAGAGAGAGGCGCCAAAGAAAGGAAATTCTTCACAGATTAAGTTGGAGTTCCATTTTCTTACCAAAAAACCTGGGTCCAGTGTGTGTATGTGTGTGAGAGACAGAGAGACACCGAGAGAGACTTTGAAAACTTTCAAACTCCTCCTTAGAAGGACGGTATTTTATTTAAAAATCCCTATCTGGGCTTGTGTATGAAGATGAAAAAGGACTGGTGAATGGGTTACAACATTCAAGACTTCAAGGCTCATATATTGAATCACCTCATTTTACAAATCGAGGTTAATGACTTCTCTTTCTGAGAGAGCGATAGCTGTAAAAATGAGTCCCTTTTACTTAACCTTTTTCTCTTTGATACCAAAAAGGAGAGAGTATACTCTAAAAAAGGGCTATTCTGAGTCATGGCAACTGCTCCAAAAAGTTTCCAGAAAGAACTGGTATGCAAATCTAGTTGAGAGTAGGAAGAAAAGTGCTGAAGCAGCAGTATGAGCCTCCAATGACCTGAATAAGTTCAGGTCATTGCCAATTAATAGACCTCTGGGTGCATATTGGCAAGGAAAATAGTCTTTCCTGTCCCAATACCACTTCCAAAGACTGAATCAGATTTTTCCCTGTGGGAGTGGTTTTTATCTTTGAAGTGAATACATGAATTCTTTTAAAATTTCCAATGTTGTACCTCTGCGATTTTTAGCACCGTAGGTAAAATCACAGCGGTAAGAAACAGAAGCTGCAGACTTAATTCAGGTGTCAGGCTGGTTGCCGTTCCTCACTCCATGCTGTGGTCTTAGATTGCACTACTTGTTTTACAATTGGTTTCCCTCAAGCCCAGAAGGGACTGGGAGAAAGAGATCACAGATGGTAGATCATATTTTCCTATAAATCACTTATCCTTTACCTTGATAAGGTAAAAGCATGTTTGGTTTGTTTTGTTTTCTAGAAGAGCAATGATCCTCAACTGGGGGTGTGGAGAGACAGTAGGTAATATCAATGAATGGATGTTTAACTAAAACAATCAAAAAAATATTGGTTGCTCTTTCATCATACAATACATATTTTCTGAATACAAAGTTTGCTGAAATTTTTTTAGACAATAAGCACATACAGAATTTAGATTCTATATTCTTCATGTTAAGGGAGTATGTATTTGAGGTCATGAGACTTTATCAAGGAAGGATACAGGTCAGACAGTTGAGAATTCTGTTACCACAAATGTACCCAACCTTTCTTTGAGGGGCACATAATTGTGTTGGTAAGGATCTGTGCTGGTGAGTTAGAGGCGGATGGGTAAAAATGTTCCCTTTAGAGTAATAGTGAGAAATTAAACTTTTCGCATATTGAGTTTTAAACATTACTACTTTAAACATTACTTGTTTTATATTAGTAAGTAAGGAAGAGACCCAAAAGACACATCAGTGAAAAATAACCTGGTTGTTTCCATAAAAGTCTTACTGTTTTGAAAATGGAAGTTTTTCCAAATCTCAATGAACTCAGAATTGTCTTTTGAATATATGATGAGCAAAAAATCAGATGGCTGGTACAGTCTTATTGTCCAGGGCCAATTTAGGGAAGGAGTTGCCTGTGAAGGACATCCAGTAGGGTAGCAGATTTTGGTTCTGGAAGAGAATGGATTGAAAGGTCAAGGTGAAACAGTTGATCTAAGAGTTAAGCTATAATTCTTATTCCAGATCTTCTCTTCAGGACACAGTTTGGAGGCACAAGAAAATAGGGACCTGTGGCTTATTGAGCTGTTATCTCTATCAACATTTTATAATTTTCACTTACGCTTTTTAATAAAGTTGAAATGTGTCAATATTCATGAGGAGTGGTATTGAGGAGGAGAAACTGAAGTTATAAAAGGGACTACTGACTTACTCTGTGTAAATAAATATTTACTGAGCATCAGTTACATATAAGATGGTACATAGGATGTAAAAATGAATATGAAACAGTTCCTACACCAATAAGTAACAGTTTATAGGGAGAATGAAAATATACAGTTATAATTAATATAGGAGAGACCTTGAGTGTCATATGTGAAGTGTGAGCAAGATAATATAAAGTATCAAAGAGAAAGAGAGTACCCTGAAGCAAGAGGACCTTGCAAGTCTATGTATATGTGTGTGTGATGCGGATTCACTTGGAAGGATGAGTAGAGAACTTTCTAAAGTTTTAGAAATAAAAGAGGGAAGGATGATTTCAGGTGCAGAAACAAGCATCAGCAGAGACACAGAAGCAGGTGCATACTGGGGTCCTCAAATGTCAGATAGTTTTGATGGAACTGAAAGTATGAAATAATTAGAAAATAAAGATAGAAATATAAGATAGAGTGGCTCATGGAGTGTCCTAACACATTTAATATAGTGGCTATGATAAGCCGTGGAAGAATTTTAAACAGAGGAATGGTGTAATTAGGGCTGTGTTAGAGTGCTCTTGGGGGGATATAGGGCTTTGTTGAAGGCTGCCTAGAAGTATAAAAATGCATTTCTCTGAATTGCACATAGGGTGCTTGATTTTCAAGGATATCCACTGCCTCTCTGGAACATTCGGAAGAGTAGAAATGGATTGTTTCTAAAGTCTCATGCAACTTGTGTTTCTCTACACATAGCTCTCTTTCATAGCTATGGTTCCTGCCATAGATAAGTTGGGAACTAGTGGTCTTGGTATGTCCCTATTTACTCCTGCTATTAAAATGTACTTATCAATAGCACCCCTTTTACTTTCCAAAAGTGTTCCTCTTGGAGGATAAAGTATATGGTCATCCTATAAAATAAGACCCACTGTTTGTTTTGTTGGGTTTCCCTTGTGGCTCAGCTGGTAAAGAATCCACCTCCAATGCAGGAGACCTGGGTTTGATTCCTGGGTTGGGAAGACCCCCTGGAGAAGGGAAAGGCTATCCACTCCAATATTCTGGCCTAGAGAATTCCATGGACATATACTCCATGGGGTCACAAAGAGTTGGACATGACTGAGCGACTTTCACACACACACCATTTATTCTATTATTCCCCCCTCCCTACCCCCTGCCCCCCCCCAAAAAAAAGTGGTATATATTTGTCTATAAACTAAATACAGTAGCTTTGATATCCCAGCCACAGATCAATTAAATTGTTTCCCTTAGGAAAAGAAGCATTTTCTTACAACCCAACTTACTGAGAACTAGTTAAGTATAGTCCTGGTGCTTGTGCTAGGGCACCAAAAGGAGAGCAGTTATAGCCCCTGGCTTATGAGAAGTCACAATCCTAGTTTGTACATAAAGTATTCATTCATAAGTGACTCTGGTTTAAAACAGAAATGTTGTAAGAGATACCAAGGTTTCTCAAAGACAGTGAAGTGGGTCAATCTGTTCTTGATAAGGGTAATATTTCACATAGTTTGAGAACTAGAATTTAGCCACAGCGGGAAGAGGGAAGGTCATTCTAGGTAGAAGGTAGAAGATTAATAAAAGTACAAAGAACAACTGCATAGGACCAAATGAAAGAGCATGCTATATTGACTTGAAAAGAGAATGTTGATTTAAACTGACCTGTGTTTAATCTGTATGTCAAAATGGAACACTTGTATAAGAAATAGCAAAAAAAAAAAAAAAAGGATGACAAGGGCTTTTATCTCACTAAGAGCTAGAACCCATGCATATTCGGAAAGCATGGGCCATGTTCAGAATTTGAGATCCAAACTTTGTCTACATGCTCTAGGAGTGACAGGTATCATCCTGCAAGGAGGAAGAAAAATTAGTCCAAATGATTGCTTGATTTGGGTGAAGTTGTTTCCTGTTCCCATTCCTTAGACCTCTGTAGAGATAGATAAGGTTTCTAACCCTTATAGGGAGTTGGTAATTGCATTCTTAAATTAATCAAAACTAGGAACAAACTCTAGACTGATTTTCTATGTTAATTAGGGTCAACTTTATTTATTAAGTAGTCATTTTAGAATGAGAAAAATCTCCTCTCTGGTCATTGCTTTAAAAGCAAATAGAGATCATGGAGCTAAATGTGACACAATATCCCAAGTATGACTTTTGTTCAAGGTGAGAATCCCAATTGGGAAATAATAGAGCAGAAGCAAATATGAATATATCTTTTAAGAAACAAACAACACCCTAATTTAATCAAAAACAATTACAATAATAAAATCAAGCTCTTGGAATTACAAACTTAAAAAATTTGAAATAAAATTTTCAAATTTCACTTTGGACAAGGATATACATTTTTACTTAAGATCTGAACAGAAATATTGGGGCAAATGTCTTTCTTTCTGTTGATATCATCTCCTTCCACAATCTCCTGCATCATTTCCATCTCACTCAAGATGAAAACCTAGGCAGTTAAAGAGACGATGGTGGGGTAGGCAAGGGCAGGTACTTGGGGAGAAAACTCAGTGACTTGATTAAAGGGCAAAGAGAGTCGCTAAGAGGGTGACTGAGGCTCTATGATAAATGGGGGGATGGCCAAGCTTGTATCTCATTCCTTTCTTGTCCTTACAGACCTAATCCTCTACTGATGTAAAGTGAATTTTGAAAATATTTGATGTTGAAATGTGGTTTGTTCTGCCTTTACCTCTGCAAACATTAGGGGAAACGGTGAAGTTCCACATACGACCATGTTGCTATACAACCTCCTTTGCAGAAAACAGTAGTTATCTGAAGTGTCCATAAAAATCTTTTCAGAAACAGTACTTTAAATTTCCCCATATTTGATTTTTTTTAAATTTGGTCTGATATGTAGCACCCCTATCCTATACTCAAAGCATTCCTTTCCATTTTCTGCCTCGCCCCAAAAACCTAGTTCTTAATTCCAAATTTATTTCGCGTTTGAAATAATGACTAACTTTATGCAGTTTCAGTCTCTTTTCAAAGACAAAGGAAAACTGAGCTGTTCTGTAAATTTTGAGATACCTTTCCCAGATAATATTTACCTGTCAATTTAAAATTCAGTTACTGGTGTTAGGATAAAGCACATGGTGCTTCTAGGTAATGGAATAACTGGCAACAATAAAACATTTTTGGAATGTCAGTGGATATGTGTAAAGTGTAAACTGATATGCAAAAATGGTGATATGAATTGCATCTTGTCCGTGTTTCTTATATGGGACCAAAAAAAAAAATTTTTTTTTTTCTTATAAAAGCTGAAAGAGGGAATTTTGAGTCAAGCTGTGCTGTTTTGCCAGAGGCGGAAATTTATGAAACACTCTCATCAGCATTTCTGGAAACACTACAAAAGAAATAGTTCTACTTTCTTATTGCTGCTAAAGCCACTAATAGGTGCAGTTTAGTATAATACCCCTATGAGCATTACCACCCCCAAAGCAAGCTTGCCTTGGAAAGAACTCTGTACAGGCATTTTCTTTTTCCTTTTAAGCTTGCGCAAAACACCCAAAGGGGCCATTTCCAATCCAGGCAGTGATCTTTCTCAAGTTCATTCTTTCTCAGATCACAGAGACAATGAGGAATATGCCCTGTTTACTCAAATCAGTCTGGATTAGTGTCACTTTATTGATGGAGTTAGAATTAAAAGGAAAACCATTACCCTCTCAAAAGGCAACATCAGATGTTTTGGGAATGGCTTGATTACTTTTAAATAGACCATGTGAGACTCTGTCACCAGGCTAAAGTTGAGGACTCCACAAGATCTACACAGAGAGAAATGGTCACACTGGATAAAGTACAAAGCCTGTAATAAGCCTTAGGCTTGGAAAATTATTTCAGTGGATAATCCCAAAGCGCTTGGAAGCCTGAAAATCAGAATACTGGAATTCAGAGAAGTTACTTTTGCTGCCTTCTTTCTATATTCCAACTCCACCTTCCATATATTTATCTTCAGGTCAGATCCTTTCCAGGTTTTAAAACCTTGCTGGGGGTACTGCTTCATCCTTAAAAATATCTCAGGTTTCATTGGCTGCCCTCCCAGAATCACCTAGACTTCCTCTGAACTCTTTGTGCTTCTCTGTTCCACCCTGATTGCTTCCCCAAGTCTATAGACTGGAAACTCTTAGAGGGTAAAGGGTGTGTGGTATTTATCTCTACATCCTCCCTGCGGTCACCAAATAATGTTTCTGAATGCATTGGAGGCATGTATCTGTTGCCACTGCTCGGAGGGTTCTCTTCAGATAAAAATATGGAATATTATAAATACTTACAGAAATGGCTGTTTATAACTGTGCAGAGAGCAAGGCAACTAACCGCACACATTGTACAAGCCTGGCCTCCACCTGAAGGTTCTGAATCATATGGCTTTCTCTAACATCTTGCAAGTCTTTTTTTTTTTTTTTTTTTAATGAGTCCAGCTATTTATTTCCTTATACTTCAAGTGGCAAAGGTTTTGAAAGAAAGAGAAGTTTCCTTAGTAAGGAATGGCTTGCTCTCTAACAGAAGTAAACAGTGTAAGATGTACTGCTTTCACTTAATTGATTACCTGGAGGACAGAGAATGTGTTTGAGTTTTTTACAAAACAGAACATATTAGATCTTTATCTTGCTTTGCAGTCACTTTGTAAATGTGTTTACTTGCTTCCACACTGTTCTCTTCATTCATTTTGTCCCCTGATGTCTCTCGATCATCACCAAGGATGTGGGTGGTTTGCTCTGGATGAATAAACTTGATGATTCGCAAACACGTTCACATTTTGTTTTCTATGGTGTCATTACTAAAGGATGCTTGAGAAAACTTTAAGTCATTTTGTTCTTAAATGTGGTGCCTCAGTTTTTTGTTGTTGTTGTTCAAATAAGACATTAATGAACTGTTGTAATTATTAAACTGATTGATTGATTGTTACTTTCATAGGGGAGTAAATAGAATGAAATGAATAGATTCGTGTCTTTTCAAAGTAAGGCATGACTTTGGCATAGCTGGAAACCTTGGTTTTATTTTGCAGTTAAAAGTGAATCTAAAAGAAACACTTCCACCTTATGTAAGTCACCATATCTAATTACAAAGCATAGTAAATCACTGAAAACTTTAATTATCTCAAATGTAATGAAAATGTAGCAATCAGCAAAGAACTTGACAAGCAAAAGCAAATTAGAACTTGGAAACAGTGTTTCTGATTGAACATATATAAAATAGTAAAATGGAGGGGTATGGTCCTTATTTAATGCTTTAGTTTTCCAATTGAAGCTAGAGGCTAATGTTTCAACCTGGGGTGTGTGTGTGTGTGTGTGTGTGTGTGTGTGTGTGTGATGGGGGGTGTTAAAAGTCTGGAAAATGAAGTCATGAATTTAGACCATTTGCAAGAAATGGTTTATAAGTCTGATAAACTACTATCTCAGTTCCTCAAAACACCCAACACATTTGTAAGCCTTTAATTATGGCATTATTCTAAACTGAATTCTAGCTAACTGGGCAGAAAGTCATGGAAATTAGAGATGGAAGGACCAATTCTGTGGCCTCTCTACCAGAAACTAACATCTTACTTGAAGCTTGTGTCTGGGTGGTTTCTCTATCCATAGGAAGTAAATCATTATATGACCACAAAGATTTAGATTCTTACTGCTGACCTAGATGCTTGAGAAATAATATCTAGACCATCAGGTAAAAATTACCACCTTGGCACAAAAATGTGTATGCGTTTGTTTCAAGGAAGTAGAAGTCATTAATAAACTTCCCAGATAGGTGTGAGCTACCAAGTATTACTCATGGCCTTGTGAGTGACAGGACTGGCTATTCTGCTACTAGTTCCCATAAAAGCTAAAGTTAAAAGCACAATTCCCACCTAGCAGAACAAATCAAAACACAAATTTAAGGTCATTGAGATTATTTGGAGATTCACTGTAACATTTAAGGGCAATGGTATGTAAAGAGGTGACTGATTTGGAGCCATTTACTTTAACACAAGAAAGCAATCCTTAATTGGGTTACAACTGGGTTAGAATAGAATATACTTTCTGAAGGTGATTTTTATTTTGAAAATTTTTGCATTTCTTAAATATTTCTTGTGCATCTACTATGTCTCAGCCATGGTTCCAGATGAGACTCCGCACTCAACAAACCAGGTATTATCTCTTATAAGTTATTCTCTAGCAGAGTAAACCAGCATTAAAAGTATTATGTAGTAATTAATTTCGATTATAATTATATGATGTAAAGGGGAAAGTTACTGTGCCATGACAATGTGAAACAAAGAATACTTACCTGAGCACTCCAGAGAGGCTTCAACTTGGACATGAGGTTGAAGCTGAAAGACCAGTTGTGAAGCAGCCTGCAGGTACAAAAGGCTTGAAGACTGAAGGAGTTTGCTTTTGAAAAACTGAAGGAATGCCATTCTTTAGTGACCAAAAAGGAGGGTCTCAGATAGTGTGGTGTAAGGCACTTAGAGATTGGAGGCCTTGGGCTCTAGATTAGAAACCTTTTCAAGATGTTCAAGCATGAGAGTGACATGGTCAGATCTTCAGGGAATTTCCAGACATAGTACCAAGGTGCTGGGTCTCCAAATGAATAGTTAAGGCTTTATATCCTGTTTTTAATGAATGGAAAGCATTTTCTTTAGATATGAAATAAGTATGCTTTCGTTGAATGTAACTCTTAGACAAAGATTTCAAGCAGAAATCTGAGTGACTCCAAGTGAAGGATACTTAAGACAGTGGGTAAATCTCAAGCCAGATGTTCTGGTTTCAAATCTGAGTTCTGTCACTTACTACCGTGAGCACTTACTCTTGTGGAGCTTCAGTTTCCTCATCTATAAAATATGCATGAAACATGAGATAATAATTCCACTAGCTCCTGATAATTAAATGAGTAAATATATGCAAAGCACTTAAACACTATAAGGAACAGAATAAGACTCAGAAAGAATTTAGTACTAGTTGTAGTAGTAGTCAATAGTAATATAATATCTAAGATTCTTTTCACAGAGGATTAAAGTCAGGATACCATACAGGGTTCAGATCATTTTAATCTTGATGGGTACCATTATTTTATCGAAATCAGTTTCATATCATGGTGAGCAAAACTATCACCTGTGATAAAACGTTAATCACATTTAATCACCTGTTTTTAAGTCATAGTTTCTGAAATAGTTTAGACACATTGCCAAAGTTATTTTTAAATATTTTAAACTCACTTTGCTAAGTTGCTTCAATCGTGTCTGACTCTGTGTGACTCCAAAGACAGCAGCCCACCAGGCTCCCCCATCCCTGGGATTCTCTAGGCAAGAATACTGGAGTGGGTTGCCATTTTCTTCTCCAATGCATGAAAGTGAAGAGTCAAAGTGAAGTCACTCAGTCGTGTCCAACTCTTAGCGACCTCATGGACTGAAGCCTACCAGCCTCCTCCGTCCATGGGATTTTCCAGGCAAGAGTACTGGAGAGGGGTGCCATTGCCTTCTCCATAAACTCACTTTAAAAACCAGCAAAACATTATTGATGAGCTTCTAAAGTTACCATGGTATGTTTTCCCTGTAAATGGTATAACCTTCACTAAAGATCTCCATTACTATGTACTTTCTTTTCTTAGCATTACCATGTCTACTTAAAAAAATATTGACATGGATTGTTATAGATTGAAAATTTCCTCAAACGCATTTTTGATCTGACTTTAATTAATAATGCCTGGTTCACTTTAAAGAAACTAAAACTCTGTATACTTTGCCATATTATCTGGATCGAGAATTATTGAATATTAAAGTTATACCTTTCTGCTAAGCCCAATGCTTCTTTGGCATGTAATGGTGATGTCAGTTTCTTTTAGAATTGAGGATGCTCATGATAATAGTTTTATTTATTTGTCATTATTACTAAAAGGGAGTACTTAATGAAATCATAGAATTTAAAGTTTATTTTTCCTTAACTGAGCTCTACACAGTGTAATTTAGCTGTATTTAGATTGAATTTTAGCTTCACTATATTTCACACTTCCTGGCTTTTCAAGTACTATGGCTAATATTTGTTGACACTGTTGTCTACTGGATTAGCCAACTTTATATTTTTTTGTCTCACCTGCCCTTGTCAGTCTTGGCTGGAGCTTTTAGGGAGCTCTCTCTTAAGTTATGGAATCTGAGTTATGGACCTCAAAGGAATCTTGACACTTTGTATTAGAAAATAAAACATTCTGATAAACTCTTTGCAGTCTGTCTTTCTAGGTTTATATGTTTAAAACCTTTATTTTTACATTTTGTTTGTTATAAGGTATGAGTATATTTTACCTCTAAACACTTATTTCTAGGATCATTTGGAAGACGAAAGAAATAAAATATATTTTCTACTTAACAAAACCTAGTTTTGAGAAAAATGTGACGCTCAGTACATTCTTAAGGTGGAAAGACGGTGCCTTAATTTGACATTAAAATACAAATATCTTCTTGACAATTGGAGCACTTTCAATCAATTGTGTTTAATTCTAGCATGAAACAAACCATCATTCTTTGAGGTGAGGCAGGTGGTAGAAAACAAAAAAATGACAAGTATTTCTCCCTCAGGCAGTGCTTGTTGAAAAGTCACTATCTTGCCAATATTTGGGGATAAAAATGTAGTACTGTCTGCTACAGCATAATCGAATGAATGCTTTGCAAAGCCAGGGTCATAAAGAAAACTGTTTTCTTTTCCCAGGAGGGTTTTTAGAATGTTCAAAAAGCACCTCCATGAAGCCTGAGGTGAAAGGTTATATTAGCTGAAGAAGCTATATATGCTGCCTGAAACAATTTGGATTTGTAGGCTTGCTCTGGCAAATCTATATAAAGAAAGAAGAAAAACACAAAAACCAGTCATCTCCTTTTTCGAAAGCAATCTTTTGGCATTATATTTAAATAGTATTGTAGATGAGAATAGTCAGCCCTAGAAGAATGTTAGAATGGTTCACCAGTATGTCTCATCATCAGATTCAATCTCCTCAATTTTATATAGATTTTACTTTATAGGAAACTACTGTCCAGGTTGGTTTAAGCACCTTATAAAAGTGTTAATTACTCAGTAGTATCTGACTCTTTGTGACCCCATGGATTGTAGCCTGCCAGGCTTCTCTGTCCATGGAATTTTCCAGGCAAGAATACTATAGTGGGTAGCCATTCCTTTCTCCAGGGAATCTTCCTAACGCGGGGATCGAACCCAGGTCTCCCTTATTGCAGACAGATCCTTCACTGTCTGAGCCACCACCTTGCCCAGGGATAAATGACACATTAGTGGCAGTTGTGACTTTGACCCCATGTCTCAGTTCAGAGTTGTTCTGCACTACTAGAATCCATTTAGGAGTAAAAGGAGTGCAGAAGAATGTTCAGTTCCCTGGTCATCTCTAACAGTCAGGAATTATAATTTCTTTCAAATGAAATTTAGTCAACTTATTGTTTCCTGTGACAAAGGTCCATTTGAATTGAAGCAAATAAGTTGACTATATGTTGCCAAAGTTACCTCTCCTATGCCTGACATGGCACTTATTCCCATTTTTTTTATTAATCTCTTGCCATTTAGTATGGACTGTTGTTGTCATCTTGCCATACAGTAGCTATTACAGATAGTAATATCTATGAAAAGCAGGACAGAGAACTTATAAAATTTCTCTTACACAGATAAATTGAAGGAGAGAGATTTTTAGAAATGGAATATGATGCACCAGTCATGTGACTTGATTAGACTTCTTTTTGATATTTAATTATTTTATAGTAGAGTAATTATAAAGTCAACTTTAAGTAAGTATAAACCCAAGCATTTAATATTAAATTTTGTTTACAGTGATATATACTGATATACATTATTACTGAGCTGATGAGAAGAAATTTCAGGCTCATAATATATTTAGAATGTAAGCTCATCAAACAATGTAATCCAGGAAGGAAAAATGAAGTGAAACTAAAGGGATTGCCTTTATAGAACACTTTTAAAATGATGAAAAGTCAGGAGAAATATCTCATCTTTATTGTTATTTTAATTCTAATCATCCAAACTGAAGAAATAAATCAGAGTCCGTAGATGACTATGAGAATCCAAAATAACTTACGGAAGAGATTAAAAAAAAAAAATGAGGAAACACTCTTTCCGTATTTGGTAATGGCAGCTTTACTTGCTCTTTCCTACTGGTGAGAGCAGGCAGTTTGAGATTCAGCCTCTGGGTGTCCCTACACTTGCCATACCAGCTTCATGTTCTAGAACACCTCCACGGTGTTCTGTGATTAACCAGACTATTGAGCTTTCTGTCACCAGAGTGTGTTTTATCCTCTCTGAGGGCAGATCAACTAATTTGTGATGAAACTGAATACACTGAAGCTACAGATGCTGGTAATTTTCTACGGTCCACGCAGTATCTTCACTTTCAAAGTTATTTTTATAGGAATTAAAGCATCTCTTTGAGTTTTTAAAAAATATCCACTGTTTTACTTTACCAGGTTTATAATAGATACCAAATTATGTTCATTTTCATCTTTTATATTTTTTGGAAAGAAGATCATATCCTGTTTCAGACATGGGCTTCCCTGGTGACTCAGAGATAAGGAATTCACCTGCCAGTGATGGAGACTCAAGAGATGTGGGTTCGATCCCTGGATAGGAAAGATCCCCTGGAAGAGGAAATGGTAACCCACTCCAGTATTCTTGCCCAGAAAATCCCATGGACAAGGGAGTCTGGAGGGCTACAGTCTGTGGGATCAGACACAACTGAGTGACAAAAATTTTGTGGAAAGAAGTTTGTCTCTTCTTCCAGACATGATACAGTAGATACATAACATTGTTCATTCATTCACTGAGTGTCTATTAAGTATGTTAAGGTTATTCCCACATCAATATACCTTGTGGTTAGAAAGGGACAATCTACTTCGTAGTACATTCCAAATGTACTAACTTTGTTACATAAGAAACACATGGGACGAGGGGAGCCCACAGAGTTCTTTCAGGGCACATTTTGTTATTCATATGAGTGTTTGAGACTACTTTACCTGGCATCATAAATTGGCATCTCAGTAGCATCCCAGCATAACACAAATCTCTCCCGTCTGTGTTTATGAAATTACAGACGATAAACAAAGGGTCCAGGTACTGCTTCCTTTACCCTGCCAGCTTCACTTGGTGGAAAATATGAAATAAATATTATTCACATTGACCTGGCAGAGTAGCTTCATAGACTCCAAAATGTGTAGTCATGAAAGGGCCCTGTGCTTTGTTTAATACTCTGCTGTCATGATTTTGAAACTCTTTATAATTTATGAACAATAGGCCCTGAGTATTCATTTTGCAATGGGCTGTGTGAATTTCTGCTGGTTCTGCCTACCTAACACTTGTTCGTGGCTATATCAGTCTGCCCTCTGCCTCTAATTGTACTTTACCAACATGTCCACTCTCTTCAAATCAAAGAAATAAGCAAATAAGAGCCCTTTGTTTTCGTTAACTAAATGCTTTTTAAATTAACTTCCAAAGTACTATTTCCTATGGCTAATTTATGACATAAATTTTTAATAAAGCTATGAGAAGTCTCTAAGAAAATTTCCTTTTTTTTCCCCCAAGAAAATTTCTAATCATACTGTTCTTACTTTGGTGGGTTTGTTGTCTGTGTTTCAGACTAGTTAATACAAAGATGATATTGGTTTATACAAAAAAAGACAACTGAGTATACTATTTAGCTTTTGTTTCTTTAAAGTAAAATTTGAGGAAAGCTTAAACTGAAATATGTTTTCCCATTTTTATCTTGAATAGTTAGCAGCTCTTTGCTCAAACCTGAGAAATCTAGCTCTACACTATATAAACTGACGAGTCAGGATTGGAAGCAAATCCTATTGTTGTGAAGTAAAATATTTCACCCGAACTGTATGGGATTAAAAATTACGGCATGTAAAAGCACAGCCATCACCTATTAATGACTTGAAATACATTTTCTGCTTCTTTAGTGCCACCCAATATGTTCAGTCTCACTGCTGTCCCAGAAAGGTCTTCTTTGTACCTCTGAGGTAAATGGAGTTTCCATCTCTCTTAAGTCCTTCAAGTAACACTGAGTGTTTACTCACTGGCTTTTAAAGCTGGGTCCCAAACTTTTCTCTTTATATTTATTGGAAAAAAAAATTCAAAGGGCCATGTTTCTTTGTTCTTCTCCAAGCCCACAATTAGCTGAAGTTCCATTCTGTGTAGCTAGGAGGAGAAGGACAGGATTGACCTAACAGGCTTTTTTACTGCCTGTGAGAAAGTGCTCAGCGAATTTCTTTGTCCCTTTTGTCAGGGCCGACTGCCTCCCTAATTGTACTGCTTGAGGGAAGCACGTGCCTCTGGGAGCATTATCTGATTCCTACAGGACGCTCAGGAGTGCTTTGTATACTGACCCTTAACTTGAACACAAATAATAATTTCTTTTCGGTTCCCTTCCTAGACCATTCCCCCAGGCTTAGACACCTAAGAGCTTTAATTCAGCCAGGGTTGTGGACACCTTCATCAGGGCCTCACGTTTTAGTTTTTTTCTCTCACAGCTGTCTCACCTGCAGTCTGCCTCACCTGTCAAGGGGGAAAGGTGAAGAAGGAGGCGAGGAGGACTGGGAGCTGTGGAAGTCCGGGGAGAGCAGAGGCGAGACTAACAGCTGCTCTTGTCAGCAGGGGGATAAGTGTAAAGAGATTAATAGTTATCTGAAGAGCAAATGGGGACATGGCATTCGGCAGTGGAATGTGAATGTATAAATGTAATGGAATGGGCATGCGACTGTTAACATTTAGACAGATGCTCTCTGGACTGAATGGAATGGCAGAGTCCTTCTCCTCCCCATGTGAAATACTTAAAGTTTAGTAAAACAACTTCCTTACACTTAAGATGAATTGTTTTCAAGCATCAATTTCTTTACAAGTTTGTGTTCTCTTTAATTTGACTTTTTCTGGGACTCTTGGTTATATTTCACTTGAAGAGCCAGACTCCTCATTTTCTTTATAAAATGTGTACCAACAGGACTGCCTTCTCTTTGCTTCTCATTTGTTTTCCTATCACTAAATTGAAGAAACAATGAGGATTCCCTGTGTCAGAAGGTTTCACAAAGGGAAAACAGCACACGAGCTGGTGGCCGCTTCTGGAAAAGTGTTCAGTTTAACTCGGGAATGACTTGAATTATCTGATCAGTCTGACAGGTGTGATGGTGTAGACTGGGAATCAGATTTGGTTTCAAAATAACTACTCTTGGCTTATTAGCCAATGTTTGAGCAATTCACTTCCCCTTTCTGATAGTAATACAGTAAAGATTATTTTTGTCAATGAAATGAGAAGTTAAATCATTACTTCAATAAACATCTTATTGAATTATCTACTCAGTGCTGATTTTCCTAGAAGAAATACAATTTCTGGCAGAGAAACTATATGAACTAATGTACTTCTGAATTATATAAAATATAGAATTTTAACCATAACTAGATGATATTTCTCTTACACATGTTCTGCTTTAGAAAATAAACTACTACAAAGAAAATGAAAGAACAGATGGAAAATTAGGCTGTTTGGATGGTATCATGTTACCTTTTAAAATATATAGCTGCCTTTCTAGCCTGGATAGGAGGGGAGTTTGGGGGAGAATGGATACCTGAATATGTGTGGCTGAGTCCCTTCACTGTTAACCTGAAACTATCACCCACTGTTAATCGTCTATACCTCAATACAAAATAAAAAGTTAAAAATAAATAAATTGCACATGTGGTCTCTCCTTTCAAATAATCTACACTAATTCCTAAAAGTTATTGTTTTGAGTGAGTAAATATACACACCATATAACTTAAGGTAAATATGATGAGGTTTTTAAATTGCCAATACATATGACAAAGCTTAAAAATCACAATTTTGCATATTTGTGAATAAAGAGATTTACTTAAGTATTTTTAGAAAAAAATAAAATACATAGTTGCTTCTTCCTAACATTGCTACTCCTTCCCCTCCAGTTTTCATGAACCCAGTTTTGGGGGGCAAGTTGGTACCCTGAGACAGAATTTAGAATAAAACTTAAAGAAAATCTAGAGGACAACCATTTTGCTCAGTAGACAAGTTGACCTTTAAATCTTCTCTAGAGCTCGTGTATCTAGTGGTCTTTTTCATTCTGACTACCAAGACAGAAGAAGAAAAGAATAGCAGGTGGCATTCATTTGTTTTAAGAAATTCATAAGCAGCTACTGAACTGTGATGTTTTTTGCCCAGTTTGTGAATAAGCACATTATCTATTTTCAGATGCTCTTGGGGAGACTCAGTTTCCAAAGGCTACCCATGAAGCTGTGTGATCTGTGCAGGTCTTCACAAAACATACCCACACGCCTCGCGCTTCTCTTGGTGTTTTGAACTATGCATCACTAATTAGTCATTTTCCTTTGAGTGTAAAGTGTGGCAAATCTGAGGCTGATCTCTGTGGAAGGCATGCACCAAAAGATGTCTTTTGAGAAGCAACAATATGCAGCTTAAATGGCTAACATGCGGGTTTCTGGGTGTCCTGCAGCCACAATACACGAACCTGGGGCTCCTGAACAGCATGGACCAGCAGATCCAGAACGGCTCCTCGTCCACTAGCCCCTACAACACAGACCACGCGCAGAACAGCGTCACGGCGCCCTCGCCTTACGCACAGCCCAGCTCCACCTTCGACGCCCTCTCACCATCACCCGCCATCCCCTCCAACACCGACTACCCGGGCCCACACAGCTTTGATGTGTCCTTCCAGCAGTCAAGCACGGCCAAGTCCGCAACGTGGACGGTAAGAGTACGGGTGCCCCTGTGCCCTTGAACCTGACCCCCAGGTATGTGGGATTTGTCTGTCACCCCCGAGGCTCTCCTCAATCAAAGCTTAGAACTCCATATTGAATGGTGGAAATGTTCTCCCTGTCCTCTAAGGATATTTTGGTTTGGAATATTCCACACTGAACCAGAAAAAGAAAAAGTACCATTTAGTAGGAACAGACCTGATCTGGAAACCAAAGGCCTGTGTTCTGGTAATTCTAGCTGATATGTTCTTGCCTGCCTCACCTTTTGTGTGAACTTTTTTCGAAATAGTAAAGCATTACACGAATGGGAAATGTAATCCTAGGATATATGTGTTTGCAGTCTGCAGAATGTAGACTAGTTCGTATTTATTAAGGAAAGCCTAAATTTGTTCATACATGTAGGTTCTCTTAACATGACTCATACTTTATTGATACACATTTATTTATTACATTTAGAAGCATGTAACCACCCCCCCAAAAAAAGGCCTCAAAAACTACACATCAGAAGCCTGAAATAGGTTCAAAGAGATTCTCATTAAAAATGTTGGGAAAACATAACTTTTCTCAAAAAAAAAAAAAAAAGGAAACATTGATCATTTTAAAAATTATAAAGCTGTAAGAATGTTTATTCTATTTTAGAGTTGATTTGAATAATTTATTATAACATGAATAAAGGTCAACTATAAGGGAGGAGACCTATAAGACTGGTTTTAAATGGTTGATCAAAGAATGCCCAAGACCAAAGTGGCACACATTTGTCAAAGAAGTTAACTTTTGCCTGGATTATAAAAATCTTTCACATGTCATCCTCTCATGGAGAAGTAGCTTTCAAATTGTTTTAACAGATTATTTCCTGTTTGGCAAATAGTTTTCTTTGGAAAGCGTTTCTTCTTTGTATGCCACAGTATTGAGGCTTTACTCCAGTAGTACAGAGTTTATAAACCAATCTGCATTAATAACACTAAATTCCAACATAATTTCACATACATTCCCCTATCTTGACCTCACTTCTTTGTGAACTCAGTAGGGTATGTTTCGCAACTCCCACTTTACTAGGGAAAACTGAAAGAAAGTGGGGTTTCAGTGACATCCCTAAAGTTACAGAGGCTTTTGTATAGCTGGTCCTATTTCTGATTCTGTCACCACTACCTCATCTACTCCCCACCCCCTGCCCCCCAGATTATGTGCTTTCTTTCTTTTTCTACCATTTCACATCAGGATGTTCCAAACGTCTAAGAATTTATCATAGTGCTTTTCTTTCATGGTCTGAGAAGTTGTTCTGTCATAGTTCCTATTTCAACCATAACAGAAGTATTCGCTTAAAACTGGATCTCTCCTCAGTGTGTGATTTTTTTAAAATCAATTGTCATAGTGTTTAGTCTCTTTTATATTAATATTCATGGAGGTGGACACTCCAGGTGAATAAACTTAAGTCCATAGGCCTTAAGGATATATTGGTTGATTGATCTAAGTAATATTTTGCCACTAGAACAGCCATTTTATAAATGGAGCCCTGATATGTTTCCAAATAGGGGTCACCAAGTGGATGTTACAATCACTGATCTTCAAAGCTTACTACTGCTCATCTAGCACGCTCATGCAGAGCTCCACTATAGTAGGAGTGAGTGCATCTGAGCGATGATGGGCATATTTGGTGCCACTGAATGGAGAATCACTGCCCTTCTAAAGTAGCTTAGGCTGGGTGGAGCATGGGGATGGGGCATGGAGTGGGGATGGAGCATGATGCAACTACAATGTTAAATTAATCTATCTTCTTCATTTTTCCCTCCCGCCTCCTCATACAGAAATCTTAAGGCTTTTTTTTTTTTTTTCTTTCAGTTTTAGCACAGTTCTGAACCATCTTCCACCAAACCCCCTCTCTCAGAAAATTACAGTGTCTCAATAAAAAAGGTTAGGCATGTTTACATAAGTGGTAGGTTAAACAGCAAAGAAAATGTTTTGTAGAGTACATGGTAAAAGTTCATTACATGTGGCAGCAGTGGTATCAGAACCCTACAAAAGGGGTAGGCACTGTGGTGAAAGAGCATCTCTTGGGAGCAGAAAACCTGGATTCTTACCATGATCATCCTCATGACCTTAGCCAAGTCACTTCATCTTTCTAGAATTCAGTCTGTGCCTCTGAAGAGGGTGAATATGGTGAAAAGTACTCCCTTTCCTTAGGTGAAGTAGTATTAATCATCAACATAGAAAGGTTTTAGAAGGATCTTTTTCTTAAAAAAAAAAAAAAATCATTTATTTGCTTGTGCCTAGTCAAACAAATAACTAGGCATGGGACTGGTGGGATCTAGTTCCCTGACCAGGGTTTAAACTTAAAGTCCCCTGCACTGGGAGCACAGAGTCTTAGCCATTGGACCACCAGGGAAGTTCCAAAAGAACTTAGCTTCTAATCAAGTTTTTGCCTGCCACTAATCAGTGACCTTGGTTAAGCTGGTTTGCCTTTCTAGGATTTCTGTTCAGTTGTCTGCAGTCTATGTTATAGGTATTACAGAATAGAATTGATTAGATGTCTATTCCATCCTACTAATATAGCACTTGGCACTTACATTTGTATTAGCGTTCTTTCTTGTTCACAGTTAGATTTCTTTTAGGCCCAGCTACATTTCTTCTAAATCCAGCGCATTTAAACTCTTGTTTGAGTAACTGCTGAGATCACCTAAAAACATGTAATTCTTAGCCATGGATACCAGTATCTTATAGATTAGGAGCATCTAACTCTTTGAGCCACATCGTATATTCTCACACTGATGCACATTTTAAAGTGTTCTCTCATACATTTGTCTCAGGTGGAACCTCAGAACCAAGGCTGTTTTCCCCAGTTTTAGAAGTGAGGAAACTTCAAGAAGTATAGGTGACTTGGTTCATTACCAGCCCAGGAGATATAGGAACTCAGGCTTGCCTCTCTCCCAGTTCAAGTATTTCTACCATCCTATTTGGGATTCCCTGGTCGCTCAGTTGGTAAAGAATCTGCCTGCAGTGCAGGAGACCCAGGTTTGACCCTTGGGTCAGGAAGATCCCCTGGAGAAGGAAATGGCAACCCACTCCAGTATCCTTGCCTGGAAAATCTCATGGACACAGGAGCCTGGTGGGCTGCAGTCCATGGGGTCGCAGAGTCAGGCACGACTGAGTGACCACTTGCTTACTTACTTACTTACCATCCTATTTAGACTGCCTTTCTCTTTACTGACAGAATCAGGGATGTACAAGCACTAGCAGGCCCTGCGTAGCATGGAGTGAAACCACCTAACAAAGGACATTTTTTTATGCTACATTATATACATCTATTTCTTAGGCATCTGTACATTTTAAAGCAGTCTTTCAAAATAAAACACCAAATTTTAAAAACTGCCCACAAGCTGGAAGCAGCAGAAGCAGCTGTCATTAGGAAGGGTCACACTTACCACATCGTCCTCTGGTAATTCTTTAATAAAAATCTTGTTTGTGCCATTTTTTTCACTTGTCATCCTTTTGCATTGTTTTCTCTTATAATTTCTGGCTTTACTCAGACTCACTGCCAAAATATAATTAATATCTTTAAAGTATATGTGCATATTTCTTTTGCTTTTTCTGTTTCCAATAATGGATTTGAGTGTGTTTCCAATTCCATGAAAATGTGGTTTCTATTTTAAAATTTTTCCAGTGAAATAAAGTGAAGAACAATGACATTTTCCATATTCTGTCTTCCACACACACAGACACACTCACATGTAGTCACACCCAAACCAACATGAAATTTAGGACTTAATTTCAAACTTTCTTATTTCTACAATGTAATTACTACTTTCTGATAGAGGCCTACCATTTAATATAATAAAGTGTTGGTCTAGCATTATAGCTAAGACTCATCAGTCATAGGCCAGTTGTCAGTATGGTAATTTGAAAATAGAAAGAAACTTATGTGCAGAATTCAACCCTGAAATTTACTAGCAGCATTTAGGACCTGCTCGAAGAGTTCAGTTTCTTTAAACCTGACTGTACCACCTGCAAATGGGGATGCTCATACCTTCCTTATACTTTCTGTATCGTGAGGATTATGTGGCATGTGTAAAGGCACTGGCTAGTCATAGACACAAATGCATTTACTGAGTCTGAACTTGAATCTCTTTGCTTCATGAGTTGATTAGTTTTATTGAGTGTTCAGTTGTGCCATAAGTAGTAATTTGAGAGAATTCAAAGGAAAGTATCTTCTATTTTTTTTCTTTTTCCTAGTGCTTTTGGGCTGTTAACATGCACACTGCAGCCCCATAGGACGGTGATATTATCCACCAACCAAATACATGACTAAATGGCATAGGGTGGTATCAGGCTCTCCCATGTGCTGGCTGCCATGCTGCAGGCTGGCCATGCAGCCTTCCTAAGTCTGTCCAAGCAGATGCAGGCTCTCCTTGCCTTCACTGAGAAAGACCTTTTCCAGTTTTAAGAACCTGGTGAATTCCAGTGTTTATTTCTCATTTATGGGGATATCTTTTTTTTTTTTTTTTAATTCTTTGTTTTTAGTAAAGAATATCTGGGTTTTTTGTGCCAAAAGTATTGGAGGCAACCTACACGCTCAGCAGTGGGGAATTGGCTATGCTATAAATTATGTCATATTCACTTGACAAAATACTCCCTGGTCATTCAAATGAACCTCAGGTACTGAGCTGGAATGCTTTTGGAGTTGAGAGTAAGGAAAAGAGGAGTTTTCTATGGCACCTACTAGAGCTTTGAGAGGACTGCTAAGTACACCACTTCTGGGAGTAAAGTGCTTTCTTTTGCTGGACTCTAAGGACAAGACTTTTTTGTGTGAATATCAATCTGTCTTGACCTGTATTCATCTTGAGAGCTGTTTTTCCCACAACCCATGACACACAGTATTATCTGCATGCAAATACTGGGAAAATCCTCAGATTAGTCTTTTTCTGTTGTCCTCAGTCTGAGATAATGGCTCTGGCCTTTGGACATACATCCCTTTTGCTCTGGTGACTTTTTCCTTCCATAGATATGAAGGTCTCATAGAACAGGCACCTTGACCTAGCGCTCAGAGTCATATTCAGCATACAGCAGACCCTTAATAAATATGAAAAAAGAAACTTGATTTTCTCCGCCATGGCCAAAGGAAATGACTATGTTCTGAACAGCATCCCTTCATTCTGAGCTTGATTGTTCACTGTTCATGAATTCAATGCCTTTTCTTCCACCCATGATTTAGAATGTCCTCTTCTTTGACTTTCCTAATCATGCCAGCCTCATGTTGTGTTCAGAGCTTTGAAGAATATAACTTGAGCAAGTGGAGAGATTAGGGAGGTGACATTTGAAAGGGGAACATCCAGTTCCCCAAGAGAGTTTCATTGATCCCAGCCTATTGGTCTCACAAGCTTGCTCCCCTTGGCTCCTCCACAGGCGAGCTGAGATGCATGCCTGTGGCCCATCCTGCCTGTCATCGGGTTACCTGTAATGTAAGACTTCCAGAAGAAGGCTGCCAGCTCTGCAGAAATCTAATGCAAGCCAGCCCATTGCATGGCCTTCTGGAATCTTGGGACTCTTTTAAGAATAGCCCATCAAAGGACATGATGTACAGACAAACTTTTCCATGATGAATATGATTTATCAGCTTCCTTGTCAAAAAGAAACACTTCTCTCATCAACGCTTGAGCCTTAACTGGGGCTGATCTTAACCGAGTAGCTGTTAGATTTCATTGCTGAGAAACAGAAGTCAATAGACTTGTCTCCTGCCAGTGGTACATTTGTTAATCACAAGTTATTTTCACTTCTTGCCAAGGCTGTCCTATAAATCTCCAGAGATACATAAAGGAGTGTCATTTTATGCCCCTCCCATGATAAAGAAAATAATGACATTGAGTATTGTTGCCTGTTATCCAAGCTATTTCTTAGGTCACAGAGTATTAAGGAAGAATATCCTAAATAAAGGGTTTAGAGATTCTTGGGGATGGTTCATGTTACTTACTTAACTCTAGGTTTTGCACGTTAAAGTGAATTTCCATTGTAAGCTCTTGTGTAGAGGAGTTGTCTCCAGGTCCAGAGCAGAATAACTTAGCAAGTTTGCCCTAACTTATTTAAATTAACTCTAGGTTAATGTATTCATGATAAACCAGTTTCACCTAATCTGATGTTTAGGGCCTTGCCATGTTATGCTTGAGTGATTTCCTGACTGCACTGTAGAGATTCTCTATAAAGGGAAAATTTTGATATTTATTTATTAAGTCTAATATTATAAGAACTGACCGATGATTAAAAAGAAACACCAAATTGAAATAAAACTTGCCTTTGTTTTTCCACTACAAAAAGAAGAGCAGTAACTCCCCCCCTTTTCTTTTCATTTTTATTCCTTGTCCTGCTCTTCTTCCTGCTCCTCCATTCTTCCTTTCCTCCCCACCTACCTTTTCTTCCTCCTCCTCCTCCTTCATTTATGTTATCATTCATAGTAGTAAGTTTGGTAACCAGCCACTTGATCTTTTGTTTTTTCACTATAGCATTGATTTCCTGGAAGGGTGAATTATTATGAGGAGGATTGTGATAGAAATAAATTACCATGGAAATTTCCATCAAGAACAGGGATCAGATCATAAGGCTCATTTTTCTTAAAAAAATTACTTCGACTAATAAGCTACCTTGGAAGTAGAAAACTCAGATATTTGGGGGACTAGAGGGTAGCCTAAACAAGTCAAATGGTGAGGATGGGCATAGTGTCAAGGTGAGCTTGCATACCTTGTCCACAAGGGCATTTGCTTTGCAACTCCAACATGGTGTCATGGGGGAAGGTAAACCTGAAGTCAAAAGATGAATTTTTCAAGAGCATGTAGAAACCTTGATTCTTATGTGATATCTCCATATCTTTAAAAGATAGCATTCATTAAAAAAAAAAAAAGTTGTGAAAACCACAGACCAAACAAAACAATAGTCAGACTGAAGACCATCTTTGCAATGTATGTAGCAGTGACAAGAGATAATTACTTAAAGTTTAAATTAAAAAAGTGGAAACTAGAGCAAGCATCAAAGGGAAAAGTTACTAGTGAATGCATTCTGTTCAGAAATAATAATTCTCTATTCTTTACAAAAGTCTTATAGGTTAATCACTGCCTTGCAATAAACTAAGCAGCACATTGTCAAAGTGGATCTTTTCTCAATTTGTTTTCTTACAGTAAGTGACGTTGCTACCTTCACATTCCTATCAAATTTTGTTTTATAAAAATATAACTATGCAGCATTGGATCCTTGGTGTAAAGAAAGACTTATATTTGCTTTGTTTTAATCCTTAGAGAGTTTATGGGACTCTATAACTTAACTCTCTAAAATTGGCCAAAGCTGCATTCAGAGAAGTGCAGTGAGATTGAAAGGGCTTCAAATCAGTTTTCTCGGTTCACTAACTGATGACTGCTTTGTAATTAACACATAGAGAGTGTGCCAGGACAAAAATTACCAGGAAATTGAGGTATAGTCAGATAATGATGTCATAGTATTTTTTAATGGCTCAAGAAAAATGCAATATATCATTCAAATGGACAGAAATATCCTCAAGTCAGCCCTGAAGGATGAGTGCCATGTATTGTGCTCGGTGTCTTCCCGTATGTGAGCTTTACACCTTCTTCTGTTTGCATTCCCCGATATTAACCATTTCCGTAGTGTGATCAAGTCTTGTAACAGTCTCCACCCTCTCTGGTGGAGAAGGGCAGATGTATTTTTCTCATGAAAGGTATTAGCTGTCAGCTGTCTTTTCATGAGTAAAAGGAACTGCATGTGGAATAAACTCTCATGGTTTCATATCAACAGCAATTCGTGTGTCTGTAAGGTCACTGGAGCAAGGAGATGTGAAATGACATAACTTTCTCCCCAACAGCTTCTAATTTTTTGAGATTAAAGAAGTTTATTGCAGAACAGAAAGAGGAATCTTAGACTCTTTGAAGCCCTACAGATGTTTTGTAGACATGCAGTGCTTTTTGGAACAAGGGGTCCTGTAATTAGGCACACAGGGGCCTCAAGGGACTGATCTTAACTGCCATCTCTCTCTGGTTTTTAATAAAGATTACGACCCCGTCATCAGGCTCCCCTCAGCTGAAATTTAAAGGAAACTGGGAGTAGCCAGAGACCGTAGAACCTAATTTATTGTGAGGTAAATTAGAGAGGGAATCTCACTTTACAAATAGAATCAGGCTTCTAATTTGAGTTTGAATCTAATAATGAAGACTCATGATTTCTTAGTGTAAATAACAAAACAGTGTAATTTGTCACCTTGTCATTGTATTAGAAGGGTCTGAAGATTTGGAATGTAACTTCTAATTGTTTTATGCGGAGGTAATTCTACATTGTCAAGTACCTCAAACAGGTGTTTTTTTGTGGGTTACTCACTGAGTTTGCAATTTTGGTTTTACTCTTTATGCTGTTTTACCAGTATCATCTGGACTAAATATTGTGGAAAATAGAATGAATAATATGAAGACACCATTTAAAACGACTTTTTGTTTTACTTTGGAGTAGTTTCCAAGTTGTATTACATAGAAAGAATCGTAATTGCTTAACGTAAGAATCCTCATTTGAATTTGAGATGTCATTTGACAGCCTCCTGAAGAGTGTGGTTCATTGAGTAGAACACAGAACTCAGGACAGCAGTGGCCACTGATAAGCTGTGTGATCATGGGGCGAGCGACTCTGCCTCTGCTCATCTATTAATGGGTATTGTAACATTTACTTGGTAGGATTGCTGGGAGGCTTAATTAAAGTTTACTAAGTGCTTTGGGAACCTGAGAAATGAAGCTCAGAAAACATAATACGTTATTATCTGCATTTTTGTCTTTAGATTTATCTGTGTGAATAGTACATATCCATGCTTGTAATTCAGGCAGTTTTTTGAGGTTTTCCATTTATAAGCAGACCTGAAATGAAGCATTATAGGTGTACAAGTCCCTAGAAATAAATGTAGGATGAATATATATGTTTGCATAGATGTTATTTTTTTCCTAATGTAAAATAACTTCTTCTTAAAGCCTGTTAGATCTTATAATTGTTAATCAGATGCTGTTTTTCTTAAGAGTCTCAGTACTTTATTGGTAATATTTCAGCAAACTAGTAACAGAGTTTATTTTTTTAAAGTATTTGTGTATGTTATTAATTTATATATTTTTGGCTGAAGTGGGTCTTCGTTGCTGCATGGGCTTTTCTCTCTTTGTGGGAGGCGGGGACTACTCTCTAGTGGGGGCCAGATTCTAGTCCTGGTGTCCGGTCTTCTCATTGCAGAGGCTTCTCTTGTTGCAGAGCACTGGCTCTAGCATGTGGGTTTCAGTACTTGCAGCACATGGGCTCAGTATTTGTGGCTCACAGCCTTAGTTGCTCCATGGCATGTGGAGTCTTCCTGACCCAGAGACTGAACCTGTGTGTCATGCACTGGCAGACAGATTCTTTACCACTGAGCCACTAGGGAAGCTCCAGTAACAGTTTTAAATTATGAGCATTTTAACTGCAGTCCATCAGGTCACAAAGAGTTGGATACGACTTAGCGACTGAACAACAGCAGCAACATTTTGACTAGATCCTTAGAAAAAAACTTTACTCTTTTTCTTAAAAATGCAAAAATAGATACACATATTTATTTAAATACAAATATTTCATTCTTGCTGAGTAACAAAGGAGTAATTTGCAAAAATTGTAATTTGGCTTCGAAGATATTCCTTCCTTCTCTCTTCCCCTTTACTTCCTTGTTCCTTCTACTTTGTGTGTTAATTTGAGATTTTCATATTTATGAATTGAGAGTCCTAACATTAAATGGTGGAGAAGGCAGTGGCACCCCACTCCAGTACTTTTGCCTGGAAAATCCCATGGGCGGAGGAGCCTGGTAGGCTGCAGTCCACGGGGTCGCTAGAGTCCGACATGACTGAGCGACTTCCCTTTCACTTTTCACTTTCATGCACTGGAGAAGGAAATGGCAACCCACTCCAGTGTTCTTGCCTGGAGAATCCCAGGGACAGGGGAGCCTGGTGGGCTGCCATCTATGGGGTCGCACAGAGTTGGACATGACTGAAGCGACTTAGCAGCAGCAGCAGCAGCAGCCGCAGCAACATTAAATGGTATAAATTGCTGCTTTTTGTTTTACGACTCTGTATTCTTGGAAAAGCAAATTTCATTTTCCCATAAGAGTAACGTTATAATTATGGATTACGTTTCTGACAAAAGAATTGTCATCAAGTAAGTCATAGATATGATTAACTGTATGTCATAAAAGCAAAATCCTATAAGCTATGATAATTGTTTAAAATAGCAAAATGATTCTCATAGTTCTATAAAATTTGCTTAAATATCTTGTATGCCTTGATATATGTATATTGTTTACTTATAAAATCCTAACAATTACTTTTATAAACTTGACTTATCTAAAACTGATATGCTGTGGAACAAACATTTAAATTATCATGTGACAGAGCAAAATTTTGGTGCATTTGATACATGATTTGAGAATCCTACATTTCTCAAAATTAGAATTAGATTTAATAATTACAAAATGTATTCCCCTTGTTAATAATTATATTCAAGATATTTCTATAGTATAAGACCATTATTTATTTTAAGACATTGAATCCATTTTAATTTTTATGAATTATTTAAAATATTAAATATATTGTTATGGATTTTGCTTATAACAAAAAGAAAAAGAATGGAAAAGAAAATCTGGATTCTTTTGAATTTGAAAATAGAGTTTTGGTGTATTTTTACTATCCCTGCCTGCCACTGCACTGTCCAGAGTGGAGTGGTTTTGAGAGGAATAACTGTTCCCCAAAGCAGCTGGTCATGAGAATGGTGGGATGCTAATAGAGAGTTTGGTTCCTTTGCCTTGGTGATTGATAGTGGAGGTCTTTGAGGATACAATTTGTGTATTAGACCCAGGATTTGGTGTTTTTTTAAGCAACCACTTTAAGCACTATCTATTCAAGTTTATCACCTACCCTCACTTAGTGGGGAAGGCCTTTGGAAAATGGTGTTTAGTTGGTAATTTAATAAAGCAGATTGACCAATTCATAAAATAAATAGTATTTTCATAATCAAAATCTGGAATAACTTTTTCTGTACTTCTACAGTTAGAGTGAATGCACAGGAAATATATCCTGTTATGACAATTAATAATTCCTTTTTTAAAAAAAACTCATCCACATAGATACATAACCTCTTTTTCCTTTGCTTATTCTCATGCCTAGAATGCATTGAAGTTTTGCGTGTAAAAATAGGTGCACACTTTTAAAATGCTTTAGTCTAACTGCTCTGAGTTTTGGAAGATGCTTGGCAAATAGCTATTTTAATTAGTCTTTCAAAGGAAGATTATCAACCTCTAAGAGTTACCATGGATAACTCATTCCTTAGGCTTATATTGTTCTCTCATAATATTCACTGGCAATGGATTAGATTTTATGTTTATCTTCAAAGACTACAGTTTACACTTTTGTATATAATTGTAACAAAGGCATAGCTTGCAAATGTTTATATTTAATATTCTGGGGATCATCATATAATTTAACAAATAGTAACTCATCCATAAACTTTTTGCTGTAGAAGTTGGAATGACAAGTGATGAGATACTTAAGATTTAGGGAAAAGAAGATGTCTCATTCAGCAGCAGAACTAGAAGGAAATATAGAGTTCTTCCTGTCTAGTTTCCTACTCATGAAGCAATGAAATATAATATATAGTTATTTGTGTAAGTTTCTATAATGTATTCATATTTCAGAATTGATTTCTTGCCTTGAAAATGCCACAGTTTTCAGCTATAGTGCCTTTCTTTGCATAAACATTTCAGACATAGCTGTTGAAAAGTGTAAGAGTTATGCTAGGATTAGTCTTTTTATTAAGTTTTCATAAAGTCTTCTCTCAACCTTCACTCAAGTATAATTATCCTCTCTAGATAATTTAGGATTAGGAATGGGAATAGGTAGAGGATACTCAAAAAGAAGAACAATACAGGGAGGAAGTGAAATGATTTGTTAGAAAATAGTGAGTGGATCATTATTTAAAGGAAAATGTGTACACTTTGAATTTGTGTGTTTGATGTTTTCTAAGACAGTTTTGTAGCCCTGAGAGTGTGTTTTCATGACATGGACTTCTACTTTGAGGAAAAGAACCAAACCATTTCAAATGAATTGTTCAAATTTAGTCTAAAATCTTCGCTTCATTCATTTCTGCACTTGATAGCCTGCTGGATGTTTTTGCTTTGACATATAAGAAAATATTTATTATTTCCTTTAGTATTTTTTTAAGAGCTAACTAATCTATTTTAGAAAAGGGGAGGAAAGGGGACTTACTTTCTTTTACCTAGCAACTCTTAATCCTTTTCACATTTACTTCAAAATGTACAAAATGTACTAGATGGTCTTAGTCAATAAATATATGGTAAGTAAATATAATTCTATATGCTTTTCTAAAATGCTTTGAAATTTCCAGGAAAGAAAATCTCTGTAATTATCTGCTTGTGTTTTAGTAAAATAAAATTAAGCAATAAAACTTTAAGGCTGTTTTCCCATGATAGTAATGGTTTTATTTTGATAGATGTGGGTTTTAACTCTAGTTGGTGCCATAATGTAATTGAAACCGTGTCTTTGTGTTGAAGCATTTTTAAATATTATATGTTCTTTCTACCTTTTAGAAGGATTCTTTTATTACAGTTACTTTGAATCTATGTTTTCCTTCCCGCTAACTCAGAACACAGCCTAGATTCACAGAGTTTAGGATTGATTCTGACATTCATACTGTTTGCCTTTGAGGAGCCTAGTGGGTTTCTGTATATATAAACAAATGACCAGAGCTACTTGAGTATCTTTTGTCAGTGGTCTCAGTTAAGGGTCACTGATGCTCAGCATATGGAGAATGCTTTAAGACAAGTTAATTAGAAAGGGAGAAATTAGCATGGATATTTTATGCCTGGGTACTGCCTACACTGATATGTGAACAGTGAGAAAGGTTATATCCTTCTGAGAGACTTGCTCACAAGCAGTCCCAAACTAACAGATTTTTCTTTTTTTAACTGGATTGAAAATTCATTTTGAAGTTGTCGCTTGGGCATATGGTCGTGGGGCATAGATTAGCTCCTAATGTATTGTTTTCTTAATTTGTTTGACTTTGGGATTGAGACTCCAGAAACCAAAACTATTAATAATGTTTGAAACATTTAAGCAGAAGAGGGAATTATCTTTTTCCATAAATTCCTGTTTTAAAATGAAAATATTCTTCCAATTGCTAAATTACAGTGAGACATGATATAAATATTTTATAATATATACATGTAAAATATTTGAGATACTTACAGTGTGTCTGTTTTAGTTACCTTGCAAGCCTGAAAGTTACAGATATTGTGACCCATGTTAGGGCTCAGCCATCCAGCAAAGCTTTGCCTTTTTATGAAAGCAGGGGCTGTGGTTCTTTTACTTTAGTAACAAGCCAAAGTAACAAAGTAACAAGCCAAAGTGTCTAAGGAGGCAGAGTGGTGAGTGGAAAGAATTCAGGCTTTGTGGTCAGATAGACCTGAGGTTGAATTCCACCTCTCTCTATCTTTGTGGCCTTAGGCAAGACACTGTCTCCAGGGCGGTTTCTTCAACCCTGAAATGGGGATAAATGCATCTTGAGGCAGCAAGGTTATTGGTAGGTTTAGACGTAACGAATGTAGAGTGCATAACAGTGCCTGGTAAATGGTGATTTTTATTAGATTAGGTCTTGAATTTAGGATTAGAATTTGGGTACGTCAGGAACTGCACTAGGGAATCCAATCTGTGGAGTACCTCTAGCGTCTGACACCTTCCACCATGTGGTGGAGGTGTGTTAGCACAGCCCTTAAAGCATTTACCCCAGTTAGGAGCAGGGGAAAATGCTATCTGCCTGGGGCTTCTTGAGACTATAATCTGAAGGGTTCCATAGAAAAAACAGAATTTGTTCATTTTTTTGTAAAACATTTTAATTTTGCATTGTAATACAAATATACATTTAAATATATTTATCTCCCTCATTTAAAAAGCATCTTCAAAATTAGAGTTCCAGGAAGATGAGTAATATTTATCCTGTGGGTTTGAGTGACACTCAGGCACACTGCCATGTATATTTCTGATGTACAAATACCTTAACCATGTAAGAGGCATGATTTTGAGATAATTGATTTGCTCTGGGAGAGTAGTAGAGTGCACTTTAGTTATTTTTATAGTTTCAGCCCACAAAGAACATGGACTCATGCTCTAAATGGTGATTGTGTTGAGCAGTAAGCAGAGCTCCTTTTTTTTTTTTTGGCCTAACTTTTCTGAAACCAGGACATCCTAGATTTGTTGGGATGGCCCCAGAGGGCACAATTACCACAGATGGGAGAGAGTCACCGGGTGGCAGATTCCAGCTCAGAGGGTTCTGCTGGACTGGAATGCACCACCTCCAGTGGTAGTGAGCGCACAGCCCCTGGAGTGATTCAAGATAGAAATGAGAGCCTGACTTGAGTTTTAGGTGAGAGAATGAATCAAGCGGTCTCTAAAGTTCCCTTTGAATTAAAAAAAAAAAAAAAAGCCTATGCATCCAGAAGAGAAGGCCTTTGTTGCTGGAAAGAAAGAAGAAGATAGCAAATGACCAGGCAGATGGTTCAGTGGGGAAGAGAGCAGACTTTCCGGAGAGGCAGTGGAGCAGCGGAGCTAAGAACACAGAGGCCAGCCTGCTTTGCTCGCCTGAAGACAGGGCTCTGCTATTCTGCCTGAAGCTGTGGTCGCGGATAGGAGGCAGCAGCTCGAGAGGTAGGCTGGGGCCAGCCTATGTGGGTGAAGGTATTTGGACTGTATCCCACAGGCAGTGGGGCTGACGCTGAATACTTTTGGAGCACAGGAATTATCACGCTCGGAACTGTAGATAAAACCTATTAATCCGGCATTGTATGGGAGTTAGTTGGAGGGGGCCCAGAGAAAGGAAGCAATCTGGAAAATGCCACAGTAGTGCAGATACTAGATGGGGGGCTCGTTCACTCAGCGATATGGTGAACTGATGTGGGAAGGACAAAAATGAGAGGGCAAGAGGCAGCTTTGGAAGTCACTGCTTCCAGAGGCTACATAAGAAGACAGGAAGGAGGAATGGAGAGCCAAGGAAGGGGCTGAAGTGATGGACTGTCTTACTAGAGGAGAGCTAAATAGTTAGTAAAGGCTGCCATGTTCTAGCTGCACCCTCTGTAAATTGCTTAACCTCCCTGGTGCCTCAGTGTTCTTATCCATCACGCTCAGTTTCTGCAGTCCTGTCCGACTCTTTGTGACCTCATGGACTGTGGCCTGCCTGGGCCCTCTGTCCATGGGATTATCCCAGGCAAGAATACTGGAGTGGGTTGCCATTTCCTCCTCTAGGGTATCATTCCCACCCAGGAATCAAACTCGCATCTCCTGCATTGGCAGGTAGATTCTTTACCTGGGAAGCCCTTGTTTTTATCCATAAAATGAGGGGAATGACACCTACGCTCCAAATTTGGTTGTGAACATCCAGTGAGATAATGAGGTGAAAGTGGTTTGTAAACTCAGAAGTCTGTCCTCCTGCAAACTGTTCCTGCTGCATTGGGATTGAGGCAGGAGGAAAGGCTTGCAGCTTCCTGTTTTGCAAAATTAAATTTCGTGTCTTTTCACTCTGAGCTCTAAGCTAAAGGTACTGGGTGAATGAGGTGATTCTTATACAGCCTATTTCAAAACTTCCTAGATGTTCTCTCTCACCCCCAGTAATAAATGCTGAAAGCCTATTAGCTCCCAAACACTTGAGCCTTCTGCCTTTCCTCTCTCCCTGTGGAGGAGGAACCCAAGGAATCTGTAGACTAGAACCCACACACTTTTCCTGGACTGATTGGGAGGGCTGCTTGCAAGAGATAAGGACCTTTCTGTAAGGCTCGTCTAACAATTGTCTTCTATTAGGGTGGCTGCTGTCACACAAACAGCACTGCCCACTTCTCTCAGGGCCTGACACAGTAACATCCGTGCCTAGGTCATAAGTCATTGCTTCCAGGGACTCATTTCCCCCTTGAAGCACCTGTGTGGGGAGAGGCCCCTGTCTGTCAGAATTCTCATGACTGAATCATGGCCATGAGCTAATGTCTCTGGCTTTGTGAGTCAGTGCTGGCCCAGCCTCAGTGTTGTCGGTAAGAAAACTGAAGACCCGGGTTAGTCTCCCCTCCTGTCATTAGCTTGCACAGGGCAAAAGCAGACTGAGTCGTCATCAGAAAGTGGTGTTTTGGAAATCATGTTTGGTTCTTGTCCTGTGTGAGGATGTCACATTAGTGTATGAGTTTCTTTAAGTATTAGCAATAATATTTTTACAAATCCTGTGATTTTTTTTTTTTTGGGTGTGCTTTGTGTTGCTTCAGGCAAAGTAGGTGAAAAGATGTGCTTGGGAGATGAATGTTCTTGTAATAGGCAAGATGTAGCTTGCAGGAAGCATCTGTAACCAACCCGTTCCGCATACGAGAGGGCCAAGACTTGTTTGTGTTTTATTGCCTGTTCAAACACGCCTAATTCTAAAAGGATTTATTAACTTTTAGAGGATTCCTCTAAAAATGTTATTCCTTCATATAACAAGTATATGTGTTGATAGCCTGGTGGTTAAAATAGGTACCCTTGTGCTATGGGGGCAGTGCTAACATAGACCCAAGGGTTATAAAACTAGTTGTCAAAAATGAAGCAGATGTAAAAATATTAGGAGTATCATGAATAATTCATAAATCCACCTATTAATCCCAGAAGCACAAAGAAATGATGGTTTCCGGTTTTTTGAATGTTCATGGTAGAGATTTTATGCAAAGAATCATGAGTGAGGAACCTGGATATTTGCTCACAAGTACTCAGAGATAGTGTCCAAAACTTAATCAAAGAGAAAATAACAGGGAGAAGAAATCAGTGATGGGGGGTGGAATAAACTTTAATACTATCACTGTCAATTAAACAGCAGGATTTTTAATTGTCTCTATCCCTCTCTGTCCTTTGTCTTTATCATATACAGATCATATATATGTATAGTGGCTTAGATGGTAAAGCGTCTGCCTGCAATGCAGGAGACCCAGGTTTGATCCTTGAGTCAGGAAGATCCCCTGGAGAAGGAAATGGCAATCCACTCCAGCAGTCTTGCCTGGAAAATCCCATGGACAGAGGAGCCTGATAAGCTACAGCCCATGGGGTCGCAAAGAGTCGGACACAACTGAGCAACTTCACTTGTAATTACATATATAGAATTACATTACAAAAGTACCTGTGGGGTCATGAGAAGCCTGCTTGTTTTGTTGCTTTAGTAGCCATTACATATGTACCTACTTAAATCTCTGTTCTTCAAGAAGTAGTCAGGTTTTACGGCAGCAACCTGGTTCTTGACACACCTACTGGGAAGAAGGTTGGGGGGGCGTGCTGTCATTTCTAAAAAATATTCAGAGCCCACAGAAGAGCTGTTCTTCCCCACTACTTCTGCAGCCCCTCCTGTTTTCCCTTCTTTTGTCCCTTCTTCTTTTTTCATTCTGTCAAAGGCATGAGCTACAGTGGTGAAAAGAGCAAAAAAGGTAAGAAAAGGAAATGGAAAGAAAAATAGGAAGGGAATTTTCCAAATTATTTTTAGTGCTTCTTTTTAATATTAATAAAAACTTTGAACTTCTAAAAGGGAATTTAGTGTAATGACAGTTTTCTTCCTCATGAATCGAAATATTTGCAGACTTTCTGAGGTTTTTGTAAATATTGTGTGTGGTAAAGACATGCGTTGTTCTTTGTCTTGGAAAAATCAGAAGCATTTTGTCACTCAACATGAATCTGGGTTGATTATATTTGATTAGTTTCTTAGAGAAGGCATTGTTTCACATTCAAAAGCTTAATTTATGTTTTGTTAAAATTTCTTTCTTGAAATATTTAAAATTTTAGCTTCTCTAAACCTTCAGAATTACCACCCACCCAAACTGGGATGAGCAAGTGTACACTTATCATGGCTGTCATGAAATTTCTCCATTGGGTGCTTTGTAAATTTTGTATCAAATGCCTGCACACACGTGTACCATGGTGCCCTTGGTGAGGCTAAGTTGATGACCCCTATCTTTAAGTTTCAGTTGTTACAATTCACTGAAACACATCTTTAGTTTCCAAGTGCATTTCTTGAGCACAGAAGGTACACTTTTGAGAAAACAGACAAAACTCTACTGTTTATGAGTTAGCAAGGGAACAGACCCATCTGAGACTCTATTTCCTCTTCTTTAAGGTGTGAATAATCTCCCTTGCAGGTTATTGAGAGTGCAGCGTGGGAGTCCTCAGTCCAGTGCTGAGGAGTCCCTTCCTAAATCATGCTAGTTACTTTTAGAGTTGATGCTGTAGGCTAATCCTGTTCATTGGTAAGTTAGCCCTTCTTCAGAAAGCTCACAGTCTATCACGGCAAACTGATAAACCTTGCTGTAATTCAGTGTGACAGGTGCTATAATCTGTCTGGAATGTCCCCCTATCCACCACCCTTCTTGTCTGCCAGGCTGACTACTACTCAGCCTTTAAAACTCACTGAAAGCCTTAATTGTAGGTGAAGTCTTTCCCTTGCCACGTGTCTTCCCTGCCCCCTACAAATGCTAAGGAGTTTCTTTTCTTATGTTCATTACACTTTTGTACGTGTATTCAGAATCATAGTGCAAAGCATGTCTGTCTCTCCATTACCGTGTGAATTCAGAGGTAGTGCCTTTGTCTTTTCATCTCTGTATCTTAGTGCTGGCGCATATAATGGGTTATATAATATAATGGGTCTCAACAAATATTTGTCAGATGATATCCTTGTCTGAACAAAGTGTGATGCAGCAGAGAAAACAAACTGATTTATTCAACTTCACAGAGGACTTCACATTTAAAGTTGACTCTCCAAAGATGAGCAGGGTCTTTCAATGGGGAAAAAGAGAGAGGACATTCCAGGTAAAGGATTCAGGTAAGCGAAGGCATGGAGACAAAACTTTGTTGTGTAAGTCTCGAAGTAGGAAAGGGTCTGGCATACCTGGACCTTGCCATGTTTGGAGGAATTAGACAGGAGCAGAAAATGAAGCTGGAGGGAAGTTTAGAGAACCAGATGGAGAGGCCACTGAATCCTAAGGAGTTTGTCTCCAATGTTACAGGCATTGAGGAAACACAGAAGGACTTGAGTGTGGAGGTGACGTCATATGCCAGTTCAAGAAGATAATGACAGTGGGTGGAGGTGGGAAGACTAAAGGCAGGCAGGCTGATTGGGAGGTTATCACAGTAATTCAGATGAAATAAGGCAAGGGAAAACGAAGGTGAGTGTGGACTTGGGAGTGGAATTTCAGTGTGTATTTCAGAGACAGAAGCCCACTTTCCATAATTGGGGTTGTTTTGACTCCTAAAATTGTAGAATTTCCTCCACAATGGTTTTTAGAGCTATTTCTTATTAAGACTGTGGTAATAATGGCACCCCACTCCAGTACTCTTACCTGGAGAATCCCATGGACGGAGGAGCCTGGTGGGCTGCAGTCCATGGGGTCGCTGGGAGTCGGACACTACTGAGTGACTTCACTTTGACTTTTCACTTTCATGCATTGGAGAAGGAAATGGCAACCCACTCCAGTGTTCTTGCCTGGAGAATCCCAGGGACGGGGGAGCCTGGTGGGCTGCCGTCTATGGGGTTGCGCAGAGTCGGACACGACTGAAGCAACTTAGCAGCAGCAGCAGCAATAAACATGTCAAAGCAAGTATATCTCAAATATTTGGGGGAGTTTTGGGTGTTATGCTTTTATTTTTTTCTCTTAGTACTCATCTTGGCTGTTTAACCTATTGATTTGTGTGGGGCCTTCCCAGATGGCCCAATAGTAAAGAATCTGCCTGCCAATGCAGAAAGTGCAAGAGACATGACTTCAATCCCTGGGTCCGAAAGATCCCCTGGGAGAGGAATATGGCAGCCCACTCCAGTATTTTTGCCTGTAAGATACCATGGACAGAGGAGCCTGGCAGGCTACAGTCCATGGGTTTGCAAACTAAGCACATGACTGAGCACAAAGAGTCAAAGAGTTGTGTATAAGAGGACACACATGTCTGTAGTTGACCAAATCAAGAAACACCTTCTGCCCCTTCTGGTTCTGTCTCGCATGGAAAGAGTCTGAGAGGAAGTTTTATCAGCTGAAGAAGGATATGCTCTGGCCAGGGAGCCAATGATTGGCTTGATGGCTTTGGCCAGGTCTTTTTGCTGCTTTGGGTATCAGTTTCCTTATCTATGAAAAAAAAAATAGTGAAATATTTAATCTTTCTTCCTATTTCTTATCCTAAATATAAGAATGAACATTTTTGGCTGTTTACTGGGTAAAAATATATAACACTCTGTGTGTGCGTGTGTGTGTGTGCATGCACATGTGCTCAACTGCTCCATCATGTCCACCTCTATGAGACTCCATGGACTGTAGCCCACCAGACTCCACTGTCAATGGGATTTTCCTGGCAACAATACTGGAGTGGGTTGCCATTTCCTTCTCCCAGGATCTTCCTGACCCAGAGATCAATTGAACCCACATCCCTTGCGTCTCCTGCATTGGCAAGGGGGTTCTTTACCAATCTGTCCCCTGAGAATAATATATCTAACGTTCACAAATATGTCTGTAGCTCACAGAAAATGGAAGCATCGTTCACTTTAGTTTGGGGTATAATGAAGAAGAAAAAGGAGCATGTTATGAAAAAAAAAGCAATGCTCTTTTACAAAATCAATAACTGGAAAAATGTACTTGTGCTTTAACCTATGGTTGTCCTTCAGTTCAGTTCAGTGAGTTGAATTATAAAATCTCTCGATTCCTTTTTGCTGAGTGTTAGAGATAAATTTGTTACAAAGGATATTTACTGTTTTAAAAAAACTGCTTTCCTTTTACTGATGCCCAAAGAAAAATTCAACATTTTCTTGACAGATACTATTTTTCTAAACCTAGCTGTAGGAATTGGACCAAAAGGGAAGACTTTGTAAATCACCTGCCTAGAAATCGAAGCATCTGAAAAGAGGGATCAGGAAATAAATTCAATGTTTCTTCCTGCATTAGTGCCTAGAATATACTCTTTCTGAAAAGTATACTCCAGAGAGTACTCTAACTGGTACTTAAGTATAATATGATTAAGAGTTTTAAGCATTTGGATCCGAAAGCTAGATGCAAGCAAACAAGTTAGAATCTGTCTGTTTTTAAAGAGTCTGCTTCCCCTTCTCCTTCACTTAATTATTTGACCCAGATATTAAGGAAGGGAGTGGAAGACTTAGAGAGGAGTGCATGTATTAAAATTCTATCTAGATAGTGTTTGAAACAACTTCTTTGAAAATTAGTTCCTTACCCTTCTTAATTAAATTGAATGTCAGTGATCTCTATACTTTTCTGACAGTTTTCTTCAAATATTAGCCCTTTTAGTCCTTTCGTTAGCAAATCAAAATGTAGCCTTAACTTTTTTTTTAGCCAGAATAAACTGTTTTTTGGGGGTATATTTGTACTTCATTAAACAGGCACATCACACTGCTATATAATAATCTTTCTTTATACAATTTGGGAAGTACTGATACTGATAACATATTAGCTACACGGTCAGTCTTCATTTTCTTGTTCTTTGGAAAGAATGGCCAGTGGCCATTTACTGGGATTAGAATAGGAAGGGGGAGGAGTAAGTAAGAAAGCATGAAACTATTGTTGACTTGAAAACAGTTCAGCATATCTGGAGTTCAAGTTTAGACAGAGACTCTTATAGGTAAATAAAGCTAAACATTTACAAATTGTAGTTAAGAGCTCCACTTTTATCAGTCTATCATAGTTCCTGATACAAAGGGTAGATAATTCATGGGTTTGAAAAACAAAATAACATTTTTTTAATCTACTTTTCAATTTGATTTATTGTGACTCCCATTTTCATGGCAAAGGTTAAGAGTAAAATTCATTTTATCAAATTTAAAAAAATTCTGAAAACCACCTGGAAGGTCAATATGAACCTTCATTTTATTGGAGTGCAGAACTTCTAGTTTAGTGACAGGAGTTGAACTCATCAGCATCTTTTCTTTCCTAATGTTTTATCACACACTTTAGTGATATATGTATTAATCTCAAATATATTTTTCATTTGCCTGTTTTGTATATGTGTCATTTCCCTTTCCAAAGCATGCAAGATTTTTCTACTTTTGTTATACTTAACCACTTGAGTGAAAGATAAATATGAATTCTTCATCTAGAATTCAGTGTTTTGGCTGAGAAGACAACTGAGGATCTATAATCATAATTGTAGGTGTATTTATAGTTATAGTAAAAGAACCAAATTAATATGGGCATTAAGAAAAAATAAGGTATTTTTCTGGGCATCAAAGGAATAAGAGAGCATGTTCTATAAACATTACTGGAACAAGGAATGAATGTGTAAAAGTGGAGTGAACATCACTTACAAGATCTGGAGCAATTGAGATACAGAATAATATAGGACTCTGTAAGGTTTAAACCACTGTGTAAAATTGTTCTCCTATATTACTAGGGAAATGGGGCAGGGGAAGAAAAACCAAAGTTCCTATGCCAGCTTTTTCTGGATGAGATAGTCCTGACGTGCTAACTCAGAGGAACAGCCTGGCCTTCTGTTGTCTGTGTGGTTTCTCTTTCCGATACCAATGCTGCCAGCTTCCCCTGAAGTGAAAACTGATAGGAGTTCAGAGTCTAGTGAGGTGAGAACAGGCTCTCACTCTGACGACAGCAACAAAAATCCTTGTAATTTTGACGTAGATAGTAGTTATTTATCTGGTTGAGGTCTCTTGGCTCCTGAGTTCTTTCTGCGCCTATGAAATATTTCCACATGGGTTAGTTAGCTTTATTATTAGTTTTCCACCCAGTTGATTGGCTTAAGTATCAATCTATTGCAGAGGGTAGTTTAAGTAGGCAGAAAATTTTGCCATTCTCTTTGAAGATGTTTCTTAAATGATCTTTGTAAGTCTTGGTTTTGTGTATGCATTTGCAATGTACAGATTATTTTAACTTCCACGGTGTGAGCGTCACAACAGCACTCCATGTTTAGTGCATTACCCTCATCTTCCAGTGTAGGAGGAGGATACGGAAGCTCACAGGGAAGGTGAGGAGTCTGTCTCTAGATACTAGGTCGTGGAGTTAGGACTCTGCTTTCTGGTCAAGTGCTCATGTTACAAGAGCAGTGCAAGCCCATTCCACATTTGCACTGTTTGAGCCTCCTCCCGCCTCCTCGTTTTATTCCTCTGTTACAGGAACACTATAATTAAAGAAGCGGGCATTTGGCTGATAGGTAGTAATTTTTAATTTACAATCCATAGGGCTTGCATTTTATTTTTTGGCTTGGAGCTAGGTGTGCATTAAAGCTATCACGTTCTCATTAGGAAAAATGAATCTTCAAACCATGTGATTGTTCTAATTCTTTTTCTCAGTAGGTTTTACTAAGTGATTGGTGAATGAAAAACATGGAAGTTAGCTTTGTATTCTCTGTATAGGGCATGATGGGCTACACTATCCTTTTTTTTTTTAAAGGAGTCTCACCAAAGTGAGACTCCCCTGTCCTCCTAGAGACAGGAAAGATGGCGCTATCTTCCTTAAAAAAATAAAATAAAATAAATGCCGCACTACCTGGCATGTAGTTCTTAGTTCTTCAACCAGGGATCAGACCCCCTCCCCCCTGCATCCACTCCTGCATTAACTGCAAGTAGTCGTAACCATTGGACTGCCAGAGAAGTCCTTATACTGTTCTCATAATCAACCCCAGGGACTGGCAGATGGACAGCTATTAGAGCTAATTTCCTGACTTCAAGGAGTTTGCTCAAGCCCAACTGTCCTGAGTAGATGGCTCAGGTGCAGTAGCTCTGGTACAACTCAGACACAGTAACTGGAACTGGAGACTACTTACCAGCTAAAACCAAAGTTACAGTAATGACCTAGCAAGGGAGGGTAAAATAAAAACCCGCTTGCTTCTTCTCTCCTTTTTTAATGAAACATAATGTTTGACTTAAAATTTTACCCCTGATCATATAGTCAGTTATGCTTGTTCCTCTGAATATGATGTTACGGTGTCAGGAGTTAGGAACTGATGACCAGTTCCAAAATGCAGATAGTGGAAATGAATTGCTAGGTACCATTTATTGAGCATCAGGTCACGAGCTCCACAAGGCACTTAATATTATAATAACTGATTCATATAAGAATTCTGCAAGGTAGGTGAGTAATATTCACATTTTACAGATGCAGAGGTATGTATCTTTCTAGGCCTGATATCATCTAGCCAAAAATAGCAAAGCAATGCTATCAATCCAGAAGTGAATGACCCTTGAATGAAGGGTCCTTCCTGTTATTATCTTGGTTTTCATTATTTCATGGCTGTTACTATTTTATAGCTGTCATTTTGCCTACCCCAATTTAAACACTTCTAATGAGATAAAGAGAGCAAGACAGACTGGATCTTTCCTGATTCCCTATTGATAAACAGTAAATGAAATTAGTTTTGCTAAAGCCTTCTACTCCTGGTTCCTTTACTTTGCATCCATCTCCCTGCCCCTGGGGTAGGGGAATAATACGAACTTCCACTCAGTTTTAACCCTAGATCATTATTTAATTTTCTCTCCACTCCCTGTGGTACCTAAAACAATTAAAATATGTGGGAGAAAGCAGAAGTAGTGACAGTGATGGTATCAAGAAGAAAGCAGGGTGAATGAACAGAAGCAAATGAGAACTTCAGACTGATATGCAAATAAGTTCATATCTAAGTATAAAGAAAACATTGTGCCTTTGGCTTGAAAACTACCTTCCCAATTGGCGACCATGTTTAGGATTATGTAAGTGCAGTGTCTTCATAAGTAGCCCAACACCTCTCACCCAAAGAATGCAGAGTGCTCCGCAAGCAGTAGAACTCATAATATCCCTGTGGTCTCGGGATATTTTTTTAATGCTCTGTTTTATAGACTGGGAAGTCAACTCAAGATCTACTGATCTGTCCACATACACAAAATAGAACTAGGACTAAACTGTAACTCTACCTTCCTGTTTCCTTAGATAGGATTTGAAAGATTTCAAACCAATTTGAAAGATTAATCTGACCTTAAAAATAGCAATTTTTCTCTTAATTTTTTTTTCTTTTAAGAAGGAAAACACAAACTGAGTTGTAGATATATTTGCATAGAAGGTAGATCTTGAAGGCATTTGTTTAAAATAGTAACTGTTTCCCTAAAGAAAAAAAAAAAATCAAAAAGTTAGGTCTCTGCTCCACTGGGTTTTGAAACCAGATCAGTTTTAGCAATTAGAAAAGAATGATTCTTTTGCACTCTACCATTTGTCTTCACATGAAAAATCCATAAATTCAAGTGGAAAATATTTTATTTTGAAAGATGCATGGGAAATAAAGAATCATCCTGAAGAAGTTTTGTTCAGAATGTACAGATATATTAATTGCAGGTAGAAGGAAGAAAACAAGTGGTATGTGTGTGTGCATGTGTGTATGTGTATTGCAGATAAAACAGATTTTGAAGGTTAAGAGACATGACGATACTTGTAAGGAATGAGGGAGACAAGACCGGAGGCGCCGGGAAGCTTGACTACTGTGGAGTGCTCAGTTGAGACTTGTTCTTGCCCATGGCCTGCAGCGTTTATGTAGAAATTGGGGACGCTTTTACTGGTTCCAAACCCTTACCTGATCAGACCTGCCCAGGTTTGAGTTTGGGAAAAAAAGTGTTTGAAGTAAACAGGAAAATTACTCACCTTAATGATGTGTTTTACTGGCACTGACAGTGCTTTGATAGTCTGACTTTTTTTTTTTTTATAAGTTTTGGAGAGGAGAGACTTGATGAGAATTTATCCACATTCTATTTCGAAAACATAGGTTCTTATGCTTACCCACTTGATACTAGGAGGTGAAGGCAGTAGGTTTTGTGCCTTTCAAATTTATGGGATTGCTCCTGCTCCTCTTGGTCTAAATCAGGAATTTTCCATTAGAGATTTCTCCTGAAAAGCAACGAAGTAAAAGACCACTCATTCCCTGTAAGTTCTATGTGTGTCTCTCTCTGACTGTTCTGCTGCTGCTGCTGCTGCTGCAGAACAAATCCTTCCTAGCAATTGGGGAGTAGGTTCCTGAACTTGTAGGTTGCTTTCATTGATGTTAGTGATTAAGATCATAATCCAACTAGTTTGATGAGAGTGTTTGGTACACTAAACAGAGCAAGCGCACCCTTTCTCCCTTCTCTGTCCCTGCCCCATTGGAATATAATTCCTAAATATCTGCTTAGAATGGGACATTCTTTTTTTAAAAAATCATGTTGATATTTTGTTCAAATATAATAATTAGATGTTGATTTCTTAAAATTTTGTCCCTTTTTCTTTTTGCTAAACTTGTTAAAGTTTACACAGTTTTCAACTTTGAGAGCTGAATCATGCAGCAAGATTAAAATATTTTAATCTTGATTGGGCTAGAGATGTGTGGTCTGGTCCCATGAAAAGGGTCCTGTGAGAAAGAAACCTGGAGTTCTTAATCTGATATGTCCCTCATTTGCTGTGACCTTGGTGGAGCCCAGTCTTGTACCCAGATTGGGATCCCACATGTAGAGTTATAGGATTTTCAGGTTAAATTCCATTGAGCTTTACTTTCTCAGATTCTGAAAAGCTTAGGAAGCTAAACTATGTCACAGTGACATATAGTTTTATAGAATACAGATAGATGGTTAAATTTGATAAACTTCAACTCCTGATGCAAACAGGTTAAAAGAGGGAGGAATAAATTGTAGGTTATGAAAGCCTTTAAAACAGATGATCTTTGCCAGCTCTCTGCCCTTAGTCCTCTGGTTGGGAATCATTGAGCATCTTTTGGGGTAGGGGCTGGAGCTGAGTCCCAATGGAGATGAATCAGGTGGCCAGAAGGATAAAATGAGTGGAAATACTGACTGTGTGTGCATATACCAACTGCCTGATATCTCAGATAGAGTGAGCATAATGAAAGCACTGCAGTACATTCTTACTGCTTGCTTAGTCCCCATTCTGTTAGCAGCTGTTTGCTTGCAAGCTGAGCAAATCTGGGTTCAAACCATTCTAAGATATTTGTAAAAGTGAGTTAGGGAAGATTTGGCTTAATAATCAGATGTTACTGTCAGCAGATATATCTTTAAAGGAAGTACTCACAATGTACATTTCTTTGATTGGATAGTGGTTTATTTCCATGAGTACTTGCTGTTTTCAAGAGGTTTCACCCTTGATACTATTCACATTCTACATTCAGGAAAATGTCAACTTTGGAAGAAGAGATTTTTTTTTTAAATTTGGTTCATCTGAGGAGATAAATCAGATATACATGTACAACTAAAATGTCAGGAATTACTCTCTGAAGAGTAGATTTTCTGATTTCAGTTGGCATATAATATGAAACTGAATTGCCCAGAGTGTTAGAGGTTTGCAAGAGTCATCAGCATTTATTAAGGGCAACTTCATTTAGGGAGATGGATTTGTTTAGAAAATACCTTTTAGCACTGGGAAGTATTAGGTTGGACATGCAGAAATAATTATATCAATTAACCAATGAATGCCACAATGGCAATGGCATCCCACTCCAGTACTCTTGCCTGGAAAATCCCACAAACGGAGAAGCCTGGTAGTCTGCAGTCCATGAGGTCGCTAAGAGTCAGACACGACTGAACGACTTAACTTTGACTTTTCACTTTCATGCATTGGAGAATGAAATGGCAACCCACTCCAGTATTCTTTCCTGGAGAATCCCAGGGACGGGGGTGCCCGGTGGGCTGCAGTCCATGGGGTCGCTAAGAGTCAGACACAACTGAACGACTTCAGTCTCCCTTTTCATTTTCATGCATTGGAGAAGGAAATGGCAACCCACTCCAGTGTTCTTGCCTGGAGAATCCCAGGGACGGGGGAGCCTGATGGGCTGCTGTCTGTGGGGTCGCACAGAGTCGGACACGACTGAAGCGACTTAGCAGCAGCAGCAGCAGCCGCTATCTCTCATCTCACTCCCCCAGAGTCTTAGAGTCAGCGACATCTTGCTGATAACTGTTTTGGCAACACGTCTCAGCCCTCTTCTCAGTGGTCCATACTGTAGGAAGCACATAGACCTCTGGTTCATCTAGCACACCTGGCCCCAACTCTGCTCCCCCCTAGCTCCTCCTCTTCAGGGTCAGAACAAGGGTTCTTTCCAACACATGGATCAAGGATGGTAGATGGCCTATTGTCAGCGACTTCACACTGACCTCTAAGCATGACGTGCTCTGATCAAAGTGTTCCTTTCTGGCCCAGTCTCCCACTAATAACAATAATCCCTTTCTGTTTATAATTTTTTTTTTTTGTTTTTCAGCACACATGCACATATATATCATCACATTTAATCCTTATAACAAACCTGTCAAGATAGGAAATATTATCCTCACTTCTCAGATAGAGTTATGTAACTTTTCTTGAGAATACACACTAAATTGGTACACAAGAGAGCAAGCCTTCTATGTCTGTGAGGATTGTGTTCTTCATGTAGGCTAGGATTCCAAATCTATGCTGTGACCCACAGTCGGGCATCAGAAGAAGATGATTTTTGTTTTGTTTTTCAACCCCCATACCTGATCTCCTGCTGTTCCCTCTGTCCAGGATATTCCTCTTTTTCTTCCCTCTTTCCTGCCTGTCATAATCTCCTGGATGCTGAAGCAAGATTGGCAAAATTTTAATAACTGTGGAAGATAGGTATGGGGTTCAGTAATATGAAGTTTTAATAATAAAAATTTAAGAAAACTTCTATAGATTACTCCCAGTTAGGGTTGCCAGATTTAACCAAAAAAAAAAAAAAATCTAAGAAGTCCAGTTAAATGTGAGTTTCAGATAAACACATTTTTTTTACCTTAAGTATACTCCATGCCATATTTGTGATACACTTATGTTAAAAAATGATTTATTGGTTTTGAAGTTAATTTTAACTGTGTGTGCTGAATTGTATCTGGCAATCCTATTCCCAGCTCAAACAACAACTCTTTAAGCAGAAATGAAATTTTCATCCCTCTTACTGTACTGAATTCAGCATTAATGAGGTGATAAATGTTTATACATGAGTTTTTATTTTAAGTTTTTGGCCATACTGCATGGCATGCAGGATCATAGTTCCCTGACCAGGGATTGAACTCATGTCCCCTGCATTGGAAGTGCAGTTGTATCCACTGGACTACCAGAGAAGTCCCATGAGTTTAAATATAAGCTAAGCTATCACACTGTCCTCCACAACTTCTTGGGCCTCTTTCTTCCCTCCTTTCCTCTCTCTCTCCTCCTCTCCTCCCTCCATGGTCCCCTCCTTCCCTGTCTTCCATTCTTCCGTCTTTTCTCCTTCTAAGAGTGTCATATCTATTTCCTTCCTGGTAATGTTTTAGATTTGTTGGTGATGGGAGCTTCTCTTAACAGGGTTGTTTAATTATTTTTCTTGTTATTTCTAAAATATTTTAATAGATACACTCTATAAATCCAAGGTGTAACTAAGACAGGTTACACTCTTTTCCCTTTTGGGGCTAATTAGAATATTAAGTGTATGAAGAATGCAGAAAAAGGGAGCAAGACGAAGCATGTTTCCATCTTCAACAAATGAACTCTAAAAGAAATAGAAGTAACATTATGATAAGCTGTTAAGAGGTGTTGTAAGTAGAGGTAAAAGTTTGTTTAAATCTCTTCCCTACTTACCACTTCCTATCCCCACCCCTAGCAAACAAGACACATACGTATCCATGGCCTTCACAGTCCCTAATTACCCAGTATGGAAATAGACATTGCAAAATTATTTTAGTTCTTATGGATTTATTTTAAAAGGTGGAGGAGAGCCAGAGTTCTAAGGCTTGGATTAAAGGTGTTGAACAGCAAATCTGATCTAATTTATTAAGTTACACCTTTCCTTTCTGGCAGTATCTTAACAATACTCCTGGGATCTCAGTATTTCAGCATGCTGACTTTCTGTATTTATGTGAAATAAAGAAACTCAGCAGTTTGCCTCTAAGATGGTGTAACCTTGAATGAAATTCATTTCATTGTTGTTCACTTGGAAACTTAAGGAGAGCTGTAGTTGAAGGAACCCTAAAGTCTTCTAAACTTTTCTCAAATGCATCGTAGCATACTTAAAAAAGTGTAATGAAAACATAGTAAATCGAAGGAGCTCAGCAAACATGGCCTCTGTTTATATTTTGAAATCGATTTGCTACTCATTTCCCTCATTTTTAAATCCTATTGTATTTACACCTGGGCATCCAGTTCTCTGAGGTGAAAGGAATGAAGGATATAAAATAGCAGAGTAACAATGATTTTCAACAATTAGTGTTGGACCTCTTTCATGGAGTGATTTAAAACCCTTTGCTAATCACAAAACAGTAGGATTACAGTTTAAATACTGTAGGAACCTCAGAAATAAAAAGAAGAATCAGTTTTATTGATGTCAGTTATTGTGCTAAAACCAGCCTTCCGATTTTTTCTTTCCATCTTTCTTTTTTTGTTTCCTGATTCACCCCAAAACGTATCTTCCCATATGTTAGCTCTTCCCATACGTTAGCTAGGACTTGAGTCAAAGATTAATCTTTAGAAGTTTCTTTTGAAAATCCTCTGTGTCACTTAAATAATTATGCTGGTCAGCGGTCTCGCAGTAAAGCAAACTTAACACAGTGATATGTTGAGAGCTCCTTTTTATCAAGCATTTATCTGGGACTCAGAATTGGGCTATAGATACTGCAGGCTTAGAACTGTGCTGTAGATACTGCAGGCTTTCCCCCTTTTAGCCCTCCTGACAAACTTATGATGAGCGGTGGCATTATCTTCCATCTTAGAGATGAGGAGCTTGAGGCTTGGAGGGCTGCATCACGTGGGTGCCACAACAGGGCTTTGCAGGGGGTGAGACTGTTGCTTCCCTAGCACCCTGTGCTTTCACTGTGCAAGTTAGGAGCCACAGGTAGCCATCAAGGGGCATGGAATTGGACCTGGCCCTGCCATTTGGAAGTTCTGAAAGATGGGCAACTTATTTAATCTTTCTGAGTCTTGATTCATTTATCTGGCAGATGAGAGTAATAATATCTACTAAGTTATTGTCAATACGTATTAGCTTATTTTTTAAAAGATGTCGAATATGGTCCTCTTCCTGCAGCTGTATCAGCATATTTGAGCATTCAAGATGGTGAATGGTGTGGTTCATTGAAAGGTACAGATTCTTAAATTTTTATTTTCTCTGAAGTAATCCTCAAAATAGTGAATGTCTAGTAATAATTCAGTCTACTAATTGAAACTTGAGATTGGAAGCTGTTCATTTGTTTTAGGAATTTATTGACTTGTTTCTTTTTTCCTCTCAATAGAAAAAACTGTTGAACTCTTGATATTCTAAAAACAGTTTAACTCTATGCGTGTGTGAGAGAGAGAGAGAGAAAGAGAAATGGGGGAGATATGCCCCCAGAGAGTTTAGAGGGTATTTAGTGCAATGTTCATCAGCCTACGTCCTTGTTAGGTGAAAAAAAAAAAATTCAGGTCCTCTCAGTAACTTGTGATTTTTAAAGTCAGAAATCTTCGGTATTTTTCTTTCTTTGTATGTCTTAATTTTATATTCTGCTTGTGCCAGCTGTATTTATATGTATATTGTTTTTTCCCAAGTGGTAAATTTCTGGAAGATAGGGACTTGCCCCCATCCTTGCATGTAATATGGTGACTTGAACAGAGCACAGGCTCTGTAAATGCAGGGAGGCATTATTCAGTACACCATCTGATGTGTGTACATGTACAGTAACTGCGCTGGATTTGACATTAAAACCTAGACTAGAGGCTTGACCCTGTCTTCTGTCTTTTTTTTTTGTTGCTGTTGTGAGCAAACTAGTTTACCTACTTGAGCCTCTGATTCTTCATCAACAGAAAGGGGATAAAGATGATTTTCTCATAAAATTAGAATTAAATGAATAGCATGTATGAAAATGTTCTGTAAACTCTGACAGACTCCACAAATGAATGAGTGATGGTGTCATTTATAGAAATCAGTAGATGTGGTTACCCGCCATTGGTCTGGACATATTCTCCCATCTCTTCTCCTAAGACTGGTCCCTCTAGCCTTTCAGTAAAAAGAGTATCTCACAGATTAAAATGATTCACATTAATGTGCGTTTAATGAAACACATTAAAAAGATTGGCATAGAGGGTTCACTTTTAGGGTTTATTTGCAAGTGAAAGTCCAAAATGAGTAATGAATCTAACAAAAGAAAACAGATATGATTGGTGTCATCTTGCAAACGGTGCCCAAGCCATTCAGTAGGGTTAGGGCTTTAAGTGTTTCCAGCAGTCAACAGGTTCTAAATGTGTTTCTGCTCACTAGAAAGACACAACCTTCAGCCTGACCAGAGGATTAGTAACCGTGTACTGGGAGTCATTTTAAAAGAGAACCAGAACATGTGTGTGGAAATGTAGACAGTAACCTTCAACTCTAGCATCCAGGAGTAGAAGAAGGACAGCCACCGGGGAGGGACTCCTGCTAGTTTCGGATCCACAGTGTGAGACAGTGTCCAGGGAGCAGGACACATTCCTGGTGGGCCGTGGCCTGCATGAGGTCTGCACAGGACTGATGCCTTAGTGACCCAAGGCTGCCTTGTTGATATGCTGAGGTTGGAGCTGAGAGAGGAGCAGGGGCATCAGGTTGGGTTTCCTGAGGGGAGAGGCATTACAGATGTAGAAGTCCAGGGCTTTGCTGGCTATTAGGAACAATGAGTCACCCTGAGGGGGACAGAAGACACTTTCTGTCCCTTAAGGGTAAGTGCCTGCTGAAACCCAGAGCTGTGCCCTTCAGTGTGGCATGGTCAGGCAGGAATGCCACTGTGGCATTGAAAGGAAGCTGGTGGTTGGCTATATCATTTCTCACCTACTCTGTGTGTGTGTGTGTGTGTGTGTGTGTGTGTGCACGCGCTGAGGAGGCCCTCTGATGAGCCTGCATCACAGATTCTTAGAAGAGATATAGAAATGGTTCACAGTGAAAAAAATCATGGGGTTTGAAGGAAGTTAGGAGTCACAGATTCTAACCTGTCCCATTGCTGACTTCTGGTGTGACCTTTCTTCTGAGTCTGTTCTCTCAACTGTCTGTTACAGAATGAAACTAGGTTTGTCCAGTGGAGTGAGGGGTAGGAATTCTCTATCCACCATGGTTGCTGCTAGAAAATTTTTCACTCCACAGATAATTATATCTTCTTGTATTACTAGGGAGCATCCAGATTTGTTTTTTTTTTTAATTTATTTTATTTATTTGTTTAATCTCAGTTTTATTTATTTATTTTACTTTATTGTATTGGTTTTGCCATACACTGACATGAATCTGCCGTGGTTGTACATGAGTTCCCCATCCTGAACCCCCCCTCCCACCTCCCTCCCCATCCCATCCCTCTGGGTCATCCCAGTGCACCAGCCCTGAGCACCCTGTATCATGCATCGAACCTGGACTGGCGATTCATTTCACATGTGATAATGTACATGTTTCAATGCCATTCTCCCATATCGTCCCACCCTCTCCCTCTCCCACAGAATCCAAAAGACTGTTCTATACATCTGTGTCTCTTTTGCTGTCTCGCATACAGGGTTATCATTACCATCTTTCTAAATTCCATATATATGTGTCAATATACTGTATTAGTGTTTTTCTTTCTGGCTTATTTCACTCTGTATAATAGGCTCCAGTTTCATCCACCTCATTAGAACTGATTCAAATGTATTCTTTTTAATGGCTGAGTAATACTCCACTGATGGACATCTAGGTTGCTTCCATGTCCTGGCTATTATAAACAGTGCTGTGATGAACACTGGGGTACACGTGTCTCTTTCAATTCTTGTTTCCTCGGTGTGTATGCCCAGCAGTGGGATTGCTGGATCATAAGGCAGTTCTATTTCCAGTTTTTTAAGGAATCTCCACACTGTTCTCCATAGTGACTGTACTAGTTTGCATTCCCACCAACAGTGTAAGAGGGTTCCCTTTTCTCCACACCCTCTCCAGCATTTATTGCTTGTAGACTTTTGGATAGCAGCCATTCTGACTGGCGTGAAATGGTACCTCATTGTGGTTTTGATTTGCATTTCTCTGATAATGAGTGATGTTGAGCATCTTTTCATGTTTGTTAGCCATCTGTATGTCTTCTTTGGAGAAACGTCTATTTAATTCTTTGGCCCACTTTTTGGTTGGGTCGTTTATTTTTCTGGAATTGAGCTGCAGGAGTTGCTTGTGTATTTTTGAGATTAATTCTTTGTCCGTTGCTTCGTTTGCTATTATTTTCTCCCATTCTGAAGGCTGTCTTTTCACCTTGCTTATAGTTTCCTTTGTTGTGCAGAAGCTTTTAATTTTAATTAGGTCCCATTTGTTTAGTTTTGCTTTTATTTCCAATATTTTGGGAGGTGGGTCATAGAGGATCCTGCTGTGGTTTATGTTGGACAGTGTTTTGCCTATGTTTATAGTTTCTGGTCTTACGTTTAGATCTTTAATCCATTTTGAGTTTATTTTTGTGTATTGTATTAGAAAGTGTTCTAGTTTCATTCTTTTACAAGTGGTTGACCAGTTTTCCCAGAACCACTTGTTAAAGAGATTGTCTTCTCTCCATTGTATATTCTTGCCTCCTTTGTCAAAGGTAAGGTGTCCATAGGTGCATGTATTTATCTCTGGGCTTTATATTTTGTTCCATTGATCTATACTTCTGTCTTTGTGCCAGTACCATACTGTCTTGATGACTGTGGCTTTGTAGTAGAGCCTGAAGTCAGGCAGGTTGATTCCTCCAGTTCCATTCTTCTTTCTCAAGATTGCTTTGGCTATTAGAGGTTTTTTGTATTTCCATTGGAGGATAATTGCTTTATAATATTGTGATGGTTTTTGTCGAACATTATTATGAATCGGCCATAGGTATACATGTCTCCCCTTCATCCTGAACCCCCTTTCCCACCTCCCTCCCCACCTCATCCCTCCTGATTTGGGTGCTCTGCATTTTATATCAAACTCACGCTGGTTTTCTGTTTTACATACAGTAATGTATATGTTTCAGTGCTGTTCTCTCAAATCATCCCACCCTCTCCTGCCACTGAGTCCGAAAGTCTCTTTTTTATGTCTGTGTCTCGTTCGCTGTCCTGCATGTAGGATCATTGATACCATCTTTATAGAGTCCATATATATGTGTTAATATGCAGGTATTTGTCTTTCTGTTTCTGACTGACTTCTCAGGTTTCTTTTATTGAGGGACGCAGAATAGGACATGAAGGCATGAAGTTTGTCTGCAGGTGTTTAATCGGCACTGAGATGAGGACGAAATACCTGAAGGTCATCCTCAGTTATGTCATTTATTGGATTGTCACTTTTAAGTATTTCAGCCCCAGTTTCTACACAGGTGAAAAAGGAGAGTGTTTTTACTACAGGAGTCTTTTCATGTTTGCTGTGCTTCAAGAAACACTGAAGGTCAGCTCGCATTTATTGAGCCCTTGCTGTATACCAGTCACTCTGACAAACACTTTCCCATGTCTGCTTTGTGAAGGTCTCTGTGAATGGCGTTAGTAGTTAGGCAGGGTTGGCAGGAGGTGGCACTGACCAGAGCACTAAGTGAAAGGTGAGTTTACTCTCCTGGGGAGATCAAGTTGCAAAATTACCAGTCAGGACTGTCAAATCTTTTTCAACTGGCTTTCCAAATTCATCCTTTCAGGCAGCTAGGATGAGGCTGGTAGGATCCACCCCCACCCCTTTCCAAGGTCTGTGCTAACATGCTGCCCTCGGGCAGGGAGGCTGCAACTGCCTCTGGGCCAGGCTGGTGCCCAGGGCTGGCCACAGAGCTGCCTGTGGTCTCCCAGAGAGGCCCCAGGGCACATTCCTCTCTGCCAAGACGCCGCTGTTGTGTGGTTCAGTCTGAGTGTCCCCCCCCTCACCCCCACCTGCCAGGCCCTGTGGGCTTCCGGCTGGTCTTCACGGTAAGCGGGTAGCAGACAGCCCACCTGCTTGATGTCAACATCTGTGGGCGCGGCCGGGGAGGAATGTGCCGCTCCCAGCCTCAGCGCAGGTAATTAATCCCCACAACTGACAGGTGGCAACAGGCGGCCTTTTGGCTGGGGCCATCAAGAGAAGTGCTTGGAGGAAGGATTTTTTTTTTTTTTTCTTAAACTATTAAGAGTACAATTCGTACATGTCTGGCAGTGAGACGACTGTGGCAGGAAGGGAGACAGGGAGGAGAAGTGAATACCCTGCCAGACAGCTCTGGGGCCTATTGGGGGATGTCCTCCTACCTGGATAGGAGAGATCCTATAGGATGTGGTGGCCTGGCTCCTGTGTGCAAGCTTACTTTTCAGATTTCCCTTCCTTTGAAGTAGATGTAGTCTGAAGTGGAACGCCTTAGTTGCTAATGAAGAAGTTGGAACCCGAGAGGGGAAATGATTTGCCTAAGATGGTGCACGAAATCATTATGCAGGTGAAAGATGAAAGCCCTGCCCTCTTGACTTCATAACCACAGTTCTCTGGGCAGTATTTACTGCCTCTTTATACGGGTGCAGAAATGGGATGATAAAGTTGGGATCTAGTCACAGGAGAGTAATTAGTTGGCTCTTGAATGATATTTCAGTTTTATACCTAACCTGTTAAATTTGCTTTTTCAAGGAATCACCCCCAACCCACCCATAAACCATATACCTGCATTCACTACCTTTTTTCGTTTTTGGTGTTCTAGTATACCATCCATGATAGCCATCATAGACCATCAGCCTGATATTTGTTTAGAGTATATTTATTTCACTAAAATGTTTGAATTGACCATTTTTAATTATTAAACTTTCTTTTTAAAGTCTCTCTTCCTAGATGTGAAGTTTATAAAGTTTCACAAGTGAGTTTATTTATGAAGAACAGATTGGGAATATAGCATATAATTAACTCATACAATTATATAGGACATAGTTCAGTTCAGTTGAGTTCAGTTCAATCGCTCAGTTGTGTCTGACTCTTTGAGGCCCCATGAGCTGCAGCACTCCAGGCCTCCCTGTCCAACACCAATTCCCAGAGCCCACCCAAACTCAAGTCCATTGAGTCGGTGATGCCATCCAACCATCTCACCCTCTGTTGTCCCCTTCTCCTCCTGCCCTCAATCTTTCCCAGCATCAGGGTCTTTTCCAGTGAGTCAGTTCTTCACATCAGGTGGCCAAACTATTGAAGTTTCAGCTTCAACATCAGACCTTCCAATGAATACCCAGGACCGATCTCCTTTAGGATGGACTGATTGGATCTCCTTGCAGTCCAAGGGACTCTCAAGAGCCTTCTCCAACACCACAGTTCAAAAGCATCAATTCTTTGGCGCTTAGCTTTCCTTATAGTCCAGCTTTCACATCCATACATGACCACTGGAAAAACCATAGCCTTGACTAGATGGACCTTTGTCGGCAAAGTAATGTCTCTGCTTTTTAATATGCTGCCAGGTTGGTCATAACTTTCCTTCCAAGGAGTAAGCGTCTTTTAATTTCATGGCTGCAATCACCATCTGCAGTGATTTTGGAGCCCGAAAAAATAAAGTCTGACACTATTTCCACTGTTTCTCCATCTATTTCCCATCAAGTGATGGGACCAGATGCCATGATCTTAGTATTCTGAATGTTGAGCTTTAAGCCAGTTTTTTCACTCTCCTCTTTCACTTTCATCAAGAGGCTTTTTAGTTCTTCTTCACTTTCTGCCATAAGGGTGGTGTCATCTGAATATCTGAGGTTATTGATATTTCTCCCGGCAGTCTTGATTCCAGCTTGTGCTTCCTCCAGCCCAGCATTTCTCATGATGTACTCTGCATATAAGTTATGTAAGCAGGGTGACAATACACAGCTTTGATGTACTCCTTTCCCTATTTGGAACCAGTCTGATGTTCTACGTCCAGTTCTAACTGCTGCTTCCTGACCTGCATACAAATTTGTCAAGAGGCAGGTCAGGTGGTCTGGTATTCCCATGTCTTTTAGAATTTTCCACAGTTTATGGTGATCCACACAGTCAAAGGATTTGGCATAGTCAATAAAGCAGAAATAGATGTTTTTCTGGAGCTCTCTTGCTTTTTCGATGATCCAGCGGATGTTGGCAATTTGATCTCTGGTTCGTCTGCCTTTTCTAAATCCAGCTTGAACATCTGAAGTTCATGGTTCATGTATTTCTAAAGCCTGGCTTGCAGAATTTTGAGCATTACTTTACTAGTGTGTGAGATGAGTGCAATTGTGCAGTAGTTTGAGCATTCTTTGACATTGCCTTTCTTTAGGACTGGAATGAAAACTGACCTTTTCCAGTCCTATGGCCACTGCTGAGTTTTCCAAATTTGCTGACATATTGAGTGCAACACTTTCACAGCATCATCTTTTAGGATTTGAAATAGCTCAACTGGAATTCTGTCACCTCCACTAGCTTTGTTCTTAGTGATGCTTCCTAAGGCCCACTTGACTTCACATTCCAGGATGTCTGGCTTTAGATGAGTGATCACACCATCATGATTAACTGGGTCATGAAGATCTTTTTTGTACAGTTTTTCTGTGTATTCTTGCCACCTCTTCTTAGTATCTTCTACTTTTGTCAGGTCCATACCATTTCTGTCCTTTATTGAGCCCATCTTTGCATAAAATATTCCCTTGGTATCTCTAATTTTCTTGAAGAGATCTCTAGTCTTTCCCATTCTGTTGTTTTCCTCTATTTCTTTGCATTGATCACTGAGAAAGGCTTTCTTATCTCTCCTTGCTATTCTTTGGAACTCTGCATTCAAATGGGCATATCTTTCCTTTTCTCCTTTGCTTTTCACTTCTCTTCTTTTCACAGCTATTTGTAAGGTATCCTCAGATAGCCATTTTGCCTTTTTGCATTTCTGGTTATTAAGTATATTTCAAGCAGCTTATATGAAGTTGTGTCTCACGCTTTCCAGCTAAGATTGTTTTTGCATTTTAGTGATTTGGTTATTTATCATTAATTTTCCAAAGCTTCTTAATCAAAAAAATTTTTTGACCCTCATATTTTTTTCATTTTCAAGTATCTCTGTCTCCCCTTTATTAATCTTTGCCCTGCCAAAACAATTACCAGAAATTAACCTTTGTGTTCTCCGAACACCCTGTTTTGTATGATTTTCTTTCCTATTTATTCTAGTTTTTCATTTCATCACCCTCTAACCCTTATAAAACGTCCTTTTAAAATTGGCATTTCCCAAGAATATACTTAAGAAAAGAAAAAAATTTTAAATCACTGATTATTTTCAGATTGCTCTGTCTAAATTAAGGCAGTAGTTGCTGAATGTGAATGAATGGAGTTGTGACAGCTTTTGATCTTGCCCCCTTTATTTCTTGTCAAATATTTTAGGTTATTTAAGGTAGTAAAGACTCTACATTTGCCTCTAAAGTATTCTTTGAACTCTCTCAAAAAAAAAAAGAACTGTAAATTAGGAGTATTTCTTGTTACTGAATGGTGGTTGTCTTTTAGATTACTTGTAAATCTCATTATATTTGTTTTAGTTTTAATCAATCCAAATTCATGTAGAAGGCCAAAAATGTTTTGATGTTTTAAGCATAAGCACAGATTTTACTCTTTTTTTACTTCCAGCCATCATCAGATTAGGTATCTTGCCCTAAGTCTTAATAGACCTCAACTGCCTCTGGTTTTCCATTCCCTGGTAGCTCAGCTGGTTAAGAATCCACCTGCAATATGGGAGACCTGGGTTCGATCCCTGGGTTGGAAAGATCCCCTGGAGAAGGGAAAGGCTACCCACTCCAGTATTCTGGCCTGGAGAATTCCATAGACTGTATAGTCACAAAGAGTTGGACACAACTGTGTGACTGTCACTTGATATGCTAAGATTAATTCCATGGGCTAATGGGCAGTTTATCTTTCCTTTTCTCCTTTGCCTTTAGTTTCTCTTCTTTTCTCAGCTGTTTGTAAGGCCTACTGAGACAACCATTTTGCCTTTTTGCATTTCTTTTTCTTGGGGATGGTCTTGATCAGTGCCTCCTGTACAATCTCTGTCCATAGTTCTTCAGGTGCTCTGTCTATCAGATCTAATCCCTTGGATCTATTTGTCACCTCCACTGTATAAACGTTAGGGATTTGATTTAGGTCACACCTGAATGGTCTAGTGGTTTCCCCTACTTTCTTCAGCGTAAGTCTGAATTTTGCAATAAGGAGTTTATGATCTGAAATAAGGCGTTTATTCAGAAAAATGAAGAAATAAAAAAAATGAAATAAGCAGTTCATTCAGAAAAAGGAAGAAATAAGAAAAATGAAATAAGCAGTTCATTCAAAAAATAAGGAGTTCATTCAGAAAATAAGGAGTTCATTCAGAAAACTAAGATCATGACATCCATTCCCATCACTTCGTGGCAAATAGATAGGGAAACAATGGAAACAGTGACAGGCTTTATTTTGGGGGGCTCCAAAATCACTGCAGGTGGTGACTGGCTCCATGAAATTAAAAGACGCTGTTCTTTGTAAGAAAAGCTATGACCAACCTAGACAGCATATTAAAAAGCATAGATATTACTTTGCCAACAAAGGTCCATCTAGTCAAAGCTATGGTTTTTCTAGTAATCATATATGGATATGAGAGTTGGAGTATAATGAAAGCTGAGCACTGAAGCACTAATGTTTTTGAACTGTGGTTTTGTAGAATGCTCTTGAGAGTCCTTTGGACTGCAAAGAGATCCATCCAGTCAATCCTAAAGGAGATCAGTCCTGAATATTCTTTGGAAGGACTGACACTGAAGCTGAATACTCCAATACTTTGGCCACCTGATGCAAAAAAAACTGACTCATTGGAAAAGACCCATCTGATGCTGGGAAAGATTGAAGGCAGGCGGAGAAGGGAATGACAAAAGAGATGGTAGGATGGCATCACCAACTCAATGGACATGAGTTCCAGGAGTTGGTGATGGACAGGAAAGTCTTGTGTGCTGCAGTCCATGGGGTTACAAAGAGTCAGACATGACTGAGTGACTGAACTGAATGGCCAGTAGGTCATATTTTGCATAGTATTACATTAGAAAAAGTTTCAAACATGTCCTTTTAGAATGAAGTGAAAGTTACTCAGTCATGTCTGACTCTTTGCTACCCTGTGGACTATATAGTTCATGGAATTCTCTAGGCCAGTATACTAGAGTAGGTATCCTTTCCTTTCTCCAGGGGATCTTCCCAACCCAGGGATCGAACCCAGGTTTCCCACATTGCAGGTGGATTCTTTACCAGCTGAGCCACAAGGGGAGCCCATGAGAACATGCCAGATGTGGATTTATCTGGAAGCTGACATTGCAGCAGCAGGGTGGCATTGATGTTACCCTACTTAATTGCTTCCCTTGATGGTAGATTGAGTAGGAAGATAGATTATATAATTATTGATTTGTTTATTCTATCCATATTCTTGGACAGTGACAAGTCAAGGCAGCCTTGCAATTGGGATTTTCATATAGTATGGCATTTCTTCCAGAACAGGTTGAAAGAGTAAAGTTGTTTTCTTGTTTTGTTTGATGGAGTGTGGGGGAAGGGTCTTCGTTGCACCTTTAGGAAAGAGAGCAGTTAAAAAATTACGCAGGTGTGTGTTGATGTTAGCTGGCATCTCTATGCGATATAATACTGAATTACCAGCCTGGCAGCGAACAGTGTGTAATATAGTATTTCGACTGAGGCAGGTGGTGATGATGGGTCGTAGTTACTGGAATGCTTTCCTCCCCTCTTCTCTTTGCAACATATTATTAGTAAAGGAGCTGAATTTACTCTTGTTTTCCAAAATCCCCTGGAGTTATTTTATTTAAACATGATATTTGGCTTTGACCAGCTCATTCCTTAATACAGCAAACCTCTTCCCCTTCCTTCCAAAACAAAACTTAGGAGAGGTTGCTTGTGTGTTTTGTTAGGGATATTTTATAGCTAGAAAGAGCTGAATTTATGTCTTTGTTTGGAGGCACCTCTGTTCCATACCACTATAGAAGTAATTTGTTCCTATGGATTTTCAAGACTGTTTAAGAAGAAATTTGGTTGAGGCCCACCCCAAAATTTGGCCCTTCATACTTGCTTGTAGGCTAGTACTTCCAAGAAATAAATACAGCCTCGAATGTGCATACATACATGTAAGTACGTACATTGACTCCTACTCTTTATATATTTCTCATCAGAAATCAGAAAGATTATCAATCCTGTGTTTTCTATACTACTTTTAAAGAGTTACTTTAACCAGTGTGATCCTGATAACCGGTGTCTGTAACACATTTGTACCAGATCATAGAATATTCAAAATAGAAGAAATATATAGACACATTATAGATCCTCTAACAGAGCTTCCTCATTTTCTCCCTATGGATGCTTGGCCCAGGATTCCTCATTTTCTCCCTATGGATGCTTGGCCCAGGATTCAAGGAGATCCTCTGAGTTGCCTGAAATCCCTCAGTGAGTGAGTGTTAGAAGTCCACGATTTCTTTGCAAATCAGATACTTCCATCTTTGAAAGAAAATTCTTTCACATATGCTTTCTTCTCTTTTTTCTTCTCATCAAAATATTTCATCAAATAATTTCACTTTAAAATTTGCATAATGTAAAGAGCCACAAGTTTACTTCAGTCTTACCTGCGTTCAAAGATTACTACAGTCTACTGCTGACTTCTCAAATCTAGGATCAGATCTCAAAAAACCTGGTGGGCATTTCATGTCATTCTCTTGTTCAAGATTCCATTCTGACAATATAGTTACAAATTAAGGGAAAATATCTCAATTTCTAGAGAAGCATATTTTACTAAACTAGAAAGGATGTGATATTGGGTCAACAAAACACTACAAAATATTGTAAACATGTAAATTGGTGATCATATTTTATTTTTTATATGACCTCTGTGCTTTCTACTTGTTTTTCTAATCATATTGTGTTTATGTAAATTTGCTGTGCTACCAAATGGCCCCATACAATGATGACCAACTGCATGGTACATGGGGAGGAACGTTAGTCTGAATGCCAGGATGGTCCTTTTTGCTGCTTAGTTTTCAGCAAGCCTCATTTCCTCACTGGAATCAGTTCTTCTTGGGCTCCTCCTCTGCAACTGAAGTGGCTAAAGCAAATGATCTCTAAGCTTTTCCTAATCTAAGCTTTTCTATTTCTAAGGAAATCTGAGTTTATTCCTACATTGCCTAGATTTAGTTGTGCAACCATTAGAAATCATTGTTCCAGGGAGCTGCTTTTAAACCAACTCCTTTAGGGTAAGGAATACTTGTCTTAAGTCCCTGGGACCTAGGACAGAGTCTGGTGTGAAGCAGGTGCTTAATAAATATTTGTTGAATTACTGGACTGATTTTACCTCTCTAAGTATAAATTTTATATCTAAAAATCAAGAGGAAAAGGAAGTTTAGACAAAATGTGCTATAATGTTTCTTCTGGGCTCTAATATCTTATTACTATATTCTGTGTCTTCCAAAATCATAAGTCTGTAGTGAATTTACAGTCTGGTGCTGTAAAAGTAAATTTTTAATTAGGAAATAATTCAAGCATATAAAAAACAGTTAATTAGACACCCAACAACTTCTAAAATGTTAAAAATATTTCCATATTGCTTCAAATCTTGTCTTTAAATAAATACAATGAAGCAAAGATCTCCCTCCATTTTATTCCAGTCCTTTCCTTCTTTCCAGTGATTAAGATGAAGGAAATATACCTGTATGTAAAAATATAAATACATCTAGAAAACATGAGAAATAGAAATACCTGACTACTGATACTAAATTTTGAGCAGTTTAGTGTAATTAAATACTACACAATGCTCAGTCATGTCCGACTCTTTGTGATGCCATAGAGCCTGCCAGGCTCCTCTGACCATGGGATTCGTGAGGCAAGAACACTGGAGTCGGTTGCCATTTCTTTCTCCAGGGTATCTTTCTGACCCAGGGATCACACCTGGGTCTCCTGAATTGCAGGCACATTCTTTACCATCTGAGCCATCAGGGAAGCCCAAGTAAATATTAATGACGTATAAAATTATATGTGCTTATGGATACATACATGTATATTTTACAAATATGTGGAAACAGATTTTAAAAATCTAGTTTTCAAGCAAATGAATTTAGTAACTTGAATCCAGTTTAGAACCTAGAGATTACTAGCAGAAAAATATGAACTGTGTGATTCATTGAAAATGGTTAATCTTCAAACTTTAGTAGACTTTTATTATCTGGTAACAATCATTTCCTGACCAGGTTAAAAAGTGTTTTCATGATGTTCCCAAAATTGCTTAAGCTACATTAAGCTCTTCATGCATCTTAGAAATAGGCTTCAGTAATAATCATAACACATGCCTTTTATGTAGGTCTTTTCAGTTGATGAAGGCTTTTCATAGCCATGAATTTATCTTCCACTCTTAAGAGATGTATATTACTTGTTATAACTTTTTTTCTATTTTATGTTTGTGAGAGGTGAAGTTATTACATAAAGACTCGGGGAATATATAGAAGAGGCAGAATTTGAATCTTGTCATTTTACCCCTCATCCAGTAAATGTTGCTTCTCATTATTGGTTTTGGATCAAATTCCTTTTCCAAAGCACTTGGCTTTAAGAATTAAGCCCTGTCCTCTTCCACAACAAAACTGGCCTGTCAATTCCAGTGTTACCTCATGGTATTTTATTTTCCTTGTCCAAAATTAAAACAAATTATTTTTTCTTTTCTCGATCTGTTGACAAGTCCAATGACTAAACAATGTCTCATTTTCTTCCTAAATATGAGGAGCCTTCCTGAATATTGGGAGAGTTAATGAGCTCTCATTCATTCTGCTTTGATTTTAGACAAGAGATAAGAAAATGACATATTATTTTTGCAAGCATCTTTTTCTAATGAATAATTGCTTTTGGCCTATTTTGGTATTCCTGTGCATATCTTTCATGATGAAAACTAGAGTATGGGATTTTAGTAATTTCAAAACATTTCTGCCATCTCTCCGCGTTGTCCTTCATTTGTACTGCTCTGGCTTAGTCCCTCCTCATTTCCTCCCTGAATGGGTCCTGATGGGTATCCCTTCTTCCTACCTTGCCCCAGTCTCTTCTTCCTGCCAACTTTGTTTTACTTACTACATAGAAACTGATCAGGTCTTTCCCCTGCTTTGCAGTCCTCAGTGACTGTGCTTTGCCTGCTGGTAGAGTCCGCCTGTTTCTTGAGAAATCCAAGGCTCCTCTGAATCTAGTAGGTGCTTCCCTCACTCAGCCTCTCCTCCTCCTTCCCCTAGCCTATCTCTTTTTCAACCCTATTCACATCTCTTTCACATCTCTTTTGCTTGTACTGATGATTTCCTCTCTTATGGTGACCCTGCTCTCTGCCTCTTGGCCCTTCCATCCTCCTGTCTTTGGGTGCACCATCCAGTGGGTTAGTAAGCTATCTTTTTAAGACCTAGTTTGATTATCACTACCTCTATGAAATCTTTCTTCTCTACTTTATTGGAATACATTTACTTTTCTCCTTCTCTCTCATTCCAACCAATCCACGAGTGAATCTGCTTAAAATATACCTGGAAACCAAATGCTTCTCACCAACTCCCTGCTGGTCTAAGCTACTCTCATACTTTTCTTGAATTATTTGCAGTGCCTTCCATGCTGGTCTCTCTGCTTCCATCTTTGGTCAACAGAGTTTCTTCTTCACTTAACAGTCAGAATCTTATTAAAGTACAAATCAGATCATGTCACCATCTCAAACCTTCATGGCGGCTTCCTGTCTCACATCAGGGAAAACTGCAGTCTTTACTCTGGCCCAAAACCTTGGATGATCTGGGCCTCAACCTCTCTAATTTCTGATCACATCCACTGTTGCTGTAGCCTTTGCTCTCCAGTGACACTGGCCTTCAAGACAGACCTACTCACCCCCGGAGCTTAGCACTTGCTGACTCCAGCAATTGGAACATAATCTCCCTAGAGCATACATGGCTCACTCCCATGCTTCCTTTAGATCTTTCTTTAAGTATCAGCTTACTAAAGTATCCTTCTCTGACAACTCTAGATAAAATAATATCCTCCTTACATAGCAGTCTCTAACTCCTGGCTCTTGACTCTATCTCCTTTAAATTTACCTTGATTTTCTTTTCTTGATTGCACTTATTACTCACCATCTGACAGAGTATTCACTTGTTTATCCTAGAATGTTAGTACCTTTAGAGCTTTACTTTAGTTTTTGTTCACTTCTGAGTTTCCACACCTAAAACAGAGTCTTGATTATAGTACTTGCTCAATAAATATAAATTTTATTAATTTGTAGTTAATTGCTCTATCCTCTGTAATCCCATGACACTTTGCAAACCTGTAGCATTGTTTGTATTTCACTTTGCTTCTAAACTGTTAGCAACTTGAGGGAAAAGACTGAGTAATTTTTTCTTTCAACTTACTTTAAAACATTAAGGACTGTCCTACACAGTTGAGGATATTTAAGTTCCTGCATTTGAGGGTTTTTAAAATCTCATTTCTCTCTGTTCTTAGTACAGAATAGAGTGCCCGGCATGCTCAGGTAAATGTTTGTTTGATAATTATTGAATGATGTGCAAATAGGGAGATAAATAGATCTCATTTTTAGTTTGCAGTGGCAACTGCTTAGCAGATTCTAATGTAGTCAGTGTTTTATTTTCCACTAAACTTTTATGAATTCCAGAAAAATGCCTAACTGAATTAGACACTCAAGTTACTGACAGACCCCTGTAGCAAATTTATTATTTAAAAGGTATAGAACTGAATTGAGAAATGTTGAAAGATGTCAATACTAGTTCTGATAGCTTGCTATAATATATTCATGGAAGGCAACAGAACCTAATTAGGGGCCTATATTAATAAATAAGCATAAAGGAACTGATTTTAATGAACCAAATAAACAACTGAAAAAAAAATTAAAGTTTGCTTCAGTACAAAGTAATAAAACATAAGCACCATAAAGTTGGAGAAGAAAATAATAAATCTGGAACAGCAGGCTTTGATAAAAAGATGACTGGATAAGGTAAAAAGGGAGATAGATAAGATAAGAAAGGTTATTTGAAATGCAGTAGAAGACTTTCAATTTTTTGTAGTGGAATAAATCAAAGTTAACTCTACAAAATCATACTAATGGTAGAGAAAACAAATTTGAGACGCTTTCCTAGAATGTAAACAAGATGTCAACAGTTAGTGTTCAAGTATGTAAAATGTATGGTGGATAGAGAAGGATAGCCAAAGCAAGACTCTCATGTTCCTAGAAACTAATAAGAGCAAAAAGAACAAAAATACAAGCAAAAAAAAAATTACTGAGTTGAGTTCAAGCATGTAAGTTAAAAGCTTACCAATTTCCAAATTATTTCAAGAAGTAAAAAAGGACACACAGACTTTTTTACTTAACATTTTTGCTTAACAACAAAATAAAGAAGAAAAAAAAAATCCTATAATAACTAGGGAGAATAGCAGTTGGCTTAATTTAAAGAAAGAAAATTCAAATTGACTTCAGACTTCTACAACACTAAAATAAACATTGACTCAATTATCCAGTTTTGAGAGATTCAATTAAAACTAATTTATGTACTAAAGATTTATATGCTAAAATCACTATTCAGTGATATTTTTACAGTGGAGTAAAATTTACACTAAGAAAGGCATGCTTAAATAAATCATAGTATGTCCTTTTTTATACTATAAACATATCCTCATAAAATTATATTTTAAAATTAGAACATACTCATGATATGGTCTAATTGTTGCTTCTTGACCTGCATACAGGTTTCTCAGGAGACAGGTAAGATGGTCTGATATTCTTATCTCTTTCAGAGTTTTCCACAGTTTGTTATGATCCACATGGTCAAAGGCTTTAGTGTAGTCAATAAAACAGAGGTAAATGTTTTTCTTAAATTCCTTTGCTTTCTCTTTGATCCAGCAAAGGTTGGCAATTTGATCTCTGGTGCCTCTGCCTTTTCTAAACCCAGCTTGGACATCTGGAAGTTCTCGGTTAACATAATGCTGAAGCCTGGCGTGTAGAATTTTGAGCATAACCTTACTAGCATAGGTGATGATTGCAATTTTCCAGTGGTTTGAACCATTCTTTAGTACTGCATTTCTTGGGAATTAGGATGAGGATTGACCTTTCCCAGTCCTGATGCTGGGAAAGATTGAAGACAGGAGGAGAAGAGGTTGACAGAGGATGAGATGGCTGGATGGCATCACCATTGTAATGGACATGAACTCGGGCAAGCTCCAGGAGATGGTGAGGGACAGGGAGGCCTGGTGTGCTGCAGTCCATAGGGTCACTAAGAGTTGGACACAACTTGGTGATTGAACAACAGCAACATGATATGTTAAATAAAAAAAAGATACCAAACTTTTTATGGTATCCCCCAGTTTGTATGTGTGTGTGTATGTGTATGAAGAAATATAAAATGTGGTATGTGTGTCTGGGTAGGGTGAATATGTCATATATTCTCTTCTTTCAATAATTTTTATGTGTACCTGTTTTTATAACTAAGAGCATAAAAAAGAGAGAAGTTGTGTAAGTTTTGAATCCCCATAACTGCTTCTAATAGGGACTGCATTTCAGAGAGGGAAATTTTGTATCTTCAAACATAAAGTTTGGAATGCTTAATATCTACCCAAAAGCTGCTGAAAATTCAATGCAGTGGACTTGGATCACCAAAGAAATTCTTAAGCTATAGTGGATTATTTTTTTCAGGAATAAACTCAACTGGGTTCTTGATTTGATACCTATAAGTAGGAAAACCTTGGAGAAGGCAATGGCACCCCACTCCAGTACTCTTGCCTGGAAAATCCCATGGACGGAGGAGCCTGGTAGGCTGCAATCCATGGGGTTGTTAAGAGTCAGATACAACTGAGCGACTTCACTTTATTTTTTCACTTTCATGCATTGGAGAAGGAAATGGCAGCCCACTCCAGTGTTCTTGCCTGGAGAATCTCAGGGATGGGGGAGCCTGGTGGGCTGCCGTCTGTGGGGTCGCACAGAGTCGGACACGACTGAAGTGACTTAGCAAGTAGGAAAACCTAGCTAGAGATACAAATAATAAATATACATATAATCTTGGAACAGCAATGAAAAAAAATCTGTTTAGAATGGTAAGAAAATGTACAAAGGGTACATAAGTTCAAACCATCAATAGAAATGGAATCCATGAAATGAACCAAAAGCCCAGAGAAAGAATTGTTTTTCTCAAGAATGTAAATGTAGTCCCTTATAATATATTGGATATGAAGAATAATAGAACCCAACCCTCCCACAAGAAATGTCTCATATATTCCTCAGTGTTAAAAATTAGATACATCAAAGGTTGTCAATATATCTAAAAGAGTGCTTAAAGTGAACTTCATAGAATTAAAAGCTTATATTAGGAAACTATGAAAGTCTAAAAGCATTGATCTTAAAGCAAAGTTTCAAATTTAAAGAAGAGAAAGAAAATAATATCAAATTGAACCATAGTTTAATTCATGAAGTTAGACAAGAAAAAAATTAAAATTTGTGCATATTAGAAAAGAAGAAACTGGTTTTATTGCAGTTGACATGATCATCTATGTAGAAAATTATATCTACAAAAAACTAGTAGAACTAACACAGTCATTTTATTTAGAAATGGAAAATACAGGTAGAAATTAAATACTTAAAATATGATTTACAGTTTAAAAATTGTTGTAAATAATATTTACAACATACAGCTAGAAATGAAAATTTTAAAAATATTATTTACAATTTAAAACTATTATTTATAACAATTTAAAAAATACTGAGGAAGCAGTCAAACAAACCTGTGAAAGATTTGCCTACTGAAGACTATTCCTGAGAAGAATTAAAGATGTTCTAATTAAATGGAGATATGTACCACATTCATGGATTAGAAGGCACAGTGTTTTTAAGATATCAGTTCTCTTCAAGATGACCTATATATTGAACACAATTTCATCTAAAATTCCACCAGACACTTTTGAGGCAATTGACATATTTCTGGTAAATATTATACGGAAATTCAAAGTATCTAGAATAACTAAGCAATTTTGAAAAAGAAGAACAAAATTGGGAGACTCAGATTGCCTGATTTTAAGATTTGCTATAGGGTAATCCTAGACAGCATATTAAAAAGCAGAGACATTACTTTTCCAACAAAGTTCTGTCTAGTCAAAGCTTTGGTTTTTCCAGTAGTCATGTGTGGATGTGAGAGTTGGATTATAGAAAGCTGAGTGCCAAAGAATTGATGGTTTTAAACTGTGGTGTTAGAGAAGACTCTTGAGAGTCCCTTGGAGAGCAGAGAGAGCCAACCAGTCCATCCTAAAGGAAGTCAGTCCTGGAAGGACTGAGGCTGAAGCTGAAACTCCAATATTTTGGCTACCTGATGTGAAGAACCAACTCACTTGAAAAGACCTTGATGCTGGGAATGATTGAAGATGGGAGGAGAAGGGGATGACAGAGGATGAGATGGTTGGACGACATCACCAACTCAATGGACATGAGTTTGAGTAAATTCCAGGAATTGGTGATGGACAGGGAAACCTGGTGTTCTATAGTCCATGGGGTCACAAAGAGTTGGACACGACTGAGTGACTGAACTGAACTGATAGAGTAATCCAGACAGTGTTATAGTAATACTATTGAATACTATGAATACTAGATCAATAGAGAAGAAGGCAGTGTCCAAATAAAGATTTGAACCCATTCAGTTAGTTAATTTTAAAAAATGTTACTAATGCAATTTTGAAGGAAAATATAATCTTTTCAACAAATGGTGCTAGAACAATTGAGTATCCATTAAAAAGAAAAGAAAGAGGAAGAGGAGGGAGAGAAAGAAGAGGCTGAAAGTAGATATAGAACTAAATGCAAGAGTTATTACAATTATAAATCTGTAGGAAAACATGGAAAATTCTTCTCACTTTGGATTAGACCAGATTTTTTTAGGACACAAAATGCAAGAGTATTAAAGGCAAAATATTGATAATTTCCTAAAATTAGCTGTTTTGGAAAAGCACAGAGAGTAAGGTACAAAAGGCAAGAGATAGCCTGGAGAAAATATATTTTAAAAACTTACAAGATATAAGGACCTATATCCAGAATATGTAAAGAACTCTTGTAGTCAAAAAGGAACACACACAACTCAATTTAAAAAATGAAAAATTTAAAAGTATAAACAATTTAAGCAGAGGCTTCAGAAACAAATTGCAAATATGTCTGTAAAATACAAAATGAATATAAATATATATTTTAAACTTTTTATGTACAATATAAATATAAATGAAATCTATATATGTATATGAATAGATACTCAGGATCGTTAAACATCAGGGGGATGTTAATTTAAGTCATAATGAAAACCAGTACATACCTGCGAGGATGGCATTGAAATTGACAATACCAAGAGCTGGCAAAGGTCAGTTTTCATTCCAGTCCCAAAAAAGGCAGTGCCAGAGAATGCTCAAACTACTGCACAATTGCACTCATCTCACATGCTAGCAAAGTAATGCTCAAAATTCTCCAAGCTAGGCTTCAGTAAGATGTGAACTGAGAAATTCCAGATGTTCAAGCTGGATTCAGAAAAGGCAGAAGAACCAGATATCAAATTGCCAGTATCCGTTGGATCATAGAAAAAGCAAGAAAATTCCAGGAAAACATCTGCTTCATTGACTACTCTAAAGCCTTTGACTGTGTGGATCACAACAAACTGTGGAAAATTCTGAAAGAGATGGGAATACCAGACCACCTTACCTGCCTCCTGAGAAATCTGTATGCAGGTCAAGAAGCAACAGTTAGAACCAGACATGGAACAACAAACTGGTTCAAGATTGGGAAAGAAGTGCATCAAGGCTGTATATTGTCACCCTGCTTATTTAACTTATGTGCAGATTACATCATGCAAAATGTCGGGCTGGATATTCCTTAATATAAATAACCTCAGATATTCAGATGATACTGCCCTTATGCCAGAAAGTGAAGAGAAACTAAAGAGCCTCTTGATGAAAGTGAAAGAGGAGAGTGAAAAAGCTGGTTTAAGACTCCGCATTCAAAAAAACAAAAATGATGGCATCCTGTCCCATCACTTCATGGCAATTAGATGGGGAAACAGTGGAAACAGTGACAGATTTTACTTTCTTGGGCTCCAAAATCACTGCAGATGGTGACTGCTGCCATGAAATTAAAAGACACTTGCTCCTTGGAAGAAAAGCTATGACCAACTTAGACAGCATATTAAAAAGCATAGACATTACTTTGCCAACAAAGGTCCATCTAGTCAAAGCTATGGTTTTTCCAGTAGTCATGTATGGATGTGAGAGTTGAACCATAAAGAGAACTGAGTGCCAAAGAATTGATACTTTTGGACTGTGGTGTTGGAGAAGACTTTTGAGAGTCCCTTGGACTGTAAGGAGATCCAACCAGTCCATCCTAAAGGAAATCAGTCCTGAATATTCATTGGAAGGACTGATGCTGAAGCTGAAGCTCCAATACTTTGGTCACCTGATGCGAAGATCCAACTCCCTAGAAAAGACCCTGATGCTGGGAAAGATTGAAGGCAGAAGGAGAAGGGGATGAAAGAGGATGAGATTGTTGGATGGCATCACCAACTTGCTGGACTTGAGTTTGAGCAAGCTCCAGGATTTGGTGATGGACTGGGGACCCTTGTGTATATAGTCCATGGGGTTGCAAAGAGTTGGACATGATTAAGTGAGTGAACTGAACTGAAGTGCTGTCAAGGATATGAAACCCTTCTATACTGCTGGTGATAATGTAAAATAGCACAGCCTCCTTTTAAAAGAGTTTGGCAGTTTCTTATGAAGTTAAGCATACACTTAACCAGCACTCACACTTATAGTACTTAATCAAAATAATGTAAACATGTCTTAAGATGTGTATATGAAAGTGAAAGTGAAGTCTCTCAGTCGTGTCCAACTCTTTGCCACCCCGTGGACTGTAGCCTACCAGGCTTCTCCGTCCATGGGATTTTCCAGGCAAGAATACTGGAGTGGGTTGTCATTTCCTTCTCCAGGAGATCTTCCCTGACCCAGGGATTGAACCCAGGTCTCCCTCATTGTAGGCAGACGCTTTACCATCTGAGCCACCAGGGAAGTCCAAGATGTGTATGTAAATGCTCATAATGCAGTTGGTCACTCCATATCCATGGGAGACTGGTCCTAGGATTCCAGATGAATACCAAAATCCACAGAAGCAAAACTCACAGATGCTCAAGTCTCTTAATGATCATCTAGTATTTGCATTTCACCTACATGCATCTTTTGTACTTTAAATCATCCCTAGATTACTTATAATGCATCCTACAATGTGCTGCTGCTGCTGCTGCTAAGTCGCTTCAGTTGTGTCTGACTCTGTGTGACCTCATAGACGGCAGCCCACCAGGCTCCACCATCCCTGAGATTCTCCAGGCAAGAACACTGGAGTGGGTTGCCATTTCCTTCTCCAGTGCATGAAAGTGAAAAGTGAAAGTGAAGTTGCTCAGTCATGCCCGACTCTTAGCGACCCCATGGACTGCAGCCTACCAGGCTCCTCCATCCATGGGATTTTCCAGGCAAGAGTACTGGAGTGGGGTGCCATTGCCTTCTCCACCTACAATGTGAATGCTATGTAAATAGTTGCTTGCATGGCAAATCCAAGTTTTGGTTTTGGGAACTTATTGGAAAATCCCCCCCCCCCCCATATTTTCAGTCCTTTCTTGATTGAATCCATGGATATGGAAGCCACAGATGTGGAAAACAACTGTAATTTTATTTATCCTAATAAAAAACTGGAAATAATTGGTGACTTGATAGAAAATGGAATTCCACTAAATAATAAAATGGAATGCTAATACCCACAAAAACATAAATGAATCTTAGAAGCATTATGCTAATCCAAGCACATGATTGTACAGTATTATTCTATTTCTATAAAATTCTAGAAAGGCAAAAGTATAATGAGAGAAAGCAGGTGGATGAATGCCTGAGAAGTTATTGGGGAGAGGAATGACTGAAAAGGGGAGTCAGATAATTTTAATGAGAGCTGGGGGTTGAAGGAAGGTTAGGCAGGGGTAAGAGAGAGTGTATGTATCTTACTCATGATAGTGGTTATACTGAAGTGTACATTTGTCAAAAGTCATCAACATGTACACTTAAAAATGAATGTATTTTCTAATATTTTAGAGGACTTCCCTGGTGGCTCAGATGGTAATGAATCTGCCTGCAATGAAAGACCCAGGTTCCATCCCTAGGTTGGGAAGATTCCCCGGAGAAGGGAATGGCTACCCACTCCAATATTCTTGCCTGGAGAATTTCATGGACAGAGGAGCCTGATGGGCTACAGTCTATGGGGTGGCAAAGGGTCTTGACTGAGCAACTTTCACTTTTTCACATAGTATATTAGACTTCAAAGCTGATTAAAGTAAAACAAAACATACATACCCAAAAGAAGAAATTGGTCTTTAGATGTACAGAATCTCAAGTCAATGTTTGGGAGCATTTTAGGGGCAGATTTTAGAAGTCCCAGAGAGGAAGAGAGATATTAAAAGAAGCCAGATATATTCCAATTTGCAGTCTCTGCTGACTTGAATCACCAGGGTATTTAAAATTTTTGTGTAAGTCAGATTCCCATTTTTGGTGATCTTGCAGAAGTGTGGAAAATCAGTAAATATGAAAGTAGCTATTTGGTGGGGGAAGTGGACAAATCTAAGGAATTATGAAAACACTATAGGCCAGAGAGACTGAATTTAGTATTGGAAAAATATTAAAAACCATTACAAAACCAATTAGCAAGCCGTGAAGGACACTGAGTAGAAGAAGCTTGGCTTTGTCAAGAAGCAACCGCATGAGACTAGCTTCAGCCCCTCTGATACTGAATAACGGGTCTGGGAAGTTTAACCGGAAGCAACAATTGGAATGTATCCTAGTCAGACATTTAGATATAGTCAGTAGTAAAGCTCATCACAAAAATTGAAAAATATGGTTTATAACCTAGATGCATCTCTACCTGAGGAGTGATATCGAAATTGTCCCAGTGCAATGTGGAAAACAGGGGAAATATGCTTGAATTGTGGGTGATGAGTGTATGGTGTGTTTGCATGGGTAGAAAAGGGAGGTGGAAAGTGTGTGTTTGGAGGATGAGGAGAGGGAATGAAAGATTAAGCCAGAATATAGAGGACCTTAAACCATGTGAAACAACAGGACCTCACTCATGAATTCCTCCCAGTCACAATAGAAGTACTGACAGACAGCTGGTCCTAAACTACAGATCACCTTCCTCCTGGGCCAGGGTTATTTCACTTCTATCACTTGGTGCTTCTCCTGCACTAAAAGGAGCAAACATTATTATATGTTTGTGTGTCAAGTCGCTTCAGTTGTCTTGACTCTTTGTGATCCCATGGTCTGTAGCCTTCCAGACTCCTCTGCCCATGGAATTCTTCAGGCAAGAAGACTGGAGTGGGTTGCCATGCCCTTGTCCAGGGGATCTTCCCAACCCAGAGGTTGAACCCATGTCTCTTTTGTCTTCTATATTGGCAGGCGAGTTCTTTACCGTTAGCACCACCTGGGAAGCCCATTCTACTGAGAAATAAAGAGGAATTATTGCTGATAAGTAGATCACTATCAAGCTCCATTTTAATGTTAGAGAAGATTGTATACCTCTTAAGCTGATTCAGAAAATAGCCATATGGTTGAGAATTATGAAAAAATAAAAGCATAAATATATGCACTGTTGAGCCAAGAGAATGAGAGATGAGGAACTGTTCCAGGTCTCAGGATGATTCTTATATACTGGTTGTTGAGCAGCTCTTCCCTGTGACCTCAGGCAAGTCCTCCCGCTGCCTTTTTCTTATCTGTAAATTGTAGATAATAATATGATCCATTATCTGTTTTCTGCAATTCCGAAATTCAGAGAACTCTGAAAAACAGAAGTTGCTTTGGTTTTGTTGTAATTTCATAAATTTGTGGCAAATTTATATGGTGGCGAAACTTGGCCTGAACATTAAGGGTTTATGTTCATTTTCCACTTATTGTGAATATTCATGAATTCTGAAGAAATATTAAGGTTTGATTATAGTGAAAGAAAAAATTGAAAGTGTTAGTCACTCAGTTTGAGACCCCATGAGCTACAAAGGAAGCCCATTAAATCCTGCTGGAGGTATTTATAACACATGCTGGTAGCTCAGATGGTAATCTGCCTGCAATGCATGAGACACAGGTTCAATCCCTGGGTCAGGAAGATCCCAGGAAAAGGGAATGGCAATCCACTCCAGTATTCTTGACTGAAGAATTCCATAGAAAGAGGATCCTGGCAGGCTATAGTCCATGGGGTTGCAAAGAGTTGGACAGGACTGAGCAACTAACATTTTCACTTTCATATGAACTCTACTCCATTTCTAAAATTTAAACAGTTCTGGATTCTAAAACATCTGGCCTCAGTGGTTTCAGATAAGAGACTGTAGATCTGTAATACCTTCCTCTTAGGTTTCTGTGAAGATTAAGTTTTTTATACCAGATTTCAAAAAAAAAAAAAAATAATGGTGAAGTTATTATTGCATATAGATTACTGAAACTCAGAAATTAGATTCCCTACTCCCATCTCTGAGAATGAGTGAAGTTTTAACACTTGATGATGCCTAAGATTATTCTTAGTACTTTTACATTTTAGTCTGTCAGGTGTGATTTATAGTATATCAGTTATTAAAATGGAATGTTCCTCTTAACTGTCCTACTCTGAGCACTTATCCTTCTTTTTTTTATAATCTTTACATATCTGGATGGGTGCCTTATTTGCCTTCAGGTGTTAGCTGGCAAACTTATTTTGGAGTCATCTTTCCTAAGGTACATTTTATGAAACTCATGTTTAGATTATATATCTCCTAACTTAAACACGAACAGATAGGCTTATTTACTGAGAGTTGTCAATAAAAGAGAATTCATAATATGTTATAAGACAATGTCTTAGTTTGTAAAGTCATTGGGTAAAAAACACTTGAGCAAAAATATCCATCTAGATTTCATTGTGTTTCCCAAGTAGAATTTTATTTTTGTGGTTGATTTTTGGCATGCTTCCTATTTCTTCAAGCTATGTAAAACCCTTTTGCTGTGCTTAATCCTTGACCTGTGGGCATGGAGAAATGATTATGCAATACACATCTAGTATTGGGAAATTCGTAACTGAAAATTTCATATACTGAAATGCTTGGGAGAAAAAGATTATTTAAATAAATATTATATTTCAAAAGGAAGAAATAAAGCAGTTATTTTTAAATGTGCTTTTCCGTGGGACATTTGCTTCTATTCAGAGTTGGGTTGGAGCATAGCAGTAATGAATCCCTTTGCCACTGTGGCTCCTGCTCCCCACTGTCTTTTCCCTGGAAAAATATTGTTGCCAAATGAGATTTGTAACCTGTGTGTGTGTGTCTGTTTACCTTTGTTTGGGTAAATGTTACTAGGTGCCCTGCTCTTGGCCAGCAGTTCCATTGCCCAAGTGGTTTCACTCAACCTCAGAATGAGGAGGAATGCAGTGATGAGACTTTGACCCACAGGGTGATCGCTTAAGGTTTAAGATAATATAAGGATTAGAATGGAGACTTTCTAAAAGGAAACAAGGACGAACTTTTATTTTCAAGGTCTCATGCTTTCTCTACCCTATTTTCTAATTCTACAACCAACCAACCAACCAACCACTGAACTTCCTTTCCATTCAGAAGGAAGTATAGTAGGAAAGTTTCGGTCCCTTGTGAATGAAAAGATCATCTTTATTGCTGCCATGTCTTACTGTGTTGTAATAGGGCAGTCCTTTCATGAGAACGTAGGACCAAATGACCCCTTTCAGATCCCTCATTCTTTTAGGCTATGACCTTACAAGATAAGTGCAGTTGTTTGAGGGAACTTTTGCAATTTTCTAGTTGGTTGACCTTAAATGAAATCTCTTCACTATCTACCAGATATTCTGTCTGAAAACATTTTTTTCCATACCCCTAATTTCTATGAATCTCTCTAGAGTAGCATAAGGGTAGGATTAATTATAGTCTGCTTAATATCACTCAACACATGAGAATACTGTTTTTCCATTTAGTTTTCAGTACTCTATAAACCTGTTCAGAGTGTTAATCATTGAGAGATTTCTGAGAATCAGTTTCTTCATCCTGAAGAGATGATAACTGTAAATAATAACACAACTGTGTTTTGATAAATGGTTTCAACCAATGGTGAACGTGATGCTGAAAACTTGGTCTCTGTGCACTGGTACCAGATCAAATCTCAGAGGCAGAATTTGGGGTGAAGTAGAAAAGGATAGCTTTATTTCTTTACTAGTCATAAGGGTACACAGTGTGATCCTGCCCTCAAAAACAGTGACCCAACCTGGGAGTATTTGGTAAGGAGCTTTATAGCAGTGGTTCCAGAGTGAGGTTGATGATAAGATTAGAGTGTGTGCAGGGCCAGCACTCCTTTAATCTGATTTCAGGTAATCTCATGATGCCTTTCTCTGGCTCCTTTAATATGGCCTCAGGTGTTCTCTGGAGTGAGGAATGCTAAATCCATTCCATTGGGGGTTTTGGTTCTAATAAGAGCTTAAAGATTGTGTTCTGTCCCTTGAGGGGGGACCAGGACCCTGCCCTAAGGCTGCACTGTTGTTTCTTGCCTGTTCTTCCCTTGTCTTTGCATCCTCTCCCTTCCCTTATCACCAGAATGTTGAATCTGTCCTTTGGGACTCTGGGAAGGACAGAGGCTAGAGTCTGCTCCTTACAAACAAGGAGTGGGGGACACAGGCTTCCATATCCAGGAGTCCCATAGGGTCCTGCTGAGTTTCAAACAGGCAGCTCTAAAGGAACATGTTTACCAAAAATGTATATATATTTCCTTGTTCTGATTTTGAATATAACAAAATCTCCTGTTGTTTCCTTTCTTTCCTCCACCATGGACCCATCTCTAAGCAGTATTCCACTGAACTGAAGAAGCTGTACTGCCAGATTGCAAAGACATGCCCCATCCAGATCAAGGTTATGACCCCACCACCTCAGGGTGCTGTCATCCGGGCCATGCCTGTCTACAAGAAGGCCGAGCATGTCACTGAAGTGGTAAAAAGGTGCCCCAACCATGAGCTGAGTCGTGAATTCAATGAGGGTAAGGAGAATGGGGATCTGTGGCTGTTTAAGCTTGAAATAGAGCTCCTGTGGAGAGTTTTGTCTGGGGTCCACCTATCTGTTTCCAACCTCTGCAATCTGATGGCAGCTTAGTCTACCTTTCTGGGTGATAAGACTGTCTGAGAATAATGCTGAATAAATTTCAGGCTTTCACAATAATTAAACTGCTTATTTTAATATTGGTAATCGCTGGATGACCTGGACTTGCCTCTCTTCTCCCTGTTTCTTCCTTCCTTCTGTCGGGAGAGTGAGTAATTTCCTGGGTTCTGTCTTTTGGCAACAAAGATTTGAAATGGCAGACCAATGTTACAGCTCATTTACAGCTCAGAGTTTTATTCAGCAAACAGAGGATAGTATACCCTGGAGGCATGAGGGTGGGCCGACCCCAAAAGAGAGGCCTCAATCCATCTTGGGTCTCTCTTTTTGTACTTTTTGTCTCTTCTTCCTATGCAAATTAGGGCTAGCTATGTTTCACCTGAGGTTCTCACTCCCACTCCAGTCTGCAGATTTTCTTTTGTTCTGTTATTGTGGGCTTTTCCCTTTGTCTTTTAGCCACCACCATTTTGGACTCCTTTTTTCCTTTTCTAACTACCTAACACTTCCCTTTTTTTTTTTTTTTTAATGAGAGGGTTTTAAGAAGAACAGTGTGGCCTCTGATCTGTTGGTCCCCTGCTAAGGGCTTCAGTGCCTCTCCTGGGGTTATTGTCAAGGCTGGACTGATTAGGGTCTAGAAGGGTGAGAGAAAAGAGCATACAAAGTGAGAAATAGTAAAAAAAAAAAAAAAAAGAGGAAAATGGGGAATAAGAGAAATAAATGAAGACAAATAACAAACGAGGAGTAAATGGACGATCAAGAACAGGAGCTTAGGAGGGGAAGCAGTAAAGTGAAGGACTGACAGTCAAAGAGCAGGTTATCTTGGGGCCACCTTTAAGTGCTGTATCCATAGATAAGTTAGATCCCAGGTTCTGAGCCTCAGATTCAGTAATAGTTTTACAGAAGCGGTCATTATTTCCAAGGGTCCTCTTACATTTACTACTCTAAAGTTTATGAAGGGAGGCTAAGTCAAGAACACAAAATAGTTGAAAGGAAGGACAAGAGAAAGCATAAAGATTCATCAAAGAACAATGAGGAGACAGGAGGATTGGGAGTTAGAATACCTTTTATAGAAATTATGTGAAAAATAGAAAGATTGGTAGGTTACCCAGAGATATGTATGTATATGTATATACATATGTATGTATAAAAATACATATACCCAGAGTATATGTATGTGTATGTATACATATACCCAGAGTATATGTATGTAGATAATATAATAGGTGGTAAAGAAAAAGTAATGGAGAAAGAGAATAAGTAGAAATTTAAAAAAGGAAATAAAGTTAAAATCTCTCCACCTTAACACAGCTAATTTTTACATATTAATTCCTAGTCCTTGGTATATGACCTTATTATCCATACCTCTGCATCTTACCTTTCACTTAACAATATGCTGTAGAAGTTATTCTCTATAGCTAGGCTTTGTTATCGGCTTCCATAACTTCTCTTGATCTGTCAAGATGACATAACCATTTTTTGTTTTTGTTTGCTTTTTTCTTATTTTTTAGCACAATAGTTATTTAAAATTTTTGCCATAATATATGATATTTCAGGCAACAGAGAGCATCTTGATATATGAAGCCTTTTACTTTGAGTATCAGTTACTGTAGAATGAAAATATGAGACCAAAGGTTAAAAAACATCTTTACAGCATTAACTCTTAGAGCAGCGTCTTTATTTTTGAGTTCTACCACGTATCACATTTTATGAAACTTTGTTTATGTTCCTTTCAAAACTCGCTTCCCTTTTTTACCCTCTAACCTGGGACAATTGCAGTACAACAAATAAAGTTAGTTTTCCATCTTTATGACCAAAGTAAAATTGTGACTTAATCATGAAAAATTATATAAGAATAGGCAAAGTGAAAGTTCTATCCTTGCCATTCTTAGCTTCTCATAGTGTTTTAAATGGTCAATTTGGGGGCAGTGTTTTCTGTCAGGCAGGTATATTTTTTAAATTAACTTGTTCCTTTTTCTTCCATTTTTCAGAGAGGCTGGAAAAATGCTCTGTATGGATCAGCTTAGAGATGTAGTTATAGAGTCCTCTACAACTTGTTTACCTTGAGCCCAGAAACATGGGACTGTTCCCTTATATATAGATGACCATTCTTGACCTTTTTGTGGCTATAAAGGTTGTGATACCTTCATGTGTTAGATCTCTGGCAACAGGATCTAGTCTTCTTTTCAAGGATGTATATTTCCTCTATTATTCAAACTATTTCTTTGACCACCAGTGTTCTGTCCATAGTTTCATTTTGTTTTCTTTGTTTTGAGGTTGATGAGCTAATTTTTTTTCTTTTTCCATTCTGTAGGACAGATTGCCCCTCCCAGTCATTTGATTCGAGTAGAAGGTAACAGTCATGCCCAGTACGTAGAAGACCCCATCACAGGAAGACAAAGTGTGCTGGTACCTTATGAGCCACCTCAGGTAAGCAGATAAGGACTGGGCATAGGAGGTGTTTCAAGCATATAATTCTATCTTAGTTATAAAATAGATAACTTTTTTTGTATTTATTGTCTCCCTTCTCTTCACGAGGCACTTCTCTATCCCCCTTCAAAACTGCTAAATTTGTACCAAATTTGTTACTGGTAACATGGCTCTGTTGCCCATGTTCTCATCTTAAAGGCAGAACATAACTAAATCTACAGTTGAGTTTATACATGGCATTATTATCCAGAGATCTTAATCGGAAATTCAGCTGGTAGTAGATGTACATGAGTATTGGATGCAAGTATTTTTCCCTCATAGCTCAGTCGGTAAAGAATCTGCCTGCAATGCAGGAGACCCGGGTTCGATTCCTGGGTTGGGAAGATCTCCTGGAGAAGGAAACGGCAATCCACTCCAATATTCTTGCCTGGAAAATCCCATGGACAGAGGAGCCTAGTGGGCTACAGTCCATGGGGTTGCAAGAGTAGGACACGACTTAGCGACTAAACCACCACCACCATTTTTACACTATCCCGAAAATGGGAAACCCTAAGAGGGATCTCATAGTTGAAGTTTGAATGTACAGGATGGCAGATTAGAAAAGCAGCATGATGCAGCAGAGAGAACACTGGAGTGATAAGACCAGAGACCCTTGATTTGCTGACTCTTTCTGTGGACTTCTAGCTTATAACTCTGTGTCTCTAGGCTTCAGATTGCTTCACCCATAAATTCATTTTCTGGACTAGATTATTTAATTCTGAATTCCAGAGTGTTCGTTATGGAAGTATACATTCACATGTATGTTGTACTGTGTTATCCATATCATAGAAATGTCCCTGGAGCATTACTGCTGTAGTTATTAATTTTTTCATCTCTAACTTTTCATATATGTGATGAACCCTGTTTGAATTAAGTGATATGGATCAGCTTGCAAGTGAATAGGGTCAACGATGGTTATTTTTAAAAACCCTTTCATGCTGTGCAGAGGGTCCACTATTGCAAATACTAGCTTTAAGCTTCCTAAGAGCCAAGGCAAAGAAGAATCTACCATGGGTTTTATAGTTTTTTAGAAGAAAGGATATCACCTGATCAGAAATGGAGTTGTTTAAGTGAGTGAGAACTAAGAAGGAAGAACTAAGAAGGAAGAACGTTAGTTCAAGTCCTTGTTCACACCGACTCTCTTCCTCCCTGTGTTCAGGTTGGCACTGAATTCACGACAGTCTTGTACAATTTCATGTGTAACAGCAGTTGTGTTGGAGGGATGAACCGACGTCCAATTTTAATCATTGTTACTCTGGAAACCAGAGAGTAAGTGGCATTTGCAGAACTGTCATTCTGTAGAAACTCTGGGCAGAGGGCAAAGTGAAACTGTGTTTGTTTTATCATTACCTTTGCATGTACAACAGAGAGCTACCCTAGATTTTGTCCTTTGTGCTATAAATCCTTGCTGCAAACACGTACATAAAAGATCTAAGAAAGTGGAGACAGAACAGGGTGGGTAAAGGTAGAGAATAAAAAAAAGAGTTGGGAAGGTGTTCAAGTCACTTCATACCTGAATTCTTGACATTTGACTGGAATAGTTTCTGATTAGACAGTGTTTGTTTTCATGTGGGCCGCAAGGCATTTAACAGTTTCTTTGAATAAGTCTGAACTGCCTAAAGGGATTTTATCTGGAGACATCCACTGGCTTAACTCAAGTTTCCTTCAAAATATGTAGCTAAATACAGCTGTTCAGCTAATGGCTTGGAGGTTCTTTGCAGAACAAATGGATGCTATTTACTAATATTGCTCATGGCCTGTAAGCACTTTTGTGTTCTGCCAAATGCTTTGGGGGCCCATCCTCAAAGCAGCCTTGAGTTGGTGGTGGAGCCGGTGCACTGGTGATGGCCAGCAGGGGGCTTTTCAAATTCCTTTCATTTAACCCTTTCTTCCCTTTAATTCCTAGTGGGCAAGTCCTGGGCCGCCGCTGCTTTGAGGCCCGGATCTGTGCTTGCCCAGGGAGAGACAGGAAGGCGGATGAAGATAGCATCAGAAAGCAGCAGGTCTCGGACAGCACAAAGAATGGTGATGGTACGAAGCGCCGTAAGTAGCTGTAGTGGCCCAATGGGGTAGGGCTAAGTCTCCTCCAGATGCAGTGCCTGATGGGTGATGTTTGAGAAGCTGCAGAATAAGACCTAAGGGCTTTAGAGACACGTTTATGACCTTAAGCTGCAGCTCTTGATGAAATGGATTCTGGGTGTGCGCTATAGCTTTTCAAAAGCAGATCATCATGGAAGATTAACCAGCAATCCTCCAGACATGACTGCCAGACCAGTAGCATCAGCATCATCTGGAAGCTGGGTAGAAATCCAAACTCTTAGTTTGCAGGCTTGCTGAATCAGAAGTACTGGATGTGAGGCCCAGGGATCCATGTTCTGTAAGCCCTGTAGGTGCCTCTGTTGCCAGCTGAAGTTTGAGAACCAGTACCTTAGCCTATTTATATCCATTTATCATTCTGTTACTGAAGGTGAGGGTTGAAAATGCCACCTGCCTACCTCCTGAGTCTAGGGGAATAGTGAGACTTAAGAGTGAACTTCATAAAGCACAGTCTGGGGAATATGCAGCTGTGGGTTTCATTGAATCTTGAGATGTAGGACCCATTCAGGGCTTTAGTTACATCATTTATAGTGAGGCTGATGATTTAGATCAGTTGGTTTCAGACTTGTTTTTTTAAGCAATAAAAGCTTTTTAAAAATGAAGTATTTCGAGGAGCTCAAAATAGCTGAAAGCAGAACTGTTCTAGTTGAAGGGGTGGGAGTCAGGAGTGGGCTGTGGTTTCATGCTTCACTCACACCACCCTTGCATGTCAGGTACTCACCCCCAGAGGTCTCATTCTTCAGGTCACAGAGTTTGAAAACCATTGATCCACCCAAGCTACTAAAGCGTGAGATTTAATTCTAGAAGATGGCTTGTATACGCCTGCTATCACTATAGCAAGTATTTTAAAATATATCACATTGTGAATTATATCGTGAAAAATGTTTTCATCTTATTACTGATTAGTATGCAGAAGAAATAAAAATGGTATTGAATTTTGCAGAACAATTTGTTATAACAACTAACCTTTATCATCTTTGGGCTGTTCAGTGTGATTTGCTTTTCCAGTTATTTTTCTCCCTGATTATTCCTCAAACAATCATATATATAGTACTTAGTTTATATATACTTTATCAATAGTATATGTACTATCAATAATTATATCTCCACCCTAATTCTCCTCTTGAGTCTGTCTGTTGGCCTAGCTCCATATGCTTCCCTGAGCACCTCAGTTACCTACCAATCAATAACTTTCAGTAAGAACGATTATCTGAACTCTAGTAGGAGAATCATCTCTATATTCTGGTTCCTGGGTATAGTTTCTAAATTTTGGAAACCTTTAGGAATATATAAAATTAATTCCCTGATTTTCCCAAAGAGAAAACTGAGGTCCAAGAGACTGCTTGTCAGAGGCTATGTGATATTTGTATTAACATGGGAGGGGGGAACTCACAAGGTTGAATGCACAGACAAGACAACTCCTACAGCCTGCATTTACCTCCTTGGAAGATAAATGATCTGAAAAATAAAACACAGTTCCAATTTATCTTCCTGTGCTGAGCAGCTGTTCACAGACACACTCCAGTAAAACACAGGGATTCCTGCAGCACTGCTTAAGCCAGAGGCCATTTCCCAGCCTCCCTGCACCCACCTCCCGTTTTTCTTTCCTTGTTTTGCCTCACCTCCCCACATCACTCTCATTATTGTTAAGTTTACATCTAATATAAAAGTAATCATCACTCATTGAATGGCTGCTTAGAACTGGAAATTCTAATCTCATCAGTGTCAATGGTGCTACTGTCTGTTTAATCAATGTGTTATTGCTTCAGAAATGTTCCCAGGATGAAACTTGCACTTTTCCTCCACCAGCTTTCCGTCAGAACACACATGGCATCCAGATGACATCCATCAAGAAACGAAGATCCCCAGATGATGAACTGTTATACTTACCAGTGAGTCTCCCTTGGGTATTCGTGATTGCTTCATTGTCACCTTCTCTGAATAAGCTGTTACTCTGTGGTCATCTTTTGGTTATCTGTGAATGAGAATGTGAAGAGGGTGATAGAGGCAAGTGAGATGAAACAGAAAACCTACTTGTTTTTTGCGAAATTAGGAAATTATTCATCCTCTCTAAAGTTCTGGAACAGATTAATAATGTGGGCTCTTCCTCTTACTACTCACCCAGTCAGAACTACACTTCTACTAATAGAGTTCTTTTTATGCAAGTCTTTAAAATTAATTTATCCTTTATTACTGAAGAGTGATAAGATGATCCTAGACAGCCTGGTCATACCAATTTAGGACTAAAATTTTGTCAGAAGGCATTAACAAAGTTGATAAACTATTATAGAGTGTTGCCTGTAATTTCTTTTAGGGAATGCTATTAAAAAAAAAAAAAAAAGCAAAGCTAGGCAGAATCCTCAACTATATGGGAATGGCCAGAGATTTGGCCCAAATATTGTGTAGGAGTATTGTTCATTCCCACAAGGAATATAAGCCGTCTCCAGGTCACCAAGGTGCCCTTTTTTAGATTACAGTTGCAGTTCATTTAGCTCTTCTCACCTTAGGTCTTTGCCATCTAGAGTGGCAGCAAAGCTTTGGTAACCACGCTGGCTCTTGATGTCATCTACACTGACTTGAGATACAGACAAGCTGGGCCAGGAGATTTGGCTGGGATTGAAGTTAAGCCACAGGTTTGGGTGTGCCATGCTCACTAGCCCTTCCTTCTTGAGGCCCTAAAGTTCAGTCAGGTCGGGGAATTAGACTGCTTGCTGGCAGAACAGTCAGACAGTGAGTGAGCTGAGATTCTCAATGTCTTGTTTCTCAGGCCACATATGGAAACTGGTATGTGAACCCTTAAGTTAAACATTTTCCTGCTGTACTGGATATTTGGAAAGCTCTGATGTGTCTTCAGCTGATGAGATAGAAACCACGTTGAAGAGCTGTTTCTTTAATGAAATTTCAGTTTGTACTAATGGAGGAAATACCCTATCAATGGTTACATCTTATTTTTAGTGAATAATCAGCCAGACTGAAATGTGTGAAGGAAAAAACAAAAAACAAAAAAACCTCTTCATTCACCGTGAATTTAGTTCGTGTTTGCTGAATGGCAGAAATGCTAGACTCTGACATTAGAGATCATTAAGGTACAGTTCTTACCTTACAAGACCTTGTCTTCTAGTGAGGAGACAAAGAGGTATAATAATGGAATCAACACTTCAGTAAAGTTAAGGGTGACACTGTGGGAGCTCACAGGAAGAATGGAAGACTTGGCCTAAAAGGTTGAGGTCAGCAAAAGCTTCTCAAAGAATATGATGCCAGAGCTGGGATAAGTAGGAATTAACCCAATAAAAGGTAGAGAAAATCTTTCCATTTCTGAATTCTGACAGGGAGGGGACAGGCGACCTGCCAAGGTGCACAGCGTAACAGGCACTCACTCTCACATCAGGCAAGTGCTCTTTGTTCTCCACTCGCCTTTCCCTAGTCCTGGTTCTGCTCAGACTTCTTAAAGTTTTTAAGAGACTCTCTTAAAGAGGGAAGCACATTTTACCCCTGCTGAAAACTTGTGTCTTTCCAGATTTAATTACAGTTAATTCTACTTATCTGTGGTAGTTATGCTTTATAAAGTCACAATGGACACTGCACGATCAAATACTGAATCATTGTTCCTATGAGAAATACAGGATTAGATTCCTGCGAGCTTCTGGTCACATTTTTAGCAACTGATCAATGCATTACTTTGTTTCATGTGTGTTTCTTATTTAATATATGCTGTTGATTCATTGCTGAAGAAGGAAATGGCAACCCATGCCAGTGTTCTTGCTGGGAAAATCCCATAGACAGAGGAGCCAAGCGGGCCACAGTTTGTGGGGTTGCAAAGAGTTGGACACAACTGAGCATGCCTGCACGCATGCACATTGGTTCATTAACATTGAATGCATAGTCCATACCACAAGAGCTCAGGGCTGGGCTAAGCTTACCTAACATGAATTTTCTCCATAAGGCACATTACAATGTATTTGCATTTAGGAGCACTAGAGAGCATTGAAGCTGCCTTTGGGAACTATTTTAAACCAAAAAATGTACCTCCAAAAAGTACAGAAAAGTAAAAAATTTGGCCCTAAATAGGCTAAGAGAAGGACACTTATTTCCAGCAGAAGAGTTGAAACAAGAAGTTGGAACATCACCTTCTTCACCCTCAGTTGGGAACGTGCACACTGGGACAGTAAACTTTTCATCATTATGCCCCTGTCTGTGAAGTATTGATTTTTGTGTTATAAATAGATGTTAGCAAGTAGGTGAATTAGTCCAAGCAGAATCCACAAATAAAGAGGACTGACTGTACTTCTGATAGTTCTACAGTTCTTCATTTTTTGTCTCTTGCCTTCTGCTCTTTTATGTAGGTAAGGGGCCGTGAGACTTACGAAATGCTGCTGAAGATCAAAGAATCCCTGGAACTCATGCAGTACCTTCCTCAGCACACGATTGAAACCTACAGGCAGCAGCAGCAACAGCAGCACCAGCATTTACTTCAGAAACAGTGAGTGTATCCCTATGTCATTTTAGCAGATGTGATTAAGATGACTCTGTATTCAGATCGGCCACAGGATGGTTGTTGGCTGATGTAGAAGGTGAGGTTGTGAGACAGCAGAAATTGGTAGGTTCACATGAGCTGGTTTGAGGACTCCATTTTCTGCTTCAACAATCTCCTATGTTTCTTATAACCCTCCCTTTGACAAGTTACACCTATATCCTGAAGTTGAATTGAAACCATTTCAAGTGAATTCTGAAAAAAGACTCACACTAATAGAATTAGTTTTCTTCTCTATGCCCCTGGTCCATACACATCTATCAATAGTAGAATTTTGAATACATCCTCTATGCTAGTAATAATGTGTCTATTTAAAGTCACATAGTTTTTCCTCATTCCAATATCTTATCTTGTCCCTCACCTGGGATGCACACAATCCACTTTTGGGAAAATCATTATAGACCAGAGACAGCACATAGGTTTCACTATAAGTGACTTCTTTGAGTGCTGTGTTGAGGATTCAGAGTCCTAGTGCCTGGTCATTAGGGAAAATCTGGATGCATTAGGGCAAAATAGAGCGGCATTGCCAATGTTTTAACATCCTCATTCTAGGTCTTCCAGCAGTACATGTTTACATCAGTGAGGCCAGATTTTGCAACCATTTTAGAATATACATACAAACTATTTATATATTCATTTTACCTTGATTCTTGGATCTTTGATGATGGTGTTTTTTATACCTAACCAGAACACACTAGCTCTTATGAAAGGAAGGGAAATTGGTGAATCAGAACTCTGATTTATACTTACCCTTCTGTGGTTAAGAATAATCACTTGTGAGCTGAAAATCTATTGTGTCTATACCGAAAGTATCGCCAGAGTCTCTGTTGCTGCTGCTGCTGCTGCTAAGTTACTTCAGTCGTGTCCGACTCTGTGCGACCCCATAGACGGCAGCCCACTAGACTCCTCTGTCCCTGGGATTCTCCAGGCGAGAACACTGGAGTGGGTTGCCATTTCCTTCTCCAGTGCATGAAAGTGAAAAGTGAAAGTGAAGTCGCTCAGTCGTGCCTGACTCTTAGTGACCCCAAGGACTCTAGCCCACTAGGCTCCTCTGTCCATGGGATTTTCTCCATAGATCAACGTAAAATGTAGATATTTTATACTTCAGGCAAAAAGAAATGAAGCCAAAACTATTTTGCCTATGACAGATTGTCTTTTACATTAGGAACACAAATGAACAATAAATAATGGATCTTTTCTCATTTATTATTAACTACTGTAGAGAAATACCTATGAAAAGTGTAATAAAAAGATATTGTTTTTCTTTTTTAAATAAAATAAATGCAGTTGAGGAGGTTGGACTGCATCTCTGATACTTAGGAGGTGTTCTCTGAGCCTGTACCTACTGACTATGGGATATGGAGTGGGTAGCAGAGGAACTAAAAACAAGCATACTCTCTCTTTAAAGGACTTCAGGCTCTTTGACCATTTAAGACTTTTTTTTGACTGAAAGGGATCTTACCATTCACTTCTAGCACAGAAGTTTTGCAAATCATAATTATAAGGTTTTATAGTCAGGCTGACTAGAAAGTTGAATCAGGAGGTTCCTTGGGGATACAGAGTACTTCAGAGGAGAATTAGAATTCAAGGTTACAGAATTCCCATTGTCAGTCCTTATATAATATTTAGGATATCAGATAGAAATATATATTAACATATTTAGGTGCAAAACTGATTTAGTTCTTATAAACTCATACAAGGATCAAAGAAACAGACCTGTAATATCCTTTACAGACCCACAGGGAATAGATGCCTTCTCCAAGATACTTATATCATGCTGTTAAGACAGACTCCCAGATCATTTTCAGTCCGCCTGGAAATGTTTGACTTAGCTAAAATAATGTCAGAAGAGTTACTCAATGCCGAACTAGTTGCTCCATGATTTTCTGTCTTTTTTTCACTTAAAGCGAAAAGTGCTGTTGATTTTAAATAGTGTGGTTTGTAGATTCTGACCTTCTACCACACAGTTTGGCAAACACTTTTTTTTTTCTTTTTTTCTGTAAAGCACCGGTAGCGAATATCTTAGGCTTTCTAGTCCATATATATGGTTTCTTGCAGCTCCCCTGTTCAAAAACACAGAAGCAACCAGAGACAGTATATAGACAAATGAAAGTAGTTGTTACAATAAAGTTTTATTTTATGGACACTGGAATTTGAAGTTCATATAATTTTCATTTGTCATGAAACATTTTTCTTTTGAATTTTTTCCACCTTGTAAAAATGTAAAAAGCATTCTTAGTTTATGGACCAGATTTGGCCTATTGACTATAGTTTTCCAGTCCTCTTTCTAGATAACAGAATGGATCCTTCATGACTTCTTGACATTCATAGTTTTTAATAACAGTATTTGGAAGCTGATCTGTATATCCTAAAGTAGAGAAGTACTAAAAGATTTTAAGAAGTCTTTTAGGATGACATTTCAGAACAAAACAATAGCAGCCTTTATCAGAGGCCTCTCTTCTCTTGCTTCTGGCTGAAGAAGTTAGACATGCTCATCTAGATACACAGTATGGTTCCTCATCAGCCAAGACCAGAATAGTTGACATGACACAGGTAACAAGCTTTTTACTGAGGATCTGCTATGTGAAAGCATTAGAAGCAGAGACGAGACAGATGTGTTTCCTGCCCTCCCATAGTCTACAATATGGTGGTGACTTACCAGAACACTATTTGAATCTTAAATAGCCTCTGGAAGTTTCTTTTCAGCATCATGTAAGTTTATAGGACATTTTAAACAGTTTGTCTACATCATACAATAGAAAGAATAGTTTTGTGTCATAGTTTTAGAGATTTTACAAGCCAAGACAATCTACTTCAGTCAGCTGAGGGCATGAGCATTTGTTCATTTACATGGGATCCATGAGGATACATAGTTCTGTGTCTCTAGATGATGAGTTATTCAGAGCTTATAACTTCTCTAGCCTAACTGGCTGACATGGCTCTAAAGCGAAATTATTTTATTATAATTCATATTTCATCAAGCCATCTATTTCATCAAAGAAGAACCTATATCATAAAATTGTTATTTTAAGAAGCTCAAAGGATTTTAGAGACGTATTTTCACTTTTTGCACGTGTGTTCACAGATGAATAGTGAACAATTAGTAGCCTGTAGTTCCCTGTGGTGTCTGTTTGTATGTACCATTGCATGTTTTTGACTGCTTGTTTCCACAGTGTATAAGAGCTAACTTTAGCTGTGATAACTTGTGCATGGAAATATAACAGACTGCAAAATGAAATCTTTGGAAAATATAGACATTTGGCCTAATTATGTCTTTGTTACATTATATATACCTGGATTTCCCTCCATTGTTGGATATATATCTATATAAATTCTCCAGTTGCTATATTCTTCAGCTGAGTTTTTTTTTTCCAGCTCTTTTATTTTTATGCAGATCTCCAAGAAAAAGCATGAATAATTAGACAAGCAAAAATAGAAATCTAATTCCCTGGCAATCATTTGAAAATAATACATCAGCTTAGAAAATGCCTATGATAGCCTGTGAATTCTTTGCAAAAATTTAGTACCAATATTATGCTGGTGAGGAATCAATTTTATACTTTTCTTTATAGTGGAGGGAAAATCAGTGGGAAGGGAATAATACATTTAGTACAAGGTAGTAATGAAATATTTTCAGTTTTAATTGCTTCTGTTAGTGTCCCAGTATATGTTTCTCTCTGTTTGCTTTTCATTTGTGCATGGTTTTCCTTTTTCAAAAATTCCTTCACAATTACCTTCATGATCATAGGCTTTCTGGAGGATAAATCTTCATTGAATTTTTGTGGCTCTAATTGTTATAAGTAGGTTTTATACAATGTATAAAGAAATTTTATTTTAGTTGATTGGAATAAACATAAAGAGTTATGTTCATAGAAGCCAAAATCTAGTAAGAGGACAAGTTGGACCCATTCATGCCACTAGATTCCTTACCATCATACTTTCAAGGGGCATTAACTCTTAATACAGTTTTTCAGAAGCCACTTGAAACCTTCTTAGCAATTCTTTTGACTTGTGTACTTTAGAGTGATACTATCTCTTTTTCATTATTTTTTCCTTCTTAATTTAGTCTCCTCCTTGGCTTTCATCCTGATCTGAAGCCAGAACTACTTTGTTAAAATTTTACTTAGCCTAGCACTGGAGAATTATTTTTGAGTTTCTACAGGATGGATTTTTACTTTAATTTTAATACAAATAGGGACATTCTGAGGAGCTCTTAATGTTTCCTTCTCCTGTACGGATCAGATCACTTTCTGATCGCAGCTCACTGGTCAGATAGGTCATAGAATATCAGAGCAGAACAGGAGCTTCAAGACCTTAGTTTTAGCCTCTTTGTACCATAGCTGAGAAAACTGAGGCCCAGTGAACTCACCCCTGTGAGTTCATAGCTAGTTAAGAGCAAAGCCAAGATCAGAATCAGATCTGAAGGATATAGCTCTTTACAATGATTTGGTCTGCTTCATTAGTTAAGAAAGTTATAAAAATAAAACCAAGTGAGAGTTGCTTAGTCATGTCCAACTCTTTGTGACCTACATTTTCTACATACTTAGCAACCAGTTCTTCATCACCTATCATATGTATTCTTCAGTGATGAAGAAAAGTATTAGATAGAAAGAAAGTAAAAGTTGCTCAGTCCTGTCCAACTCTTTGCAACCCCATGGACGATACAGTCTATGGAATTCTCCAGGCCAGAATACTGGACTAGATAGCCTTTCCCTTCTCCAGGGGATCTTCCCAACCCAGGGATCAAACCCAGGTCTCCTGCTTTGCAGGTGGATTTTTTACCAGCTGAGCCTCTAGGGAAGCCTAGTAAAACAAAAGTAAGCACTTACTCCCACTTTTCCAACTCTGTATCAAGTGGTTACTATTTACCTTTGTGGTTTCATTGTAAAGTCCTATTTCTTTAGGCTTATCTAGCTATGGTTTTCTTCAAGAATGTTTATCATTTTGCTTCAAATTCATGTATCTGTGAGAGAAGCAAGTAATATTTTCAGAATTATCACTGTGGGAGAAAGCAGAAGACAGAAATCTTTCTCACTGAGAGAGATGATTAATACCGTATTTCTAAGTTTGACTTAGAAATCTTCCGTCTTCCGTATTTCCAGATTATTTGGTTGAAATTGCTAGTTTCATAGATTTTTTTGAAAAGGTTAATATGTGGTTCAACCTCACAGGTCATGGCAGTGCACGAGCATTTATAGTTTACCCAGTTAGTTTTGAACTTCACAGAGATGTTGGGAAGTTGTCAGGAGAGAGAGTTGCTAGCTCTGAGCTGGTAATGATGAAAAATATCCTCAAATTAATTAAATTCAGATAGATTAACTCACTTTTCTAAGTTCTTATGTCTCACTGCAGAACTTATCTCAGTTTTAGGTCTCAGTGTGTGCCCCTCTGGTCCAGACACTTTTATCATAAGTGAAAGATGATTTCTGCATGTTGTCTCATTCAACCCTTTGTCCAAGAGAAGCCCCAAGATGTAGTATCCACAGAAAAAGTCATAGCCATTGTTCTTTAGTTGGTAATAAATTACTTCCCTACTATTAAGAAGTTGTATTCTGGCATCTTCTTTAAGATGATCCCAATTCTTGCTGGTGAGACGATTTACTAAATCTCAGTCCTGACCAAGGGAAAATGGCTTTGTTCCTTTGCAAGGAATAACTGAATGTGACTCAAAAGCCATCAGGGCAGCAATTCCCTAACAGCTTGTGATGTTGCACAACCTTTAGCAAAATAAAAGGATTTGTTCCTGGCATCCTTGAGCATAATTGATTTCTTCATTATGCAAAAGTTGCTTTCATGAGTTTGATATGTGCATTTCTAGGCCAAGTTTGTGACTGAAAGGATTAAGATACTTATTCATTGCAATCTGGGTACGTACAAAATGCTCATTAATAGTTCTTTACAAAGGCAGGATGATGCAGCCCCCAGACTGATAAGATCATATTTCTTCATACTTCACACTTAGACTAGACAGGAACAGTAATGAGGCATTATAATTGGGTAGATGACATTTTACAAAAGATTGAAGTTACTTCTTGTCTCTGCATTCCTTTTGCAATTAATTGTGTCCAGTATGCCAAATGATGTACTAAGCATCATGACCTACCTTGTCTCAGTAGTCCTCAACTGAATCACTTATGGAACTTCTTAAAACTATATATATGCTTGGGTTCCAGCCTGGTCTCAGAAAGGATCTGGGAAAAAATGCCTTTTTTAAGAAAAATTTCCACAAGTGATTCTCAGAGTTCTGGATAACTACCACTACCTTTTCTCCTTTCTTCTTCTTCAAAATCTTGAAATGTCATCTCTGAGTGATTTTAAAGGTAAAGAGAAAGGGATAAAAATAGCCTTGCAGGCATTCTGTTCTGACTGTACTATGATCATGAAGGTAGAAGGATGTGTTTCTGCATTCAGTGGATTTGAATATGTGAAATCCTAAGCCTTCATCTTTTCTTTTCTCTGGTTCCTCTCTGCAGTCTCCTTTCAGCCTGCTTCAGGAATGAGCTTGTGGAGCCGCGGAGAGAAACCCCGAGACAATCTGACGCCTTCTTTAGACATTCCAGTCCCCCAAATCGATCAGTGTACCCATAGAGCCCCATCTCTGTATTTTGAGTATGTGTGTTTATTGTGTTTCTGTGTGTGTGTGAGAGTGTGTGAGAGTGTGTGTGTGCTCACACACATGCGTGCATGTGTGTGTATCCAGCCCTCGTAACCAGGACTTGAAGACACTTTGGCTCAGAGACCCAACTGCTCAAAGGCACACAGCCATTAGTGAGAAAATCTCTGAAGGGACTCAAAACTGTACAAGAAAGCACGTTTTCTGCAGATTCTGTATCCTTAGATCTAGTATGGGTCTGTCAGGAACCCCTGTGTTTGTCTGTGAGCTTTTGTGTTGTTTCTCGGGAGGGAGGAGCTCAGGCTGGGACGAGGGGCATTACGATGTTTATTGGAACCCTTTTCTGTTACCTTCTGTTGTTTCTGAAACTCATAAAGAAGCTTTTGAGCAGGTCTCAAACTTAGATGTCTTTTTAAGAAAAGGAGAAAAAAAGTTGTTATTGTCTGTGGGTGGCTGAGAGACTCAGTCAGGCCCTTTTAATGCTGGTCATGCAATGATACTGCAAATAGTAACAAGCTAAGGTATCAAATGTACTGCTGGGCAGAGAGGTGATAACTACCACGAGTAGCCACTGTAGGGGATGATTCTTTTCTTCTTTTTGAGAACTTAAATCATCAGTATCTTCCCCTCATATGTAGTAGAAGGTTCATTAATGCTGTGTAAGACCCTGAACTAACAACCCATGTCAGCATCTGATGTGATAGACTGTCTTCCTTGCTCCTGGAAACCCTGGAGATCTACCCCTCCAAATTGGGGTTTGGACCCCAAGGAAAGTAAACCTCTTTTGTCATTTTAAGAAGAGGGTAAAACTACCCTGGTGATATTCTTCCAGACAGTCATATATCATTCTTCAGTGCCCAAAGTGGAATTCAAAATCCTAACACCAAATCTATGATTAACATCTCTGGAGTTCCTGTCCCTCAGTCTGACCCTAAAGTCACCCATATCACTAACATTGTTCAAAGTGTCTTGTCAAGGACACTTAAGTTTTGTCTAAGTGATGTCCAAGTAAACACATGTTAAAGTCAACCCTCCTGGCCCAAATATTAGAGTTGATGACTTTTCTTTTTTTGGTTCAGTGAGTTTAGAGGATCTATTTATTTCCATTTTAAAATCATATTTAAAAATAATAATATAAAGACTTAAAAAATCTTCTCCCCACACCAGGTCACCAGCTCTTTATTCTGTGTCACCACAGCAATGATTTCTTGTTATTGAGGCTGTTGCTTTATGGATGTGTGATTTTAATTTTCAATAAACTTTTGCATCTTGGTTTATCTTGCAGTTTTTCTTTTCTGTCTCTTTTGCTTTTTTAAAAATCTCTGAAGTGCTAGAATATTTTCATTTAAGTGCTTGAAGTTCCATGTGTAAGTCAAAAGAGCAAGCAGAATAGGTCATTTTGGTTCTGTCTACACTATTGCCAGTAGTTGCTATTTTTATTTAAGATACTCTGTATCAAGGTCATCAATCTGAAAAACAAATTTCAATGCCAACACTAACTTGAAAATATGTTTAGCCCTGTGCATGTTAAATTTCATCATAAAGAGCTAGACCCTTATAATATCATTTGTTTACACTGCTGAACAAGTCTCAAGTTATATCTTCAGCTGCCAAGTTCTTTAGAAGAAATTTAAATCAAATTCCAATTTATTAAATATTTTGGCTTCTGTGACAAAGGCCATAGAAAATATCCAGAAATCTGTAGTGGAACTTGTTGTCCAATGCTTTGAAAAAAAATTACAGTTTCTGATCTTTGAGTAACTCTTTTTTAAAACTTCAAAAACTATTTTTCTAAATAAAAATAGTATAGTCACTTAGAAAAGCACTTAAGAAAAAACTTATGTTTGAGATAAAAGTAGAATAGTGAAATCAGATTATCTTGTTACATTGGGACAAGTTTCACTTTCCTTTTAAGGAATTCACAAATTCCTTAAAGGGTGAGTAAATGTGTTTAGTTTTTTAACATTTGCACTTTCTTTCAGACTTTTTGTTCGGAAATTCACTCTATTTTTATGGAAGTTTTTAATGTGTTTGTAATGATGTTTATATACATGCATATATGTGAGCTGATGGAACATATTTTATAATTACAGTTGATCTAGCTGGGGAAGAAACACTGTCTTTTGTCTTTAGAAGCAAAATTCCCCAGATAGCGAGAAAAGTTACATGCGGGATGGTACTGGGCAGAATTTCCAAGAGGAACCATTCCTTTTCTCATGTTCCATGTCTTTCCGCCCACCCCACCCCCCCACTTTTTTTTGACCCCTCTCATACCTGTGGTGTTTCCAGGATCTGAGACTGCACTCCAGCAATGGTTTGGTAAGATAGCTTCACCCTGATACATTGCCAGATTCCACTAGAGAGTTATCTTTTCTTTAGCAGTGGAAGATTGAAGGACACAGAAGGAATCCTGTGGTGGAATTCTAGGCATCTCCAGCAAAGCGGTGAAGACTTTGAATTTGTGTCTTCTCAAGAATCTTAACTCTCTGCCACATAGATACTCACTAGACTCGGAATCTGGAAACCTGATTTCAATCCTGGATGATCCTGAAGCTCTCTTGTGGTTCTGAGATATGGGATTTTATTCCTAGAAATGTACACAGAAACCTACATTATCTGTGTTAAGAACTAGAACTTGATTTTACCAGGACTTCTACTCAAAACTAGAAATACGTGGAACATACCTTTCCTAATTTTTGTATGTTGGATTCCTGAAAAAATGTAAAGTGCCTCTAGAGAAAATTACCTGAGGCTTACACCTTGTTATTTTTCTGGGGATATCTATATTCTGACTTTTTCCATTTAGTGAGTGTATATTGTGTGTGTGCACATTTTCTTTTTTGAGTGGGGACAGAAACCATAACAGCACAGGTTATGTTGTCTCTGAACACTTTTTCCATCTCTTCATATGCCCCAGCAGTATTTAGGATTGTCTGCTCAAACATTGTGACATTATATTTGTAAAGGAAAAAAAAAGTTGTTCTTAAAGTCCTTTAAATTGGTTATGATTTTTTTCAGCTTTGCTCCCTTTTCCAGAGCACATAGAGATGTTCAGAATATTTTCTACATCAGACATACAAGCTTATAATAAACAGATGACAACAACCTTTCTCCTTGTAGCTTTAACACTCACTTCAGCGTTAAAGGAGATGCATTCAAAGTTTCTGAACTTTTCAGACTCTCTTATTCTTATTCATCTCTTCACTCTAATTTCTGGATTTGTCCAGCTAAGAGTCCTTGCCACTTCTTCCTATTAATTCTTAAACTGACACCTCTTATCCCCTTGACTACACACTAAAGTATTAAACATTTGGAGCTGGAGGGGAAGAGCAAAAGGCAGCAATGTCTCTTGAGCACCTACAATTTACAGGACAGTATCCAGGACTCTTACATCATCTGATCTAATCTCCATAGCAAGTCTTCTGGAGTGAGTGTAATACCTGTTCTACAGATTAAGAAAATGAGACTGGAAAGACTTGTATAAAACCCAAAATCCCTTAACTGATTTGTGTCAGATCTAAAATATTAACCCACATATTTTGATTGGCTCCAAAATTCACGTTCCTTCTTTGTTCATCTATGATTTGTGACCTACCTTCCTTAAAAATAGTTTAGGTGGCTTAAAATGAACTAATAAAATTATAGAAAAATAAAGACCACAAAGGGAACAGGAGAAGGGAATTGTAATAGGATGTGGAAGAAGGCATTCACTATAATTAAGGGTCCAGGGAAAAATCAGATTTTTAAATACACTTCCACTTTCCTAGTGGTAGACATTAATGCTTCAAGGAACATTTCCATTAGTTCTTGCTGTACATGTGACTGATTGGGGAGGGTAAGAGGGATAAGTAGACATTTCTTTAGGTCACAGAGGGCCAGTCTGCCTCTGGAGTCTGGGCAACCAGGCATCTTTGTTACTTTGTGGTGGGTAAAGATACAGGAAGAAGCACCTAGTGAAGTTTCTCTTGGTCATCCTGCTCTGAGCTTTCTTGCACTTCAATATGGACTTAACAGATGTTCCTAGGTATACTCAAACGTGTTGACTCATGCAAGGCTTCTACACAGGGGTGGAGTGGACCTGGGGATAGCTAGGACTCCCTTTACTATATCCTTTGTTCTATGCTTTATCTCAGCCTCCCATGTTTCTATCACTACTTCACCTACTTCTTGATTATGTAACCTATTGCACTGTCTTACTTCTGGGAAGGTGCCACAGAATGAAAGGAAATGCTTTGGACTAAGAGAAGAGCTCTCTCATCTCATCATTTACAGCCATGTGTGACTTGGGTCCATTTTTCCTTAGAGTATTATATTTACCCACCTGTACAACAGGCATTATCATTTCTGCCCATTGCTACCCTGCCATCCCATGTCCATCTGTGACTCATTCAGAAAATGGATAAAGGAGAGCTTGGTAACCTGAAGAATCTTACAATTGGGAGAGTTTCTTATATAAACTGCTGTTTATACAACAAGGATCTAAACTTGTCTTCTTGAGGAGGGCTAAAGTGAGAAATCAGTACCCTCCCGCTTTAAGGCAGCAGTTGTAAAATACAGCTGAATTGTCAATTGCACGTTAATTGTTGTGTTCATTTATGCAAATATAGCCTATTATTTGAATTCCTCTAGCCAAGGCTGTTCAGTGATATGGAATGGAGGCTTCTATGTTTTGTGTAATTATGGAGGATGCAGAGTGGCAGCTTTGAAGTCCAAGCCTAGCACTACTGTAGCACTCAGGTGTTAGAGCCACTTGTTATTTTTTCAGACATTATTATACCATGCTTGTTTGGAGCTTGGATTCATGTACAGAGCCTTCTAAATCTGATATACACACAAACAAAACTTGACTATACAAGTTTGTATGGCTCCAACAGGGAGGAGACAAATAGGAACAAAATAATACATCTTATTTGAGAAGTGTCGTAGGGGAGGTTTTCCCCTTTTACATGCTCAACCCAATCTTCATTTTATGGGCACAGATTACTCACTGTAAGTGTCTGATAGTATCTGATATTGTGTACAATTCTTCCTCATCTTATCTTGTTCAGTTATCACCATAGCTCTACAAGGTTGGTTGGATTATAATCACCATATATCCTCTATTCTATGAGCTTCTCAAAGATGAGATAATTTCTTATGAGTTTCCCCATGTCCAGCATCTAACTCATGCAATAAGTATATATATATTTAGTTTACATACATTTTAGTTTTCTGGTGAGGGATGTTTACTGGCTTGCACAGAGACCTATAGCTTTCTAATATATGCTGAAGGAAGACTCAAGTCTTGAATTTCTGACTCCATATCCACTAATTCTGGTAGAAATCACTAGTTCTATATTCAAAGTCAGGAACGACAGCTGAATAGGGAATATCATATATAATATAATACATAGTGCTGTGTACATTCTCAGTCGCTCCAGTCCTGTCTGACTCTTTGTCACACCATAAACCATAGCCCACCATGCTCCTCTGTCCATGGGATTTTCCCAGCAAGAATACTAGAGTGGGTTGCCATGCCCGCCTCCAGGGCATCTTCCTGACCCAGAGACTGAAACCCTGTCTTCTGCATCTCCTGCATTGCAGGCAGATTCTTCACCACTGTGACACCAGGGAAGCCATAATACATAGTAGGACAAACCAGTTCTAGTTAGTTTGCAAATCAAAGTCATGCTGAATGGAAAACTGTATTTCTTCTTCCCTTTGTAGGAGACACAGATTTGATCTCTCAGTAGGGAAGATCCCCTGGAGTAGGAAATGGCAACCCACTCCAGTGTTCTTGCCTGAAAAATTCTGTGGACAGAGGAACCTGGCAGGCTACAGTTTATGGGGTCATAAAGAGTCGAACACAACTGAGTACCTGCGCGCACACACACACACACACACACACACGCATGCCCCAGAGACTTGTGGAAGCTTAACAGAACAGTTGTTGGGACTCTCAGATTCCCTCTGTGTAGAGAGGCTGTTGGTATTCTCATGGGCTCCCTCATGGCCCAGGAACAGCTAAGCTGAGAAAGCATGTTTCCGTGTTGAGGCCTCTGCTTGATGGCTGCCAAATGCCCTGTTTGATTGATTTTATGGTTACTTTCTTCATATCCCAAATTGCCAAGCTCCAGCTATAGGTGAAACACCTCAGCCACAATTTGAGCTCGCCATCTCCATGTCTTTCATAAGCCTTTGGGTCTTCACTCAGTTCTTTTCCCTTTTTGATTTTCACATTGAGAGGGATGGAGAAAACAAAAGGGGGAAAAGAAGATGCAATGATTTCCCCTCTCACAAACGAGATGCTTTAGGAAGATACTCATCTCTGTCCTGTAGTCACATAGGAAACACGATATGATGATAGCTTTGTGATCCCTGCCAAGGCAGGAGAGGTTCTCAAATGGAAACACAAATAAGTTCCTGTCATTGCTCTGGAGGAATATTTTTACACCTATATAGTTGGGGCCATGTTTTAGTCTGAGACCTGTTGGAAATGACCGGTCCCCACTCCTCAGCATCCTGCTTACCATACTTCCCTGTTTGTGTTCCCAGGACCTCGATGCAGTCTCAGTCTTCCTACGGTAACAGCTCCCCACCTCTGAACAAAATGAACAGCATGAACAAGCTGCCTTCCGTGAGCCAGCTTATCAACCCTCAGCAGCGCAACGCCCTCACTCCCACCACCATTCCTGATGGCATGGGAGCCAACAGTAAGAATATCTCCCTTGAGCTGCAGCTGGAGAACCAGCAGGGCTAGTGTAGGGGAAGACTCTGCTCTGGGGTCAGGGAAGGCTTGCTCTGAAGCTGTATGGGAGGCACAGAGAGAAGCTGAGTGGCTTACATTTCTCTTGGGCAAAGTTGTCTCACTTTTAAGATTTGTGACTCATTGCAAAGCACATTGGTAGAGATGGAGAAGGCTATTCCTTTAGTAGGGATAAGGATATCTGTGGAAAGAACAGTCTGCTTCCTGCCAACCTGGATGTGGACCCACCTTCTGCAATCTTTGAGATTATCGGTAGGAAAAATGGCCAACTTGTTGGAAGCAGCATAGTGTGGTGGACTTAAAATCTAGAAAAACAGATTGTAGTCTGGACTCCATTGCAGTATTAGCTGTGTAACTCTGGACAAGTCACCTCTCTGATCTAATGCTAAGTTTTACATTCATAAAATTATCACTCTGCACACTTAGCAGTTTATCAGTCTGTAACTCCACACTTTTGGTCTTCTTAACTTGTCCCTTTCATCCCATACACAGTTATTAAAGAATCAACATAAGGAAAGGAGCCTTCCTGTTATTTACTCACACACAGATTCCTCATATCAACTAAGTATAACTATAAGAGAAAATGTATGAATTGAGCCTGGAAATGGATGATGATCAGTACATAGCTTTGCTATAAATATAATTAGCTTGTCCACTAGAACTTAATCCAGCAGAGTGGATATCCAAACTTGAAAGAAAAAGAAAAGATAGCAAACACACAGTGAGATGGTAAAAATACAGAAAGGTTACAAAGCCTAAATACATCCCATGTGTCTTGTAATCACCCTCATAAAGCAGTGCCTCAGTCTTATCCTAGAAATCCTCATGTTTTTTATCAATCCTTCAAATTTGCATTTCACTGTTGCCTTGTAGAGACTGGGTTTTCTTTTTTTTAAACTTTTTATTTTGTATTGGAGTATAGCTGATTAACAGCATTGTAACAGTTTCAAGGTATACAGCAAAGGGACTCAGCAACACATATACATGTACCCATTCTCCTCCAAACTCTGCTCCCATGCAGGCAGGGAGGCTCAGACTGTGACTCTCCCTGGTTCTGATAGCACCTGTTCAGACTGTATTGACATCAGAGGTATATGAGGTCTGGTTCCTTGGTATGGCAATGCAGACATTAGAGCCAGACCACTCTCTCACTAGTGACAAATACATCCTAAGAATAAACCTGACCCCTCAATAGATCTACTACTTTGGCAATAAAAGGAGAAGGAACCATTTATTATTATTTTTGTTTTGTTTTGTTTTCTCTCTGATAAGATCTTAGAGTCCTCAACTTTGTTTTGAGATGACAAAATAGCGATAGTGGTAATGATCCTTCACATTTGTATAACAGTTCGCATCCTTTTTTCCTTATTTATGCTTAATAATTTTCCTCTGGTGGCATCAGGAAAGTCAGAGGGGAACTGATGAGATGTTCTTGCCTGTGCTCTCTAGCTGACTAGCTGGTGGTAGAGGCCTTTCCCCTTTGGTAAACTACAATTCACTAAAATAGAAGCAAATTACCTTCATCTTTTTGTGGACATGTTATTTTGCTTTATATTAGTTTATACCTAAAAACAAAATCTGTTTCATAATTATTATTGGTATTGAGCTTTTCTTCTCTATAAGTGAGTGTTTACAGTTTGTTCTTTAGTAAGAAACCAGTCCAAGTTGGTGTCATTCCCAAACGTAATCCTGAAATGGACCAGAAAAAAAGAGCTAGGGTCTTTCATTGCCTCCTTCCTTCTGAGACATTTGGTTCCCTATGAATACTGCAGTGAATTCTCTCATTCCCAAACCAGTATCCCAAAGGGCCCTTTCTCATTCACGGATGTGTTCATTTGTTCGCATAACTTAAGTTTCCTGGGCATCTGCTCTATGCCAGGCACTGTGCTTGGGTCTCTGGGGAACCAGACATACATCAGGTCTAATCTCCATGCTTAAAGAGATTAGCCTAGTGAAGGAGGCAGAAATATAACTCAGGAAGGCAAATACAAAGAGAACTGTATTAACATCAGGAGCAGCAAGTATTAGAAGGAGACAGAGCAGTAGAAGTAGAAAACAGAATGGGAAGAGATTGTTCTAAGAGAATGTACCATGGTCAAGAAGTATGTCATTAGTTTAGAGTTTGGTAACTCTTCTGTTCAGTGAGATGCAGGGTGCTTAGAGGGGTGTAGTAAGAGATAAGACTGGAAAGGAAGGTTGGTAGAGTAGGCCCTTGGTAACGTTAAACCAGGTGAGATGGACCACTGGGATGGTGGTATGTGATAAGGGCAGTAACCCTCTCTGTTCCTCCTGCTTCTGTTCAGTTCCTATGATGGGCACCCACATGCCAATGGCTGGAGACATGAATGGACTCAGCCCCACCCAGGCCCTCCCTCCCCCACTCTCCATGCCATCCACCTCCCACTGCACCCCCCCACCTCCGTACCCCACAGATTGCAGCCTTGTCAGGTGAGTCCACAGCATGTCCCCTGGGGGCCTGTCCTAAGCATCTCTGGGTGGTGGAGGGTGGACACTGTCAAAGTTAATAGCATAGTTGGAAAGCAAGCAAGCAACCCTGTGGTTCAAGTTCAGTTATCTCTAATCTATGGAGTCATCAGTAGTATTTAATCAAAGCAACCATAATAATCAACATGGGGAAAAGTGAAAATGTGAGTTTATAGGCATATGTGTCCATGCCTGTTTTCTCCATCTTCATTTATTCCCTTACTCCTCCATCATATTTTTACAGTCAGTTGTGACCTTTAAATTGGTGCTCAGGGCTGGGGTTCCCAAAAGGGCAGTCAACTTGCTATCTTGCTCCCTTTCCTGCTCTCTAGGCCTCATAGCTCTCAACCGCCATGGGATCATTATTTTGAAGCTGGATGTCCATCAAAAAGTTTGAATGTTAGCAAAAATGACAGGGACTCTCAAGAAGCCAGTGGCCTCTTCTGCTTTGTCATATGAGAAACAGGGACATTCCAGGAAAGGGAGTTCAGATAGCTAGAAGAAAGAAAGCCATGAAGCCTAGAAATTTGTTTCCAGCAGAGGCAAGTGTAGGTGTCCAAATCTCATGCCTGTTGCCTATCATCTGCTCGTGCTTCATGTGCAGAAGGCCTTTTTCACTTGACTGCTGGAATACTAGGTGTTGGTTCCCACATGATTGATGCAGCAGCATTAGCAGTGTCAGTCAGAAAGATGGCCAAGTGCATGTCTCATCTCATCCAGTATTTGGCTCTGTGATGATTGTGGTACCATTGATCTGAGACCAGGAAAGAAAAGAAGGGGATCTGTATTCTGAAGAGGACATAAATTAGAAAGCATTGATGACTTCACAGTATAGTGGCCCACAGTTTTTCCTTAGCCACATAAACCATTCTCAGAAACCTCAGATACAAACAATCAAAGCGGAGACACTATTTTTGAAGTAAAGAGCCAGGAGGCAAGAGGACTGGAAACCTGAGCACTGGACTCCTTCCTTTCACCCCCTGCAATGGCTCCTAAGGCACTGATATGCAATCCCTGGAACTCCACTCATCCACCATTTGAAAAATCTCTGCTCTGCAGGAATCCTTGAACAGTTGACTTTAATCTCTGTAGATCTAAATTAAAGTTTATGTCACTGCTGCTGCTGCTGCTGCTAAGTCGCTTCAGTCGTATCCGACTCTGTGTGACCCCAGAGGCGGCAGCCCACCAGGCTCCCCCGTCCCTGGGATTCTCCAGGCAAGAACACTGGAGTGGGGTGCCATTGCCTTCTCCAGTGCGTGAAAGTGAAGTCGCTCAGTCGTGTCCGACTCTTAGCGACACCATGGACTGTAGCCTACCAGGCTCCTCCATCCATGGGATTTTCCAGGCAAGAGTACTGGAGTGGGGTACCATTGCCTTCTAATCACCCCCAAACCTCCAATCCAAGGCCCCACATATATTTTATATACCCCTAGTCTCTTCTGTAGGGCATCCCAGGGGAAAATGTTGGGTTTTCCTTTATCTTGCCAATGCAGTTGGGGTGAACTTTCTTTTTCTGTTTCCTCCTTCCTCTTCCCTCCTCCCTCTGCAGTTTCTTAGCGAGGTTGGGCTGTTCATCATGTCTGGACTATTTCACGACCCAGGGGCTGACCACCATCTATCAGATTGAGCATTACTCCATGGATGTAAGTAACTGTTAGACTTTTCTCTTGAGTTTTATTTCTTAATTTCCTCCCTCTGGTGACATCCACCTTGTAATTGAATCCCCTCTGTTTCTCAATCCTCAATTTTGATGAAACCCATAACCATATTAGAAAGATCCCCAGACCTCCACCTCTACATTTGAGAAGCTCAGGACTCAGCCATCCTCAGCTTGTCTGATCAGTCAGCAATCTTCTATTACATGCATACTATGTGCAGAGTAGGAAAAAGATCTGATTCCCACCTTCAAGGAATATATGGTCTCTGAAGAGTTCAGAGGACTTTCTGGAAGTTCTCATTAATTGGTATAAGATCCCAGGGAGGATAGCAGGAAGCTAGTGATGTTATTCTCACTTTAAAACATGGGGAGGCAACAATACAGTCATTTGTCTGGATTAGTTGATGTCAGAACCAGGAATAGAACCCTGAAGTATAAGCGTCTGGCCTTTCACCCTATTAATTGAACTTTTCTGCCTTTCCTTAAAATAGGACATGATAAGGGATTGAGCAGTGTCTCTCAATAAGAACCATATGTTTGTTCATGATCAAATGTACCAGAATAGGGTCCAGGCATACCTGACCACTGGGAAAGATCACTGGTTATGGGTTCAAGTCCCAGCTGTGCTTTTTAGTGGTGATAAGAACATGGTGTAATCACTTTGCTTCTCTGGGTCTCAGTTAATCAAATTGGGTTCAAAATCACTGCCTTCTGGCTTTGATAGCCTTTAGAGCAACCTGGATGGGAGGGAACTTATTCTTGCTTCTACAGTACCTCTTGAACTACTGCTCACATGGGAGGGAGCTCATTTCATTCTGGTTTACAGCAATCTGGTTTTTCTCCCAGGCTACGCTATATGCTGCTCTGTTTGGGGTTCACTCTCCTCCCTTCTAGCTTCCAGAGGGCCCTTTGGGCTGGTGGAAGAAGATATTCTCTGCCTCTGCTGCTGCTTCTGTAGTTGAGACCTCTTTTTGCCCCCCTCCTTGAGCACCGATGCCAGAGACAGCCCACACAGTGTAAGAACACCCCTGCCCTTATGGTAATGAGCATATGCTTCACTGCCCCTATGCCCACCCTTCTTTACCCCTCAATCACCCCTGGCTGCTGCTCCCTAATGGAAGAAATTACAAGTAAAAGCCACATAGAAAGCTTTAGGAGTATGTTCCAACAGGTTTCTGAGAACTTCACAATGATGTCCATCCATTGAAGGCAGTTTGACACAAGTCATTGTGTTGCGCTGTGTTTGAGAACCTTACATGATTGAACAGGAACTTTGTCCCTTCCTTATATTTTTAAAGCTTTGTCTTCCACTTACTCACTTCTCCCCAATGGGGACTGGGTCAGGATGCCTCTTTGGTTGTTAGGATCTGCCAATGCTCTCCACAAGTCCATCTCTGCTGGTGTTAGCTAAGTCCTGAGCCAGGCTCTGGGCCACAGCTATCCCACCCATCAGGATAAGTTCAGATTTATCCAGAGAGTAATGCAGTTCAATGGAGCCTAGTTTACAAAGAGTTTTGGATTTATTTGGAGTTTCAGAAGCATACAGAGGTATGCTCACTTATCTATTTGTGGATTAACTTCTTTATAATGTATTCTCCTGCTAGAATAGGAAATTAGAGTGCCCATACTGCTCATTTCCAAATTAAGAAATATTGGGAGGCTATCTAATTTCTGCATCCTCACTTCAGCTTCTTCCTGTTCATCACTGGAAATAGACACTTGCTTTTCAGCTTGTCTCTCAACACCAGTCTTAGTTACTTCACACACTTCCCTGGAAAGAATATGGTTAAATTTCAGTGTTTTTATATGTATTCCCTCTAAGATACAAGAATGGGTTAATCATGATATAACATAGTAATAATACAGATGACTGAGATTTACATAGTATGCTTTATAATGTGCAATATACTTTCACATCCACATTTGCATAGGAGTCCACATTATATGTTGACCTAAAAAGGAATTGTATCCCATTTTGTCAATGAGGAAACTGAGGCCAGTAGGAAATAAATGACTTGAGGGAGGTCTAGAGCTAGTCAGTGACAGAATAAGAGCTTCTGCCAAGGTCTTCTGATGCCAAGCACAGTGTTCTTTCTACCTACCATGCTGCTCCATAAAAAATGCCAACCATCACTAAAACAGGCTAATGAAATACTAATGCAGATAAACAGAGAATGCTACCACAGTTAGTTAAGATCAATCATCTTTGTAATGCCTTCTGCCCCTATCCATAGAACATGGACACATACTCTGTGTTTTGATACCCTGATTGATCCAAACACCAAAAGACCTTTTGACCATTAGGACAGTTACAGGTTCAGAGGCTGTCCTGAGTTCCCATTCACTTAATTGTATAATTTTAGATTTATCGACGTCTCTGACCTTCAGCTTTTCTGTCTGTAAAATAGGCATAATAATACCGACCACAAATCTTAGCATTAAATAGGATGGTGAATAAAAAAAGATTAATTGAATGCCTGGCATGTCGAAAGTATTTAGTATCTGTTAGTAATTTTTTTTTTCCTATCTCCTCATATGAGAAGTAGTAGCATTCTATTAATATCTTTCTTCTAGTAATTAGAGCCAGGTAGATTTGAGAGTTGCCAGATTCCTTGACCTGATGTTTTTGTTTGGGGATTTTTGTTCTGTGATCTAAATATTACCTCTATTTTACCAATGAGGAAATGAGACTAATAGAGCATAAATAAAATACTCTACAAGAAGAGATGACACCTCAAGGCTGTATCTTTGTGCTTAGTTACATATATCTTGAAGATTCATAAAGAGCTGATTTTATTGTTGAATTTAGAGTTCAATAAATGCAGGTCAATTAAAGCCAAGCATTGGGGAGCCAAATGGTATGGACTAAATGTCAGTTTTTCTCTTTGTCCTAATTCTCCTGGATTCACTTCCCTATTGCACAGGATTTGGCAAGTCTAAAAATCCCTGAGCAATTCCGACATGCCATCTGGAAAGGCATCCTGGACCACCGGCAGCTCCACGACTTCTCCTCCCCTCCCCACCTCCTGCGGACCCCAAGTGGTGCCTCCACAGTCAGCGTAGGCTCCAGTGAGACCCGGGGTGAGCGTGTCATTGACGCTGTGCGCTTCACCCTTCGCCAGACCATCTCCTTCCCACCCCGAGATGAGTGGAATGATTTCAACTTTGACATGGATGCTCGTCGCAACAAGCAACAACGTATCAAAGAAGAGGGGGAGTGAGCTGAGAGTTGTGGTGCAGGCTCTTCCCATTTTCCCATCTTCCCCCAACCCCAACAACAAGGCACTACTGCTTGTCCAGCCAAGCATTCTCCCTAGCTCATCTCTTTCCTCTTTTCAGTCTGGTTTCTTAAGGGAAGGAGAAATAAGAGGCTGCGTTTTACCTATGTCTGACCTGGCGCCTGATTCTGTTTCTGGCTTTAAGCCTTCAGCTCCCTTGTTTGCAGGACTGAAATTGTCATGGCTATGCAGAAGTGAGCAAAAAAGCAGTGGGTGTCTCCTTAAGTGGCAGAGAGCTCTCATTGACTTTTATAAAGCATTTTCACCCCTATAGTCTAAGACTATACATATAAATATATAAATATACAGTATGTATTTTTGGGTGGGGGCATTGAGTATTGCTTAAAATGTAATTTAAAGGAAAAAATGGAGTTGCACTTATCACCTTTTTTTTTTTTTCTAATTTACTTGTTTTGGATGGCTTATCTATAGGCCTTCTCTCAAAGTCAGCCATGAATGGTAGTAGGTATCTAGATCTTGATAGTATATGTGAGTGACAATGACATGTAGGTGCCTTCAGTTCTTTTGATGCTAAACACATGTTACACCCCACCTTTGGTTTGATCTACTTGTTATTATGTGGGTGAGACTGGATACCTATGTACACGATTCTCTACGTTGGTGTATTTTATGTTACTGATATCTCCACTACTGATGGTGGTTGCCTTCGGGGTGATATAGCTAAATTACAAGAAAAAGTCCGTGTTTACACTATCACTCACCAGAAGAAAAGAAATATCCTCCCTTGCTTTTGGTTGGGATTGGGGAATGTGAATAACGGCCAAAATCCTTAAAAAGTCATTGCAGCCAGTTCAGTAGCACCTGACACCATGTGTCCTGGTATATCGACAATCTCCTCATATTTAATGCCAGACACACCTTAACTCTCAGTATTTATTGGCAAAGCATTAGCTGCCAGTACAAAAGCTTGAAAACTAAATTTCACAACTAGATTGATTAACTCAATTACATATTTGCTACACTTGTTTAAGGTTAGCAAATTAAGGTTGATTTGATTGGGATGAATGCACCTATCTAGTTCTCGCAATAAATCTTTAATATGTATTAAGAATATCCAGGAAAAACAGGAATCTTACAGAGATATTGCGTCTCCACTAAACAGTAAGAGATCTCAGTAAACCATGAATTGAAGCACTTGGAAGACTTTTTGAAACATAAATAGTATTATTTGGTAAATGTTTCCTCTAGTGACCCTCACATTCTATAAAATTCTGCTTATAAAGGCTTGTTGATCTTTCTGTCTTCAGGGTTTAAAATAGGGGTATTGATTTGGAAAATGTAAAATTATGAGATCCGTTTTCCTGTAGCATCAGTTGTATCACTACATCACTTATCTTTTTGAATAATATTAATTTTACTTATATTGAAAGTAACTGTGAGAACCCAACTTCCCGTCCATCTCTCTTCTGGACTGTGCACGTGCTTAAAAATATCCCAACAGATTAGAGGGTAAGCTTTCCATTGGAGATGTTGCTTGAACCACATAAGCAGAGACTTCTCTTCAGATTCAAAAATAAAAGTGTAAATGGAGATATTCCTATACATCTTTTAGAAACATACTTTGTAGCAGATACTTTTTTTTTAAACCACAAAACTGAGTATTTTGTATATATTGCTAATGAGCTCTAAAAGCCTACTGTGCCTTTTGGTAAAGGGCTATCATTGCACATAAGCATCAAGTTTTATTTTAAAGTGCAAAAGGGCTAATGTGGCTCAAAAATATATGAGTTTCACCTGAAAAGTGTATATATATTTTGTGTGTGAAATTGCATACTTTGTTTTATTATCTTTCTCTCCTTGGGATAGTGGGTTTTCCAGAACCATTGTTGAGATTTTTTTTATTATTGTTATTGTTTTTGTATTTTCATGAAACACCATTTAGTGAAACTACAATGTCAAATTAAAAAAAAAAATGCCATTACTGTAAGACGGGGGGAAGGGAAAGTTGTTTTTTTTATTATTTTTTTTTAATTTTGTATGTTAAAGAGAGTGAGTCCTTGATTTCAAAGTTTTATTGTGCATAAATGATAATAAGCACTGCTAATATGTGGAACAAGCATGCAGGTTTGAAAGCCTGTTGATGGGAGAATGAAAGCCGTGCCTTTGCAATGCTAGAAGGACAAATGGCTTCCTGGACTGTCCTGAGCGTTTGAATAAACAGAGGACATCTGAGCTATCTCAGCACTATTCGGGTAGCACTAAGGACTCAAATTCCTGTACTGTACATCATGGGTTTGGCATGAGCCAAAGCGAGGCACAACTACTGGCCTCTCATATCCTGGTCGCAACTTAACGTTTTTTGAGTGTATGAGTAACTAGCATAAGGGGAGAAAGAATATTAAGGACAGACAAGGGGGCATGGGCTTAATGGAGTTCTAATGTGGTCTCATTACAGTACAGACGGCTGAAGAATGGATACATTTTTGTTTGAAGTTGATTAGAAATGGAAATGGAAGATAGAACTTTCTTCATTAAATCCATTTACCTTTTGTTTTCTTGATATTCCCCTAAAATACAGTATGTGGGGTATTGAATGTTTAAGGGTTGCATTTTTTTATTATTTTTATAATTGTGAAAAACTAAGTCAATGCCAAATGTTTTATATGCTTTATTAACGTTTTTGAAAGTTTTTTTTTTTTTTTTCCTTATAGATGTGATGCTTTTTTTTTTTTTTTTTTTTAAGTTTCAGTTGCTTGTCTTATGGAATTTGGGGCAATGGGCTTTGGATGAGCCAGAGGCAAATCCACAAGCCAATTATGTTTGCCAGGACATGCAATAAAATTAAAAAATAAATAAAATTTGCATTGAGAAATGGAGTTGATGTATGCATCTGTCTGTCTGTCTGCCTGCCTGTCTGGCCTTTGGCCTTATTTTTATTGATGTAGAAGAAAAGATGCCAAGGATTCCCAAGAAACATTAGAGAGATTCAAATATTGACACTTAACAAAAAAATCATTATTTTCTTATTTTCAGTTCAGTTCAGTAGCTCAGTTGTGTCCGACTCTTTGCGACCCCATGAATCGCAGCACGCCAGGCCTCCCTGTCCATCACCATCTCCCGGAGTTCACTCAGACTCACGTCCATCGAGTTGGTGATGCCATCCAGCCATCTCATCCTCTGTCGCCCCCTTCTCCTCCTGCCCCGAATCCCTCCCAGCATCAGAGTCTTTTCCAATGAGTCAACTCTTTGCATGAGGTGGCCAAAGTACTGGAGTTTCAGCTATAGCATCATTCCTTCCAAAGAAACCCTAGGGCTGATCTCCTTCAGAATGGACTGGTTGGATCTCCTTGCAGTCCAAGGGACTCTCAAGAGTCTTCTCCAACACCACAGTTCAAAAGCATCAATTCTTCGGCGCTCAGCCTTCTTCACAGTCCAACTCTCACATCCATACATGACCACGGGAAAAACCATAGCCTTAACTAGACGGACCTTTGTTGGCAAAGTAATGTCTTTGCTTTAAAAGATGCTATCTAGGTTAGTCATAACTTTCCTTCCAAGCAGTAACTGTCTTTTAATTTCATGGCTGCAATCACCGTCTGCAGTGATCTTGGAGCCCAAAAAATTAAAGTCCGACACTGTTTCCACTGTTTCCCCATCTATTTGCCATGAAGTGATGGGACCAGATGCCATGATCTTCGTTTTCTGAATGTTGCGCTTTAAGCCAACTTTTCACTCTCCTCTTTCACTTTCATCAAGAGGCTTTTTAGTTCCTCTTCACTTTCTGCCATAAGGGTGTTGAATCTGCATATCAGAGGTTATTGATATTTCTCCCAGCAATCCTGATTCCAGCTTGTGCTTCTTCCAGCCCAGTGTTTCTCATGATGTACTCTGCATATAAGTTAAATAAGCAGGGTGACATTATACAGCCTTGATGTACTCCTTTTCCTATTTGGAACCAGTCTGTTGTTCCACGTCCAGTTCTAACTGTTGCTTCCTGACCCGCATACAAATTTCTCAAAAGGCAGGTAGGTGATCTGGTATTCCCATCTCTTTCAGAATTTTCCACAGTGTATTGTGATCCACACAGTCAAAGGCTTTGGCATAGTCAATAAAGCAGAAATAGATGTTTTTCTGTAACTCTCTTGCTTTTTCCATGATCCAGCGGATGTTGGCAATTTGATCTCTGGTTCCTCTGCCTTTTCTAAAAACCCACTTGAACATCTGGAAGTTCATGGTTCATGTGTTGCTGAAGCCTGGATTGAAGAATTTGGAGCATTACTTTACTAGTGTGTGAGATGAGTGCAATTGTGCGGCAGTTTGAGCATTCTTTGGTATTGCCTTTCTTTGGGATTGGAATGAAAACGGACCTTTTCCAGTCCTGTGGCCACTGCTGAGTTTTCCAAATTTGCTGGCATATTGAGTGCAGCACTTTCACAGCATCATCTTTCAGGATTTGAAAGAGCTCAACTGGAATTTCATCACCTCCACTAGCTTTGTTTGTAGTGATGCTTTCTAAGACCCACTTGACTTCATATTCCAGGATGTCTGGCTCTAGGTGAGTGATCACACCATCGTTATTATCTTGGTTGTGGAGATCTTTTTTGTACAGTTCTGTGTATTCTTGCCACCTCTTCTTAATATCTTTAGTTTCTGTTAGGTCCATACCATTTCTGTCCTTTATAGAGCCCATCTTTGCATGAAATGTTCCCTTGGTATCTCTAATTTTCTTGAAGAGGTCTCTAGTCTTTCCCATTCTATTGTTTTCCTCTATAACTTTGCACTGATCGCTGAGGAAGGCTTTCTTATCTCTCCTTGCTATTCTTTGGAACTCTGCATTCAGATGCTTATATCTTTCCTTTTCTCCTTTGCTTTTCGCTTCTCTTCTTTTCACAGCTATTTGTAAGGCCTCCCCAGACAGCCATTTTGCTTTTTTGCATTTCTTTTCCATGGAGATGGTCTTGATCCCTGTCTCCTGTACAATGTCACGAACCTCAGTCCATAGTTCATTAGGCACTCTATCTATTAGATCTAATCCCTTAAATCTATTTCTCACTTCCACTGTATAATCATAAGGGATTTGATTTAGGTCATACCTGAATGGTCTAGTGGTTTTCCCTACTTTCTTCAATTTAAGTCTGAATTTGGCAATAAGGAGTTCATGATCTGAGCCACAGTCAGCTCCTGGTCTTGTTTTTGCTGACTATATAGAGCTTCTCCATCTTTGGCTGCAAAGAATATAATCAATCTGATTTCGGTGTTGACCATCTGGTGATGTCCATGTGTAGAGTCTTCTCTTGTGTTGTTGGAAGAGGGTGTTTGCTATGACCAGTGCATTTTCTTGCAAAACTCTATTAGCCTTTGCCCTGCTTCATTCCGTATTCCAAGGCCAAATTTGCCTGTTACTCCAGGTGTTTCTTGATTTCCTACTTTTGCATTCCAGTCCCCTATAATGAAAAGGACATCTTTTTTGGGTGTTAGTTCTAAAAGGTCTTGTAGGTCTTCACTGAACCGTTCAACTTCAACTTCTTCAGCATTACTGGTTGGGGCACAGACTTGGATTACTGTGATATTGAATGGTTCGCCTTGGAAACGAACAGAGATCATTCTGTCGTTTTTGAGATTGCATCCAAGTACTGCATTTCAGACTCTTTTGTTGACCATGATGGCTACTCCATTTCTTCTGTGGGATTCCTGCCCGCAGTAGCAGATATAATGGTCGTCTGAGTTAAATTCACCCTTTCCAGTCCATTTTAGTTCGCTGATTCCTAGAATGTCAACGTTCACTCTTGCCATCTCTTGTTTGACCACTTCCAATTTGCCTTGATTCATGGACCTGACATTCCAGGTTCCTATGCAATATTGCTCTTTACAGCATCGGACCTTGCTTCTATTTACCAGTCACATCCACAGCTGGGTATTCTTTTTGCTTTGGCCCCATCCCTTCATTCTTTCTGGAGTTATTTCTCCACTGATCTCCAGTAGCATATTGGGCACCTACCGACCTGGGGAGTTCCTCTTTCAGTGTCCTATCATTTTGCATTTTCATACTGTTCATGGGGTTCTCAAAGCAAGAATACTGAAGTGGTTTGCCATTCCCTTCTCCAGCGGACCACAATCTGTCAGACCTCTCCACAATGACCCGCCTGTCTTGGGTGGCCTCTCGGGCATGGCTTAGTTTCATTGAGTTAGACAAGGCTGTGGTCTTAGTGTGATTAGACTGACTAGTTTCTGTGATTATGGTTTCAGTGTGTCTGCCCTCTGATGCCCTCTTGCAGCACCTACCGTCTTACTTGGGTTCCTCTTACCTTGTACGTGGGGTATCTCGTCATGGCTGTTCCAGCAAAGTACAGCCGCTGCTCCTTACCTTGGACAAGGGGTATCTCCTCACCGCCACCCCTCCTGACCTTGAATATGGAATAGCTCCTCTAGGGCCTCCTGTGCCCGCGCAGCCACCGCTCCTTGGAGGTAGGGTTCCTCCTCCCGGCTGCCACCCCTGGCCTCAGACACAGGGTAGCTTCTCCTGGCTGCTGCCCTTGGCCTCAGATGCAGGGTAGCTCCTCCCAGCCACCGCCCCTCACCCCTTATTTTAACCAGTCTAAAAACCGGGAGGTGGCTCATGTGGTAAAGAGTCTGCCTGCAATGCAGGAGACCTGGATTCAATCCCTGAGTCAGGAAGATCCATTGGAGAAGGGAATGTCAACCCGCTGCAGCATTCTTGCCTAGAGAATTCCACGGACAGAGAAGCCTGGTGGGCTATAGTCCATGAGGTTACAGAGTCTGACACAACTGAGTGATTCACACTACTCTACTACACTTATATACCTGCTTTGGCACATAAGACACTCACAGATGTAATATGTTATTTGATTGAGGTCAGAATGAGTTTGCTTTGGAACAGGGACTAGACTTCAGATATTCCTATTGTCTAATTTAGTGACTTTTCCATGGTGCTCAGCAAGGACTTCCACAGGACTGCAGGCTTGGATGCAGATGGCCCTGACTATATGTGGGAACAGCATTGCAGTTGGTGGGCTCTGGTCTGGGCATGTTCCCCTTTAAATTGTTAAATATCACCTTTTAGTTATATACATCAATTCCACCAATAAAATATCTCCTATTAAAATGGTTTAATGGTTTTATTTTAAATAAGATTGTCTATTTTTTGACTAATATTAGATGTCATGAAAAAAGTTTAACATCTTAGGTTTATAAACAACTTTACAGAATAACATATATAATATACAATATTTATATATATTGTTTCTGTGGTGGCTCAGGTGGTAAAGAATCCACCTGCAAAGTGGGAGACCTGTGCTCAATCCCTGGGTTGGGAAGATCCCTTGGAGGAGGGCATGGCAACCCACTCCAGTATTCTTGCCTGGAGAATCCCCATGGACAGAAGAGCCTGGCGGGCTACAGTCCATGGGGTTGCAAAGATGTCTGAGCTACTAAGCACAATGTTTTTCTATTTATAGATGTAATCACATTATGAATAGATGCATTCCTATAGGTAAGGCTGTTTCAGCTTAAATTAGGGGTACTGAAAGACTCCAATTCTTATTTCTTGAAATTTAAATGTTAGATCCCCTAAAATGAAAGGGTTAAGATAATGGCTGCCAGAAAAAGAAATAGCAGTGAAAGTGGTTAATCCTTAATATACTATTAAGGCACTTTGGACTCCGTTGTCATTTATTTCTTGCTTTGAGCAGTTCTAACCATTTATATGGATTGGTATTCATGACTTTATTCTCTTTTAGAGGTCTTCTGAAATGCATAGAAAAAATTTAAGCCTTTTTAAAAAGAAGTTTTAGGTTCATAGCAAAATTGAGAGCAAAGTACAGAGATCCCCTTGGACTCCACAGATTGATGATTTATCAATCTCCCTCACCAGAGTGCTACACCTGTTACAACTGAGGAAACGACGTTGGTACATCATTATCACCTAAAGTCTGTAGTTTACATTAGAGTTCACTTTTGTGTAGTAGTCTATGATGATGTGCCCACAATTATGATATAATAATATGTAGTTTCACTGCCCTAAAAGTCCTCTGTGTTTCACCTATTCATCTCTCCCTCCCCAAAACTCAAAATAGCAACTTTTACTGTCCAGCAACTTTTTAAAAATTGTCTCCATAATTTTGCCTTTTTAAAAATGACATGTAGCTAGAATCATACAGTATATAGCCTTTTCCTGGTGGACTTCTTTCACTTAGTAATATACATACATTTAAATTTCCTCCATGTCTTTATGACTTAATAGCTCATTTCATTTTAGCACTGAATAATATTATATAGTCTGGACATACTAGTTTATTTGTTCACTTCCTATTGAAAGACATCTTGGTTGCTTCCAAATGTTGACAAATATGTATGAAGCTGCTAAGGACACCTGAGTGCAAGTTTTCACACGGACATAAGTTTTCAACTCCTTTGGGAAAATACCAAAGAGTGTGATTGCTGAATTGAATGATAAGAATATGCCTAATTTTATGAGAAACTGTCCAATTGTATTCCTAAGTGCTGTCCCTTCTATCAGCAATGAATGACAGTTCCTGTTGTTCCAATCGTCACCAACATTTGGTGTTATTAGTGTCCTGGATTTTGGCCATTCTAAAAGGTATATAGTGGTATCTCAGTGTTTTAATTCATACTTCCTTAATGACCTAAGTGGAGCATCTTTTCATACATTTATTTTTCATTTCTCTGTTGTGAGATGTCTATTAAGGTGTTTGGCTAATTTTCTCATCAGTCTGTTTGTTCTTTTAACTTTGAACTCTTAAGAATTCTGAAACTACTTTTTCAAAAAGAATAAACTGTGTTTAGTGTAATTATTGAAGGGCTTGTTATACCCTTTCATAAGTTTCAAGTGCAGTTGGAATATTAGTTATTTTTTCCATATTTGATACACTGTCCCTTTTTAGCATTCCAGAAATTACTTTATCCTAACTTATCAATTTAATGATCAAAAATTCAATGATTACAGTTTTTAAAAAGGAAAAATGGTGGAATTGTCTGACATGATGCTGTCTAATATGGTATCTAATAGACACATAAAACTACTGAATACTTAAAATGTGGCTATCCAAAACTGAGAAGTGCTATAAATGCAGATGGCATATTAGGTTTCAGAGACTTAGAATAAATAGTAAAGAATATAAAATAGTTCACTGATCATTTTGATATAGATATGTGTTAAAAGATGCTACAGGTTATAAAGTGTACCACTAAAATTAATTTTACCTCTCTTTATTTTGTATGTGCCTACTAGAAAACTTAAATTTATGTAATTATCCAGTTTTCTTGGGCTTCCCAGGTGGTACAGTGGTAAAGAATGTTTGCCAGTTCAGGAGATGCAAGAGACAAGGGTTTGATCCCTGGGTTGGGAAGATTCCTTGGAGTAAGAAATGGCAACCCACTTCAGTATTCTTGCCTAGAAAATTTCACGGACAGAGGAGCCTGGCAGTCCATGGGGTCATAGAGTTGGACACAATTGAGTGACTGAGCATGCACACACCAGTTTTCTTACTGTATCACTCAAAACTGTTGCATCATCTTTCAAGAACATAGAATAATATGAGACATTTATCTTTGTAATCTTCTTTTAGTTTTTTTAATAAGAATTCAAAACTTAAAAAATTTTTCTCCCCATAATGTCAAAGAGCTTAAAATTGAAAGTACGATGTTTCAAAATTATTTAATCAGAAGATGACTAGAAAGAGACAATGCCACTTTGGACTCTAATGATGATAGTGAAATGAATTGTCTAAGTTAAATCTCAGACTGAGTCTTTGTGTAATGAGATCATAGATAAAGTTTCTCATACAAAAGACACAATGGTTGAGCAATATGGTTCTAAGGATGGAAAAAATATATAGTACTCTTAGTTAATTGTTAAACAGGTGAATTTCATTATGTAAATTTGGGGAACAAGACCCTAACCATTCTATTTTCCTATAAGGACATGTGACAGTATTTAGCTCTAATGATTATGTAACCAAAATTTACCCAATTTGCATCACAAGTGAACAAATACTAAAGGTAGATATGTATCAAAGGTAAATTGGAAGACTCTAGATACTGTAGAAATTTAGCTCGTTGGACTGATCATTCTAATTGGTATTTATGAATATGAAAATAAAAATATTTTGGAGCAAAGAATTGGGAATCCTCTCTTCAACAAAATAATAAGCCATCAAATGTTATAATTTTTTTTAAGTATTGTAAATGATGATGTAAAAACAAGATGAACAATCTCTGATAAGTAATGATAGGATGCATCAAAATGTGGAGTTTTCCAAGTGTATCAGTGGTAAAGAATTCTCCTGTTAATACAGGAGAGGTATGTTTAATCCCTAGGTCAGAAAGATCCTCCTGGAGGAGGAAATGGCTACCCATTCCCGTATTCTTTCCTGGAGAACCCCATGGACAGGGAAGCCTGGAGGGCTACGGTCGATAGTTTCACAGAGTCAGACACAACTGAGCATGCACACATCAGAGATGTATTTGAAATCAGTCCCAGGTGAATGATAGTTCATGAGAGTTAATTGCATTCAGAGGATATTTCTCATTTTGTGTATCAGTTCAGTTCAGTTCAGTCGCTCAGTCGTGTCCGACTCTTTGCAACCCCATGAATTGCAGCATGCCAGGCCTCCCTGTCCATCATCAACTCCTGGAGTTCACTCAAACTCACGTCCATCGAGTCGGTGATGCCATCCAGCCATCTCATCCTCTGTCGTCCCCTTCTCCTCCTGCCCCCAAACCCTTCCAGCATCAGAGTCTTTTCCAATGAGTCAGCTCTTCACATGAGGTGGCCAAAGTATTGGAGTTTCAGCTTTAGCATCATTCCTTCCAAAGAACACCCAGGACTGATCTGGCTGGTTGTATCTCCTTGCAGTCCAAGGGACTCTCAAGAGTCTTCTCCAACATCGCAGTTCAAAAGCATCAATTCTTCGGTGCTCAGCTTTCTTCATAGTCCAACTCCCACATCCATACATGACTACTGGAAAAACCATAGCCTTGACTAGTGTATATATGACCTAAAAAATCATAAAAACAAAGAACAAAATTTTAGATTTACTATATTTGAATTCTTATTAGAATTTCTGATGATATTTTCCCTTCTGTACTCTTCTGTATTATATAAAATTAATAAAATATTTTAAAAAGAAACGATGCAGGTAACAACGGATATTGACTTTTCCCCTGTTACACTATTATTAGAATAACTTAACAACACAGAACACCAAAGACTTACTGTTGATCAAACATGCTTGAATTATCTAAAATTTGCATAGAACTTCTGAGTTCCAGGGACTTTATTTCTGTGTTTTAGTATACCATTGAAAGTTTCTAGAAAGTAACCCAGGGATTCTAGTGGATATGCAAGACACTGCTGGCAACAGAATAAAAGTACGAAATGAAGAGTTGTACATGTGTGGCAGGATATACACTGGAGCCTTCCTGACTCAGGAATCTTGAGACAGACACCCACAGACTAGCAGGAGACAGTATTCAGTCTCCTTTCAACAATTCTCTTTTCACATTCCACAGTTCTCTTACTAGGTAAATTGAATGCACGATACTTTCAGCCCTGAGTATACATTTCCTAACAGCTTCTTTGTAACTAGGAAGGCCTTAGTGTTTATTATTAGTTTATTATTTTTCTGAACTCAACACTTTTTTTTTTCCAGTGCTTCAGGCTCATTCCAAAAAATGATTATGCAGATGGGTGCATTTTCAGGAAAATACAAAGAAGCAGAGTGAAAAGACCACTGGACTGAAATCTGATGACTGTGGGCCCAGTACTTAATTTTCTGCACCTCAGTATCAGCATCTTAAAATGAGGAGTGTGAGCCTCTAACTTGTTTGTGTTTTAGTAACTTCCTTTAGGAGAGAGCTGAAAGATGGCATAAAACAGCTCTGTTAATACTGATATGATTGCTTCCCTGGTGGCTTGGCAGTAAAGAATCTTCCTGCCAATGCAGGAGATACAATTTCAATCCCTGAATTAGAAAGATCCCTTGGAGAAGGCAATGGCTACCCACTCTAGTATTCTTGCCTGGGAAATCCCATGGGCAGAGGAGCCTGATGAGCTACAGTCCATGGGGTTGCAAAAAAGTCAGACATACTGACTGAACAATACAGATGTGAGGTTTTAGCTTTAAGACAAATTACAATCTGAAAGCTCAAAAAATTATATATATATATATATATATATAATTTTTTTTTCAGATAAAAGTAGTTAATTAAAGTTGTGCTTTTAGGGTCATTATTGGGTGTGTGCTTAAAATTTATGAGATTTGTAACTCCTCACACTAATCCTGAATCAATGTGCCAAGTGGGTGGCAAGTACTGGCAGGTAAATTTCTCTTTTGTAATTCTGATCAAAATTCTAAGTCTAAGACCTTGGAGGTACAGCATTTAGTAATTTAAGTAAAAGTTAGAATGCCATTGCTGTTTTTAATCAGTCGCTAAATTGTATCTCTGACTTTTTACTACCCCATGGACTGCAGGCTACAGGCTCCTCTGTCTATGGGTTTTTTTTCCAGGCAAGAATACTGCAGTGGGTTGCCATTTCCTTTTCCATAAGATCTTCCTGGACCAGGGATCAAACCCATGTTTCTTGCGCCTCCTGCATTGCAGGCAGATTCTTTACCACTGAGCCACTTGGGAAGCCCAAGTGTTAGATACAGAGTCAAATTTAGATGGGAAGAAATTTCTAGCAAAAAAGAACTTGACTTAGAGAACAACATATAGTAAATGAAGAATTTTATGGCACTTTAATTCATCTGACATTTGTTCCATAATTTGGGGAGCACCACGATTTTATCTGTAAAAGAAGTTATGATGATTTTGAATAATGGTTTTATATTCCTAAACTCTAGGCACTATCTTCCACAAGTTGGTCATTCTGCCCTACCATTTTTTAGCTCAGGTTGCATTAGTTGTATCCAATTTTTCATCAACCTACCAATACCTTCCTAATACTACTCTGCTCCATTAATGAGTAAAAAATAGAAGAAGCACTTGTAAGCCCTCACAATATCTAGGGTGCAGAAACACTGAAATTTAAATTGAGAGTAAAGGCAGAAAGAACACGAAGATCAACCCATTGTCAGATTCTGGGCATTGAAATGAAAAGAAATTCTGCTGTGTCATTCCACAGGGCCTCCTGCCAAATGCATTTTAGATATGTTCAGCATGTTTGCTCTCAAGAGTTCTAGAATTACAGTGGCATCAAACTGTATTATATTTGGTATATTCTAACAAATCTTGGTACTCATAAATATCCAACAGGTTATAAAAGAATGTTTTAGGAAATTCGCTTTTGTGAATCTCACTCAGGCAGGAGAGGCCAAGCCTTAGGAAAAATATTTCTAATGCATAGTGTTCAAAATGATTATTGGGCCACTAGGAGCTGTGTGGGTGTATGGAGGTGTGTGCACATTTTTTTTTTTTCTTTTACTACTTTTAAGATATGGGCATTTCATTGTCATTTTCACTGGCCTTTTACTTCTTTTTTTTTTTTTTTTAACATTCCCATTTCCCTGCCTGTTCCCTTCTCTTTTTTTCTACTGGAGATCCCCACATCATATTCCATTCTCCACTCAAACTTGATGTCCTAGATAAGTGGTAATTTCCTCTATGATGGAAAGGGCACCAGGGTGGTTTGCATATAGTCAGGAATTCTAAGTCATTCTTTGAAGGTGGTGGCCTGCTACTTCATTCTTATTGACCCCCACCCTTAGACTCCTGATACCTTCAAGAGTCACATACAGGACAAGAAGTCACATCTAATGGTAGTCTCACCCAGGCTCAGCAGAAGGCATCATACTATCCCATGGCTGGCTGGCATTCAATCAGGATCTGGCAATCAATGGGTGTTCTGTCTTCTCAGATACTGCCCTTCTTCTTCCCTCTTATAATATCCTATTCATGAGAACAGAACGTAGCTTGGCTGCCTCTCCGCTCCATCTTTCATCTCCTCAGTCTCATTACTTCTTGTCCTGGAGTACAATACCACAGTCTTTCCTCATCATCACAGCCTCTGTAACTCTTTGACCTCTCTTGATGAGGGAAGCAGGAGTGGTGAATATCTGCCTCTCTCCCATGATTGTAATGCATCCTTTCCTTCCCTGAGGAAAAAAGTTCCCCTGTCTCTTGGCTGAAAGATTATTTTCTTATGAACCCCACTCCAATTATTTCCGTGGTGCTCTTGTGTAATACCAGGCTCTCCTCTTCATGTTGAATGGGTCAGTGGATTCACAGTGAGAAAACAGAAGTGGTAAATTTTGTTAAGGTGTGAGAATCTGATGAACCCGGCTGAGCTCAGCAAAAGTCTGCGCAGAGGTGGCACGTAGGCTTGGTGCTATGAAGGTTTCCTTTGTGCTTCCCATTTACAGGGCTGCTCAGCTTCCCTTCGTACTTTCTTGTCTGTGCTAGACACTGTGGGGAATTCATGGTTGAGAAAGACACAGCACTATGTTCTTAGAAGTGGAGACCAAAAGGGACTAAGAATGATCAAGCTAAGTTTCTCATTTTACGGAGCAGGAAACTGAAGTCCAGGCAGGAAATAGGACTATCCAGGATCTCACAGCAGGGCTGCATCCAACTAGCCAATAGCAAGGAAGAGCCAGTAGGTCCCAACCTTCCTGTCCCACTTTCAGTGGCACGCAGCCCAACGTCTGTCTACTTTGAAGAGGTCTCTTTTCCAGACCACAGCAAAGCCCTTATTCTTTTTTTTAAATTTTATTGGGGTATAATTTGCTTTACAGGCTTCCCTTGTGGTTCAGCTGGTAAAGAATCCACCTGCACTGTGGGAGACCTGAGTTTGATCCCTGGACTGGGAAGATCCCCTGGAGAAGGGAAAGGCTACCCACTGAAGTATTCTGGCCTGGAGAAGTCCATGGACTGTATAGTCCATGGGGATGCAAAGAGTCAGACATGACTAACCAACTTTCACTTTCATAGTTGCCTTACAATGTTGTGTTAGTTTCTGCTGTAGAGCAAAGTGAATCAGCTACATGTACATATGTATCCCCGCTTTCTTGGATTTCCTCCCCATCTAGGTCACCACAGAGCATCAGGTAGAGTCCCCTGTTCTATACAGTAGGTTCTCATTAGCCATCCACTTTATGCATTGTAATGTATGTATGTCAATCCAAATCACCCAATTCATTCCACCCTCGCTTTCCCCATTTGGTGTCCATACATTTCTTCTCTATGTCTGTGTCTCTATTTCTGCTTTGAAAATAGGTTCATCCGTACAATTTTTCTAGATTTCATTATTTCATTACTTTCTGAATGAAATGTGGCAATTAATATTTTGGGTGCTACTGGAAAGTAAATCTTTCTCTAGTGTTCTACTTGCTTTACTATTTCCCCACCCCTAGAAGGCAATGACACCCCACTCCAGTACTCTTGCCTGGAAAATCCCATGGATGGAGGAGCCTGGTAGGCTGCAGTCCATGGGGTCACTAAGAGTCGGACACGACTGAGCGACTTCACTTTCACTTTTCACTTTCATGCACTGGAGAAGGAAATGGTAACCCACTCCAGTGTTCTTGCCTGGAGAATCCCAGGGACGGCGGAGCCTGGTGGGCTGCTGTCTATGGGGTCACACAGAGTCAGACACGACTGAAGCGACTTAGCAGCAGCAGCAGCAGCAGTATGCTTTTGTTTGGCCATAAACTCTCCTGGCCTAAATCACTGTCTGAAATTTGTAGAAAAGGGGTATTAGAACCAGTTATGACTTTTGTGTTCTCAGTGCTATGAAAATCAGGTCTTGCTTCTGCCACTTGGTTGGATTGTTTGGTTTATTATTTTTTTTAACTTGTTTTTAAACACAAAACCACATTGTGGTTCTTGGATTAAGAATGAATATCTCTCCTCACACAGATTGTCTTTTCTAAGGAAAATAAAATGTAGTTTGTTCCATTCCCTATCAAAAATTCCTTTGCAGAAGCCTAGGTTCTCCTTGACTCAAAAAAGACAATAATTGCTTTGAGCCTAGCACCTCCTAGAGCTACGAGTACAAGTTTCCTTCCCAGCTGGACAATCTCCTGACTCCCGAAAATGCCTGGGCCTGTTGATTTTGAATAGCGTCTCCCACACTATCGGGAATTTAGTGTTCTGCATTGAAGAGTGTGTGTGGGAAATATGTGCTGAATGGATTGATGAAAGAGAATCAAGCTCTACAGTGAAAGTGAAATTACTCAGTCGTGTCCAACTTTTTTCGACCCCATGGACCATACAATACAGTCCATGGAATTCTCCAGGCCACAAGACTAGAGTGGGTAGCCATTCCCCTCTCCAGGAGATCTTCCCAACCCAGGGATCAAACCCAGGCCTCCTGCATTGCAGATGGATTCTTTACTAGATGAGCCACCAGGGAAGACCAAGAATACTGGAGTGGGTCACCTATCCCTTCTCCAGCGGATCTCTGACCCCAGTATTCTCATCTTGACTTTACCATTCATCAGCTGGTGACCTTGGAAAACTATTTAATTTTTCTGCTTGGTTTGCCTCATGCTAAAACGGGGGAGTTGTGGCCCTTCATTACCCTGTTGTGACACTGAGATGACTTAATGCCTGCCAAGTATTTTTTAAAAGCCTTCGTGTGGTGAATGATTTCTAACTATACATTTTATTTTATATTTTCTTTGAGAAAACATCTATAGCTCATTCATAGGTGAGACGTGAGCACCTACTAGGTTAAAGCTCCTAGTTTGAATTTCTAAGTTTGGCAGAAGGACTTTCTCTGCCTTCACATTCATGTGGAAATATCCTCCACATTTCACGTTCAGAGGCCTCAGGAAAGCCCAGTCTGGGTTGATAAAGAGATAACAGAGATAGAAATGGAAGAAGATATACTACAGCGAGTGGGGGCCACACAGACAGGAGAGCCCAAAACCTGAGTTCCGATCATTCCTCTGCTGTGAACTCACAGGAATCCTTGGACTAGACATGGCAGTCTCAGTCACTCCCATCTCTAGAAGGTCAAAAGCTCTAAGTTCTCTTCTATCATTAGTATTCTAGACACCTAGAGATATCCATGAGGTAGCCCACTGTTTGCGAAAGACAAGGAAGACTTGGCTACATCCTGATGTTAACTAAAATTAACAGGACATAAAAATTAATGCTGTTTAGGGAAAGTCCGTAGGAGGTGCTAATGGGAATTACTGGGTTAAAAGCAAAGATTTGTGCAACAGCTATAGGTATTTTCCATGACAATAACCCCTTACACCACACCTTTCACCGCTGAGACACTCTATTCTAATTTCTCAGGAAATAGAGAACACAAGGTCAACACAAGGGGAAAATGTGGCTATAGAAGTGTTCTAGATTATTCATCTACACAGAGAAATACTACCAAGAGAAACAAAGCTAAAGAAAATCTGATAAAAGGCCTTATGATTTAGACTGATTGCATAAGTAAATATTAAATCTTTCCATTTTTCATACATACTAATACACAAAGTTCTCTAAGAAATTTCCTATAAATGATCTTTTGAGTTCCATAATCCTGTGAAATAGGCAGAGTGAGTATTATCAGCTATAGTCTACAGCTGAGAAAGCTGAGCCTCTGAGAAGTTATGCACATGCCCAAGTTCACAAAGCTAGTTAGCGGTAGAATCAAGGGTCACACCAAGTCTTTACATTCTAGTTCAAAACTCTTTTCCACATCTCCAAATTAGCAAATAATTTTTCAGTAGGTCATTCCTCTTGGGCTTAACTCCTACACATCCAGGAAGCTGAAGCCTGTGGCCTTGTGCTGGGCAATTTCAGAATTTCTCACTCTGAGATTACATTCAATGCACCCAGTCGAAGGGATAATACTTCAATTGCTGGCCATTGCCAACAGAATGAAGCCCATGTACAGTCTGTCACTGGTTTAATTTTTAATGTTATCCAACCAAGTTTGAATATTCAACTATCTCTGCTGAAATGTAATCTTCACTAGGCAGGGTTCTTTGTGTGGTTCACTGATGAATCCCAATATAGTAGTCACACAATAACTTTGTAGAATTAACAGTCCTTGAAATCTTCATGCTTCTGTGCTTTTCTATGCTATTCTTTCCAACAGAATCTCTTCACCTCTCCCTTTTCCATCTCAACTTAAATCTTTAGGGCTAGCTATCAAGTTGGAGAAGGCAATGGCACCCCACTCTAGTACTCTTGCCTGGAAAATCCGATGGACGGAGGAGCCTGGTGGGCTGTAGTCCATGGGGTCACTAAGAGTCAGACACAACTGAGTGACTTCACTTTCACTTTTCACTTTCATGCATTGGAGAAGGAAATGGCAACCCATTTCAGTGTTCTTGCCTGGAGAATCCCAGGGACAGGGGAGCCTGGTGGACTGCCATCTATGGGGTCGCACAGAGTCAGACTTAGCAGCAGCGGCAGCAACAACTATCAAATATTAAATCAAACTCATGCCTCCCAAGTTTCCTTGATTACCCATCATGGAAATGACTCCATAGAAGTTAGTTGTATTTCTGCTTCCATGATACAGCATGGAGATCTTCTGCTGCTCAGTTTGAGTTTTTGGTTTGGGGATTTTTTTTTTTTCTTTTTTCTTTCAGTTGTTTCTAAATTATAAAACAGCATTTTAATTGTGATGTAAAACATAAAACTTCTCTTACATTCTGGGAGAAAAAAAAATGGAAAAGAAAAAAGGAAACAAAGTAGACTATGTTCCATGTATACTACCAATCTGTCAAAAGTACCTTTTGAAAAATCCAGGTACTTCTTGACACAAGAATGATCATTCTTGCCTTAGAACCCTAAGTATTAATTTTTCAGATAGGCGTCAATTCTGGCCAGTATGTACCTTCTGAGTGGTCTGTGCCTGTTCTGTGGGTTGTTAAATAGTTTGAATATGCCCTCTTCTTTTAGTGATGCTACCACAGTGTGAATTGGGTTTTTGTTGTTGTTGTTTGATGATCCTGTATCTCTAGAAATTTCATCCTGCACTGTGGCCGTTTAATATTTAACTTTCTATCCCAACTCCTAAATCAAGTGTTTAAAGCATAGAAAGTGTTTAATAAAACTTGATAGATTATTTTTTAAGTTATAAACTTGTGCAAGCAAGAAAATAAGGTAGTATGTTTTGCTTTCTCTGAATGGCTTTCAATTCAAAGAAGTAAAATGATAAGATATTAGATGGCATATTTAAAATGTATCCTCATATGTATATATGATTTTTTCTTAAAGATTTCCTTTTCAATAGCACTATATGGGTGTCATCTGCGGTTCAGCTTCTCTCTGTTATAGGAGAGAAAGAGCTGTGACAATGGAGGGACTCAATTTCTAGCTGGGAAACAACCCCTGGATTAGGAGTTTAAACTGCTCTTTCCATCTTCACCTGGATCTCCTCCTGGACTCTAAAGCTCCACTAATATCTACTCCAGCTTCTCCTTGATTGACCATTGAGAGACACTTATCTCTCACTTGTCTTGTTAGAGACACACTTCCTATTAAAGAAAAAAGGTATTTTGTGTCAACAAAGAATGCTTTAAGCTCTATAATGTGTACAGAGGATTTTTAGTATACATGAACTTGTACTTTAAAAAATATAGTCTCTAAGATGGTTTGACTTAATGGTTTGACTTTATGATGGTGTGAAAATGATATACATTCAGTAGAAACCACACTTCAAAATTTGAATTGTGACCTTTTCCCCAGGCTAGTGACATGTGGTTCAATACTATCTCCTGATTCTGGGCAAGAGCAATGAATCACAGCTCTCAATCAGCCATGAGATTATATACATACAACAATTATGCTCCTACACAGTCATCCTTTGTTTCGCTTCCAATTCAACGTTCAGCAAATTGCAAGATATTCAGCACTTCACTGTGACTTCCCAGGCGGTGCAGTGGTAAAGAGTCAGCCAACCAATACAGGAGACACAGAGATGCAGGTTCCTTCCCTGGGTCTGGAAGATCCCCTGAATTAAGAAATGGCAATCCACTCCAGTATTTTGCCTGGAAAATTCCATGGACAGAGGAGACTGGTGGACTACAGTCTATGGGATTGCAAAGAATTGGACACAAATGAGCACACACACACACTTTATTATAAAATAGGGTATGTGTTAGATGATTTTACCCCACTTAGGCTCATACAAGTTTTCTGAGCATGGTTAAGGTAAGCGAAGCTAAGCTATTATGTTAGACTGGTTAAGCACATTAAATGAACTTTCAGCTTATGCAGTTTTCAACTTATGATGGGTTTATCAAGAGATAACTATGTTTAAGTCAAGGAATATCTGTATAGCCAGGTTTAAAAAATAATGTGATACACATGCATGCTATTTAAACTCCAAGAAACTATGATTGTTAGCATTTTTTCATATTTATTACAATGCTATATGTATATACATATGTGTGTATGTGTATCAAACATTTCAACAAAGTTAAAGTCTCCTTTATTTCCCATCGTAAATCTTATATATATTTCTCTGTCACTTTCCAAAAAACCATGGGCTAGAAACAATCTGTATCACAAATTGAGATCCAATCCATTTTTATGTCATTTTCTATAGTACAGATATGCGTATTTTATAGAGACACATCATAATCACAAGCATGGTCATATCTGCTGCTACCACTTATTAGGGTCTATTTTCACATCCAGTTTCTCTACATTTATAAAGTCAGGTAAGGTCAGTGATAAGGTATTGCCATGTTAATAGATGGAAAAGACAGAGCTTTGGATACTTGAAACAACTTGACCAAGACTATGCAGAGAATAAGAAGAAACAAGGACTGAAACACTGTTCTTTAATTCTAAAGTCTCTGTTCTTTTCTCTGTATCTTGCTGGCCCTTCTAAAATGATGAAATAGTTCAGTTCAGTTCAGTCACTCAGTCGTGTCCGACTCTTTGGGACCCCATGAATTGCAGCATGCCAGGCCTCCCTGTCCATCCCCAACTCCTGGAGTTCACTGAAACTCACGTCCATCGAGTCAGTGATGCCATCCAGCCATCTCATCCTCTGTCGTCCCCTTCTCCTCCTGCCCCCAATCCCTCCCAGCATCAGAGTCTTTTCCAGTGAGTCAACTCTTCGCATGAGATGGCCAAAGTACTGGAGTTTCAGCTTTAGCATCATTCCTTCCAAAGAACACCCAGGACTCATCTCCTTTAGGATGGACTGGCTGGATCTCCTTGCAGTCCAAGGGACTCTCAGGAGTCTTCTCCAACACCACAGTTCAAAAGCATCAATTCTTCGGTGCTCAGCTTTCTTCACACTCCAACTCTCACATCCATACATGACTACTGGAAAAACCATAGCCTTGACTAGACGGACCTTTGTTGGCAAAGAAATGTCTCTGCTTTTCAATATGCTATCTAGGTTGGTCATAACTTTCCTTCCAAGGAGTAAGTGTCTTTTAATTTCATGGCTGCAGTCACCATCTGCAGTGATTCTGGAGCCCAAAATATAAAGTCTGATAATGTTTCCACTGTTTCCACTGTTTCCCCATCTATTTCCCGTGAAGTGATGGGACCAGATGCCATGATCTTCGTTTTCTGAATGTTGAGCTTTAAGCCAACTTTTTACTCTCCTCTTTCACTTTCATCAAGAGGCTTTTGAGTTTCTCTTCACTTTCTGCCATAAGGGTGGTGTCATCTGCATATCTGAGGTTATTGATATTTCTCCCAGCAATCTTGATTCCAGCTTGTGCTTCTTCCAGCCCAGTGTTTCTCATGATGTACTCTGCATATACGTTAAATAAGCAGGGTGACAATATACAGCCTTGACGTACTCCTTTTCCTATTTGGAACCAGTCTGTTGTTCCATGTCCAGTTCTAACTGTTGCTTCCTGACCTGCATATAGGTTTCTCAAGAGGCAGGTCAGGTGGTCTGTTACTCCCATCTCTTTCAGAATTTCCTACAGTTTATTGTGATCCACATAGTCAAAGGCTTTGGCATAGTCAAGAAAGCAGAAATAGATGTTTTTCTGGAACTCTCTTGCTTTTTCCATGATCCAGTGGATGTTGGCAATTTGATCTCTGATTCCTCTGCCTTTTCTAAAACCAGCTTGAACATCTGGAAGTTCACAGTTCAGGTATTGCTGAAGCCTGGCTTGGAGAATTTTGAGCATTACTAGCGTTTGAGATGAGTGCAATTGTGCGGTAGTTTGATGGAATAAGACATGTACTAATGCTATTGAACTTGGAAGTCATTACCACTTAAATGTCTTTCAGGCTGTATGAGATACCTTTAGAAGCAGGATAGATGTGAGTAAGACCTGGCCTTTACCCTTTAGGTGCACATATTCTAGAACTTGGAAAGAAAGTAGTGAAAGATACAGAAGAAAAAACAAGTGTGTATGACACTTTTCTGACTGATATTTTGATATGTACTACTTGGGGGAATCTAGCACAGGGAGAAATGCTTTTGATGAGAGATCTAAGGCAATGACAGGAAAGAAACAGTATTTTTACTATATTGTGTGATAAACATCATAAGTAAAGTCTTTAGGGAATGACAATACAGGAAGCCAGTTGACAGGTGGCTTCATTAGCCTGGGGAACTGAAGGGGAACCTACAGAGTCATTTGTATATGACAAGGAAAAAGAGGTCACTGCATCTTCTTTGGGGCTTTTTTGCCTGAAATGACATAATTTTTTCAAAAAATCTATCCTCTTGGTGCTTTACAGCTTAAACTTTAGAAAACTGCTAGTGGGGTTAGCCACCCTTCAGGACATTCAGACAATTTCTCAGTCTCCCTGGGAATAACTTGCAGTTTTAATACTTTCCAGGATATGGGTTGAGGAGTACGAATGCTCTACTGCCTTGGGGGTCAGTGCCCTAGGGAGAAGGCATTGCCCAGTCTTCTGTGCAGAAGCTGATTGATACAGGAATCATTTGATGTCCATAGAAACACTCGATACTACTGAGAGAATGACAAAATCATACAGCACCAACAATAGTGAGCTGACTGGGTCTTCCTCATTCTGTAGATGAGGATACTGTTGCCCAGGTAATTTAAGTCAGTCTCTTAAGGTCACATGACCAGCCAGTGATCATCTGGAGTGATTTCCCAGATGCTTCTCCATGGCCAAAGCAACACTTTTTCCATCATGCTCATGCTTGGTTGCTCAGTTGTGCCCAACTCTTTGCAATCTCATGGACTATAGCCCACCAGGCTCCTTGGTCCATGGGATTTACCAGGCAACAACACTGGAGTGGGTTGCCATTTCCTCCTTCAGGAGATCTTCCCTACCCAAGGATCAAAACCATGTCACTTGTGTCTCCTGCATTGGCAGGCAGTTTCTTTACCACTGAGCCACCTTGGAAGCCCACTCCATCGCTCCATGATAAAAACATTTCTAATTACTTTTCTGATTTTCCTGTGCAAAGCAGGCTTCAGTTTAACTTGAGCTAAGCAAGATCCTGAGAGTGAAAATTACCTCCTAGGGTATTAAGTGAGGGCAATCTGCCCTCACTGCTCAGGTCTTAGGTAGTGAAGAGGCAAATCTGTTCTTCCCTGAACCTCCCTATTGTTGGGAACTCCACCTGAGCCTCAGGGAAAGGGCCTAACCCAGTTATCTGACAAAGTTAGCTTATGCCACCATGCCATAGCCTGCTGTTCCTAGAAGATTTTTATGCAGAGACAGAGATGACACATGGGAAGGTAACTTCTGTGGGCCTGATTAGAGAGACAGTCACATCAGAGCTAGAAAATACCTGCCTTCTTCAAAGGTATTGAAGTATTCACGCTGCTTCAGTGCAGCCAAAGGTCTGCCTTGAAAAGAGACCCAGAATGCTTTTTTGCAAAAAAGTTAATCCCACTGGAATCTTCTTCAATTAAAGCAAGCTCTAGGGGCCAAGAAATAGACAAGTGAATTAAGCCTTAATGACTCAGCTCCTCTTTCCTCCCTGCCCTTGTCTACCAGCCAGGAATGTGGGGAGGAAATGAGTTAGGTCAAATCCATGCTTGAGCTCTATAAAGCAAAGATCTATCCACGCCCAAGGTGATTTTATTTAAAAATGATATTTCTTTGCAGTAAGTCTTCCCTAGCCCTTGGCTCCAGTAAGTAGGAATTTCACATGTACAAATCTGAGAAGAATATGAATGGAGAGGAAGGCATGGCTGCCCATCAAAAGGCAATTGAGGTGTGGCTAAAGTAGTGGCTTTTACACTAAAAGGAGCTGGATGATTCATTATCTCAGGTTAAACTCTCCACCATTAGACCCAGAAACAAAAGTTCATAATAAACAAGTGATTTATTGACAAAATGCTCCAACAGAAAATAGAGAGTCAAAGAAACAGGACAGGAATGAAGAGACTGCCAACCAGGCAAGGGTATCATGTCAGGCAAAGTACTGGACTGAACAGCTTAAGCTTGAACTTGAAGGTGAACTCTTGAATGTCAAGTTACCTCAAAGATGACCCAACCTGAGGCCAGATAGCTTGAGTTTCATAATCCTGTACCTATCATCCAGAGAAGGCAATGGCACCCCACTCTAGTACTCTTGCCTGCAAAATCCCATGGATGGAGGAGCCTGGCAGGCTGCGGTCCATGGGGTCACTAAGAGTCGGACACAACTAAGCGACTTCACTTTCACTTTTCACTTTCCTGCATTGGAGAAGGAAATGGCAACTTACTCCAGTGTTCTTGCCTGGAGAATCCCAGGGATGGTGGAGCCTGGTGGACTGCCATCTATGGGGTCCCACAGAGTCAGACATGACTGAATCGACTTAGCAGCAGCAGCAGCAGTACCTATTATCACTGGTAAAGGGCTCTTCAAGGAGTATATAAACTCCTAAGACTCCAATTATCTGTAATTTCCAATAAAGAGCTCCTGTAACTCAGAAACAGTTCTCCAGTAGAGCCACAATTTCAAGCTGCTGGGACTGAAATATACCAAAGGTTAGGACATATATTTAAGGAGAAAAAAAAAGTTTTAATCTGCAAATGAAGAAAAAAGAAGAAAACATCATCCTAAAGGTATCCCTTAATGCAATGATATCCTACCAACTGTGCATATGTGATCAGTCACTCTGCTAAGTCACTTCAGTCATGTCCGATTCTCTGTGACCCCATAGATGGCAGCCCACCAGGCTCCTCCGTCCCTGGAATTCTCCAGGCAAGAACACTGGAGTGGGTTGCCGTTTCCTTCTCCAATGCATGAAAGTGAAAAGTGAAAGTCAAGTCTCTCAGTCGTGTCCGACTTAGCGACCCCATGGACTGCAGCCTACCAGGCTCCTCCGTCCATGGGATTTTCCAGACAAGAGTACTGGAGTGGGCTGCCATTGCCTTCTCCAGATCAGTCACTCGGTCATATCTAATTCTTTGCAACCCCACAGACTGTAGCACACCGGGCTCCTATGTCCATGGCAATTTTAGGCAAGAATATTGGAGTGCGTTGCTATTTCCTCCTCCAGGGGATATTCCCCACCCAGGGATGAACTCATGTCTCCTGCATCTCCTTCATTGACAGGAAGCTTCTTTACCACTGAGTCACCAAGGAGGCCCATCCTACTAGCTACATATCCCCCAAAATCTTCCTTTAACTGGGAGATCTGTGTTCAAGAGAGTCACATTAATTTACTAATTTGTAGGCATTGTGCTAATGCATTTTATGGTACCATGGTGATTACCACATATAACGTATGGTTCCCTCAGTATTCCTGCCTGGAAAATCCCATGGACAGAGGAGCCTGGTGGGCTACAGTCCATGGGGTTTCAAAGAGTCAGACACTACTGAGCAACTAACAGTTTTCACTTTCACTTATAGCAAGACCATTGGCACTTAGCAGTCTCAGATTTAAATCTTGATTTGCTTACTTACTAGCCGAGAAATTTTATGAAAGTTACTTCACATCTGTGTGACTCAGGGAAGGGGTTGTGAAGAATAAATGAACTAACCAAGTACAACCTTTAACAAGCTAGTCATGGCACACAGATAAAAATCTCAAGAAATATTGGTTATTGACCAAGATGACAATAGCAATAATAAACTGCTCTTTCTTTATTTATTCATTTACACAATACATATTTCTCAAGTACCTATGAGGTATCACAGCCACTTACAGGCCAAGAATTACAAAGTTGTTAGACAAAGATCATGACCTTATGAACGTACATTCTGATAAGACAAACAGATAATACGTACACAGATAAGTAACTGATGCAATATCAGTTACTGATCAAGGCAACAAAGAAAATGGAAGCAAGGCACAAAATAAAGAAGAGTTGTGGGGTGGGAGATGGAGAGTATCTTTACATGTGATGCTCAAGGACTACCGTCTGGGAAGGATAATTGAATAGAGACCTGAATGTGTTAAAGAGATGAGACATGGAAAGAAGAGTTCTGGGAAGAGGTCATAGCAAGAACACAAGTCCTGGAGGGGAATGTACTTGGCATACTGAAGAAATAAGAAAAATCCATTGTGGCTACAGTAGAATGAAGCAGGCCAAGAATACTAAGAAATCAAGTCAGAGACAGTGGCTAGATCCTGTAGAGCCAAGTAACCCTTGGCAAAGAGGGCGACTTTAATTAGACTGTGATAGATAATCACCATGGTGTGATCACTGACCTAGAGCCAGATATCCTGGAATGTGAAGTCAAGTGGGCCTTAGAAAGCATCCCTACGAACAAAGCTAGTGGAGGTGATGGAATTCCAGTTGAGCTATTTCAAATCCTGAAAGATGATGCTGTGAAAGTGCTGCACTCAATATGCCAGCAAATTTGGAATACTCAGCAGTGGCCACAGGACTGGAAAAGGTCAGTTTTCATCCCAATCCCAAAGAAATGCAATGCCAAAGAAGGATCAAACTACCGCACAATTGCACTCATCTTACATGCTAGTAAAGTAATGCTCAAAATTCTCCAAGCCAGGCTTCAGCAATATGTGAACCGTGAACTTCCAGATGTTCAAGCTTGTTTTAGAAAAGGCAGAGGAACCAGAGATCAAATTGCCAACATCTGCTGGATCATGAAAAAGCAAGAAAGTTCCAGAAAAACATCTATTTCTGCTTTCTTGAGTATGCCAAAGCCTTTGACTGTGTGGATCACAATAAACTGTGGAAAATTCTGAAAGAGATGGGAATACCAGACCACCTGATCTGCCTCTTGAGAAATTTATATGCAGGTCAAGAAGCAACAGTTAGAACTGGACATGGAAAAACAGACTGGTTCCAAATAGGAAAAGGAGTACGTCAAGGCTGTATATTGTCACCCTGCTTATTTAACTTACATGCAGAGTACATCATGAGAAGTGCTGGACTGGAAGAAACACAAGTTGGAATCAAGATTGCCGGGAGAAATATCAATAACCTCAGATATGCAGATGACACCACCCTTATGGCAGAAAGTGAAGAGGAACTAAAAAGCCTCTTGATGAAAGTGAAAGTGGAGAGTGAAAAAGTTGGCTTAAAGCTCAACATTCGGAAAACAAAGATCATGACATCCGGTCCCATCACTTCATGGGAAATAGATGGGGAAACAGTGGAAATAGTGTCAGACTTTATTTTTTGGGGCTCCAAAATCACTGCAGATGATGACTGCAGCCATGAAATTAAAAGACGCTTACTCCTTGGAAGGAAAGTTATGACCAACCTAGATAGCATATTCAAAAGCAGAGACATTACTTTGCCAACAAAGGTTCATCTAGTCAAGGCTATGGTTTTTCCTGTGGTCATGTATGGATGTGAGAGTTGGACTGTGAAGAAGGCTGAGCGCCGAAGAATTGATGCCTTTGAACTGTGGTGTTGGAGAAGACTCTTGAGAGTCCCTTGGACTGCAAGGAGATCCAACCAGTTCATTCTGAAGGAGATCAGCCCTGGGATTTCTTTGGAAGAAATGATGCTAAAGCTGAAACTCCAGTACTTTGGCCACCTCATGCGAAGAGTTGACTCATTGGAAAAGACTCTGATGCTGGGAGGGATTGGGGGCAGGAGGAGAAGGGGACGACAGAGGATGAGATGGCTGGATGGCATCACTGACTCGATGGACGTGAGTCTGGGTGAACTCTGGGAGTTGGTGATGGACAGGGAGGCCTGGCGTACTGCAATTCATGGGGTCTCGAAGAGTCAGAAACGACTGAGCGACTGAACTGAACTGAACTGAACTGAGGAAATCACAGAGTCACAAACACTGACATAGATGGTGACAGATATGATTTATATCTCTTTCCCTGTCTCCCAAAGAGCACAAGAGCGTCTATGCAATCTCATTCTAGGAACACACAATCCCCAAGCTCAATGAGCAAATTAATCTCTAACAGCAAACACGAGCTATCCATTTATTCATGTCCCTATATTGTCTTTTAGCCGCTAGTAGTAATGATTTACAAAATTTACAGATAAAATCTCCATAATTAATCTCTAATACAAAGATACAGATGCCGATGCACATTCAGATTATCTTTAATATTTAGTTCCTCATCTTTTGCTGGTTTTGAGTTTGTATCTTTAGCTTTTCTGCCTTTTTGGAGTATAGTCTTTCACATCAAAATAACTTTTTTAGCTTGATCTATGTACCAAGCTTGCCTGGCTTGCTGGAAGCAAAGTCACACACTGTTAGAAATTATTTTTTTTAAATATTTCCTGTTTCACAGGAAGTTCTTCCATTCACATACCTCCGGTGGCTCCTCACTGACTACAGATGGAAGTTTGGTTCTGAGCTGAGTGCTCCACTCCTTCTCTTCCTAAACCACACAGACCTCTCCAACATGCCTTAGCTAACCATGTTCTTACACAAGGAAATCACCTGCATTGCTACAATTTTTCTCCATTGTCTCCCAAAAACAGTTTGCACAGCTTTACTGCCTCATCACTGTTTATTTATTTGCCTAAGTGTTATGCTTCTGTCAAGGTCAAGTTTTAGTCTCAGTTTTGTGTGGGTCTTCCCTCACAACTAAACTTCCACTGATCATGCACTCCTTCTGAACTACTTCAGTAGCTGTACTTCTCCTTCTATTTTGAATATATCTTGGATTATTACTGACCTTTTGAAGAACACATTTATCTCCACAGGCCACCTGTGAACTCATTCAAGGTGAGGATCACTTCTTACATGTCTTTGTACTCCAGGCACTCTGCCTATTATACTTGACTTTCCATCAGACTCATCCTTGTTCAGTCCTACTGGGTTAACACATCTGCCTACCCCCAGCGCACCTACATTTGTACTTTTTATGTTTCTCCTGACATGTGTAAGAAATTGATCTATCTTTATGAAATCTTAATTTCTACTTCAAGCTCCCCTTTTGCATTGTGGAAGCAGTCTCAGTCCACTCAGGCTTTTCCATTTCTTTGTCTGATATTTAGCTTGTGTTTGGGGGGCCTCACGTATATTCAGTCATCTGTCCACTCAGATAGCCACGGAGAATCCCATGTCTGAATTTGGTCCTTAGATGGAGTATGATTTCTGAAAGTTTGCTTTCTCTTATGCCAATCCCCATGCCAGACCTGAGCTCTCTCCTTGCTTGTTTTAGAACCATGGTAATTTCTCTGAAGCTGTTCAGGACTCCACCAGCCTAGATTCACACAGAATCCACTCTGATGTCTTGCTACTTTCTCTGGGCTCTGTTCCTACAGCAGGAAGCATGATTCCCCCATCTCTCTCCTGTCCACCAGTGCAGATCTTCTCATCATTAGATATGATGGTCAAGGGACACCTCTCAAGGAAGAACAACTGAAGAGAAAGTTGAATGAGTTGGAGTGAACCATGAAAAGATATGAGAAGCGGTGTTCTGGGAAGAGGCCATAATAAAAACAAAGGCCCTGGATGAGAACATACCCTTCCTCTCTGAGTGAGGGAAAACTTCTTTAATCTGGAGGAAGCCAAGTCACATATGCTTTCCAATATTTTGTCTCTTCCTTAAATTCTTAAGTTACCTTTAAGTATGTATAACCCAAATCCAGGAAAACATTAGCAAATCATTTTCTAATTCTACCTTGAAACTTCTCTATCTTAAGGCAATAAACTAGAAAGACTCTGTTTTGATTAGATAGGTATGTGTGCATATAGATAAATTGCCAGGAAAAATAATGATCATGGGTATAAAATAATACCTTATCATAATTATTTTAGTAACTAGCAGAAACTTCTTCTTTTCCACATAATTCATCAACTTGGGAGACATTTTAGATTCTTTTCCATCTCCATTAATCTTACTGTATGTGAAACCACCACCAAAGACAACTCCTTGCCCTAAAATTAGATCCAATGATAAGCAGACCCAGAAGATTCTGCTTGACAAAACATAGAAGACAGACAAATGAAAAAATTCAAAGTAGATGAGAATAAAGTGTACACAAGGAAAAGATAATGTGTTCTTGATGTTCAGATAAAGAAGAAATCAATTGTACCTTATTCTGTCTTGTCTTCCCTAAACTTCACCCAACTGTCTACATGTACTAGACATACAGTGGAACTACATAAACTAGGTATCGTAAAAATAATAATAATCATGGTGTAGATCAATGATAATTTTCTTTATTTTCTTAAAATAGGAATTTGATGTTGTTTGTAATAAAGAGCATTTAATCTTTCCCAAACATGTAGTGATGCACAGCTTCCAATGTTGTAACCTTTACTCTAGATACCATATTCTTGCATATTTGTGACAATAACTGTAAATAACTGTGAAATGTGTTTGTTCTAACAAAACTAGTTTCTTCCCAACAGAAAGAAATACAGGGTCTTTGGTAAAGGACAGCCTTTTATAATTACATAGTTGCCATCAAGGCTAGGAACCACTTTAGTCTTAAGTATCAAACAACTCTCTAATTTGATCCTCAATGTTTTGTTTTTTTAAAAACCACCCGAGCTGTTGATTTCATTCATACCAGCAGCTTTAGAAATACACCAAGGACCATGATTTTGTTAAAACAAAAGAGCAATAATAGCAAGGACCCCAGACCTTTTATCTCCTTTCATAATCATGTTAATGTATGCAAAACACAATAGATAATAGGGACCCACCTAGAAGGAACCAAAGTATGATTACAGAAGTGCATTAGACTCAGTCATCACCCTCAGGAAGTTCACAATTTAATTTGAGAAATAATGCAAAGATCAGTAGAGTACAGTGTGATGAGAGACATAACAAGTACAAAGTGTTGAGGAAGCACCAAGAAAGAGGTAACTAACTCTGCCTTAGGGGGTAGGAGAAAATTTTAGTGAGGAAATCATATTTGACCTGAATATTGCAGAATTAGTGGGGACTTGCCAGACAGAAAAGGGAGGGAACACTTCCCAGAAAAAGGAAATTGCACATACCTGTTTCAGGAAAGTGAATGATTCGGCTACAAAATATTAACTGAGGCTGGACCTTGGGTTGCTAGGGGTGTGGAGAAGAGTGATGAAAGACAAATTTGGCAAGGCTGACTGAGGGATGGGAAGATCAGAGAGGGCCCTGTCTGCCAGAACTTTGAATTTTATAAGAATATGAAGCAGAGAATTGCAGCCCTGTAAAGGAGAAATGCCAGAAGCTGCTGGGAAAACTGAGGCACTTTAGAAGCTGAGCTTTAGAAATTTTTCTCTGATAGCACTTTGGAGATGGACTGAAGGAAAGCAAGGGGCTAGTCCAGGTAGGAAAAAAACAAACCTTACTTCAGGAATTTAGAAAACTCTGCCATGCAGGACATGATGGAAAAGCCCTAATTGTCTTACAAATAAGAATCTGACTGACTCTTGTTCTGTCCGCAGCATCAAGCAGCTCATGGTACTAGTCCCCCATATGCCATTTACTCCTGAGGCCCACAGTAGAGCACAGGTGTTCATTTACAATCCTTTTATGACTGGCTCTGACAGAATTTTTTTTTTTCAGAGCCTTTTTCTCAAGTTTGGAATTATTCTTTCACATGTGGTTATTTGACAACTGTCTGATGATCCTCAATAGATTCTAATCTCTGAAAGATCAGGAATTGTGCCCGCATGTTGCTCATCACTGTCTCTGCAGGCTAGTAGAGAACTTGGCAAATAGTAGATGCTTAATAAATGTTTATTGAAAGAATGTTGACTGAAATATTCAGAAGCAATTGATATGATGGTATTCTGCATGAGAAATGTTCAGTTCCTCTTGTTTTTCAAAATGGCAAGCAAAATATTCAATCTGTAATTTAATTATTGTATAACCGATTTTTGATCCTTTATGTTAAATTTTCTCTCCAACACTACATGCGAACACTAATCCTGTAAGCTGAAATTCATGAGAAATGGGAACCAAATTTGATCAAATTATTTTATTTTATGGACATTATATTTCCAAAATAATATAATACCAACTGCTTTGCCTGGATTTAATCATTAGTATTTCCCTTTCATTCATTCTTTCTTTTTTTTCTCTTTTATTTTTCTCTTTTTTAAGACTTTTTTAACCTTAGGCAAACAATTTTTCAATCATGACTATACATTTGGTGAGGTTCTATTAAGAAACTCCAGCGTGTCCTACTTCTTATAGGCATACACATAAAAAGACAGTCAAAGCACTTCATTAAAGGCAGAAAGATTAAAACAAAGCATTACACAACAAAACCACCCACATTCAGTTTTGCAAGTCTAACAGTCAGCCTGAATCATCACCCTAGAGCAGCCTACATTCCGTTCCAACCCAAGGCTTTAGCTTACCATTCAAGACCCGAGAAAATAAAATATTAGTATTGGTGACCAAAAAGGCAGGTGTGCTTCTCTTTCCTTGGTAACTCTTAGCCCTGGAGGCAGCAACTGTTTCTTGTTTTTTACTTAATAAACACAACTCTTGGGAGGTAATTAAAGAACCAGCAGAAATCTTAAGATCACCAAAGAATAACAATTAGTCCTCATTCTAGCAACAGAATCTCTGGCTTAAGAACCTCAGAGTTGAGTTTTTGAATCAGCCTTACCCACTCCTGGCTCACTCCCATCACAGTATCCTTCATGTTATTCATCCCATCCTTTACCCTATTTTTCTCTTCTTAAAGTTTTATTCATTGCTTAGCCTGAAGTAATGACCTTGTCCTGCTAGTCCTAGTCCTTCTTCAAGTGCCCACTCAAATGCCACCCTCACCCTCTCCCTCAGCATTTTAAGAAAACTGTCCTATTCTTTGTTTGTCTCTGTTTGCATTCTTACAGTACATGGCTTGTGCATTACTGCATGATATTTCTACTCTCTACTTTTCTCATCACCTGGTTGTCTGTTATGTTCCTGTTATTAGGTTGCAAGCCCCTTGAAGTCAGTAAGTGCGGAATTTATGCCTATAGGCTTACTTGGAGCCCAATTTGCCTCAAGTAGTGTAGACAGGTGGTAATAAATCATGAGTGGATGGATTCTAAAAAGCATATGAGAATCTTTACAATAATAGACATAGATAAAATAAGACAATTAAGTTACAAACAGAAGAAATATTTGTTATAGGAACAAGAAATAAAAATATAAAGCAAGGTCAATAGAGTTATTGGAGCTGAATATTAAAATTCCTGGCAGCTGATGAAAAAAGAGAGCTAAAGTACATCAACTGGATAAGAAGTAAGTGGAAACTGAAGCTAGGTCAGTTCTCACAAAGGTTGAAAATGAGTCTCAAATGATCTCAATCCCTTATAGAATTGAGAAGATAAGCCTTTTTCTCTGTGATCTAAAAGAAAATAAAATACCATTCAGAGGAAGAAAAAAAATACAGACATGCAATAACTTTTATATATAATGCCAAACATTCAATCCAAATAACCAGTTAAGTCAAGAATGAGCCAAAACAGTGAAGAGGAAAACAAATAAACAAACGAAAAATAGCCCAACAGGTGAAAAACATACAGAAAAAAATTATTTTCCCAAAGTGACATAGAAATTAATCCATCAATTCAAAAAACTCTATGTAAAGCCACCCTTAGACACATCAGGGGAAAAATACCAAAAAAATAAGCAAAAAGAAAATTTAAAAAGCATACAGGAAAACAGACACGTTCAGGGAAGTGAAACTGATAAGAGAACCCTTCAAAGGAAATTTTATTTCAGTTTATTGTTCATTTTTTTTAAGTTGCTTTACAATTTTGTGTTAGTTTTCTGCTATACAACCTTGTGAATCAGCCATAAATGTACACATATCCCCTCTCTTTGGAACCTCCCTCCCACCATTCCAATCCCACCTTCCGGGTAGTCGCAGAGCACCACGCTGAGCTCCCTGTGCTATGCAGCTGCTCCCCACTAGCCAGCGATTTTGCACATGGTAGTGTACATATGTCAATCCTACCCTCTAACTTCATCTCACACTCCTTCTCCCACTGTGTCCACAAGTCCATTCTCTATCTGTGTCTCTATTCCTGCCCTGCAAATAAGTTCATCGGTAGCGTTTTTCTAGATTCCACATATATGCATTAATATACTGCATTTGTTTTTCTATTTCTAATTTACTTCACTCTATATAACAGCTTCTAGTTTCACCCACCTCACTTCAGTTAACTCAAACTCGTTCTCTTTTATGGCTGAGTAATATTACAATGCCAAAGAATGCTCAAACTACCGCACAATTGCACTCATCTCACACACTAGTAAGTTGATGCTCAAAATTCTCCAAGCCAGACTTCATCAATACGTGAACTGTGAACTTCCAGATGTTCAAGCTAGTTTTAGAAAAGGTAGAGGAACCAAAGATCAAATTGCCAACATCCGCTGGATCATCAAAAAAGCAAGAGAGTTCCAGAAAAACATCTATTTCTGCTTTATTGACTATGCCAAAGCCTTTGACTGTGTGGATCACAGTAAACTGTGGAAAATTCTGAAAGAGATGGGAATACCAGCCAACCTGACTTGCCTCTTGAGAAACCTGTCTGCAGGTCAGGAAGCAACATTTGGAACTGGACATGATTCCAAATAGGAAAAAGAGTATGTCAAGGCTGTATATTGTCACCTTGCTTGCTTAACTTATATGCAGAGTACATCATGAGAAATGCTGGGCTGGATGAAGCACAAGCTGAAATCAAGATTACTGGGAGAAATATCAATAAGCTCAGATATGCAGATGACACTACCCTTATGGCAGAAAGTAAAGAGGAACTAATAAGCCTCTTGATGAAAGTGAAAGAGGAGAGTGAAAAAGTTGGCTTAAAGCTCAACATTCAGAAAACAAAGATCATGGCATCTGGTCCCACCACTTCATGGGAAATAGATGGGGAAACAGTGGAAACAGTGTCAGATTTTATTTTGGGGGGCTCCAGAATCACTGCAGATGGTGATTGCAGCCATGAAATTAAAAGACACTTACTCCTTGGAAGGAAAGTTATGACCAACCTAGATAGCATATTCAAAAGCTGAGACATACATTACTTTGCCAACAAAGGTTCGTCTAGTCAAGGCTGTGGTTTTCCAGTGGCCATGTATGGATGTGAGTGTTGGACTGTGAAAAAAGCTGAGCACCTTAGAATTGATGCTTTTGAACTGTGGTGTTGGAGAAGACTCTTGAGAGTCCCTTGGACTCCATGGAGATCCAACCAGTCCATCCTAAAGGAGACCAGTCCTGGGTGTTCATTGGAAGGACTGATGCTGAGGCTGAAACTCCAATACTTTGGCTACCTCATGCGAAGAGTTGACTCATTGGAAAAGACTCTGATGCTGGGAGGGACTGGGGGCAGGAGAAGAAGGGGACGACAGAGAATGAGATGGCTGGATGGCATCACTGACTCGATGGACATGAGTTTGGGTGAACTCCAGGAGTTGGTGATGGACAGGGAGGCCTGGCGTGCTGCGATTCATAGGGTCACAAAGAGTCGGACATGACTGAGTGACTGAACTGAACTGAATATTCCACTGTACATATCCACCACAACTTCTTTATGCATTCATCTGGTGATGGACATCTAGGTTGCTTCCATGTCGTGGCTGTTGTTAAAAGTGCTGCTATGAAATTGTGCAACATCCCAAAGCACCACCGCAGATGCTGACACCATGAACAATGTAGAGAAGACATGCATGGACTTGAAGTGCCAATATGACTAGTGCTTCCCTCAAGGGTAGACAGCTCCAGGGACCCATGCACTGACCCTTTTTAAGAGATACTAGAAGTGTTTTCAGAAAGCAATACAGGGAAAAGAGATTCCTATTGAAGGACTGGAGTTCATGGGCCGTTGCAAAGAAAAATGATAGCTCTTCTGGACCTTGACAGTCACCTTGAAAATGGACTCCTCAAATCAGGAAATTGAGGACCCTCGATATTGTCAATTAAAGCTGTGAAGATAGTATTAATTTCATGGATTGAGGAGGGTGGACTTTCCTTGCCTCCTTCTTGATATTTTTCTCTTACTTGTAAAAGGTGATGAACAATCACTCTTTGGATTGAGATTTTTAGCTTTGGCATCACAGCAGGAAACCAGTGTGCTAGATAATTGGGTTATTCTGAATTGTGGTTGCAATACTTGATCTGGGGTCAATTTTAATTTTGTCTTGTATCTAAGCGCTGAAGAGCTTGTTGGGATGACCAAGGTTGCCTGAGTTCTGCTATGAAGGACATTACATATCCTGTACTGGAGTTATTATTCATGTAAGCAGCTGGTTAGGATCTTTCTTTTCTCTCCGGGACTGAGTGCTTTGGAAGGTGTTCCCAGTCCAACAGTTCTGATAAATGCTTGGGAGCACAGTTTTATTTTTATATAGTAACTTAACTGTTAAGATCGCTGGTAAACTGGGTTAGCCAAAAGGAGGACAACTTTTAACAGTTCCCTACCTTAACAAGAGGTGTCAGATCTCATGTTAAGATGTGAAAGCTTCAAGAACACTGTAATGAACATCATTTCAGAGCTCATGGTGTAGTTCAGGGATTAAGGTCCTCAGAATGGCTATGGAAGAAGAGCCTAAATTACAAAGATTCACTGTTACCAGCTTTCAATGTAAGTCAATGAGTTAAGCCAACTTGTGTATCACAAAAATGCCAAAATGCTGCATCTGGTTAAATGGAGGAAGAAAAGAGTTTGCTTCATTTGCCTTGCTTACCCACCCTGCCCTGTAATGCCTGTAATCATCAAAATCGAATAAATTGTAACATTTAGTTTCTATCATTATTTGCCCCTGGAACTCAACACTTTATGGAACAACCATTACCCTGTAATCCCACACATCCCATGTCTACACTGGGGGAAGCTTTATGTAATTTATAATTTTATAAATTTTAATTTATAAAAGTGAAGATTTATTTAAGCTAGGTATTATGGTAGAGCAAATGGAAACTTCACTGAGGGTTCTAAAATTTCCACAGTAAGCCACTTCTTAAAATGTTTATATAATGGTACCCCAAAAATGTCAGGATCAGATGAGCACTTACACACTGTATCTTGAGTGATGTGGTGCAGTGTTTTAATGTGCCCATACAGTATGAAACTTGTTTTACAGAAGGCCTAGATTCTATTACCTCTTCTCCACTTTACCAATAAATAGTTTCTGTTTTTAATGTGGCCAGTCCTTAGTGTCATTGCAATACATTCTGCATTTACATTTTGACAGGTTAAGATCCATTATTCAAAAGATATTTGGAACCCAGCTGAGGTAGACCAGGCAAAAAGCTGGAGTTAAGTATATCTGTTCTGAAATAAGCCTGGCCACAAGACAATCAAAATCTTGTAGCGTTTTGAATCTCACCACAAAACTATCTGGTTGAGCCTTGAGAATAAAACAAATTTTAATGTAACTGCTACTGAAGGAATAACTTTTTCTGATTGTTTCTCATGCAGTCTTGACTTTAGTCTGCCCATGAAATGACTCCAAGTAAGTATCTCAGCTACTTCAAAGGCTTTAAATTTTGAAGAGGAAATCTTAATTGCTCTTTAAGGGTGATTTTATAGAACAGTCTTATGGACTCTGTGGGAGAGGGAGAGGGTGGGAAGATTTGGGAGAATGGCATTGAAACATGTATAATATCATGTATGAAACGAGTCGCCAGTCCAGGTTCGATGCACGATACTGGATGCTTGGGGCTGGTGCACTGGGACGACCCAGAGGGATGGTATGGGGAGTGAGAAGGGAGGAGGGTTCAGGATGGGGAGCACATGTATACCTGTGGTGGATTCATTTCGATATTTGGCAAAACTAATACAATATTGTAAAGTTTAAAAATAAAATAAAACTAAAAAGTGAAAAAAAAGGGTGGTTTTGTAATTATTATTGTTGTTACTCTTAATTTTTATAGCTACAAGAAGTTTTCAATTCCAGAAACAGATAAAGCCAGTACTATAGGCTAAAAATAAAAGGAAATTATGAAAACCATAAGAAAAGAAAATGATACTGAAAAACAATGAAGAATTAAACTCACAATCTAACACATGTATACCTGTGATAGATTCATTTTGATATTTGGCAAAACTAATACAATTATGTAAAGTTTAAAAATAAAATAAAATTTAAAAAAATAAAAAAAATAAAATTATATGACAAGTGAAAATATCTTTCAAAAGTAAGCATTAAATAGAGATATTGTCAAATAAATAGTGAGAGAATTCATTGGCAGCAGACATAGCTCCCCAGGAGGCGCTAGTGGTAAAGAGCCCACTTGCCAATGCAGAAGACAGGCAAGAGACACAGGTTGGATCCCTGAGAAGGGAAGATCTTCTGGAGGAGGGTTTGGCAACCCACTCCAGTATTCTTGCCTAGAGAACCCCATGGTCAGAGGAGCCTGGAAGGCTGTTGTCTATAGGGTTGCAAAGAGTTGTACATGACTGAAGAGACTGAGCACACACATCCTTTGAGTAGAAGGAAAATGATCCTAAACAGAAGTGCAAGAAGGAAATTATCCTGTAGAAATGTAAATGGGAAAAGGTAAATCACTGGAAAGTAGGGAAAAAGAAATGAATATTCATGATGTAAGCAATACTGGTAATATAATGTGGGGTCTAAAATATATGTATGTGCTTCGCTGGTGGCTCAGAGAATAAAGCGTCTGCCTGCAGTGCTGGAGACCTGGGTTCAATCCCTGGGTCGGGAAGATCCCCTGCAGAAGGAAATGGCAACCCACTCCAATATTCTTGCCTGGAAAATCCCATAATCAGAGGAGCCTGGTAGGCTACAGCCCATGGAATCGCAAAGAGTCGGACACGACTGAGCGACTTCTCTTTCTAAAATATATGTATAATTAAAACACTCAACAGTAACAGCAAAAAGGACTGAATGGAGAAAATGGAATGTAATTGTCCTTAATTCCTCACATTTTCTGAGAGATGGACAAATTGTTAGTTTATAGAAGACACTAATGATTCAAGGATTCATGTTGTAATCCCTAAAAGAAAAGAAAAACGACTTGCAACTATTAAGCTAATAAGAGGGATAATGGAATAATAATTGAAAAAAATTATTAAATGAAAAGAAGACAACAAAACAGAAAAAAGAGGAACAGATAGGGCAAATCGAAAATAATAGAAAGGTAGTAGGTTTAAACTTAAAAATATCAGTGATAAATTTCTGTAAACAGACTACATATTTCAGATTTGATGAAAATAAAAAATGCACATTTAATCTGTGAGTCACACCATAAACATAAACATGTAGAGAAGTTAAAAATAAAGGAGTGGAAAAAGATATTATCAAATACCAACCAAAAATATTATCAAATATTAACCAAATATTACCTGATGTTATTCTATTAATTTCATGCAAGTAGACTTCAAATCAAAAAGAGTATATATTTATTAGAAATAATAAATGAAAATTCTAACAATTATAACTCTATTTGTACTTAATAACACAGTCTCAATACATAGAGTAAAATGTGGCACAATTACAGTCAATAGTTGAGAAATTTAGAATTTTCTCTAAATAACTGATAGGAAAAGCAGACAAAAGTTAGTCACATAGAGATAATTTGAACTATATAGTTAGCAAACTTGATCTTAATTTTCAAAGTATTAAATAATACAGAGTACGTTTATTGTAAAAATACAGCATAGTATGCTTACAAAAATAATGTAAAAATCTCAAATGTTTGCATGTTAACCAATATATTGATACTTCTAAAATAACCAGAGGGTCAATGAATAAATTACAGTGTAAACTACAAAATATTTTGAATGGCATACAGAAGAATACAGCGTACAAAAACTAGTATATGCAGCTAAAACTGAGGCAAGAGAAAAACTTTTAATTTTATAGGCATGTACTAGAAAAGAAGACTATATATTATTATATGTTTTCAAATGAATAATATGAAAATAACATAACTGAACATAATACTAGGTAAATTTGTAAAAATAACATTAAAGTAAACACAAAGAGAACAGAAAGAAGAGTACAAATTAACAAATAAACCCCAAAAATACAATAGAAAATATTAAAAAGCTGAAAATATTAATGAAATGTTAAACATTATAGCAGATTGATCAAGAAAACTTTCAACTGACCAATTATGGTGAAAATAGGGCATCATTATTGATACAGATATTAGGTAATAAGAAAATGTTAAGAAATATTTTTGACCAACAAATTTGCAAATTAAGTGAAATGAGCAAACTCATGAGATTATGATTTACTAAAACAGACACAAAAATGAGAAAAATCTCAATATAATTTTGTAATTTTAAAACATCTCACAAAAATTTTTTCCAGGTGCAAATGGCTTGAGAAGTAAAATTTCTCAAACATTTGTAAAAGAAAAAATATTATATAAAGAACAAATAAAAGCAAAGCAAAATATTTTTCTTTTTCTTAATTGATCTAAAAGATAACTATTTGCTGAACATATAATAATGTACTGGCTAATTATAGCACATAGATAAGTAAAACAAGTGACAACAATGCCATCAGAAATAGAAGAGAGGAACTAAGAATCTTCTCTCATAAAGTATCTGCATTATAGGTAAGTGGTGTTGGAAAAGACTCTGATGCTGGGAGGGATTGAGGGCAGGAGGAGAAGGGGATGACAGAGGATGAGATGGCTGGATGGCATCACCGACTCGATGGACGTGAGTCTGAGTGAACTCCGGGAGTTGGTGATGGACAGGGAGGCCTGGCGTGCTGCGATTCATGGGGTCGCAAAGAGTCGGACATGACTGAGCGACTGAACTGAACTGAACTGATAGTGTTGTTTAGATGGTGGACTTTGATTAACTTGAAATGGATACTGTAAACACTAGAGCAATCATTAAATAATTTAGTATAATAGAGTTGCTGAGAAGAGATAAATGTGATTATATAAAATAATTAACCAGAAAAAGTTTTAATTAAACTAAGTCAAAAAAAGAGGGGAAAAAGAAAAAAGATCAATCCAACTATATTAATAATCACTTTAAATGTGATTATGTAAAACAAAAAGCAAAAGGAATTCCACATCAGCATTATACTCTAGTTAATAAAGTTGTTTTTAATGAAAGTTAGAGTTATCAATTACTATACTGTTATACATATACTGGATGCTGGATGGTAGAAGCTGGATTTCTCACTGTTGCCTGAGAGTTTACAAATAAGCAGGTTACAGAGACTAGAATTATCAATATTTTAATGAATTTTATTTGGAGACATTAATATGAACTCGTTTAGCCTAACTTATAGATGGTTACAAATAGAACTATTTATACATATATATTCATTGGTTCGTATATTCCCTTGGTCTTTCAACTGATGACATGTACAACTTTCTAGAAGGACACAGATTATTGAAACCAACAGAAAAGAAATAGAAAATATGAATAGCATGATATCTATTAGAGAAATTGAAACTTTAATTTGAAAGTTTCATCCATATAAGACCCTAGTTTTTATGGCTTTACTGTTTTTAAAAGTCCTACACAAACGTTTCCATAAAATAGGAGGAAATACTTGCCTACTCATTTTAAGAAATCAGCTTTACACTAATACCAAAGCCAGACTAAAACATTACAAAGAAAAAAAAAAAAAAAAAAACAAGAGAGAGAGAGAGAAAGAGAGAGAAGAATCTGAAAGACCAGTCTTCCTCAGAAATATAGATGCAAAAATACTATTAAAAATATTAGCAACTTGAGCCAAGCAATATATAAAAACCACATCAAAGGGAGTTTTGCTCAGAAACGCAAGATGGAAAATTAGACATTGAATCAATTAAATTAATAATATAAAATGAATGAGAAAAGATTGTCATTAAATAGATACAGAGATAGCATTGACAATACCATTCATGACAAAAATTCTCCTCAAATTAAAAATCGAAGACACTTTCTTTAACTTGATGAAGGGCAATTTCCAACAGAAATATAAAGTAGTTTCATACTTAATGGTGAAAAGAGAAACTGACAAAACTGCACTAGTTATGAAAGAGGATTTGAAGAAAACAATAAAACTTTGTTTTGATTCCTGCTTGTGGATTGACAATTAACTTCTGTTGCAGGTAAGGTTAAATGAGCACTTTATTCACTTCAATGGGAATATAAATTGGGTAGACTCCAGCAGTTGGTGATGGATAGGGAGGCCTGGCATGCTGTGGTTCATGGGGTGGCAGAGTTGGACACGACTGAGCTGAACTGAACTGAACTGAAATTGGTGTAAATTCAGGAAATCACCTCCACAACATGTTCAAGGAGCTTTAAAATGATCATATCCTGTGACCTAGAATTTTCAGTTCCTGGAATCTAGTAGAGAATCTTATCAAATATTCAGGTAAATATTTATGTGTAAGAAAGTTCACTGAATAATTTTTTTTTTCCATAGAACCATATATTGAACTTGAAAATGATGGTAATTAAGATTCCTTAATTATACCCTTGGGCTTCCCTGGTGGCTATGTGGTAAAGAATCTGCCTGCAGTGCAGGAGACTTGGATTCGATCCCTGGGTCAGGAAGATCCCCTGGAGAAGGAAATGGCAACCCACTCCATTTTCTTTCCTGGAGAATCCCATGCAGAGAGGAGCCTGGTGGATTACAGTCTATGGGGTTACAAAAGATTTGGACACAACTTGGATGGATGAGCAACTAATCAACAACAACTTTCTTTTAGAGCACACAGTTTGCCTACAAATCTATTCTGGAGCTTCGTTGTTACCTCCTTTTTCCACAGAGAGAAAGGAAAGGCACTCAACTATTCTGCAACCTGTCTTTAAACTGACAAAGAAAGGGGTTCCTTACGAGTGACAAGACTGGCCTAAGGAGATTCACAGCTCCATTGGAAGTCAAACAGAAACAAACATACAAACAAACAAGCAAACAAAAGCTAAGCTCCTCAAAGAGTTTCAAGGAGGATAATCTTCTATGAAACTTCCATTTTGGAGGAGCTTGATCAAAGTTTCAGTTCTGTAGAGCGTTGACATAACAAGTGCTAACCAGAAGTTACGCTCTAGGTTTTACCAGTTAGACTTTTTCTGTTAAAGATTAGGGTTCTTTTCTCTCTCTGTGTTCTTAGGATCATTCTACTCCTTTTGACTATATTCTAGGCATGATATCAGTAGAGTGGCTTACATTTTCAGCTAATGCTTTTCTTTCCATCAGCTCAGGCTGTTTGCAGATATGCATTGTCTATTAACTAAAAATAACATAATTCTAGAACACCAAGAAGTGTATCATAATTTTTTTCACACACACTCTCATTTTGCAGCATTACTTGTTGTTTAATGTGAAACATAGATTTAGTGGACCCAAAGAAGACCTCCTGAAGAGTGAGGATTTTTTTTTTTTGAGATCTCACCCTCAATGATGGACATGAATTTGAGCAAACTCCAGGAGACAGTGTTGGATACAGGAGCCTGGCATGCTACAATCCATGGGGTCACAATGAATCAAACACGACTTAGTAACTGAACAAAAAAACAACCTCCACCCTAAATGAACAATAAACACTAGCAATCAAAATAGTCATTAAGGAGAGATAGGTCAAACCAAATTGTGATATGACTATGTAATATTTTTCATCCAAAAGTTATATTAATGAGCCTAGACTGAAAAAAATTTCACCATTGTTTATAGTAAGTACTCAGAAGAATCAGTTTGTATTTCATATGTTTTATAATATTGGCATAATACTATATACACAATTTACATGCTGTCTTTTTCCCATTTATCACCATTAACATTCCTATAAACATTTTTTGAAAACATGACTTTTAAGCAACCATATAATATTTCATTATACATTGGTAAACAAATTGTGACTAACTATAATAAAAGACATATTTCTGGTCTCAAGATAAAAATATAAATGCTATTTTCCTCAGATTTATTTCATTGTACCATTTTGTCCCATGATATATATTATCAAAAGAATTTTCTGTCAAGATTTACACATGTATCTCTTTAAAAAAAATAAAGTGGCCCACTCAGAGTGCTTAGTTGCTTGAGTTGTATCTGACTCTTTTAAATCCTATGAACTGTAGCTCTCCAGGCTCCTCTGTCCATGGGATTCTCCAGGCAAGAATACTGGAATGGGTTGCCGTACCCTTCTCTAGGAGATCTACTATACCCAGGGATCAAACCATGTCTCTTAAGTCTCCTGCATTGGCAGGTGGGTTCTTTACCACTAGCCCCACCTGAGAAGGCCCACTCAGAAGCAACTCTTTACTTCTCTAAGGCCACCAAAGGAGCCTCTACTGGGTCTACTATAAAATGATTATATGTACAGAGAATTAATTCATTACAATGCTTTTTTATACTGAATATATCATTTGAAACTTATAATAACCTTGTTATGTTGGCATGTCATGCTTGAATGTCATTTTAGACATGAAAATACTGAGATCAGAGAAGCTAAGTGACTTACCCAAAGTAACATGGACAATTAATAATGGAACAGTAGCTCAGTTTCTCTGAAAATATAAATTCAAGTCCTCCTTTTACTACATCATTTAGTCTTCTATGATATTGTTCTGTAATAAGCAGAAAATGCCAAGAATGCTTTTGTAGAAGAAGCATAGGGGATCTCTTCACTATATATAACCAGTGTGAGTGAGCAAGCTAAATTACTTCAGTCATGTCCGACTCTTTGCAACCCTATGGACTGTAGCCTGCCAGGCTCTTCTGTCCATGGGGATTCTCCAGGCAAGAATATGGGAGTGAGTTGCCATGCCCTCCTCCAGCGGATCTTCTCAAACCAGGGATCAAACCCATGTCTCTTATGTCTCCTGCATTAGCAAGCAGGTTCTTTACTACTAGTGCCACCTGGAAAGCCCCATATACAACCAATACCTGTACATAAACATAAAGTCTTACGTTGACTTTGCTGCCATTCTGGTCTTTACCAGATGCGCCTATCTGACTCACAGACATACTGAAATTCAAAGAGGAATGTTTCTAATGTCTCAACTACCAGATTTTGAGCAATACTCTAGATTCTTGCTTTGCAACAGAATTGGTAGAAAGGTTAGCATATTGTTAAATCTTATTCTAAATCCCAGTACAAGAGATTAGGAGATTGATAGTGGGATAATGGGAGGCACTGTTTGGAATTTACCCTTTTCAATGGTTCTCTAACTGCAGTGGACATATGGATCACCTTGTTATTGTTGTTTATTTGTTAAGTCATATTTGACTCTTCTGTGACCCCAAGGATTTTAGCCAGCCAGTTTCCTCTGTCCATGGGGTTTCCTAGGCAAGAATACTGGAGTGAGTTGCCATTTCCTTCTCCATGGGATCTTCCTGACCCAGGGATTGAACGTGAGTCTCTTACATCTGCACGTTGCAGGCAAATTCTTTACTGCTGAGCCATCGGGGAAGCCACACATCACCTTAGAGTTTTAAAATGTAGAATTCATACAATCTCTGTCTGACCATTTCAGATTCTCTTAGATTTGGGTTTAGAATGCATTTTAATAGGATTTCTAAGTGGGTTTAATGCAGATACACATTAGAAACAATTCTCTGCAGCCCTGTAGTTTTTTTTTTTAATAAAGAATGTTTGACAGTGAAAGTATTCAGAATCCATGTATTCCTCTACAAGGATTAGTTTTCATATGATAATGTATTTTTAAGCATAAATACCTCTGCCTAAGAGAACTTTAACTGTTAAGTAGGTGTCAGATTAAAATTAGGATATTTGCTGCTAACCAGCTGTTTGATCTTGATGCCATCAATAAAATGAAGAGAATAATCCATGTGGACCAGTGCACACAGTGGGTTGGCAATGAAATGGAGGATAGAAGTGAGAAAACTTTGACAACCAATTTTCACAATAAAACAGTATTTGTTGGATTAGTTGTCAAACTCTGTTTCATAATAGAACCTGAGGAATCTCTTAAAATTTCTGATAATCAGGCATTTGTAATTTTTTAAAACTTCCCAGGGAATTTCAAAGGGCAGCCAAGTTCAGGAATGGTGGATTAGACCAATCTTTGCATGTTTACTTTCTGGAAGAGTTCAATCTCATTAGAAATTAATGAGTATTGATAAATCACTGCCATAAAGTCCATTCATCGGATTCCCTGGGATTCCCACTCTCACCGTAAATCAGCAATGTTTGATGATGGGCAAGAGCACAGCTGCCAAGCAGTCCATTTTCTTACTGTCCTTCAATGTAGCTTTAGGTACTGACAGGCATGGATTAAGGAAATTGGCAACCAAGTCAGGGAAGTCTCAGGAAAACAGCTGCCATGCTATACATGGCCACAGGCAAAAGATCAACCCTTCATTTCTGGGAATGCTTAGTCACAAACCACATGTCATGCATCTTACCAACCACTGAGTTCTGTTTCCCTTTGGGTGAAGCTGAATCACTCGTTTAGAATGATGACAGCACAAGAAGATGGTGGAAAGAAGAGATGTGTTACCAACCCAGGGATGAGCACAGCTTATCTCACTTAATTTATTCAATGTACATGCCTCTGGGTACAATTACTTTAGAAAACCTTTAAATTATTCAGGCATCAGTCTAGATAAGGTCCTTTACCTCATAAAAGATTCATTTAGGCTTAAAGGAGGCAATGTTTTGTTTCTGACAGAAATCAACACATAATCCCCAACATTATTTTGAAATTAAGAAGAAGCACCATGTGACTGAAGAAGTGTGTTGAGCCAAAATGACCTAACAGGGGAATGTACTTATCACTTTCAGCCTTCTGATTCTTTCAAAGACATTTGGTTCCATAGCATTGGCCAAGTTCCTCCGTATATACCTGCACCAGAGCATCAATCTTACAATTCACTTCCCTCATCATTCTGGCAGCTTGGAATTGTCTCCAATACCACTCTACCGCTACTGTCATTAACTGTCATTGCAACATCACAAAATGGCAGCTTCCTTTCTTATACTCTCTTAAAATGTACTTTCATACCAGAAATGTGAAGCACTGTATTTGAGTGTAAACTTTGTTGTTGTTCTTTAGTTGCTAAGTTGTGTCTGACTCTTTTGCCTTCCCAGGCTCCTCTTCCCATGGGATTTCCCAGGCAAGAATACTGGACTGGTTGCCATTTCCTTCTCCAAGGGATCGTCCTGATCCAGGGATTGAACCCAGGTCTCCTGCTTGGCAGGCAGGTTCTTTACCACTGACCCACCAGGGAAGCCTTTGAGTGCAGCTTTAACTAAATTACTATTAGTAGTTCACATATTCATTCTGAGTCTTACTTTTCTCATCTGTTAAATGGAGCTAGGAATTCTGATTTAGTAAGTTGTTGGGAATTTTTAATGTCACATTGAAAAGACTTCTTTTACGGGTGGAAATCTGGTCAACCACCTGTAAAAGAATGAAACTAGACCACTTTCTAACACCATACACAAAAATAAACTCAATATGGATTAAAGATCTAAACGTAAGACCAGAAACTATAAAACTCCTAGAGGAGAACATAGGCAAAACACTCTCCGACATACATCACAGCAGGATCCTCTATGACCCACCTCCCAGAATATTGGAAATAAAATAAAAAATAAACAAATGGGACCTAATTAACCTTAAAAGCTTCTGCACATCAAAGGAAACTATTAGCAAGGTGAAAAGACAGCCTTCAGAATGGGAGAAAATAATAGCAAATGAAGCAACTGACAAACAACTAATCTCAACAATATACAAGCAACTCCTACAGCTCAACTCCAGAAAAATAAACGACCCAATCAAAAAATGGGCCAAAGAACTAAATAGACATTTCTCCAAAGAAGACATACAGATGGCTAACAAACACATGAAAAGATGCTCAACATCACTCATTATCAGAGAAATGCAAATCAAAACCACTATGAGGTACCATTTCACACCAGTCAGAATGGCTGTGATCCAAAAGTCTACAAATAATAAATGCTGGAGAGGGTGTGGAGAAAAGGGAACCCTCTTACACTGTTGGTGGGAATGCAAACTAGTACAGCCACTATGGAGAACAGTGTGGAGATTCCTTAAAAAACTGGAAATAGAACTGCCTTATGATCCAGCAATCCCACTGCTGGGCATACACACTGAGGAAACCAGAAGGGAAAGAGACACGTGTACCCCAATGTTCATCGCAGCACTGTTTATAATAGCCAGGACATGGAAGCAACCTAGATGTCCATCAGCAGATGAATGGATAAGAAAGCAGTGGTACATATACACAATGGAGTATTACTCAGCCATTAAAAAGAATACATTTGAATCAGTTCTAATGAGGTGGATGAAACTGGAGCCTATTATACAGAGTGAAGTAAGCCAGAAGGAAAAACATAAATACAGTATACTAACGCATATATATGGAATTTAGAAAGATGGTAACAATAACCCGGTGTACGAGACAGCAAAAGAGACACTGATGTATAGAACAGTCTTATGGACTCTGTGGGAGAGGGAGAGGGTGGGGAGATTTGGGAGAATGGCATTGAAACATGTATAATATCATGTATGAAACGAGTTGCCAGTCCAGGTTCGATGCATGATACTGGATGCTTGGGGCTGGTGCACTGGGACGACCCAGAGGGAGGGTATGGGGAGGGAGGAGGGAGGAGGGTTCAGGATGGGGAACACATGTATACCTGTGGCGGATTCATTTCGATATTTGGCAAAACTAATACAATTATGTAAAGTTTAAAAATTAAAAAAAAATAGAAAAAAAATAACATTTTTATAAGTAAAGTCATTATTATTATTCTTTAGAAACCCAGTATGCCTAAGGAGATTTTCTTTTCATTTAGAATATTATCCTCTTATCTCCTAAAGAGGTCCAGTGTGTCAGGACCTGAAACAATGCCTCCTTATGTTTGGAACTCTAGGCCCCTCTTTTGTGCAAGGCAAGACTTATATGACGTGGTATGAGAGCCTTGGATAATGTCAGAAGATCTGTGGTTTGTTCTCAACCTTGCTATTAGTAATTTACTGCTGCTGCTGCTGCTAAGTCACTTCAGTCCTGTCTGACGCTGTGCGACCCCATAGACGGGAAGCTCACCAGGCTCCCCCGTCCCTGGGATTCTCCAGGCAAGAACACTGGAGTGGGTTGCCATTTCCTTCTCCAATGCATGAAAGTGAAAAGTGAAAGGGAAGTCGCTCAGTCATGTCCGATGCTTAGCGACCCCATGGACTGCAGCCTACCAGGCTCCTCCATCCATGGGATTTTCCAGGCCAGAGTACTGGAGTGGGGTGCCATTGCCTTAAGTTCCCCAAATTCACAATTCTCATTTCTCTGGGGAAATAAGGACTAAAAGAGTTCTCTGGAAAGCTTGTTTTGGGGTTCACATGGGAAAATGTATGCAAACATGCTCATAAATAATTTTGAAACTATGCAAACATGAGACTCCGATGCCAGGTAATGATTCTGAAACATTATGATTCTGGCTAAAATCCTCAAGACAAGTCTCTGGGATAATCATTTCAACTATTTGAATATGGGTGACTATAATATCGATGTTTTAGGATCCAGATATGGGGTTGCATACAGTCAAAGTCAATGACCTTTGAGTCATTTCAAGTCCACTTTCATGCAGATTCAGAAGAACAACTTCTACTGCACTAAAGGTATGGGTTTCTAATTCCCCTCTTGCTTTCCAGACACACTCATAATTTTCCATCTTCCCTATTAATCTTTTCTTCTCTGACATTAATTTTGTTTGTTCCCTAAAAGTAATTTTTAGCACAAAGTTTTGTCTTTAATCCTTTTTCTTCTCCTTCCATGTGTTTTTTAAATTATCCAGTTTCATAGTTGTGATTAACATGCATTTATTAGGATTGTGATGTCAACCAGCCCTTGTGCTTTACACAAGTATTAATAACTTCTAAACATATACCTTTAGTTCTTTTACTTCCACCTCGCAATTTGGATCCCTCATAGACATCTCCTAAAATTCACATCAACACTGAAAAATAAAATAATAATATAAAACAACCTCCATGGTGCCTAATCTATTATTCAAACTTCTTTCACCTCCTATTCTATTACTCCTCTATTTTCCAGGTTGTAAATTCATCTTTAAGCAGTTGCCAAATTTTTATAATGTCAGATCCATCTTATTTCTCAGATCTATTGTCTCCTCTTCATTCTGCCCTAAAGAAAACTTCATTCATGTATATACTATTTCTCCCCCAAATTGCTGCAGAAGCATATCATCAGTTCTCCCTGGTTCTAGAATCCTTCCATCCTATTCATTCTGTTCTGCCATCAGAGCACTGTTCTTAAAGTTTGTCTCTGATAAATCTGTTTCATCCACTTCAAATCACATTCTCCTCTCATTCATCTCCAAATCCCTATTCATCATCTCCTCACCTTGAATTCTGCTCCTTACCTCTGAAAAATAAATCTTGCACTTGGCCTTGAATAAGATTCAATTTAATTATTGTCTTCAGGATTCCTTCTAGATTCCTCTTCACTAAAATAATATTAGTGTCATTAAACTCTCAAGGGCTAACAAATTTTAGGCTTTTATGACTATAATCTGAGCTCTCAAGATCATGCCTTATGCAGCTCTGATCCCCTTTTACATTTTGAATTGCCCACACAATATTAACTGAGTGATATTTAATTCAATGGACATTACAATGCTGGATCATCTCATCTGTAGAATTAAAACCATCTTTCTGAGTGACTTTTGATGTAAAAATATTCCCAGCATACAGGGAAATTTTCAACATATTTTTCTTGCTGCCATTTATTTTATGTTTTACCCAGAAGCCACATCCAATGACTTATCATTGCTTCATGGATTCCATGATATAAAATGATAATATTGATAATTAGCTTTAATATCTGCATAAGACAATCATTTCCGTCAGAAAAATGCAACCCCCTTATCCAACAAAAATACCATATATAATAATTTTTGGTGGTTGGGAGTGATTTTTGTTTATATATGAATATTTCCAAAGGAGAAATTTTTATAAGGTAAACTAAAAACATTTCATTTTTCTTTTACATTTCTTGTTGCATTTTTCCAAGTAAACTTACTGCTCCTCACTTTGCTAGCTCTTTTAAAAAATTACTAGGTTTTATTTTTTTGAACAGTTTTAGGTTTAGACAAAGAATCCTCATGTACCTCTTCACTCCTCATCCCTGTTATAAACATCTTACTTCATCCTCTGTTATAAACATCTTACTTTAATATAGTATATATGTTAGAATGGATGAGCCTATGTGCTGAGCCGTTCAGTCCTGTTCGACTTTTAGTGACCCCAAGGACTGTAGCCTACCAGGCTCCTCTGTCCATGGAATTTTCCAGGTAAGCATGCTGGAGTAGGTTGCCATTTCCTATTCCAATTGATGAGCCTATATTGCATTATTATTAATTAAATAGTTACATTAGAGTTTATACTAGAATTTACTCATTGTGTTGTAAATTCTATGGGATTTTGCAGTTTATAATGATATGTAGCCACCAGTACAGCATCAAACAGAATATAGTTTCATTGTTTAAAAAGCCCCTGGGCTCCATTTATTCATCCATTATTCCTACCTACATATCCGTGGTGACCACTGATCTTTTAACTATCTTCATAATTTTATCTTTTCCAGAATGTCACATAGCTAGAATAATACAGCCTTTTTATATTGGCTTCTTTCCCCTCGGCAAGTGTGCTTAAAGTTCTACCAGGTCTTTTCATGGCCTGATAGCTTATTTTCTTTCAGTACTGAATAATATTCCATTGTCTGAACATACCATGGTTTATTTACTCATTCACCTACTGAAAGAGATCTTAGCTGCCTCGAACTTTTAGCAATTATTCATGAAACTACCATAAACATTTGTGTGCAAGGATTTGTGTGAATGTCAGTTTTCAACTTATTTGAGTAAATGTAAGTTAGTGTTGATGAAAGTGAAAGTGGAGAGTGAAAAAGTTGGCTTAAAGCTCAACATTCAGAAAACGAAGATCATGGTATCCGGTCCCATCACTTCATGGGAAATAGATAGGGAAACAGTGGAAACAGTGTCAGACTTTATTTTTGGGGGCTCCAAAATCACTGCAAATGGTGACTGAAGCCATGAAATTAAAAGACGCTTACTCCTTGGAAGGAAAGTTATGACCAACCTAGATAGCATATTCAAAAGCAGCGACATTACTTTGCCAACAAAGGTTCGTCTAGTCAAGGCTATGGTTTTTCCTGTATGGATGTGAGAGTTGGACTGTGAAGAAGGCTGGGTGCAGAAGAATTTATGCTTTTGAACTGTGGTGTTGGAGAAGACTCCTGAGAGTCCGTTGGACTGCAAGGAGATCCAACCAGTCCATTCTGAAGGAGATCGGCCCTGGGATTTCTTTGGAAGGACTGATGCTAAAGCTGAAACTCCAGTACTTTGGCCACCTCATACAAAGAGCTGACTCATTGGAAAAGATTCTGATGCTGGGAGGGATTGGGGGCAGGAGGAAAAAGGGATGGCAGAGGATGAGATGGCTGGATGGCATCACTGACTTGATGGACGTGAGTCTGGGTGAACTCCAGGAGTTGGTGATGGACAGGGAGGCCTGGCATGCTGTGATTCATGGGGTCGCAGAGAGTTGGACACGACGGAGTGACTGAACTGAACTGAACTGAAGTGAGTGTGACTGCTGGTTCATATGGTTAAAGTAAATTTAATTTTTTAAGATTGCCAAATTATCTTCCAAAGTGGCTGTATTATTCTGCATTCCCCACAGCAATGAATGAGAGTTCCTGTTGTTCTATAGCCTTATCAGCATTAGTGTCATCAATGTTTCATAATTTAGCCTTTCTTATACGTATGTAGTGGTAACTTGTTGTTTTAAGTTATATTAATAATTCCCTAATGACATATAATGTTTAGCATCTTTTCATATGTTTATACACCATCTGTGAGGTGACTGTTCATATGTCTTACCTTAATGTGCTACATATGTTAGAATGAAAGGATGAGCCTATGTGCTGAGTTGTTCAGTCCTGTTCGATTTTTAGCAACCCCATGAACTCTAGCCCATATTGAATATCACTTCACATTTTTTTTTAGTTGAAGATGTTAGTTTTCCTACTGTTTAGTTTGAAAAGTTCTTTGTTTATTTTGAGTGTTAGGCATTTATCAGATATGTCTTTTTCAAATATTTTCTCCAGTTCTGTGGTTTATAAATTAATATTAATGGAAAGTGTCTTCTGCTGAACAGTTTTTAATTTTGATGAAGTCCACTTAGTCAAATTTTTCTTTCATGAATGTACTTTTTATGGTGTTTATCTAAAAAGTTGTTGCCAAAACTGGGCTTGCCTGCTGGTTCAATGGTTAAGAACCTACCTGCTAATGCAGGAGACACAGATTTGATCCTTGATCCAGGAAGATTCTATATGCTGTGGACCAACTAAGCCTGTATGCCATAACTACTGATCCTGTGCTCTCGAGCCCATAAGCTGCAACTGCTGAGCCCTCAGGCCTCAATTACTGAAGCTCACATGCCCTAAAGCCTGCAACAAGAGAAGTCACCTCAATGAGAAGCCCACACACCAAAACCAGAGAGTAGCCCCCATTGTTGCAACTAGAGAAAGCCCGTGTGCAGCAACAAGATGTAGCACAGTCAAAAATAAAATGAGTTAAATACATAAAAAATTTGTAAAGTTATTGCCAAAACCAAGGTAACCTAGACTCTCTCCTGTGTTATCTCAGGAGTTTTATAGTTTGCATCTTACATTTAGGTCTATGATCTCAGCCAAATTAATTTTTGTGAAAGGTGTGAAATCTGTGTTTAGATTATTGTAATAGTTGTATGTGGTTATACAGCTGTTCCAGCACCACTTGTTAGAAAGACTTTCACATTGTATTGCCTTTTCTCTTTCCTCATAGATGTATTGACTGTATTCGTGTGCGTCCATTTCCGGACTTGTTATTCTGTTTCATATCACACTGTCTGTAGCTTTGCAGTAAATCTTGAAATCAAGTAGTGTTTCTCTTCCAACTTTGTTCATCTTCAATATTGTGTTAGTTATTCTGGGTCTTCTGTCTTTCTATATAAACTTTAGAATTGATTTGTCAATATCCACAATATAACTTGTTGGGATTTTAATTGGTATTGCATTGAATCTATAGATCAATTTGGAAAGAACTTACATCCTGACAAATTTGTGTCTCCCTGGTCGTGTATATAGAATATCTCTCCATTTCTTTATATTATTCATTTCTTTCCTTTCATGAGAGCTTGGTATTTTCCATATATATATATATACACATACACACACACACACACACACACATATATATATACATTTTATATATGCATATATAAAATATATATGTATAAATATAAAATTGACTCTTAGCGACCCCATGGACTGCAGCCTACCAGGTTCCTCCATCCATGGGATTTTCCAGGCAAGAGTACTGGAGTGGGGTGCCATTGCCTTCTCCGATGTATAAATATAAAATACAGATCTAGAAGTTTTACATATATATGTATATATGTTAAATGTAAATATGTACAAGCAGACATCCTTGTCTTATTCCAATCTTAGCAGGAAAACGTCTATTTTCATTATGTATGTTATTTCCATGTGTCTTGTAGATGTTCTTGATGAAGCTGAAGAAGTCCCTTTCTCTCCTTAATTTGCTGAGAATTTTCATCAAGAATGGACATTGGATTTTGTCAAATGCTTTTACTATATCTGTTGATATAATCATATAATTTTTTCTCCTTTAGCCCATTGAGGTAATGGATTACACTAATTAATGCTTTGAATGTTGAACCTGTCTACCTAGAATAAATCCCATTTTGTCATGTTGTATGCTTTTCATTAAACGTTGCAGGATTTGATTTGTTAATATTTTCTTGAAGATTTTACATCTTTGTTCTTAAATGGTACCTACCTTTTGATACAGGAATTGCAAAATGTATGACATAAAACAATAGATTAAGAAATGTATATTCATTCAACTGATCAACTGAGTGATTAGCAATATGAAAATTAAGAAAGAACATTTAGACTCCACTCTGTGCTGGAACTGGATTAATGGGGACACAAAGGTGAATAAATCTGGATTCTATCTTTATGATATCACTGATGATTCAAAACACTTAGAATTGCTATAAATATAATAGCTACTCTAAATTCAATGTAAAAATGGGCCAAACAGCAATATCCAGTTTTAAAGCTAATTCTCTATAGTGAAAAGCAAATTTGCCAGTGGATTTTCAGGGTATTGAAATGGTATAAATTATAAGTGAAATACTTATCTACTATGCAAACAAAAGAGTTAGAAAATATAGTTTGCGGAGGCACTGGATGTGGGATTTTTCTTTTTTTTTGTATTCCTTTGATCACTCAATTTAATTTAATTCTTTTCTTCTAGTCAACCACCCCCTTCACCACTAACACTTATCTGAATTTCAGAGTAAAAATGAAGTGGATACTTAGAATACAAGGAAAGTACTGGTTAGTGTATTTGCAGTAATTAAGGTAGGGCGCATATCTGCTATTGGCTTTTCCATTCAAGGGCAACATAGAACTTAGTCACAGGAATCTGAATCATAGAGGCAAAAAGAAAGTAGTTAAGAATTAAAAGAATATTGGGTGGAGTTAATCGTCTATAAACATATTCTTTCATTCATGATGTGATTTACTGAACAAATATTTACCAAGGTCTTATTATGTGCTAGGCCCTATGCTAAGTACATCAGAGATGAATAAACTGTGGTCTCCATGTCTTCAAGGAACACACAGTCAATAGAGGAAGATAAGGGATGCACGTAGATAATTCTAGCTCAGCATCTAACAGTGTAGATGCTCTCTGAACAATTATGGAGATCCATCTCCTGCCAGACATCATTCTGGGGCTTGTAATATAGCATTGAACCAAACAGACAAAAGCCCCTGCCTCCAAGTTACTTATATTATAACAGGGGAAGAATTTAACAGTATTGAGAGAGAGAGAAGCTCCAAGTACCCTAATGAAAAATACAGATATAAAGTTAGTTAGTCCTGTGCAAATAGGGCTTCCCCAATGGTTCAGTGGGCCAAGAATCTGCCTGCAATGCAGGAGACAGAAAAGATGCGGGTTTGATCTCTGGGTCAGGAAGATCTCCTGGAGAAAGAGATGGCAACTTCAGTGTTCTTGCTTGAAAAATCTCATGGACAGAGAGAGAAGCCTGGCAGGCTACAGTCCATAGGGTCACAAAGAGTCAGACTCATGAGCACACATATTGACTATGCAAACAGAGAGTGGTTACACTGGATTCAGGAGAGTCAAAGAAGGTGAGCTATAAATTATGGTTCTATTTTGTTTCATTTTATTTTCTTTTTTTGAGATTCAAAAGAAATGCAACTCTAGCAGAAAAGAACAGGTGAGTCACAGTCTCCGGTGAGGCAGGCAGGTGTGTGTACTAGATCCTCAAGCACTTTGTTAGCCCTGTATTGTGGCCAGGTTGGTAGGATATATGTTTGGGATGCTAGGACATAAAGGTGGAGAATTTGATGAGACTTTAGGAACTTTAAGTGCATGGCTATGTAGATTGGATTTTGCCTTTAAGGCAGAAGAGAGCTAATGCTAATTTTAAAACAGAAGGGTGAAACTATCAGAATGGTGTTTTCAGAAAGCTGGATGTGTGAGTTGTCTTTGAGGACTAGAGAAAGGAATTAGAAGCAAAGCCTATGTTAATTTAAAACGGCGAGTAAATGCATATGGACCAGTACTAACCTAAGAACAGAAGCTGAAGGTTGTCTCCACGAACTATGCATTAAAATGTGTTATCTTGGAGAAGGACACCAAGATACTGGAGAAGATTATTCTAGAAAGACATAGCTGATCTCTCAATGTCTACCCTGAGACTTATGAAGTTTTGAGGAGATTCTACTTTATCTACAAGAAAAATAGCAATGATTTAGGAATATGATCTCAACATCCCCACCATATGCTGAATCATGGGTGGCAATGATGACTCCAGCTTTGCTCATATCTGCCTCCGGGAGAAGGAAGGGCATTCTGGTCTCCCTAAAATCTAATGCCTTTTTGCCACTGCAACAGTGTTCCTGCACCTTATTTCTTATCTCTTTAACATAAAAAAAAATAACAAAGAAGAAAGGGGAATGAGAAGATACCGCAACTTGCTTATGATGGTATTCAAAGGATAGGGAGAAAAGTGAGGAACATAAACGGTATGGAGATGATACAGACAAGGCAGGGGCAGGCACATAACTGTCTCCCAAAGATACCAAACAGGAAAGTTTGCATCTCCTCATGTGCACAAGACCATATACTATGCTGGGAAATAAGAAAACAAAATAAAAGATAAGACGTGAGAAATGACAACATTAAAAAATACATATACACACAGATAGACAGTGGGTGGTTCCCAGCCATCATAGTATCAAATGGTGACATTAGCAAGTGTAATGTAAGATCACCCAGAGCCAGCCTCTGACTGCTTCTAAGACAAAGTGTCCTGGAGTCTTGAATGAAATGACAAGGGCTATTTTTTGAGTTTCAAATTACTCAGTTCCTACTTTTTCACTCTTTTCCCTCTCTCATTTGCTGAATTGCTTTGGGAATACCAAATTTCTTGTGGAGTTTAGGTACTTGGGTGCAACTTCCATAACTTCAGAGAATGACATGGCTATGTCCATGTCATTAGGGAGCTATGGAACATTTAGAAAATGAAATTAAATTCCAGAGCCTGATCATTTGCTTTGCCTTAATGGTTCCTATTTACTTACTTAAGTCCCTTTGTCCTTCTAACTAGCATACTTTTCTCTGTGTGGCAAACTCCTTGTCATTCTTTAAGACATAACTCAGATTAACTCCCATGTGAAACTTTCACTTTCTCTCTTAGACTAAAGCTTCTCTGGACTTTGTAAAACCATGTGTTTTTATTATTATTATTATTTCATTTATCAAAATTATAAGACCTTTAACATTTTATGATCTGTTTCCCTCTAACCAGATCTGAGGCCAGGGCTCTCTGATTCATCATGATTTTGCCCCATGGCAAATAGCACAACCCTTGCTACATTAGGGGCAGACAATATACACTAATAAAATAAACACATGAGTCGATTGGACTCTTCCCATTTCTTCCTGACACTGTAGGTGTAACTAGGACTTTTTCAAGTACTTTGAGGACCTGCCACCCCCATGCACTATCCTTGTAGCTGGCTCCGTGGGAATTTGCCTGGCCTTTGCCATGTAGGTCATCCCTTTTTGGACTGGAGAGTGATCAGACTGGGTGTTAGGAATGAGCTCCACCACTGAGTCACAGTGCCTCTGGGCACTGTGGTTCTACTCCGTGTGAAAGGTCTCTCTGCAACATTCTTGCAAGATGATTTTTCTAATTAGCCTGCCCTTATAAGGTGCCAGAGGGGATGGCTGGTCAGCAAGGGGGCCCATGGGTGGGGAAACAGTGGCCAAGAGACTTTGCCTAAGGCTTTTGGGTGGCTGAAGCCTCCCAGTTAACATCTAGTGAGAACACAATGACTCAGTGCTCTACTCCACACCCCAGGTTCCCTCGCCCGTCAGCTCTTTTCATTCTGCCTGGCCTGGACCTCAAATGCATGAAATGGTGATATGACTCTAGGACTGAGCTCCTGACTACATCCTGCAGTGAAGCCAGAAAGCACAGGCTTAAGGGACTTTGTCTTTAAATGGCTACAAGACATCATGCTTCACTGAGTACCCTTGAACCTAGGGCCTTCGTTTGGGGCTTCATTTGGGGCAGGAAAAAAGGTGTTATAAGCCCCAAGAATGTATAGAATGTTAAGACACTGATAATAACTGAATAGCAATAACATTCAGATGTATTATTCCTTCAGTTCAGTTCAGTTCACTTCAGTCGCTCAGTCGTGTCCAACTCTTTGCAATCATATGAATCACAGCACGGCAGGCCTCCCGTCCATTACCAACTATTATTCCTTAGGACTGCTTAAAAGACTTGTATACTTCTGTATGTGTTTGTGTGTGTGTGTGTGTGTGTGTGTTCAGTCATGTCTAACTCTTTACAACCCCGTGGACTGCAGTCCACCAGTCTCCTCTGTCCATGGGATTTTCCAGGAAAGAATATTGGAATGGGTTTCCATGCCTTACTCTGGGGATATTCTGACTTGGGGGTCAAACTTACATCTCCTGAATCTCCTTTTTGGCAGGTGAATTCTTTACCACTAAGCCACCTGGCAAGCCCATATTGCCATATACAGGCTTATGAAGTATGTAATTTAAGAAATATACCTCTTAAGATAAATTAATAAATTGTTCTGGGTTAAAAATCGGAAAATATTGAAAACACAAAACAAGTTTTTTTTTTTAATAATGCCACTTGTTTGTTTTAGGTATTTTTCTTTATATATATACATGTGTATATATGTATAAAATATATAAATAAAATATGTGTGTATATATTTATAATATATTCCTCCATTCAGTTCAGTTCTGTTCAGTCGCTCAGTTGTATCTGATTCTTTGTGGCCCCATGGACTGCAGCACACCAGGCCTCCCTGTCCATCACCAACTCCCGGAGTTCACCCAAACTCATGTCCATTGAGTCAATGATGCCATCCAACCATCTCATCCTCTGTGGTCTCCTCCTCCTGCCCTCAATCTTCCCCAGCATCAGCATCTTTTCAAATGAGTCAGCTCTTCGCATCAGGTGGCCAAAGTATTGGAGTTTCAGCTTCAACATCAGTCCTTCCAATGAACACCCAGGACTGATCTTCTTTAGGATGGACTGGTTGGATCTCCTTACAGTCAAAGGGACTCTCAAGAGTCTTCTCCAACACCACAGTTCAAAAGCACCAATTCTTCATCATTCAGGTTTCTTTACAGTCCAACTCTCACATCCATACATGACCACAGGAAAAACCATAGCCTTGACTAGCCAGAACTTTGTTGGCAAAGTAATATCTCTGCTTTTTAATATGCTGTCTAGGTTGGTCATAACTTTTCTTCCAAGGAGTAAGCGTCTTTTAATTTCATGGCTGCAATCACCATCTGCAGTGATTCTGGAGCCCCAAAAATAAAGTCTGGCACTATTTCCCCATCTATTTCCCATGAAGTGATGGGACCAGATGCCATGATCTTAGTTTTCTGAAGGTTGAGCTTTAAGTCAACTTTTCCACTCTCCTCTTTCACTTTCATCAAGAGGCTCTTTAGTTCCTCTTCACTTTCTGCCATAAGGATGGTGTCATCTGCATATCTGAGGTTATTGATGTTTCTCCCAGAAATCTTGATTACAGCTTGTGCATCATCCAGCCCAGCGTTTCTCCTGATGTACTCTGCATATAAGTTAAATAAGCACGGTGACAATATATACCTTTGATGTATTCCTTTTCCTATTTGGAACCAGTCTGTTGTTCTATGTCCAAGTCTAACTGTTGCTTCCTGACCTGCATACATATTTCTCAAGAGGCAGATCAGGTGGTCTGGTATTCCCATCTCTTTCAGAATTTTCCACAGTTTATGGTGATCCACACAGTCAAAGGCTTTGGCATAGTCAAGAAAGCAGAAATAGATGTTTTTCTGGAACTCTCTTGCTTTTTCCATGATCCAGCAGATGTTTGCAATTTGATCTCTTGTTCTTCTGCCTTTTCTAAAACCAGCTTGAACATCTGGGAGTTCACGGTTCATGTATTGCTGAAGCCTGGCTTGGAGAATTTTGAGTATTATTTTGCTAACGTGTGAGATGAGTGCAATTGTGTGGTAGTTTGAGCATTCTTTGGCATGCCTTTCTTTGGGATTGGGATGAAAACTGACCTTTTCCAGTCCTGTGGCCACTGCTGAGCTTTCCAAATTTGCTGGCATATTGATGTAGCACTTTCACACCATCATCTTTTTTTATCAATATAAATATATATATATATCTTATATATATAAATATATATCTTTCTCCTTTATATGCATGTATGTGTGTGTGTACTTTTTCAACATGGTTGCTGACACTATGAAAGGGAAGATTATGATTTTCATTTAATAGATGAAGAACAAAGACTGTAAGTTATGTGAAAGGGTAATTTAGGAATGGAACTATTAGGTAGTCTGACCATTTACTATGCAGTCTTGGCTACATCTTAAAGTTTCTCCAGATCTCTACTTTTTCCCCCAAAGAAAGTAAGGGAATTCAATTCAAAACTGTCACTACAATTTTAAAGCCCTGAACTAAAAGTTGGTCTTTAAATTCCAAGTATTACTTTGATAACAAGTTCATGTACATTTAATGGGCAAAGACATGAGCTAAATTAGCCTTTAACTTCAGATGTGCTGCCAGGTATACACTGCTATACTTAAAATGGATAGCCAACAAGGTCCTACTGTGTAGCACAGGGAACTCTGCTCAACCTTATGTGGCAGCCTGGACAGGAGGGGAGTTTGAAGAGAAGTGGATACATGTATTTGTATGGCTGAGTCCTTTTGCTGTCTACCTGAAACTATCACAACATTGATAACTGGCTATACACTGATAAAAAATTAAAAAATAATTAAAGAAATTGTCTTATGATTTCATTGTTTACCATTATTATTTTTCATTCTGTCCATTTTTTTTTTAAGTTCTGAAGTCAAAGGAAGGAAGGGGTGATATAGCTAAAAAGATAATGAGATGAGGGAATCAGGCATCATTTTGATCCAGGAAATCACCAGTGAATGAACCATAATATCAACCAACCCCACACTAGTAATTAGCTGTAGTCTAAAAGGCATTTTTCTGCATTCAAATGATCTCACGTCTTATGAGTTAAACATACGTATTCTGTGTGGCTCACATCTTCTCCTCTAAAGCCAGACATCATGACAAGGGAAATCCATCTAAAATAGACAAAGACTGAAGGAGATGGGGAGATGCCCACCCTTGGTCAAAGAATGGTACACAGCTTCAGTACATATACCTCCTGACTAGAAAAGCTGCTGGGGCAGGAAGAGAAAGGGATTCTGGGCTTTCAGTTTTGCATTGCTGATCTGTGATCTTAAGATTTCTTGTTTGTTTGTTTTACCATGTCTTTATTTTGATTAGAAGTTGCCTTCTATTTTGGAGAAAAACTTTGATTCTAGGGGCAGAATGACCAGGGCAGGATGTGGAAGAAAAGAGCCAGAGCTGGAAGCATTGACTTGGTCCTGGGCTCTGGTCTCTGGGTTCAAGGAAAGAAAGGCTCCTTCCATCTACAACTCGCTGTAACACCAGATTTGGAGTGGAAAACAAGAGACTCTCAGAGCAGAAGTTCCTTTTAAGAATAAAGACTAGGCATTAGCTGGAGCCTTCCTCTTATCATAAGGTGGATGGGCAGCAAAAGGCAGAGAACATCTAAGGTATATAATTTACAGAAATACCCAAACACTGTTGTTTAAACTAAACTCTGTTGAGTAATGGCGATGACGATGATGAGGTTGATTATAATTACTCCTGTGGGGTGTGTTCTGTGCACCACTTGATGTGCATTATTCTCTCTACAACCTTGTTAGTTAGGCATTATTTATTCCGTTGCACAGATGAAGAAGATAATGTTCATATAGGAAGTACACAGCTCTTTCAAGATCACCCAGCTAGTTAGTAACCAGGCCAGAAAGTGGAGTTTGCAGTCAGTGAATTACTTTCACCACCTACCAGCCCCGGTGAAAGCCTTGGATTTGGTCCATTATCATGGCTGCAGCCCCTCAGCAGAGGATGCAGAGAGCCAAGGCTGGGTTCTCTGGAGATTCTCATCTAAACTGTCAGGGCCACTCATATAAAAGGCCCTCACCAGTAGATCCAACTTCAGTAGGTGGTAGGGCGTGATGGCATTTTGTGTCAGGACTGCAGCCTGAAGGGGAAGATCAGCACTCACAAATTTCAAATGACTTCCTAAAATAAGAAAAGAATTATATCCTAAAGAAATACAGGCAGAGAAGTGGGGCCTAAGAAGGATGGGGAGAAGGAATGATGGGGCCTGGGAGGGATACAGGAGGCCTGGAGCGATTTCCTATTATCTGTCAGGGCAGATCATACATTCACATCTTCCTTCAGCTCCCCCCAAACAAGTATCTTTTTTATTATTATTTTGAAAAGAGATTACGTTTAGACAGAAGTGGCACCAATATCCTGCCAACCTGATTAAAAGCAGGATGAAGATAAAATGATTTCTCTATCCCTCATGGCCCGGGAAGCCAACACCTCCCAGGGAAATGGCCCTCACCCAGCGGCAGCCTGCTCTCTACTTTTGAAGCTGCTTCTAAACTTGTTTGCTTTGGGAGCCCCGGTAAGATCTGTGCTCGCTGCCCCCAGGCTGGCCCTGTGCGGCTGCTCCTGCAGAGACCATGGCTGGCTTCCCAGATGAACAACCACAACAGTGAATGATATCAAACCAATTAGAAGCAGGGCCCACCTTGTGCCAACCAGGCTCACCTGTGGTCTTACCCACTTCTGGAAAAAGACCCCTGGGCCTTGGATAGGGGGTGGGGGACTGTTAAATTGAAAGACTAAATGTTTAGTAGTGACTTCCTCTCAGAACCTTCTGTCTTAGAGATAAGCGAGGCAACTGGAAAAAGATCAATCTCTTACACCATCATCTGCTAAATAGGCTGTAGAGAATATGGTTTTCAGATTCTTCCACTGGATAGGAACACAGTCTTCCCTTAGCACCTTGTGAATGATCAGAGGTGGAGGTTTATCAGATCTGGCCCCAGTAATGAGGCTGTGTTTGCCCTGCCTCTCACAGAACCCGCACTAAGGATGGGCCATCTCTGTGGAAGGAGGGAGGGAGGCAGGGGAGTGGGGCCAAGCATTTCCCTTGGCTCCATGCTCTCAGTTCCCACCTTTACAGAGAATCAGAAGTCTGGATTCAATGGCAAAGCCTAATCATCTATTAGCCCCTTATCTTGTGTGACTTATTTAAATTCTGAGTTTTGGTTTTTTTACCTACTAAAATATGATTGCAAAGACTGTAAGGGTGGAGAACAAACCAGGGATGTCAGGGACCTGGGGGTAAGGAGAGAATGACTACAAAGAAGAGCTCGAGGTTGATACAATGGTTCTGTGTCGTGATTGTCATGACAGGATGCATTTGGTCAAAACTCATACCCTGAAAAGGGCGTCTCAATTTAAAAGCAAATAAAATTTTCAAGAGTGAGTAATGTAACTTTTCAAAGGTTTGTTATAAGAATAAATATGATAAAAAGATTTGAAAAGACCTAGCACATTGAATCGGAGAAGGCAATGGCACCCCATTCCAGTACTCTTGCCTGGAAAATCCCATGGACCGAGGAGCCTGGTGGGCTGCAGTCCATGGGGTCACTAAGAGTTGGGCACAACTGAGCAACTTCACTTTCCCTTTTCACTTTCATGCATTGGAAAAGGAAATGGCAACCCACTGCAGTATTCTTGCCTGGAGAATCCCAGGGACAGAGGAGCCTAGTGGGCTGCCGTCTATGGGGTCACACAGAGTCGGACAAGACTGAAGCGACTTAGCAGCAGTAGCAGCACATTGAATGGCCCATACATGTCTTAAATATATGTCAGGGATTTTTTTGTTTGTTTGTTTCTTTTTGAGCTTGTTGCTGTCATCCATAAAATGGACATGAAAATATTATTTCTTATAAGCATAAAAAGTTTTATCTTCCTCATAAGTTTGGCAAAATGATAATATGAAATGGTGAGTGTAAATACTTCATCAGCAGTTGAGAGATAGCAGGAGATTCATTGATTCAGTCATTTACATTTGAATGCCTTTCCTGTGAAGGTCGTCCTGGACAGGCGTAACAGAGCTTCCTTGCTGTGGCTCACAGCCTAGGGAGGATGCAAACACCCGAGCGTGAATGCTGCCTGTGTGAAGTTCCAGCGGCTGAGAGATGTTTCAGAAGACATCTCATGGAGCCTCTTATCTGAAATAAGAGGCTGAAGTAAGACTGAAATAAGACTTGGAAGGCAGGTGGCAAAAAGGGGCCCAGACAACAGGGAAAGAGAAAGGGTACTGCAGCCTGAGGAAACTACGTAGAAATATCTGGAAGTAGGGGTAGGGGGGAACCAATGCTCATTTAGGAACCAAGGACCTTTCAGTCTGGTTGGGGTCAGGGATTCTTCATTTTGAAGATTCAAGTCATAGACGGGAGGCTGGGCCAAGTGAACACTAAGGGCTCTTGTAACCTCCTGAGTATAGAGCTCTAAGGCCATCCTTGGCTCCCTCTTTATACGCACTTGACGGCCACTTTGGGGCTTCCCAGGAGGTGACAGTGGTAAAAACCTGCTTGCTAATGCAGGAGATGTAAGAGATGTAGGTTTGATCCCTGGGTCAGGAACATCCCCTGGAGAAGGAAGTAGCAACCCACCCCAGTATTCTTGCCTGGAGAATCCTATGGACAGAGGAGCCTGGTGGATTACAGTCCATAGGGTTGCAAAGAGTCAGTCATGACCGAAGTGACCAAAGCAGGCACCCAGCACACATGAAGGCAACTTTGAGCCTGGTCCTTTTCTTTCCATTGAATATCTGGACCAGAACCTAGGGAAAAAAGTTTTTCCCTTAAAATTGACCTCCAGGTTTCCTTGCATCTACTTCAGGATGATCACTCAGCTCCCAACCTGAGGTTTTCACCACCAAATGAGAGGAGGTGGAGTCGTGGAAAGGATTCAAGTCCTCTGAGGCTATTTGGTGATGTCAACCCAATTACCAGAGACAGCGCTATCTGCCCGGCAATGCCCTTCAGGTATCTGCACCTGTGTGGCTCTGGGTGGAATTCTTGAATGTGACACTTGGCTCATAGAAATTCTGCCCCTCCCTGCCTCTTTTTTCCCCTCCTGAAAAGGAAGCAGAATCATCAGTGGAGCAAAGCCCCAGCTGCCTTAAAAGAGTTTCAGCAATTACAAGGAACCTCTGCAACTTTGGGTATTCTGAGAAACGATATTGCACTCTTATGTACCAGAATGGCTCTACCAGTTATTAAATAATTCCAACAGCCCAGTCCCTGAATCAGCCTAACACCTAGGACACAAGATACCTCAATTCCTCCTCTAGAATCCCTGGGACATCTTCATAATCCAGTAACTGATACTGGTAAAGGCTTGTACGGACGGCCTTCCCGGGATCCCACCCCAGAGCTTCATGTGTTCTGAGTGGTTAGAATGTACCGATTGCTGTATATTGTAAATATTACCTCTCCGGAAGAAAGACAGCTGACCAACTGACTTCCCCAAGCAAATAATTTCTTCTTCCTGGGCTTCTATCAGTCAATAAAAACTAAATTTATTATTATTTTATTAAATACATGGGGTTTTTGGATTTTTTGATTTCTTGGGTCTCCTCTGCCTTTAACATTCTATGATTTCATAAACAATGATGTTCAAATTTCTGTATCCTAGGTCTGGTTAGTTTGCATACTTTTTCAGAGGAAGGAGTTGATAGTACGTGTCTGATATGAGTAGAAACATCTCAAAATCATAGATTTAAAGCATTTTAGAGTTGGAAGTGGCTTAGAGTTCACTTCATCCGGCAAGTTTTTTGGAATATGTTCCACTGGACTATGTGGAGAGCATAGAGGCTGACAAAGAGGGAAGAATGGACAGGGCTCCACAGTTCTGGCTCCTGCTTCAACCCAAGCAGACATAAACTATCTGGTTTTATGCAGTGGCATTCTTCCCAAGGTTTTATGTATCTTGGGGGGTAAGATCCTAAAATCCTTAAATCCTGGCTTGCTTAGCAACTTGCTCTCACTAGGTCTAGAGGAAGTTACTTAATTCCCTTGAGCCTCAGTTTCTTTATCTGTAAATATGGATGGCACGATTTTGCAAGGTTTACAGCATGACAAAGCACTCGATGCAACATCTGGCAAGAACTAGGGGTCTGATATCTGTTAGTTGGATCTAAATTCAATCCATGGTTACTTCCTTGAGGTGGAATCTAAGTTCCCAGAGCCACTTTGAAAAGATGGTAAACACACACATACACACCAGGAACTGCCAAGAGGATATTTCAACAGCAACAATTACACTTGCAACATTTGCTAGTGCTGTGTTACCAAACAAGGTGACAGCAGCTAAATCCTCTTCAACCACAACTATGGAGGGAGATGGCTGTGATAATCCCTGCAACACCATGGATTTGGTTACCGCCGAGTAACTCACTGACCTTACTGAGCTCAGTGTACATCCTCACAGTAGCTGTACAGGAGAAGCTGAATAACCGGTCCGGTCCCTTGCACTCAGGGTGTGGCACCTGTAGCTCTTGAAATGTCTCCTTTCACTTGATTAATCCATTGTCTTCCACCCTCTCTCCAAGGACCCGCTCTCAGATGGTAGATAATAGGTTTTTCCCACCTGAGACAGGTGGGCAATAGAAAGCCGGGGGCATCTCGGATGACTTCCCTTTTCTGAAGGGAAGGTACTTTCCCAAATAGAAGAGTCTAGAACAGCTTCCTTCTGTTAAACTGTCTGTTCTCGTATGACTAATTTGAGAATCCACCCACTCTGGGGGCCATTAGGTGGTTGTGCAGAAAGATTTCCAAGTAGTGTTCTAATCACACACTTTATCGGTACAGGGCTTTGTAATCAGATGGGGATTGACCCACCTTTGGTGTCATTTTCCAGGCTGCGAAGATAATTTATCCCTGGGCTGAGATTCAATCTTAGCCCAATAATGAATTGTCTCTGTCATCTTGGCTCAACGGTCTGCCTCCTTCACATGGAATTCTCAGGTCTCTGGTACATATTCCCCACCCCCCTCCCCCAAATTGCAATTTCCACCATGGTTTTCTTTCCCTTGTTAATATTTTATTCCTTCTGGGCCCTGTTTAATGGCAAAGTTGGATTCTGGTTCTTACACACCATTGACTGGTGGACTTTGAGAAAACCGTTTCTTAGAGCATCCTTAAAGAGTTCTGAGTCTGAGGCCTTCATTTTGCAGTTAGAGAAAATAAGAACTAGAGGGAGAAATTAGTTTTCTCAAACTCACCCAAATCCTATGTGGCTTAATTGAAACTTGTGACTCTTAGTTAACTGTCCTTTAATTGTGTGTCCATTCCTGCCTGTAATCATGTATGCTGCTGCTGCTGCTGCTAAGTCGCTTCAGTCGTGTCCGACTCTGTGCGACCCCATAGACGGCAGCCCACCAGGCTCCCCCGTCTCTGGGATTCTCTAGGCAGGAACACTGGAGTGGGTTGCCATTTCCTTCTCCAATGCATGAAAGTGAAAAGTGAAAGTGAAGTCGCTCAGTCATGTCCGACTCTTAGCGACCCCATGGACTGTGGCCCACCAGGGTCCTCCGTCCACGGGATTTTCCAGGCAAGAGTACTGGAGTGGGGTGCCATTGCCTTCTCCAGTAATCATGTATGCATGCATTCAATTACTGTTTCTAGACTTCTACCCTCTGCCATGTCCTCTTTTAAGCCCTGGAACTACAGTAATGAATAAAATTCCCATCCTAGAAACTATATTCTAAGTGGAAGGAGATAGGCAGTAGACAAAATGTATTAGGTAAAATGTTAGATGGTGGTAAGTGTTATGAAACAATAAAGCTGCGAAGGGGAGTGGAAATGGCAGCTGCAGGAATTCAAGTGTAGAAAGAGGTCATGGAAGACCCCTAAGAAAGTGTGCTTTGACCTCAACTCCTTGGCCTGAGTGGTACACCATGTGCACCCCTGAGGGAAGAATGGTTCAGACATAAACAACAGTATTTGCAAAGACCCTGAGGCAGGAGCAAGCTGGGTGTGTTCTAGAATAGTCATGAGGCAGTGCCACTGGAGCTGACTAGGTAGGTAGGGAGTGTATAGACATAAGAGTAGAGAGTAACTGGCCAAGCCAGTGAGATGGAAAACCCATAAAAGATTCTGAGCAGAAGGGTGACATGGGCTTACTTACATTTCGGAAGGATGACTCTGGCTTCTGTGTGGAGAATACACTTAAAGGAAACAAGGATGGAAAGAAATACAGAAGTTTGGAGGCTTCTGCAATAATTCTGCAGAGAGACGGTGATTGCTTGACCAAGGATGGGAGAGTGGAGGTACCACAAAGACATCTGCTGTGGAGAGCAGAGGAGATGCGCCTCAACTCAGGAGAGTGGGAAGGGTGGCAGAGGGGAATGAAGGGTGGGGTGGACTACCCAGGAGGGAGTTGGAACTTTTAGCCCAGAGCTTAGTAAATCACGGAAGGCTTCCTAGAGGAGGAAGGATGCAGGACAAAGGTTGATTCGAAGGTAAGGTCAGCTTTTGACTTTACCTCCCAGTCCGGGTTTGCCAGGGACTGTCCTGGTTTGAATATTCCTCGGTCCCAGAGAACCAGGGACCATTAGCTACCCTCCTGTAAGAGTTTCCTGGTGAAGCTAGAGAAGTTTGGGGACGATGAGGGTGTTCTGGGAAGAGAAGATGAATGTAGATATCTGAGCAGCATGAGCTGGTAGTGTGGGGTAGACTCAAGGAGAGGAGGAAGTACACAGGACTCCAGTGTGCACCGTTCTGTCACCGTAAGAATAGTGACACTGGTTTTGATGTCAGTGGACGAGTCTTAAGTGAAGAATGATAACACTAATAACTTGGCAGTTCTATCCCTCATTTCAGTCTTCTTGTAAAAGAGCTATATGCAACCCCCATCATTTATAAATTTCAGATGAAAAGTGGGATTAAGAAAATCAAGAAACAGAATAGCAAATATGTTTGTACCCAAACATTCCCGCTGAGTTGCTACTTGGGAATCCTCCTGTCCGGTAAGGTCACATTCCCTTTGAAACGAGCTTATTTTTTTCCCCCTCATTTCCCTATTTGCATTATTGACCTCATTATTTTCCTAGGCTCAAAATCTCAGAATCCTGATTTTATTTTCTTTCCTGGTGATTCTGTCAGCCACCAAGTCCCTGCTCTTCTTTTCTTCAAAATAGGTTTCCTCAGTTCTTTACTCTGAGTCCCAGTAGCGCCAACCCGACTCAGGCTGCACTTATGCTGTACCTCGGCAGTGGGGGGCCAGAGGGTGTAGGGAGTGGGGGCAAGAGTAGTGGGTTTAGATCCCTGGGTTGCAGGCAACAAGGGGGTGTGTTGTCTGTAGGGAATTTAAAACCAGTCAATTTAAAGTCAATCTGCTTTGTAGCACCATTACAATAGCCAAGAAAAGGAAGCAACCTAAATGTTCATCAACAGATGAATGGATAAAAAAGATGTGATACATATATACAATGGAGTACTGCTGCTGCTGCTGCTAAGTCGCTTCAGTCGTGTCCGACTCTGTGGGACCCCATAGACAGCAGCCCACCAGGCTCCCCTGTCCCTAGGATTCTCCAGGCAAGAACACTGGAGCGGGTTGCCATTTCCTTCTCCAATGCATGGAAATGAAAAGTGAAAGTGAAGTCACTCAGTCATGTCTGACCCTTAGCATGGACTGCAGCCTACCAGGCTCCTCCATCCATGGGATTTTCCAGGCAAGAGTACTGGAGTGGGTGCCATTGCCTTCTCCCAGTGGAGTACTACTAAGCCATAAGAAAGAACAAAGCAATGCCATTTGCAGCGACATGGATGCAATTAGAGATTGTCATACTAAGTGAGGTAAGTCAAAGTCAAATATCATGTGATATCACTTATATGTGAAATCTAAAATAAGACGTAAATGAACTTATCCATGAAACAGAAACAGACACACAGACATAGAGAACAGACTTGTGCTTGCTGAGGGGAGTGGGGGGCTCTGGGATGGATTGGGAGTTTGAGGTTAGCAGATGCAAACTATTATATATTGAATGAATAAACAACAATGTCTTACTGCATAGCAAAGAGAACTATCTTTAATATCCTGTAATAAATCATCATGGAAAAGAATATGAAAAAGAATACATATATATATATGTATTCTGTGTGTGTGTGTGTGTGTGTGTGTGTACATATATGGGAACATCCACTGGAGAAGGGCATGGCAAACCACTCCAGTATTCTTGCCTAGAGAATCCTACGTACAGAGGAGCCTGGCAGGCCACAGTCCATAGGGCTGAACAGAGTTGAACACGACTGAAGTGATTTAGCATGCATGTACACACACACACACACACATATATATAACTGAATCACTTTGCTGTATAGCAGAAATTAACACAACATTGTAAGTCAACTATTTTAATAAAAATATTTTATTAATATATTTAATAAAATAAATTTTAGAAAATGTAAAAGTCAATCTGCTTTGTATTATTATTTCTATGTGCCATCAATTAAAAGCAATATTAAAATTACCTCCTACCAGGAGCAGAGTACTCCCACTTATTGCTACCCACGGCCTCAAATCCTGTCATATTTCCTTTATTTTTATCTCAATTTCTCTCCTTTTCTTCTATTCCCTCACAGGCAAGCTTTGCAATGCAGCTGCAGTCAAGAACCACCCATCTCTAGTTTCCCCAAACCTCAGAAGCCTTTCTGAGGTTTACAGGATCAAGACCCAATACCGCAGTCCAGCTTTCAGTCAAGCCCTCAGTAACCCGAAGCCAGAATGACAGCTGAAGCTTATCCTGTTACTCTGCATCCCCAAATCTCTTTACTCTGAGAGTCTGTGTCACGAGAGCCATGGTTTCCTACTGTATTTGCTGGGAGAAAAACTCGTTTGGGGATCCTAGCCCCAAGAGAGACCGTGACCTTAAACAAGTCACCTTTACTCTAAGGGTCTCAATGTTTTTATTAGTCAAATTAGAATAATACCTGTAGAGCTGAAGTGGCAGGATTTCATTAAAGGCCAAACAAGGTCATGGTTGTGAAATCCTCCAAGCACGTGACTGTGATGACTGTTTTTTGTTGTTGTTTTTAATTAATTTATTTATTTTAATTGGAGGCTAATTACTTTACAACATTGTGATGGTTTTTGCCATACATCGACATGAATCAGCCATGGCTGTACAGGTGTCCCGCCATCCTGAAACCCCTACCCACCTCCCTCCCACTCCATCCCGCTGGGTTGTCCCAGAGCACCAGCTTTGAGTGCCCTTCCTCATGCATCAAACTTTCACTGGTCATCTATTTTACATATGGTAATGCTATTCTTTCATATCGTCCCACCTTTACCTTCTCCCACATAGTCCAAAAGTCTGTTCTTTACATCTGTGTCTCTTTTGCTGTCTTGCATATAGGGTCATACTCCAATGTTCATTGCAGCACTGTGATGACTACTTTAAGAGGCAGAGGTAATACTCCTCAGAGTAGTAGTTACCATGGTTATGGTGTCGATGTTCATGGCAATGCAAGACTCTTCATTTTTGCTGTCTATTTTACCTTCTTCTTCTCCCATCTTTGCCATTCTATGTCCAACTTATCATTTAAGGTACAACTCTAGACCAATCCCCTCAAAAATTCTTCCCAGGCTGTTGAAGCCTTCTTTGAACTCTGCTCTCTTCAAACCCACCTCCCCTGAACACCCATTCTTTGTGTTTGTCCAGGTACCTTGCATATCACCTTTCACTGTATAGCCTTCCCAACCAGAACTATCAGTTCCCCTATTTCCTTAGTGTTCCTTATAATACTGAACATACAACAGATGTTAAATCAAGACTCGTCAAAATGAATGAATGAATGTTCAGAAGCATCTCTTTTTTTTTTTTTAACCCCTTAAAGCAAAGTATGCTGACAGTGCCCTCTGCTGCTAAGCAATGATTCTGTATTTTCTGCACAGTGGAAAAACAAACGAGAGAATGTTTAGTAAAAGGAATACGTAAAAATTATGACTTTCAATATGCTGGGACAGAGAGGATGGGGCAAAATCATCAAAACGTCTCAGTGCAGGGGAGGCTAGGAAGTCAGAAAGGTCAGACAAAGGGGCTACAGGAAAGGCAAGAATATCCTTTCTAGATTGATGATTGACAGCCAATTTGGAATTGAAACACCCTCTTGATTTTGTATAACAAGTTTCTCTTCTCCTGTGTCTCTGCCCCAGCAATAAGTGTGTTATTTTTGGCCAGAAATGAATCTTAAATCTAATTGTATGAAAATTAACTTTGGCAATTCCAAAATGCCTCATGGGAGAACGCATTAAAAAATGTTGTGATAGCTGGAAAAGTATTGCTAGAGAAATCATAGTCCTATCCATTCGTCTTCTGTTGAGGTGTTCTGATACAGGTGTTCTGATATGCTTGCTTTTTAACAAGCGTCATTTTCCTTCTATTACCTCAGTTAAATTCCATGACAACTCATCAGATAGGTATTACTAGCCCTTTATAGATGAAAACATGGAAAATGAGAGGATAAGAAATGTGACCATTATGAGAGACCTGGTAAAGTTAACAAGGGTTTCCATGTCTGGGAGGTATAAAATCTGAGCCTTCCTTTTTGTGGCACACTGTGTCTCAGTATGGGGCTCTGAGGGGTTGGGCTACCTGGGACTTAAGGTCAGATTCTAGCGGTAACTTTCATAATAAAGTTGGGTGAATAACTTTTTTTCTGGGCCTCAGTTTCCCTAACTCTAAAATAGGGGATGTATGAATGGGTGCTCTCTAAGGCCCCTTTCAACCTACAATCTGTTATTTGCAGCAATCTTCATTTGCTGTAATACCAGTACAAATCCTTATTTTAATCATGATTCTTCCTTGTGTTTCTACCACAGGCTTGACCTCCCCAGTCTAACCAGCTTTGGACAGTTCACTATGGACTGAACGGTGACTATGAGCACTCTGTGCTGAGCTTTGAGGACCATTCAGTTAGCTTTCTGCATAATTTGTAAATCAGCCTGCATGTAGCTGATGCATTTCTTTTCCCCATAGAGTTCAAAGCATGATGGATATTCCAAGCTGGTTTTGAAGGCAAGATGGTTGAAGTTTTCAGCATGCCAATTTGTCACATTTGATGTATCTGACACCTGGTCTTTAAGAGTCTTGGCAGGCAAAGTGTCCCAGGCTGGTGGGCACACTTTGGCAGAGCAGAGACCCCAGGAACAGCATCTTCCTGTCCGTGTGGTGCTGAGCCTTTGAAGTGGCTCACTGGTGCTTCAAATAGAAGTTCATGGTACAGGGAGCAACATCAGATATACTTTTATGACCCTTAGAGACAAAAAACATTATTCAGAAGCCAAACGTCTGGAAGAAAAATCTATACCCTCAGCCCTGCGGCTTGAAAGTTCAGAGAAGACTCAGAGTGCTCCCCATGAGGAAACCAGAGCATGTTGGAACAGAGCTGGAATCAGACTTGGCACCCTCCCTGTGCAGTGGTATCAACCATCTTACTGAAGACAGGATCCTCCTTCTGGATTTCCACTGGAGTTTGGAGGAGTGGGGAGACCTGGAAGCAGATCAACTTATAGTAATTCCTCCTGCCTCCTAACTTTTCAGAAAAAAAGTGATCAGAACTGCAAAACATCCTTAGAGAGTACATACACTTATTTTTTATTTGGGAAACTAACATCTATTGTGAACTGACGTCAATTTGTTCGTCTATTATGGGTTTCTTTTTCCCTTTGTGTCAATAATGGTCCTGTCTCCTGGGAGACTGTGAAGCACTTAGTGACCACAATGCTAAACAATGAAGGGAAATGGAACACCCTCCAGGAGTCTCGGCACTGTGGAGTCCATGGGGGTCCCGTGATGCCTTCATGCCTGTTCTTGATTAGAAGTAACTAAAGGTAGAATAAACTGCAAATTAAGACTTCTCAGAACCCAGTTCTGCTAAAAATATTGTTATAACTTTCTCTGGGATTATTGTTGTTTAGTCACTAAGTAGTGTCCAACTCTTTTGAGATCCAAATGACTATAGCCCTCCAGGTTCCTCTGTCCATGGGATTTTCCAGGCAAGAATACTAGAGTGGGTTTCCCTTTCTTCCTCCAGGAGATTTCCCTGACCCAGGGATAAAATCCAGGTCTCTTGCTTGGCAGGTGGGTTCTTTACCACTGAGCCACCAGGGAAGCCCGTATCTGGGATGCTGAGAAGAAGAAAAACATCTGAATAGCACTTTTTTTTTTACCAATAATGACTCCAAATAAATATAATTCTGATTCATATTATCTCATGAAGAAAACATGTCCTGAAACTCTGAACTTCAAATACCACAAAAATCCTAGTGTATCTGTTCAGTAAATGTTGCTAAATGGTGGAATATTATGAGAGCTCAGAATATTATTCTCGTGACCAGAAGTCTTGAAGTTGGCTTCTAAGCCTCAAGTATTCTATAATTTATTCTAAAATTATGCATGATTAAGTATGATTGCTTAAGACCTTCAAAAGCATTTACAAGGTTTAACAAACCAAAAACAGGTACAGAGAACAGACACGATAAGTGTGATTGGACAATTTATTGCATGATGTTTTATTGGACTCTGGTTTTAAATGAGGTAGAAGGTCCCCTTCAATGTCTGCTGGAGACAGTTTGCTTCCAAGGAGTCCCAAAGCTGCTGAAACTCTCTTTCCTGCATGACGGTAAAAGAAATGTCCTTACTAAAACATCCCATATTTTTCTGGTTTTACAATAAGCTTGACTGATTTTACCAGATGCTTTAGGTTTTTGCAGACAACACATCTGAATATCCTCAGATGGGCTGGAATATCATCATTTTTCCCATTTGTGAGATGAATGTGTAAGCATTTGAGAGAGTGGCTGGCCCCAGGGCATATGGAATGAGAGATTTCTTGGACTCATGGACAGAGGGAAGTGCCACTGGGCAACTTCATGGATCTTGACCTGAAAGGCGAGGTTCCCCTCAGCTCTACTTTTCATCAAGAAGCCTGATCCTTAGTGGCTTTGCTCCACCCACTTAAATAAACCTCCTGACAAGGGAATAAAATAAAGCCCCTTTTAAATTGGTATTTATTTGGATTTTCACAGCATTCATTAACTTGCATTCCCAGGGCAATTAGTAGTAAAGATTTCATCCCTCCCCACTTTCAAAACACCAACTTTAAAATAAACTCTCCAGGGACTTCCCTGGTGGTCCAGTGGTTGAAATTTCACCTTCCAATGCAAGAGGTATGGGTTTGATCCCTGAGTGGGGAGTTAAGATCCCACATGCCTTGCAGCCAAAAAACATAAACAATATTGTAAGAAATTCAATAAAGACCTTAAAAATAGTCCATGTCAAAAAAAAAAATCTTTAAACATATAAAATAAACTCTCCAACTCTTCTGAAAGGTTAGTATTTTAGAACCCAAGAAACCAACAGGCTCAAATTAAACCACTTTTTCAGCTGAGGCCATCGTGGCTCATTTCTGCTTATTGGTGACAGACAGGCACTCAAGACCCAATGTAACTGCCATCTTCTCTGTTAAGCTCTCCCTCCCTCCAGCCACTCCCTTCTCTGAACTCATGTGGCCTTTTTTGTACCTGCCTCTATTATAGCCCTCCTGTCACCACACTTGTCTCATTTTATATTTTTCATTCCTTTACATCTATTTTTTCCACTTTACTTTGAAATTCTTAAAGGAGGGGATAAAATCATACTCATTTTTGAACACTTCTCTAAACCCACTACTGAGTAGCCGCTCACAAGGTATCTCAGGAATGAATTCCTCAATGGCCAGAGGTTTCCTATACTTCCTTTCCTGTGCCTGTTCCTTTTCTCTGTTTACAAAATGAAGATTGCACTGATGTGTCTCTCAGGATAATTATGTACTTTCATTTGACTGCCAAGTGCTTCAAGACCATAAAAAAAGCTTTGTAAATGCCAACCATGATTACAACCCTTTGAAACAATGGGACATATGATTTATAAGTGGAAAAAGATGAGACTTTACAGGTAACCCTTCTTGTCTGGTCCCCATTGTTCTCCCCACCCACCATCAGATAGCAATTCAGAGGTAACAGCATCAGCTTGGGAGGAACAAGGATAATTTAGGGGGGTCTAGGTAGGATTTCTAGGGCCTTTTTAGGTACCTCTGTCATGAGGGAAATTACCTGAATCTGACATGATGGGCCAAGGGCAAGTGTTCCCAGAAAGATGGGATGACCCTCAATTCCCAATTTCAAAAGGGCACTCAGATGAACGGAGCTGACTGGCATTTCCAAAGCAGAAGATGGCTTATAGAAGGGCTGTTAAGGTAGAAAGGTTGTCAAACCCATCTGTAGCCTCAATCTCTAATAGCCTAACAAGGAAAGAAAGGGTGAAGCTCATTTTGTTTACCTTCCCCCAAGGGGTATCATAGACCAGAAAAAGTGGGTTGTATATTGAATTAACAGAGCATTCAGATTTTCCTCCCTAGCAATGCATGTCAGGAGAAGAGAGAACAGGAAACTTTTGTTTGGCTATCTGTCTTGTGAGCCCTTTATAAGCTCTTTCAATGCAGAGGTGAGTGACTCAGCCAGCTTTTTACATGGCAGATGCCATCTATTGTAGAGCAAGCCAGGATCTAAGATCAGATTGTTCCAGACTTGAGGTCGTCTGGCCTCTGAGATCAGCAGTGGGGAGAGGAAACACCATGATTACCTGGTGGGAGGTGGGAAGGAGGAAGCTCTGACACCATGAGTCTGCAGTTCCAACCCAGCAGCGAGCCCAAACAGTGGTGGGTGTTATGTGTCTCGGTGTGTCTGAAGAAATCATGCGGGTCTGGAATGGTAGGGGCCCTTACGTCTCATGTCGGAAACATCGAATTATCTGGGAGTAGATTTGTGGGTGGGAAGAGGGACTGTGTGGAGGAGGTCACTTCACATCACAGACTTCTTGGCAGGATGCAACCAGGATCATCCCATGGGCCATTTTAACTTCGGTTTGGGGGCGTTTTGCCAAATGGTTCCTGTTTCTGAGAAGAGCTTTGGATGTGGGACCAGCTCAACTCTTCCCCACTTCTCAGCCCTACCATTGTCAGTCACCTCAGCACACCTGATCCTTGGCATCAGGATCTAGTGAGGTGGCCCTCATTACCTCCTTTCTTGACGTCAGTGAGGGAGATTTTCCCCATGGCTGTCTTATGCGAAATAATTCAGCATTTGTACTTCAATTAAAATTCATAGATATATATTATTAAATGGCACTGACTCATTCCATGGCTTCTCCTCAGCTGAAAAAGTGCCAAAGAATTCTATGCACAAAGCAGTGATGAAAACCATGCTAAAACTAAAATTTCCCTGTCAAGCAACTCACATTCAGGGCTCTGAGGAAAGGACCCCACACTTCTAAGAAAATGGGTCTGTTCTGAGTCGGGGTTTGCTCAAGAGGAAACAGAAATGCCAGATCCTTTCTGCCTTGGAGTGGGTGGAAAATGGCACCTGACTAGAACCTTCTTCCCTTTGGTGAGCATCATGAAAGCAGGGCCCGGCACCCAGTATTGTTTCACTGAATTTTGCAACCACATTCAATCCTTCTCCAAGGAGAGAAGGGGGAAATATGCCTTCACACATCAATGGGAAAATAAGAAAGGAGGAAAAGTTTAGGTTTGATAAAAATCTAACTCTGTTCTTTACACGAATGTACTATTTCAGAGTAGGCATGCCTGGAAGCAAACAAGCTGGCACTTGTTTTCCTTCCTGTTCAAAAGGCTGCTTCTGCCTCAGACCTGCACCCTCTAAGCCCAGTGGGCATAGGCTCTGACTTCACTTCACTGCTCTCCGTTTCCTCATCTTCCAAACGGGCCTCATAATCTGGACTCCAAACACTTCCTGGGGTTTCTAGTGTAAGAACCCGTCCTGTGTCTTGAGCATTCAATCCAACAATACAGGAGAAAACAGAAGCTTTGTAATATCTTGGGCGTTTTACACACAGGAGAGTCCTTAGGGTGAGATAGCTCCCAGTGAGACAGAGATGAAGAGTCCTAGACTTGGAGTCATAAAAACTGGGCTTTTAGCCTGGGCTGTCTCAAGCACATATAGCACTTTTAAGGGAATTAGAGAAAGACATCACTTCTGAACACAGTCCTGCAGGTCCTAACTGAACTACAGGTCCATCCATGGACTGATGACCAAGTACCACCTTTGGCCAAAGAGAAAAAGTTACCCATCTTCTAGAGGATGCTGCCCTGGGCCAGGATTCTCGTACAAGTCAATTCAGAAGCCCCAGCTCTTCCTGCTTGAATTCTGCAACCACACAATCATTTTGTCAACTTCTGAGCCTCAGTTTCCTCCCAGACAGAAAGACAGAATTGAATTGCAATTTCTACAGCCTCCTTTAGCTCTGAAAACTTAAGAAATTCTAATGAGCTTTCCCATCCTTCTACACAAGGGGCCAGACATCACATAGAAAGTGATTTCTAAGCTCAGTACTCTAAAAAATCATCTGATGACACTCCCTAATATTTGAATGAAATTATGCATGGTTTGATGTGAGGCAGATTAGAACACAAATGCCTGAGTGTCTACGTGATGTCCCAAGTACAGAACCCAACCCTGGTAGCCTGCACAACAGGAATAACAGCTCTGTGTTGTCAGGGATGGTACAAGATGGGGATTTACCATGACGCCCATCTCCTGAGGCCTCTGCTCACTTCCTGCGGGACTGAAAGGCAGACTTGGTCCTGGAGTCCTGGCCTCTCCCAGAGCACCGGGAGCACCCAGGAAGCAAGGACTGCATTGAGCCAAAGATGGTTTTCTTTGTTGATGCCTTGTTGCCAGAAAACAGAAATTAGATCCTTGGCCAGAACCTCCTATTAGCAAATCTGAGCGTCAGCAAACATTTCTCAGTAAAGGAGCAGACAAATAGCAACCTCCTGTTCCAAAGCTTAGGGAATTTCAGACCTAAAATTAGGTTCCGGGTTTTAAAATCACATACACACACAATGAACCCATACACAATTCTCCAAATGTTAGTAGAAGTAAATTTGGTATTTGTGAATGTTTCTAAAATCAGAGTTTTAGGTTTGTTTTCTTTTGACTTTGTTTTGTATTTAGATCAAGAGGGACGGTTTCTGGGAACAATTACTGGCAATGATGTCATTTTCAGAGGAGACTGAAGCCCAGAAAGGGAATGAGACTAGCTCCGGGTCACACAGCACAGCATATTTGATCGGGATGGGATTATAATCTAATGCTCTTTCCACTCCCCCAACCAGAGGGTTGGGTGAAAAACAGATGGCACACAAATCATTATGACTCAATTTTTCAGTCTCAAAGGATGAATGTTCTTACCACTACCCAAGATCATAAATGGCAGAAAGTTACTGTGATTTTTATCAATTTTTTAATAATGATTGAATATATTGTTGCTATTTTTAAAAAGTATTTATTTGGCTGTGCCAGGTCTTCATTACAGCGGGTGGGATCTTTGATTTTCACTGCAGTATGTTGCAGACTTTCTTGAAGAACTCTTAGTGCAGGATCTTAGTTGCAACATGTGGGATCTAGCTCCCTGACCAGGGATGGAACTTGGGTCTGCTGCATTGGGAGCAGTCTTAGCCCCGAACCACCAGATAAGTCCCTAGAAAATGTTTTTATCTGTTGGTTCTCTTAAGGGCTACAGCCTCTACCACTGCCCATCAAAGAGTCAGGTGATCTCCCCTGGCTTAGTGGAGCAGACTCTCTCGGCTAGAATAACCCCATTCCCCACCCCCGCAAAACACTGTCTTGGTAGTATTTTCCTTAGAACCAGCATCAAGGACCCCAGATATTCTCTGGATTAACATCTTTTTGCTAACCATCCCTGTTTCTTCAGAAGGAATGCTCATACCTTCCTTGCAGCCCCAAGCCCCTGCCAACAAAATGAACCATGATCCAATATTATCCCTGGGTGGTCCCCAAAGCTCCTGTTTGGATTACCTGGAGATAAACCAAACATTTGGGAGAAGAAAAACAAATGCTGGATATTAAAACAAGCCTCCCTTTATTAAACAAATCAGATACAAACACTAAAATCCATGAGCTGGAGAGCACCATAGGTGGGGGAAGGGGTAGGAGGGGCTCAAAATACACTCAGATGAAGAGTGGAATCAACCAGAAATCCATTTTTCCTCCCTGAAGAACAAAACATCCTTCTCTCGGGCAGTGTAGCCATGGTGCCCACATTCAGGTGGGATTAAAGATTTTCTTCCAGAATCGCTGGGATGAAGAACCATTCTACTTCAACCCTTGAAAAACACTTTTTAAAGACAACACTCCTAGGGCAGTCCTTTCTGGACTAGCACATAGTGGAGGGTGAATCAAAGCTTCCAGTGTAAGGGTGCTCTATGCGAAAAACACCAGAGTCAAAAACTCCACCCAGGCCTGGGAAGGCTGACCCCTCCGTCTCACAGTCTTCATCAGAGCTGTCCCTTTGCAGAGCCTGGGGGGCCCTCAGGGCAGTGACTTGAAGCAGTTCTGACCTCACCATGGACCCTTCAGAGTCACAGCCATCAGCTCTGGGAAAGACAGTGGCTGAAAGTCACAGAGCCAGAAAGGCCTTCTGAGTCCGATCACATTCTAACTTTAGATCTGGGCATGCATAGGAGTTGTTGTTTCGCCAGGAATGGACTTATTCTTTCTGCTTGAATTTTAGGATCTGCAGCAAATGAAGTCTGTGTGTGTGTGTGTGTGTGTGTGTGTGTGTGTGTGTGTGCGCGCGCGCGCGCGCACATGCGCACGCACAGTGGGGAAGGGGTGACTGGGCTTTGAAAGACAATCTGCTGAGAAAACCAAGACAGACAGACAGACTGAGGCAAAGAAAGCATCCTTAGGCACAGAAGGGAGATTTGCTGATTCATATTAACCTGTTAATTTATACCGTGGCTCTGTACAAAAATAAAAAAGTTCTCATAAGATTAACAATTTAAATAAATATTTGATAGAGACTCTTTTTCTCATTTTTATAGCTCATCTTTGGGATTGATATTCAGTTCGTGCTTCCCTTGCTGTTCTTGATCCAGGATTGCGATCACTTCATCCGCCTGTATTCGCTCCTGTAAAAAAAGACAATATAAACATTGCTGTTACAAGTGATGCCAGTGCCAGATGCTCCCCCAACATTTCCAGGTATCATCTGTACATGAATGGATGCTAAATCCAGCTAAAGATGTAGCCTCATTCTATCCCTATCCAGGTGCCTTCTCCTGACTTCCCTGTATACTCAGCAATTACCTTCCAAGACTACTCTCTTGTCAAGAAATCTTATATAGTCAACTGCAACTTCCATTTCTAACTTGTGGTCCCACAGACATCTCCAACTCAGTTCTCCAGCTCAGTTGTCAAGCTGAATTCTACAGCTTCTCCCCTGCAGAGCTACTCTGTTCTCTTCACAGAATTCCTCTCTCAGTAAAGACCATCACGACTTCCACATTCACCCCAAAGCCTGATGATAGTTTCTTGGATCTGATATACCACCGAGTCCTCTCTGTTCTGCCCCTTGTTTCTGACCCTTTCTTTTCAGTGCACGTACTGTTGCCTTAGAGGGACCAGAGATCAAATTGCCAGCATCCGCTGGATCATTGAAAAAGCAAGAGAGTTCCAGAAAAAACATCTATTTCTGCTTTATTGACTATGCCAAAGCCTTTGACTATGTGGATCACAATAAACTGTGGAAATATCTGAAAGAGATGGGAATACCAGACCACCTGACCTGCCTCTTGAGAAACCTGTATGCAGGTCAGGAAACAACAGTTAGAACTGGACATAGAACAACAGACTGGTTCCAAATAGGAAAAGGAGTACGTCAAGGCTGTATATTGTCACCCTGCTTATTTAACGTATATGCAGAGTACATCATGAGAAACACTGGGCTGGAAGAAGCACAAGCTGGAATCAAGATTGCTGGGAGAAATATCAATAACCTCAGATATGCAGATGACACCACCCTTATGGCAGAAAGTGAAGAGAAACTCAAAAGCCTCTTGATGAAAGTGAAAGAGGAGAGTAAAAAGTTGGCTTAAAGCTCAACATTCAGAAAACGAAGATCATGGCATCTGGTCCCATCACTTCATGGGAAATAGATGGGGAAACAGTGGAAACATTGTCAGACTTTATATTTTGGGCTCCAGAATCACTGCAACTTCCATTTCTAACTTGTGGTCCCACAGACATCTCCAACTCAGTTCTCCAGCTCAGTTGTCAAGCTGAATTCTACAGCTTCTCCCCTGCAGAGCTACTCTGTTCTCTTCACAGAATTCCTCTCTCAGTAAAGACCATCACGACTTCCACATTCACCCCAAAGCCTGATGATAGTTTCTTGGATCTGATATACCACCGAGTCCTCTCTGTTCTGCCCCTTGTTTCTGACCCTTTCTTTTCAGTGCACGTACTGTTGCCTTAGAGGGACCAGAGATCAAATTGCCAGCAGATGGTGACTGCAGCCATGAAATTAAAAGACACTTACTCCTTGGAAGGAAAGTTATGACCAACCTAGATAGCATATTCAAAAGCAGAGACATTTCTTTGCCAACAAAGGTCCGTCTAGTCAAGGCTATGGTTTTTCCAGTAGTCATGTATGGATGTGAGAGTTGGAGTGTGAAGAAAGCTGAGCGCCGAAGAATTGATGCTTTTGAACTGTGGTGTTGGAGAAGACTCCTGAGAGTCCTTTGGACTGCAAGGAGATCCAACCAGTCCATCCTAAAGGAGACCAGTCCTGGGTGTTCATTGGAAGGACTGATATTGAAGCTAAAAACTCCAGTACTTTGGCCACCTGATGTGAAGAGCTGACTCATTGGAAAAGAACCTGATGCTGGGAGGGATTGAGGGCAGGAGGAGAAGGGGACGACAGAGGATGAGATGGCTGGATGGCATCACTGACTTGATGGACATGAGTTTGAATAGACTCTGGGAGCTGGTGATGGACAGGGAGGCCTGGTGTGCTGCAGTCCATGGGGTCATAGAGTTGGACACAACTGAGCGACTGAACTGAACTGAACTGTTACCTTAGTTTAGGCCAGTGTTTCTCAAGCGTGGCCCTGCTGACATTTTAGAGCAAATAATAACTCTTTGTTGGTGGGGGGTGGAGAGGTGTCCTGTGCATTGAGGGTATTTAGCAGCATCTCTGGCTCTGCCTACTGCAGGTAGCCAGTGGCAACCAAGTCCAAGTTGTGACAACCAAAAAAAAAACTCTAAATGTTGCCAATTGCACAGCGGCAGGAAAAATCGCTCCTGCTTGAGGACCCTGTTGTCTCTTAACTTAATTGCTGTGGTAGCTTTCAAACTGATCTGTGTCACATCCCCTCCCACACGCTCCTGTTGGACCCTCTGCACTGGAATCATGGCCACTTGCCTTTCCAGCTCACTGCTCACAGCCCTTGCATGGGTTCCATTGCTGGACGCTCTGGGTCCACCTTTCTTGATGTGCTTGTAAGGACTTGGACTTCTCTTTCTTCTTCAGTTCACCTTGTCTTCTCCTTTCACCTTGCCTTACACTCCACCTTCCTGACTTACCTTGAGATCTCTGGATACCGCGCTTTGCGAAGGCCTTCCTCATCCTAGTCTAGGTTGAGTGTCCCTAGGATTTAAGCACTGCTTCCATCACGTCCTGTGTTTCTCTTACTGCTCCCCCACCATTGACCCAGCTGGCCTACTTCCAAATGACATCTCCAGTTCCCCACATCTTTTCACCTTCTTTTCTATGACGCTGGTCTATGATATGTTAGCTACGGCAGTCTTTCCTATCTTGTAATTCTCAGGATCGGGGGAGGCAGGGGAAAGGGGAAGGGACATGGCTTCTTTCCCATTGGGCAGGTCAAAAATTTTGTTCGGATCTTTTTCTATGCCTTTTTACAGAATACATTGGAAGAGAATTCATATTTCCTGAACAACTCATCAAGTCTAACTGCTGCCTGTTCTGTGTTCTCCCTTCAGCCCATTCTCTACCTCACATACCATGTTCTGGTCACCTTGGCTTTCTTTGCTTCTTGACCATTCTGTGCTCCTTCTTATCTTTGGGCCTTTGCAACCTCTTCTCCCCTGGAACACTCCTCCCAAGACCTTTATCACTGTTGGCTTCTTCCTTTCTTTGGCTGGAGAGGCCTCTCACACTTTGCTACCCCCTCCTTTTTACTTTAAAATCAGTTGTCTTATTTTCTTTCCCATACATACCTTCTCACTACCTGGAAATCCTTCAACTGTTTATTCTTTATTTATGTGCTGTCTTTTTCCACTAGAAGTTAAGCTCCATGAAAACAGGGGATCTTGTCATTTGGGGGGCACTGCTCTATTTTCTGTGCCCAGAAAAGCAACTAACATTTAGCAGGACGGCTCAGTGGTAAAGAATTGGCCTGCGATGCAGGAGACACAGGAGACACAGGTCCTATCCCTGGTTTGGGAAGACCCCCTGGAGGAGGACATGTCAACCCATTCCAGTATTTTTGCCTGGAGAACCCCATGGACACAAGAGCCTGGCGGGCTATAGTCCACAGGGTCGCAAAGAGTCAGACATGTCTGAGTGACTGAACACAGCACAGCACAGTATAACAGTTGATGAATAAATACATGGGTAGATGTCTAACATGCCCAAAATGTCTCTCCCTTAAGAAATCGTGTTCATCCTTTAAGGCTCCTATTAAATGCCATCTCCTCCATGAAACCTTCGCTGGCTCCCTCTTTCTGTCCCATGAACACCATGCATTTTTGGCTCTAATAATTCTTGCTGAATTTTGCCTTGTGTTTTAATTACTCAGGTCCCTGTATTGTCTCTTCACTTTGACTTCAAGTTCCCTGAAAATAAAAGTTATGCCCATTTGTATCTCCTATAGGTAGTCCCCAGCACAGTTCCCAGCATAGTAAGTTATACAAAGAACTTGATTATTTTATGCCTTGATAATAAAATCCCCTTTATTTAAGAGTTTATAATTGAGTGTAATGTTGACAAGGACCAGATATACTAAATAACAGAAAACTAAACAGTTGTCATAATGTCCAAATAAAACACGTGAGTGTGTGTGTGTATGCTCAGTCGTGTCCGACTCTTTGCGACCCCATGGACTATAGACTGCCAGGCTTCTCTGTCCATGGGATTTCCCAGGCAAGAATACTGGAGTGGGTTGCCATTTCCTCCTCCATGGGGTCTTCCCAACCCAGGGATTGAAACTGCATCTCCTGTGTCTCCTGCATTGTAGGCAGATACTTAACTTCTGAGCCACTAGCGAAGCCCCTACATGAGTACTGCTTTATTAATGCAGGGAAAACACCTCGTTGATTAGCAAATTGATGTAGATACAAAATGCTCCGATCTGACCGCACAAGAGACTGTTGCAATTTTGTTTCTCTTGAAAGAAAAGAAGTTTAAAAGAGAGATGGAACTGTCTAACAAGGAATCAAAGCTTCTAATGTTGGGCATCCTTAAGAATTTATGATGCTTAATACTCCTTGAGAATGTAATGCCTTTAAAGTAAACTCTAATGAGCATGTACATCTGCCAGCTCTGATGACATCTTGAAAGGCAGGCTTTCTTTGCTCAGGGATTTAACCTGAAAGGAGGTGCTTAATTCCTGGTTCAAAATTGGGAAAGGAGTACATCAAGGCTGTATGTTGTCATCCTGCTTATTTAACTTATATGCAGAACACATCATGCAAAAAGCCAGGCTGGATGAAGCACAAGCTGGAATCAAGATTTTGGGGAGAAATATCAAGAACTTCAGAGATGCAGGTGACACCACCCTTATGGCAGAAAGTGAAGAGGAATTAAAGAGCCTCTTGAGAAGGTGAAAGAGGACAGTGAAAAAGCTGGCTTAAAACCCAACATTCAAATAAACGAAGAGGATGACATCCTGTCCCATCACTTCATGGCAAATAGATGGGGAAACAATAGAAACAGACAGACTTTGTTTTCTTGGGCTCCAAAATCACTGCAGATGGTGACTGCTGCCATGAAATGAAAAAGTTCTTGCTCCTTGGGAGAAAAGCAATGACAAACCTAGACAGTATATGACAAAGCAGAGATGTTACTTTGCCGACAAAGGTCCATATGGTCAAAGTTATGATTTTTCCAGTAGTCATGTAAGGCTGTGAGAGCCGGACAATGAAAAAGGCTGAGTGCCAGAGAATTGATGCCTTCGCACTGTGGTACTGGAAAAGTCTCTTGAGAGCCCCCTGGACTGCAAGGAGATCAAACCAATCAATTCTAAAGGAGATCACCCCTGAATATTCATTGAAAGGACTGATGCTGAAGCTGAAGCTCCAGTACTTTGACCACCTGATGTGAAGAGACAACTCATTTGAAAAGACCCTGATGCTGGGAAAGATTGAAGTAGGAGGAGAAGGGGACAAGAGGATGAGATGGTTGGATGGCATCACCAACTTGATGGACATTAGTTTGAGCAAACTCCAGGAGATGGTAATGGACAGGGAAGTCTGGCATGCTGCAGTCCACGGGGTCGCAAAGTATCAGACACGACTGAGTGACTCAACAACTCAGGGACTTTCAAACTTTGTTACACATTGAAATCATCTGGGGAACTTTTAAAACTTCCTACACCTAAATTAGTAAATCTAGGATTTTTAAATGTTGGGGCCATTAATGTCAATAGTGTCAATAAACTAAATGTCAATAGTTTGTAAAGATCCCCAGTTGACTACATTGTGGAGCAAAGTCTGGGAATCATGTCATAGGCAAGATTTTCCTGGTAGCTGTCACAGAAGCTTTGGTCATTTTCTTCTGTGACCACTAGATGTCGCCACAGCCTAGAGACTGGAGGATTTTCCCTAGTACTTTCCATGTTAGGAAGGAAAAAAGAGAACTTTGTGTTATTTGTGTGTGTGTGTGTGTGTGAGTGAGAGAGAGAGAGAGAGAGAGAGAGAGAGAGAAAGAGAGCGCTTATTTTGATAGAAACAAATATCTTGAAGGAAAGGCTGAGATACTGAATAATAAAACTGATTAAATGTTTAACACTACCAATACAATATTGTAATGTAATTAGCCTCCAATTAAAATAAATAAATTTATATTTAAAAAAAACAAGAGACAATTCTCCAACAATGTTGTTATCTCCACTGTGTACTCATGTACCTAGATTCTTTAGTTAAGAAGGAGTGATGTGGGGAACACTGGGATTCTGGCCGTGGGGAGGCAAGAGGAGAGAGGAATTAAATGTAAAGGCGACTACTCAGTCCCTTGTGATGTTTTCAGATTTCTCCCTGCCCCGCTCCCTCTGTCAGGACTGTTCTTTCTCTCTTTTGTGCCCAGCTGCCATCCTCTGCTCTTTTATGGTTGCCCGATGCTAACAATCCTGGAGAAGGAAAGGAAAATAGCACTCCAGTATCCCAACCCACTCCGGTGTTCTTGCCTGGAGAATCCCATGGACGGGGGAGCCTGGTGGGCTGCCGTCTATGGGGTCGCACAGAGTCGGACACGACTGAAGCAACTTAGCAGCAGCAGCAGCAGCAGCATCCTTGCCTGGAAAATCCCATGGACAGAGGCCTGGTGGGCTGCCATCCATGGGGTTGCAAAGAGCTGGGCACAACTGAGCGACCAACACTTTCTGTGTAAGTAAGTCTCCTTTGATATCTCCCTACAAATGCAGATGCTGTTTTCTCCCCATCAGTTTCCTGTGGCCTCTCCAAGCTCCTTGTGGTCAAAGCTCTGCCTTGTTCAATCATGTACCCCCAATGCCCACCTAGTGTAGTTTTCCAAGCACACAGTAGATCTTTTATAAACATTTGTGAAACATGTGACAGAATGTTTAGAAATGAGGCCTAAAAACTGAGTTAGGTTTGGATGGCAAAAGTAGTATATAAGAAAGAGAAATTCATTTTAAACTGTTTCTGATGCAATTGGATCCAATTTAGGGATCTAAAGAGGAAAACTGGTTCGCATGCCGGTTTAAAGACTAGAATTTCATAGCTTCATTAAGACTCAAGGCTGGAGGAGACTTTGCAGTCACTTGGTTTAGCCCCTGCCATGAAGATTCAGGTTCAGGCTCAGCTTTCCATGCCAAGAAGTTGCTGAGGCTATGATTAGAGTCATCCAGTGACAAGTAACTCTGTGCTTCCAAAGAAGAGAATTCTACCAAATGGTGGAGTTGGTTTGAAAGTTATTCCTTATGTTGAGCCTAGATATTCCTCCCAGGGGCTGTATCTATAGGATTTAATTCATTCCTCTATAGCTTCACGTGCTGTGCCTGCTAAGTCATTTCAGTCATGTCCAACTCTTTGCGACCTTATGGCCTATAGCCCACTAGGCTCTTCTGTCCATGAGATTTTCCAGGCAAGAATACTGGAGTGGGTTGCTATGCCCTCCACCAGGGGATCCTCCCAACCCAGGGATCAAATCCAGGTCTCTTATGTCTCCTGCATTGGCAGGTGGGTTCTTTACCACGAGTGTCACCTGGGCAGACTTACAAACACTATAACCTCTGCTCCGAACATCCAGAAGGGTGAGATCATAGTCTCTTATCCAGACTAATTGTCCTCAGTCACTTCTAAGACAATAAAAATATTTTAATATTTAACTTAATAGTAGTAAATAATAAATGTTCATGTCCCCTCATTGTCTTTGATAAGTGTTTCATGAATGATTCAGTGAACTTTTTAAGGATTTGTTGAGACAACAAATCAGTCTTCAGGTGACCAGTGGAAAATGATTGCTCTTTCCAGATGCTACAATTTGTTAATAAGCTCCGGACTAATTTAGGAGAGTGCTGAATATCACTGAGATGTCTATTTCTGCAAACATTCACTTATAAAAACCCATCTGATCAAGAGCTGCATTCTTAGCCCCTTTTCCTAAAACTTACAGTGCAAAAATCAGATGTGTAATTGCTAAGTCATGGATCTGATTTGTTCTTGCTTGGAAAACAGGGCCAGTACTGGAAAGCAGACAGAAAGGATTCTGTAAAAGTTTTTTCCCCCATGATCTCTAAGATTGCTGAAGGGCTATGAATCAGCTCATAAGAATTTTCAGATCAATTAGTTCGTGAAGCAGTTCTATAGGGTGTCTCATTGACTTTCTGAGGGCGAGGGGTCAGAAACTCACCAATTCTCTATAAAGTGGGTCCAAGGTAAACCACAGAGCCACAGCACACCTCTGGCCCTTGGTGACTGCCTTCACCCCATGTGGGTTCTCTCCTCCAGACGAGAAGCTGATCATGCGCCCACACTTTGGTTTTATAGAGGCCTGAGAAAGAAAGTGAAAATATGACTCTCAATTTGAATACTGTGAACATTCCTACAACCCCCCTTCTCTATCCTTCTACTCAATTACTTGAGTCAAGTTTTGTCAAAGAACAATGGAATCCTGGGGCTGAAGAAGACATAGACTGTTTCCAACTTCCTGATCTATAAGACAAAGATAAAGTCAAAATAATACCTAATTCAGGAAATAAAGTTATCAGGTAAAATGGTCATCACAGTCCATGGCACGTGGTAACTGTTCAATACGTGCTGTGTTGGTGGCTGGCAAACGCCTTGACAGCAAAGGCTTTCTCTTTTAATTCATCTCTCTAATTTTAGTACCAGCACAGCCTAAGTAAATATACATTTAATATTTGTGGAATGACAAAAACAAATCATGGGGAAATCTGGGGTGCTGGTAATTATTACAATTGATCTAGGTAGTGGTGTGTATGCTCAGTTGTGTTTGACTCTTTGCAACCCCAGGGATTGTAGCCCACCAGGCTCCTCTGTCCATAGACTTTTCCAGATAAGAATACTGGAACAGGTTGCCATTCTTCCTCCAGGGGATCTTCTGGACCCAGGGATGGAACCTGCATCTCCTGTGTCTCCTGCATTGGCAGGCAGATTCTTTACCACTGTGTCGGCTGGAAAGCCTAGGTAGTGATGCACCCTTTCTAATTCCTTAATGGTGCATTTATGTTTGTGGATTTTTAAAAATAAAAAGTTTTAAAAATTCAAGTCTAATCTTAGTTGCTATTTTAATTCCTGTTACAATATTCCTGCCCTGGAGTCCTCAGCCAATACTTTTATACCCCTAGTGATGAGAACACATCACTCCTTTGGGTGACCCATTCCATAGCCTCTAGGGCTCGGAAATGATTGGCACAGTCCTTCCAAGCTTGTGCATGGCTCAGGTGGAGTTGATTAGGGAGAACAAGGTATAAGGGAAAGAAGCACTGCTTAGATCAAGCAAACAGGCTCCCTAAACTAAATAAGCTGAAGTAATGGGATTTTAGGGGTCTTGCTTTCATGTTTAAAGTGTCTGATCTAAGCAGAGTTCATTTTTCTTTCTTGAGAAACATAGAAACCAGACTTATTCCATAGTACAGCTTAGAAATAAAAGCAGGAAAGTGGTACCAATTGTTGGACTATTTGATAAGATGGACCCATTCTAATTAGCTATTTTCTGAATTGACTTGAGTTGATAGATGCCCATAGAAGAACCTTTGGTTCCCTTCACCATAAAATTCAATGGCTAAGTTTTCTCACCGGCAGCTTCAGGAATAATAGTTGGAAAATTTCCTGAAATTCTTGAATGTTAACTAACTTAAGTACTCCCAGACTGTGTGCCAACAAGTGGAAGGTCAAAAGTAAGTGGAGAAGTGAAAAATCCTGAGACCCAGGTGTGTGTGTGTGTGTGTGTGTGTGTGTGTGTGAAAGGGAAGAGCAGGAAAAAACAGTCACTTTTCTGGTTACTTCTCTATTCTCAATAATTGAGGAGTGATTTGTCTTTGCTAGAGAGAGTCGTTTTTCTTAATCAGCTTTATCAAAGTCAAAGTAACTTTCTGATGTAAATTTAGAGTTTCCTAGTTACTGGTGCCTTTAGTATCAATCTGATTTTGTGTTTCTGGAGGAGGAATTCCTACATAGATACAGCAAAATCACTGATACTTGAAGCAAATGAGGCAGGACAGGAAAGCCTTCCTATATACATGACTTTAGGATCTACTTTTAAGTTTTCTGAGCTGCTCATCCCCTGGTGCTGGTCAGGACTCACTTATCCACATGTGGTTGCTATTGCTTCTGTGTGATTATAGAGTCTTGGCATCAGCATCTTACAGTTCTAAAGAGAGGGCATGGGGACAACTTAATGCTTTGTCTCTGATGGAAGAATTGAAAGTATGTTTACACATGAAGGACTCCGGGAAAGCTTAGGAGAAGAAGCTGTCAATTGCTTGAAGCCATTGGCATTGGTTATAGGTGCGTGGGGTGACAAAGGACTAACCTCATCACATGGAGAGAATGACCTGTCATAAATCAGGTATGTGAAGAAATAAACAAGTTCCACTGATAATGTGGCTTCTATGAGAAAATGTATTCTGAAGTTTAGCTAAATGATTATAAACACACTTTTGGAACACAGCCTCACTGAGTTTAGTTTTTCATGAAGCAAATGGAACTCATTAGATTTTATCTTTTTCAAACTTGCACAGAGAAACTAAAATTCCTAAATAATTGTGTTTCACAAATATACTGCTGTTGAAAATAATCCATGTTTTTTCCAAGTATGATAAAAGAAAGTTCCTTTTGCTTTATATCTAACTGATGATTAAAGTCAGAGAAGGCTCTGTGCTGTATTTGTCTTGAATAAATGTAAATCTTAAGCCACCATCCAGTATTTACACAACTTCCAGATTTTTCTTCTAATGTTTTTTGGCTACACCACACAGCTTGCAGGATTAGTTACTTGTACGTGCATGCTGCTAAGTCACTTCAGTTGTGCTTATTTGCAACCCTATGGACTGTAGCCTGCCAGGCTCCTATGTTCATGTGATTCTCCAGGCAACAATACTGGAGTGGGTTGTCATGCCCTCCTCCAAGGGATCTTCCTTATCCAGGGGTCAAACCCGTGTCTCTTACATCTTCTGAATTGGCAGGCGGGTTCTTTACCACTTAGTTCAGTTCTCTTGCTCTGTTGTGTTCAATTCTTTGCAACCCCATGGACTCCAGCATGCCAGGCTTCCCTTTTCATCACCAACTCCTGGAGCTTGGTCAAACTCATGTCCATCGAGTCGGTGATGCCATCCAACCATCTCATCCTCTGTCGTCCCCTTCTCCTCCTGCCTTCAATCTTTCCCAGCATCAGGGGCTTTCCTAAAGAGTTGTCTCTTCACATCAGATGGCCAAGGTATTGGAGCTTAGGCTTCAGCATCAGTCCTTCCAATGAATATTCACAACTGATTTCCTTTAGGAATGACTGGCTTGATTTCCTCACTGTCTAAGGGACTCTCAAGTGTCTTCTCCAACACCACAGTTTGAAGGCATCACTTCTTTGGTGCTCAGCTTTCTTTATGGTCCTACTCTCACATCCATACGTGACTACTGGAAAAACCATAGCTTTGACTAGATGGACCTTTGTTGGCAGAGAAATGTCTCTGCTTTTTAATATGCTGTCTAGGTTGGTCATAGCTTTTCTTTCAAGGAGCAAGTGTCTTTTTATTTCATGGCTGCAGTCACCATCTTCAGTGATTCTACAGCCCAAGAAAATAAAGTCTGTCACATTTCCACTGTTTCCCCATCTATGTCCCATGAAGTGATGGGACCGGATGCCATGATCTTCGTTTTTTGAATGTTGGGTTTTAAGCCAGCTTTTTCCCTCTCCTCTTTTACTTTCATCAAGAGGCTCTTTAGTTCCGCTTTGCTCTCTGCTATAAGGGTGGTGTCATCTGCATATTTGAGGTTATTGATATTTCTCCCAGCAATCTTGATTCCAACTCATGCTTCATCCAGCCTGGCATTTCGCATGATGTACCCTGTATTTAAGTTAAATAACCAGGGTTACAATATACAGCCTTGACGTACTTCTTTCCCAATTCGGAACCAGTCCATTGTTCCATGTCTGGTTCTAACTATTGTTTCCTGACCTGCATACAGATTTCTCAAGAGGCAGGTCAGGTGGTCTGGTATTCCCATCTCTTTCAGAATTTTCCAGTTTTTCGTGATCCACACAGTCAAAGGTTTTGGAGTAGTCAATAAAGCAGAAGTAGATATTTTTCTGGAACTCTCTTGCTTTTTCTATGATCCAACGGATTTAGCAAGTTGATCTCTGGTTCCTCTGCCTTTTCTAAATACAGCTTGAACATCTGGAACTTCTCGGTTCATGTACTGTTGAACTGAGCTTTACCCATTTCTCAGGGAGCTTTACCACCTCCCAGTAGCTTTCCCACTAGCTCCCTGGGAAGCCCCTTAATTCCCTGCTGCTGCTGCTGCTAAGTCGCTTCAGTCATGTCCGACTCTGTGCGACCCCGTAGACCGCAGCCCGCCAGGCTCCCCGGTCCCTGGGATTCTCAAGGCAAAAACACTGGAGTGGGTTGCCATTTCCTTCTCCAATGCATGAAAGTGAAAAGTGAAAGTGAAGTCGCTCAGTCGTGTCCTACTCTTAGCGACCCCATGGACTGCAGCCCACCAGGCTCCTCTGTATCAAATCCCAGTTCCAGACAGGGAGTCCTAACCACTGAACCGCCAAGGAAATTGCAGATTTTTTGAAAGTAAAGAATTTAGAACAATTTTCTTAATGGAGCCAAAAGTTGGGTTATTTCCCTGCTCCAGAAATAAATCAATTTTCCCTCCAGAATCAAAGAGGGGAGAGGTAAAAAGGAAAACTACCCATTTCTCTTTGTTATTGGCACTCGTTACCTCAGAATTTTAATTAGCTACAAAACGCCCCTAAACTCCAGCATATGCATTCATCTAAAGTAGAACTTATTTCGGCAAATATATCTCTCAACTTGGAACTTTTTCATCAAAACATTGTTTAAATTAGTACTTTTGGTATAGTTACAACTTTATCTTAAAAATATAAATATCTAAAAGAGGAGTAGTGTCTGATTTCACATCTTTAAAACGCAAAATTACAATGAGCTTGCATTCAGAAACTGGTGAATTCACATATGTTAGTGATTCATGAAATTAACGATTTATGCCTAGTATTCCCGGCTGGTTTACTGTCAAACATTGGGCATTTCCAAATTTGGCCACTAGATGGAGTAGAAGCAAAGAAATCTTCCAACCACCTGTTTGATTCCCTTTCCAATTGGGTGAGATGTAAGCATTTCTGAACCTGTTAACAGAGCTCAGAAATCAAATACGTTCTGCACAGAGGATTTTCAAAAGGTGATAGTCGTGTATCAGGATTTAAACTGAGTCCAGATCACCAGTCTTGATTTAATTTCCCAGATCATGAAATACCAAAATGCTGACATGTTAAAATTTAAGCTTTTTACCAAAATTAAAAAAAAAGTTTGAGGCACCATGACCTTTTGAATTACAGTATATTAAACTACATGGAATATTTTTCTTAATTATATCAATATTTATGGACAATTTTAGCCAGAATTCCCATAAGTTTTCCCTTTAAATCTGATAATGCATTTTTTTTATATCATTTGCTTAAACCCCAGTTGGTATGACATGAATGATACTGAGAAAAGAGTACAAATATGAAGGAAAATACATAAAACTCACATAAGATTGTGGAAATAGCCTATATAATGGAAAATCCTTGAAGTTTACCACATACATGTTTCAGTAATTTTAGCTTTGCAGAGAGGAAAGAAATGTGTCATAATCTATTTACAATTCAATTATCTTCTCAATCAGAAATTCTATTTTTTCACCGTGCATGTTTTCTACATGCTGTTTGACTTAAAAACCAAAGATTCTGGCTATATGGTTTATAAGTGCTCAGTAGGCTGGTTTTCCAAAGGCATTAGTTTACTTAGGAACATCATGGCTGACTTTAACTTTTGATTTTTAGTCTATGATGATGTGTTTAGAATCTCATCCAAAGAGTGAACATGTAACACATATGTGTCTGTGTGAATGTATATATATCAAGTTTCAAGTATAGGTTTACTTACCACAATAATTATGTGAATATATATATATATATACACACACACATACATACACATATATATAAGCCTTTAACTGTGTGGATAACAATAAACTGTTGAAAATTCTGAAAGAGATGGGAATACCAGACCACCTGACCTGCCTCTTGAGAAACCTATATGCAGGTCAGGAAGCAACAGTTAGAACTGGACATGGAACAACAGACTGGTTCCAAATAGGAAAAGGAGTACGTCAAGGCTGTATATTGTCACCCTGCTTATTTAACTTATATGCAGAGTACATCATGAGAAATGCTGGGCTGGAAGAAGCACAAGCTGGAATCAAGATCGCCAGGAGAAATATCAATAACCTCAGATATGCAGATGACACCACCCTTATGGCAGAAAGTGAAGAAGAACTAAAGAGCCTCTTGATGAAAGTGAAAGAGGAGAATGAAAAGGTTGGCTTAAAGCTCAACATTCAGAAATTAAGATCATGGCATCCAGTCCCATCACTTTATGGGAAATAGTTGGGGAAACAGTGAAAACAATGTCAGACTTTATTTTTCTAGGCTCCAAAATCACTGCAGATGGTGATTGCAGCCATGAAATTAAAAGAGGCTTACTCATTAGAAGGAAAGTTATGACCAACCTAGTGAAAGTGAAAGTGAAGTTGCTCAGTCATGTCCAATTCCTAGCTACCCCATGGACTGCAGCCTACCAGACTCCTCCATCCATGAGATTTGCTAGGCAAGAGTACTGGAGTGGGTTGCCATTGCCTTCTCTGATGACCAACCTAGATAGCATATTAAAAAGCAGAGACATTACTTTGCCAACAAAGGTCCATCTAGTCAAGGCTATGGTTTTTCCAGTGGTCATGTATGGATGTGAGAGTTGGACTATGAAGAAAGCTGAGCACCAAAGAATTGATGCTTTTGAACTGTGGTGTTGGAGAAGACTCTTGAGAGTCCCTTAGACTGCAAGGAGATCCAACCAGTCCATCCTTAAGGAGATCAGTTCTGGGTGTTCCTTGGAAGGACTGATGCTGAAGCTGAAACTCCAGTACTTTGGCCACCTCATGCGAAGAGTTGACTCATTGGAAAAGACCCTGATGCTGGGAGGGATTGAGGGCAGGAGGAGAAGGGGACAACAGAGGATGAGATGGCTGGATGGCATCACTGACTAGATGGACATAAGTTTGGGTGGCATCCGGGAGTTGGTGATGGACAGGGAGGCCTGGAGTGCTGCAATTCATGGGGTCGCAAAGGGTCGGACAAGACTGAGCGACTGAACTGAACTGATACATATATATATACATATATATATATATATATATATATATATATATATACATGCATATAGTAATTTGTATAATGATGGGTATGATGACCAATGCTCGCTCTAAGCACACAGGACACCAGGGTACATGAAAGTCAATCTGTAGAGACACGTGACTTATCCTAGTAGTGGGTGATTTAAAATCAGGTGTTTTTATGTCTCCATCAAATTACTTGAAAAAGAATCTGAAGAGCTACATTCTGGTTCTAACACTAACTATATGGTCCTTAAAAAGTATTCTTTAAATCACCCATATGTAAAATGAACAAGAAGATTTTTATTGATGATTCCATTTCTAACATTTTATGATGTATAAATTTACTGGATCTCTGTTCACCTCTTGAATTCTCAAGATCAGGAATATTTGAAATCCAGCAGCCCTTGGAAAATGGCAAAAGTGAGACTGAAAAATGCTAGATAAATTTGCAAGAATAGACTTGCTTACAGTCACAGTCTTGGCGTCCATTTCAGTGAATATGAATTCTCCTCCTTCAAAGTCATCATTCATATATAGGAGAGCACTGTAAGAAGAAAGGGAAACCATTTGTCCTCTCACATGCCTGCACGACATCACCGCAGAATACTGGACACTGGACATGAACCAACTGGCCTGATTAGTAAGTTTCCTCTGAACTAGAGATGAAAATGATTGACCTTCCTAAACTTCAAAAGTAAGATCAGATGTAGGGTCATATAAAGTGAAAGTGGAAGTCGCTCAGTCGTGTCCAACTCTTTGCGACCCCACTCCATGGAATTCTCCAGGCCAGAATTCTGGAGTGGGTAATAGCCTTTCCCTTCTCCAGGGGATCTTTCCAACCCAGCGATCCAACCCAAGTCTCCCGTTTTGCAGGTAGATTGTTTATCAGCTGAGCCACAAGGGAAGCCCAGGGCCATATAGGAAGTATTTATTCATTCTTACGTTAAAATTTTAGTTATATTTCAAACCTTATCTCAAACCTCAAACCTTATTTCAAACCTTTATCACTTTCCAAAGTAAAACCTAACTAGGTTTAATCTAGCTCTTCGATGTTGCCCACAGAATCTAAAACTCTCTTCTTTTCTTTTATGCTAGTAACTCTGAAGGACGCAATTTTTCCTTAAGCAGCTGCAGAGTTCCAAGGGGTGTAGCCTAGCCTTGCAGGTAGGGGGCGCTCAATAAACGTTTTTGTATAGAGCACAGTGTAGTTATGAACACATTATATGCATGGTGACTACAACTCCTGATGCTTTCCTTTACACAGTACAATATCATTCAATAAGAGAATACATTTTTTTCTCCTGAGTTTCCAGTTTCTTATTTACAAGACGCAGACATAGGTAAATGACGTGATGAGATCCCTCTGCATGTTGAAATGCATCTCCTCTGTTCTCAAAATGAGATGCATATACCACAAGGATATATTTAACTGAAAGCCAAGTGAGAAAAAAAAAAAACATAAACTTCACTTTTTGGTATGAAAACAAAACGGGTGTTCTGTGAAATAGGATGCAACAAAATGAGCAGGGATTTTTAACATAAAAATATGACATGCTGAAGGCACTTCTGGTGTGGCAGCTACTTAAGAAAATTATCTGAGCATCTCTGCTTCATCGAGATGAGTGTGATGACAGCAAAACAGATCAGCTTTCTAATTTCCATGGAGTTTTGATAATTATTGGGCAAAAGTTTTATTTTGAAGCAGGGGCTGGTGGTACCTATAGTCCCGGAATGTGTAAGCAGGAGGCTCCTTCCAGCATTCATTGGCCTCTGGATCCAACAGGCAGTTGTCAGCATGGATGGGATGACTGAGGTCATTTCTTCTATCCTGTTGACCTGCCAGAAAAGGGAACAGGGATGCATGAAAGATGGAGTGCCATAACCTCCAAGAGCAAAGCTGACAATCTATCTGTCTTCTCCTATGGATGATGTCCCTTGCAAATTTGAGGAGTCAGAAGGCAGAGCAGACTAAAGAGCACTGGGCAAGCGCAGTCAAGTGATTCTGATCCTGTATTTGATATGAACTCGTTGTAAAAAACTGTAGGCAAGTCGCACCTGTCTTCTTCAGCTATGACAGCTCTCTATAAATATACATGCGGAAATTCCATGCATTTCACGTGCTGTGCTTTGTGTGCAGCAGTAAAAGGTTGAGGATAACATGCCAATGTTAAAAAGAACAGAGTTTATGCAGCTGAGAATTCACAAGTGGAAAGTCTACTTATGTGACAGTCTTTGCCCCTTCCTCCTTAGGAGGGTGTTGAAGAGAAGACGTGGAGAAGAAATAGCGATGCCAGGGAGTGAGGAGGTCTCTGTCTTTTTAAAGAACATTTCTTTTAATGTTTCCTTTGTCTTCCAAGCACTTCCCCTCAATGCTTGTGGACATAATGGGGACTGTAATTTCCAGGTTCTGAAACCCTGAAAAGGGAAACCTAGAGCAGAAAAGTATTTTTTTTTTAAATGCTATTGAAACAAGCAGAAGCAATGGATTTGGAAAGGAACACAGGCAGAGTGATGGCCTTCTAATAGTTTAGGGAAGAGCAAAGTAGAAAAAGAGGGAAGGGAAAAATCAGAATGAGTAAGCTTTTTTTGTTTTAAAAATGTAGAACTCTTCTGTATCAAGTCTGACACATTCCTAGAGCTTTGTTCCACATTGTTTTCTTTCTCATTTCACAGAGAGTAAACGGGAACAAGTTCAGACTCTGAGATCTCACCAGACAGGGCTGTGCGGCAGACCATGTGCGTATAGGAAAAATACAGGGTTGAGTTCAGCATGAAATAGGATTCTACAATCTTTCGAGCCTTCTCGCTGATGTCATAAAACAGACGGGCACTCTTCAGGGGGACTCGGCCTTCATAACCAAACTGAAGAAAAGGAAGAATGTTAGAAACCACTGGGTTGATTGGAGGGCTTGAGGACATCAGACGCCAATTATTGAGGAAATCATTAAGCCAATATAGGATGCTCAGCTCTCTGTTGGCTTGTGGAAATACTACGACAGACTTGTGGGTTTGGGTTAGGAAAATGAGCCCTTGAAAGAAGCCTAATCACAGAGGGGAATTTAAAAGCTAATCACCCTCTTTTCTCTCAGAACACTTCCATCACTCCTTTCTAAAAACATTTCTAGCAGTACAGAATGATAACTTGAGTATGTTTTCACCATTGTACCTTGAGCTCCTTGAGGACAAGGGTATTGTATATTATTTGTCAGATGCAAACTTAGGAAATTACAGAGTTTGGTAAGTTGATAACTGAATAGATTGATAAATGAATGATTAGAAACAATGAAGGTGTCATTTCATACTTGCTCCCTTCAACAACCTGATAGGTCTGTATCCTAAACCCTTCCCTTCCCTGAATCTGGCATTTCTAGAAGATCTTGCATTAACACTTGGGAATTTAAATCCAAAAGAGTTTAAGTCTTTACTTTGAGTGCTTTCAGGACAGTTGCACCTTCGAACTTTTCATTGGGTGTATGGGGTGAAGTTTTTCCTCTGTATCCATCACCAACGAGCATGATCCCCTGGAAGCAAAATACAAGATGCTCTATTAATGATGATTATGGATTCATCACAACCCCCTTTCTGCCTTGATTGCCAGAAAACTGAGAACCCAAGTCAATAGTCAGAACCATCCCCATTTTATTCCAGGATTCTGGTATCAGTAATTCTTCCGATCAAAAGAGGGAAATTTACTTAACTTTCACCCCACATTTGTATTATCAGATGCCACCACCATATGCTGTAGAAATAGCTAGAATATAAATAATTAATATATTGACTGTGCTGTGCTGTGCTAAGTCGTTTCATTTGTGTCTGGCTCTGCGAGACCCTATGGACTGTAGCCTGCCAGACTTCTCTGTCCATGGGATTCTCCAGGCAAGAATACTGAAGTGGGTTGCCATGCCCTCCTCCAGGGGATTGTCCTGACCCAGGGATCAAAACATCCTCTCTTACATCTCTTGCATTGAAATGCAGGTTCTTTACCACTAATGCCACTTGGGAAACCCAATATATTGATTAATTTCTGTCAAATATAAAGACATTTCCCCAATGACTTCATATCATAGCAGGACACATGCTGGATACTGAAGTCCTAGGAATTAAGCCTCTAGCTCTTCCAGACCCAACAGCCACGTCCAGATCTGGACAAAACTACAATGACCCAACCCAAAGGCTCTGAAAGTGCCTCCACAATCAATGTCCTTGGAAAGTGGTATTTCAGGCCTGGTTCCCTGGCTTCAAGTAAGCCCAGGATCAAAGCACTCCTAGGCTGAGGCCAGGCCAGCTCAGCATCAGGCTTCCGGTCCTCACACTGGCCACGCTGTGCAGCTCCCGGCATTGCTCCTCCGACAGGACGTTATCCAGGAGGACACGCTGAGTCCCGTTCAGCTGCTCTGAGTTGTAGACAAACGTGATGTTCTCATACAGCAGAGGGCCACCTGCAGAGACAAACACATGGCTGTCCTTGTTATCTCTGTCCCTAAGCTGGGAAGGCTGGAACACCCAGCAGCTTTCAATGTGCAGTTCAGGAGAGTCGGCTTCCTCACTAATACTGAGGAATGCAAAGGCAGAACCACACACTGGGAAGCTCTAGAAGCTCAATATAGATTCAAGAAAAAGGGAGATGTCTGGCTAGCAGGTTTCTCCACGATGTCATAATTAATACGTATTATTATATTTGTATAGGAGTTTCTATTTTTTCACTTGATTCCAGGGAAGATTCTGCAAAACAGACTGGGCATCTCATGGGATTCTGCTCAGAAAATCATAGACTTTTCCAGAATTCTCTCAGTAGATGGCCCTTCCCTTCTTCACAGCTTCTCGGTTCCTATTTCAGCTACAACATCTCGTGCAATTATCGGATGACAAAACCTCAAGGTAGGTGAAGACCTTTAAAAAAGACAGCAGGACAACCAAACACTTGAGAAAAAAGAAAAGCATTTCCTTGATGACATATTTGTGCTGTCAGTTTCACAAGTATCTAGAGCAGTGCCTTCACCAGGTAAGTCAGGGAGTAAATGCACATCAGGAGAGTCACACTCAAGTCACCTGACTCCTTCTCAGTCTTATTTCCACCACGTATTGATTACAGATGGTCTGGCTTTTGGAATACTTATTTTTATGCACACACACACACACACACACACAGAGTTTATAAAATTAGCCCCACAAAGACTCTTCAAAATGTGGTGCTTTGGGGCTACATTTTATGTGGTGAAATTACAAAATCTAGATCTGACATGGTCCTTTCCTTACAGAGAATAAGACTGAAGGACAAAGCCTCTGATGGTGAAGAAATCTTCCACTGTAGCAAAGTACAACCATCTTGAACCAGAAAACCGAACAGGAAAGCAGAACTTGTTTTTCTCTTCTTTATAATACTCCTAAAAGACCTGATGTCTGTCAACAGCAGCAGCTTACCATGGAGGACACGGGGGGTGGGTGGGGGTCCCACAGTTGTTTCAAACAAGAAAGAGACAATTGAAATTGATGTCTACCCTCTGACTTTAAATTAGATTGGTCAAACTAGGGAACAGCACTGAATGTTACTAGTCCAGTTGGGATAAAAGAGTCACTACAGCCCATGATTAATGGAATATTAAAATAATGAGTCAGTGTTTCTCAGTCTTCAGTAATGTATGGTTATCTCTGCTGACAAATTATTTGCACTGTGATTTTACTTTCAGATTTGCAGTCATAAAAATATGAGTACAGTATTTATTTTTACAGCCTCATATAACTATCATATCCAAACCAATTTACAAGATTCGATACAAGCAGGACCATAAAACCAGCTAAATTCAAATCAACAGTGTTAATAAAATGGCTAATGTTATTTTGTGGAAACTAAAAGGCGATGTTCCACATGAATATTCTACTGAGCAGTCTGGCCCAGGTTCTTCTGAGCCGGCATTCCTCGGAGTGCTTTTGGTGTGTAATGACTCATCCTACTACAAGTTTTCTCTGTTGAAACTACTATGGAATCTTACTGGACCATGAGGAATTTTGGCCTTCATCTGGTCCTAATACATTATTCATAAGTTTGTCCTACTTCATTTCTTATTAGTCTTTGACCACTGAAGTGTTATTAACAGATGCCAATGTGACAGTAACTGCATCCATACCCACTGAGGTATGAAATCTCATGGCATCCTTGGCTAGAAGTGGTTATTCAGATGATCCACCAGTTGCCCCTCTTCATTTTTCTAACTGGCCAGCAAAATTTATAAATATAGAATTTCTTGGGAGCCAGGAAAATATCAATATACCCACAAGCTCCCAGTTTTAGTAACAATCTTTTGGATAAATAGAAAATATACATACAAAGTCAGTTTTTCAAATTCAATATTTCTCAAACTTTATACTACAGAGAAGTTTTTAATGAAAAAAAGAGTTTCTTGATCAAATATGTTTGGGAAGTAGTGGGTTAAACAACATTTAAGAGGATATCTTAGAACTTTAAATATGTGAACAGCCATTATAAATATCCTAAGCATCAATATAATATGCAGCAGTTCTCACCGTAAAATAAGTGTAATGTCCACCCTTTCTTCCTCTCCTCTTTTGTGTCTTCCTCTTTCCTCCCTACCTCCCTTGCTCCTTCCCTTCCTTCCTGTCCCCGCTTCCTTTCTATGGCAAAGAGACTCTAGGTTGGCCCCTAATTATCACTGCCTACTGGTACTCATAGGTTTGTGTACTTTGCTTCTCTCAAGTGTAGGTGGGGCCTGGAGTTTGCTTCTAACTAAGAATATGGCAAATGTGATGGGATGTCACTTCTTTGATTGGTTACATAAAATTGCAACTCCTATCTTCTGGTTGACTTAACCTGTCACCTTCTCAGCATACACTCTGATGAAATAAGTTGCTGTATTGGACAGACTCACATGGCAAGGAATTGAGGGCATCCTTCAGCCAACAGTCTGCCAGAAACTGAGAACCACAGTCCAATAGTCTTTAGGAACCGGATTCTGCTATTGAACTTGGAAGAAGATAGTTCTTCAGCTTTAGAAGAGATGTCAGTCCTGATCAACACTTGATGAAACCTTGTGACAGATTCTGAAGAATGGACCCAGCTAGGCTAACCCCAGAGTCCTGCTGTCAGAGACCGAGATAGTAAAGGTATGCTGTTAAAAGCTGCTACCTTAATGCTTGGAGAAGAGCATGGCAACCCACTCCAGGATTCTTGCCTGGAGAATCCCATGGACAGAGCAGCCTGGAGGGCTATACTACATGGGGTTCCAAAGAGTCGGACACAACTGAAGTGACTTAACATGCACACACATAACTTTGTGCAATTTTTTTTTTCACAGATTGGAATGGACTTCCTAACAAAAAACACAGTTCACTTGAGAAAGGTTGCTGTAATCTATATAGTTAAGGTTTATAGGCAGTTCCTCAAATATTAAAAAGCAAACTATATATTCCATTTCCATTCAGAGATATAGAGAAAGAGGTTCCTTTAACAAAAAAGACAAGCTACTTGTAGATTCACTGGAAATAATTTTCTAGTATAAAATTCAAATAGAAATGGAAGACAGACCAAGGGTTTAGTGGAACAGGTTGGTTTGTACTTTGCTGTTTTTCTCATTTTCAATATTGAGAGTATATTACTTTAAATTTATTTAGCTTATTTTAGAGCATGACTTCAAAAGCTACCTAAAACTAAGACATTAAGAAAAATGCCTACCATGTTCTGTATAAGTATTTTCTGTGATGATGATGATGATGATGACTGAATTGGTAAAATATGCCTGGTATATTGTGTTAAGCTCTGAATGAGATCTCTCTCTAAATAAGCACATGACATACTGGGGTATTTTTAAAAGTAGGCTTATAGTTCAAGCTCTTTTCAGGGCGGGAATAGAGAGGCAGATGTAGAGAATAGATGCGTGGATATGGTGGGGGAGTGGAGGGATGAACTGGAGGACTGGAATTGACATTACACACACTACTATATGTAAAACAGATAGCAAGTGGGAAGTTGCTGTTTAGCACATGGAGCTCAGCTCGGTGCTCTGTGATGACCTAGACGAGTGAGATGAGGGGCATGCGGGAGGCCCAAGAGGAAGGGGAGATGTATATGTATACACACATATAGCTGATTCACTTCATTGCACAGCAGAAACTAACGGAACATTTAGCACCAACTGTACACCAATACATAAATTTTTAAAAGTCAGTTAAAAATAAAAAATAAAAGAGGGCTACTGAGATATTGCAAAATTTCCCCAACCATGCCATAAGTAACATAACAAAGATCAAGTTAAGGGACAAAGTGTAACATGGAGTCTAAAATACCTAAGCTCCAACAGGCTCAGGCAGAATCTACACTAGAAATCTGCCTTTCATGTAGCTATCACAATCACCACTAAGCACAGAGTTTCCTACAGAGGTTTCCCACATATACATTTGACAAAAGACAATCAAAAACCTACCTACTGCTCAAAAGAAAAAAAATATAAAAGGAAAAATAAATCCTGCCATTCAAAAATGCACATGGTAGAAAAATTCTACCAGCCTATGAATGACTAGTAGCACACTAGACAGAGAAAAACATTAAAATAAAAATAAAAATGTAGTCCAATAAGTTGTGGTTCCTGGGATCTGATTTGATGGGTTCAGCCAACTCTTAACCACAGCCCAAGGAAAGTTAGTTGAACAACTTAATTCTTCTCTCATTCATAAAGTATGTGCCTGGCTCTGGCTCTCTCATTGCAATAAAGAAGAATCATCTAAGAAAATGCTCCTTTGTGTTCACTGCTCGTGACATAGCAAGAAGATCTCTTTTATCATAATACAACAAGGTCATACAAGTAACAACAGGAGTGTGCTACCAAGCTCCTATACGAGCACAGTCCCTCACAGTTTACAAAAGACTTTCATGTTCATCCTCTCCAAAGAGTTGCTATTTTTCTGTTACATGTGAGGATCACAAAGCTCAGACAGAATGAGTCTCCAGTTACCAGTTACTCTGGAGAACATCAGACTAAGATAAGCTTCCTGATTCCAAGGTCAAAGTTATTTCTACTATACCCCCACTGACTCAGGGATTATTATCAAGCGGGGTTTTTGGAAAACCGGTGGTTGAAAAAAGAATGGATAAGTGACAGATGTTTTTAATAAGATGACATGCATATTCCACAGACTGGAGTCACTCTGGGATGCAGTAGCCCTGAGTCACTCCCATCTAAATGCCTGGCAGTCATCCAATATGAATACTATTAAATACTGTTAGATAACCAGAGTAGATGACAATATTTTTGTGGAAGATGAGAAAAGGTGAAATATATTCTACTCTGGAAGCATGTATTCTTTTGTGCTTCCCTGACACACGCTTTCAGCCAGACTGATGTTGAAAGTGTTTTCTGGTTGGGAACTTAACCTCTGTCTACCAGTGTACTTAATTTAGACCTTATTTTGATCTCCAGTGACTGCACAGAAGGCTTTCAAGTAGCTTCCCAGAGAACATTCTAAGATCCTAAGATTAGCTCATTCAACTGCAGAAATGATAGAATTTGATAACCCAGTCATTCATGACCTTGCTCCATCCTGTGTAGTCTTCTGTTCTACTCTTCCCACTAGCTTTCCTAGTCAGTTTCTGGACATCAGATCCCCTGGTAGCCAGGCACAGGGGCGGGGGAGAAAATGCTATGAAATTTGACGACTGTCCTAAAGTTTCCCTGACTTTTACAGCAAAGTGCCCAGCTTACTGGCATGCACTTCCTGGGTGATTTCTCGGCTTAATAAGCAGCATGAACTCTGGCTGACCATGAAGCTCCCTGGCACTTGTAAAACAGCCTGGGCTTGGTGGCCACAAACTGAGGTCCAGGTCAGATTAGATGAGCATATTATCCTGTTTACTGCCTCAAAGTGACTTGGAAGCTGAGGAAGGAAAAGGGCTGGGAAATGTGAGAGGTGCACAGAGCCAGATGTTTTCAAGTCAGCTAGAGGAAATGTGCTGACAGCTCATTTGTTAGGGAAAGGAGGACTGTATTTCTTCTCCATGCAGGTTTTTGAAAACTTCTTATCTTGCAGTGATTTAATCAATGGGGGATACATTTTGGATATCTAGACATTTCTATGTTCCATCATCAGATGAAGAGAAGAAAGTGAGATTTGGATTCAAAATCCTCCTCATGCTAATACGAGCTCTGGGGCTTTGAATGGGTGAGTAAGTCTCTGTGACCCTCAGTTTTCTTGCCTGTGAAGTGGGGGACACTTGTCTCACAGGAGATGCCACCAGTATTAAAATGAATTGTATGTAAATTTTCTGGGAAAATTGGGAAACATATAGAGGTAGTAAAAATTGTAAAGGATTGCTACTGTGGTTTGTAATACACTTGCCAATAATTTATGATAACAAAAATGTTTAGCTCTATTTAAAAACTACTTTTGGCAACACTCCACCTATGTCTCCATTCATTTTGAAATTATGCAGGTAGACATCTAATATCCTGTTCTTTCCTTCTCAATGCCTTTGTGGCATTTGTTGTATCCACTTGAATGGCTCCCTCCACACTTCTGTCAATCCAATCTAAATTCTACTGATTTATCAAAGCCCTGATCAGATATATGCCTTGAGGATTTTAGGTTAACTAATCCAATATCTCTGTGACGTGTCTCTTCAAGTTCCTTCCAATACACAGTCTATTCTGTGAGTTTAGCACTCACCTGCCATGTGAGAGAGGCAAGACAGGTAACCTCTGCAAGCCTGGGGTACTCAACTAAGGACTGTACAATCATACAGTCCCTGCCTAACTCACAGGACTCCTGTGAGTGAGTTTGGAAGCCCTTTTGGTGAAAATCAAAGGTAATAATATACACACCTGAGACATTCTTGCTACAATTTGCTTTCAGAATTTTATGAACTGGAGCAGTTTAGTCCTATTCTTCATTTTTCAGTGAAAATGTATTCTGCCCTATTCTGGGTAAGAACCGGCCTAGTCAACAATACTTACCCTCTCTTAGGTCTCGGTCTATCTTGGGCAATGACTTTTTCCCCATTGACAATCCATGAACTTCTGCCACCTCCACATTCACTCCTGAAGGGACCCTGCCCATTAAAAAAAAAAAAAAAAATGTTGTTGATATTTGGCAGAAATCAACACAATTCTATAAAGCACTTATCTTGTAATTAAAAAATAAATTTAAAATTTAAAAAAGTTGAAATAGCAATATCCTATTGAATAAAATTGTTCAAAGGCAAAGGATACCTTACCCAAATAGTCTATAACTTAATATTGTACATTTAGATCATACATAAGTCCCCATCTTTCAAGATCAAATTAGATGTCATTGCTTCCATGAAGCTCTTCTCTATTTCCCCAAAGAATGTGCTCTATTTTACTTCTCTAAATCTTTTTCACAACCTTTATATTCCTTATATCCATAATATAACTCCTTGACATTAGACTTTGAAAACCAACACAGCAGGAAAAAAATGATCATGTACATGTTTATAATGCTAGGAGCACTGTGTGTGTTCTTTGTCTTGAACATAGAACAATGATCAAACTGACATAAATCATGTTTGAGTGTAGTGGGTCTTGACTTTTCCAAGAAAGAAGACTCAATTCTGTGTCAAACTTTGTAAACACACTCATGATAGCATGTGATCAAACTGAAATGATCATGAACAATGATGATCAATGAACAATGATCAAACTGACATAAATCATGTTTGAGTGTAGTGGGTCTTGAATTTTCCAAGAAAGAAGACACAATTCTGTGTCAAACTTTGTAAACACACTCATGATAGCATGTTGCCCTTTCAATATATACAAACTGAGCAAATCTAAATACATATATCGCATTCTTGGATATCTTGAAAAAATTTGAGGCTACCCGGGGGTTGAGCCTGGCGTGTTGTAGTTCACGTGGTCATAGAGAGTTGGACACAGCTTGGCGACTGAATAACAAGGGTTGAGCTCTTGAATCTTAGAGGAAGACCATAAGATTTTGAATAAGAAGATCTGGATCTGCCAGTCAGTCCTTTGTGCTGAGACACTGAGTCTGAGTCCTTTGCCCTGTCAGGGCCTCAGTTTTTTGATTTTGATAATAGTCTGGACCTCATGATCTTGTGGATTAAGAATGTGTATGCTGACTCTTGACTCTCTGTGACTCCATGGACTAAATAGCCCACCAGGCTCCTTTGTCCATTTTCCAGGCAAGAATATTGGAGTGGGTTGCCATTTCCTATTCTAGGGGATCTTCCTGACGTAGGGGTTGAACCTGCTTCTCTTGTGTTTCCTGCACTGGCAGGCAGATTCTTTACCATCTGAGTCACCAGGGAAGTCTTAAGATAGCTGAGTGCATATCAAAGGAATGATTTCAATGAGCTCAGGCATGTCCATCTTTCCATACAAAGGAAAATGCTAAATTAACTTGAGATGTTTTTCTTTAACAGTAGTTTTTTGATGTTCTGACTACCTGGTTTTTGTAACAAAACTCCTATACATCCTGGTTCCTCCCTTAGCTCTTAGGAGTAGTCCCTCAGAACAATCTTAAAGTCTGTATCCTGGGCTTGCAGTCTTCAGAAAATTTGCTAAATAAAACATAACTTTCAGGTTTCAGATTGCATTTTTTCTTTCAGTTGACAAAATCAAACATGTAGCTATCAGTCCAATGTTCTATGAGTCCTTGAACTTCTTGGAATATGTAAATTTTTGACATCTATCATTTTTTAAAAATGCATTTATTCATTTCTGATTGAGTGCATGACAATATTTTAGCTTGCAGGAAAACTTTCTAAGTGTGATGTTTTCAAATAAATGCAGTGAGAAAATTCTTCATTAAAAAGTTAATTTTGTTGCTTTCTTTCCTATTAATAAATCAAAAATAGCATCCAACTTTCTCTGATTTAGAGTCATAGAATGTTTAGCTATCAGAGATTACCTGATTCAATCCATTCACATAAGGAAAAACAGGAGACTCAATTTTGTTTTTTGTTTGTTTAGTCGCAAGTCATATCTAACTCTTTTGCAACTGCATGGACTGTAGCCCATCAGACTCCCCTGTCCATGGGATTTCTCAGGCAAGAATACTGGAGTAGGTAGCCATTCCCTTCTCCAGGGAAGCTTCCCGACCCAGGGATCTAACCTGAGTCTCTTGTATTAGTAAGCAGATTATTTACCACTGAGGCACCAGAAAAGCCCAGAGACTCAGAGAGGAAGATAAATTATTTAAGGTCCCTCAGAAATAAGAGGAAGAGCTGAGGCCAGAATGCAGAATTCCTAATTCCCAGTTCAAAGCTCTCTCAATTATGACCTGTTGCCTATTCCCTAGAGCCAAAGTTCTTTACGATAAATATAATTCTAAGTGTTCCATCTCTTTAAAAATAAACATTCTATATGGAGAACTTACCTATTCTCATCTTGTCTTCCTCCATAACGAATCCAATAATTCTGTTTTAAATTAAAAAAAAAAAAAACTTGGTAGTTTTGTCACTAAAATTCCATGTACAGAAATAAGATAAAGTAAAACACTCAAAAGACCTAAAATATTAGAAAACTTGCATATTATATAAAGCTATAATATACTTATTTATTTTAAAAGTTTAATGAAAGGAAAGGCTAAGGTTGATGCAATTTTGGCAAAGACAAATGGATTTAAAAAATAAATAGCATGGAATTAGCCTAGGAATCCACCTTTTTGTCAAAGAAAATTATTTAGAATTTGGTGGCAGGAAGACACTTATAAAATCATTAAGTATAACTCCTACCCCTTTTATAAATAAAAGAAACAAAAAAATTTAGTTTGGTTAATCATCTGTATAGGATCATAAAGTAGGTGATGTTTTTCCTAGGGTCATTTGGGATAACATAATTTTCACAAATAGCAAGTAAGACTGGAGATAAACATACTAGAAATGTACATTAAAATCATCTTAATTCTAAAAATGTGCCAATAAAAATATAAACAAAAAGAGATAAAAAAATGTATTATATATAGGATATATTACAAATAGTGCTTTTTAAATAGTAAGTATTAACATGTAAATATATAAATTACTTGTATAATAACCAACAGATAACTGAAAAAAATACATGTCCAGGTAGTTCAAACAAAAGGGAAAATAATCAATAATAATTTGTGAAAATTGATTTTTGCTGATCATCAAAGGAACATAAATTAAAACTAGTGATGCACTATTTTGTACACAATATATTAGGAATGTGAACGATTTTAAGATGTTATTTCTCATTGCTGAGATGTTCAGGGTAAACTATACTATAAAACTTTATGTATTTCTAAGAATAATAAAGGTAGCAGAAAACTCTCTTAGAAAAACAATCTCAAAACTTTAAACCTTCTAATATCTTTTGTTGGCAGAGTTATCCCACTTCTGGGAATTTATTCTATAGATACATAGTTCAATAGAACAAAAATACTTAATGCACTCATTTTGACAAGAAAAAAGGCAAACCAACTGTTTAGCAAAAGGAAAATAATTAATTTCTTTATTTTACATCAATTGTTGTTGTTTAGTTGCTAAGTTGTGTCTGACTCTTTGCAACTTCATGGACGTAGCCCGTCAGGCTCTTCTGTCCATGGAATTTCCAGGCAAGAATACTGGAGTGGGCTGCCATTCCCTTCTCCAGGGATGATCTTCCTGACCCAGGGATCAAACTTGTGTCTCCTGCCTTCGTAGGTAGATTCTTTACCACAGAGCCACTAGGAAAGCCCAACACCAACAATAGATGTAACTAAAAATAATTTTGAAAGGTGTAATGATATAGAAATTGCTTATGCTATTTGAAGATCAGAACAGAAATCTGTCTATACTGTGGCATTAGTTCTACAAAAGGAATATATTCCTATGACTAATATTTAAAATGCAACATGGGCAACTGGAGAAAGACCAGTATGATGGGTAGTACAATTGTGTTTGATTTTGTTCTTTCAAAGTCTTTTTAATTTTTAAAATGTTTAAGAGAAAATACAAAATGTACAGAAGTTAGGAAATAAAACAATCCTGAGGCAAACATATCATGTATAAAACACTTCTTTCCCATGCAAATATATTTGCTTTGACTTAAGTGCTCAGTGACATGGAAATCTAATTAAAGTTTGTTAAAAGTTCATCACATATACAGAGTAAACACCCCCTGCTCCCAGTTTTTTTTATCACCAAGTTGGGGGTTAGAATCATCAACAAATGCATCTGGGGAGTAAAATTATAAGTAAGAAGTACTCTGAATAGTTCTTTTAAATAACTGTTCCTCTTTCCTCTTTGCTCTTACTGGTTCAGTGTATGAAAATCCCAGACCCTCTGCAGCTGATTTTATTAGTTCTGATTCCAGTTTATGTCGCTTCACAAACATTGCCAAATCCTATAGAAAAAAGGAAAGAAAACGTATATTCAAATAACAGTTAAAGGTTAAATGTAAGTTTAAATAACACTTCAGGTATGATTAATGTTCAAAACAGAGACATTACTTTGTCAACAAAGGTCCCTCTAGTCAAGTCTTTGGTTTTTCCAGTAGTCATGTATGGGTGTGAGAGTTGGACTATAAAGAAAGCTGAGCGCTGAAGAATTGATGCTTTTGAACTGTGGTGTTGGAGAAGACTCTTGAGAGTCCCTTGGACTGCAAGGAAATCCAACCAGTCCATCCCAAAGGAAATCAGTCCAGAATGTTCATTGGAAGGAGTGATGTTGAAGCTGAAACTCCAATAGTTTGGCCACCTGATGCGAAGAACTGACTCATTTGAAAAGACCCTGGTACTGGGAAAGATTGAAGGTGGGAGGAGAAGGGGATGACAGAGGATGAGATGGGTGGATGGCATCACTGACTCAATGGACATGAGTTTGAGTAAACTCCGGAAGTTGGTGATGGACAGGGAGGCCTGGCGTCCTGGAGGCCTGGGGCAGTCCATGGGGTCACAAAGAGTCGGATATGACTGAGCGACTGAATGTTCAAGTGGAAATATTTTTCTTTAGACAGTAAAAAAATGAGTTAAAAAATACCAAAGCTTCATAAAGTATCTCTATTTCCACAGATTTTGACAAGCTAGCATGTGTGTGAAATATAGGCTTTTATGACTAATATTTAAAGTTAGAAAGAATAGAATCCTAGAACCTTTACTCCGTTGTTAGCTATCTTTAAGAGAAGTGTTATATTTTTGCCAGCTCTTCCCAGAGCACCCAGCAGGATAAAGAGTTTCTTCTCAGACATGGGTCTCACCTCTCTGGCCTCGATAGATGCTGGGTCAGCGCTGTCACCCAGTAGACTCTCATAGTAATCCACATTGTCGAGGACATCCTCGTCATCCGGATGCAGTAGAAGATAGGCCTTGGCACACTCCAGGGCTTTTATATATTCGCCGACTGAAAAACCCAGGAGTTGGGGCATTAGAGTCAGCCTAGACTTTTATACAAAATTTTTAAGAGACATGTCAACATGTCTATGAAAGTCAGCATTAAATGATCAAAACAGGGAAGGTGCTACCTATTGCACAGCACAGGGAATTCTACCCAACACTCTGTAATAACCTATATGGGAAAACACTCTGAAAAAGAACAGATATGTGTATACGCATAATTGAGACACTTTGCTGTACACCTGAAACTAACACAACATTGTAATCAACTGTACTCCAAGATACAATAAAACTTAAAAGAGGGAAGATACTGTGAAGTTGCAAAAACAGCTTCAGATAAGAGGAAGGATGGGATTTCAGATATTCCAAAAGTACTAATTTTGGTCTGCTATGCTGCTTGATGTCTTCAACAAATTATCAAATGCCTATACCTAAAAATGTTTGTTGGCAATTTATATTATTTAATCATGAGCAGAAATTTTGGAGTTAATTTTGATTTCTGTACTGAATTTGAAAACATGATATCTAAGACCAACTTCAGCAATCCAAATTCTAGTAATCGCTTTTAAACATAATGTACTCACTCTCTCTCTATTTCTCAATAGGATAAATGGAAATTAAAACTTTACGGAGATATCAGTTTTCACCTAATATAAGATTTGGGACTATCTAAAAATTTGATAATATATTTTGTTGCTGAGCAATGAAAAAGGTACTCCATGTGGAGGAAAAATCAGCAACATCTGTCAAAGTTACAAACGAATAAACAGTTTGATGCAGCAACTGTACTTTTGGAAATTTATTCTATACATGTTTATGTGCAAATGTAAATGACATACATACAATATTTATTTGATCACTGATTGTAAGAGTAAAATATTACAAACAAAATAATGCTCATCAGTAAGGTGACACATGAAATAAATTATACTATGATGATAACCAGATATAAATATGAAAAATTAGTAATGAAATTCTTTATGTATTGAAACAACTAGATTGAACCAAATAAAACTGCCAAAACTTGACCGTTTTTAATCAAGCAAAAGGGAATTTCATAAGTCCAGTCTACCAAAAAATATCTGATATGTATTGTTAAGTGAAGAAAACAATGTAGTTGTTGAGTTGTTGTGAAGTCGCTCAGTCGTGTCCGACTCTTTGTGACCCCATGGACTGTAGCCCACCAGGCTCCTCCATCCATGGAATTTTCTAGGCAAGAGTACTGGAGTGGGTTGCCATTTCCTTCTCCAGGGGAGCTTCCCAACCCAGGGATCGAACCCAGGTCTCCCACATTGCGGGTAGACGCTTTACTATCTGAGCCACCAGGGAATGTAAGGACAAGTATAAATAATGCATTATCTTCTATTTATAAGAGGAAAACATAAGTCAGAGACTGGGCTTGTGTGTATGTGTGTGTGTGATGTTTCTGTATAAAATTTTGGAAGAGTAAATAAGAAACTGTGCATTGTAGGACATGAAATTAGGTTGTGGGGAAAAGAAATAGAGAAGCTTTTAAATATTTAGTCTTTTAAGCCTATGAGTATATTATTTTTAAAATTAAATTTAAAAGTCATATAAAATATCAATGCAGTATAACTTTCAGGGCATTGTCACAACATTCGTGCACTTGCAATTTCACCTTCTGCTCTTGTTCTGAGCTGCAGCGACATGAGGTGACAGAGAAAATGCACCCACTCCTATCTCTTGATTACAACTGAGGAAGGCAGAGGGCTAACTCACAACAATTCAATGTCTGCTATGGTAAGCCACACCCCTCCCTTCAAGGTCTTCACAGATAATCCATGCTTTACCTCGATAGTAGGCAAACTGTAGGTAGTCATAGTGCAGGGGAAGAAAGTTCTCGATTGGCGAGAGGCGGCCGGGGCGTGTGGCAAGTTCTCTCACACATTCATGCTGACAAACCAGCACCTGCATATAGTGATCTGGAAAACAAGAGCCAGGGTGTGGGTCCCTCTCCCCTGCTCAATGACCAGACTTCAAAGCGAGTGCCATGGTCACACCTGGTGCTCTAACCACACACTCTGAGAGCAATATCATTATTATTATTTTCACTTATGACCAGAAGTTGTTTTCACAGCGAAGAGAAAGCAAGTGACTTGTCCAGGCTTCCTAACCAATGATCACTAGACTAATTACTGAAATGAAATGAAAAGTGAAATGAAATCGCTCAGTCGTGTCCGACTCTTTGCGACCCGATGGACTGTGGCCCACGAGGTTCCTCCATCCATGGAATTCTCCAGGCAAGAATACTGGAGTGGGTTGTCAGACTCCAAATCTTCTGGCTCCCTCCTCCATACATCTCTCTTTCTTTCTGTGATCCTTTTCATGGCTCCTGAAATTGACACAGGTTATCTCATCTCACCCACACCCAGCTGAGTAGTGACTTCCTTATTAAACAACTTCAGGTCTCTGTTTGGGCTTAGATGGTCTGAGGTGTCCTGGAGTCATGATGGGAAGTTCAGACCCCAGTTATGTTAAGGACCAGATGAGAGAAAGGAACTACTCTGTACATGGGGAGACCATACAGAGAAGTGAAGCCACAGTGCTCCTTTTCTTGGTTAATATTTTCAAGCAACTTTAACTAAAGGAGAAATAGAAACAACACTCCTTTACATCTATTGACCAGGAACTTATTCTCGCTCAGTTCAGTTCAGTCGCTCAGTCTTGTCCGACCCTTTGCGACCCCATGAATTGCAGCACTCCAGGCCTCCCTGTCCATCACCAACTCCCGGATGCCACCCAAACTTATGTCCATCTAGTCGGTGATGCCATCTAGCCAACTCATCCTCTGCTGTCCCCTTCTCCTCCTGCTCCCAATCACTCCAAGCATCAGGGTCTTTTCCAATGAGTCAACTCTTCGCGTGAAGTGGCCAAAGTATTGGAGTTTCAGCTTCAGCATCAGTCCTTCCAGTGAACACCCAGGACTAATCTCCTTTAGGATAGACTGGTTGGATTTCCTTGCAGTCCAAGGGATTCTCAAGAGTCTTCTCCAATACCACAGTTCAAAACCATAATTCTTCTGTGCTCAGCTTTCTTCACAGTCCAACTTTCACATCTATACATGACCACTGGAAAAACCATAGCCTTGACTAGATGGACTTTTGTTGGCAAAGTAATGTCTCTGCTTTTTAATATGCTATCTAGGTTGGTCATAACTTTCCTTCCAAGGAGTAAGTGTCTTTTAATTTCATAGCTGCAATCACCATCTGCAGTAATTTTGGAGCCTAGAAAAATAGTCAGCCACTGTTTCCACTGTTTCCCCATCTATTTCCCATGAAGTGATGGGACCAGATGCCATGATCTTATTTTTCGGAATGCTGAGCTTTAAGCAAACTTTTTTACTCTCCTCTTTAACTTTCATCAAGAGGCTCTTTAGTTCTTCTTCACTTTCTACCATAAGGGTGGTGTCATCTGCATATCTGACGTTACTGATATTTCTCCCAGCAATCTTGATTCCAGCTTGTGTTTCTTCCAGTCCAGGTTTTCTCATGATGTACTCTGCCTATAAGTTAAGTAAGCAGGGTGACAATATACAGCCTTGACATACTCCTTTTCCTATTTGGAACCAGTCTGTTGTTCCATGTCCAGTTCTAACTGTAGCTTCCTGAACCTGCATACAGATTTCTCAGGAGGCAGGTCAGGCAGTCTTGTATTCCCATCTATTTCAGAATTTTCCACAGTTTGTTGTGATCCACACAGCCAAAGGCTTTGGCATAGTCAATAAAGCAGAAATTGATGTTTTTCTGGAACTCTCTTAGCTTTTCGATGATCCAACAGATGTTGGCAATTTGATCTCTGGTTACTCTGCCTTTTCTAAAACCAGCTTGAACATCTGGACATTCACGGTTCACATATTGCTGAAGCCTGGCTTGGAGAATTTTAAGCATTACTTTACTAGTATGTGAGATGAGTGCATTTGTGTGGTAGTTTGAGCATTCTTTGGCATTGCCTTTCTTTAGGATTGGGATGAAAACTGACCTTTTCCAGTCCTGTGGCCACTGCTGAGTTTTCCATATTTGCTAATATTGTTGGTGTTTTAGTAACTTAAGTTGTGTCTGACTCTATGCGACCCCATAGACTGTAGCCCTCCAGGCTCCTCTGCCCATGGGATTTCCCAGACAAGAATACTAGAGTGGGTTGCCATTTCTTCCTCCAAGGGATTGTTCCAATCCAAGAATTGAACCCTTGTCTCCTGCTTCGCAGATGGGTTCTTTACTACTGAGCCACCTGGAAAGCCCCCTAATACTATAGACACTGGTAGTACTATAGGAGAAGGATGAAAAGTAAAGAATCTGAAGGAGCACTTTGTCTCTTTTTCTTTGTTTCCCTTTCTTTGTCCCCATTCTTGTCACTTGCAAACGGGTGGGGATCCTGAAGCATAGCAGTTTTCATGCTCCTTTTATTAACAGCTTTGGGTTCTATCTCATCCAAGCAGGAGCTAAGGAAACACAAGAGGCTAATGTCTTAGAAAGAAAACCCTTTTTATACTTTGCCCTGACTCTGATTTTTACAATAAAGAAGGAGGCAGTCTTTTCCATTAAGAAAACAGTCCATTCATGCTTGTGCAGAGTGAATTCTCTTGAGAATAATGATAAAACTTCCCTACTTTATTACTGTACATTCTAATTCACAACTGCCTCTTTTCAAAAGGCTCTCTATTAGGCAGAGTTTGGCTTATATCTGAATGACCTTGAAGACAGAACCCAAAACAAAACAGAAAGGAAATACATGTTTTCTGGTGTGTAGGACAATGTGCCAGTTCTCTAAAACCTAGCTAATCAATCCAATATAGGATAGACAATAGTATCACTATTATCCTTTGGTTCTTAATTCCACTTGGAGGATGTGAGGAGAAGAATGGGTTCTGTTTATTTGATTAGTATGTTGGAAATAAATAGCTAGATATTTTATTTCTTAAGAAAATAACAAACAACTCTCAAATGTTTCTCCTAGTTTTGCTGGCCATTTGCTTTCCTCTTTACCTTGTAATACACACTACTAATTTCAAATGACAAGCAAAAGGAAAAGGTGGGAAATATACACAACACCATCTGAATGAAAGTATTTTTCAAAGCAAGGTATAAAAAGCAGCAAAATAAGACTGATAAAATCATATCCTTTAGGGCTTTCAATGAACATGGCTAGCAATAAATAACTTTATTCAGAAGTCATTTGTAGTTTTCTCCAATTTGCAACATTCTTCTAAATCTAAAATTAAAAAATTCTGGCTTTCTAAATACATTCTGTAGTTTAAAAGCCAATTTTACTCCTAATTGAAAATAGTTGTGAATCTGATAGGAATTTACATGGAGTAATGATATCCTTTTTATTAGTTAGATTCCTTGCCTCCGTTCTATATCAAATTTTATTGTGCAATTATGTTTTAATATGTTTGAGACTCAAGATTCTTGTATGGAAATACATTTAAAGATTTCTATCTCATAATAAAGTGGATATGCTTCAAATTCCCAAGAAGACAAGATATTTCTGTAACATATAATATTTGATTGAACTTGAGGGACTATGATTTTTTTTTATTGCTGTTCTTTATTGGAAGTGGAGTGGTGGTAGTAGTAGTGGTGGTAGCTGTGTAAAGTATTAATAGCCTGAGTTAGGAGACTTCTATTCTTTTCCAGCAACCAACAGCTGTGGTGACCTCAGAAATGACAAAATGTTAATCTGTAAGAATTTGTCAGTCAATTCTCTTAAACCAGATATAGGACATTTGCCAGAACTGTTCCGTGGCCATTGGTAGAGGCAGGTGTAGAGACAAATGTGGGCATGAAAACAGGGCACCTATCCTTAAAAACAGAAGATAGTAAACTTTAATAAAGGAAATCAGTGAACTAAATAATGCTGCTGCTACTGCTAAATCGCTTCAGTCGTGTCCGACTCTGTGCGACCCTATAGACAGCGGCCCACCAGGCTCCCTCATCCCTGGGATTCTCCAGGCAAGAAATCTGGAGTGGGTTGCCATTTCCTCCTCCAATGCATGAAAGTGAAAAGTGAAAAGTGAAAGTGAAGTCGCTCAGTCATGTCCGACTTGTAGTGACCCCATGGACAGCAGCCCACCAGGCTCCTCTGTCCATGGGATTTTCCAGGCAAGAGTACTGGAGTGGGGTGCCATTAAAAGTAATCAGTGAACTAAAATGGACGAGAGTGGGTGAATTTAACTCAGATGACCATTATATCTTCTACTGGGGGCAAGACTCCCTTAGAAGAAATGGAGTAGCCCTCATAGTCAACAAAAGAGTCTGAAATGCAGTTCTTGGATGCAGTCACAAAAATAACAGATGATCTCTGTTCATTTCCACAGAAAACCATTCAAAATCATAGTAATCCAAGTCTATGCCCCAACCAGCAATGCTGAAGAAGCTGAAATTGAATGGTTCTACGAAGACCTTCTAGAACTAATAACCAAAAAAGATGTCGTTTTCATTATAGGAGACTATAATGCAAAAGTAGGAAGTAAAGAGATACCTGGAGTAACAGGCAAATTTGGCCTTGGAGTACAAAATGAAGCAGGTCAAGGCTAACAGAGTTTTGCCAAGAGAATACACTGGTCATAGCAAACACCCTCTTCCAACAACACAAGAGAAGACTCTACACATGTACATCACCAGATGGTCAATACCGAAATCAGACTGACCATATTCTTTGCAGCAAAAGATGGAGAAACTCTATACAGTCAGCAAAAACAAGACTGAGAGCTGACTGTGGCTCAGATCACGAACTCCTTATTGCAAAATTCTGACTTAAATTGAAGAAAGCAGGGAAAGTCACTAGACCATTCAGTTCAGTTCAGTTCAGTCGCTCAGTCATGTCTGACTCTTCGCAACCCCATGAATCGCAGCACGCCATGCCTCCCTGTCTATCACCAACTCCCGGAGTTCACTCAGACTCAGGTCCATCGAGTCAGTGATGCCATCCAGCCATCTCATCCTCTGTCATCCCCTTCTCCTCCTGCTCCCAATCCCTCCCATCATCAGAGTCTTTTCCAATGAGTCAACTCTTTGCATGAGGTGGCCAAAGTACTGGAGTTTTGGCTTCAGCATCATTCCCTCCAAAGAAATCCCAGGGCTGATCTCCTTCAGAATGGACTGGTTGGATCTCCTTGCAGTCCAATGGACTCACAAGAGTCTTCTCCAACACTACAGTTCAAAAGCATCAATTCTTTGGCGCTCAGCCTTCTTCACAGCCCAACTCTCACATCCATACATGACCACAGGAAAAACCATAGCCTTGACTAGACAGACCTTTGTTGGCAAAGTAATGTCTCTGCTTTTGAATATGCTATCTAGGTTGGTCATAACTTTCCTTCCAAGAAGTAAGCGTCTTTTAATTTCATGGCTGCAATCACCATCTGCGGTGATTTTGGAGCCCAAAAAAATAAAGTCTGACACTGCTTCCACTGTTTCCCCATCTATTTCCCATGAAGTGATGGGACCAGATGCCATGATCTTATTTTTCTGAATGTTGAGCTTTAAGCCAACTTTTTCACTCTCCACTTTCACTTTCATCAAGAGGCTTTTTAGTTCCTCTTCACGTATGACCTAAATCAAATCTCTTATGATTATAGAGTGGAAGTGACAAACAGATTCAAGAGATTGTATCTGATAGACAGAGTGCCTGAAGAACTATGGATAGAGGTTCAGGACAATGTACAGGAGGCAGTGATCAAGACCATCCCCAAGAAAAGGAAGTGCAAAAAGGCAAAATGGTTGTCTGAGGAGACCTTACAACTGCCTGAGAAAAGAAGAGAAGCTAAAGCAAGGAGAAAAGGAAATATATACCCATTTGAATGAAGAGTTCCAAAGAACAGCAAGGAGAGATAAGAAAGCCTTCCTCAGTGATCAATGCAAAGAAATAGAGGGAAACAATAGAATGGGAAAGACTAGAGATCTCTTCATGAAATTAGAGATACCAAGGGAACACTTCATGCAAAGATGGGCACAGTAACAGACCTAATAGAAGCAGAAGATATTAAGAAGAGGTGGCAAGAATACACAGAACTATACAAAAAGATCTTCAGGACCCAGATATACACAATAGTGTGATCATTCACTTAGAGCCAGACATCCTGGAATGCAAAGTCAAGTGGGCCTTAGGAAGCGTCATTATGAACAAAGCTAGTAGAGGTGATGGAATTCCAGTTAAGGTATTTCAAATCCTAGAAGATGGTGCTGCTAAACTGCTGCAATTCAATATGCCAGCAAATTTGGAAAATTCAGCAGTGGCCACAGGGCTGGAAAAGGTCAGTTTTCATTCCAATCCCAAAGAAAGGCAATGTCAAAGAATGTTCGAACTACCACACAATTGCACTCAACTCACAGGCCAGCAAAGTAATGCTCAAAATTCTCCAAGCCAGGCTTCAAAAGTACGTGAACTGTGGGCTTCCAGATGTTCAAGCTGGATTTAGAAAAGGCAGAGGAACCAGAGATCAAATTGCCAACATCCATTGGATCATAAAAAAAGCAAGGCAGTTCCAGGAAAAATATCTACTTCTGCTTTATTGACAATTCAAAAGCCTTTGACTGTGTGGATCACAACAAACTGTGGAAATTCTGAAAAAGATGGGAATACCAGACCGCCTGATCTGCCTCCTGAGAAATCTGTGTGCAGATCAGGAAGCAACAGTTAGAACTGGACATGGAACAACAGACTGGTTCCAAATCAGGAAAGGAGTACATCAAGGCTGTATATTGTCACCCTGCTTATTTAACCTATATGCAGGGTACATCATGTGAGATGCTGGGCTGGATGAAGCACAAGCTGGAATCAAGGTTGCTGGGAGAAATATCAGTAATCTCAGATATACAGAGGACACAACCCTTATGGCAGAAAGTGAAGAACTAAAGAGCCTCTTGATAAAAGTGACAGAAGAGAGTGAAAAAAGCTGGCTTAAAACTCAACATTCAGAAAACTAAGATCATGGCATCCAGTCTCATCACTTCATGCCAAACAGACGGGGATACAATGAAAACAGTGTGAGACTTTATTTTGGGGGGCTCCAAAATTACTGTAGATGGTGACTGCAGCCATGAAATTAAAATACCCTTGCTCCTTGCAAGAAAAGCTATGACCAACCTAGACAGCATATTAAAAAGCAGAGACTTTGCCAACAAAGTTCTGTCTAGTAAAAGGTATGGTTTTTCCAGTAGTCATGTATGGATTTGAGAGTTGGACTATAAAGAAAGCTGAGCCCAGAACTGATGCTTTTGAACTCTGGTGTTGGAGAAGAGTCTTAAGAGTTCCATGGACTGCAAGGCGATCCAACCAGTCCATCCTAAAGGAAATCAGTCCTGAATATTCAGTGGAAGGACTGATGCTGAAACTGAGACTCCAAAACTTTGGCCACCTGATGTGAAGAACTGACTCATTGGAAAAGACACTGATGCTGGGAAAGATCGAAGGTAAAAGGATAAGGGGGTGGCAGAGCATGAGATGGTTAGTGGTTAGATAGCATCACTGACTCAATGGACATGAGTTTGTGCAAACTCTGGAAGATAGTGGAAGACAGAGGAGCCTGGAATGCTATAGTCCATTGGGTTGCAAAGAGTCACAACTTAGCGACTGAACAACAATAATCTTTGTATCATGACATATTATAACTAGATTTATTATGGCAATCAGTTTGAAATGTGTAGGCATATACATTTCTAAAATGTAAAAAAAAAAAGGCCAAACAAATGCAAATTGATTTCCAGTTTACTTCCTAGTCTAAATTTTGATAGACATTTCCTAATTATCCCACTAAAAAACCTCAATATTTTGACTTATATTTTCACAGATACAGAGTATTATTAGCCCTTTTAATGTCTAAGATATGATTAATGGATATATAGTCTCCTCCCTTCTTTCCCTCATCCTTTTCTTCTTTTCTTCCTTCCACCCATTAATTTAACAAATATTCACGGAACACCTGCTATTTGCCAGTCACTGTAAGTAGGCTAATGGAAAAGGAAAAGGCAACCCACTCTAGTATTCTTTCCTGGGAAATCTCATGGACAAAGGAGCTTGGTGGGTGACAGACCATGGGGTCACAAGAGTCGGACATGACTTAGCAACTATACCACCACTACTGTAAGTAGGCACTGAGGATTAAGTACTTAAGAAGATTGGACAATAGCCAAGTGATAGAAAATATTTTCAATTTTCTATGAGTGGAAATGAGTATGGCATACCCTAGGAATTAAAAGAAGTACAGGAGGAGTGGATTAAAGAGAGAAAAAGAGAGGAAGAAAATATATACTATTATGCAGTGATGAAAGTCTTTGTTAAAGGTTTTGGATTTCAAGTGCAATGGAAGCCACTGGGGTGTCTAGAGATGTCAGTATGTCTATAAACAGAAGTCCCATTTTTTGAAAACTGTCCTGTCTGCTCTACAGAATAAAACCTGATCAGAACATGAGGACCAGGAGGGAGGCTATCATAGCAGATTAGTCAAAATACACTGCTGATTTGAGCCAGAAAAGTAGCAAAAGGAGTGGAAAGAATTAGAAAATCTTAAATGCTGTTAGGAAGCAGCCTCCATCAAAGTTTAGTAACAAGTGGGAGGGGAATGAATAGGATTTGAAGGAAATGTAGAGTTAAAGATATCTAGGGCTTTGGTTTGAGCTACTAGATGAGTGATGTTTTCAATGAAGACAGAAAACACTGGAAGTTGGGGAAAGCAAATTGACTTTATTAATTTGGATTTCTATGAGTGTGTGTGCGGGTAAACATTGTTTTTCATGCTTTTATAACTTGGAACATAGTATATACTCAACAAATATGCATTAAAGATTTATTATTGACTAAATAAACTTTGTCAATTTTTCAGCTGTGTAGATCTTCAAAGTATAGGCTTCAGAGTGAGAAAATCCTAGGATTGATTCTCAACTTCACCTTAATCCCATTACTTAATCTTTCTGAGGTCTAAACTGCTCATTTAAAAGGGGAGAAGAGGGTGAATAACAATACCCACAGGGAGTTGTTTAGAGGATTAAAAGAAATATAAAAGTGATATAACTATATAAAATGTATACTGCAACTGCTAAAAAAAAATGTTGCTTATTGTTATTACTACCAATAAGCAAAAATAAACTGTTACTAATAATAATTCACACACTGTTTAAATATTAGTGATAGTAACTGTTTACCTATAAACATTTTGCAACTTTTGACTTACCATTAAAAGTCAACTTGATTTATAGTATCTTTTGTATTTATCAATCTTTTAAATTCTTTTTCTTCAACCTTCTCATCTTTTGTCTGAGAACTATCCTTTTGTTATATTAATATTCTCTTACATTTTCTTCTAACAGTTCTATTTTTTATTATATTAGTATAATACAATTTAAATTAATACTAAACTAATATAATACAATATAAACTAATATTGTATTAGTATAATACAATTTGTCTTTGTGTATTTTTTCATATGCAGCAGAGAACTCACTTCCCACCATAACGTTAGGTTAGGTTAACTAGTTAACCTCCTCAGTTAATGTCACTTTGTGATATATTAAATCCCTGTATGTAATAAGTTATTCATTTAAGTAATTGAAGAAAACTATACAAAGGTATTCACTACTACATGGGTAAACGTAATGAAAAATTGCAACTTTCTTAATATTCATCAGTAAAAGACTGGTCAAATAAATTATGCTTTCCCCATATAATGCAGTAAGGTAGATCTACATGTACTTACATGAGAAGAAATCCACAATATGTTGTTAAGCGTAAGTAAAACAAAAACAAGACATATACTTAAAAGCAGTATCTATAATATTGACTCATTTTAATAAAAATTAAATAATAATTATAATAAACACATAGATATTTAAGTATGCACATGAAAAATCTTGGGAGCACAGTCAACAAAATTTAAACTAGGGAAAATAATTCATGGGAGACACGATATGATATGTACATGAGAATCTTTTTACACTATTTAATTTTTACAATACATACTTCTACATTGTTGGAACAGTTTGGCATCTAGTTTTTTCTACAATCAGAAAATCAAAGAAAAAATAATCTTTACCTGCAATGGCTTCATAGAGACCAGCTTTGTACCCTAAGTATTCATATTCCTCAAATCTCTGAGGACCCTCACACAGGGCTCTGCACTCCATGTCTTCATTGAAATATTCTCTTAAAGCTTGTTCAAAGTACTTGATAGCTAGTTCAAAGTCATCGGCCTCATAGTGTTTGACTCCTGCACTGTAACTCTCCTAGAAAGAAACAGAAAAAATTTTTAAGACCACCCAAGAAGAACTTGAATAGCAAGATGCAGGAAGATTCTAGATCACTTAGGAAGTGGGGCAGGGGATTCTTTCACTGTGAAAGATAAAGGGTCTCACTGGGAGATAAAGGGTAACTGCCCTGGCTTCAGTTCAGTTCACTTCAGTCGCTGGCTTCAACTCATAAATGAGAAGGGATTGACTGAGTAAGCCTATGCTGCAGCATCAATCAATTTCATTTCCTTCCTGAGATCACTCAAGACTTTGATTTCTAACCTGTTTGAATGTAGGTAGGGCTATGCAACCAAGTGCAGGAAGACTTATGTGGGTGGATGAGATGCTCATTTCCAAGCCTGGTTCAATTTTTTAAAAAAGAAGAAAAAAGACTTCCATCTAAAATCTTCCTCTCTTAGCCTTTTCTTCAGTCCCTTGAAGGTCATACTTTGAGAATAGTGATTTTATTTAAAGGAATAATTGTATGCATGCATGCTCTGTCTTTGCATGGCAGAAAGCAAAGAGGTGCTGAGGAGCCTCTTGATGAAAGTGAAAGAGGAGAGTGAAAAAGCTGGCTTAAAACCCAACATTCAAAAAACGAAGATCATGGCATCTGGTCCCATCACTTCATGGCAAATGGATGGGGAAACAATGGAAATGGTGACAGACTTTGTTTTCTTGGGGTTCAAATATCATTGCAGATAGTGACTGCAGCCATGAAATTAAAAGATGCTTGCTCCTTGGAAGAGCAGCTATGACAAATCTATAGAGCATTTTAAAAAGCAGAGACATTACTTTTCCAACAAAGGTTCAGATGGTCAAAGCTATGATTTTTCCAGTAGTCATAAATGGATGTAAGAAGGCTGAGTGCTGAAGAACTGATGCTTTTGAAATGTGGTGTTGGAGAAGAGTCTTCAGAGTCTCTTGGACTGCAGGGAGATCAACCCAGTCAATCCTCAAGAAAATCAGTCCTGAATATTCATTGGAAGGACTGATGCTGAAACTAAAACTCCAATACTTTGGCCAGCTGATGCGAAGAACTGACTCACTGGAAAAGACCTTAATGCTGTGAAAGACTAAAGGCAAGAGGAGAAGGGGGCAACAGAGGATGAGATGGTTAGATCATATCACTGACTCGATGGACATAAGTTTGAGCAGGCTCCAGGAGTTGGTCGTGGATAGGGAAGCTTGGCGTGCTGCAGTCCATGTGGTCGCAAAGAGTTTGACATGACTGAGTGACTGAACTGAAATGATGCTCAGTCGCTCAGTTCTGTCAGACTCCTTGTGACCCTATGGACTGTAGCCCTTCAAGCTTGTCTATGGAATTTTCCAGGCAAGACTACTAGAGAGGGTTGTCATTTCTTGGGGGACAAGAAATGTCCTTGGGGGATCTTCCCAACCCAGGAATTGAACCCATGTCTCCTGCATCTCCTGCATTGACAGGCAGATTCTCTGCCACTGAGCCTCTTGGGAAGGAATAATTATGTAATGTTGTTGTTGTTTTTCCATCCTTAAGTTGTGTCCGACCCTTTGTAGTCCCTGGACTGCAACACACCAGACTTCCCTGATCATTATCTCCCAGAGTTTGCTCAAACTCATGTCCACTGAGTCAGTGATGCCATCCAATCACCTCATCCTCTGTCATCCCCTTCTCTTCCTGACCTCAATCTTTCCTAGCATCAGGATCTTTCCCAGTGAGTTGGCTCTTTGCATCAGATGACAAAAGTATTGGAGCTTCAGCTTCCTGCTTCAGCTTCAGCTTTATGTAGCTTTAAAAAAACAAAAAATTGAAATGTATGAGTACCCTGGAAAAACCACTGAATTAGTTGCTGGGAAATCATGGGGTGACTTTGAGCAATTCACATGGGTTTCAACTCCAGTGGGTAAAATTAAAGTGCTGAAGGTGGGAGGCATGGGGGTACAGGGGAAGGCTGAGGCTCACAAAGGGCTACAAATGTTTATGTCATGTCTTACTTTTCACCATATCATACTGCTTTTCTAAGTTAATTTTAATTTCTCTCTCAATATTTTTAGCCCTGCACTACAATGTTTCATCTTAAAGTACAAAAATGAAACTGTATTGGAAATTGAGAATCAGTGTGAGATATCCACTCATAGGAATTTGCTCTGAATCCATTGAACCTTGGTAGCACTTAGCTTCTCATGGTTAGTGCAGGATCCCCAAAGCTTACCAGGTGTGGTTTGGCCTCCCGGTCTACCAGCTGGAGGTCTTCAACTCCCGCCATCGTTCTGTAATTCTCGATGTTCTGCTGCATTTCCATGTGCTCGGGGTTGGCCATGAAAAATGTGTGTGCTGCTGCCACTGCCTTTTCCATCTGGTTAAGCTATGAAGAGGGGGAGAAAAAAAGGACCAAATGAAGGCAAATATTTCTAAACCACATTGAGTACCAGTCCAAGGGTCACAGACTGAAAGTGCCAGGGCTGGGTTCATTCCCTCCAGCCAGCCTCCACACTAAAGGGCAGGAGGTTAATAAACAAGCGCTCCTAAAATGATATGTGGGTATGGGTATTTTGGCTATGGTGAAAACGGATAAACGTGCTTTGTTCTAAGTTTGTTCTCTTCTCCCTCATTTCGAAGCCATCTGTGTTTCCTGGCAAATTGAATCGACATGCTTCCGTTTGCTTTTCGATTGATCAAAATTAAAAACTGCCAATGCTGTGCCATGTCTGATTCACATTTTCAATATTTTTGTCTTTTTTATCTGATTTTCTTTGTGTTCCTTTTGGCTTTAATCCTTACAATAGAGGAATAAACCGTGACTTTCTGAAATATGATATTGGGGATACATTCCACTACACCAAGTTTGCTATAAAGGCTTTAGAATATGAAGAACACAGATTTTAAAATAATTCTTCCAATCCATACAAGATACTAAATATAGTACAGAAAATGTACTACTATATTTCTTTGATTAAGAAATTGATTCCAAACTTACACTTGGATTCTCGTCAGTACAAAAAGAAGGATTTTCAATAAAATACAAAGACACTATAAATCTCCTCTTAAACCACTTAATATGCTGTTCCCCATGTAACATGCAGTGGTGTACTTTTTTAAACAAAATGAAATTAAATTTGTTTGATTTAATACATTTTGCCCTGTTTTCTCCATGGAGAATATCTATAGACAGAGTCTGACCTCAATTCAGAAAAGTGAATAGTCACACTAGCACTAGTCATTTTCACAATGAAATATAAATTACATTAGGTCTATTTTGAAGTGTCAGTTCAGTTCAGTCACTCAGTCATGTCTGACTCTGTGTGACCCCATGAACCTCAGTACATCAGGCCTCCCCGTCTATCACCAACTCTCAGATGCCACCCAAACCCATGTCCATTGAGTTGGTGATGCCATCCAACCACCTCATCCTCTGTTGTCCCCTTCTCCTCCTGCCCTCAATCTTTCCCAGCATAGGGTCTTTTCAAAAGAGTCAGCTCTTCGTATCAGTTGGCCAAAGTATTGGAGTTTCAGCTTCAACATCAGTCCTTCCAATGAACACCCAGCACTGATCTCCTTTAGGATGGACTGGTTGGATTTCCTTGCAGTAAAAGGGACTCTCAAGAGTCCATTCCAACACCACAGTTCAAAAGCATCAATTCTTAAGTGCTTAGCTTTCTTTATAGTCCAATTCTCACATCCATACTTTATCACTGGAAAACCCATAGCCTTGACTAGATGGACCTTTGTTGGCAAAGTAATGTCTCTGCTTTGAATATGCTATCTAGGTTGGTCACAACTTTCCTTCCAAGGAGTAAGCCTCTTTTAATTTCATGGCTGCAATCACCATCTGCAGTGATTTTGGAGTCCCCAAAAATAAAGTCAGCCACTGTTTCCACTGTTTCCCCATCTATTTGCAATGAAGTGATGTGACCAGATGCCATGATCTTCATTTTCTCAATGTTGAGCTTTAAGCCAACTTTTTCACCCTCCTCTTTCACTTTCATTGAGAGACTCTTTAGTTTTTCTTCACTTTCTGCCATAAGGGTGGTGTCATCTGCATATCTGAGATTATTGATATTTCTCCTAGCAATCTTTATTTCAGCTTGTGTTTCTTCCAGTCCAGTGTTTCTCATGATGTACTCTGAATATAAGTTAAGTAAGCAGGGTGACAATATACAGCCTTGATGTACTCCTTTCCAGATTTGGAACCAGTCTGTTGTTACATGTCCAGTTCTAACTGTTGCTTCCTGACCTGCATACAGGTTTCTCAAGAGGCAGGTTAGGTGGTCTGGTATTCCCATCTCTTTCAGAATTTTCCACAGTTTGTTGTAGTCCACACAGTCAAAGGGTTTGGAATAGTCAATAAAGCAGAAATAGATGTTTTCTGGAACTCTCTTGATTGTTCGATGATCCAGCAGATGTTGGCAATTTGATCTCTGGTTCCTCTGCCTTTTCTAAAACCAGCTTGAACATCTGGAAGTTCACGGTTCATGTATTGCTGAAGCCTGGCTTGGAGAATTTGGAGCATTACTTTACTAGTGTGTGAGATGAGTGCAACTGTGCAGTAGTTTGAGCATTCTTTGGCATTGCCTTTCTTTGGGATTGGAATGAAAACTGACCTTTTCCAGTCCTGTGGCTACTGCTAAGTTTTCCAAATTTGCTGACATACTGAGTGCAGCATTTTCACAGCATCATCTTTCAGGATTTGAAATAGCTCAAATGGAATTCCATCACCTCTACTAGCTTTGTTCGTAGTGATGCTTCCTAAGGCCCACTTGACCTCACATTCCAGGATGTCTGGCTCTAGGTGAGTAATCACACCATCATGATTATCTGGGTCATGAAGATTTTTTTGTACAGTTCTGTGTATTCTTGCCACCTCTTCTTAACATCTTCTGCTTCTGTTAGGTCCCTCCCATTTCTGTCCTTTATTGAGCCCATGTTTGCATGAAATATTCCCTTCATATCTATAATTTTCTTGAAGAGATCTCTAGTCTTTCCCATTCTGCTGTTTTCCTTTATTTCTTCACATTGATCACTGAGGAAGGCTTTCTTATCTCTCCTTGCTATTCTTTGGAACTCTGCATTCAGATGTTTATATCTTTCCTTTTCTCCTTTGCTTTTCACTTCTCTTCTTTTCTCAGCTATTTGTAAGGCCTCCTCAGACAGCCATTTTGCTTTTTTGCATTTCTTTTTCTTGGAGATGGTCTTGATTCCTGTCTCCTGTACAATGTCACGAACTTCCATCCATAGTTCATAGGCACTTTGTCTATCAGATCTAATCCCTTAAATCTATTTCTCACTTCTACTGTATAGTCATAAGGGATTTGATTTAGGTCATACCTGAATGGTCTAGTGGTTTTCCCCACTTTCTTCAATTTCAGTCTGAATTTGGAAATACGGAGTTCATGATCTGAGCTACAGTCAGCTCCTGGTCTTGTTTTTGCTGACTGTATAGAGCTTCTCCATCTTTGGCTACAAAGAATATAATCAATCTGATTTTGGTGTTGACCATCTGGTGATGTCCATGTGTAGAGTCTTCTCTTGTGTTGTTTTGAGAAATGAAATTCACTGTTACTGAACAAGTAAATGTGGAATCATGGGAGGCATAAAATATTCAACTGAGTTGGCTTTTGACAGTCTGGCCCTCAAGTATCTGTAAGAAATCCTGAGCTATTTCATGGTATATAAAAAATCTTATCCATCACTATAGAAAACACAAACTGTTGTATTTTAAGATCTGACATCCTTATCTTTGTCCAATAATAGTAAAGCCTTCCCTTTTTAATTTGCATATTCTTAGCTACTGCTCTTCCCTTCATTCAATCTTCCCTGATACCAGTTTTGCCTGCCACCTTTACTCTTGTTCTCACTTTAGGGGTTTCAGAAATAATTTTTGCTGTCAAAAATCACTAATTTAGGATTTTTTATTTCTTCATTAATTAAAATTTCCTTAATTCCTCATACACTAACACAGACAAATATGAATTATATGGACTCTACATAATGCCAAATATATAGATACAGAGGAAGAGGAATAGGTTCTAAATTGGGTATATATTTACACTGACTGAACAAATGAACCTGGAAAAAGTCATTTAAACATCTGTGTCTTGGTTCTACATTAAGAAACCCCCATGACACCACCTACTACATAGGCTTTTGGAAGAATTTATTGATACTACATAGGATTTTGGAAGGATTTATTGATAGTGCTTCAGGAATCACTAAAACCTTGAAAAAATAAATAACAGGATACAATTTATATATGATCTATTAATTTCAAGGATGTAAATATATCCTCATTAATGCTGAGTATGCATAGTCTGAAACTGCCATAAGAATGTAATTTATGAGGATATAATAAGGTACTGGTGGTCGGTGAAAATGGCCTCTAGTTAAGAGTCGACTATAAGTTATGAACATAACAGGTTAGCATTGACACACTCTAGTTTTATAACACCAGCCATTAACATTGAATGAACATAGATAAAGTTCTATATATTTTTCACCTTCCTACCTTCATGTTTTGCTCAGACTGTACCCTGAGCTTGAGATCTTTTGGTTTTTGTTTTTTTCTTATTGAAATCTAACATATCCTATAAAGGCAAGTTTAAATCCTGGCTTCTCGAAGAGATTTTTTCTCAACCCTAAAGCTATAGTCAAGCACTGCTTATCATCTTACCCTTATTCCTCTACTGACACTGATCAGACTCTGCCGTACGTGGCACTTAGCTGCCTATACTTGTTACTCCCAGTAAAGCTCTCTGAGGATAGGGACCACAGGACTTATTTATCTTTTTTTCCATCTACTTTATAAACAGATAATGTCTATGATATGTCCAAGTAAAGATAAAAACAAGTTCTAAGAAGCAAATTTACACACACATCAAAAGGTATATTACATATGAGTATGCTTCACAAGCTATAATGGACTAAAAAGATGGAAGCTTAATAGCAAAATCTCTGAAGTTATTATTCACACTGAGAGCTTCCAATACTGATTATCACTGATGAATGTGATTCAGTAGCTCTTAAAAATGGTCAGCCAACACTGACAAATTGGTTCCTTCTCTTAAATTTGACCACATTAGTTTTTTTTGCTTATTTGGTGCTTTCCCTATTTATAGCCCATTATTAAACACAACCCCATGTTCTCCAATATAAATATAAAGAAGATTCTATGACTTAAGTTTAATCCGTAAAACTGGCTTTTAAATTATTGTGAACCAGTTCAGGAAACTAGCATTGTCTGCCAGAGACTATAAAACAAGCCATTATTTTAACTGGAAGCCTGATATCTGTGTACACCTTTTTAGAAATTAGATACACACGCCTAACACAGTACGAAAAGTCCAGGTGAACATGTGTATGCTACATATACAGCTGAACTGTTAGATGGAGATTATTATAGGGTCTTATAAGTATTAGGTTTCAGCTAAGGAAGATCCTACCAACTATTCCACTGAAATAAATAAGAAGCTAACTGCCTTTAAAGGCTTCAAATTGGATTTCCTTTAAGAACAAATTGAAATATACCCACAGGAGAGAGTAACTCTAATGTGAGGGTAACTCCATGCATTAGAAATATAAACTGTAAAATAACGAATAGCTGGAGAAAGGAGGATGATTCAACAAGATGGCATGACAAGTTTAAGGGAGTTTGCTGCTCTACCGTGATATGAGAAATACTGTTAAGAAATGCCTTTGAGAAGCACTGAGCCATTTCATCTCAGGCTATGCAGAGCTAAGGCAAACATTTTCTCCTGCCAGCCATGCTGCATGGAAAAAAACTAATTAAATCAACACCCTGCTGATGTTCGGAAGTTACTCTTTCCACTGCTGAGTGAATCAGACTCTTGCTGTTGTTCAGTCACTAAGTTGTGTCTGATTCTTGTGACCTCGTGGACTGCAGCACACCAGGATTCCCTGTTCTTCACTATCTCTGAGAGTTTGCTCAAACTCATGTCCATTGTGTTGGAATCAGACTCTACTGACTCAAAAATGGTTTTTCACAACAAATAATAAAGTAGTATTTCAAAAATATACGTTGACTACTTAAAAACCTTCAATAGCTATCCAGTGACCACCAAAGTAATTTCAGAAACTATGTTCCATGGCTATAAAGACACTGCAGGATTTGGGCCCTGCTCTATCTTGCTATTCCTATTCACCACTATGCAACTTTTCCCAGGAAATTTCTAGAAAAATTCCTAGAAATTTTATAATTTCCTTTCCTCTTATTCAAGAAAACACAGATAGACCCAGAACTCCAGCCATACCAAGTTCTTTATTTCACTCATTCACTTATTCAGCAAATATTTGCACTAAATCTATGCCAGCCACTGTGAAAGTCAATGAGACTAACTACACAGCCAAAATAGACAAAACCCCCATTTCCAGGTGCTTATGGTCTCATCCAAGGGGACAAGCCTTAAATAAATAAATCATTAACGAAAGTAAGTGTAGATTGCATTAAGTGCTATGAGGAAATGAATGAACAGATAGTCCAGTACAAGCTGATTGGGTTGGGATAGGACTCCATTAGATGAATTAGTCAAGGAAGGACTCTACAATGGGATTTTTGAGCTGATACTTAAATGCTGAAAAGCCAGTCATGAGCAGAAGAGGTAGAAGAGTGATTTAGGCAAAAGAAAGTCAAGGGCAAGAGCCCTGAAATGGAAAAATTCTTGACATGTTTCCAAAGCAGAGTGGAGACTAGGGAGAGTGACTTGAGAAGTCAGAGAACAGATATCTGGTAGGCTATGGTAAAGAGTTTGAAAATGGTGTCATCAACTCAAAGGACATGAGTTTGAGCAAATTGCTAGAGACAGTGAAGGATGTGGAGCCTGGCGCGCTGCAGTCCATGGTGTCACAAGGAGTTGGACACAAGTGAGTGACTGAACAACAACAAAACTAAGTGCAAGAGGAAACCATTAAGGAATTTTAAGTAATACCTAATTTATATTTTCAAATGATAATTCAGACTGCTACATGGAGAAAGATCTTGGGTAGCAGGCAGGAGAACATTTCAGTAATGCAGAGCAGAGGTAATGCTTTTACATAACAAAATAAAAATAGGACAGCACAGGTTTGCTACCTCCCTCCTCCTTTTCCACCTATCCCTCTTCCATTCCTTTCTCCTCCTTTCCATTTTTGCCCATTCTTGACATAGCAATGTTTCTCAATTCAGAAAGCAGATGCATAGCCCAAAATGAAACAATTCTAAAAATTTCAAACTTATTTTAGGGAAGATGCACAAATTCCTTTGCTTCTGAATTAGCATAAATATGAAGCTCAAGCATTTTGAATATGAGTTTAGAACAGCTTGTAAGACATGAGCAAGAAAGGAAAGGGATTGATTCTAAAACGCATTAAAACATGTTGAGAACACTGTATACTTTTGAAACAGAGTATTTAAGATAATGTTGGATCTTCTGAAGCCTTTTTATACAGTCAGGGTAAAACATCAAGCCTGAAATAAGTAATTTCAATTCTTGTATTCAAGCAACATTTTCAATAAAGAAGGGAATTCTTTCTCTATTTTTATCACCCTAACTGGGAATTCATCCGATACCATGCATTACAGTTTGATGCAATGCTATTAAAATATCTTTTTATCTTGGCTCTTTGCTTAAAATTCCACAATAGTAACTTAAGAGAATTTTTAACCCCATGTGAAGTTTCTTACCTACTACCAAACATGTAAATAGACAGTGAAGACATCCCATTTCTAAGCCATAGTGGAATTTTTAAGCTTTGATTAGCAGTATAATCACACTAGCTGGAAGGAAGGGAAGTCACCAGATTACAGCATATCATGCAAAACACTAAAAATTTATGGGCTAAAAACTTCTATCTTTCTTTTATGAAGCAGGAAGATTTTTTTTTAATAATAGTGACACCCAATCTTTTCATAGCTGTTTCAGCTCTTGTTAATGTCTCCAAATTTACCTCAAATTTTTGCTAGCCCAAAGTTAATTTTCCTTTAAAAACCACATCAGTAAATAAGTAAATTTTACATAATTGAAGAACATATTAAAAGAAGACCATTAAAGACCCACCAAATTTTGAAAAAAAATTGAAAGCAGTTTGTTCAAACCACTGAATTAAACTAAATCCTACAAATTACAGTGTTCCAAATGTAAAGACCTGGCTTTTCAATGAAAATTCAAACTTAGGAAATTCCCCAACATTTCCATATAATGGAGTCAGATTTTCAGAGTCCAAAACAGCTATATGAAGAATAACTTTACATTCTTATTCCACAACTTCCGGTGAGGTTACTGTCCTTTATGTTGCTAATTTAACTTGTAAAAAGCCCCATATATTGAGCTATTTTCATAATTCAGCTATGCTAGATAATTGTTTGATTTTCCTAATTCATAAAATTAATTTTAGCAGACATTGAGGACTACGTGATAGTCTGTGTTGTCCTTGTTGGCTTGATTACTAGGAAGCTCAGAACTAAATTTTATTCTCATTTGCATTAACTGTATTATGCTGTGTTCTAGTATATCAAACTGAAGCTAGTATATTTTCATTATTTTCTTTAAGTTTGTTTTTGTTTTTTTTTTCCCCATTTCAAAAATCTCATTATAGAAATAATTGATTTAGCAAGGTAACTTCAAGTTCTTTTGGACACAGAAAAGGTATAATTTACTCAAAAGATAATGCCCCACAGCAAAGGAAATTTCTAGTAATTAAATTCTTTCCTACTTGTCAAGGTAGAACATATAGAATTTTTTAGCTTTAAAGAACATATATTAATTCACAAATTAGGTGTTCATGTTAATATAGAAAGGGAACTTATCTTTGCATTTATGGAATGTTAGTCTAAAGTGTAGTCATGGTTATGAGTAAATATTTGTAGCTTTCAAAATGCTGTTTGGTAAGGATTAGATGAGAAATGACACATTTAAAGAGTAACGTTTTCTCTTGAGGAGTAAGTTGGAAAGGAAACATACGTTTTTTAAAGCACTTTCTTTTGCCAAATAGCTTATACCCTTATTTATTGTCCTGAGCCTGATTAATAGACTTCTGTTTTTTCTAAACACTCTGGTGCAGTTTTAATCTTATGTTTACAATTTAATGTTAAACACAGATAGTAACTCGCCACCATCAAACGAGCTCTGTGGAACAACAAATCTATCAGTTAAGCATGCTAGAAGATTTCTTATCTAAATAAAAACCATCTTTTAGGGTAAGGAAAACACTAAAGTAAAGAAGCAAAACTTTTAAACATGTTATTTCATATTAGAGACTATTTAAAACAAAAAGTCCTTGACTTTTTGAGGAAAACACACACACACACACACACACACAGGGAACTCAAAGCACTAGCCAAAAAACATGTGTGTGCTTAATTTGGACCAAATCTCTCAAGCTGTCTGTGTATTGTCTAAGTTCCTAACAAGACAGCGGCCAAGACTTGGCTGGCTGCTGGGTGAGGAGAGAGGACTATCTCAGGGATGCAATGTGGACAAGCCCTACTTACCACGTATCAGATGAAATTGATGTGTGGTTTACTGGTATGCCACTGTTATTTTTGGTTTCAAACATTAGGACAGGGTAAGACTGCACTACTGAGAAAGCGTCTCAACCTCTGTGGTATTGTCCAGAAGTCTCCCTTGAGGTGTCAGAGAATGACTAATGGTTACTGAAAAGTAAGTTTGGGCCAAGACCTCTCTGACATTTGCTTCCTGCTACTGTTTTTGGAGACACAGCTTTAATCCTCTTTGAAAATGTCTTTGGAAGGTGGCTGTCACTCATGTTCAACTCCAGTTTTGCCAATGTCACATGTCTATTGTAGTAGTCATTACTGCCATGTAAAGAATCTTACTCATGTCTGATTTTGAAAAATAAATAAATAAATAAAAATCTAATATTTCTCTTTGTGAGCTCAGAACTGCACTCTCCTTTGTGACTCCCATATAATGTGAGCACCATTTTGTTTGTGAGATTGTTAATAAGAATTTAACCTTGTATACTATTGTATAGTTTGCAACACAATTTACAATACTACTGATAAAAATTAAAATAATAAAAATGATCATTTATCAAGTGTATAATCAATTCCTCTTGTGAAATTCTTGAAAAATGTGGAAGATGCACCCCTACCTCACCTTAGGTCCAGTACAAAAGTGGTTGACTATTATTTACAAGAACACATTATAATAAAACAATGAGCTATAGCTTCACGGGGAAATAGTGCTGGCACAGACTGAGTGGCCCTTAATGAACTCGATGGTATAAAAACAAAGTTTGTTGTTCTAACTGTTCACGCATGCTTAACTTCTGCCTGGTTTTCATTATGATAAATGGAGATGAATGCTGCCTATCCCTAGTGACCCATTAAGAAAGTTCTAGCTAGCCATCACTTTGCTCGAGCCAACAGCCTAATTGCTTACAACCAGAGTTATGTCTCTGTAGTCATCAGCAGCCAGATCACATTTTTTTTCACTCCAAACTGTACAAAGGTGCAATCTTTTTAATTTATCTGTCAAATGACTGACAAATGATTGCAAATGCAAATAAACTAAATTCAGGCTTTCTGCTTCAAAGGTATCCTTTAAAAATCAGCAGTGAAAGCTTAAAATAGATTTGACACTGATTTTTTATTTCTTGAGAATAGAAAAGCTTTTCCAAACTTTTATGTATGTTAGTTGCATGGATTCGTGAAATAAAAAAGTGACGGGTATAAAATGCTTGTCATAGGTGAGAAGGAATGGGACAACCAAGGACTGAGACTCAGAGTTTGCGTTTATGTTCTGTTTCTCTTGTAAGCACTCAGGTATCCTAAGTGGACCACAGATGGAAGAGTATGTGCCAGGGAAAGGAAGTAACATACTGGACTTTGCCTCAATAAAAATTGTAACAGTACTAGGATAGCACTAAGAGATAGCTTGCCAAAACTGATGACTTGGGGAGGGGCTTTAGAGTTTAGTGAGTATACAGAAAAATTCAGTCATTGCAATTTCTCTTTCTTTATTGAGGTGGATCATTTTTAGTCTTTTGTTGAATTTGTTACAATATCACCTCTATTTTATGCTTCAGTTTTTTGGCTGGGAGGCATGTGGGTTATTAGCTGCCCCGCCAGGGACTGAACCAGCACCCTCTGCATTGGAAAGTGAACTCTTAATCATTGGGCCGCGAGGGAAGTCCCATGTTGTGACAGTTTCTAACATCTTTTCATTTTGGTCTCCCTTCCATTTTGCGTTTATGAAACAAAATTTAACTTCCTACCCAAACCAGTCCACTGTGAGAAATGTAAGAAAAGCAAACAAGCAAAGCAAACACTTTCACACGTGCACCTTTTTGGTATAAATATGCCATGTTCCTCTATGAAATACAAACTTTTTCTTACTCTTTTAAGGGTGGAGAGACTTACTTCAAAAAGTATTTCAAAGCCTTCGTTTCAGCTCATATGGAAGAAAGCACCATGGCTGCAAATCAAACGGAGAGTCACTCCAAAGACCACTCTTGGAGGGGACTTCTAAAAGACTCTAAGGTCCTTTCAGGGTTTTAACCCATAAGGCAGACTAATGGGGACTCTTAACCTGACAGCCCACAGGGTCTTACTAAAGAGGTGGTTTTGATGATAAGAGTTCTTTCAATGTTTCATAAGCCCCTCTGGCATCATTCCTGCACTTTGTGAAACATTCAGCCACAGCAATAACCTTAGGCTCTACTGTAAATTAAGTATTCCTGCATACGCACAGGTTAACTATAAACCCAGACATTTCCTCCATACCTCAGGCAATAGACTATACTGGAAAGAAGTTCCAGTCAATTTGAATTTCTGAGGAGGCTAAAGCTCGTAGAGAATTTGCTTACTTATTAAACATATCAGGTAGCATTCATTTTCTGTTACTTTGGTGGCAGCTGCATTGGTCTTCTGAGAACTAACTTCTATTAACCATAGATAACCAGGGCTAGAAAGGCCCTTTAAATCATATAGTACCATTGCTTCATTTAATGTGTGGATAAAACATTTGCAAAGAAAATCAGGAGCAAAACTATAGTTAGAATCTGTATCTTTTCTTAAAACATTCACAAACACATACTTTGGATTTTAATCCCGTAATTTCAAAGTAGAGGTGGGTTCATGCATATCTGGCCCATGTAAAAAGTGTTTGCTGATCACCTCTTCTATAGAAAGAACTATGATAGGTGTTCTCTGAGGATATAAATTGTTTATAATATTGTCCTCAATCATTTGTTAAATACAGCTCAACAGGACAAAGAGACACACAGATTATTAATCTCAAGAATTAAGACTCTATGTGATTAGAGGGGAGAGTAAGTTACACTCAACACAGTACTATAGAATTGAAAGAAATTTGAAACCACAATAACCTATAATGTACAGGAAAGACATCATTGAGAAAGTGGGATTGAGACTTGGTCTTGAAGAATAGGAAACATGTATATATTTCAGATGCAGAATAGGATGAGCTGAAAGAAATAGGGATGACTCAAATATTCTTATAGAATAGTAATTTGACTGAACTGGCTCATGCAAAAGGTCTAGATTGCAGAGTAATGGAAAACAAGGTTGAACAAGGATGGAATTTGGTGCTCTTTGAACACTAAAGTGCTTTGATTTTTTATTCTTGGAAAAAGAGACTCAGATGTATCTATGTGTGCATGTATGTGAGTGTGGTCATGAAAATCTTCCCTGCTTCATTTCAAAAAGAATTTGGAAAATAACAATTACAATATTTGAGGTAACTACAAAAAACTTTTTCTTAAGATTTTGGTTTTTGGAGCTTTTTTAAGTTCAGAGCAAGATATAGAAGAAAAAAAAAAAACAAAAACAGAGATTTCCAATATCCCCTATGCCACCAAACAAACATAGCCTCTCCTATTATCAGCATCCCTAACTATAGTGGTATATTTGTTATAATTGAGGAACCTATATCAACACACCATAATCACCTGAAGACCGCAGCAATCATTCTTGGTCGTGTATATTCTATGGATTTAGAGAAATGAATAGAGACAAGTATATAACATTAGGGTATTATAGAGAGCATTTTTATTTCCTAAAAATCTGTTTTCCAGCTATTCATCCCTCCCCACCCTAACCCCTGGCAACCATTGATCTTTTTATTGTCACCAAAGTTTTGCCTTTCCCAGAATGTTATATAATTATAATCATAGTAGTGTATCTTTTCAGATTGGCTTCTTTCATTTAGTAATATGCATTTGAGGTTTCTCTGTCTTTTCAAGACTTCATAGCTCATTTCTTTTTAGCATTTTTAGCATTAGTATCTGGATGTACCACAGTTCCTTTAGTTATTAAGCCTACTAAAGTATGTCACAGCTTCTTCTAAGTTTTGCAAATTACCAATAAAGCTGCTACAAACATCTGGGTGCAGATTATTGTGCAAAAACAAATTTTCAACTTCTTTGGAGAAATACCAAGGAATGAGATTGCTGGATGGTGTAGTAAGAGCAGTTTAGGTTTGTAAGAAACCACCAAGCCATGTTCTGGAGTGACCTCACCATTTTGTATTCCCATCAGCAATGAATGAAAGCTCCACCTTCTTGCCAGCATTTGATGTGAGTGTTCTGGTTATTGGTCTAATAAAAGCATATTAGCATTTTCTTTTTCCTTGGATTTGCAATTCCCTGATGAAATATGCTGTAGAAAATTTTTTCATATGCTTATTTATTATTTGTATATCTTTATTGGTAAGGTTCTGTTAAGGTCTTTATTCATTTTTAAATTGGGATGTTGGTTTTCTTATTTTTGAGCTTTAAGGGTTCTTTGCATATTTTGGGTAAGAATTTTTTATGTCAAATGTGCCGTTTGCCAATATTTTTCCTAGTCTGTTGCTTGTGTTCTAATTATCTTCCCACTGTCTTTTGCAGAATAGAAGTTTTAAATTTGAATGAAGTCCAGCTTATCACTTATTTCTTTCATGGATGGTGCCTTTGGTATTGTATCCAAAAAGCTACTTCCATATCCAAAGTCATTTGTATTATCTTCTAGAAGTTTTATATTTGTGCATTATACATTTAGATCTATAATCAATTTTGAGTTAATTTTTGGGAAGGACATAATTTTTTTAAAAGACTACCTTTGCTGCATGGTATTGCCTTCACTCCTTTGTCAAAGATCAGTGGATATATTTATATGGGTCTATTTCTGGGCTCTTTACTCTGTCCTATTGATCTACATATCTGTTTTTGTGCCAGTACCATACTGTTTTGATTACCATAGCTTTGTAGCATAGTTTCAAATTTGAGCACGTGATACATCCAGCTTTGGCTGTGTTATGTTTTATACATTTTTCAAGATTTCCTTGGCTTTTTGGGGTCTTCTGTGATTCCATACAAATTTTAGGAGAGTTTGCTCTGGTTTTGTAAAATTGTCCTTCATATTTTGATAGAAAATATATAAAATCAGAAATTAATGACAAGAAAAAATTGAAAAAAATAAACACATGGAAACTTAACAGCATGCTACTAAACACAAAATAAGTTGATGGATAAATCAAAAAGGAAATAAAAAAAAATACCTTGAGACAAATGACAATGGAAGCACAACTGTCCAAAATCCACAGGATGCAGCAAAAGCAGTACAGTGAGGAAAGTTTGCAGTGATACAGGCCTCACTCAAGAAGAAAAATCTCAAATAAACAATCTAAATATATACTTAAAGGAATTAGAAAAAAGAAGAATAAGCAAAGCCCAAATTTAGTAGAAATGATATTATAAAGATCAGAGCAGAAATAAATAGACTAAAAAACAAAAAAGATCAGAGAAACTAAGATTTGTTTCTTTGAAAAGATAAAGCATAATTGACAAATCCTTAGTGAGACTCATCAAGAAGAAAAGAAAAAAAGAGAAAAAGTTTAAAGAAATAAAGTTAGAAATAAAAGAGGAGAAATTACATTGATTGCCATAGAAATTCAAAGGATCATAAGAGAATACTACAGATAGTCATTTCACCACACACTGTATAACTTAGAAGAAACTTCCACTGTATGTAGAGTCACACAACTATCCAAAACTGAATTGTGAATAAATAAAAAAATCTGAATAGACTGATTTCCTAGTAATGCAATAGAAACAGTAGTTTTAAAAGCTCGCCCAAAATAAAAGTCCAGGTCCAGATGACTTCACAAGTGAATTCTACCAAACAATTAAAGAGGAATTAATATTTATCCTTCTCAAAAAAAAAAAAAAATGAAGAGGAAGAAATATTTCCAAATTTATTTTATGAGGACAGCATTACCCTAAAACCAAAACCAGACAAAGATATTACAAAAGAAGAAAATTATCGTCCACTATCCCTGGGGGATATAGATGCAAAAATCCACAACAAAATATTAGTAAACAAAATTTAGCAGTGTATTTTAAAAGAATTATATGGGGCTTCCCAGGTGGCACAGTGTAAAGAATGTGCCTGCCAATGCAAGAGACTCAGGTTCAATCCCTGGATCATGAAGATCTTTTGGAGTAGGAAATGGCAACCTGCTCCAGTATTCTGGAAAATTCCATGGAAAGAGAAGCTTTGTCAGCTACAATCCATGGGGGTGGAAAGAACTGGGCACAACTGAGCATGCACCCATGCACGCACAAGAATTATTTACTATGAATCAAGTGGGATTTATTCCAGCGATATAAGAATGATTTAACATTCATAAATCAATCATTGTGATGCACCACATTAACAAAAGGAAGAATAAAAGTCATATGATTACCTCAACAGATGCAGAAAGAGTATTTGACAAAATTCAGCATCCATTTATGACAGGAATTCTCAACAAACCCCTCATAGAGGAAACATATATCAACATAATAAAGGCTATTTATGACAAATTCACAGCTAACATCATACTCAACCCTGAAAAGCTGAAAACTTTTCCTCTAAGATCAGTAAAAAGACAAGGATTGCTACTCTCATCACTTTTATTCAAGATAATATTGGAAGTCCTTGCTACAGCAATTAAAAATAAAAAGAAATAAATGGCATCCAAGTTGTAAAGGAAAAAGTAAAACTGTCACTATTTGAAGATGACATGATACTATATATAGGAAGTCCCAAAGACTCTAGTCCTCCTGAAAAAAAAATTAGAACTAATAAGTAAAGTCACTAAAGTTGCAGGTCCCTTCCCCTAGGTCACTTAGTCTCTGATAACACTAAAGCAAGTTAGGCACTGGTTAGTTTTTCCTGAGGATGAGCCTTGTTAAGAAGAACGAAGTTTCTCTAGTATACTTCAGAATGGTTTCTTGTCCCCTGCAGGAAACATGAGCAGATTTTTCTTTAATACTTAGTTAGAACCCAGTTGAGTTCCTAGAGGTAAATCTCACAATATTGAGTGTGCCCCTCTATGGCTGTCTCCACCAACCTGAAGTTTTTAACTCTCAGAATTGTCCACACTGAGCCAAATGCAATTTGTTGACTACAGTTCAGGTTTTCCTACCTCTGCACTGATTCCTTGAAAGGTTTCTGCTCACGGGTCTCTGCTTCATAAGCCAAGCCAACCTGTATTCATCACTTTATCTTTCCAATCTTGGAAGCAGTTGGTTTGCTCTGTAGTCTCAACCTCTTTTATGGATCCTAGTATAATTGTTGATTTTACTGTCTGTTTAGCCTTAACTTGTTGCTAGGATGATATGGCAACATCCAAGCTCCTTACATGCAGACCTGGAAATCAGAAGTCAGAAATACATTTCATTTCTCATCAGGAAGAAGAGTATAAGATTGGTGCTATATCACCAACTTGATAGCCTTCCTCTTGTAGAAAAGTTAGCCTGGTTTTTGTAGGATAATCTAGGAGTAAAGAGAAACTGGAGAAAAGATAAAATTCCTGGGAAACATCGTAATATTTTTCTTATAAAAAGAAGAAGCAAGTTGATTGTCTTGGCTTGAGCTGTCGTAATGAAATACATTGAATGGGTGGCTTAAACAAAAGATATTTATGTTCTCATATTTCTGGAGTCTGGATCTCTGAGATCAGAATGCAAGCAAGGCCAGGTTTTGGTGGAAACTCTCTTCTTGGTTTGCAGATGGTCACCTTCTCCTTTTGTCCCCACAAGTACTGAGCAAGCTTTCTGGTGTCTGTTCTTACAAAGGCATTAATCCTATCCTGAGTGCCCCACTCTCATGACCTCATCTAAACCTAATTACCTCCTAAAGCCCTCATCTTCAAATGCCATCAGGTTAGTAATTAAAGATTTAACATGTTAATATTGCGGGAATCCAATTCTGTCAACTGCATTAGTCAAAGGAAATGTAAAAATTAAGAACATCCTTAAAATTTCAAAGGCAGTCAATTTTGGAAAATGATCGAAACAGCAGTAGAAATCAGCTTTTAGGCGATTCCAAAATTTTACTGTGGGTTGAAGAAAATAATCATTTCATTTCAAACTAGGTTGTGTTTGGTATAATGGGAGGCATGCAAAAGAAGACAGCTCTTTAGCAGTGAAAAATCTAGACTGGAGAACTGATCCGCGGAGGACTGGGCAAGGCCTTCACTTGAGGCGCACTTGGAGTCTATGGTTAGAGAAAGTAAGAAAAGACTTTTTGGGATGAAGCCATGATCAATTATTACAAGTAACTCAGAGCAATCCACAAGCACAGGGAAAAAATGTCATTGAGTTTGTAGTTAATCTTTATCTTGCTAAAAAGTGTACTTTCCTGGATGGTCATGAGACATTTAAAACAAAAAGTTTTTGTAGTTAATTGCCTTATAAACTGTATTAAAGGGTAAACATTTAAATAGAGGAAGACTTTTAGAATCTTTAATATGCTACTGTGATTGTTCATTTCTATGAATGGAATATATATATATATATATTATATATTAGCCAGAAAGCCACCTTCCTGTTTCAGTGACTCAACGGACTACCAATCAATTTTCTGAGACTCTACTTCGTTGGTATGTATATAGCAACCCACGTTTTGGGTAAACTCCATTACTTTTGATGAAAGAATGGCCTTAAATGTAAGTGAGCCCAGAATCACAAATGCAAAGACTGAAATGATCCTTAGACATCATTTGGTGTAAGACTTCCTCCTCTATCATACTTACATGATTAAGATAACTAAAAGATCTGGTGAAAAATTGTTTTCAGGGTCACAGGAATCCTAATAGAAGTGTTAGATCTTACAACATGCTCTTCTGATTCCAAAGTTAATGGTGTTTCTAGTAAACTTCATTTCATGTAAGACTAAGTGGTCAATCCTCCATGTTCAGCAGGAAGATAAAGAATGTACCATTTTAGACAAGGACATATAAAAAAGTTCACCTAAAAAGTATCCCTCCAAAAGACATAAAAGAATGTTTTTCTCCATGCCACCCAGAGTAAGCCAAACTAAAGCTGCCAAGTGGCTGCTAATGAGTATAGTAGAGAACTGTAGGATTGGGTTCAAATGAAGAACTTGTTTGAATTGAACTACAGCCTAGAAAAATCATATCAAATAAACTATAAAATTATACTCAGTGGTTAAAAAAAAACTCAGGGTTTCTGATTTTGATTTTGTACATACTGTGGGTTTACATTGGCTTCTTTCCCCTCAAAATGTTACTTTGTGGCAGAGTTTAGCAGCTGCATGTTCCCTTTGTACTAAGAAAAAATTGCCATTATGAACTTCCACATATGGAGTTCAATGTTCCCACTTCATTTGCATGGGACAATATAAGCTTTGTACTTCTAGGGAAGGGCTTCCCAGGTGGCACTAGTAGTAAAGAACTTGCCAGTGCAGGAGATACAAGAGATTCAGACTCAGGTTTGATCCCTGGCTTGGGAAGATCTCCTTAGGAGGTCATGGCAACCTACTCCAGAATTCTTTCAGGGAAAATTCCATGGACAGAGGCGCCTTGTGGGCTACAGTCCATGGGGTTGCAAAGAGTCAGAGACAACTGAATGGCTGAGAACACGCATACACTTTTAAGGATACTGAGGTTCAGGCTACTTTACTTTGTCGTTTGGTTAAACCCGACCAACATTTAATGAGGTCCTAAGCTGGGTATTGGGTGGGTGCAGATGGTAGAGGAAAAGTGAGATAATTACTGCTTTTTTAGTAGCTAATCTGGGGGTAGGGGGCTTCCCAAGTGGCACTAGTGGTAAAGAATCCACCTGACAAGGCAGGAGACTTAAGAGAAGCAGGTTCCATCCATGGATCAGTAAGATCTCCTGGAGGAGGGCATGGCAACCCACTCCAGTATTTTTGTTTGGAGAATCCTATGGACAGTGATTGGGCTTCCCTGGTAGCTCAGATGGTAAAGCGTCTGTCTGCAATGCAGGAGACCCAGGTTCAATCCCTGGGTTGGGAAGATCCCCTGGAGAAGGAAATGGCAGCCCACTCCAGTATTCTTGCCTGGAAAATCCCATGGACGGCGGAGCCTGGTAGGCTACTGTCCATGGGATCACTAAGAGTTGGACACGACTGAGTGAAGGGAAGAAGATGGACAGTGAAGCCTGGCGGGCTATAGTCCATAGGGTCACAAAGTGGTGGACATGGCTGAAGTGATTTAGCACACATGCACACTGGCAGGTAGAGTAGGAAATCTGACAAACACCTATAACTCAGGGTTGAGTGCGGCACTATAAGAGAAATCAAAACATATACTATAATTCTTCATGGAGATATTATTACGAATATGGCATTTGTAACAGACCCTGAAAGGTGAATGGAATCTCAATAGAGGCACCAGGAAGGACATTTCATCACTGGGGAGACACCAATAAAAAGTATTCTCCATGTATAAGGATTAGTTCGTTGGGAGTACAAGTGTTGACAGTGCGGTTTAGAATACATGAGAATACTTAAAAATTAGGCTGAGGCCAGCATGGTATGGGTTTGAAGTTAGTCACATATTTTGTCATACTCAGAGGAGCACTTGAAACTTTGAGAGCAAATAGAGTGACTGAAATCTTTTGAAACTCACTTCCCGAAACATCTCCATCTCATTGGAAAGGAGTGAGCCTAGGTTACTGGGGTATACTACGACAGTCTGTGGTGAGATAAGCAGCTAAGATCAATCCACTGAGCTCCAGGTGCCAGGTCACCCCTCCCCCTCCAAATAGGTCTTGATTTGGCCTTGGATCCTGATTATTATGGAATCAGGTCACATAATCACACTCTGAAAGTTACAACTGGTCAAGCATGCCAATAGAGTGCTAAATCGCTGCATTTCCCATTACTGAAAGACCAACTTTCTGTTAATCTAAAGCCAATTTAAGGTTTTCAAAGCATAAAGCCTTTTAAAGACTCCATGGCAAGTCCAATTTTCAATCAGAAAGGAATCTAAGCCAAATTATTTAAATGAATACAGCCTTTCATTTAGGAGTTGCCATCTCTGCTCTTTCTACTCAGAAGAACATGTGGTCCTACTCCAAAATAAAATAAGCAGTGTTCATTCTTTTCATTTGAAAACACTCCCACAAGGCACTAAAGGAATCCTCCCTTGCCTTTCCTTAGAGACAGTGAGGCAGAGAGATTCTGTTACATTTTCATCGATCTTTGCTTCATCCCCACATGATCAGATGAAGTCTTATAAGAAAGGGTATATGAATTGCAATGATTAACCTTGTGCTTTCCTGTTCAGGAAGTGAGGATGCTGAGACCTATGAGCAAAATGGATCCCTAAATCCTACTCTTCCTACTCCCAGTTCTAGTGGAAAAGAGTGAGTGAATGAGTGAAGTCACTCAGTTGTATCTGACTCTTTGCAACCCCATGGACTGTAGCCTACCAGGCTTCTCCATCCATGGGATTCTCCAGGCAAGAGTACTGGAGTGGGTTGCCATTTCCTTCTCCAGGGGATCTTCCCAACCCAGGGATCAAACCCGGGTCTCCCACATTGCAGGCAGATGCTTTAACCTCTGAGCCAGGAAGCTCAGAGCAAATGTTCACTTCCTTAAAGGGAAGAAAGTAAGTATGTGTGTGTGTATACTTAAGATCAACAACAGTGCCCTACCACTTATTTTATGAAAAATTTAACATAACTAATCTCAAGTCATTATCATATGTAGACGGAGCAGATGTGAACGTCCCGATTTCCACAATGACAAAAATATCTCAGAGAGGTTAAATATTTAGTTGCTACTATTATTGAGCATATAATATGCCAGAAACATGAAATAAATGTCATATATATCATCATATCTGTATGTGAATATTTGTATTTACATATTATCACATTCATATGTGAATTTAGGTGACTTCTCACCCTAGGACCTAAGAATGTGACTGTATTTGGAGACAAGGCCTTTAAAGAGGTAACTAAGTTAATGGCACCCCACTCCAGTACTCTTGGCTGGAAAATCCCATGGATGGAGGAGCCTGGTAGGCTGCAGTCCATGGGGTCGCTAAAAGTCAGACACGACTGAGAAGCTTCACCTTCACTTTTCACTTTCATGCATTGGAGAAGGAAATGGCAACCCACTCCAGTGTTCTTGCCTGGAGAATCCCAGGGACAGAGAAGCCTGGTAGGCTGCAGTCCATGGGGTTTCACAGAGTTGGACATGACTGAAGTGACTTAGCAGCAGCAGCAGCAGCAGTAAGTTAAAATGAGGACTTTAGGATAGGCCCTCATCCAATCTGACTGATACCTTTATAAGAAGATGAGGACACGGAGAGAGGTATCAGGGGCACCAGCGCACAGAAGAAAGGCCATGTGAGGACACAGGGAAAGGCGACTACCTGCAAGCCAAGCAGAGAGGCCTCCAAAGAAGCCAATCCTGCAGACAACTTCTAGACTACAGAACTGTAAGAAAATGAATGTCTGCGGTTTAAGCTACCCAGTCTGTGGTGTTTTGTTATGTCAGTCTTAGCAAAGTAATATATTACATTCTAAAAGTGAAAATAACAGTGAGGGAGGAATCAATAACTTTATTTACAATTGAGAAAACTAAAAACCATAAGTAGCTGAATCTGATTTTAAACCCAGTGCTGTCTTACACCAGAACTCTGGCCCTTCATCTCACTGTTGTATCTTCCCAAGTGATAAGCTGATCAATCACAATGCTAGCAACTAAATTAGGGTATTATATCTTTTAATTCAGGGTTCTTTCCATAAAAATATCATGAATTATGTTGGTAGGCCAGTTTTGACTTTAAAAGAGAATGGGAAACAAAGTTAAGAAAAAAAATAGAGTTCCAAATGAAAATTAAAATAGCTGTTTCCTTTATAATTTCTCAGGATAAGACCAAAATATTCAAGGCAAATGAATCTTCTTTTCTAGGCATTCTGGAATTGCACAGCTGTTTTAATTTATGGTACTTAAACCTCTCAGTTTGTTTTATTCTGAAAATAAATTTGATCAAAACTCTTCCTCTAAGCATCCCTTTCACTTTATTATAAGCACAAAGTTTTCCTAATGCAAAAGCTCCCAAAGGGAAGATACTTCCCTGGTATTATTTTAACTAGCTGGTAAAGTTCCTGCAAAATGCTGAAAATGCATAATCCCAGGGAACTAGACAGAGAAAGCTGCCTGGGAAATATCATCCCAATTTTGTTAAGCAGAATTTCTGAGACTCCACACTAACTCTGATCTGATTAAATTAAAAGTGAAGTTTATAACAATAGGAATAGACTAAATCATAGCATAATTATCTCATAGAATATTACACTGAGACTAATGAGCCATGCAAAGATGCTCATGATACATGTGAAAGAAAAAAAGCAGACTATATAAAGCTATGTATAGTAGGAATCCACTGATGTTATCAGTGGATTTTTTTTATCAGTTCATAAAAAAATTTCATACATCAAATGCTAATAGTAGCTGTGTTCAACTGGAGTCAGGGAACTTAGGACTTAATAATTAATCACTATTGTTTATCTTGTTTTCTAATTTTCAAACACAAATATATGGTATAGGTATGTTATGTGTTATGGTATAGGTGTGTTAGGAAGAAATAGGATGGAAGTCAAGTGGGAAAGTAAGCAAAAGTCAAGGTTTATCATGAATTTATCAGGAAATCAATATGCCAGGCCATTTTGATTTCTAGAATTTTAGTAAGACAAATGAAATTCTAAGAATCTGTCTGTGTGTGTATGCATAAAGGGCATCATATTTAAACGTACAAAGGCTCACAGTGTGGGGAACTTCTTGTAAACTCCTGTTACCCTTAATCTATTTACTGCATTGAAGCCAGAATGATGTTTCTAAAATGCAAATCTGATCTTATCTCTTCCTGGTCAAAATTTTCAGAGGATCCCCCACCCCACCCCGGTCTAAGGATAAATTCATATTCCGTAAGTATTTCACAAGCTCCTGCCTAAATGGCCCTGGTCTACCTGCCGAGATTCACTTCTCACTATTGTCTCTTTCACAACTACAGCCCTGTTGAATTTGTCTCAGTTCCATTTACACTCTTCTCTCTGAGTTTCTATGTCCCTTTCTTTCAAAAAATTCTCCCAATTTGCGTCCTAATTTTTTCTTACTCATCTTTAATGGTTTGCTTAAACATCATTTCCTCTGCTGTGTCTGCATGAATAACCAAATCTCACATGCCTGGACAGACTCCTGAATTCCCCTCATAGTGCTTCCCTCAAAGTGTTGCAATCATCCATTGATGTGCCTGGGCGTTCTCCATTGGTTCTCTGAGGGGCAGAGTTCTGAAGATGTTGTTTACTAGTAGACAAAAGAAGATTATGAGATTTTGCAAGTTAAAAAAATTAATGCTTTGTAAAAAAAATAGAATAGTCTCTCTTTTAATTTGAAGGTATACTCAACTTACAAAAAGCTGTGTCTCTCTGTAGCTCTGATTGGCTATTACATTGCTAGGGATTAACCTCCTTGGCACATCTTGGGTTTTTAGTAACTGGACGAAAGGCTGTTCATGAATTTGTCCACTCATCATACAGTGAAGAGTTTTGCTTAGTGTGTCACTGTAGGCTAGTCAGCAATTACACATGGCAGGCATATGAGGTGTGAGTGTATCTCTCAATATATATCAATAACAAGAGAGTGAGAGATGATAGCATCATCAGAGGTAAAATAGTAGACAGACAATAATCAGATAGTCATGTGCAGAAGAGAATGATGTTGGAATGCAGAAAGAACACTTAAAATATGTGGCATTTATTATATCATCAATTTTTCAAATTATGGAAGCTGATTAAAAATTATAGCACTATCCTGACAGCTGTTTTCTGAAAGGAGTTTGGTTTAATGGGAACTAGCAAGTCATTCTTAAACAATTAAAAAAAATAAATAAATAAAGCAGCTAATGGTAATGATAAGGATCTGTTAGCAAACTAACTGAAAGACATTTACTCAAATAGGCATAGACTTCAGTCAGCTACCCAATGACAAATTCATCGCTGAAAAGACAAGCAGGTCTGTCTTCTTGCCCTATGGGTTGGGGAAAGGGTGAGAAGAGAAGAGAAAAATAGACAAATAAAACCTACAAATTCCAACAGAAAACAGATTTTCCTTGTAAATACTTTCTCTTAGGACTTCTGACATCCTTTAGGGAAATGATTACTTTAACAACCCTGCCTTTGCAGCCTGCTGGGTTTTCAAATATTTTTTCCAGAACTGGAGGGTAAATGGAATGATCCTGACTGCCAAATGGTGATGGGTTCAAAATCCTTGATGAGAAGAGAAAATTAAGAGTCAATTAAATAATCATTTCCTCATTTTTGCATATGAAATATTACACTGAGACCAGGAATTTGGTTTGGTTTAAGTATCAGCAAATTGGATTTGATCCAATTTTTTTAACAGGAAAAAAATATTTATTTTTTCTTTGTATTTGTCCTCAGTAAAAATACTTCTTTGGGAATTTACTGTCTACAATGGAGAAAAGATTTTGGTGGCAAAATTTAGACAATAAATAGCTGATATATGAGGAACACTGATTACTGAAAGGTGAAGAATTAGGGAGAGATACACGGAGGAAAGTTATGACCAACCTAGACAGCATAATAAGCAGAGACATTACTTTGCCAACAAAGGTCCCGTCTAGTCAAAGCTATGGTTTTTCCAGTCGTCATGTACGGATGTGAGAGTTTGGACTACAAAGAAAGCTGAGTGCTGAAGAATTGATGCTTTTGAACTGTGGTGTTGGAGAAGACTCTTGAGAGTCCCTTGGACTGCAAAGAGATCCAACCAGTCAGTCCTAAAAGAAATCAGTCCTGAATATTCATTGGAAGGACTTGTGCTGAAGCTGAAACTCCAATACTTTGGCCACCTGATGCAAAGAACTGACACATTGGAAAAGACCCTGATGCTGGGATAGATTGAAGGTGGAAGGAGAAGAGGACGACAGAGGATGAGATGGTTGGATGGCATCACTGACTCGATGAACATGAGTTTGAGTAAGCTCCAGGAGTTGGTGATGGACAGGGAAGTCTGGCGTGCTGCAGGCCATGGGGTTGCAAAGAGTCGGACATGACTGAGTGACTGAACTGAACTGAACATGAAGAATATAATATGTGCTGGTCTTTGAGGAGAAGATGTGATTTGGATTGAGATGTAGGCACTTAGCAAAGGTTTGTTAAACCAAAACAATAAATGAATGAATGAATGAATACTTATTTCAGGTCTACATGAAATTGGAGAATTTCTTGAATTTTCTTGTCACCAAAATTACATTTTCCAGTTTTAGTTTTTAATATAATTTTGTTTTCCAGTTGCATTATTTTAGGAAATAAAATAATTTTTATTCTTTCTGATAAAAAATTAGACAGAGGATCAAAAGGTATGGTTATGTGAGGAAGCACATCACTGGGGAAAGAGAAGTAAGACTATATGAAGGAAGGGAGGCTTGGGATCAACCTTGACAGATGGATAGGGTTTGACAGGTGAAAATGGATAGAAACATGTGTTCTAAGAGAAGTAACTATAACTGAAAAAGCATGCTATGTATTGACAGAGAAGTCCTTAATTGGCTGCAGCTGAGGTTGATGATGGGCAGAGTGAGAAATTAGGCTGAAGGGGAGATTTTCATTGTGAATGTACTTGAATGAATGAACAAATGTAGACATCAACCCTGAGCTCAGAACATCCTCTGTGGCTTAGGTCAAAATGAGGGGTTCACTGTCTTCTATGCCATTCATGGGGTCTTATGACTTTTCCAATGCCTTGGTCTTAGCATGGAAATCATCTTTATAATTCTGATCTAAATCACTGTTCCCAATAGCCAGCATCATGCTCTCAAGCTAATGTCTTCAACTGCAGAAAGTTCTTTGCAGAGGAAAGAGGAAGGAGACTCAGAACAAAGTGTGAGACCAGGATACAGGAGACTTGAATTCTAGTTCTGGTTCTGCTGCCAACTTGTTGAGTAACCTTAAGTAAGCCAATCAATACCTCTGAATCTGCAACTTCACCTGTAAAATGAATGGGGCCAGATGATCTTTAAGATGACTTCTAGCTTGCTACCTTTAAGTAAAAAGATGATATAAATTTCAAGAATGAAAGGCATATATAGCAAAATCAACTTAATCCATTTTAGGAATTAACTGTGAAAAACTTAAGAGTGTTTCAGTATATACAAGCTTTACCCAAAGACCCTTTGGCTCACCCTACCTCCCTACACTCCGTTCAGTTCATTTCAGTCACTCAGTCGTGTCCAGTTCTTTGTGACCCCATGGACTGCAGCATGTCAGACTTCCCTGTCCATCACCAACTCCCAGAGCCTGGTCAAACTCATTCCTATTGTGTTGGTGATGTCATCCAACCATCTCATCCTCTGTCACCCCCTTCTCCTCCCACCTTCAATCTTTCCCAGCATCAGGGTCTTTTCCAATGAGTCAATTCTTGTATCATGTGGCCAAAGTATTGCAGTTTCAGCTTCAGCACCAGTCCTTTCAATGAATATTCAGGACCGATTTCTTTTAGGATTGACTGGCTGGATCTTCTTGCAGTCCAAGTGTTGCAGAAGAGTTGCAGACTCTTCTTCAACACTACAGTTCAAAAGCGTCAATTCTTCAGCACTCAGCTTTCTTTATAGTCCAACTCTCACATCCATACATTCCTGAAGAACAATTCATTCTCATCCCAGGCTCTTCCTTTCATGGCAATAAGACTGTATTCTACTAGAAATACAATTTATCTAGGAATCTGGCATGAATTCTCTTTGTCTACCATTCTCATCCCCTTTTGACCAACCTCGAACTTCCTTAAGCTAAAATATCTACTTGAGAATGGGTTCAGCATTTCTGGTCTTTTCCAAACTGGCATATTTAGGATCTGGTTTAGTTCAGCATCATTGCACTCACCCTGGGCTCCCTACAAAAGGCAAGTTGGGGCCCTCACTACTTGAACCTTTTAAGGGTGTTCCCAGAACTAGCTAGGGTTCAGCACCTTTGAAGAACCACTTTGGAAAAATCATAATTGCTATATTCTTGCCTGGCCTTAGATTCTTCCCCAAGGATAGCACTGGAGATGAATGGTCCACTGGAAGTAAATAGTTAGGAAAATCTGGATAGAGGAGTTTGTGTATATGTTTGTGGTGGGAGGAGAAGGAGTATTTGCATTCTGCTTCTTGAATGAGTATTTCCCCTTGGAGTTCAGGCATGCTGGTGGGTTTCTAATAAATGCATTTCTCTTTAGTTTGCTATTCCGTCTCCCAGTCCTCTTGCTCAATCATCATTCACTCTATCTCTGCAGGAGAAGAAACTCACAACAGAGATCACTGGTGGGATTTCCTTTTCATTTGCTGATTTTGGTATGTGATGAATCATAATCTAATTGTCTGGTGTGTTTAATGAGAATAATAGTAATTTTTAATTTTTATTCTGTTTACCTCATTTTTTAATCTGGAATGTGATTTGTGGAAAGAATGACAAGTTCCTAAGTTACAAATCTAATATAAATTTACTATACTCCCACTGCTTTTTTCCATTCAATCTCATTGCAATTGAAAAGATCTTAAGAGTCATTTGGCCAAAGCTCTACCCTCTCTTCTGGTGCTTAATCCTCTGCAAAGTTCTATCAATGATCATATGACTTCTACTTGAATACCCCCAGTGACAGGAAATTCACAACCTTCCAAAGCAGCCTATTTCAGCTTTGGACAGCTCTGGCTATTCCAGTGTCCTCTCTTATGCTGACCAGTATCTCTCTTAAAATTTCTACCACCTGGTCTTCAATCCACTAGCCACAGTCATTTCAAATAGGTCTTAAGGTAGCCCTTCAAATGTGTGTACAAAATCAATGAGTCTTTTCAGCAAAAAATGTGGTTCCCTTAAGAATATTCTACCAGTGGCTACTAGTATGCTATCTTAGATCTGAAGCCAGATAGGTGGCAGCACTTTATCACGGGACCTGCTCCATCTTTTCCTTCTGTGTTCCATTGCATGTGGTCCTCAGTCCTTTCCAGCTGTCCTGTCAGTCAATAGTCTCCCATATCCTAAACAATTTTGTTCACGGAAGCAGTATATCATATGGCAATGCCATTTATTTTTCCTTCATAAATCAGACAGCCATGACTTAAGCACTGCAGTGAAATTCTACTTACAAGTACAAATTTAAGCCACCTCAGCTGCTGTCTCAGGAAAGAAAGAAAGAAAAAAAATTACTGTTGGTTCTCCAGTTACCAAGTTTGGGAATCATCTCAAAAAACATTTCAAAAGGAGATATTATTTCCAGAGGGCAAATAGCACGCACATGGGATGGGAAAGTTTTGTTGATTCTATGGAGCCAGTTAACAGCATGGTAAATATGTCTAATTCCTGACAATAACCAAAACAAGTCCCAAAGACAGCTTGGTTAATGTCAAATGAATTTAAAAAGAAATTCTCCTCTGGATTTCTCCTTAGCACATTCACTGCCAGCAGTACACAGTTATGTTTGCTATCAAGCCACACCCCTAAGCCACAATACATTATACACGTGGTATGAGATGTTGAGTGCTGTTGATGCTACAGCTCCTGTTAGTCTTGGAACAGGAGTCAAGCTTTGTTTGTGGATTCACAAGCAAACAGATGAACACTATAACTCTCCACAGTCTCTATTTTCTGAAAGGTTGATCTTTGACTTGATCTTGTCTTTGTGATTAAAGCCAAACTTTTCAGAATACTGGAATGGCGAAAATTGATCCAAGTGGGCAGAAAGTTAATGCCAGAGAAAACTCTCTGATGCCATAGACCCATATACACATACATATTAATTCAAGTATAAGTGATTTGAACAAGTCAGTGAAAATGAATGTGTTTGGCTTATCTATCCCATGAATTGTCAGATAAGTGAAGACACAGTGGTCAATTTTATAGTCTTTTTATGAAGTTATTCTCTTATTATCCTCTTATTAGTCTGCTTTTACAATCAACTGCTTAAGAATTATATGAAACTTTATAAGGAAGTGTTATTCTACTCAGTTGTGATCATTTCTAATAAGAGGACATTTAATTTATTTTCTTAGCCACTGCTGTCTGTTTTGCTAATTATTCACATTTCTCACCAGTTCAGTCTCACTTGTACACAGATGCATATTTCTGCAAAGTAACAATGATAATAGTAACAGTAATAACAATAGTAATAGTTACCATGCGTTATACTGTTGTGCTGAACACTTAAAATATATTATCATATTTAGTCTTCTTAACATCACTATGTCGGGATTCCCTGGTGGCTCAGTGGGTAAAGAGTCTGCCTGCAGTGCAGGAGAATTGAGTTTGATCCCTGGATTGGGAAGATCCCCTGGAGAAGAAAATAGCAACCCACTCCAGTATTCTTGCTTGGAAAATTCCATGGACGGAGTGGGCTACAGTCCATAAGTCTCTATAACGTGGGTGGTAATAATCTCATTTTACAGATGAGAAAAACAAGACTTAAATTTTCAGGTCATTCTAACTCCACAACTTCACACTGATAGTTTGTGTTTAAACTATAAGCATAAGGTTTGTTGTTGTTGTGTAGTTGCTAAGTTGTGTCCAGCTCTTTGCAATCCCATGAGCTGTAGCCCTCCAGGCTCCTCTGTCCATGGGATTTTCCCAGCAACAATATGGAGCGGGTTGCCATTTCCTTCTGCAGGGGTATCTTCCTGCAGATTCAACCCAGGAATTGAATCTGTATCTCCTGCTTGGCAGGCCGGGTCTTTACCACTGAGCCACTTGGGAAGCCCATAAGCATAAGGAGAAAATGAATTGTAAGTGGTTGTGGACATATTTTCAGATGTTAATACTTCGATTGTTACATTCCTCTCTTTAAGTTGTTCAATAATTTAGAGCAGAGTAAATGTTTCTCTTTCCCTCTAATACAGATGTCTGCAAGCTCTTTATATGGTAATAGGTGAGATTATTATGGAAATAGATGCAGAGTTCATAATGCCACTGTGACTAATGCAGGAAGAAATCATTAGATTCTGTACAACCCATCCCTATCCAAAATATACACTGGAGACTTAGAACACAAAGGAACTTTAAACTTAGTTTGACCAAGGGCTCCCTTGAAAAAGCCAAGAGAACTGCCATTCATTCAATAACTGGGAAGATTCAGTACACTCACTTCTTTGACCTGACATTTAAGGAAAGGTTAGTTAAACAAACAGAGGAGGAAACCCCCATGGGGAACTGGCCCTCCCAGTGTCTGTGAACACAGACTCCTCTGAGGCAATGGAGATTAATGACACCAATATTACTTTTAACCACATTTCCCCCTAGAATAGACATCTATTTTTATGCCAAAATACAAGGTATTTCTTTCTAATCCAGAAGTACAATATCAGAGTTTCATATTCAGAATGCTTGGGGAGGTTAAGCTTAGTTTCCAGAACTGAGGAATGGTCAAAACACTCAGTGGTATTTGTTCAGTGATTTATTGATTTAGTCTTACATGAGAATATTCCTTTACCATAGATGGAAGGATGCTCACGGTCATTCCCACTTCAGCTATCCCTTGAATGATGCACGGGCCCCATCCTCCATGAAGTAAAAAAATCCATATAGGTTTATATTCAGCCCTCCAAGCAGTTCCCCCATACCCCCAGGTCAGCATCTTGGATTCAACTACTGAAACCAACGTGGATATAAGTGGACCCATGTGGTTCCAACATGTGTTGTTCTAGGGTCAAGGCTATTGTTAGGTCGACACTTTGCAATAGTTAGCAGACAGATGAGGTGGGTCTGTCTTACATTTACAGAACCTTACCCAAGGCACCACACTTCCCTCCTTAGTTTCAATAACCTCATTAATGAAAGAGCAATGATGATTTCTAGATGGTCTACTTTGAGGAGCTGCTGTAAGGAACAAATAGAAAATCTATGTGACTCTACTCCAAATCCCACACATTAATGTATATACAAACAAACATAATTGATGTTGTTGCAATTATTTCTATTTAAGTATGTCTTCTCTTCATTCTGATAACAAAAACTTGTCATATTTCCTTGTTATTGAATAGGCATTCAGTGGATGTTAATGATAATGATGAGAATGAAATTTATAACGACTTGTGCAATAGACACACTTCTGTTAGTAGTCATGATTACTGGCAGCAGGAAGCAGCACAAGCCTGAGCACTTTTATTAGAAAGGTTCACAGTTGGTCTACTTCTGCAATAAAGTGGGATTCCAAAGTTTCTTCCATTAGCTGTAGGGGCCACTACCTCCAGAAAGCCTGGAGGTTTCTGGTACAAACAAAGGTAGTGATTCAAGAAACCTGTATCAGATGTCTCCATGGTACTGGACACAACATCAGCCATACAAGTGGGTTGTATGAGTGAAGTAAAAGTCAAAGAGATTTAGGAAAAAGTAAAATCAAGTAAAATATTCCCTTTGGGAAACACTAGAAGAATTTTCCCAAGAGCCAAGATGCTTCTTTTCCATCTTAATCCAATCATATTTTCCTTCTTTTTTTTTTTTAATTGAAGCAGCTTACTGGATCCCCAAACATAGTATCAGCAGTAACTTCAAAGAAGCTACAATGAGTCCTTCAAGAACTTTCCCTCATTAGCATCGTTTTTATGGCTGAACAGACCTGACCTCCAGGTCTCATCTTAAAAGTCAAAGCTTTCCCCTTTCATGAAAGCCTCCTATGTCTGATCAGTCCCAGCTACACAGCAAAGTTAAATAGGGTCACAGTTAAGTGTGGGTCTCTAGTGTGAAGCCCATCCAGGGGTGGGGTGATTTTTCCTGTGCAAGGCCTACTTGGGCAGCTGCCATAGACACATTTTGAGTATTTAAAGCCCACTGAAATGCCTGAAGCCTAACTGGCCTTTCAGAAGGCTTCCTAAGGAGTCATTTTTCCAAGGAGGAGTAGACTCAGTCAAAAATGTAAAACAAAAGGAAGCAATGTCTACAGAGTCCCAGTTAAAATGCTGTAGTGAAAACTGGCTAGTTCTGGAGTTGCAAGAAACTTTGAGGCATATTTCAGTACAAATCCCACAATTTTATAAAAAGAAACTGAGACCCAGAAAATGGGAATTATTTTCCTAAAGTCACTTGGGAAAACTCCATCCCCAAGACCCTAACTGATTATACTTATACTACTTGAGTCTTCCAGATGTTTAGTCTTAATAATGCCCAAATACTACAGACATTTGGAAACCCATGCTTACAGAAAACCCAACATGAAATGTTTCCAAATAATAAATAATTTGGATTGAAAAATCAATATAACAACAAAAAACATTTGGGCTATTTCAGAAATTTCACACCAGTTATATAAATGTTTTAATCTGCTGAAGTAAACATATTAGAAAGTACAAACGTGGTTCCTTTTCTTATGCCATCATTGTGGCTTACTAAAGCAATAATAATTTGCTTCTGTCTCTGTTTATTTTTTGGCATTTCTTGAGCCTGGAAAAGTGAAATTCAATTGGCCTGTATCACTTTGTTTTTAAAGTCTTCCTTTTTTGAGATTGTCAGCACTGTTAAAATACCTAAGTCCAAAACAAACACATTTTTTTCGTTCATAATTTCCTTTTTTTAAAAAGTAGGTTTCTTTTCTCTGCAAATATTTTATTCCTAGATCATGTAAACCCTTTCTCAGCCAGTTTTAAAAAATGAAGTCTATATTTAAATCTTAAATTGTACAAATTTGTAATATTCATACTGACAAATACTTATCCACCTGTCTAGCCACTGGCCATCCAGCCACCCATCCATTCATCCATCCATCTATTCCTTGACTTCCTTTTTGTTAGCTTATTTACTTAAAAATTATATTCTTGAGAATTCTTATAGCTCCTCATAGTATTGTTATAACAATTAAACTGAAATGAGCCGAGTTTTGTAAACAACCTATCATATAGATATGACTTCTAACATCACAATATGGTTTTTCAATCAGTGGAATTCATGGCTCTGATTATAAGCTCAATGAAAATTTATTGGGTATATAAAAGTATAACATTAAAAATTTAGGCTAGGAGAGAACCTCTAAATTTTATTTAAAACATTAGACTTTCTAAAAGCCAAGCCCTTTTAGGTTATTATATAAGTTATTAAATTAACTCATTTAATCCACATCATAAAGTGGGTACTGCTGTCATTCTCATTTAAATGCAGGGAAACTGAGGCACTGAAAGTTAAAGGAAATTGCCCAAGCTAACAGAGCTAGAAATAACAGAGAACATATTTCCAATCCAGGCAGTTTGGCTCTGAGGCATGTGGTTTTAAACTATGATGCTTAATTAATTCCATGTGCCACCTAGCTACGGAGAGAGAAATGCCCAAATAGGTAGTATCTTGCTATGAGGTACAGATGATATAAATTTGCCTTGTGGTATTATACCTCTGTGTTCTATCCATAAGAGCAGTCAGGAAAGCATATCATAGCCAGCTAATTCAAGCCCTATGTAAAATAGCTAATGGAAGAGACTGGCTATCTGGGTACCCGAAAAGTCTAAAATAAAAGAATTCACTGTGAGAAATTTTGATCATATAATAAAACAACAGATTATAAAGAAGGAGGTCATTAGTTAACCTGCATTGTAAATATGTGTTGTATTTTCTGTAAGAAATAATTAAGTAGTTCTCTAAATAAAGAAGATATTGTTAATATTACTGACTCTTACATGAATAGTGGGCTCATACACTTAATTTCCAGTCATTCCCTGCTCAGGATTTCATGTAGCTGTCTTGCCTGTCTCCAAATGCCAGTGCATCCATGTGTGCTAAGTTGCTTTAGTCATGTCCGACTCTGAGCCTGACAGGCTCCAAGGTCCGGGGGATTCCCCAGGCATGAATACTGGGGTGGGTTACTATTTCCTCCCTGAGGGCATCATCCTGACCCAGGGATTGAATCTGCAGGTGGGTTCTTTACTACCAGTGCCGTCTGGGAAGTCCTCTGGATGCTGGTACATGTGTTTTACTCACAGGAGGTCCTCTGTCCCAGGTCTGAGCAACCACCCTCCTCCCTATTATCACAGAATACAGCTTTAAGACCAGGTTTCTGCCACCTTGTTTGCCTATATTGCTGCCTGAGGCCTCTATACTCCATTCCTTGGCTTTTCATTAGATGTGACTCTCCTACTCATGTCAACAAGTTCCCTTGATTTCCAGAAGAGTGACTGATCATCCCCACAATTTTCATGATTTGAAACTCATGCCTAATAAGAGACAAATAATAAATGTTAGTCCTTTCCTGAAAGGAATAACTGCCATATTTGGTAAGAGACTAGGAAAGCCATTCTCATGCAGGATACCCAAAAATGATTCCTTTCAGTCCTACTTTCCCAGAGCACAAAGCTGGGGTTAAAGTCAGGATTGGGAGGAACAGACATACATGTTTAAAGAGCTTGCTGGCCAAGCCCTGGAGTCCAGAAATCCCCCATCTCTTCAGTTGGCACACTTGAACAGGATGTTCTTTGCAAGAAGTTTCCATGCTGAGACGCTCTTATCCAGATCATTAGCCACAGATCAGACTAAGAGTTTGTTTGACCACAGATATCTTGGCTTAATCTTTGTAGTGCTCTACACTGGGTTTGGTATGCAGTGAATGCTCCTAGAATTAATTGAAACTCTATGATTCTTAGAATGGAGACCCCGTGTTCTATTATGATATTATCATTTCTGCTTTTATTTAATCAAGGCAATGGTTTTTCCAGTAGTCATTTATGGATGTAAGAGTTGGACTATAAAGAAAGCTGAGTGACAAGAATTGATGCTTTTGAATTGTGGTGTTGGAGAAGACTCTTGAGAGTCCCTTGGACTGCAAGGAGATCCAACCAGTCCATCCTAAAGGAGATCAGTCCTTAATACTCATTGGAAGGACTGATGTTGAAGCTGAAACTCCAATACTTTGGCCACCTGATTCTGGGAAAGATGAACTGGCTCATTTGAAAAGACTCTGATGCTGGGGAAGATTGAAGGCAGGAGGAGAAGGGGACAACAGAGGATGAGATGGTTGGATGGCATCACTGATGGACATGAGTTTGAGTAAACTGTAGGAGTTGGTGATGGGCAGGGAGGCCTGGCGTGCCGCAGTTCATGGAGTCACAAAGAGTTGGACACGACTGAGCGACTGAACTGAACTGAACTGAATAATTTTCTCTTAGTTTCCTACAAAGTCCATTTTTTAAAAATCCAAACATATCTCTGAGATTATAAGAAAAGAAAACAATGATGTGTCAGTGCCTGTGCTAAGCAAGTCTAGGGAGAGGAGAGTGAGGAAGACAAGGGAGAAATCTCCAGAAGCCAAGATAGAGGTAGAAATTCTGAAATTACCACCTACTCACAATGTCACTAACAGGTCTTTTTTATTTTTTTTTAGGCTTTTGCCAACTCCTAGAAAGCTGGCCTCGGAGAAGGCAATGGCACCCCACTCCAGTACTCTTGCCTGGAAAATCCCATGGATGGAGGAGCCTGGTAGGCTGCAGTCCATGGGGTCATGAAGAGTCGGACACGACTGAGCAACTTCCCTTTCACTTTTCACTTTCATGCATTGGAGAAGGAAATGGCTACCCACTCTGATGTTCTTGCCTGGAGAATCCCAGGGACAGGGGAGCCTGGTGGGCTGCCATCTATGGGGTGGCACAGAGTTGGACACGACTGAAGCAACTTAGCAGCAGCAGCAGCAAGGACTAGAGTGAAGGTAGATAATATTTACTGAGTGTCTATGGAGAATTTAGCATCTTGCTGGCATCTCACATATACTATCTGATTTAATGGAGCTCTCAATAACAGAATGGAAGAAGCTGGTGATGCCAACAGCTGAGACTGATTCAATTCACCATGAAGTGGGCTAAGTTGATTCAGTCCTGTCCCACTCTTTGTGACCCTATGGACTGTAGCCTGCCAGACTCCTCTGTCCATGTGGAGTCTTCAGGCAAGAATACTGGAGTGGGTTGGCAAGCTTTCCTCCAGAATACTAGAAGTAGAAAGTGAAAGTTGTTCAGTTGTGTCTGACTCTGTGATTCCATGGACTGTATAGTCTATGGAATTCTCCAGGCCAGAATACTGGAGTGGGTAGCTGTTCCCTTCTCCAGGGATCTTCCCAGTCTAGGGATCGAACTCAGGTTTCCCACATTGCAGCCAGATTCTTTATCATCTGAGCCACCAGGGAAGCCCAAGAATACTGGAGTGGGTAGCCTATCCCTTCTCCAGTGGATCTTACCAACTGAGGAAGTGAACTGGGGTCTCCTGCATTGCAGGCAGATTCTTTACCAGCTGAGCTACTAGGGAAGCCCTATTAGAGGTGGACCTCTAATTTAATTTCCTGCTGATAATTGTTAAGAACATTTTAGGAACTCAAAGAAATCCAGGAATTAAAAAAAACAAAAAACAAAAAAAACTACAGACTGTTATCCATAATTATTCTTTAATAGCCCCAAGTGTACAACTTCACTTGGTGAGAGCTATATATTCGCATGTCAGATTGTGGTTAAGTGTAGTCGCTCAGTCGTATCCGACTCTTTGTGACCCCATGAACTGTAGGCCACCAGGCTCCCCTGTCCATGGGATTATCCAGGCAAGAATACTGGAGTGGGTTGCCATTTCCTTCTCCAAGATTGTGGTTAGTCCCTCACAAATGATAATCCTCTAGAAATGCCAATAGACTACAGGAAGTTAATGACTTTCCTTTTTTTTTTTTCAATTAAAGTATCTGATCTGTGTCTTGCATTCAACTAATTTTGGACTCAAAATCATATTTAATGATAAATATTAGAGAATTGTTAGCACAGTGCTATTAACTCTGTTATGGAAATTTGATCAATAAGTCAAGATATGACAACAATTATAAAAATGAAAGTGACAAAATGTATCACTATTTGAGGAAAATGAAACTGCTAAACTGTTAGATTTAATGAGTTCAATGAAATAATTGTATAAAAATTGATCATATAAATATATTTCATTTTCCTATATTTAGTAAGCAATTTAAATATATAAAGGTAAAACTATAGCATCTACACATTGACTATGCAAGCCTTTAAAATGATTACCTTTATAAGTTATATATTACAGCTATATGAAGAAAACTATAAAATTTTATTAACAGGTACAAAAGATCTAAAAATTAGAAAAACAAAGATTTGCTTAGAGCTTGACCAAATGATTCTAATGTTCACTTAAAAAACTGAAAATATCAAAGAGATAATATTTTGAAAATCCAAACTAATGAGGCTAAACTTGCTATGAAAGATTCACAATTATGAAAACAATCCAGTAGTGAGAGACAACTGGACAGAAATCAATAGAACAAATTAAATAGTCCAAGAATGGATCTTAGAATATAAAGGAAGTTACTACAGTAAAAATGAGGCAATATCAATTAATGAGAACAGTACATGAATTCAGTTAATGATATTAGAAAAATTGGTTGTTATTTAGAAAACATCATTTTGATCTTAGCCTGATATCAAACTAAATAATAAACTGCAGATGAAGTAGAGTTACAGGCATTACAATGCATTACAAATTATATATTTTAAAAATTTAGAATAAAGATACATGTGAATATTTCTTATACATATGTAAGGATGATTTTATTATGTTTAGAAGTGATAGAATACACAGTAAACTTGAAGTCAATTAAATATTAATACCATAAAACAAACTATAAAACAACTAGAATAAAATACTTGTAGCTATTTCTGATTTTCAGATAACAATTTCTTATCTAAATGATAAAACATATCACAAGTAAAAAGGTTTCAATGTGAATGTATATAAAATAAAACCAAAATAAACCCTAATGTATATATAATAAAATAATTATTCTGGGAGAAATATTTTAAAACAAATGTTAAAATCTTAATATATATATATGGAGTTGTTGTAACATTTAAGCCAAAAATCACTAAAACTAATAAATATGAGCAGGTAACTCAAAAAGCAAAAAGCAAAGGAAAAAAGGAAAGATATATGCATTTGAATGTAGAGTTCCAAAGAATAGCAAGAAGAGATAAAGAAAGCCTTCCTCAGCAATCAATGCAAAGAAATAGAGGGAAACAATAGAATGGGAAAGACTAGAGATCTCTTCAAGAAAATTAGAGATAACAAGGGAATATTTCATGCAAAGATGGGCTCAATAAAGCACAGAAATGGGAGGGACCTAACAGAAGCAGAAGATATTAAGAAGAGGTGGCAAGAATACACAGGAGAACTGTACAAAAAAGAACTTCATGACCCAGATAATCACAATGGTGTGATCATTCACCTAGAACCAGACATCCTGGAATGTGAAGTCAAGTGGGCCTTAGGAAGCATCACTATGAACAAAGCTAGTGGAGGTGATGGAATTCCAGTTGAGCTATTTCAAATCCTAAAAGGTGATGCTGTGAAGGTGCTGCACTCAATATGTCAAAAAATTTGGAAAACTCAGCATTGGCCACAGGACTGGAAAAGGTCAGTTTTCATTCCAATCCCAAAGGGAATGCCAAAGAATGCTCAAACTACCACACAATTACACTCATCTCACAAGCTAGTAAAGTAATGTTCAAAATTCTCCAAGCCAGGCTTCAGCAATACGTGAACCTTTAACTTCCAGATGTTCAAGCTGGTGTTAGGAAAGGCAGAGGAACCAGAGATCAAATTGCCAACATCTGGTGGATCATCGAAAAAGCAAGAGAATTTCAGAAAAACATCGATTTCTGCTATACTGACTATGCCAAAGCCTTTGAGTGTGGATCACAATGAACTGTGGAAAATTCTGAATGAGATGGGAATACCAGACCACCTGACCTGCCTCTTAAGAAATCGGTATGCAGGTCAGGAAGCAACAGTTAGAACTGGACATGGAACAACAGACTGGTTCCAAATAGGAAAAGGAGTACATCAAGGCTGTATATTGTCACCCTGCTTATTTAACTTATATCAAGAGTACATCATGAGAAACGCTGGGCTGGATGAAGCACAGTCTGGAATCAAGATTGCCAGGAGGAATATCAATAACCTCAGATAGGCAGATGACACCACCCTTATGGCAGAAAGTGAAGAAGAACTAAAGAGCCTCTTGATGAAAGTGAAAGAGGAGAGTGAAAAGGTTGGCTTAAAGCTCAACATTCAGAAAACTAAGATTATCATGGCATCCGGTCCCATCACTTCATGGCAAATAGATGGGGAAACAGTGGCTAATTTTATGTTTTTTTGGACTCCAAAATCACTGTGGATGGTGATTGCAGCCATGAAATTAAAAGATGCTTACTCTTGGAAGGAAAGTTATGACCAACCTAGATAGCATATTAAAAAGCAGAGAGTTTGCCAACAAAGGTCTGTCTGGTCAAACCTATGGTTTTCTCAGTAGTCATGTCTGGATTTGAGAGTTGGACTATAAAGAAAGCTGAGCACCGAAGAATTGACGCTTTTGAACTGTGGTGTTGGAGAAGACTCTTGAGAGTCCCTTGGACTACAAGGAGATCTGACCAGTCCATCCTAAAGGTGATCAGTCCTTAATACTCATTGGAAGAACTGATGTTGAAGCTGAAACTCCAATACCTTGGCCCCCTGATGCGAAGAGCTGACTCATTTGAAAAGACCCTGATGCTGGGAAAGATTGAGGGCAGGAGGAGAAGGGGACGACAGAGGATGAGATGGCTGGATGGCATCACTGATTCAATGGACATGGGTAGACTCCGGCAGTTGGTGATGGATAGGGAGGCCTGGCATGCTGTGGTTCATGGGGTCACAAAGAGTCGGACGTGACTGAGCGACTGAAGTGAATTGAACTGAACTCAAAAAGGGGCTTACAGGTAGTATAGTGTAAAGAAGGAGCTTGCCAATTCAGGAGATGCAGGAGATCTGGGTTTGATCTCTGAGTCAGGAAGATCCCCTGGAGAAAGAAATACCAACCTGCTACAGTATTCTTGCCTGAAAAGGTCCATGGACAGAAGAGCCTGCTGCTGCTGCTGCTGCTAAGTCGCTTCAGTCATGTCCGACTCTGTGTGACCCCATGGATGGCAGCCCACCAGACTCCCCCATCCCTGGGATTCTCCAAGCAAGAACACTGTGTTGCCATTTCCTTCTCCAATGCATGAAAGTGAAAGTGAAAGTGAAGTTGTGTCCGACTCTTAGCAACCCCATGGACTGCAGCCCACCAGGCTCCTCCATCCATGGGATTTTTCCAGGCAAGAGTACTGGAGTGGGGTGCCATTGCCTTCTCCAACAGAGGAGCCTGGCGGGTCACAATTCATAGGATCACAAAGAGTTGGAAACAATTGAGCAACTGAATACATACACACAACTAACAAAGAAACAAATTCAGGCTGGTAACAATGTTTATTTATTTATTTTATTTTGGGGCTCCAAAATCACTACAGAAGGTGACTGCAGCCATGAAGTTAAAAGACACTTGCTCCTTGGAAGAAAAGCTATGACAAACCTAGACAGCATATTAAAAAGCAGAGACATTACTTTGCCTACAAAAGTCCATCTAGTCAAAGCTATGGTTTTTTCAGTAGTACATATGGATGTGAAAGGTGGACCATACAGAAAGCAGAGTGCCAAAGAATTGTTGCTTTTGAACTGTGAATTTGGAAAAGACTCTTGAAAGTCACTTGGATTGCAAGGAGACCAAACCAGTCAATCCTAAAGGAAATCAACCCTGAATATTCATTGGAAAGACTGATGCTGAAGCTGAAACTCCAGTACTTTGGCCACCTGATGCGAAGAACTGACTCATTTGCAAAGACCCTGATGCCGGGAAAGAGTGAAGGCAAGAGGAGAAGGGGACAACAGAGGGTGGTATGGTTGGATGATATCACCAACTCAATGGACATGAGTTTGAGCAAGCTCCGGGAGTTGGTGATGGACAGGGAAGCCTGGCATGCTGCAGTCCATGGGGTCGTATAGTCAGATATGACAGAACAACTGAAATCAACTGAACAAACATTTAAATTTTCAGTTAAGATCAATAACAAACTTTTAAAGTTCAACTTCAATAATTGATCAGTACTCACTATAGGTTCCAAGATCATGAAAGACAAATATTGACTGAGACACCATGACACACACGTGGAGACTAAGCAGACATACAACTGATACAATGTGGGATCTTGGACTGAGTCATGGAGCAAAATAGTGACAGTACTGTGAATATTGATGAAACTGGAATAAGTTCTGTAGTTTACTTCATAGTATGGCATCACATGTTAATTTCCTGGTTTTGATCACTGAATATACCAGGGTTTTAGTAGTTAATAAGAACAACCGGGTAAACGGCATCTCATTTTTGCAAGATGTCTGTCCTATTTTTGCAAACTTTCTATAATTCTAATATATTATTTCAAAACACAAAGTTAAAAATTAAATCATCGTGTGACTAAAGGGGAAGGAAGAAAGCAAAATAAGAAGTGTTGTGTGTTACCAGTAAAAATAAACTACAAAGTTTTTCTCAGAGAAAAAATAGCTCAATTGCATAAGAAACAAAGAATTACAAACAAGAATTAAACCCTATGGTTTAAGAAGTTTACAAAAGAGTACAGGAGCCTGTCTAGCCTGAAATCCCATGTTTATGTTTCTTTTCCCAAGCAGAAGGGAGTAAAATTCACATCCTATCACTAAAGAAGAAGATTTCCCCCTTTCAACAGTTTTGTTATTTTCATAGTAAAACATTCAATAAACAGAAATTTGCATACAACAGTTCCCTTGGCAACCAGGGAAGCTCATATTTTCTGCTTTTGGATATATATTTAATTTCCTAACATAGTTTTCCCTACAATTTCATATTCATGTTATGAAATACTTTTTAAAGTAGTATTCAAACTGAATATGATGTTCTAAAAAGATTTAATGTTGTTTCCTATCAAATGGCAACATAAGACTCTGAATTATGCAAAAACGAGAAGGCAATGGAACCCCACTCCAGTACTCTTGCCTGGAAAATCCCATGGATGGAGGAGCCTGGTAGGCTGCAGTCCATGGGGTCGCCAAGAGTCAGACACGACTGCTCGACTTCACTTTCACTTTCACTTTCATGCACTGGAGAAGGAAATGGCAACCCACTCCAGTGTTCTTGCCTGGAGAATCCCAGGGACAGGGGAGCCTGGTGGGCTGCCATCTATGGGGTCGCACAGAGTCAGATACAACTGAAGCGACTTAGCAGCAGCAGCAGTATATAATAATGTTGTGCAGAGGGCTAATTAAAGAGGAGGCTGATATACCTAATCACATATCAATAACTGTTCCTCAGAATATCAATCAAAAGTTTGACTTAGTAATGATGGAGATGCTCAAAAATAGTGACAGCCAGATTTCTATTCTCCATGGTGATTTTACCTCTAAACATATTAGGTCCAGCCTTTAAGTGGTATAATTTGAACAATGATTTACCTCAGAAATTGGACATCACCTTTCACAATGAACATGGGAATTCAGCAGTTTCTACAGGATGGGAGTTTCTGATACAAATACAAATATAGGGAAATATTCACAAATATTCCAGGTAATTCCAATCATTCAAAATATTTTTGAAAACAAAAAAGTAGACTCAAAACTTCAAGAATGTCTATAAATGAGGCTTTGATTTCACTTATAGATATTGCAGAGGACTTTCCAGCTGACTCAGTGGTCAAGAATCAGCCTGCCAATGCCAGAGTCACAGGAAACGTGGGTTCAAACCCTGGGTTGGGAAGACCTCCTGGAGGATAGAATGGCAACTCACTCCAGTAGTCTTGCATGGAAAATTCCATTGACAGAGGAGAAGTGTGACAGGCTCCAGTCCATAGGGTTGCAAAGAGCCAGACACAACTGAGCACACACATGCACAGAATTGTTGAAACTTGAGGAACAAAGAGATACATGGTAGTCAGGAACTGGGGACAAGAGAGGGACCAACTGTAAAAGGGCAGCATGAAGAAATTTGGGGGGATGATGGAATCTCTGTATCTTCATTTTGGTGGCAGTGGTTACTTGACTCTATGAAATTATCTATCAATTATCAAAATTAATAGAACTGCATACCAGGAGTAAATTTTACTATATGAATATTAAAAATATATTTGAAATATTTTACAGAATATTTCCTCTCCTCATCCTCCTCAACCTTTTCCTTCTTCCTCTTCTTCTCTCCTCCTCCTCCTTCTTCTATTTCTTCTCCTCCTCCTCTTTGCCCTCTAATCCCCCTCCTTCTCCTGGTCCTTTTGTATCTAATTTGCTTCCTTTGCCATTAGAAAGAGTTGGCCAAAAAAAGCACTTGGCACCAAAAGACCAACATTTGAACTTTAACTCTTCCGCTACTTGTTGCACGATGTTAAAAGCGCATTTTAACTTCTCTGGTACATTATAAAGAAAGTGAGTAATAGAATCGACACCCCACCCATAGCATTGTATCTGGGAACTGTGTGAATTTACTGATGTAACAGACTACTAACATTATCACGTTTTATATGACTATAAAGCTCACTAAAGAGATATAAAAAGTTTTAATTCACTGAAGATTACAGGGTCTTAAATTCCTTACAATTTTATTCTCTATTTTGAACTCTTGATTCCATTTTGGGAGACAGCCTCTTTGACATTTCCTTTTGGTCCATCAGCTACGATCTATAAATTAATTTCCTGTCGCCCATCAAGGATCCTATGGGTTTCCCTTTTACTTCTGCTATTTTGCTGATACTGCTTACAGGACCTTTGCCTTAATTTTCACTAAAAGTACCAAAGGTGGAGGTGTTGTACTATTGATAATTCAAAATTATTCTCTCTTTTTTTTTTTTAAGTGTAGAGCTCAGTGAATTTTTTTTTTTTTTTTTTGGCAAAACCAACACAATATTGTAAAGTTAAAAAATAAAATTAAATTAAAAAAAAAAGTTATTCTCATTTAAACAAAAGCAAATGACCAAGAACCATCTCTTGAGCTTGAGGGGATTGAGGGATTTGAAGCAAACCCAGATCTCATGTAGGAATGTCTTGTTGGGCTCTTTCCCCTTAACATATATGACTAATTATAAGTGAGATTTGGAGTTAGGGCTGGTAACAAGAGGTATAAGCAGACTACGTGCCCAATTGTTAACTAAGTTTAAGTCATAGATGGTACACTGAAGTGGAAGAGTCCCTAGAAACTACCTACCTACCAGTTAGATGAGTATCTTCTACTAATAATTTTATTCTATTACAATCGCTGACTCTATTGTTTTGCTTTTGCATCATTTGGCTTCCCATTTTTCCATATTCAGAATAAAATTTACTTCTGAAAGTCCTAGCTATCCCTACTACCTCTTTCTTACCTCTCTAATATGAAGTGGCAGTTTCTTTTTGTCATGTAACTTTCCCTTTTTCAAATTCTTTCTCACTTTTGTCTGCTAGTCTCATTTTGAGAAGTTTGCTCTCTACTAATGATGCATTCCACTCATCTCATGTGTCCCCGATCAAATACTAAACAATGAGCATACACAAACTATATATATATATATATATATATATATATATATGAGTGTGTCTATATATGTATGCTGCTGCTAAGTAACTTCAGTCGTGTCCGACTCTGTGCAACCCCATAGACAGCAGCCCACCAGGCTCCCCCGTCCCTGGGATTCTCCAGGCAAGAACACTGGAGTGGGTTGCCATTTCCTTCTCCAATGCATGAAAGTGAAAAGTGAAAGTGAAGTCACTCAGTCGTGTCCGACTCTTTGTGACCCCATGGACTGCAGCCCACCAGGCTCCTCCGTCCATGGGATTTTCCAGCCAAGAGTACTGGAGTGGGGTGCCATTGCCTTCTCTGCTATATATGTATATATTTAAATAAATAAAACACTAGTTAAATCCCATCAGAACAAACTCCAAGAGAGTGATCCAGTAATTTCTCATTTTCGAAATGTGCTGAAATGATTATTTCCTTAATGATTAACAACAATTAAAGTAGTATATCACTTTATAGTTGACAAGCTGCAATCTATAGTTATAATTACATCATGCTTACTATAATCTTGTGAGATCATTCTTTTTATCTCCATTTTTAAAATAGTAACATTGAGTCTCAAAAAGAATATGAGAATTTAGGATTGCATGGAGGAGACAAGGCAGGGAATTCCACTCCTAATCTAATCTCAAAACACATGCATCTCCATTCTTTCCACTTCTTCCTCAATCTCATTCACTTAACCTACCATTAACCTTTATTCAAAGAAAACAAAGTAAGTTCTTCCAGTTTCCCTTTGTAGAACCTGACACAGGCCAGTGATATTCCCAGCTCTGCCCTAGCACATGGTCCCCTGCTCCTGCCCCAACTATAATACAGACCAGCAGTGGCCATGGTATATTAGATAGTTATGTTGATTCATTTAAAAACAAAGGCCTCCAAAAACATGGAAAACCTATAAACTGGAGAATCATTCTTTGAAAAACTAGGTTGACAAAATGGCAAGATAGGAAGGATATGTTGACTTGATAACACAATATAATTTTTAACTAAAAAAAAAAATGTATCATGGATTAGCAGATGCAGAAGCCCAAGTAACTTAAGACAATAGTAACCATCTCTATAACACATATCTATTATTATTATTTATTCTGGTCAGTCACATAACCCATCTCATTTGACTCTCAGAAGGGAAAGGATTATCTGCCCACTTAAAAATAATGATACTGTAGTAGAGTAATTTGTCTGAAGTCACACAAATAGAAAGGAAAGCATTAAGTACTATAATTTATGCCTTTTCACTCCAATTTTAGGATCCTTTCACAAAGCACACTGTCTTCGCTAAGAGGAGAAACAATAAGTCAAATATGCATTAGTGATTCTTAACATTATTGTAATACTAACTAAGCAATTAGGATCTAGTGTAGCTCAGTCAGTAAAGACCTATCTGCAATGCAGGAGATCAGGGTTTGATCTCTGGGTCAGGAAAAGCCCCCCCGGAGAGGGAAATGGCAACCCCCTCCAGTATTCTTGCCTTGGAAATCTCATGGACAGAGGATCCTGTTGGGCTACAGTCCACAGAATTGCAAGAGTGGGACATGACTTAGCAACTAAATCACCACCATCAGTGTAAACTTTAGAAAAATTTACATAATTTTTCTCATATATACACATGTGGATTTTGCATATAATACAAGTGGATCTCATAGACCCCCTAAGTCTCGATGAAAATATGGACTCTGAGGAAATATTATTCTGCTCTGGAAAAAATCTGCAGAAAATAATAAAATACTATGATTTGAGATTTTAGCGAATGGATTATTTTTTACTATCAATCCTTTTCCCTCAGTCTCAATCCCTCAGTCTTTCAAACCTATGCATTCCATTTGCACGACACTGCTTTCCTCTTATAGTTATTAATCAGCATGCTTTTCAAGGTTATTTTAAATTACTGACACACAGTAGTCATTGGAAGTATGAATGTTGATGATTCTATGGAAAAACATTTTCATAAATCAAATCATAAGCAATTTAACTACGGAGGTTGTGACTAGTTCTTTTTTGGTTGTTTTTTCTTTCCTTGGGCTGTCATATATTGCAGCAGACATTCAATGTTTGTTAAATGAAATAATAATTAAAAAAAGGGGGGGCAGCAATGGATTATTCCCACTGCAGTGAATAAACAGAGGCTGTGAGCTTCTACCCAGGGAGCTAAGTACACAAATGTGATAAGTCTGACCTCTACCACAAGCACCCTTTCCTTCCCTCTCCTGACTATGATCTGGTGACATTCAACACACTCAGAAAATCCTCTAGTACCTTTTATGTATTCTACCCTCAGTTCAGTTCAGTTCAGTTCAGTCGCTCAGCCGTGTCTGACTCTTTGCGACCCCAATAAAAGCAGTTACCTGTGGGTCCTCTCTCTCAATTAGTTCCCCCAGCTGCTTGGTTGCACTGGTCCCTCAATGTTCCCACTACATGACTACCTCATGGTGTGCAATGCCTCTCTCTCTCTCTCCAAGCTGTGAATATGATAAGTTTTGTTTTCCTAAACCTCTTTCTTTTCTCTTCTTGCAACCGTACCCGACTAACCATCTCATAAAAATGCAAAACACGCTCAAATGGTTTCACAAAATCCTCATCTGCTGCACCCAATGACACAGCAAGTCAAGACTGACACTGGCATGGAATCCTGATTGTCCCAAGCCTCCGGGAGACCATGAGTGAGTAACAAGGGAAGACACACAAGGTGAGACCCTTTCAGCACTTGACCTGTGAGGTCTCTCTGCCTCCTGAGTATCCACTTTACCTCCAAACTTCAGGCATAGCTCTGTATTATCTCAATCATCTCCCATATTCTAGATTAAAACCTAGATATACACAGGAAAAACTCACTCCAGAGTGGGAAAAAAAATGTAAAAGACACAAGCAAGAGTCAAAGAAAACAGCTATCTAAAATAAAAGCTAACTATTTTTCAGTTCAATTTCCATTTAAAATTCCAGGGATGAAATAAGGATAGCAACTGGCATTGTAGCCTAAAGAAAGTTGTTCCTCTAAGGTGCACTAATCATCAAAACCAGAGATGGAAGTGACTGCATAAGCCATTTATTTCTTCCTCAAGGCAAGCCAGAAATACACCTTATAGTTTCCTTCCTAAAGTACATACAGTATTATCATATCCTGAATAGAACCATATGCCATAATAATTCATATTTTATGGACAAGACAGAGGTTAAAAGTTTGAAGAATAAACTTTAGACTCAGTATGCTTCATTATATCTTTCTTTAATTTTTTTAACAATTGAGCACTACAAGGAAGGAAAATTTTATGGGACGTATGATGGCTGAGTTTTCCACTAATAATAAGACTCCTGCAAGCCCTTCAAACACTATTGCTGGTTGTAGTTAAACGGCAACTGACAGTTAAGTGAAAGCACATATTCCATTTTAATATGAGTGCTTCTGTACATCAGGATAGTGTTTGACAGTTTGCAAAAATTTAACGCATATAATTTTGATATTATGCAAAGTAGCATGTTTGAAGTGTGGTGAAGGTTTTAAGACATGCACATCTTTTAGTTTGTTGGTTTTATACAAAGTGGCCTCAACTCACAGCAAACTGAATTATTGTCTGAAAAGCTACCGGCCTTGCAGATAGATTGAAATTATATCTATCATACTATATGCAAAAAATGAGTTAACCAACATGCAATCCATTCAACAAATACTTATTGAGCATCTACTCCATAGCTCCTATGTAAGAGACATTTGAAAAGCTCCATTTGGTGACTCGTGTAACCTTTAGGGAAGCACTAAAATCTGCATTCTACACAAGTTCTTCATTTTTTATTTTCATATCCTATTTCCTTTAACCTTATTAAGAGTGCATTTTCACCAAGAGGGTGGGAATAAAGACAAGAAAACTTTACTGCCTACTCAGCAAAATGTTTAAAATCTCAGTCCAATAAAGGGTCCTGAGAAGCTCACAGCTGGCTTCAACTCAGTGCAATTACGGAATGAAAACAGTGTTTTTGTCAAAGCCTGCTTAAAAGTTTCCATGCCTGACTTGCAAATACTTAAAGGAAGTAATAGCTACTCTGCAACCTGAAAGGTCCCAAAGACCTGGGTCAATAGCTCAGCATCTGGTCTGGTCACTGTTTACCTTCTATTAACATTTTAAAACTTAAATGAAGTAATTTCTCTCAATTGCTTTTATATGGCTTTATATGTCCCCAAGGACAGAGAGAGACAATCTGCCTTTATTGGCCATAAGGACAATTTTGAATTGTTAAGTGGAAAGTAATACTTTAGACTTCATGATCACAGGAAGTTCAACTTTTTGAAATTTCTCAACAAAAGAAAGTAATTACTTTGTTTTGCTTACCTAGTTTTTTGGTTTGTTTTTTTTTTTTTTACAGTTTAGAATCACATAACACAAAACACATTCCCTCAAAGGGAAATATGTTAATGTTAAAGTCTGTAATTGCCTCAATGTCATCTGGCAATTAACTGCTTTTAAATACCATAAACTGGCCCCAATTTTCCCAATGCAGTGGTTGAAGCAGTGCAGAGAGTGGGAGGAAGAAAGATATTTATTTTGTTGAAGACCTGTCTGGAGTAGAGTCCTCTGATGTGTAACTGACCTAGCAGACAATGAATAGGAATCTCAGATTCTATACTGTGTTGGGGACTGGGGCTCACTGGATATTTGCTGATTTTTAAAAAACCAATCCAGTCCATAAAGTATGTTGCAAGTATCTATAAAATTGCAATAAAGAGAGCAAAAAGAGTACAGTGTCAGGAGACAGATGACATGGTTGCAAACTTTTTTTTCACTTGTTTACTTTGAATTCTTGTCAGGACACTCTACAAATGTCATAATGTGTGTGTGTGTGTGTGTGTAGGAGTATGTGTGTCCATCTATCTCACAGGAGTATTGTGGGATACAACAAAGTATATCAAAGAATGTTACAAATGCTAAAGCTAAATAGTAATATAAGAGATTATTGTATTTGTAAGGAATGATTTTAAAAATTAATATAACATCTTCCTTCAGAAAAACTTATAAACAAAACTATAATACCATATTTTCTATTTCACATAATTCCCAGTTCCTACATTAAAACTTTTGGCCTGGATTTAAAGGAATGTTTCCTATTTTACATTGGCATAGTTATTGTTACCTTTTAAGGGTATGTGTGATTCCAGAATGCTGACTGTTCTTAGTAACAAGAGGCAGTGAAAATTTGTCCCCAGAGCTCCACATTCTGGAGGAAACTGATGAAATCTTATGTTTGCTTTTCACAGAAATTAAGAAAAAAAGAAAAAAAAAAAAGTTTGGTAGAAAGCCCAAGTAGGAAATGAAGCTGATGACTCTATTGAAAATGAAGGTAGGTAGAGATTTTCATTTGACATGGAATCATCAGAAATGGTCACTGTATTTTTTACCTAAAATAATCTCCAGTAACTGAGCAGAGCCAGATATATAGCCTTTTAGTGAAGGCTTGTGAGAGAGTAAATATAAGAAAGTGCTTGGAAATGAATGAAACAGAATTCCAAAATCACTTTTACAATAGCACTATTATAAAAGAACAGAAATGGAAATATGTGTGTGTGTCTGAAGATGGAGTCTTACATTTACCACATTTCTAGTTAACTTAATAAGATCTCATCTGAGGCTTATTATATGCCTTCAGGGAAATGTAGGCAGTTCTCACCTGCTAAGAATTGGAGCAACAAATCAAAATTAAGGAGCCAGTGTCTCTAACATCCAGAAGGCCATGCGGGGTTCCACAGACAAATGGAGATGCTGAGGCCACAGGGTGATCAGTAGAAACAGTCCTGATTTGCTACAGGTAATTCACAGCTTTCAGCAACTTTTCATTCTTGAACTAGTACCTTATACTGGTGGAAACAACAAAGGCAGCTTGTAAGATCTTTATTGGGAAAATAGTATACCTCTATCAAGCCCTTATACTGTTCGTGATATTGACTGTATAGATCATGATTAGAAATGATAATGAGAATAATGATAATCAATTCTCAACTGAAAGCTCCACACATCCTCAGCAATGTCTCCCAGGGTTGGGTGGAGGATGCTGATGTCACAGAGTGACAGTGTCAGGGCAGCAAGGAAGCACAGAGGCCATCCTCTTTGATTTTTCTCTAGGGGACACTGCAGGTCAGGAGCAAATAGGGTGAGGAAGAAAGATTTGTTCAAGGTCTTAAGGGTCAATAGCAGAATCAGAGCTAACTTTCAGGTTTTCAGACCCTCAGTAAAATATTCTGTCTACTGTATTCACAGTCTCCTTTATAGTTTTTTACAACTGCAGGAAGAGAAGATAAGGAAATCTAATGAATTTAACTGCCAAGTCAGCAAGTTCATTTTTGATGGAAAAGGGGGAAAAAATTAAAACACTAAATCTTGGAATCCAAAAAGAATTTGAATCTCAGTTTTATAAACTACTGGTAAAAGTACTGAGCCTCTATGATTCTTACTTGCTTGTCTGAAGTTTAACTAGGATATGACTTGTGTTTATTTTCTCTTCCTAGTTTCTAGGACAATATTTTTCATTTAGTAAATCCTTAGTAATTGGTAGTGCCTGAGGGAGGCATGATTTTTTAAAATGAATTTGGAGCTTTATAAATACTCTAATCAATTTCCTCCTGTATGTTTATATCCACAACATCACTGGACTGTCCGGGCTCTGTGTGAGGTCTTTCAGGGATGAGAAGCTAATTGGGTTATTATAATAGATTATAAGAGAATATATAATTATAATACATTGGACCATGCTGAACCATGACTTTATAAAATCCTCCCATTTGTTCTGATTTGACTTCTCCAGCCATTGCTAAGAAGTCCCATCTTATTTCTTCCTTATATTCACACTGAATATTGAACACAGCTCTTAGATTTTCCCATTTCTTAGACCTAAATGAATATACTGTCTTATTTTCATTGGCAACTATTACAACGTGTTTTATGTACAATGTAGGACAAAACACGCTACTGATGACACGAAACCAATTCAGAAGCCCATCTAACTACAAGATGGTTAGTCATTTGATGACAGTTTTTCATCCTGCCCAAAGGTAGTCCAAAAATTTGTATAAATGACATGTTGCTAGTTGGACCTCCATAAGCAACATTCCTCTCATTCACCATTTTAGGTTTATAGCTGGAGAAGACATTCCTTTTGTAATTTATAAATATTAGCAATGCTACTGACTATGGGTCAAGGTTAACCTCTTAAATAGTTAGCATATGTAAATAAATATGAGTCTCCTGCCTTTATCTATATTGGTGAAATTTTCTAGGAAATAATTCAGTCAATCTAGTTATTTCATAATTCAAACACTACTGGCAATGTAGGTGGTCTTTAGTGCATTGAGATACAAACAGAAAATTTCATTCTTGCAATTGTGACTTCATAAAAGCAAATGACATTTGGGGAAACTTACTCCTTCTAAAACTAAAACACTCACATTTGCTGAAGAGCAATCATAAATCACAAGTATTCTTTTCTGATAATTATTAAAAATATAATTTTCTCTTTTGAGTTCTATTTTGCTTAGTAACTACTTTCTATCCTGTTGTATATCCTTTTATGACCACCCGAGTAGGAGCTGGTAAAATTCTATGTAGTCCATTTCCAATTCATAAATTCTTCAGTTCAATTCAGTTCAGTTGCTCAGCCATGTCCGACTCTTTGTGACCCCAGGGACTGCAGCACACCAGGCTTCCCCGCTCATCACCAACTCCTGGAGCTTGCTCAAATTCATGTCCATTGAGTTGATGATGCCATCCAACCATTTCATCCTCTGTCATCCCCTTCTCCTTCCTCCTTCAATCTTTCCCAGCATTAGGGTCTCTTCCAATGAGTCAGTTCTTTGCATGAGGTGGACAAAGTATTGGAGTTTCAGCTTCAGCATCAGTCCTTCCAATAAATATTTCAGACTGATTTCCTTTAGGATTGCCTGGTTGGATCTCCTTGCTGTTCAAGGGACTTTCAAGAGTCTTCTCCAACACCAAAGTTCAAAAGCATCAATTCTTTGGCGCTCAGCTTTCTTTATAGTCCAACTCTCACATCCATACATTACTACTAGAAAAATCATAGTTTTGACTAGATGGACCTTTGTTGGCCAAATAATGTCTCTGCTTTTTAATATGCTGTCTAGGTCTGTTATAGCTTTTCTTCCAAGGAGCAAGCATCTTTTAATTTCACGGCTGCAGTCACCATCTGCAGCGATTTGGAGCCCCCTAAAATAAAGTCTCTCACTGTTCCCATTGTTTCCCCATCTATTTGCCACGAAGTGATGGGACCAGATGCCATGAACTTAGTTTTTAGTTTAGTTTTTAGTTTTCTTACTGTGGACATAATCACTCATCCATTATCATTACTGCTCCTATGATATCCTGATAATCTATATAAATTCATGTTCTTCCTACCAGTGAACAATATAAGTGGTAGAGAAAATAAAGTACAACATATTTCATAAATATGTGCTGACTATGATATTCAAATTGTGCATTTATAATCTGCTCATAAGATGATGTTTTTTTTGAACACACACATAGAGTAAAAAAAAAAAAAATCCAGAAAATCTATCTTAAAATCAAGTCTTTGTTACTAAAATAGAATTTTTGGAATATTATCTGGATGAATTCCAGGGAAAAATCAAAACAACAGAAATATCTTGCTTTACAGTCTTTCCCAGGTAAGAATAAATACTTTGCAAATAAGTATAAAATAGAAAAGAAAGCTGTTTACTTTTTATTTTACTTTTAGCATATTGCACATCTGTTAAAATATATCCAGGGTCAAACTAATGTTTTTAAAATGAAAGCAAAATAAAAGCCCAAAAAGGGAATGAAAGGTGTCCAACTTCATTTTCCAGATAGTTTGAAAATCATCAGCCCATTGTTCAGCACAAGTGAGAAGCAGAAGCTATTCCCTAGATAGTCACCATCTTCTCACGACACTTCATAATCCCAACACATTACATATTAGTTTCGGCTGAACCAGATGCCAAATGGGAGAAATTTTACAGTACAAAGGAGTCAGCATGGTGGAATGATACAGAAAATTTCAGCCAAGACACATTCCCTTGGCTCTCAGTTCCCTTACAGCTGTCACAATACTTCCCAGAACACATCACATACAGTACACCCTCCTGACATCTGCCTCCCTGTGGTCCCAGTGAGGATTCTATAGGTTGATATATTATATTCCACTCAGGACTGGAGCATGAGACACCTCACCAGGGACACTTGATTAATTCTGCAAAAGTACACATTTATCAACAGAGTGTATACACATAAAACTTCCAAAAATAATATTTATTATAAGGCAGCTGACCATAAAAATGTATATAAGAGGAAAATACAGTGTTAGAAGGAAGGATCAAAATTATACAGAAGGAGTGATACCTGGAAAGATATACAATAAAATTGAATAGTGGGGTAAAGTGGATGAGGGAACCCCTTAAACTAAGTTGGCCAGGAAGACCTCTCTGAGGAGGTAATATCTGAGCTGAGACCACAATAGCGAGACCAGGAAAGAGAAGATGTGGAGAAAGGTATTCAAGGCAAAGAGAAGAGTGCAAAGGGTCTTAGAAGAAGTCCTTTGGTTTCTTTGAGAAAAAAGAAAAAAGAAAATGCTGCTTTGTCTGGAAACTCACAGGCTGGATAAGAAAGCAAAGTCCAGATCATCTAAGGCATTGCAGGCCAGAGTAAGGAGCTCAGATTTATTGCTAAATGATAGGAAAATTAATGCAAGTTATACTTAGACTGAGCTCCCTAAAAACTAAGATCATTATACTTGTTTTTCCCTAAGCAAGGAAAAATAGGGCTGTCATTGAAAGAAAAGGCATCTGAAAAAAACAATAAACAAAAATATTCTTTTTTCCATTAACTTGCCTTCCTATTTACTAGATTTTATTCTTGCCCATCCCCCTGCCCCCAGATTCTTTCATAAATCCTAGTTCCAATTACAGCAGAAAGAAAGGGACACACAGAGATAGAATGAAAACTAACAACAGAAGTGTGATGGTCAGTTTCATGTGTAAAATTAGATAGGCTACCATCCCCGATCAAACATTAACCTAGATGTTACTGTTAAGATGTTTTGTAGATGTGACTGATGTCCATAATCAGTTTACTTAAGTGAAGGAGATTATCCTTGATATTCTGAGTGGGCCTGATTCAATCAGTTGAAAGGCCTTAAAAAATAAAATTTCTTCTTCCCTAAAGAAAAAGAACTCTCTTCTATAGTAGCAGCTTCAGCTCATGACCAAGAGTTCACATTTGCTCTTCCTGATGGCCTGTCCTGTAGATTTCATACTTACCTGCCAGCTCCCAAATTGTGCAAGCCATTACCTTGCAGTAAATCTCTTAAAATATATCTTGTTCTATTGAACCTGACTGATCCTATGTCACACTTACTTTGAAGTAAAATAAAATCTATGCCAAATATCAAAGGGGTAGGGATAAGCATAGTTCCTTCACTTGTATGACCACACAAAATGGATTTATCTATGTGGAAGATGAAGAAAACAGTTAACAGTCAACTTGTATAATGGAGCCAAATTCAAAATTCCTTAGTTCTGGACAGATGAACTCATGGACTTCCCAGATGGCTCAGTGGTAAAGAATCCTCCTGCCACTACAGGAGACACAGGTTTGATCTCTGTGTCAGGAAGATCCCCTGGAGAAGGAAATGGCAACCCACTCTAGTATTCTTGCCTGGGAAAACCCATGGACAGAGGAGCCCAGTGGGCTACAGCCCATGGGGTCGCAAAACAGTCAGACACAATTAAGCGACTAAACAACAACAATCAGTATCACGCTGGCAATTGAAACCACTAACTGCTTTAGCCTGAAAACCGAATGACACTATGATTCTATCCTTTTGTGGGGAGGAAGAAAAAGGAACCTAGAGCAGCAGTAGTTCCTAAAGCTGGGGGGCACAAAAGACTCACCTAGGTAGGTTTTTTAAATTTATTTATTTTAATATTTTGGATGCAAAATATTAAATGTCTACCAATTCAGACCTTCTAGGTCTGTGAGCCCCAAACTTGTGTTTTAAAAAGCTTGAGATGGATCCTGAGACACAGAGCTGGCTTGGGACATCTGACCTAAGAATGTGTCTTTATGTTCCCCTGGTTCAGGATGCAGTAATACCAAGAAAAACAAAATATAAGCTAAGCCATATTATCTTTAAAAAAAAAGAGGTAATTTTTTTGGCTATCGATCTAGATTTGCCTTATACTTAATCACAGAGAGCTTATTTCATCTGTCCTGATGGCGTGCTGCAGTTCATGGGGTCGCAAAGAGTCAGACAGGACTGAACAAATGAACTGAACTGAACTGATGCATATGAGACTTCTGATTTCCCTTATTCTAGAACAGTGGTGGTCACACCAAGTTCTTGGAGGTATCTCAAGGACTGTAAGACACAGAAGAGACACAGTTTTACCACTAAAACTCTCTTCATTCATTGTTCAGATCGTCATTTTTTTTTTTAAAGACTTTTATTTATTTATTTTTTTCTAATTTTATTTTATTTTTAAACTTTACATAATTGTATTAGTTTTGCCAAATATCAAAATGAATCCGCCACAGGTATACATGTGTTCCCCATCCTGAACCCTCCTCCCTCCTCCCTCCCCATACCATCCCTCTGGGCCGTCCCAGTGCACCAGCCCCAAGCATCCAGCATCGTGCATCGAACCTGGACTGGCAACTCGTTTCCTACATGATATTTTACATGTTTCATTGCCATTCTCCCAAATCTTCCCACCCTCTCCCTCTCCCACAGAGTCCATAAGGCTGTTCTATACATCAGTGTCTCTTTTGCTGTCTCGTACACCGGGTTATTGTTACCATCTTTCTAAATTCCATATATATGCGTTAGTATACTGTATTTATGTTTTTCCTTCTGGCTTACTTCACTCTGTATAATAGGCTCCAGTTTCATCCACCTCATTAGAACTGATTCAAATGTATTCTTTTTAATGGCTGAGTAATACTCCATTGTGTATATGTACCACTGCTTTCTTATCCATTCATCTGCTGATGGACATCTAGGTTGCTTCCATGTCTTGGCTATTATAAACAGTGCTGCGATGAACATTGGGGTACACGTGTCTCTTTCCCTTCTGGTTTCCTCAGTGTGTATGCCCAGCAGTGGGGTTGCTGGATCATAAGGCAGTTCTATTTCCAGTTTTTTAAGGAATCTCCACACTGTTCTCCGTAGTGACTGTACTAGTTTGCATTCCCACCAACAGTGTAAGAGGGTTCCCTTTTCTCCACACCCTCTCCAGCATTTATTATTTGTAGACTTTTGGATCACAGCCATTCTGACTGGTGTGAAATGGTACCTCATAGTGGTTTTGATTTGCATTTCTCTGATAATGAGTGATGTTGAGCATCTTTTCATGTGTTTGTTAGCCATCTGTATGTCTTCTTTGGAGAAATGTCTATTTAGTTCTTTGGCCCATTTTTTGATTGGGTCGTTTATTTTTCTGGAGTTGAGCTGTAGGAGTTGCTTGCATATTTTTGAGATTAGTTGTTTGTCGGTTGCTTCATTTGCTATTATTTTCTCCCATTCTGAAGGCTGTCTTTTCACCTTGCTAATAGTTTCCTTTGTTGTGCAGAAGCTTTTAAGGTTAATTAGGTCCCATTTGTTTATTTTTGCTTTTATTTCCAATATTCTGGGAGGTGGGTCATAGAGGATCCTGCTGTGATGTATGTCGGAGAGTGTTTTGCCTATGTTCTCCTCTAGGAGTTTTATAGTTTCTGGTCTTACGTTTAGATCTTTAATCCATTTTGAGTTTATTTTTGTGTATGGTGTTAGAAAGTGGTCCAGTTTCATTCTTTTACAAGTGGTTGACCAGATTTCCCAGCACCACTTGTTAAAGAGATTGTCTTTAATCCATTGTATATTCTTGCCTCCTTTGTCAAAGATAAGGTGTCCATATGTGCGTGGATTTATCTCTGGGCTTTCTATTTTATTCCATTGATCAATATTTCTGTCTTTGTGCCAGTACCATACTGTCTTGATAACTGTGGCTTTGTAGTAGAGCCTGAAGTCAGGTAGGTTGATTTTTCTTCTTTTAAAAAATAAAAACCATTCAAGAATTTTCATTTGAAAAATGACATACTACTTTTAAGAAAAGCGGTTTGAAAATAATGGCTCCAGATTTTGCATCAGTTTTTTAGAGACCTTTTTGACTTAGGTTACTGATGGACTCTGACATTAATAACTACTTTAAAAAGAGAGAGTGAGAGACAGAGAAAGTACAGAAAACATAAGCTTGATATTATACCTTTGACCTATTTGAAAGCTATTATTTTCCATTTCTTTGGCTAACTGTACTTTATGTAATATTTATATAAAATATTCATACACATATTCTCCTGAAGCAGCTTATCCTGTTTGAAGACTTAATGTCTGATTGCACTATAGGGACAACAGCTGGAGATCAACTGCAATATGTTTTAGAAGCACTGTTTCTTCTTGATCAGTATCACATCATTCACAAGTTTAAAAAAGTCCTGTAAGACACAGGGAAGGGATTCTTCTTGCTCTTTCTTATCCACATCTACTCCAAGTCCTAGAATCTTCCAGAGGAACAAAATAATAGTTTTTAAAAAAAATAGCTTTGCAGGTGTGTGCATATGTGCCAAATAGCATTTCAAGAACTAAACAGCAGTATTAGAATTTGGTTCACATTTTGGCTTCAAATTACAGAAGACGTGAGTAAGGGCACGTCCGTGACTCAGTGTTCAACCCTTGCCAAAGTAGTAGTTTTCTAGGAAGAAAACTACAGGGGGGAAAACCCAGAAAGTCAGAAAAAAGAAAAGGCAAAGAAACTGCTCTACATGTTGATAACTCATGCTCATAACTAAATCTTGACAATGCCATAAAGAGCACAGGCTCAGTGTTTAGAAAAGAGAAATACACATACATAAGGTCTACCCAATATTTCTGCAGACATGTGGTTATTTTCAGTCACATTAATTAAGCTCTGTGCATGGTGCTTGCACATAAATAAAACCAGATGTTTAAGTTGTGGTTCAACCCTGTATTCTCTCACATCTACTCCTGCCCTTCCCTACCATGCTCCAGAAATTGGCTTTTTGCCTAAACAGGCAAGGGAGGGAAGGATAGAATTTAAAAAAAAATAGTTCTGGGGTTGCAGGCTTACTTTTCTCTTGATGAGTAGTTGATGATGTGTGGTTACTATAACTGGCTTTCATGACTTCTCCAAGGGAAAGTGGAGAATTGTAGTTTTCTCAAGGCAGTTGGGATCCTAAAAGGATCATTTATTCATCATGCTATCAATTTATCAACCATCGAGACAACTATGTTTCAATTTTGTCAGTTACAAGCATAACTTAAAACTCCTCTCTGAGGGCATTATGCCAAGTAAAATAAGCCAGAGAAAGACAAATACTGTAGGATATCACTTATATGTGGAATCTAGAAAATACAACAAACTAGAGAATGTAACGGTGTAATGGCAACCCACTCCAGTATTCTTGCCTGGAGAATCCCATGGACAGAGGAGCCTGGCAGGCTTTATAGTCCATAGGGTTGCAAGAGTCGGACACGATTTAGCCACTAAACCACCACCACCAGAGAATATAACAAAAAAGAAGGAAACTCACAGATATAGAGAACAAACTAGTGGTTACTACTTGGGGTGCAGGAGAAGAGTAGGGGACTCGGAAGTGAAAACTAGTATGCATAAAATAAGTTACAAAGGTATATTGTACAACACAGGGAATACAGCCAATATTTTTTAACTATAAATTGAATGTAACATTTAAAAACTGTGAATCATTATAGTGTATACCTGTTACTTATATAATATTACATAGCAACTATCTTTGAATAAAAAAGAATAAATCAAAGCCTAAAAATTTTTATAAAAAACTCACTCTCTGATACACAAGCAGAAGAAATGCACACACATACACACATAAATACAAGTGCTAGTTAACATGTGAATATGTTAACAAATATGGAGAGAATCCTTTCATGGAATTAAAGTCATTAGGTCTGCTCCTATAATAATGCATTTCCCAATACGTATTCTGAAGCACACTTGTTCCACAAAATGTAACCTTGTTTTTAGGATTTAAGTAAGTTTGAGAAATGCTAGGTTACACAGTTACAGAGATTTCTTTAGTGAGGGACTTTCAGAGCTTCTACTATGCTGATGCACACTGTGAATATTCAAGAGAGCAATATCCTGTATATTCTCTCAAACAGAGTTGACCCAGAGTTTTGTGGATTATCCTGTGAGGGTAGTGATCTTCAGGACATGTTGTAAGAAATACTAATCTCAGTTAACCTAAGGTGTCTGTCCAGGCTCTGGTTGAATTTTTCCTGTGTGAATTGCTACTTTCCAAAAAAGTCCCTTGTGTCCTACAAAATATCTAAATCAAACATAATCTCACTAACATTGAACCATAATTTACTTCCCTATAACTTCCACCACGGCTCTTATTTTTGTATTTTGAAAGCCAAAAGCAGGCATAATGTAATCCCTTTTTCTAGTGATATATCTTAGGCAACAATTATATTCCCACACAGACTTTCATTGTGCAGGGGGAAAAAAAAAAACAACCTCTAGTTCTTAAATGTGTTAAACTACATGCTCTAATCCTATTTGAATGTCTTCTTTAAGAGAAGGCACCCAGAAATGAACACAAATTTAGATATGCTTCAATAGATGAAGTCTCAGATCTCGTTAGTTTTTGTCTGGTGGACATGTCTTACTGATTCCTATTAATTTACCAAAGTTTTTGAGTCCTCATAAATTTCGTGACAGTGTGTGAATGTATGTATTGATTTTTTGAGAAATGTTGGGAGAACACAAGTCTGCTAAATTTCATTTGCCCTTCATCACAGAAACTCTTCTGTATAATAAATTGGTTCTCTTTTCTCAGTCATCTTACCTCAGTCTCATGCACATTTTATCATTTATGAGAATGGGGTGTAGTATCCTGGTGCATGCGTGCTCAGTTGTGTGACTCTTTGAAACCCCATGGGCTGTAGCCTATCAGGCTCCTCTGTCCATGGGATTTCCCGGCAAGAATACTGGAGTGGGTTTCCATTCCTCCTCCAGGGGATCTTCCTGACCCAGGGATAAAACCCATATCTCCTGCATCTCCTTCATTGACAGGCAGATCCTGGTATTTTCTACCAAAGTCCTCTTTCCAGTTTAATACTTCTTCATTATCTGACACCATATAAATCCTTCCAAGCCATTACAAAACCACATGATATCAATCAGAAAACATTTCTCTAGATAGTCATGAATATTAGAATATCATAAGAGGCACTGTTTGAGATAAAATGCCTTTTGAAATTAAGATACTGATCTGTAACAATTTCCTGGTCTGCAAACCCAAGTAGCCAGTCTCATAGCTGTAGATAATGCAATTCTTATTAATTCACCATGTATGGCATCTTTAACAGTACCATCACATAATTTGATACATTGTGAATGTTATGGAATGGAACAGGACAATGTTAATTGTAGTTGATGTAAGTCCAGGTTAGGATTTGAAGAAAGTGTGTTGTCAACAGATGACAGGTCACTTTGAATGACAGGAGAATGAGGGAAGCAAATGAAGAAAACTATCACCATAGTCATGATGATGAGCAACCAGTACACAGAAAGGCTTTTGCTTTCGTTTTTGTTTTTTCTTTATAAAAAATGGGAATGGGAAAAGAGGTGACACAGACTTTTAGAGCATCAAAATAAATAATGTCATTTCACTCTTTGCTCAAAAAATGCACTTTTATGTGAAAGGGATAAATAATTTGCTCAGTCTTCTGTCCTGCTAAAAAACCAAACACCCAAAGGGATATATATCCTGGATATTCAGTAGCTACAATAATAAGATTTTACCTAAAGAAGAGATGAATTTGAAAAGTTATATAGCTTGGTCTACTTTCTTTTGAAAAATTAAAATAAGCAAAGGAAAACTGTCATTTGGCAAATTCAAGAGTCTTGTTGAATTGTCAGTCCTTACAAAGTCTCTCATCTTTAAAATCCCCAACGATTTAATTGCAACATTTAAAATAATAAATATCTGCAATACATGTTTGTCATTTTAAGAACAAACATTACTTTCAAATTACTTTTTCTCCCGAGGATTTAATCTGCCAGGTTTCAGCCCACAGTGAATTCTTGCAGCTGGGTTAGGATCCCTCAAGAAAGGGCGTTCAAAACAAAAATGCTGAGGGAGGCAATTCAGCCAAGGAAGGCATTTCAGCTGTGGAGGAGGGTGGAACGCTTCTGAGCACGAGGTTTTCCCTCTCAAGCCTGGAAATGCCATCTTACAAGGCTTCTTCACTATTTGTTCTATTCATGCTTCCACAAAAGTCAGATCTTACACACACACACACACAAAATACCAAACCAAAACAAACAAAAAATCCTGTAGAAAATAGTTCTTGAGGGAACACAGTTTTGCTCCTGGTAACTGACATTCTCAAAAAAAAAAAAAAAAAAGGCAAAATAAATCAGAAAGGTTCAAAAAAGAGGTGAAGTATTACTACAGGGAAATAGTTTTATTTAGCATTTATTGAGTTCTTGCTCTGTGCCTAGCATTGTTGTTCTCCTTGAGGGAGATGATATCATATCACCACGTTACACAAATATAAACTGAAAGCAGAGAGCTTATTAATTTGACTAAGAACACGTGGTTGTGTGTACACAAGTGTAAAGGAAGTTTATGCATGTGAGTATGCATATGTGTGTATTTATATGTGTGAGTGCATAAACATGCATATATATAATCTTTACTGATGTATAATTGGTGACCAACAAATTGCAATATTAAAGAACACAGCTTGATAAATTTTAACATATGTATTCACCATGAAGGCACATCCTAATCAAGATAATAAGTATATCCATTGCCCCTACAAGTTTCTTTGTGTCTGTTTGTAATTCATCTTTTTTCCTTTGTACATTCTAAGGCAACTACTGATATGCTTTCTAATAGAAATTTCTATCTAATTTTCTATCCAATAGAATTTTATGTAAAAGGATTTATGCAACATATAATTTTTTAACTGGTTTCTTTCATTCAGCAGTTTGAGATTCAAGTATGGTGTTGCACATATCAGTATGTGAAATTATTATCAACTATTCCTTTTTATTGTTAAGCAGTATTACATTGGATGGCAATACCACAATTTATTTTGTCAAATTCTTGTTGGTAGACATCTTCTTCCAATTACTAACAATACAAATAAAGCTGCTAAAAACATTCAGGTACAGGTTTTTAATTTCTCTAGTGATTTTTAGTATCTTTTCAAGTACTTATTTGCCATCTTTATATCATCTTTGTTGAAGTGTCTGGTCAAATATTTTTAAATTGGATTATCTTATTATTGAGTTGAAAGGGTTCTTTACATATTCTAGACACATATCCTTTGTCAGATACATATTTTGCAAATAATTTTCCTTGGGCCATGTCTGTCTTTTCATTTTTATTACAGTGTCTTCTGAAGAGCAATACTTTAAAATTTCAGTGGGGTCCAAGTTCTTTATTTTTCTTTCAGCGTGTGAATTCCACTCCCAATTAAAGAAATAATAACCGAATTCAAAGTTACCAGGATTCTTCTCCTATGCTTTCTTTAGAAGTTTTATATTTTAATTCTTATATGTAAGTTTATAATCCATTAGAATTAATTTTTATATGTAGTGTGAGATAAGGATTGAGGTTCTTTTTTTTTTTTTTTTGTATATGGCAATCCATTTTTCCATCACCCTTTGCTGAAAAACATTATTCTTTCTCCATCAAATTTCCATGGTACCTTAGTTGACTATGTGGAGGCTTATAACTAGACTCTTATTATACTATGTTCTTAATCACTACAGAGAATTACAATTAAAGGTCATTAGCTAAAAAATGAAATCATTGAAACAATGCCTAATCAGAGCCCCTGACACCCATTCCGCACTTCAGTTTCCAAAAGTATAATTAAATTAAAAGATGTTTGCTCCTTGGAAGAAAAGCTATGACAAACCTAGATAGCATATTAAAAAGCAGAGACATCATTTTGCTGACAAAGGTCTGTATAGTCAAAGCTATGGTTTTTCCAGTAGTCATGTATGGATGTGAGAGTTGGACCAGAAAGAAGGCTGAGTGCCGAAGAACTGATGCTTTTGAATTGTGGTGCTAGAGAAGTTCTTGAGAGTCCTTTGGACAGCAAGGAGATCAAAGCAGTCCATCCTAAAGGAAATCAACCGTGAATATTCATTGGAAAGACTGATGCTGAAGCTCTAATACTTTGGACACTAGATGTAAAGAGTCAACTCATTAGAAAAGACACTGATACTGGGAAAGATTGAAGACATGAGGAGAAGGAGGCAGCAGAGGATGAGATGGTTGGATGGCAGCACTGACTCAATGGACATGAGTTTGAACAAACTCTGGGAGATAGTGAAGGACAGTTAGGCCTGGCATGCTACAGTCCATGATGTCGCAAAAAGTCAGATACAACTAAGCAACTGAACAACAAATAAATGAAGCAATTTAGGCAATGACAGTATCTGGCTTATATAATTATAGTGTTCAAAAGAAAATCATAGTCCGAGGAACCTGCATTTTGAATAATCTGCAGTGGACTGGCCTGGTCTCTGAGGAGCTGGTAAAGTTATCACTTGCTACTTAGTCTGACCTGAGAGCTCATCTCAGAAAGGATATTCAGCTTTGTCTTATCTTTAGGGTGTTGGGGGAATGCAGGGAGAAGATTATAGAATCTCAGAACCAGTCTGGCAGTTCAGCTGTTTGACAACATCTTTATCATGCTGATACCTTTATTCAGTTATCAAACTTTGATTGGATTCCTACAAAGAAGTCAACTCTCTCACTCCCTTTCTCAGGGCAGCCTGATCATCTATGGAGAGTCCTCGTTCTATGATCTTGCACAGAAGTTGCTTTCTATGCAACTTCTATGATCCTGAAACTCTCACCTATGAATCCAAGTTTTGTGGCCTCACATGGATTTTACCTGCCTGGCTATCAGTCATATGAAGACACAATCGGTTACTGCCATAATCGCCCTACCCCATTCACTGTTATCGGGGGGCGGGAACTATGGAAACTAATCTTAATATTCCTCCCTCTTCACATTATAGAGTTGCATGCCCCTTACCATCTTGTTCTCTACTTTGAATAACTCTCCTTTTATAATATTCTTAAATGATTAGCCCACAACTGAACACAATCCTTCAACACAGGTATCACATGGTAACAAGAACACTGACCTCTGTGCCTATAAACAAGCTTTAATAGGGCATTTTTGAGTTAGAAATAATAACGAGGTGTGCATAATATATGGCCTCATGTTTAGTAGTCTCCTTCTTACTTATCCAAGTTTGTTTTAGTTTGGATTAAACTAGACAGTTTCAAGTCGATTCTTCTGCCAGTGATGTTACATTTAATTTTTTATAAATCTAAGTTCTACAAAATTGAAATTCACATTAATATGTTTTTAATTATTCTCCTTTACTTGAATAACAACCATATGTAACAAAATGTTTTTCAGTTCTTATAACAAGTACCTTTAGATGTTAAAATGTAAGCAAAATTCTTGGATAGAAAGTCTTGCCAGATACAAAGTGTTACTTTTCTCTTTCTCTAGTTTCACCAAATACCAAAAGGCCCAGTACTTAGATATGTAAGGCATCTGCTAATTACATTTCAAGAGTAAGGGCAATGGTAATATTTATATTTCACAAAACTATCACATTCTCTTGAGGGAAGTCAAAGATTATTGTGTGGGCATTGAAGCAAGTATGAATAAAATAGACTCTGGTTTTCAAAAAGAGAATATAGAATACAATATCATTCTCAATTTTATCCTTCTGGCTTTACTGATATCTTTGATGAATGATAAAAGTAATATTTATAAAGTAATTCCAGGTAATACAACTCTAAAAATAGCCTATATCTTTCGTATTCTTGGCATGTATCATACTTTGCAATTAGGTGTTATTTGTATACTTAGTGGTTTTGTAAGGATGCTTGTGTTCCTCTCTCCCTTCCCTGTTCATATGCTGATGCCCTAACCCCAGTGTGGCTACATTTGGAGATAGGGCTTTTAATAAGGTAATAAGGTTGAATAAAGTCATAAGGATGGGACCCTGAGCCATAGAATTGGTGTCTTGGATTGGGCTATAAATCAGAGGTTTTTATAATACCCTCATTAGATTTGATTAACTTGCTGGAGCAGCTCACAGAACTCAGGAAAACCATTTTACTCACTAGATAACTGGTTAATTATAAAAGAAAATAACTCAAGAGTAGCTGATGAAAGAGAGGTCCCGGGCAAGGTATGTGGGAAGAGGCACAGGGCTTGCCCTCTTCAGTTATGCCACCCTCTCTGCATCTTCCTGTGTTCACCCAAAAGATCTTGGGGGTTTGTCCTTTGGGACTTTTAGGGAGGTTTTGGTACAAAAGCATGATTAATTAGTCATTGGCCATTGGCAGCTGAGCTCAGTCTCCAGGCCCTCTCCCCATCCTGGAGGAGTGTAAGCTGGGCCTGAAAGTTCCAATGCTCTAATCACCTGATTGGTTCTTCAAGCAGCCACCTCCCATCCTTAGGTGACCTAAGAGCTTTCAAGAGTCAACCCATTAACATAAAGCAAGGCATCTTCATCACCCTTTCCCTGGGAAATTTCAAGCATTTTTGAAGCTGTGAGGCAGGATCCCTGGACAAGCACCAACTATTTTGGTCATCTGAATGACCAAATATATATTTCTTACAAATCATAATATCATACTCTGAAAGGCCATATCTATAGAAAACATTATTTCTAGAGGGTATGGGTGAAAATCAGGGCTAATTCTTGCCTCTTTAAGAGTCTTAGACCATAATTAAGTTTCTAGGCACTAACAGAAATGGCAGAGACATTTTCCTAGCTGCAGGCTACTGGATGCCTTAAACACGCCAGCACGGTCTTATTTCATGAGTCCAGGAGGCTGGATTAGAAAAGCACATGCAGCCGCTCAGGCCTCCCCACTTCCTCTGCCTGGGGAATGTCCTTAAATCTATGCTCTGCCCAGACACTACTCTGTCTTACACGGGCTACCCTTCCCAGGCCTCAACATCCCAGGCAGGCTCTCTGCCTTCACCACAGGCTAGAAACACATCTTTGGAAAATGTGACCTCATTCCAGGGTGACCTGAGTTCATTTATAATGGAGAGAACCCACGAAGCTGCTGCCAACCTTCAGACAAGGGAGAAGGGATAGAGGGAAACAGACAGTGATGTAGAGCAGAAAGAGATGGAATTCAGAACTACTTATAAATCAATTCTGAGACACCTGAAAGGTCTGACTTTAAATATCTTCTTATCCAGCTGCCTTTTACATAGTGATGAGTAACTTAGAGTCTTGCATCTCGGGTGTGATCCCCAGAGCAGAAGCAAAAATATCACGTGGGAACTTTTCAGAAACGCTACTGAATATAAATCACATTTTAATGAAATAGCCTAAGTGACTTGTACATACATGAAGGTTTAAGAAGCACGGGTTTTCAGGGTTAGGAATAAGTTGAAACCTACCAGTTCTGGTTCCCAGTCAGGCCCCGGATGAACTCTTTGCTCCCTCACAACCCTCTCCTGAGACCTCTCTACATCAGGGCAGTCCCTTCTCTTGTCCCCTGGGAACAGAATCTTGCATCACTCCCCCACCTGAAGCAAGCACTTGGTCCTTTGAAGGTTTCCCATAGGTGTCAACCTAGGTTAATGATGTGGATGTGAAAAAGGAAGAAAGAGGCTTCCAAACCTCACAGATCCTCCTGTAGGAGACAAAAGTCAATCAAACTTGCTAAAGGGTGGGGCAAATAGAGATGGTGTGGGATGAGGTCTTTGTTTTAAGTATAATCTAAATTCATCTATAGATTTTCCTGGTGGCCCTGTCTGCAGTGCAGAAGACCTAGGTCAAGAAGATCCCCTGGAGAAGAGACTGGCAATCCACTCCTGTATTCTTGCCTGGAGAATTCCATGGACAGAGGAGCCTGGTGGGCTACACAGTCCATGAGGTCGCAGAGTCAGATGTGACTGGGCAACTAACACTTTATCTTTCAAGTTCATCTGCATTCCAGAAAAACAAAAACCTTTGGCTATCAAGAGCATCTTTCCATAAAAACATGGGAGTGGAAAGAAAGATGAAAGGATAGGAACAAATCTATTTTCAAAGCATATGGAAAATGGGGGGTGGATCACCATTACAAGATCCTCTCCCCTCTTCCCTTCTCTTTCTCCATAATTTCCAGCACTAATGCACAGTTGACCTTCAACCTACAATAGTCAGAAATAAGAAAACAATGTGAGATCTGGCTGCAAAAAATGGGGATAATTGAGATAGAGAAACAGTTGCTGCTGCTGCTAAGTCGCTTCAGTCGTGTCCGACTCTGTACGACCCCATAGACAGCAGCCCACCAGGCTCTTCTGTCCCTGGGATTCTCCAGGCAAGAATACCGGAGTCGGTAGGGCAGATCAAAAAGGGGATGAAAAGCTATCCTCTGAGCACCCCTCCCCCAAATAAAAGAGTACAAGGGAGAGCATGGAAATTCCCAAGATCACATCATTAGCCCCTGACTGAATATAACTTGAGACTGCTTATTCTTAACATGTACCCTAGGGGGGCCAGCACAGGGCCTTGTACATAAGAGATTTTAGTCCATATCTTTTAACTGTCTTGTTGAAGACCTAGTCCTTTTCCAATAATATGAAGATATGCTATACTTTCCTGTGTACAGTTCAGCAGCACTTATCAAATATCTTATGAGTCAATTCTTTTTAATTTCACAGTTAAGATAATAGGTCCTGATGACCCTTCAGGAGGTAAAAGTATGCCTGAACTAAGGCAAAATCTGCTGGGATCTACATGAACTGCAAGAGACAGACTCCTGTAGTTTCAACCAGGGTCAAAGTTCTGAAGATGGAATGAGGAGTAAATGATCCCAAGAATGCTGGAAAAACTTGGTAACAGAGTGCGAGTGAGGGCAAGAAGGGGAATGACCAGGAATGGAAAGGATGACATGTTTATATCAGCTTAAAAGTGATGTATTGTCTTGACAGGTTCAACCACATGCTGGAAGCTGGAGGGAGAAGGGGCCTCCTGCTTTGCTGATAGACAGCAAGTTACAGGGACGATGTGAAAAGGTCAGCAAATTCAATCTTCATTTGAGCTACTGCTGTTATTTTAACTCTGTTGCAAAGGGTCACAGCATTCCATTCCAGATAATGAAAGGATGTCGGGAAAAGATCAGAGAAGGCACACACAGAATGGAAACTAACCAAACAAAGGCCAGATTTCATGCAGGGTGACATCAATCGGCTTCTGTTGGAGAGTCTCTGTAGTGACACACTGTGGCTTCCTTTTTCCTCTGCTGATAGTTTAATGGATTGCGGAAGGAGGACATTATCATTAACTATCAACAAGACACATCCAGTGATGGAAGTTCCTCTTTAATAACCATTTTCTGGGATTGCCTCCTGGTACCCAGGACCTCCCTTGGACAAAGCTAGACCAGAGAAGACAAGCATCTGCTTCATGGCCGTCGGTGAGGCTGCAGTGACTTCCTACCCTGTGCTTCCAGAGGCCTGTTGGCATGCCTCTATTATCCGTCAGTCAGTGCCACATAATGACTTGTCTTCACATGTGTTTGTATGTTCTTTGAGCAGATCTTGCACTTTCCATTATATAAAGCTGGTGTACACTGCAGGTACAGAGAAGCCTGGTGGGCTACAGTTCATAGGGTTGCAAAGAGTCAGACATGACTTAGTGACTAAACTGTAGCAACACTGTAGATGCTCAGGATGTGTTTGGGAAATATATCACAGAGAGACTGTCTCCATGAGTAAGGGACTCCAAGTCCAGCTGCAGTAGACAGTTGCACTCTCAGTCCAGCTGCACGAGGCCATGTCAAAAGTGCATGATTGTCATTCAACACTGGAGAATAAAAAATTGAAAAGGTCACTGGTTTCCATCATTGAGGTCCTTCCCTCCCTGCATCTCCAGCTATAATGGCATTTTGAAAGAAGCAAAGACCAAAGGAAGGAGAAAGCTATGAACTGTCAGAACTGGGGGAAAAAAATGACAATTTCCTCTTCACCATCATACCCTCATTTCACTGCTCTACTTGACTCCCAGGACAATTTGCCTCCACTGGATCTGCCACCCACACCCTCCAAAAGCTCTGGACACCACCCGCTAAAGCAGACCTCCTGGTTCTGGGAACTTTTTAGGATGTGGGGGAAAAAATAAAACAACAACTGATGTCAACTAACGGACCAGGCCAAATAAATTCTTGAACTTGCTTTTGTATCCCGCAAGAAGCCTAACCATGCTCTCTTCACAGCACACATATGTTCATAAGTCTAACTGACATATTATTTTTCATACTGTGGAAGTGAGGGTTTCTTCTCATAAGCTGAGTTTTTGTAAGGCCAAGGAGTACCATCATGATTCTAAACTACACTGAGAAACCGTAACTATGAGAAACCATACTTAACCCTGAGTTATGGTTCCATTTGTGAGAGAAAAGATAAGTTTTTACCAACTGCAATTTAATGAAAAAATTCAAAGAAATAATCTTGGACTGCTGAGATATGAAGGTTTTAGCCAAAATCAAGATTTTTTTTTTACATAGGCTTTATATGTAATTTGAGCATTTCAAATATTTTGATGAAAACATTTTGCTTAAATATAATCAAATGCCTAAGAAATACCTAGTTTTGTAACAAATAGCTGGAAATGTTTGTATTCAAGTAGCTTTTAGAAGGAAGCACCAAATTTACTGAAATTCACTTCTTTAGAAGTTCCTAAAATGGGTGGAAGTTAAGGGAAAGTGGTAGCAGTTAGAAAAATACAGTATCTGTCACTACTAATAAAGCATATGGCTAAAACCTAATCTAGGTATCTATTTTTAAATTAGGCTTAAGATTTTAAAGAAGTTCATATCTAAATTGTAACTCATTCAACAGTCAAAGCTGCCAAGTTTCTGAAAGTTACAAGTGAACACAAAATCTATTCAAGCTCACATACTAATTTTGTAGGAATTGGAGGGAACGTCAATGCCAAATAAGAAAAAAATTCCTGTATATTTTAAACAGTCATTGACTCATGGAAGTATTTCCCTCTTACTTGCTCTAATTCCAACTTTTTTTTTTTTAGTAATTGTTTGTGCTTTTGGTCACATCATCATTTCTCTGTTTTTAAGTAACTAAATGATATACTGCATCTTAGTCTCAATAGCCTAATTTAGACAATGATCTCTACTTCCTAAGATGAAGTATACCTCAAAGGGCAAAGCAAAGATTTCACATCAAAGTATATTTTGCTCGTCTATCTCATAAATTGGTGAATCCGATTATAAAACTTCAGAGAAATAAGAGTGGATTGTAAGCCAAAATCCACACATTAACGTGCTAGAAATGTAGAAAGAGGGTGGGATGGAAGGAATGACTGCACAGTTTGCTCTAGTTTGATTACCCTTATATAACACCAAGAGCTATGGTTTTTCCAGTGGTCACGCATGGATATGAGAGTTGGACTGTGAAGAAGGCTGAGTGCCGAAGAATTGATGCTTTTGAACTGTGGTGTTGGAGAAGACTCTTGAGAGTCCCTTGGACTTCAGGGAGATCCAACCAGTCCATCCTAAAGGAGATCAGCCCTGGGATTTCTTTGGAAGGAATGATGCTGAAGCTGAAACTCCAGTACTTTGGCCACCTCATGCAAAGAGTTGACTCGTTGGAAAAGACTCTGATGCTGGGAGGGATTGGGGGCAGGAGGAGAAGGGGACGACAGAGGATGAGATGCCTGGATGGCATCTCTGACTCGATGGACATGAGTCTGAGTGAACTCCGGGAGTTTGTGATGGACAGGGAGGCCTGGCGTGTTGTGATTCATGGGGTCGCAAAGAGTTGGACACGACTGAGTGACTGAACTGAACTGAACTGAACACCAAGAGCCATTAGTAACATTCATTACTGATGGTGGGGTTCTCAGCACAGCCAGTGCTGCTGTTTCTGACCATAGAGCATTTATGGTCATTTATATGTGAGATTGAGCTGGAATCAAAAACAAAACTAAAACATCTTCCTTCCTTGCTTTCTTTTTTTCTTTCCACACAATTGCCTGATAATTCCTTCTCCAGTTTATTTTTCCCTCAGCCTCAGGACAGCATTCACAAAGTACGCTGTGTTTGGGAATGCATCATGTCCTAATCTCAACTGAGGGAAAACTGATGTTCCATAAGAACACAGATTCCATTAAAAGGTTGATGTCAACAGTTTATGGGTAGATTTTACTTACTGCTAGATGTATGGATGTTTTTTATTAAAAACTCTGTTGATAAGGTAGTTCAGACTCACATCCATCAAGTCAGTGATGCCATCCAGCCATCTCATCCTCTGTCATCCCCTTCTCCTCCTGCCCCCACTCCCTCCAAGCATCAGAGTCTTTTCCAATGAGTCAATTCTTTTCATGAGGTGGCCAAAGTATTGGAGTTTCAGCTTTAGCATCATTCCTTCCAAAGAAATCCCAGGGCTGATCTCCCTCAGAATGGACTAGTTGGATCTCCTTTCAGTCCAAGGGACTCTCAGGAGTCTTCTCCAACACCACAGTTCAAAAGCATCAATTCTTCTGCACTCAGCCTTCTCCACAGTCCAACTCTCACATCCATACATGACCACAGGGAAAACCATAGCCTTGACTAGACAAACCTTCGTTGGCAAAGTAACGTCTCTGCTTTTGAATATGCTATCTAGGTTGGTCATAACTTTCCTTCCAAGGAGTAAACGTCTTTTAATTTCATGGCTGCAGTCACCATCTGCAGTGATCTTGGAGCCCCCAAAAATAAAGTCTGACACTGTTTCCACTGTTTCCTCATCTATTTCCCATGAAGTGATGGGACCAGATGCCATGATCTTTGTTTTCTGAATGTTTCGCTTTAAGCCAACTTTTTCACTCTCCACTTTCACTTTCATCAAGAGGCTTTTGAGTTCCTCTTCACTTTCTGCCATAAGAGTGGTGTCATCTGCATATCTGCGGCTATTGATATTTCTCCTGGCAATCTTGATTCCAGCTTGTGTTTTTTCCAGTCCAGCGTTTCTCATGATGTACTCTGCATATAAGTTAAACAAGCAGGGTGACAATATACAGCCTTGATGTACTCCTTTTCCTATTTGGAATCAGTCTGTGTTCCATGTCCAGTTCTAACTGTTGCTTCCTGACCTGCATACAAATTTCTCAAGAGGCAGATCAGGTGTTCTGGTATTCCCATCTCTTTCAGAATGTTCCACAGTTTATTGTGATCCACACAATCAAAGGCTTTGGCATAGTCAATAAGGCAGAAATAGATGTTTTTCTGGAACTCTCTTGCTTTTTCCATGATTCAGCAGATGTTGGCAATTTGATCTCTGTTTCCTCTTCTTTTTCTAAAACCAGCTTGAACATCAGGAAGTTCACGGTTCACATATTGCTGAAGCCTGGCTTGGAGAATTTTGAGCATTACTTTACTAGCGTGTGAGATGAGTGCAGTTGTGCAGTGGTTTGAACATTCTTTGGCATTTCCTTTCTTTGGGATTGGAATGAAAACTGACCTTTTCCAGTCCTGTGGCCACTGCTGAGTTTTCCAAATTTGCTGGCATATTGAGTGAAGCACTTTCACAGCATCATCTTTCAGGTGATAAGGTAGAAGTGAGACCAAAGGCTCAAGGAAAGATCGGGAATTACAAAGACTAGCAGCAGGATGATGGGAATGGAGTTTAACCACAAAACCCAGAGATAGAGACAGGTCACTCAATCTGTGTTTACCTTGCCTCCTACTATAGCTAAACCATTGCAAGCCTTGCAGATTTCAACTCCACAATGTCCTACAGGCTGTTTCTTATTTCTGTTATTTTATCAATATCCTGCTTAAGGCTACCAGTATCTCTCAGTCTTGCCTCCTTTCTACTCATTAAGCAAACTGATGCCTAAAGAGTAAATATACTCATGTATTCCTCTCTTAAGAAATCTTAAGGTTCCTCATTGTCTTCAGAAGAAATAGAGTATAATGGAATGAAAAAAACATATGTTAGGATCCATGCAAGTTTGGATTCCAATCCCAGTATACTTCCTGCTGACCTTGGGCAAGTTCCTTAGTCTGTCTAGGCTTCGATTTTCCCCTTGGTAAAATAGAGAAAACAATAACTACCTGTGGTTATGAGAATTACATAAGAAAAAGCAAGTAAAATGCCTGTCCACCTTCCTGGTCTTTCATTCCTTACACACCCTACATCAAAACTGTTCAAATGCTATCCACCCTTCAAAATTCAACAGAATACAATCTCTTTGTTCTCAAAGAGAGTACATCCCATTCCTACTTCCTTCAATCTCATATTTCCTTGTGAATTTCATAGCTATTTACATTTACTGTCTTTTGGCACTTTTCAACCCTGTGTCCTGTACTGTAGAGAGAGGTACATGGTATATCACACTCCTTCCTACTGGAAAGTTGGATGCACATATCGTTCTATTTAACTCTCTAATCTCAGTGTGTTTTGCAAGGACTAGCCCCATTTAACAAATTCAAGTTAAGTAAGTGAATAAAATTATTTCTTATTTTCAAGAACAGCTCTGATAACTGAAACCCCATGGGCAATGCATTATCCATTATCCACCTTTCCATCACTGAATGTTGAAAAACTATACTTATCATAGGCTTTATAGGTGTCCAGTGAATACTTACTGATTATAATAATTCTGGCATTATTTTCATGTGTGAGCATTGCATCTTAAAAGCAAAGCTACCATACCTATGTTGAAATCCTAGCTCTTCTATTTACTAACTTGGGCAAGTATCTTAAGTTTCTTAAGCTCTTTGTGCCCTGGATTGATCATTTGTAAAATAATATCTTGCTTCAAAGTGAGTAACTTTTTCCTCAGAATACAAATATCTCTTATATCCACGAACCCTACTTTCTGCCCTAACCATCCCCAGGGATTTCAGTAGGGAGCAAGTTCCTGATATAACGAACTTGTGAGAAGAGAATACAGAATACTAAAGTGGTATAATACCAACATTGGGAGAAAAGATACGAGTGTGGAGGCAGGTGGTAATTGGGAGGTAGGCAGTAACTGGGAGCCATGTACAAATCTTATGGGACACTTCTATTTGTGTTTAGTTCAAAGCTTCCATTACCACAGATCTTCATGTATTAAAAGAAGTTATGTCAAGCTATGTTTCTATTAAGCCAGTATACTGGGTCCAAACCATTCTCTGATAAATGGCTTCCGAGATGTTTTACTTCAAAGTTAAAAGTTCTACCTTTACAAATTGCTTCATAATCTATGAAAAATGTGCCATGTGTGGAATGCAGCTACTGATAAAGGGCAGGTTGCTTCTAGTTAGTCAGATAGCATGAGCTGTGAGTTATTGAAAGGTAAACAGTCATTCTGCCCTGGAGAGACTCAGAATTCATTATTTTCAAGCCCAAGCTCAGAATTCTAGTTCCCAGGATGCCAAAGGCAAAAGAAAATATTCTTGGGACAAAGATATTTTGCTAAACTCTCATGCTGGTCAATGCATTTGGATATTACACTAAGGACAGACTGCAGTGCTAAAGGTTTTTTTAAAAATAGGACAACTCCACCAGACATTGTTTGGTTAAAAGAAAAAAAAGTTATTTTTAAAAGTTGGGTCTGTAGTTGCTTCCAAGACTTCTGTTTTGCATTTTTTGGTTTGAAAGGCTCTGTTTGAATGTTTTATGTTCTATTAAATACCAGGTATGTGCTTTGTCAGAAATTCAGATGATAGTGCTTTGGTAAAATTTCCACCCCTGGTGTTCAGTGATGTGTGAGTGTGTCCACGTCTCCTCCTCCTCATTGTCATGGTTGTTTTGATCGTAGGTAATATTATTCTTGGAGTAAGTGAAGCCTGTGGTGACCAGCAGAGACTCTCCAAGCTGCCTCTGGAACTAAAGCTGTCACTCGGGATCTACAGGGAAGTAAGTGGGAAGAGAGACGCAGAGGTCTTAAAGGAAACATTTCATTTCTTAACTATTTTCTGCAAGGAAAGAAATTGAGGAGCTTCCATTCTTTTGTGATGAGTTAGTCATGACATTGTTTATAATTAGCTATGTATCCAAATAAACAGTTAAATTTAACTCAGTGCTGAATAAAAAATAAACTGAAATAATTTTAGCATAAACACTCCCAACAACAAAATTCCAGGTCAAAATTAGGTCATTTTGTTTCTGATCCTCTCTGTGGAGTGAGTGGGGAAACAGGGCAATGCTGAATGGCCAAATGATCTGAATACTGAGAGTAGAACTAACAGATTCAAGCAGGGGCACATTTTGTAACTTGATGTAAATACAAACAACATCTCATATACCTGTCCAGTCTTTGTGTGTTCACGTATGCTTTTATTGTTTTAACCTAAGTTTACTGAGAATCAGGATGTGCAAAGCACACTGATAGGCACCAGGAATAGATGCAGAGAAAAACGGCAAAGCTCTGGGTTTTACTGAGATGATTCAATGGTCTAAATTTGTATATGTTAAAAGTCAGAGATGCTCACATTTTAAAAAGATGAAATTCGAGCCATTCTGTATAATTTTGTAAATCTCCTCTAAACGAACATGGCGTCTTGAGCATATTCCTGGCAGAGGAAATAACAGGAAGACCTATTGGAGGAGCACAGGTAAGCCTTCCTGTTTTATGCCAGGCAAGCTTCAGGTACACACAAAGCCTTTGGATACAGAAGTGAGTGAGTGAATGAAGTCGCTCAGTCGTGTTCAACTCTTTGCGACCCCATGGACTATAGCCTAACCAGGTTTCTCTGTCCATGGGATTTTCCAGGCAAGACTACTGGAGTGGGTTGCCATTTCCTTCTCCAGGAGATCTTCCCGACCCAGGGATTGAACCAAGGTCTCCAGCATTGTAGGCAGATGCTTTACTGTCTGAGCCACCAGGGAAGATAAGAACAAATTCAAAATGCAATGCAGCATATTAGATTCAAACAGGAGACTTCAGGGGCTGTTCAGCTAATTTCATCTTCAAGGTCAAAGCTGCTTTTGCATAGAGTTGGGGTGTAGGCTGGCTTACCCTGATTGGAGGACTCCCTGCCTAAAGATTCCTTGCTACAGAAAGCAAGATGTCCAGGGTCTCTAGGAAAGCATGATCTCTTCAGAAGAATCCAATCTCTCCCAGGATTAGGGCAGACATTGCTAGTATTTCAATGTCTGGCTTTTCACTAACTAAATCTGCTTTCCTTTCATCTTCAGCACAAAGCTAGAGCATATTTTCCAGCCCTTTTGCATTAATTGTGGCCACAAGACTGAATTAGACAGTGGGGAAAGTATGCAAGAGATATGTCATTCCAGGTTTGATCCCCCAAAACCTTCCATGTAATCCTGGTAATCCTGCACTCTCTCTTCCCTTGCCTACCAACCGGCTGACCAATGCCAATTATCCAAGATGACCTTGGAAGCCATTTTGAAGTTGAAGATGGTATAGTATTCCCTACCACCCCCTACAACTAGCTGGATATTTTATGAGAACTAAACTTTTATTATTTTAAGTCTTGAGATTTATGAGTTTATCTTTTACAAAAGCCAGAGGTTATATTAATAAAGATTGCAGAGGTTTATTTGTTTTTTGTTTTTTTTCCCTGTACCTGCTCTTATGGAAGTCTAACTGAAGTTTCTCTCTTTCTTTCCCTCTCTCTTTCTAGCCAAATCCTTCATTGACAGAGCATTCAAGGAGAAATATTGTTTGATATATTTTACTATTTCCTTAATTTTATATATAACAGCCCAGAAATATTTGGTCATCATATCTGCCTTTGTCACCATGATATGAGAAAATCTTTCTGGGCTACTGCAAGAGCTGGTATTTAATACTGGTATTTAATTCAGTCATATATAAGTCTGTCCTCTCACAATCTATTGTCTGTACAATTTAATGAAACAAATCTGAGAGTGACATTCCTCTACTTAAAATCATTGAAGACTCACCATCTACATTACAGATTTCTTAATGGGTCATTCAAACTCATGGGCAATCTGGCTCCAACCTACATCTCCAGCCTTGCCTATTCAGAACTCATAGAAAACAAAAACAAAAATGCCAGAGAGCCACTCATCCGGGCTTTTTCTCACATTGATCCTCCCACCTAGAATGCCTTCCCCTCCTACCTTTCAAGATACAGTTCAAATGTCATTCTCTGGGCAAAGCTTTCTCGGAAAGTCACTAGCTGAACAATAATTCTCTCCAGAATGTTCACAAGTGGTTTATCTTGACATTTGGCTATAATTACCAGATTCTTAGGTCTTTGTACACACAAAGTGAATCTGACCCATCTTTTTAACTAGTAGAATGAATGGCTTTCAAGAACTATTTATTGAATAAATAGTAAATGAGGAGAAAGGGGAAGGAAGAGAAGAAGGAAGGAGAAATATGAATAACTGTGAGGTCTTTTTCCACAGTCTAGAAACTTAACTTCCATGTTTCTTCCACAGAAACAAAGAGACAAATCCTTCTGTGTTTCTCATATCCCTTTTAGTTATTTTTTCCCCTCCCACACACAAAAGAAAAGGAAATAATTAGTGACAAAAACTCCCAGTGACAAATCTTCAGTGTCCTTTCCACCATATGGTGTCAGCTCCATTTCTCTAGGGCTTTTCTTTTGATACTTAGTGGTTCTCTCATGAGGTTACTCTCTGATATTTAATATTAATTTACCTATGGTGCTGACCCATTTACCTATTAAGCATACACTTATGATCCTTCTCACCCATAAGTGTCCAACAAAAAGTTATTTTTTAAGTATTTACAAAAGCATAAATAATTTTAGAAATATTTAAAGCATCCTTTCTCAGAACTTTAAAGATTTATCATCAGCAAACATTTCTAAAGGACCTTGAGAAGGAAAGTAACCTGTTAAATTTCAATAGCCAATTAAAACTAAAAGCAACATTAAATAACAAGGATGGAAGAAAGTAAGCAAGTTAACCTTGTTTCATCCTCTGATGCTGTCAAGACTCCAGATACCTCAACCTAACTGGTCACTAAAAGTCCCCCATTGGTCTGGCCACACGAGGGAAACTCACCCTGCTGAACACACATAGGGTGGGAAGTTATTACCTAGTTCAGTTCAGTTCAGTTCAGTCACTCAGTCATGTCTGACTCTCTGTGACCCATGGGCTGCAGCATGCCAGGCTTCCCTAGTTACTGGGTATTAAAAATGCCAGATTTGGTAAACTGGACTTTAAACCCTAACTGGTATAAAAACTGGACAATTTCCTATTTTAAAAAAATATTTCTAAGAACTTGGCAAAGACACATAAAGTAAAACTATATAGTAGATTAGTCTACTTTGAAAAACTACCCTTTCATCAATCTACCAGTGCAATATTCCTGGAGGATGAAACAGGAGCAGAGATCCAGTTTTATAATAGTCAAAGTTGCAACTTTCTGAGTAAGAAGGCTTATCACTAAGAAGGGTCACCTGTTTGGCTCAGTGGAAAGACTGACATTTGCTGATCTATATAATGCAGTTTTTTTCTTTGGCAATAATTTTCAGTTCCCCTATATGTTGATTCTTTTACATCCAAAAACAAAATAAGTATAATTTTAAGACTTTTATTTTTTAAAAAGAAGTTGCAGTTTTTTTTTTTCCAGAGACCAGATATAATCTCCTATTATAACTCTCTAAAGTTCTGCTACATATACCATTCCATCCCCAGTGGTATCCTGAGAAACCATGGGGAAAAAATGCTTCATATTAATGAGGTCAATATTTTCATAGGTGACAATTTAATTAGTTCAACAAAAATTATATTCTCTGGCATATTTGTCCAAGACAGCCTCACCCATCAGTGCTTTCCGTGAAGTAGAAGCTCAGTAACTATTCAGGGAATTAAGGAACAATGGCCTCCATGTGGTTTGGCCGCAGACCACAGAGTTGTACCCTTTGTAGATAGTACACCAAGAAGAATAAGAAAGTCTATGAAACACTTTTGGTTTCTTTTCTGGAACATTGCTAAGACTTTGGTTCCCAATAAAACAAAATTGCTACCTTCAGTGCAGGGCTTAATTAGCTCGGTGACCTCACCAGGTGAGCATCCTTTACTTTTCATTGATTTCAGGGTTAAAACACTCTGAGGGTTCAGAGTCCCTAGAAATCTTTTCCTAGTCTCAAAGTAGATAAAACATATTTTATGGGACATTTTAAACTTTTCTATAAATAAGTCTCCCCTTCTCCTCCCCTAAGATCCAGCCAAAGAAAATTTCCTGTAAAATTTATGGCATGGTCATATTTCTTCCTTTCCCAGTCCTTCCTATGTTTTAAAATTATAGCCATTCTTTTCAAAGACTGAAATGTCCAAGCACTCAAAAATTCAGAGGTAAAGTAAAAGAGAAGATCCAGCAAAGGAGATATAAAACAGTTAAATAGAAGGAAATCTAGCAAGAGTGAAGGAAAGGAAGGCTAGGGAAAGGAGAGTTTCCCTAGAGATACAACGTCATGTGAGTGAAATAATAGCTGAGAGGTCAAGAAAGTTAATTCGGATAACTGACCATCAGTTTTAAGAAAGTGTAGACCACTGGGGATGTTTATGAATGCCATTACAGTGCATGGCATAGATGGAAATCTAGCATCAGCACTGAAATAGGTGAGAGGAAGTAGAGACAGAAAAGTCCAGATAAGTTTTTAAAGTTGTGATAATGAAGGGAAAGTGAGGTCAAAGGTGGTTTCTTTGTTTTAAGATGGGTGAATTAAGGTAGGTTTGTGAGCTGATGGCAGTCATCCAATGGTTATAGAGAAACTGAAGATATAAGAGAGAAAAAAGAATAATTGAACGCATGAAATCCTTTGGAAGGCTAGGGGAAATAGGCTAGGTCTAGGGTACTAGTCAAAAATCTCGATAGCATTTTGTGATTTTGCATAGAGATTGATTTTATTCCCTTTCATGTTGTTGGTAGCATTAGCATTAGCACTGAGATTGGAGGGAGGGGCTTCATTGCTGGTCCAGGGGTTAAGACTGTGCCTTCTGGCGCAGGGGGTACAGGTTCGTCAGTCCCTGGTTGGGGAACTAAGATCCCACATGCTTCGTATAAAAACCAAAACATAAAACAGAAGCAATATTGTAACAAACTTAATAAAGACTTTAAAAATGGTCCACATCAAAAAAAAAAAAAAACTTTAAAGAAAAAGAAGAGATAGGAAGGAAAGAAGAAGTGTCTATCTACCTACAGAAGCCGGTGGACCCATGGACTTGACTTTGACAAGATGAAACTGTTCTCATCACATGATCTCTATCTCATTCTCTTGAAGTCATAATACATCAGTAGATGTAGAAGGGGTTCTAAAAAGAATCTTGATTCAATCTTGTCTTGCACTCAAGTTAATTGAGGAATTCACCCAAAGGATGTTAAGGGCACTGGGACAAAGGACATTAAGGACATTGAGGAATGTCCAGTGTGTTTCTAGTTACAAAAATCGATGCATCCTCTGAAAGAGTATTGGGAACTTTGCTTAGTCCTGCTCTCCTTTTCTTCTCCTGCTTATCAAGAGCTGTAATCAAGAGCACCCCATTAAAGGAGTGAGTACTCATAGCAAGGAGGCAAGAGCTGATAGGAAAATAAATCTTGACTACATATATATATATATATATATAGCCATTTATCCCTCCCACGTTAAACATTCTTATTTCTAACAAGTCATATTCACAGTCTGGCCTCTCAAAACTTATCTTTAGTAAAAACAAATCGTCTGCCTGAAGTGGTAATTTCCATTACCTCAAAACCGCTTCAAATACCAGACTTCTCTACAGTTTCAAGTATCATGTTATGTGTTGCCATCACTTCATTCACTTCTGTTAACTGAGTCAAAAGGTTAGTCTTTAAGCTTAATCATATTACACAGAGACTTCTCAAGATCTTTTTTCAATGATTTAAATGCAGAATAAATAAAATTAAGAAAAATAATTTATTAGAGAAATTTTAGAAAGTAAAATAACTTGGCTCTAATTCTAGGTTCTGAAACATTTTTTTCCCCACTAGCCTCCAAGAGATACATCAAATCTAAGTACCTAATTTCCTCAGTAAATCTCAACATATTCCTGGATAACATCTTTGCACTGAAACTGATGAACTAAGCAACGTTCCAAGACCTTGGCTTTAGCTGTCATGATTTGTTTTATACAGTAACCAAATGTTGACCAGCTAAATGCTGAAATAAATTTCCTTTAAAAGGCTTACACTAATTTTGAAATCTTCTATTACAAACTACAGTAAAAAGTCTTTTCAATACCAGTTCCTAAAAGGAATCTGTCGCCTAGACAAAACATTGAAATAAAATATTCACTAAGTTTTTCCCAGGAAATCAGCTCAATATGCTCACAGTTCTGAAGATACATAAATCCATTCTAACTTCTGTTATTACTAAATAATCCTGCATTGCATAATCAATGAGCAAATATTGGTTGATAGCCACTATCAATTTTTATTAGAAAGGTTAAAAATAGGATAATTACTACTCAAATTATTCCAATGAGGATTTTAAAAGTACTGTTGGACTATTTCACTACTTTCCATTCCAGAAAAGATCAGAGTCACTATCTTCTTGTACTATTCATGGGTCTTTCTAGGCACACTTGTTGAAATCATAAAGAAAAAATTGCAAATGTAAAACAGTCTTTTGAGGCTGATTTAAAGGGGATTTATTTTTATATTCTTTAAGATTTATTTCAAATTAGCTCTTGGTAAATGTTCTGATCTCAAGTCTGAGTTTGAGTGATAATTCAAGAAACAAAGACAAACAGAAGAATATGTGTAAAATTACTATCTCCTTAGTCATAACATAAATCCTGTATAGTGATACGAGAAATAAACGATGCCTAAGTGTAATGGACAAAAGACGTAAGCAATGGTTAACAAATGTACTTTACAGATGATTTATATTGATAATCAACAATGCATATGAAGACAAAATGAATTTTTTTTATCCATCAAATTGTCATAGTTTCCTTTATTTAAGTGTAATTTAGAAAGTTGGCAGTGGTTTTAGGAAACAAATACTCAGCCTCTGATATTTAGAGTATTAAGTGATACCAACTTTCTCAAGGGCAATTGGCAATATATATCAAATGTCTTAAGGCATGTATACTATTTGATCCAGCAAATCTACTCCTAGGAATGTATTTTTTTTAAAAATGATGAGAAATGAAAATTTAAATTAAATAATGAGCATCGTGTAATATGTATGGGAGTATAAAACTGAACACAGTTCAAATAACTAAGCAAGTATTTGTTAAATAAATTATAGTATATTCATATAATAGCTACATTATAGCCATTTAAAATTTTAAGAGATTTATTTCGTATTTTTAATTGATAAATGTTAGATAATAATATGCCTAGTATGATTCAAATTTGTTTAAATATACATGAACATGTGGTGTGTGTGTATCTGAAATGGTATACATTTAAGTGTTATGAATGGTTAGGCTTAGGTGATAAAGTTGAGTAAGTATTGATTACTTGGATTTTATTTTATACTTATACTTTATTTTATACTTATACTTTTCAAATTAACTACAATGAACATATATTATTCCAGAAAAATAAACATTATTCTTAAATCACTTAAGAATAAATATTATTTTTAAACTGCTATTTTAACAGTTTCATATCATAGATACTACCTTCCTATACTATACTTAAACTGCATTTATATCACTGCAAATAACAAAAACAAAATCAAATGCTATACAAAAAGATGATATAAACAGTAGCATATAATCAATCCTGTAAAAATGTTGATTGTCAGAATTTGGCAATAATGAAACAGACATATCTAATTTGGAATTTTGAATAGATTGCAAACGATGATAAATAGTCTGCATTAAACAGATGTACGGTGTGTGACTTACAATCTGTGCAATTTTATATATGTCATACTTCAGTGAAAAACATTAAAAGCGAATCCAGCCATTGACCCCTGGCTTGCTCCTAAAGACTCACAGCCGAGTTGGCAGGAAACCTGAAAGGTCACTGAGTCTAGCCCCTCACCCCACCTCCTCAGAGCTACAGATAAGAAATGCTGCAATGGCTTGGGAAGCATTACCCTGTTTAAACAGCCCCGATAACATCTTACTCCTCACAATGAACCACAAACCATCTGCCTCCTTTCAACTTTCAGGCATAGTCTGAGAAAATCAGCTACAGGCATGCTTGAGTGTAGACAGTTGAGAAGATCATCGACCACGAAAGCCTAGAATGCATCCTGTCACGTGGCCTGGGGACTGTGGCTGTCATCACAGCTCTGGTGGGCATGATCGAAGGATGATGACAGTTGTGCGCCCAGAAATTACAGTGTGGTCAAAGAAAGCAGGACAAGTGCAAACAGCAGGGCCAGAATTTCTATGGCTTGGCTGATGGTAAGCTGAATTTCTTTTTCCAAACCCAGTGGTGCAGTGGGGTATGGATGTCCCATAATCAAGAACTAAAGGAAGAGATGCTTGCAATAGATAATGGAAACAGACAGTTCAAGTGCAGCCAAAGACTTTTGCTCTTTTGGAACTAAGGCCATACCTCAAATGAGCTACAAATAAGACTGTTTGGTGAATCAGGACTTTGCCTGAATTTTTAAAACGATAAAGAGGACTTACTAAGAATCCTTTGAGGGCAGTTCGTTTTTTTGACTCAGATCACTCAGTCAACAATTTATCATTAGATTAAAAAATATCCCCAGACCAACAAAAAACAGGATATTTATCCTATGATTTAAGATTGGATTTTACTCTTGAGTCTTTATTTTAAAAGCTATACAACTCTAACTAAATTACTCACTCTTGTATAGTTTCAACTCATTCATTAGTAAAGTGTCATTGAACCATTTAAGATCACGTTTATTCCAGTGAGTCTGAAAGTAAATCTAGAAACTATAATTCTAAATTTATAATCCCACAGTAAAGACATCTCTGTAAAGAGAAAGCAATCTCCTAAGATTTTTAAACACAACATAATTTCCATGTTTACAAAAGCTGTATTGTGTATGAATATTATGGAACCAACCCCATCTCATTACAGTCACAAGGGGAAAGATAAAGACAGAGAGGGCGTGTCCACAAGGAAAGGGCAACCTATTGCCTCTGTAGCCAATCAGTGAATCCCCTACATATGAATAAATTCTATTCGGAGGGCACATTTGTTAAGTTCAATTGTTCCTATGTCCAACAAAGTTAGCCTAGGTATCTAACACCATCAGCTATATAGTACTGTACTGTAATAGATGTACAATCCTTCTCACACAAATAATACATAAAAAATCAACAGAAAAAATAAAGAAAACACTTTAAATCTTATAGTACAGTACCTTGAAAAGTACAGTAGTACCAGCCACATCACTGCTGTTTTTATGCTTGCTTCCAGAATCCTGGGCTTGAAGTAAAGATACTGTATATCTGTACTCTCTACAGTACTATATAGTAAAGCACAGAAAAGCATAACTACTTGTACAGGATGCACACAGGTGACAATATACACCAGACATATGAAATAACTTACGTGACTGGACATGCAAGTGCATGGTCACATCTTTGAAAGTTTTCAACTCGAAGGTTCATATGCAGGGGACTTACTGTAACTTTTTATTGTTCCATGCCTTTTTCTTTCACTTTCTCATGCATCCTCTTAGTTCCCTTTGATAAATTCAGGTCAGTTCAGTCGCTCAGTCACGTCTGACTCTTTGTGACCCCATGGACTGCAGCACACCAAGCTTCCCTGTCCACCACCAACCCCCAGAGCTTACTTAAACTCATGTCCATCAAGTCGGGGATGCCATCAAACCATCTCACCCTCTGTCATCCCCTTCTCCTTCTGCCTTCAATCTTTCCCAGCATCAGGGTCTTTTCAAATGAGTCAGTTCTTCACAGTTCTTTGATAAATTACAAAACTATAATTAAGAAAGAAAAGATCTGAAAGTACAATAGAGAGAGGAACATTTGCAAAGAATTAAACCCTTGGACAATTAAGACAGCTCTGCCTACAATCACTTCCTTGTGAAACCTCTCCTTTTTGTTAGAATGGATTTGTCCTCTCACTTTGTACACTGCTGCTCTCCCTTCACCCTGCATGAGGTCACGTGACAAACAGCACTTCCTCCAGATCTCACTCATCCACTGCATCACTTATTAGCATACAAACAGCACTTCCTCCAGATCTCACTCATCCTCTCCATCACTTATTAGCATATAATCCATTCATCTACTCCATCACCTATCAGCATATAATTAGCATACTTTGACCAACCTGGAAGTAAAACAGAAAGGGACTCTGTTCTCCAGGAGTTAAGAGCCTAGTAATGAAGAGAAAACTGGACCATGAAACAACTGATCTATAAGGTTGAAAAGAATAAATGCACTCAGAGATAAAGCCTTGTGAGATTTCTGAGATGGGAAAACATTCTCCCAAACTTCACAGGTCAGAGAAAGCTTCCTGAAAGATAGAGCACTGTAGAAGGGGCTTGAAAAGACGATAGAATCCACACATGTAAGATGAGAGAGAGAGGTACCAAGCAAAAGATGAGCAGGAAAGAGTTTGGGTTGGTACCTGGGAGACTTAGGATTAGTGGAAGATCAGCCTGAAAGATAAGACGGCTCAGATCCTAAAAGCCTTGAATTCCAGACTAATTCAGATACTATACACGCCATAGGAATCACTGAAAATTTTACATTAGAGCAGCAACATGATGAATCTCTACTTTGGAATGGTTCATCCTTAAACTTCTCCAAACGAAAGTATTTCTTCTGAAGATGTATCAGAAACCTTTCAAAGAAAATCCTCTAGGGAAATTTAAACACAGCTCTGTCTTATACTGCTCATGGTAACATAAACTGTTGCTCTGCAAAATATTCAAAGGGGATTAAGCAGATTTTATTTCATCTATTCAGTTCATATTTCTTGGACAACTTTGGGTTCATTTCTTCCTGGGCTCAACCTTCACTGCCAGCATTGGCGGCTTCCAACTATTTTAGGGTGTGAGATTACATATTGTTAAAACTGAAACAATTAAAGAGAAATATCCTTAATTTTGAGAGACTTATATGCTTTGGCAGGCGTACACTCTGGATTTTGAGAGCCAAGAGCTCCCTGCTTCCTGCAATCTTGACAAGTGAGAGAATGTGTTTTACCAAAAACCAGCAAAAGCCAGAACATCCCCTGAAGCTGTTCCTGGCTCTAGGAAATGAAACGCTGAGCAGTCCTTAAATACATTGAAGTGCTAACTTAATCATGCAAAGATGAAGCAGCTATTATTATGGCTCCAGCAGAGTGACAGGACTTGCTTAGTGACCCATATCATCTCCAAGTTTACCTTGTGATCCACATAGGATGAATGTAATTGATCAGGTTGGTGACATCTGTCTGTGGTCCTGGAATGAAATAAAGCTAAACATTTCAGAAGATACTGTAATCCACAAACCTGGCCTCAGTGATCTGAGTAAAAGGAAACCCACAGAGAAAAGATGGCATGCATGACTGTAACGACTACTTACATGAGTACAGAGATGAATAAAAAGGTTTTTTGAGTCCAGGTAAGAACACATCATGCTGTCTTCTCTTACAAACAGTACAAAGAATCTTGACCTTAACTCAGTGATGATGATTCATTTGACCAATAACTTCAACTACCTCAAAGGAACTCTGAAAACAAGCAAGTTAAAAGTCCCTTTTAGCTTACTATTTTCAGAGAAAGTGTTTCTCATTCTGAATTATGGTTTAAAACAGTTTATAACTCTCTGGCTCAGCGTGGTACTAAAAATGTCTAAGTATCCCATATTTACCACTGAATCTTTAATTAGGGGTTTATACCTAAAAAAAATATTTTTTTTATTAAAAAAAGAGAAAAAATAAAAAAAGAAAGTAGGAAAACTTTCTTGACCGCTTTTAGCTCTGGTTGGTTCTGACTCAGCCTCACTGGCATGCGTGATTCAATAGTTTATGTCAAACACAAATTCCAGCCCAATGCCCTCCATCCAGTGTATTCTCATTCCTGAGCCTGACGGCAGAACTGGTCTCCTAGCAACACTGGACATTTTCTCTGCCTAGTCATCTGTAGCAATTGGCTCTTTTTCAAGGTTTTATTCTCATTCTCTGTCCAGACAAACCAAAAACCTTTATGCCATTAAAAAGATCTGAGGTCTGGATTCAGATCTGGAACATCTGTTGAAATTGAATTTTTTTTCTCCCCTAACTAGATCTCCTTTTCCTCTTTTCTCTAATCTCTTTTTCTCTCTCTCACTCAAATACACACACACACACACACACCAGCAAAGAGAGTGGCTGTTGCTATGTATTCTGAGTAATGGCAGTATTGTGCTTAGTTAGTCACTCAGTCATATTTGACTCTTTGTGACCCCATGGAATATAGCCTGCCAGGCTCCTCTGTCCATGGGATTTCCTAGGCAAGAATACTGGAGTGGGTTGCCATTTCCTACTTGAATGGTAATATTGTCTAGTACAAAAACACGGAATGCTCTCTGTTGCTGTTTAATTTCTAAGTTGTGTCCGACTTTTGGAACCCCATGGACTGTAGTCCACCCCATCCATGGGATTTTCCCAGATAAGAATGCTGGAGTGGGTTGCTGTTTTTTCCCAACCTAGGAATGGAACCCGTCTCCTGCATTGTCTGGTGGATTCTTTACTGCTGAGCCACCTGGGAAGCCCAGGATGCTCCTTAACTAGTGGTCAATTCAGGAATCCTCTTCACCTCTTTAATTACCTCATTATGTAAAACAAGGATGATAAATATCCATCTCACGGAGTTTTTGTGAGAATCAAAAGTTACAATGAACAACAAAGGGTTTTGAAATAATAAAGGCTATATGCACATCGTATAGCCTTGGTTATAGTTGTAATAATTTGGTTATTACATTAACCAAATTAATTTTAACAACAAGGAGAGGAAGTATCCTTTAGATACATATTTAGGAAGAGAAACAAAGGAGCAAGGCTGTGAAAACTAGTCATTATTCACTTAGGATCAAAGTTCCTATCATGACATGACCAGAATTTACAGTCTCTTCATTATCCAAATACCACATTTAATCAGAGCCTCCCAGAGAGTAGTGACTGGAACTGATGAGAATATGAGACCAGGAAAAAGGAAAATGTTGCTAAATGTAGCAGTTTTCAGATGGTTCAAAAATCCAATGGACCCAAGGTGAATCAATAGAGGGCCCTTCCAATTGCATCCAACATAGCTCAAGAGAAAATAGAGGTACAGTAGCTACTCTGAACTCTCTCCATCCCCTTCCTCAAGAGACAAGATAGTAAAACTGGAGTTTAGAGACAGGTGAGGGGCGGTGGGAGGGAGAATACTTAAGGGGAAGAGGAACATGGTCATCCTTCAATGTCCCTAGACTGTAAACTTCATAAATCCAGGGATCAAGATTTGCTTGTCTGCTTTTTTCTTGAATTACCATTACATCTTCATTGCTTAGAATAGAGTCCAGTATTTGGTAACCTTTTGATAAACATTGAGAGATGGAAAACATCTATTTCTGCTTTATTGACTATGCCAAAGCCTTTGACTGTGTGGATCACAATAAACTATGGAAAATTCTTCAAGAGATGGGAATAGCAGACCACCTGATCTGCCTCTTGAGAAACCTGTATGCAAGTCAGGAAGCAACAGTTAGAACTGGACATGAAACAACAGACTGGTTCCAAATCTGGAAAGGAGTACGTCAAGGCTGTATATTATCACCCTACTTACTTAACTTGAATGCAGAGTACATCATGAGAAACGCTGGGCTGGAAGAAGCACAAGCTGGAATCAAGATTGCTGGGAGAAACGTCAATAACCTCAGATATGCAGATGATACCACCCTTATGGCAGAAAGCAAAGAAGAACTAAAGAGCCTCATGATGAAAATGAAGGAGGAGAGTGAAAAAGTTGGCTTAAAGCTCAACATTCAGAAAACTAAGATCATGGCATCTGGTCCCATCACTTTATAGGAAATAGATGGGGAAACAGTGGAAACAATGTCAGACTTTATTTTTCTGGGCTCCAAAATCACTGTAGATGGTGTTTGCAGCCATGAAATTAAAAGATACTTGCTTCTTGGAATAAAAGCTATGACCAACCTAGACAGCATATTAAAAAGCAGAGACGTTACTTTGCTAACAAAGGTCCATCTATTCAAGGCTATGGTTTTTCCAGTGGTCATGTATGGATGTGAGAGTTGGACTATAAAGAAAGCTGAGCACAGAAGAATTGATGCATTTGAACTGTGGCATTGGAGAATACTCTTGAGAATCCCTTGGACTGCAAGGAGATCCAACCAGTCCATCCTAAAGGATATCAGTCCTGGGTGTTCATTGGAAGGACTGAAGTTGAAGCTGAAACTCTAATACTTTGGCCACCTGATGTGAAGAGCTGACTTATTTGAAAAGACCCTGATGCTGGGAAAGATTGAAGGCAGGAGGAGAAGGGGACGACAAAGGATGAGATGGTTAGATGGCATCACTGACTCAATGGACATGGGTTTGGGTGGACTCAGGGAGTTGGTGATGGACAGGGAGGCCTGGCATGCTGCAGTTCATGGGGTTGCAAAGAGTCGGACATGACTGAGTGACTGAACTGAGAGATGGAAGAACTCAGTAGTCAGGGCTACGAAACTCCTCATTTTAGCAGTTTTGCTTACATTTACAATGAATTTGATTCAAACTAATATGATTACTGCTGTTCAATCATTTGGCATTTAATAAGATCCTAGTTAGAGTCAGATATGGCTTAGCCACTGAACAACAACAGTATCCCAATAAATGAGAGCTGCTGTTGTTTCAACTTCTACTACTATCTAATTCAACCATCACTCCTCACTACCTGCTCAAGTGATTGCAGGAAATTATATACTAGAAGCTTTATAATCTAGCAAAGGAAACCGGCAAGCAATAACAGCCCCATGAGACAGGACAGTCTATACTAAGACCAATTGGTATACGTGTCCACAGACTGGGAAGGGCTATAGAGAGCAATGTCAACCATTAACTGTCTTCACCCCTAATTTCATAGGGAAGGAAACCCAGGTTCAGTTCTCTCAGGTCTGATTGTACATACAGACTTGTCATTTGTTTTTTTTTTTTTTTTTTGTCATTTGTTTTTTATTTATTCTTTCTAAGATTATCACTTACTTCCTGCAACTAAGATTTTGCACTTTCAGGGAAGCAGCAATGAAGGCAACATATATGCCTGAATATTCTTAATTCAGTTGTGCAAGAATGGTTAAACAGCTCTCTTGGACTCTTCAGTAGAAGGTGCAGGAGGGCAAGAGGACTGTTTGAATGAAGGCCATATGCACAGTGGTTGGAGGTGTGGGCTCTGGAGCCCAGATGCCCACCATGCCTCAGTCTGAGCTCAGTCATTCACTAGCTGTGTGACTCTGGACAGCAACGTAACTTCTCTGTGCCTCAATCATCCACTTTGTAAAGTGGGAACATAACAGCACCTACAATAAAAGATTATTGTGACAATAAAGTTAATACATGTAAGCACAAGTGAGCAATAAGTAAATTTTAATTTAAATTGGTTTTTTGTTAGGATATGATCCGGCAGCATTCCTTTAGATATATTCCCGCAATTCATGACACCATATTTCCTGGTTTCCTGGGATTATGTGAAGGACCTTGGGTGTCATTATCATGACACTCAAAAGTCTCAGTCTTTATCCCATTGTTTCCAGATTATCTTAATGACAAACCTGTCAGAGAATTAAATTTGCATATTTTTTATAACCCCCACTATGGGTGGGAATAAAACTTGAGGGAAAAATCATTTAAAAACCCACTAATCCAGGCAGTGTCTGTGATGAAGAAATACGAGAGAACAAAATCAGAATAATGTCCTGCTGGATTCACAGACACCTTCTAGAACCTCTTAAAAAAAAAAGAAGCATTCTGTTTCATTCTTTTACAGACAATAATTTACTTCAAAAGAAGTGCAAGGTTTAGATTACTATGTTTATGTGGACAGCTGGCATTCATACCCAGGTAGACAATCTAACGCGTACAGTGATACCCAGCAGAAAGATGGTACTCCCATGCCTCAGTTTCTGAGTTTCCTGTGTAATAAGAAAAGCATACATATCTTTTCCACTGGATTATAGAAATTATCAGAATATGGTATTATACATTTAAATAAAGTCTTTGAGGTTTTCTTACCTGATTTATTATTCTTACTTTAGTATATAATATATAAAAATATAGTTTCATGTTACCATTGACTCCAAATTAAATGATTATAATAGAAGGACTTCCTACATTGAGTTGTATATTAGTATATTATATGTTCACAAAACTGAAATTGAAAATAAGCAGAAAGAAAAAGAGTGATTTGAAAAGGGGAAAGGCCCTTCACATTTTTTCAGGAAAGCAAGTCTGATTCCTAGAGTACACTATCATCTATTTTAACCATATTTTGCTTTTTAGGCTGATAAGAACAAGAAATTGTTTCTAAGCCCATCATTCTAGTCTGGGACAGAAGCAAAGTGATACAGCTGTCAGCACTGTTTCTATGTCTGCCCTAGATATTATCATGTTGCATTGTATCATTTTCCTCAAAATCTTAAAATGATCAATTTACTTTAACTCAATACTATCTTAGAACAAAAACAAGGTTATAATATGAAATGCAGAAAAACTGAAGGGATTCAAACAATCAATGATAAGAGTGTTCCAGTAGGAAGAATGTGAAAATAACTAGCCATTCAGTCTAACAAAATTATAATTCATGGAGTTAAAAATGTTCTGAATTACTATGGCACTCTGAGGCATGAGACTCAAGACACTCAGCTTAAGAGGCTAAACAAATTCATGACTAAAACACAGGCCTTGCTGTGAGAGGACCCTCAGATGCCAGTCCTGAATTTGTCTTTCCTAATTGTATGAATGTGCAGAAGGCAGTCTGTTTCCTCAGCTATAAAAAAAAGAATGCCTACCTCTAGACTTATGGGAAATGAGTGAGTTTCTGAAGGGGACGTGCTTAGCAGAGTGCTTTGCATAGAGTAAATGCTCAGGAAGGATTAATTACCACTACTACCATCCATAAGGAAAGCCATGACAAACCTAGACAGCATATTAAAAAGTGGAGACAACACTCTCCCAACAAAAGTCCATATAGTCAAAGCTATTACTTTTCCAGTAATCATATATGGATGTGAGAGCTGGACCATAAAGAAGGCTGAGCACCAAAGAACTAACGCTTTCAAACTGTGGTGCTAGAGAAGACTCCTGAGAGTCCCTTGGACAGCAAGGAGATCAAACCAGTCAATCCTAAAGGAAATCAACCTTGAGTATTCATTGGAGGGACTGATGCTGAAGCTGAAGCTCCAATACTTTGGCCACCTGATGCGAAGAGCCAACTCATTTGAAAAGACCCTGATGCTGGGAAAGATTGAAGGCAAAAGAAGAAGGGGACAAACAGAGGATGAGATGGTTAGATAGCATCACTGACTCAGTGCACATGAATTGGAGCAAACTCCCCCAGGAGATAGTGGAAGACAGAAGAGACTAACAACAACAACAAACCATTCATCATAAGGGTAAATCGAGAATAACTTTCCATAAGAAACTAATACAAATACATTATTTGATGAAAATTGAAATTCTATTGCAATCATATTTTGGTTAAAGAACACAATATGCCAATTTTAAGTGGGTGAAAATATATGTATAACTAGAAACCCATAATGCAGAAAATCATGGAACTTACCTGCATCTGCCTAAGATCATCAAATCTGAGCAGCTAATAAGGGTGTCTAGGATTTCCTCTTATGATAAGGGTGTCTAGGATTTCCTCTTATTTATCTTATGATAAAATTGATTTTCTGAAGTCTTGAAAACCAAATTATGAAAATAATTTGCAGTCTTCCTTCTTCAGCATTTATCCAAGATCACATTTGGCCTAAGAAATGCAAAGCCTCTTATGTATTTTAAGGAAAGACAGGGAGAAAAGGTGGGAGGCTCTTGTCAAAGTCTGAACAGTAGGAAATATTAAAGTCATCAAAAGTGCTGGGGAGGAGGTGTGCCTCATGTATCCACATCAAAGGGAGAAAACCCACACCCTTTCTATTTTGGATAAGGAAAAGAAATCAACTCTCTGATGTGTTCTTTTTCACTAAAAACTATAGCCTGTATAAATTTTTTCAAGACTCAAAAAAAAAAAAAAAAAATCCACATGTGAAAAAAGGACCAAGCCATTTTCAAAGGGTTTTTAAATGTTAATCTTTCAACTGGGGAAAAATGAGGGGGTAGAAATTACATCTGTCATCAAAGGATCCTCCCTTCTAAAATGTGTAATTGTGGTGTGGTCTGCCCCATCACTGGCATAAAAACAGCTCTAAATAAAAGTACTTTCTAAAATCAACTGTGTATAAAAATTCCCGAGGCACCCATAGAGACCAAATCCATCCTCAAATCACACGCAGCCTTTCAGGAACATTTCAGATTAACAGCAAACATTGTTTTCCACTTTGCCAACTGCATTCAAGATCAACCCTGGGTCCATACAGGACAATCATGCCTTGTGGCTCCCACTGGGCTTGTATTTGTGTTCCAACAAAGTAACTAGCTTATTTAAACTTGAGAAATAAACAAAAACCACAGACGTGTTTGGAATTTAAAAATGGGAATTTGGATGTCTTTATTATAGTAACAGTTGATAGATTAAAAGCCTTGTAATGTGTTCCATGCTCATTATTCTGAAAACATATTACCTATGCAAAAGATATCTGTCAAATCAACTTGAGTACTTAGCGAGAAGATAATTTGAAGAGTGGTGTGATCCCTCAGTGATTTACTTTGTGTCAAACAGTAGTAAAAAGGCAGAGTCAGGGTTTGAGTTAACCCATGAAAAGCTCAGAACTCAAATGAGCTGATTGTGTATTCTGCACATGCTGTGTGTATGTATAGTTAGAATTCCTGAATAATTTCTCACCAGTCACCTCCTTTATTCTACAGCAAAACCTCCTCAATGTGTTTGTAGCTAATGAAGTTCAGAATGGAAAGAGTTCATAAATAAGAGGTCTCTACCAACAATGGGAATGTGGGTAACAATTAATTTGAGGATTTTTTAACCAAACTCTGCCATGATTTAAAACAACATCTTCCCATCATCTAAAACATAAATAGCATTATTTTGTATCTATCAGAAAGTTGTCTTAATTTTCCCCATCGCTTGGCCAGAAGACACACCTTTAGTTAGGTCATGTTATTTACATACAAGTTCTAAAAGCATTTTAGAAAGGGTGAGAAACTCAACTGTGAAGACTATAAAAGCCAAACACCAGTTGAATAAAGGAATATTGTGAATGCTAAAAGTAAACATGTTATTCTAACCAATGGCTTTGCAGTTGTAAAACTTCATTAAATGTTAAAAAATTTATACATAAAAATGTCAATATTATAAATTGCCTTTTCCCCCCACCCCTTTATTCTTCCTTTGATGAAACAAAATGCACAAGCTTTGTGGTCATACATAACCCATTTCCAATCTATTGTTAACTGAACTTTTTGAGCCATAGTCTCCTCAGTCCTGACTGTGGTTGTGGTTTAGTCCTTAATATATGTCTGATTCTTGCAACCCCATAGACTGTAGTCCGCCAGGGTCCTCTGTCCCTGGGGCTTTCATTCAAGAAGGCAGGAGTGGGTTGCAATTTCCTTGAACTTTCTGAGCCATAGTCTCCTCAGTCCTCAGTTCAGTTCAGTTCAGTCGCTCAGTCGTGTCTGACTCTTTTTTTTTTTTTTTAAATTTTTAAAAGAAATGTGTCTGACTCTTTGCGACCCCAAGAACCACAGCACGCCAGGCCTCCCTGTCCATCCACCCAAACCCATATCCATCGAGTCGGTGATGCCATCCAAACATCTCATCCTCTGTCGTCTGCTTTCCCTCTTGCCCTCAATCTTTCCCAGCATCAGGGTCTTTTCAAATGAGTCAGCTCTTCGCATCAGGTGGCCAAAGTATTGGAGTTTCAGCTTCCAATGAACACCCAGGACTGATCTCTTTGAGGATGGACTGGTTGGATCTCCTTGCAGTCCAAGGGACTCTCAAGAATCTTCTCCAACACCACAATTCAAAAGCATCAATTATTCGGCACTCAGCTTTCTTTATAGTCCAACTCTCACATTCAGACATGACTACTGGAAAAATCATAGCCTTGATGAGACAGACCTTTGTTGGCAAAGTAATGTCTCTGCTTTTAATATGCTGTCTAGGTTAGTCATAGCTTTTCTTCAAAGGAGTAAGCATCTTTTAATTTCATGGATGCAATCACTATCTGCAGTGATTTTGGAGTCCAGAAAAATGAAGTCTGCCACTTTTTCCACTGTTTCCCCATCTATTTGCCATGAAGTGATGCGACCAGATGCCATAATCTTAGTTTTCTGAATGCTGAGCTTTCAGCCAACTCTTCCTTCTTCACTTTCATCAAGAGGCTCTTTAGTTGTTCTTCACTTTCTGCCATAAGGGTGGTGTCATCTGCATATCTGAGGTTATTAATATTTCTCCTAGCAATCTTGATTCCAGCTTGTGCTTAATCCAGCCCAGCATTTCTCATGATGTACTCTACATATAAGTTAAATAAGCAGGGTGATAATATACAGCCTTGACGTACTCCTTTTCCAATTTGGAACCAGTCCATTGTTCCATGTCCAGTTCTAACTGTTGCTTCCTGACCTGTATATAGGTTTCTCAAGAGGCAGGTCAGGTGGTCTGCTATTCCCATCTCTTGAAGAATTTTCCACAGTTTATTGTGATCCACACAGTCAAAAGCTTTGCCATAGTCAATAAAGCAGAAATAGATGTTTTTCCGGAACTCTCTTGCTTTTTCGATGATCCACCAGATGTTGGCAATTTGATCTCTGGTTCCTTTAACTTTTCTAAAACTAACTTGAACATCTGGAAGTTCACGGTTCACGTATTGCTGAAGGCTGGCTTGGAGAATTTTGAGCATTACTTTACTAGCGTGTGAGACGAGTGCAATTGTGCAGTGGTTTGAACATTCTTTGGCATTGCCTTTCCTTGGGATTGGAATGAAAACACCTTTTTCAGTCCTGTGGCCACTGCTGAGTTTTCCAAATTTGCTGGCATAATGAGTGCAGCACTTTCACAGCATCATCTTTTAGGATTTGAAATAGCTCAACTGGAATTCCATCACCTCCACTAGCTTTGTTCATAGTGATGCTTTCTAAGGCCCACTTGACTTCACATTCCAGGATGTCTGGCTCTAGGTGATTGATCACACCATCATGATTATCTGGGTCATGAAGATCTTTTTTGTACAGTTCTTCTGTGTATTCTTACCACCTCTTCTTAATATCTTCTGCTTCTGTTAGGTCCATACCATTTCTGTCCTTTATTGAGCCATCTTTGCATGAAATGTTCCCTTGGTATCTCTAATATTCTTGAAGAGATTCCTAGTCTTTCCCATTTTATTGTTTTCCTCTATTTCTTTTCATTGATCACTGAGGAAGGCTTTCTTATCTCTCCTTGCTGTTCTTTGGAACTCAGCATTTAAATGGGTATATCTTTCCATTTCTCCATTGCTTTTCGCTTCTCTTCTTTTCACAGCTATTTGTGAGGCTTCCTTAGACAGTCATTTTACTTTTTTGCATTTCTTTTTCTTGGGGATAGTCTTGATCCTTGTCTCCTGTACAGTGTCACAGACCTCCATCCATATTTCATCAGGCACTCTATTAGATCTAGTCTCTTAAATCTATTTCTCACTTCCACTGTATAATTGTAGGGGATTTGATTGAGGTCATACCTGAATGGTCTAGTGGTTTTCCCTACTTTCTTCAATTTCAGTCTGAATTTGGTAATAAGGAGTTCATGATTGAACCACAGTCATAGAAGAGACTTAATATCTATCTCACAGATTTTTATTTAGATTTTTTTTTAAATCAGATATACAGACTTTGGAGAAAAAAATTAGAATTATGTTAATCCCAAATGTTGAATTAGAGAGCACATGTACACCTGGCTTAAAGAATTCTATTTGGGGCTTAAAGAACTTGGATATAAGACAATCTCTTTAACAAGTGGTGCTGGGAAATCTGGTCAACCACTTGTAAAAGAATGAAACAGGACCACTTTCTAACACCATACACAAAAATAAACTCAAAATGGATTAAAGATCTAAATGTAAGACCAGAAACTATAAAACTCCTAGAGGAGAACATAGGCAAAACACTCTCCGACATACATCACAGCAGGATCCTCTATGACCCACCTCCCAGAATATTGGAAATAAAAGTAAAAATAAACAAATGGGACCTAATTAACCTTAAAAGCTTCTGCACATCAAAGGAAACTATTAGCAAGGTGAAAAGACAGCCTTCAGAATGGGAGAAAATAATAGCAAATGAAGCAACTGACAAAAAACTAATCTCAAAAATATACAAGCAACTCCTACAGCTCAACTCCAGAAAAATAAACGACCCAATCAAAAAATGGGCCAAAGACCTAAATAGACATTTCTCCAAAGAAGACATACAGATGGCTAACAAACACATGAAAAGATGCTCAACATCACTCATTATCAGAGAAATGCAAATCAAAACCACAATGAGGTACCATTTCACACCAGTCAGAATGGCTGCGATCCAAAAGTCTACAAATAATAAATGCTGGAGAGGGTGTGGAGAAAAGGGAACCCTCTTACACTGTTGGTGGGAATGCAAACTAGTACAGCCACTATGGAGAACAGTGTAGAGATTCCTTAAAAAACTGGAAATAGAACTGCCTTATGATCCAGCAACCCCACTGCTGGGCATACACACTGAGGAAACCAGAAGGGAAAGAGACACGTGTACCCCAATGTTCATCGCAGCACTGTTTGTAATAGCCAAGACATGGAAGCAACCTAGATGTCCATCAGCAGATGAATGGATAAGAAAGCAGTGGTACATATACACAATGGAGTATTACTCAGCCATTAAAAAGAATACATTTGAATCAGTTCTAATGAGGTGGATGAAACTGGAGCCTATTATACAGAGTGAAGTAAGCCAGAAGGAAAAACATAAATACAGTATACTAACGCATATATATGGAATTTAGAAAGATGGTAACAATAACCCGGTGTACGAGACAGCAAAAGAGACACTGATGTATAGAACAGTCTTATGGACTCTGTGGGAGAGGGAGAGGGTGGGAAGATTTGGGAGAATGGCAATGAAACATGTAAAATATCATGTAGGAAACGAGTTGCCAGTCCAGGTTCGATGCACGATGCTGGATGCTTGGGGCTGGTGCACTGGGATGGCCCAGAGGGATGGTATGGGGAGGGAGGAGGGAGGAGGGTTCGGGATGGGGAACACATGTATACCTGTGGCGGATTCATTTTGATATTTGGCAAAACTAATACAATTATGTAAAGTTTAAAAATAAAATAAAATTAGAAAAAAAAATTATTCTTTTGCTTGCTCCTGGTGAAACTCTGTCATTTCATGGAAATAAAAACTGAGGTTCAGGAAAGAATTGAGATTTTTTTCAGAGTCACATGAAATAAGAGGAAGAGAAGATGCTAGAACACAGTGATCCTTCTGCTGTACAGCATTGTCTAAGGATGCAGCCATTTGTGATGTTTGCTGTTTTTATTGGCGGTTTTAAGTGCAACCAATTCAGAAAACTAAGATCATGGCATCTGGTCCCATCACTTCATGGGAAATAGATGGGGAAACAGTGGAAACAGTGTCAGACTTTTTTGGGGGGAGCTCCAAAATCACTGCAGATGGTGATTACAGCCATGAAATTAAAAGACGCTTACTCCTTGGTAGGAAAGTTATGACCAACCTAGATAGCATATTCAAAAGCAGAGACATTATTTTGTCAACAAAGGTCTGTCTAGTCAAGGCTATGGTTTTTCCAGTGGTCATGTATGGATGTGAGAGTTGAACTGTGAAGAAAGCTGAGCACTGAAGAATTGATGCTTTTGAACTGTGGTGTTGGAGAAGACTCTTGAGAGTCTGTTGGATTGCAAGGAGATCCAACCAGTCCATCCTAATGGAGATCAGTCCTGGGTGTTCATTGGAAGGACTGATGCTGAAGCTGAAACTCCAATACTTTGGCCACTTGATGGGAAGAGCTGACTCATTGGAAAAGACTCTGATGCTGGGAGGGATTGGGGGCAGGAGGAGAAGGGGACGACAGAGGATGAGATATTTGGAGGCATCACCGACTCGATGGACATGAGTTTGGGTAAACTCCAGGAGTTGGTGATGGACAGGGAAGCCTGGCATGCTTCGATTCATGGGGTCGCAAAGAGTCGGACATGACTGAGTGTCTGAACTGAACTGAAGTGTAACAAAGAGGGCCAAAAGGATGATATACCTATCTTTGTAGATGCAGACATAACTTACATATAGCTAACCCCTTGAGATACTACAGATCTTAGATATGTGTGTGTGTGCGTGCGTGCTAAGTCGCTTCATTTGTGTCCAACTCTTTGAAACCCCATAAACTGTAGTCTACCAGGCTCCTCTGTCCATGGGATCCTCCAGGCAAGAATACTGGAGTACTTTGCCACATCCTCCTTATAAGCCTTTCAATGGAGATGTGTTGCCACCACAGGAGAGTGACTGACTTCCCAATTGCTACACAAATGCCTGCACAAATTTTCTAATCATGTACAGCTCTGCATAATCTAATAGGTTAAACATGCTTCTTGTAAATGAAAGACTCTTCTTCAGAATTGTTACTCTTATTGGAGCTACGTATTTTCCTGTCAATTGTTCGAACAACTACTTTTAAACTTTTATTTGAAATAGATTAGAAAATCCAGAGGGAGAAAATACTACTGGTTATGTATAGAACTGACTTTTGAATTGGCATATTTAGTATGTTTGTTAAAGTTCCACCCCATTCATTAACATGGATTATTAAAATGTGGTGTATTTTTACTTTGTTGAAAACTTCCTCCTCACCTTAAATTGAAAAATCCACACTTTGACATGTTCCCAGTAATTTTACAAAATTCATAACATGCAATGGTTTTGATTTGTAAGTTCTCCCTGGACAGGCAAAGAGAGATGAGCATATTCTATTGAGTACAGCAAAACATATTGAAAAGACTTAAGCCTGTTCTCTATTACTGCTAAGACAATTACCAAAATTAGCCTCACTGAATTTACTTCCAAATGCATTATACTATTTATTTGACTGATGGCATCACTAGCTGCATCATCACCCAAGCAACAAATGCTGCTGTCTTCTTCAGGTACTCATCTCCCAAATTCAAACTAAATCTGTTTAATCTTCCTAATATATCTTGGCCCCACTGTTTCCTCTTATTTTTCACAGAGTCCTCTAATTGGTGTCACTGGATAGTATCTCCCTGGATGAGAAATGAGGATGGATAGCTCAGAGAGGCATAGAAGGCAACGCCAACCCACTCCAGTACCCTTGCCTGGAAAATCCCATGGACAGAGGAGCCTGGTAGGCTGCAGTCCATGAGGTTATGAAGAGTCGGACACGACTGAGTGACTTCACTTTCACTCTTCACTTTCATGCATTGGAGAAGGAAATGGCAACCCACTCCAGTGTTCTTGCCTGGCGAATCCCAGGTACGGTGGAGCCTGGTGGGCTGCCATCTACAGGGTCGCACAGAGTCAGACACAACTGAAGTGATTTAGCAGCAGCAGCTCAGAGAGGAATTTCTAGAGAAAGAACCAGATTTTTATGAAAGAACGTAAGTACCATAGCAAGAGGCATTGGCTTCCTTGGGTATGCCCTAGGAACACTGCTGATGCCCAGATGCCCAGCTTTTCCTTCTACCTCCCACCCTGCAGCAGCCCTCCTGGTTTTCTCAGCCTGCACATAGTCTGAAGGGGCTCTAGTGCTTTAGCTTGCATATGAGAAACTTCAGAATTGGTACAGTGCTGGTTGTGCAGAAGCCTGAAGTCATGCAATAAGGTTACAGTGTGTAAAATTTCATAAAAGATTAGGACTAAGGAGATCATAAATCTGGACTCTTCTCCCCAAAATATCAAGTGGGACCAACTGTACCTCAATGAACACCAGTCCAGGGACCAAAGCCAAAGGACTCCATGAGGCTCTGGACAAATCTCTCCTACCAAGAAGTCACATTACATCCTTTCAAATACCCAGAAAAAAAAGTTATATTACGTTGGAAAGGAGCATGGGGAAGAAAGGGAAAATCTGAAAGACTGAGTATTTCCCTGAAAGACTGAATAACTTAAAACAGACAAGACCATAAGGGAATGAAATTAACTGGCAAGTTAAGTTCTTCTCCATAACCCAGTCCCTGGTCCACTACTCAGCAGGATAGAAGTTTATGAGGAAGGTTAGATTTGTTATGGAATATAAGCTTTAACTTCTTTCTGAATAGTAAGTAAATCTGTATCCTCTATAAGATAATCCATGCTATTGACTCTAATCTGAACCCTGCAAACTCTTACCCACCTATCCAGACTCAGTTAAGGTCACCTCTTCTTATGAGGTTGTAGTCTTAAAAATATCACCAGGTAGGATAAATTCCTTTCTATGCATATTCTGCAACACTCTGCATGTACCTCTCTATGAAAATAATTTTCAAATTCTATCACTGCTCTTTAAATGTCTGTATCACCTGCTGTAACATAAGACTCTTTAGGGAATGGTCAATGTCTTGTCAATCCACACTGCTCTGCTGCTGCTGCTGCTGCTGCTGCTGCTGCTGCTGCTAAGTCACTTCAGTCGTGTCCGACTCTGTGTAACCCCATAGATGGCAGCCCACCAGGCTCCCCCGTCCCTGGGATTCTCCAGGCAAAAACACTGGAGTGGGTTGCCATTTCCTTCTCCTACAATATAAATTAAATATCTTGGTACACTGCAGGATCTCAATATTTGATGAAGAATTGATGAGCAATTCCAAACTCTTATCTATCAAATTCCATAATGCTCCCAATTCTTGTGGGTTTTTGTAAGTTTTGTTTCTGACGATGATTCTTGGATAGAAAATTAGTGGGAAGGAAAAGCCAGGCAAGTGGAAGAAAGAAGAGAAAGACAAAAACTATCTGGATTACTATAAATTAAAGGGAAGGTTGACTATCCTATAGTGTCACAGACAACAAATCTGAAAGATGCCTGATCATATTTCACCAACAAATACATTTTAGAAATAAATGCATTGGTCCAAGTTTTTAACAAATTCTTGAAGTGACTGCCTTCTGACTCCTCAACATACATTGTTAAAGTTTTTCTTATCAAAACTTACAGGCCAGATTTTCAACTTGACTTCAGTCAAGGTAAATTTAACAGAGACCAAGCATAAAATTCCATCTGGAACACATGGAAATAATCTTCAGTTCAATAGATCTAAAGGCTCAGTTGTTGATAAGCATACACGTTAAAGCCTTTTTAAAGGAGTTCTTTCTTAGGTCCTTAAAACGAATATCTCCTTTAAACGTTTTTGGAATCACAAAAATGTTATTTTCTCAGAATATGAATATACCTTGTATTGTATCTCGATAATCATGCTGTGGGGTAAAATCCCTTGGCAATAATGAGTGACGTAACTGTACTGGACCACATTAGAAACTTCCGAGATGTCTTGGGTAGAAGGGAGAGAAGACAGAATATTCACTAAGCTCAAAAGTTTCATACTTCTTTGTTCATCTGGAAACTAAATCTGTGCTTCTTTCTACATTGCTGATGGTAAAGAAAACATGTGGGTCTGTCCTATGGCTGGACTGTCAACAAAATGAGTCAGATTTGGGGATAGAAGGATAAAATGTGTGACTAATATCATACCCTTCTTGAGAAGTTATCTTTACTTGACAACTGCAATATCAGGGTGAACATTAACACAACATATGAGGCCAGATCTAAAGAAGGATAAAGGGAAATTGTTTTTTCTCTCCTGAGTAACAGCTATGGACTTTTAAGAATACCAAGGACTGATCTAAAGAAAGATCTCTTCTTGAATATCTTCTCACTTTAAAAAAATAAAAATAAAAAACTACATGCATCTCTTTCAATTCTGGTTTCCTCGGTGTGTATGCCCAGCAGTGCGATTGCTGGGTCATAAGGCAGTTCTATTTCCAGTTTTTTTAAGGAATCTCCACACTGTTCTCCATAGTGGCTGTACTAGTTTGCATTCCCACCAACAGTGTAAGAGGGTTCCCTTTTCTCCACACCCTCTCCGGCATTTATTGCTTGTAGACTTTTAGATTGCAGCCATTCTGACTGGCGTGAAATGGTACCTCATTGTGGTAAAAAAGCTGTGGTACATATACACAATGAAGTATTACTCAGCCATTAAAAAGAATACATTTGAATCAGTTCTAATGAGGTGGATGAAACTGGAGCCTATTATACAGAGTGAAGTAAGCCAGAAAGAAAAACACCAATATAGTATACTAACACATATATATGGAATTTAGAAAGATGGTAATGATAACCCTGTATGCGAGATAGCAAAAGAAACATAGATGTATAGAACAGTATTTTGGACTCTGTGGGAGAGGGAGAGGGTGGGATGATTTGGGAGAATGGCACTGAAACATGTATAATATCATATAAGAAATGAATCGCCAGTCCAGGTTTGATGCAGGATACAGGATGCTTGGGGCTAGTGCACTGGGATGACTCAGAGGGATGGTATGGGGAAGGAAGTGGGAGGGGGGTTCAGGATGGGGAACACATGTACATCCATGGTGGATTCATGGTGATGTATGGTAAAACCAATACAATATTGTAATTAGCCTCCAATTAAAATAAATAAATTTAAATTAAAAAAAAGCTACATGTATTTTTTGATTAATGAGATTTTTATTAAAATGAAAAATCTTAAGTAGCATTTTTATATATATGACTGCCAAGAAAATAGTCACTGTAATACTTGGGGATATTCAGTAATGAACTTCCTTCCACCCACAGAATGTGCAATACTTGACTCGCCTATATCCACCCTCCAGCTCCCCTGCACATACACTGTCCTGAGCATTCAGAGTGTATGAGAGCCAGAGGCAAAAGAAAAACTAGACCTAATTTTGTTAGAAGTCTTCCCCATAACCCCTAGTATCCCCAGGCAGATGTTGGGGGCTCCACAATCATACCGCAAGCTTAGTTCTTTATCTCCTAGGATCCCTGGCACCACCATCCACAGATAATGACCAGGGAAACTTTCAACTGAGTGAATGAGGTGTTGAATTTAATTAAAAATGCCCAAGTAGCCCTTTGAAACAAAAGGAGTATAGGATGGGACCCCATGTCCTGAAGACAGATTATCAAGAACTGCTTAATCTCTCCTTCCTTGTGACCTTCTCTCTCCACCCTGGTCCTCCTAGCCAGCAGCAGGACCAGAAAGATACTCTCTACTGACTCGGGTGTCACAAATGCCTACCTGAGATCCCATCCTGTATCTCTCCTCTTTCTGTATCTTGTCAGTGCATGAATTACCTTTTACAGGAATAAGCCAGGGAGGCCTTTGAGACATTTAAAGGAAAACATGTCAGAAACTGGGAGACAAGCGCTTGGTTGTCATGCTGGGGCTTCCTAGCTCCATGGACTCATCATAATCTGGGCAGGTCTAGAAGGGTGTCCAAGTTGTGAGGTCTGTTAAAAGAGACTTGGAAACCACAAAGCTACCACCCTAGTGCAATTTTGGTTTTCGATCCTGTATTTAGCTCTACAATTGCCTGCTTCCACATCACATTTCAGTCACAGGGTGAAGAAATGATGAATGGGGACCTTTGTGGGGAAGGCGTTCCGGGCCTGGCACAGTCTCAGTGGTTGATGAGGTAAAGGACTTGTGGTCTGGTGTCTGTGCCATAAAGTGGAAAGAATGTGAAGTCAATGACTCTCTGTAGGTAGATCGCCAGGGAGGACCTGGTGGGTAAGACTTCACAACTGCTCCCTCCTTCCTGCCCCAACAGTACCTTTTCATTTCTCATCATGCATCAGGTCACATATGCTTCTTACCTAAATAAACATGGCTATGTCCTCAAATAATTGGTCATTTCTTTAGAGGACATCACTTGTTTCCTTTTGCTTTTCTTTGTGGGGTCTTCCAGATCATAGGCACTAACCATGTTGAGTTAAATGTTTACTGAAAACAAAATATTAATATGGTAAACAAACAAAACTTGTATAGATCTCATTTTGCAGTTCTCACTGAGCATATTATAGACTTGAAAAATCTTTACCAACTAATACTTTAGAAAAGGGTCTGTATTGTATGCCCAGTAGAATTCCTCATTGGGCCTTTAAACATCTCCAAGTCTTTATACAGGATCCTCCTCTTATTTGGATCTTGTTTCCTCTGTAGGAGGACGTCTCACTCATTTGAAAGGCATAACTTCAATGTCAACTTCCCAGAGAAATTTTCCTCGACCCACCCAGAATTTTCCATCCCTGATGAGTCCTTCTCACATACTATTTTTAATTGTGACTTATATGTCTGTGTGCCCCTCCTAGAACTATAAACCTCTAAAAGTTTTATAACTAAAACCTCTAAGACAGAGTCTGTCTTTTAAACAGTCATTCTGTTATATTTAGTTTATGATGTTTGTTCTATAAATGAATTAAATACTAATTTAATTTTTTATTGTACAAATGAGAAGGACTATCAGCCACAAATAAATCATAAAGTAGGTAATCCAAAAATTATGTGTGTTGATTTTCTTATTAACTCTCACTTGAAGACACAACTTTACCTTCTAGGTAATGTTTGTCAAGGGATAACATCAAGCTTAAGTTTGCTAAGTGCCTTCTGGTCTGAGGTAAAGCATCCAGATTGATGGAAGAGTTTCTAAGAGTCACATTTTTTGCCACATGGAAACACAAAGTGAACACATTCATTACCCTGATTTAATGGTTACTAAATTTAATTAATATAAACTCTCAATTTCATGCTTCTCCCTAAATCACAATGAATGAAATCATACCATAAGCTGTCCCAGGCTGCTTCCCAGTTCAAGGAAAGAGAGGGTTGTTACAAGCATGCAGCACCACTGACAACTTAGGTGAAGAAAAGAAATACCTCGATGTCTGTAAATGAATATTTGGCACTATTACATATGTTTATGATAGATAATTTTTAATGCCATCTATAAAAGTTTAAGGAAATAGGGCAGAAGACAAACCTCGAACAAATAGACAACTTGGATAACTGAAAAGTATGATGAAGTTTTTAAGAATCCATAGACCTGGCAGAGTAAAAAGGCATCTTGACATTATGAGAGGAAAAGGATGCTGGAAACTCAGTATTTTTTTCTTGTGTTTTGACATTCTCTATGAAGTAGGGAAGGCAGGAGACAAAGAGGCTGGAATTTTAAAAAGAACATTATAGAAAATGAAGAAAGAAGCTGATCTGAGCTTTATGTGTAATCAAGGATGTGAAGCCACATTTCCCAGTAGGTCATTGTCAGACTATATTTCTATCAAAGAGGAAATGTGTGTCTGCTGAAATAATACACAAGGGCCATGTAGATAGATATTCAGGACAACTTGCTACTAAAAAACAACCCCGTGCCATGTGTCACTTGGCACTAACTCTGTCAATCTTCAACGTGCTAAAAAGCAAAACCCTCTGAGGAGAGAGTTGGCTCAGCAAAATAGCTGGTGCTTCAGAAAGACATAAAAAGTCTAGAAAATATTCCCATTAAGAGCTGCATCTCACCAACATGGCTATTTTTAAAAATAAGAGGAAGGGCAAAGGACGTAGGGCATGTTTCCAAAGACAGAATGCTGCTTTAGTTATCTGACATTACAGAGCTTAAACTTGATTTATTAAGAGGATTATTCTTTCTGGAAGCCAGGGCCTGAACTCTTTTTTTGTCTCTGGTATGTGCCCTTTTATTATGGAAGCTCATTTATTTGAAGCAATAAATTATTCTATTTTATGAAAGGTAATTAAGCACAAATAATTAGACTTTTTACAAGAGCAAAGAGGAACAGAAGTGGCAAGGGAAATTCATATTCTCTCTCCCTATTGTACTTTCTTTCGTATATATTTGTTTATGTTCCTGGAATCACAAACCCCAGTCTCCAAATCTCTGGGTCAGTTCTGGTCTCTCTCTTTTTCCTTTTCCTTCCTATCAACAAAAGCAATACAAATGCCTATTAATTTCATTTTCTTAATGTCTCATTAAGACATGCCCTCCCTTTTTTTCCCCAACACATCACTTTAAATACTGCCCATTATTAAGGCTTGCCTTTATAACGTGGGAGACAAAGTTACTCCTAGAATAAAGGATTACATATTTGGGGACTATAAATAATTCTGGACATCAACTCTAAGAAAAAATATTGAACAACACCAGCAGAAAACCTGCAGACAATATTAAAACCCTAGCTGTGCGTACACAGTGACAGGAAGTGGTAGACCTTAAAGGCGTGGCCGTGTGAAGTATCTTCAGCGTTCAGCAAATAGTGGTGCATGTGTGCGTGCTCAGTTGTGTCTGACTCTTTGTGACCCTATGGACTGTAGCCTGCCAGGCTTCTCTGTTCATGGGATTCTCTAGGCAAGAACACTGGAATGGGTTGTCATTTCCTTCTCCAAGGGATCTTTCTGACCCAGGGATCAAACCCCTGTTTCCAGCATCTCCAGCATTGCAGGCAGATTCTTTACTGCTGAGCCACTGGGGAAGTCTAGTGAATAGCAGCTGAGCCCTATAAAGCTTGACAAGATGGAAAATTATGAAAAAGAGTGACTGCAATCTTACTACATTGCAAATGCCCATAGGCCCCTATCCAAGGAAATACTTAGAGTAGCTGTCCATAGGGTTGGTTTGGACAGAAAGGTAAGTAGAGAAATAAAGAAGGTAAGTTCTGAAATACTAGAGAGCTGGTAAGGGCAAAATCAACTAAAGATATTTGAGAAGATTAAAGGAAAACACTCAAAGCAATGCCCTTGTGATGGTTGAATTCACCAAGGTTGGTAGTTGATGAAAGTAAGGGCAGTGATAAATTGACAAACAAGAAGCTGAAACCATCAGGAAAGGTACCAGAATGGCAAGAGGGAGACCAGTAGATGGCACTGGTAAAAATGTGACAGGATGTGGGGATCAAGTAAGTGACTGTACAAGGACTGTTTGTTTCCTTTGTCTTATTTTGGTTAAATATTATCATTGCTGCCAGATTAGCAGTGGATACATTAGAAATAACTGAAAAGTCAGTGGCTTGTTTTTACGTCTTGCAAAACTTACCACATGAATCTTTAATAAAACTTCCATGAAAATTGAAGATTAAATACTATAAGTTTATATTGTTCACTGAAAGATTCCACTAAAGTTATTTGGGTTTCCTTTCATATGATGAGAAATGCATATCCTTTCCCTATTATCACCTCTGCTTCCAAGAAGAAAAATAGCACTGTGCAGCATAAACCAAGGTAACGTGACTTAATTCTGAGAATTTCACAAACATTGATATAGAGCAATGACTAATGACCTGATATACTGTTTAACCAGATTTGGGAATGTGCTGATCTGGCAAATTAATCTCTATTCTATTGCCTGCACCTGTGAGGCTATATACATTGCAATAAACACTAAACAGCAATCTAATGCTATTTCTTCCACCCAGGAAAACAAAACCTTGGACCACATCCTCACATCTATATCCACATCCGTTTTGAGTTACAAGCAGGAAATCTCAAGCCATGAGCTACGTTTCCTATTTAGCTTTCTTCAGCACTACAGTCCTAGCTTTGGGATTCTTGCAGAAAGCATTACTTTGGGAAGTTATTTTTCATTTCTCTTGCATGTCTGATGTCCTTCAATTCTATGACCCTGGTTGCTGGTAGCAACAAGAACCATTCAATACAGATCTGTCCAAATGTATGAAACAGTGAACCAAATTTAGCAGCCAAGTAAAACAGCCCACTGATTCACATTTTCCCCACAATTTCCATGGAACTCAGGCACAGTGCCAGAAAAACTGGGACAATGGTGGCCTTGGAAAGGCTGACTCAAGGTCAACAGACCTGATATAACAGTTTGGTTGTGCTTGAGTACAACATAGCAACAACAGTAAGGCACTAGATTCATTTGACATTCCGCTCTGCCCAGCCCAAAAGCAGAAATGATAAAACTGGGATAATAAGAAGACACATATGCATAGTATTTTGAAATATACAAAGTTCTTATACAGCTAATACAAGAAAGAAATATCTCCCTAATAATTCTACAAAGATGAACAAGTATGCCACTTTTCTTTATCATAATAGAAACCTCAGATTAAAGATACAAAATTATTTGTCCAAAATCATGCAGCTAGAAAGGGAATGACCAGGACAATTATCCAAATTTCCTGACTGATCATCTACAATTATTTGGTAAATCAAGACAATTCTGCCATAGCCAAGCCAAACTAAATCAATACTACAAATTTGAAAACTTACTAAAAGGATAGACTTAGTATTTCCCAAAGTATGATCTACTAATTCTACCAGAAAAGTTAGCATGTGTTTTATGCTAATAACTTGTTGCTACTGCTGCTAAGTCACTTCAGTCATGTCCGACTCTGTCCGACCCCATAGATGGCAGTCCACCAGGCTCCCCCGTCCCTGGGATTCTCCAGGCAAGAACACTGGAGTGGGTTGCCATTTCCTTTTCCAATGCATGAAAGTGAAAAGTGAAAGTGAAGTTGCTCAGTCGTGTCCGACTCCCAGCGACCCCATAGACTGCAGCCTACCAGGCTCCTCCATCCATGGGATTCTCCAGGCAAGAGTACTGGAGTGGGGTGCCATTGCCTTCTCCAATAACTTGTTAGGCATATCTAAGCATTTTATATGAATTGGCTCACTTAATTGTCATAATACTTCTAGGAGCTGTTCATCTTACAGACAGGAAAACTGAGGCTTATTATCATGCTCATTTTCCAGATGATAAAAGTTATTCTTAAAGACATTAAGTAACTTGCCCAAAGTTACAAAGCTACACACACACAGGGGTTTAAAACTGACTTGAACCTTAAGTCCAAAGTCTATGAAACATAAAGAAACTCCTCAGAATGATACAGTGTTCAATATTTTGCTTATAATTCCCAGTGAGAAAGAACCACTAATCCCATCCAAGACTTTAAGAGCAGGGATTTAAGTGGAAATTTCTCTTGGGCCACAAAGTAAGTAAGAAAAAGAGAGAGCTAAATCCATGAAGATACATCAACTTAGATGAAAACTCAAAAACAAGTTGTAAATCTAACTTATTACAACTCAAGGGAAAGACAAGTAAATGCATCCTGAAAGGCAAAATCAAAATGAAAACAACAAAACCAAGTATAATTGTAAACCATCTCTTTTAGTGTACCATCTTAGACTCTGAAAATCGTGTTGACCTTTAGCTGATCAGAGAATGGAATCCACATTGTGTATCAGTGTTTACACAGAGCACAAGTAGTATGTTTACAAATGAAATCCAAACATACCCCAAGAACCGGACAAACATAATCGAGGACCATACAACTGTTAACTTCTTTTATGTGAAATGGACAATTGAGACTATTACCCAGATGGCTCAAGGAAGGAAGAGGGGGATGTGTATTCTACCTCAGATGGGAAAAGCTTTGGGATGATCCCATATTCAGCTGTGCCACTGTGCTAGCTGTTGGCTGGAAACAGTATTCTCACACCCAGCCCCTCCCATGTTGTCATAGATCAGTGAGCACAGACACCCAACAAGGCCAGAAGCTACCATATATCAAAGACAAGGCCAAATGACCGAATAAGAATCTTTTTAGCTTGGAAACACCACATATTAGAGAAGATAAAGAAACAGATGAGCTGCATCATGAGGACCTTGAAATGGAAACTTACTAGAATTGATAGCTCTGTGGTTACAAAGTACTCTTCAAATCTGAAAAGAGAACAGCTGTGACATGTTGGTAAGAACACTGGCCTTGGGGCTGGAAAACCTGGACATTCTCTCAGTGTCTGACTGGACAAACCAGGGAACCTCAGCTTTCCTTCTCACAGGATTGGCATGATGAAGTGAGGATGTGTGTATGAATGAACTTCATCAATTTTTGAGGATGATGCAAGGATGAGAGGTGATTGATTTTCTTCATTTCTGTTGTCATTTTCACCATGTGAAAACAAAGAGAGCCCAGTTCAGGAAGCTGAATGCAGGGGTATGTTCTGCATATGCTGACTCTGTCACTGATACGCTGCATGACTTGAAGAAATTGCTCTGATTTTTCCAACACTGATTTTTTCCCATGTGTTTGAATGTCAGAAATAATGATGTTGGCTTCTTATAAAGAAAGAAAAAGAAAGAAAGAAAGTGAAGTCGCTCAGTCGTGTCTGACTCTTTGTGACCCCATGGACTGTAGCCTATCAGGCTCCTCCGTCCATGGGATTTTCCAGGCAAGAGTGCTGGAGTGGATTGCCATTTCCTTCTCCAGGGGATCTTCCCGGCCCAGGAATCAAACCTGGGTCTCCTGCATTGCAGGCAGACGCTTTACCGACTGAGCCACCAGGGAAGCCACTGGCTTCTTATAAAGCCAGTCAATAAACCAGTCAATAAAGAGACAGATAAAACAAACAAGTTATTAAAAAAATTTTTTTAAACCATAAGAAGGCATAACACTGATATAACTTCAACCCTATGATTTTTCCAGTTATTGAAAACTAAAAGCTATTGAGATCCCAGTTACTACACCATGGAGCCAACTCCTACCTCTCTCACACAGTCACATTCCTTCATTTCCTTCTACCTCCTGAATCTCATCTGTGTGCGATGTCAGTCACTCAGTCGTGTCTGACTCTTTGTGACACCATGGACTGTAGCCCACCAGGCTCCTTTCATGGAATTCTCCAGCCAAGAATACTGAAATGGATTGCCATGCCCTTCTCCAGGGGATCTTCCCAACTCAAGGAACCCGAGTCTCCCTCATTGCAGGCAGATTCTTTACCACCTAAGCCACCAGGGAAGCCCTGTATCACATCTAGAAAGTCTCATTTGAAGGCCCAATTATGATTGCCTCTAGTTTTCCCACAAATCACCAGATCATCTTTGGGAGCTGGTGTTATCATAGGAATTCAAAACAAGAAGCTGCAAATATTCTAACCATTGGCCTTATCAAACAATTCCTGCTCCAAGTGTTGTTTCAAGCAACAACTTCCACTCCCTTATTCCCCACCCCCCAGGGATAAAGGCATGCATGGGTCTGGAATGTATTAAAGAAAGTCAGAGATCTTAAAAATTTCAAGAACAAAAAGAAACCTCTACATATGCTCTCTTAAGTCTACACAGCCCATATTTGATTTATGCAAGCTCAAAAGCATTTGGAAAAATACTTTTAGGTCACATTATTAAACTTCATGGCTAGTATGGATGTTGCCACAGTTCAAGGAAAAATGAGAAGCCTAGTGTGGTAAAAAATAAAAGAGAAAGTTTTACTGTTATAGTAATAGTAATTTTATGACATAAAACAATTTACTAAAGAATTCATGTCTTAAATGAATAAATTACTTGCTTTTACACTACATTTGTACAGCACTTGAAAAATTTCAAAATTACTTCCTTGATTCTTACAGTAAACCTGTTGCATAAATAGAGTAAATATTAGTAGTAGCCCCCATTCCAGGGAAAGGGAAATGGCCTCAAAGAAATTAAAGACCTTTTCAGGGATCTGTGGAATCAGTCTATGTTTTGTAATCAGAGTGTATACCATTTAGGATTTAAAGAGCATTAGGGTAGAGTCAGGGCTTCCCAGGTGGCTCTGATGATAAAGAATATGCCTGCCAGTGCAGCAGATTCAGGAGACGTGGGTTTAATTCTTGGGTTGGGAAGATTGCTCTGGAAGAAGGCATGGCAACCCACTCCAGTATTCTTGCCAGTGAATCCCATGGACAGAGGAGACTGGCTGGCTACAGTTCATAGGGTCGCAAAGAGTTGGACAAAACTGAAGTGACTTAGCATGCGGGCAGGAAGGATAGAGTTAACCTCACACTACTAAATTAAAAATTAAGAGGATGACGTCTGAAAATTAGAACTGTCACAACTCTAAGGTTATATAAGAAATATGTGATACAGAATAATAGATGATGGGCAACCCATTAGAAAAAGAGTAATGATAATAATATAACATCAGCAACAATTATTATGTACTAAATGCTTACACTATGAGCCAGGTGCTGTTTTAGGGGCCTGATGGGTATCCTCTCAAAAATCTTCACAACATCTCTATGGACTTAACCTTGTTTTAAAGACAGAGGCTTTAAGTAACTTGCTGAAGGTCACAAAACATCATCTTATTTACTTTCTAGGCCAGTATTACTTAAAATATATCCATTGTCCATGGCTTATTACATGGACCACCAATAGTTTCAGACTTAAAAATGATTTTGTTAAGGCATATTTAACTAACTGAAAATGTAAGTTTAACTACAATTTTCACAGAAATCTCTCTTTTTTTAAAAAAAATTGGAGCATAATTGCTTTACAGTATTGTGTTGGTTTCTGCTACACATCAACATGAATAAGCCACAGGTACCATTATGGTTTTAATAATCATGACATTCTTAAGGTCATACAAGCTCTTTGCTGCACCATTCTGGGAGTTTCCTATCAGCTACTATTCAGTTATCAAGGTGCATTTAATCCTTCTTATTTTATAACATTTATAGATTGTTTATCATTATTAAACTTGCCATTCTATTATCATTGCTATATTTTGATATAGAACCATTTTACCAAAAAAAAAAAAAATAATAATGGTTCTTTAGTGATTCACTAAAGCCTGATAGTAGAGATAAAAACAGTAATAAATACCAGAACTAAAAATAATATTACTGATTAAAAATACATGTTGCAAAGCTATGCTCTTTGTAGCAAAAGTAATTACACTAAATAATACTACCAAGAAGTTTATACCCAAAAAAGGGTTAAAATTTATAAAACATATTATGACTAGAAACAAAGAAGAATGAGCTTCTGCAAAATTTCATTTTCAAATGACTGCAAAATGGCACATAACAATACAATAATACCCTATGGAAGGACAATTATTACTGTATGTTTTGCTATAACTATAATTTGTTGTGTAGTTGGATAATCCATTAGAGAAGAATCTTATCTGGTCCACTGATACATACGCAAGGACAAAAGCGAGAGTAGCTTGTTTATTTATCACTAAAAGCCTGTGCATCATGGAAAAGACTTCAATGTTCTGGTTTAACTCATATTGTGAATCAGAACATGGGTGGGTTAGAACAAGACATGTTGAAATCAAAATGGATGACAGAGCACCAATTTTTTTATGCAGCAAAAAAACAGGTTCATTTCAAATAAGAGGTCTTGCCTAAATTTTGATATTCAAAGTGCTTTATTCATAAAGAACAATTGGTATTAACATTTTATATTCTCATCTTGACATTGTCATTGTCCTTGTCATTACAGGAAATAATGAAAATGTTGAATAAAACTGAATCTTAACTATTAGCTTATAAATTTTTAGAAGGAAGTCTGTAGAACTGTGTAGAAAATATGCTTTTTTTAACACTGAATACAGAGAAGAGAGAAATAGTTACTGAATTGAGTGATGAGATCAAAATATTTCTTCAGGACACTGATACTTCTTTAAAAAAAAGACATTTCTTTGATTGCAAAAGCTTGCCTATTTGGCTTTCCTCTCCAAAAGAGTCAGTATTTTATATTGCCTGAGGTTACCATTTTAGTGTATAACATCAAAATTTTTAAAACTGAGGATAAGATACTAGTAGTAACTGAGGTGCAAACAGTTTAATCACTGAAATTCACAGTTTACTAACTTTTAATGACCTGTTTTATCAGAGGAAATATTCAGCCACACATTAAAATATATTAAAGTTAGTAGAGACTTTCAAGATTATACATTCCAAACATTTCATTTATAAGTGGAGAAACTGAAGTCCAGGAAAGGAAAATTCATCATCACAATAGAGAGTTAGTGCTACAGTTATAATTAGAGCCACAGTTTCCTAGCTCCTTATTCTAACACTGTCTCCAGTGTACCCACCTAAACTCATGTTCATAATCATAAATTGACTTATAAAGTTGGCACCCCCATGAAAGAGCCAACTTTAAAAATTATGACCAAGTGCACAGAATGGTAATTTCAAATGCCTAATCACAAGGAGTATTAAACAAAAAGTTCATGCTGTAGGAGAGTTGACAGTTCAATTTCAACACACAAGTGTCAAGTTCCCACCAAGCGCAAAAAAAAATCAGTGTTGTTAGCCATGTTTGAATGTTGAGATCAAAGACTTACACATAGTAATCTAGAACATGTGCTGGGCTGAGTCGCTCAGTCGTGTCCAGCTGTTTGCAACCCCATGGACTGTAGCCCACCAGGCTCTTCTGTCCATGGGATTCTCCAGGCAAAAATACTGATGTGGGTTGCCATGCCCTCCTCCAGGGGATCTTCCCAACCCAGGGATCGAACCCACATCTCCCACATTGCATACAGATTCTTTACCAACTGAGCCACATTATGGGAATGTCATATGGATTTTGGAACACTGAGAAAAAAAGAGAGAGAGAACTGTTTCCTCAGTTCAGTTCAGCCGCTCAGTCATGTCCGACTCTTTGTAACCCCATGAACTGCATGCAGCACACCACGCCTCCCTGTCCACTACCAACTCCCGGAGCCTGCCCAAACTCATGTTCATTGAGTCCGTGATGCCATTCAACCATCTCATCTACTGTTGTAGAATGCTTCTTAGGAGCATTCTTTTCTTATTCTAAATCCTAAATAAACTAGTCTCCCACATGTAACATGATAAATAAATTTTTATTGAATATCCTGTTGGGAAAATGAACTGATTGCATATTTATTTATTTATGAAGTGTTAAATCTAGTATACCAGAGGGGTCTCCTCTACAGATCTATAAATAAGTAAAAAGGCAGGCAGGTGATAGCTTAGCCAAAGGGCTGGGATATTTTACACCTTTAAAGCTGAAGCAGGAAAGACTCTTAACAACTTGACATGAACCATAACGCAGACTAGTCGATCTACTTAGGAATGATTCAGTGGTGGTGAGATATTTTTTGTTTTTACTCACTAGATCACTGGTTTACTATAAAAGGATATAACTCAGGAACAACCAAGTGGATAAGAGGCAGAGGGAAATGTATGGAGAAGGAGCACAGAACTTCTAAACCCTCTTCAAATGCCCTACTCCCCCAGCATCTCTCCTTGTTCACCAACCCAGGAGCCCTCCAGATCCCATTTTTTGGGGGTTTTATGGAGGTTTCATTATACTCATGATTGATTACCTCATTGACCATTGGTAAGTGACTCGACCTCTCGTCCCCCTCTCCTCTCTGGCAATCAGTGGGCAGGAATGATAGTTCCAACCATTCAATCAAGGTTTATTACCCTGCAACCAGCTCCCCTCCCCTCCTTAGGTGCTTTCCAAACTTCACCTCATTAACATAAATCCAGTTGTGGTGGAAGTGGTGGTGAATCTGACTAGAGTTTTGTTAGAAAGACTTTTCTGTAGTTTTCTTGTGGTAAAGCATTGATAACACAGATTACTTTGAGTTTTTTGAAATCAAGCCCACTTAAATTGTATTTATCATCATCACTATAATTTAAAGATGACTTAAAGAATCTTCATGAAGACTTATAAATCTGAACAAAGTGAAATAAACTCATTTCTCCCTAGACTTTCTCTTGAGCACACCAAAAACCTCTAGACCAAAAACACAGGAAGACTCTGAAAGATGGCCTGAAGAGGTGTGCAGGCTAAGGACCTGGCCTTTGAACATAGTGATAAATTTCCTGGTTTTTCCTTTTGTCTCCTACGTACCCCTTGGAAGAAAATCTATAACCAACCTAGACAGCATATTAAAAAGCAGAGACATTACTTTGCCAACAAAGGTCCGTCTAGTCAAAGCTATGGTTTTTCCAGTAGCCATGTTTGAGGTGAGAGTTAAACTATAAAGAAAGCTGAGCACCAAAGAATTGATGCTTTTGAATTGTGGTGTTGGAGAAGACTGTTGAGAGTACCATGGACTGCACAGACAGCAAACCAGTCAATCCTAATGAAAATCAGTCCTGAATATTCAGTGGAAGGACTGAAGCTGAAGCTGAAACTCCAATACTTTCGGCCACCTGATGCAAAGAACTGACTCATTTGAAAAGACTCTGATGCTGGGAAAGGTCGAAGGCAGGAGGAGAAGGGGATGACAGAGGATGAAATGGTTGGATGGCATCACCAACTCAATGGACATGAGTTTGAGCAAATTCCAGGAGTAGGTGATGGACAGGGAAGCCTGGTGTGCTGCAGTCCATGGGTCGCAAAGAGTCAGACACGACTGAGCAACTGAACTGAACTGAACTGATGCATCCTAGACTGGACTGCAGAAACCTGTAACTTGGACATACCAATGCGAGCAGACACAAAAAGTCCCCCCCAAAGCATGTTCCTTTTAGTTAAAGGAACAGAATATTTACGACAATGGAAAAGGAACATCTGTGATGATACCCTCGGAACTCCAGCCAAATACCAGGGGAAAAATCTTGCAGACCCCTGACATTGGTCAGCTCCTAATGTAGGCAACCTGGACTTTCACTCCCCTCCTCCCCAAGAGTATCAGGCCCTGCTGCCGCCCGTCCCCCAATTAAAAAGTAAGAAAGTAATTTCAGAGGAGAGGGAGCCAGATAAAGGAATTTCTTAAATATTATTTAGGAACATTTAATATTCTTTAAATATTCTGAAACATAATATTCTGGGCAGACCCCCTAGCAACTCATATGTGAAACTGAACAGAATTGACATTGGCAAAAGGTTTGATAACTGAACTACAGTGTGAACTATGGCCAGCTTTTCAGTTTAGCCTCTGGATAGCACACAAACAAAGCAAATTAGAGTAGCAGCTCCAAGGCTCTGTGAATGAAACTGGGTTTTCGGAGTATATTGTACTTGCTAAGAGAGGTGCACCCACTTTCAATTTCTAAGCATGGATGCTCTGATCAGTTGTCGCCCATTTACCCTAAAACTGTCCTTGGTCCTATGGAGGTGCAACTAAATCCTTTTCAGATGTTATCACAGCAATACTTGAGCCAGAAATCAGACGACTGATGCAGATCATACATATGGATGCAGTTACCGCTAAATATTCCATGTGTGTGTTTCCAAGTGTGTTTTGAGGCCATGGCACTGTTTTTTGGTTTTTTTCCTCTTTCCCTTTATCCTAAGTTATTTACAGGGAGTGTGCTGGTGACCCAGGTCTAAGAGTACATTAGCCAGAATTAAGAAGCAGGATAGAAAGCTGCACAGTTTTTCCAATGAAAAAAAACTTTAATGATACACCATCTGTGGATATAAGACAAATTTTCATTAATAAGATCATAGAGTCTTATTAACTCTGGATTGGAAAATATACTAAATCTTATCTATCCTATAGGCTCAAGGATGTATTGTACAAGGAATATAGTCAATATTTTCCAATAACCATAAATGAAAGTAACATTTATAAATGTGTAAACTATTTTAAAAATAGAAATACAATTAAATGGTGTGTGTTGAAAAAAAAATCTTATTTCAACATCATTTTAATGTATGAACCTTAAATGCAACCTCCGTATATATTTGAGCTGAGATCCCGTTTTTCATAACTTTTGTTACTTGGTCCTACTTGCTCAATTTGCTCAATTCCTAAGTGCCATAAAGATCCAGAACAGTTGTCTCAGATAATGATCTTTTCAAAGCCTCTTTTTTTGTTTAGTCTACTCATCCCTATTCCAACTGTTTCTCATAAAACAGTTCTGAGTCTTTTATTTATATCTTTTAGTCCTTCCTGCTCATGCCCTAGTTTGTCTTTACTTCTTAAAATTCCACCAAATTAAATATTAGCAAGTCCTTCTTCAAATTTTATTTTAAAATGATTGTCCAAAGATGAGGACTAGCATCAGGCACACTGAAAGTATCTCCTGTCTTTTGATCTTTCAAACTTCCATTCTACCACTTTGTATTCCATTACACTATCTCATCATTTTTCTTATCCATAGATAGATTGTTTGGCTCACTGCAGCAGTCCATAAAAGTATTCAACAATGGTTTGATCCCTGGGTTGGGAAGATCCCCTGGAGAAGGGAAAGGCTACCCACTCCAGCAATCTGGCCTGGAGAATTCCATGGACTGTATGGTCCATGCGGTTGCAAAGAGTCAGACACGACTGAGCAACTTTCACTTTCAGGCTGAGAGAGGTAGAAGAGTTCTTATAAGCCATCTGGTCCAATTCTGCCCTTGTCCAAATAGAGACCTAAAGGCATTAGTGACAGCCCTGGGGACACAGCCTAAACCACCTGATTTCTGAACTCATACTTCCCTCTATTTTATCTGAGCTACTCTCCCATTTGCCTGTCATACAAGAAGCAGTCTTATTTCTGGTGTCTATGATGAAGAGATGTTTGTTGATTCCCAAACCTAGGCCATCTCCCAGGAGTACTCTAGATCAGGGTGGTGAAAAGGCTTAAAGCAGTTTAAAATTCCCAGGGTGTGTTGGTCTGTGGGAAGAGATTTTATCTGTTAATAGAAAACAGCAAAGGTTTGGAATGTGTTTGAACAGAGTTCATTTTTGACAAATACAAAGAAGGGACCACAATCTTGTGGAAATTGTGAAATCTGGGGGATGGAGAAGGAAATGGGGAGAGAGTAAAAGGGCTTTTCTCAAAGCAGCAAAAAACAATCTCAAGATATCAATAAGAAGAACTTTTGTTTTAGTCTGATGCTGAAAGGGGGCCAGTAAGCTTACACTCAAATGTCTAGGGCATTGAACTTGAAGTTAGGAGCTCTAACTGAGCAGGTCAAATTTTTGTTTTGTGTGTAATCAAGTTTTCTCTACCTACTCTAAGTACTGTACTGTACTTATTATTTTAATTTATCATAATGCATTTATCATAATGCCTAAGTTTTCTTTCGCCTTTCATATTTCCTTACAAATTTCCTCTCTGCACAGCAGCTATGAGGCAAGGAAATAAGTTGACCCTTGAAAAATATGGAGGGATAGAGGCTCCAACCTCTGTGTGGTCTAAACCTGCTTATAAACTAATGAAAACCTACTTTACAGAGCTCCACTCAATGTTCTGTGGTGACCTAAGTGGAAAGGAAATCCAAAATAGAGGGGATATATGTACACCTATAGTTGATTCACTTTTCTGGACAGTAGAAACTAATACAACATTTTAAAGCAACTACATTCCAATAATTTTTTTTTAAATCTGCATATAATTTACAGTTGGTCCTCTTTATCCATGGTTCTGAATCTGCAGAATCAACAACTGGGGATCATGTAATGCCATAGTATCCTCATAGTTCAAACCGTGCTGTTCAAGGATCAGTTGTACTTCTGTGTCAATGCTGACCTAAATGAACTCAAAATATTTTTTTCTTTTTTAAATTAACTTCTCACAAGATGCCAGGGAAGTAGGTATCCCCATTTTCCAAATAAGGAACTCATATGTACACATGTGAACTTTTCCAGTGTCATATAATAAAAGGGAGGACTCTTTTCAATACAAGCCTCAGTTCAGTTCAGTTCAGTCACTCAGTCTTGTTTGACTCTTTGCGACCCCATGGACTGGAGCACGCCAGGTTTCCCTGTCCATCACTAACTCCCGGAGTTTACTCAAACTCATGTCCATTGAGTCGGTGATGCCATCCAACTATCTCATCCTCTGTCATCCCCTTCTCCTCCCGCCTTCAATCTTCCCCAGCATCAGAGTCTTTTCAAATGAGTCAGTTATTCTCATCAAGTGGCCAAAGTATTGGAGTTTCAGCATCAGCATCAGTCCGTCCAATGAATATAGGCCTGTTTCACGTCAAAACCAAAGTTGTGAGAAGTGAATGAGAACTCGAGTTTTGTCACAGAAAAACTTGGATTCAGATTCTGACTCTTTACTTACCAGCTGGGGGATCTTAGATATACCATTTAGCCATTTAATCAGTGATCCTATTACGAAAAGGAGAACATTTAGCTCCATCTAGGATTTCAAAGAAACCTGAAATGGAAAAATGGCATTTTCCCTTAACATTTGGTAAACATTGCGTACAGGTCATGCAAAATCTCCCCAAAGACATCGCTCCCTGTTCTGTTCCACACAGAAACTGAGTGGCCCTGTTACCCTGGGCCTTATCATGACAGAAATGTCTCAACCTAGTATGGGGCCTCTGGGTGAAGAACGACCAAGATCTGCTTCTGAATGATTGGTTTTACTACAGAGACATGGATTTCAGAGAATGCAACATGCATGTTTGTTTCATGTAAACTCCTTTCACATACGGGGCCCTCTCAGACTTTAACTTACTGTTCTTGCCTTCCTTTATTAATTTTTGCTATCATCACTCCATCTTTCTCCATCTATTTCTGCATTTCCCTCTCTATGGTATGAATGTTTGTGTTCCCCAACATTCCTATGTTGAAACCTAGTTCCCAAGGTATTACAAGGTGAGCATTTGGAGCTGATTAGGTCATGAAGAAATGAATTCATGCCTTCATAAAAGACGTCCAGAAATTACCCTGCAAGGTGAGAGGTTATAGCAGAGTATTACTCTCACCAGACACTGAAACTGCAGGTACCATGTTTCCCAGTTTCCAGAACTCTAAGAATTAATAGATAATGTATTATCTAGTACATGCAGGTACCATGTACTCCCAGTTTCCAGAACTCTAAGAATTAATAGATAATGTATTATCTAGTACATGCAGGTACCATGTACTCCCAGTTTCCAGAACTCTAAGAATTAATAGATAATTAATAACTTGTTTATAAATCACCAGCATATGGTCTTCTGTTATACCAGCTCAAAAGGACTGAGATGCCCTCTGAGCTTCTCTCTCTCTCTCAATCTCACAATCATTCCTTTTTCTTCTGATCCCCTCTCATTTCTCCCACTTTCCAGTATCCTATAAGGTGGCATTTTGGGTTTGAGTCAAGCTGTTTTCTAAGAGCATATGTGATAAAAAACTAACCCCAAGAAAACTCAGAGTTGCAGTGGATTACTTTTAAATGACTGAGTTTGGGTAATTTCCAAGTTGAATAAAAAATACATTAATTCTGGAGTTTGGAGTTCACGATTGAAAGGTGTTAGTTTGTATTGCTAAAGTAACCTATGCTGTCATATTTCAATAATAAGTAGAGAGAAGTTAGTCACTCTGGTCTTTCCTGCAACTTGAACTAGCCTAGCCATGAGGGAAGACCAGCTAAGGAATATAAGCCAAGTGATTTGCATCTTGGAGAAAGAGATTCTATTTCGATTGGAATTCCCCTCATAAAAGGTATCAAGCTAAAGCCAAACTTTTTCATAAATATGATTCATCAGTGGGCCCAGTGCCATCTAGCATATGTTGTCAAACACTTGATTTGTACTTGTCTAATTTTAACGTCCAGATATCCTAAATATGGCTACAGGTTTAAGTCAGTGGTTCTCAAAATAGGGTGATTTTGACTCTGAGAGACATGTTGCAATGTACAGAGACATTTTTGGTTGTCACAGCTTAGAAGCAATATAAAGTGTGTTGCGACTGCTGTCTGGTAGGTAAAAGTCAGGGATAATGTCATCCTAAAATGCAAAGGACAACCCATCACGACAAAAATCAATCATCCCAAATATCAGTAAGCCAAGGCTGAGGAACTCAAACTTAAATACCTACTGATCCAAAAACCTGCAGACTTCATTGTGTGACTGAGACCTTGGTCATCCTATAAAAACAATGACTGTGAAAATCTCCTTCCCTAGTAGCATTTCTAAATGCCTTGGGCTACAATCAAATGGTGATTGTTGATCCTGGATTCAGCCTGAAAAATATTACTAAGAAATAATTTTTACTTCAGTGGGGAAATAATTTTTATGGCTTTCTGGATTAGTTTTTGATACTATAATTTGAGATCATTTTTGAAACCAGCCAAATCTGGCTTTAAGGTAATCCACTGTGTCTGGTGTCCTAATTATGTGTTGATTTCTTCATGCAAGCCTATTGATCTTGGCAAAGTGAAAACTAGAAATTTAGCATTCAAGCAGAAAGAATAAATCAAAACTGGCTCAATTAGCTTTACTGTGATTCAGGGTTTGTTAACAGTTCCTCTGTTTTGTTTCAGATTTATTTATTTTATCATGTCTTTTGCTTTTCTCCATTCCTTTTCCAGAGTTCCAATATAATTACACTGTAATCTTCAGCAGTGTCTCATTGCTTGCAGAAAAGCTGAATCTATTATTTGTAGATAATGAATTCCAGCAGAATCATTTTGATAGCCCTGAACTTCTGGAAAATCTGACATCTTGGATCTCCCTCTTTCTGGCTCTTATATCTTAATTTCCCTTCCAAAGAAGATTCTTTGCTCATTCATTTTCATTAGGTTTATTGGAGAACAGTATTAATCCAGGATCCTGTTTCTGAGCTTTTCCCAGAAGTGGGCAGAACAGTAGTGCAAGGAATAACATTCATAGGTAGATTTTATTTTCAAGGTATATCTCATTTGGGAAATAATGTAAGTGGCATGCTATGCATATGATATTAACCTTGGCAAGTTCAGGTATTCAGTGTGTGTCTCATAAATAGTGGTCATCAGCAATGTCACAGAGGTAGGAATCAGGGTTCTTAGATTCTAATCCTGGTTCTTCCATTAAATTTCTGGATACCTGTGGACAACTTGATTCTTTTCCAGAGTTTATTTTCTCTTCTCTAAAATGAAAGAGTGGGAGCACATATGTTCTATGAATGTGGCAGGAAGCAGTTGCAGAAAGATGCGGACCCAAAAGGAGAGGGAAATGAATATCTTTCCCAACATATACCCAACTCTTGCACAGATCGTATGGGTGAAAAGGACATAAAAAGAATTTCATAGAAGTAGATGCCTATGTCTATGTATCAAATTAAATAAGAGGCTCTCTGGGCTTCATTTTATTAGAACCAGAACCCTGACATTACCTGGACTGCTACTTGCTTCTCTCTTCCCTTGATTGATTTCCTCAACCTGCTCCTTGGCAGATGTAATTTCACTATGGAGATCAACAGGACAAGGAATGGGAAAGAAGAGAGAGAGATGTAGAAAGAAAGTAAAGCAGAGAGGGGTGTAGTTAAGTGAAATCGGCTTCTGATCATAGCCGGCAGCTCTCCTCAGTACTAAACCCCCCAAATCATACACACAGCACTGAAACATATCACACAGAAGGCTGACTCCAGCTCTTTTTTTTTAAATGTGTTTAGGACACTTGGCAAATGAAGGCCAGCCCTCATGGAAATTACATAGCTAGGAAGTCAGTCAGCAGGAAAGGAAGGATGAATAAAAGAACAGAAAAAGAATTATAGGAGAAAAGCTGAATGGAAAAAAAGACAGGAGAAATTATCTTTTTCCTAATGAGAAATGCAAAATTTTCCAACCAGACGACTGTGACTCTTGGCTAAGTGGCCTACCTCTTATGTAAATGAAAATGCAGGGTGGGCGGGGCAGTCCAGGAAGCTGGGCCTTGTGTCTGCTCCATCTCTGGAGGCACCAGGTCCACTGCAGGTCTCAGTGGCACCACTGACTTACCAGACTGCCCCTCTGGAGGTAACCATGCCCCTTCTGAGCACTGTGCATGCATCCTAAGTCATTCCAGTCTTGTCCAATTCTTTGCCCACCATTCTCCTCTGTCCATGGAATGGGTTGTCATTTCCTTCTCCAGAGGATCTTCCTGACCCAGGAATCAAACCAGCGTCTCTTACATCTCCTGCATTGGCAGGCAGGTTCTTTACCACTAGCGTCACCTGGGAAGCCCAGAACAGCAGTGGACATCTGAGCCAGCTCCACTTGCTGATCCTCCTAGATTCATTACGGAACCTTTGAGGCCATCAGCTACCAAGTAACAAGGACAGACTTTATGATTTCTGAGGGTCCTTCCGGCTGTAGTATTTTAATGCTTTTAATAATTATCACTCCTCATTCTTACAAGACCACATTTCTTAGGCAAAATATGTATTCTTCCCTCTCTCACCCTTACTTCACTGTCCCAAACCAACTATTTAACTTGAAGAGATAGAGAGTTGAACAAGATATTCCCTTGGAGTCCCTTCTAGCTCTCTAAGATCTTTACTCAAGTCCTTAGTAGTACAAAAGAATCATTATTACACCAAATCAAAAGAATTTTCATTTTAGATGAATCCATCCACCTTTCAAAAATTTTTAAATTCCATTCACAAAGCAAGCTGACATTTTATCAAACATTCCCAAAAGAATTTCACACACCTATCCCTTTGGAGTTTATCACTGAGCAAATGATATTCATGACAGAATACATTTGAGTCTCAGAGATGGAATCTGTGAAGAGAGACAAGTCGTTTATTACTTCCTTTTATTCAAACCTATAAAGAAATCCCTTTATAGGTTTGAGATTTGGGAAAAGTTTTTACCAGACTAAAATAGGAGAAAACCTGTTAGCAATTGCTCCCTTCATTTAACTGAATTTTAAGCTACTATTTGCCAGTCACAATGAGTGATTGATAAAGAGCTGACTGGGCCTTCATAAAGTCAGCCTCGGAGCAGGAAACAATTGATATTCCATCTCCTTAGCTAAGGAGGACCTAAGAGCTGGCTAAACCAAAAAGTTCCCAGGTTTCTTTCCTAACTAGTGGGACAGAAAGATGATGACTAGTGGATTTTGATAAATCAAGCCTGGAAAAAAAAACTGTAATAAGAAGAAAGAAAAAAAGCCACATCCCTTGAGGAAATAACCACTAGGAAATTTCAAAACAACTATTTCCAGAAGACATAAATTCAACTCCCTATTTGAAATAATTTGTGGACAAAATGTATGTAGTCTACAGATGGGTTAAAAAGAGATTTTAATATGAGACTTGGGAAAAGCTTTTATTCTGAACTAAAATAATATATATCCAGCACATATCATGTGATCTAAGTTTCAAACTCATTTTTCTTAAGGCATTCATCTAGAAGGAGAAAGAAATGGATAAAGCAGAAAAAGAGTGAGGAAAATCTTTGAGCTTGCTTTTTTTTTCTTTTTTAGAAAACACTAATAAAATAAATTATGGTCAAGAAAAAGGAATTTGGGGGAGATGACTGTAGGAGGGAGATAGAATTGCCTAACTTAATTGCATTTCCCCCCCACCCCCGCCTCTAATCTTAAGAAGAAAAACAAATGTCAAATGGCACACAGTTCCAGTTTAGAAACAAAACATGGAAGGACAAGCTTGTTTTAAGTAAAAATAAAAAAATAAAAATAAACAGCACTGGATATCTTTTTTTTTTCCCCTTTTACTAAATGGCTGGGAACACTGAAAGAAAAACAGATACTGTCAAAGTATTCCTGATTGTAAAGTACACAGATAAGGCAAAAAGAAAAGGATCTCTCTTACGTTTATTTAAATTCCACAAATGTACATAAAGCAGGCACAGCGTGTCAAGAATTTTCCGAAGCATAGTTTTAGAAAATAAGGATTAAATTAGAGAAAAGATGGAGAGGGAGGGAAAGGAAGTTTGCAACATTAGCCAGAACTTGCAAATGGAAAAGAGTGAAAAGTCAAGCAGTCTACAGTTCTGTAACTTTCTTCCCCAACTGACCAGCCATGAAATCTGATAACTAATACGAGAAGACTTCCTATCACCATGCAACAATCTTTCTCAACAATATTTTGTACACAAGCAACCAAGCTATCATTCATTCAAAAACATAAGCTGAGCATTTACTGCTACCACCCCCTGTTTTAGGTATTTGGTTGGGGTAGGGGGGATATAGATGCTAAGACTGAACTCAGACCTGCTGCTGCTGCTGCTGCTGCTAAGTTGCTTCAGTCGTGTCTGACTCTGTGCGACACCCGGCTCCCCCGTCCCTGGAGTTCTCCAGGCAAGAACATTGGAGTGGGTTGCCATTTCCTTCTCCAATGTATGAAAGTGAAAAGTGAAAGGGAAGTCACTCAGTCATGTCCGACTCTAGCAACTCCAAGGACTTCAGCCCACCAGGCTCCTCTGTCCATGGGATTTTCCAGGCAAGAGTACTGGAGTGGGATGCCATTGCCTTCTCCGTAACTCAGACCTAATGAACCTAAATCTCCAATTTTAAATTATATTTTTAATGCCCAGGTGATTCACAATAATTATCTATCTACTGATCTTCCAGATCTGGAAACTCCTTTGTTAGGAGGTACAAAAGTGACTATGACCATTCTGTGATCTCCAGGAGCTCACATAAGTGATAACAAATACATGAATTTCTCCAAAATAATGTTAAAAATGAAACATGATATGAGAGGATCATATTCTTTACTGCAGATATTCAGAGGAGGGAGAAATAATGGACTGTTGGCGGCTGCCGATTGAAGAAAAGAGGATGTCACAGAAATAGGTACATTTGTGCTTCCCACATGTTACTAGTGGTAAAGAACCCACCTGCCAATTCAGGAGATCTAAGAGATGCAGATTCGATTCCTGGGTCAGGAAGATCCCCTGGAGGAGGGCATGGCAACCCACTCTAGTATTCTTGCTTGGAGAATCCCATGGACAGAGGAGCCTTCAGGACTATAGTCCATAGAGTCACAAAGAGTTGGACACAACTGAAGCAACTTACAGAGAAGGCAGTGGCACCCCACTCCAGTACTCTTGCCTGGAAAATCCCATGGATGGAGGAGCCTTGTGGGCTGCAGTCCACGGGGTCGCTAAGAGTCGGACACGACTGAGCGACTTCACTTTCACTTTTCACTTGCATGCATTGGAGAAGGAAATGGCAACCCACTCCAGTGTTCTTGCCTGGAGAATCCCAGGGATGGGGGAGCCTGGTGGGCTGCTGTCTATGGGGTCTCGAAGAGTCGGACACGACTGAAGTGACTTAGCAGCAGTAGCAGCAGCAGCAGAAACAACTTAGCACATATGCTCATGCTTATATAGTTACCATTTGAACACACAGAGAAGGAGGTGGGAAAATCTACTACTCTTATTATAACTAATCTACCACCACTACAACTAAGTCTGCTACTATTATAATTAAACATACTATTATTATAACTAATAATAAGAGACACATTTCCAGTGTGGAAATGTGGAAATAGACATAGGCCCTGTTCTGGGTGCCTTATATAAATCCTCTCTTAAACCTAAACCAACCAGTTAGGTTCTATTATTTCTATTATCTACAAGATGGGGAAACTAAAGCTTAGAAAGTTTGTGTGAATTTTTCAGTCACAGAGCTGGAGATTGAAGAGCTAAAGTTCAGTCTCAGATTGATCCCATTCCAGAGCCTCTACGCCTGTCAAAAAAGAATAAACAAACCCAGATGTGCAAAAGTGTCAGACACAAAAGATTAAGCATCCATTGCTCCCTCTGGCTGAAGGATGGCAGAGTGGGGGAGAAACTGAGCCGGTAAAATTAAAGGTCAGATAGGCTGCAGTAAACACTGTGGGCTCTATATAGTAGCAAAGGGAAACCTGTGGAGTATTCCAAGCAGAGACTATTCTGATCAAAGCTTTATCTTAGATTTTAGGCTGTGATTTATGAGTTACATGATACAATCTGAAATAATAGAATTTGAAAGTCTAAAGAGTCTTGCCCTGCCTTTAAACAAAAAAGCGTGCTTGGTATCTAAGTAGAACTACCACCTCACCTCAGAGGAATTACCAGCATGCCAAGACTTAAGGAAGATTCTATAGAACAGCCCTGAAGATAAACACAACGAAAGTCTGTTACCCCACAGCACAAGGACTGACTCATTCCTGGAGCTGTCCAAATCTGGCAAATGGATAGCCCGGGGACTCAGCATTCTGTGGGATCCGAGGTTATCCCAGGGGGCAGTGGGTGTGCACAGGCATGATCAGTTGTTGGCAAAGCCCAGACCTCTGACTCCCAGTCCTATACTCAATTCATCAAGGCAAATCACACGTGACACTGGGTAAGCCCCTTTTCCTATCTGGATTCTCCTTTCCTCATTATGATGAGAGAAATTGATATCAACAGGCCTTAGATTTCACAATTCTCAATCTCTCCCTTCCAATACTCTAGCATAGAGAATCCGCTTCCATTAGTTGCTCACTAACTGGAATTTGGGGGAGCAACAGCATCTCTGGAGAGCTCCCAGAGTTTGCAAACCCCTAGCTGAGAACAAATACATTTCCTTATCTCTAGAAAGTCTACTAGCTCTAACTGTATCACAGGATTCACGATCTCAAATCTTAGTTACAAAGTCCTCACTGAATTCCATCTGGCCCAGGATTATCCTTTTCAAGTACAGAGCGCATCACTGATGTCCAAAGTAAGTCAGCAACACAAGGTACCGTGATCATATGCAGGCATATTCAGGGAACCCATCTGCCATCAGGGAATGAACACTTGAGAATTCAAACCTGTCAGAGCCCAACGGTACTCTGTTATTTTCAGAATTTTGGTTTGTGCTCAGAAGATTGTGTGTGTATGTGTTTATGAGTCAAATTTCCAAGAAGCCAAGCAAAGGCTAAAAGTGTGGATTTCTTGTGTGGAGGGAACACCTTATTTGATGTTCATAGTCTTGATGACTCCAATTCACCAAAAGTGAATTTCCAAAGGGGTCAGAAGACCTCCTTAAGAGATCATCGATTCTGTAGACCCAAGAAACTGTGCCTATTGGAGTAGAAATGAACAGGAAGATGCAAGATGTGTTCTGCTCTCAGAAACATTGGTGGTAAAACAGAAATTAGCACATGAACTCACATATTTTTTAAGGGACTTCAACTTCACTGGTTCATCAAACCACACCAGGTAGTTTACCCACAGAACTACCCATGAGCAACTAACTCCTGTAATCAATGTACTGCAAAAAACTGAGGCATGTTAAACCTATGGCTTCATCTTCTTTGACTTTCAACAGGAGATGGAAGCAGGAGCATGATAAATGTTAACATTAGCAGTGAAGCAAGGGTAATTACAGAACCAAAGACACTCACATTCTGAGAATTACCTCACGGTTATTTATTTTTATAGGAGTGAAAATAAATACATATTCCTTTCCCAGACCTGAAAAAGGAAAATGTACCCAAGATGTGTGACAGAACAATCAGAGGGACTGCCAACCTCACATCTGAGACTCCTGGGAAGACAGTTACAGGGACCAATCTGGACCACCCACATTCTGCTCTGGGAACCAGCCGAGTGTACCTTCAGCTGTTGGGTACTCACAGGCCCCTATCTGCCTACTACTGACTGATTTCTCTAAGACTACCCAAAACTGTGATAATCATTTAAGAGAAAGCAGATTTATAATTAATACATGTCTCAGCAAATCCTTAAGGATGCACAAGCCAGTGGAAGACATATGCTGAAAAGAATTCCGGCTTTCTCCTTATTGCTTGCCCAAAATACTAAATCCAACACTTTAGCCAGGGCACTGTGAGTTAAGAGTGAGTTACAGTTATAATTTCCTGATCTCCACCAACAACTGCAAATCTGCAAAGACCTTGTGGGATGAGCTGCAAAAGACATCATATCTGCACCTTGTGTGTACTGTCACCATCCCAGAAATGCAGCCCAGTCCAGTGGCTGGCATGACCAACCAACCCCCAAAGCTGCCACTTCAACAGCTGGAGAAGAGACGTTGACAAAGGGACAAAGAAAGACAAAAAGGGGGAGAAAGTATAAGTTCAGAGAAACATAGGTAAGAGAGAGTGCGAGAAACACAGGCTAAATTGTCTCTGCTGAAGCATCCACATGGATCTTCAAAATCGTGACTGTGGGGAAAATGTCAGTACACTGTTTACCTCCCGTCACTAACTTCAGGCAAGTTGAATACACATAAATAAAACCAGAAGGAAGGGGCATCTGATGGTGAACAACTCAGTGCAATGCTAACTTCCAGAAATAGAAGTGGTCTATCAAAGGACAAAGAGTCAGCACTTTGGGTATTTTAAGTGAGACTACCTCGCACAGAGCCACCCCTTACACGCATAACTCCTCTTTAACCTTTGATCTTCCCTTTTTGTGTAGGTGCAGGGAGAAAAAGGAATGGGATTCAGAGCAAGTCTACCTTTAACTCAGCTGTTCTGGGAACACTCCGTGTTAAATGTCAAAGAAAAGGTGCACACTAGCCTGTATGAGGGATGAGGGAGCTGAGATGGAACGAGCTGAAGCTAGACCAAGAAACGAAGCGAGAGGAGATCTTACACTAGATCCGGTTCTGCCATCGTTCAGACATTAGTGCTGAATGGGTACATTTTATCAGTGCAGTCCTCTTTTTGAGAGAGAAGAGGATGCCCTAAGAGCTAATGGCTTGCCCAGATTCATCTAGTCTTGGTTACAGAGCTCAGCTCGGGCCACCAGATATCTAGATTCACATACAGACAGAACCGTTCAAGGAGACCCAGTCTGACCCGCTAAGGAGCCGCGCGACGGCCAGGAAGACTGGAGCCGCGGGAGGGCTCGAGACATCTCGGAGGCGCGGGAGGGCGTGAGGTGTGCGCTCTGGGTACCTTGATGTAGGCCCGCTGCAGGTAGTTGTAGGGCACTCTGCGCTGGAAGTCGCTGCGCACATCCTCGCTGGCGCGGTGGCGGGACGCGGGGCCCCCTAGGCGCTGGCTCTGGCAGCTGCGGTAGCAGCGCGCCCGCTCGAGCAGCGCGCGGAAGAAGGGCAGCTCGGCTCCCGGGCCAGCGCCGGGGGGCGCGAGCGGGCGGCGGGCGGCGCAGTGGCGGGCGCAGCGCGCGCGGATCTCCCGCAGGCGCCGGTGGCTGCGCAGAGCTGCTTCCAGGTCGCGCACAGCCAGCTCGTAGTCCCCGCTGTAGTAGGCGGCCACGCCGCTGGCGTAGAGCAGGTCGAAGGGCTGCAAAGGCCCGGGCTCGGGCTCCCGCTCTGGGTGCCGGCTGTCCGGGGGGCCGCACCACAGCGGCGGCGGCAGCAGTAGCCAGGGTAGCAGCAGCGGCAGCGGCGCCCAGATGCGCTCCCGCATCCTCCGTGGCGGACGGGCGCCAGCCGGCCACGCTCGCAATCGGCTCCTGGCACCTGGCGTCCGGGTCGCGTCTCCCGGCTCCTCTAGCGCGATGGCCGGCCCCGCCGCCAGCCGGCTGCCCTGCGAGCCTCAGGTGACCGGCGGCGCTCGGCGGACTGAAAGGCGGAGGCCGGCTCGGACGGCCGCTCTTAAAGGGACGCCCACAGCTCACACGCTCCTCCTGCTGCCCGAGCCTCCGCAAGCCGCTCGCCGGCGCTCAGCGCGCGCCCAACAGGCTCGGGCCGCAGCCTCCTGGAGGCCAGAGGCAGACACCCTGGTGTCAGCCATAGAGCCAGCGCCACTGGGGGCCAGCCAAGGAGGGGCCGGGGAGGCGAGCCTGATGTATGGGTTACCTTCGAGGTTGCAGAATGGACATGATGACTCCCTTTTCTTAGAGAGGAAGAAAAGCCAGATTAGTGACCTTAGAGCTCTCATTGTTTGTAATTTGTGATTTCGCTGTTTGTCCTCCACCTTCGTGTGAAGTACTGAAGCTCCAGCTCAGACTGTAGGAAAGCCCTGGAGGGCCACTTGGCCCCTTTGGGAGGCTTGAGGAGGAAAGTGCTTAGTCCACGTTCACAGAACTGTGAAAGGCAAAGGAAGGAGTCAACCCTGGGCCTTTGGAATCAAAGCTTACTGCTCATTCTCTTAGGGAAGGTCCCACCCTTGCTTCTCAACCCACTTTGTATGGATGTGCGTCCATGCATTAGGGCCGGGAATAGGGACAAAAGGACAATGAACAGCCCACTTCTCTGTGTAGAGGAGGGCATTACAGGACCCAGAGAAATGTTGGAATGCTTATACTTACATCCTGCCTCCGTCAGGTTACCAACCCTGTAAACTTGTGCACTCGAGTCTAGTTTCCTCTTCTTCTAGGACAGACAAATATCCCAATATGTCCAATGGTTTTAAGATATAAATTATTTTTGCAAGAGCTGAACAAAGAGGCAATTTAATAAATCCAGTACCCCTAGGACTTAAGCGGTGAGCATCAGCCTAGGAATGGGAGAGCTGTCAGAATGGCTGCCAAACTCCAAAGGACTAGCTGGAGGCTTTCCTGTTCCTCTGTTTCTCTTCCCTTAAAAATACCTCCTGAGCCAAGGTGTTCCCTTCATTCCTGTTCTTTGGCTTCACACTCTTACAAGGATTCCTGAGAGCTTATGCACTGGACCCTTGACTCCAGTCTGCCTCCTGGAAGCATTCCTGTGGTCTCCTAGTACTTGTAGCAGTTTCACTGGAGTCTCCCTGGGCACTGGGATGGTGAATGAGAGAGAAGGGCAACAGGAAAGAACACTTATCACATAGTTGATATGAAGTCCCCAAAGAAGGCTTTTATGTGGGGTCACCACCACGCCCTGAAGGCTGCCAGAGTTTCATGCTAATTCCTTCACTCATTTTGTTGGGTTTGACCACTTTGGCCATAAACAGTCTTGGCTCTGTAATTCCAAGGGACCCCAAAGAATTGCTCTTACTACTTTCCTCCCCCAAACGTCACTGGTGTGAGGCTTATTCCACTGATGGAGAATCTCCACTTTGGAGCTGAGTATGTACTGAATACTTCGGATGTTCAGTATTCCAGAATTTGAACTTGGGTCATACGCCCAGACGTTTGCTCTAAGGATTGTCTCTCTTTTCAGATAAAATCTTTGGAGTCCAGAGTTATTAACCAACTTGTGGAAGGTTTTGAAGCACAATGGCTAGGAAATCCTGCTATGGGACTGAAGGCAAAGCACCAGGATGCTTTACTATAGATTATCTCTACATTCTGTAACATGTACACATCATTTAATACATGCCATTTAAATTTACATCTTTGTATAAATACTCTCAAAGTAGGTATTTTGGGGGAAGGGTTATAATATAAGGTAGAATGCTAGACTAGATGGCACATGTTAGACTAGATTCAAAGCGCTATAGAAACACAGAGCCTGCAAAGATTGAAAGCTTATTGGTTGTAGCCTTACTAAACTTTCTATTGATCCCCAAAGTGACGTGTGCTATCAAACCTTCTTCATGTTTTATTGTTATAAGGAAAAACAAAATCTGACTCCATGTTGTATGTGTTTCTTTTACTTTAACCTTTCTTTCCCTATTGTTTTTGTCCACTAAAATGATACTGTCCATACATAATGGCTTGCCTTGGAGAACCCTGCCCCCTGCTTAAACGGTAAATCAGAATGCCTTTGTTCAAGACCCTGTCCACCTGTGGATGGCTACAGGAAGGAAGAAATTAAAACATACTCTCCCTGAGGCTGGCCATTCCAGGAAATATTTGCAACATTAATGGCCTTTTTGCTTTTCTTCCTCACCTCCCCTACCCCAACTCTGTTCTACAAAAGAACCTAGCATCTAGACCACAATAAGATGGTTATTTTCAGACATTAGTCTGCCATCTTCTCAGTCTACTAACTTTCTGAATAAAGTCATTATTCCATGCCTCAACACCTGATCTTTGATTTATTGGCTAGTTGTGTGGCAAACAGAGGGAGTTTTAAGTCAGTAAAACTATTATCTTATCTTCCTTGGTACAAACCCTATCCGATTTTATAGAAAGTGTTAGACATCTCAATTTTTCCTATACATGGAATCATCTGAGAAGGCAAAAATACCAATATCTGAGTCTGATTCTGAGAGCTTCTGATTTAATTGGCCTGGGGTATGGCTTGATCATTAAGATATTTTAAAAGTTCTCTCAGTGATTCTAATATGAAACCAGACCACTGGTCTGGAGTCAAAGTCATAACCCAAAGTGTAAGTCTGTGGATCAGGGCACCAGGTGCCATAGAGGATTCATGAATCTAAGATGAGCCATCACTCAGATCTCCCCTCTCCATGAAGGAAATCTGATCTAACTTTTAAGACTCAGTCAGAACAGAAGTGCGTAAACATATGGTAATAAAATTCATTCAAGGTGAAGAATTTGATTCCAGCCAATGCTTTGCCTAATGGTATCAACTTTGTGCTGAGAAAAAAAAGTCCTCCCTGGGTCTCTAACATTCCTTAATGTCTTTCTGAGTATGCCAAGAATGCACTTCTTCTTTACCTAGGCAACTTCTTAGACAACTGGGTACCATCTCAGAGCTCCTGTTTCATCAAATCTTGAATGTGCATTTCTAACAAGTTGCTTGGTGATGCTGAGACTTTTGGTGCAAGAATCATACTTTGAGAATCACTTCATCAATACAATTCCTCATGAACAGTGGTACTCAAACTTTGCTGTATGTTTAAAAGCTAATTAAAAAACAAAATACAGAGGCCCTATCTTTGTAATATAATCAAGTCTGGGCCATTATGTTTTTACCAAATTTCCCAGAGGTTCTGATACCCACCAAAGTTTGAGAACCACTCCTTTAATTAATGACTTTTTCACCCCATTTGACAATGTCTAGAGGTACTGTTGGTTTTCACAACCAGGGGAGAGTACAGTTGTACTACAGGCATCTAATGGGTAGAGGCCAGGGGTGATGTTAACTATGCTTTGCTGAACAAGATAGCCTCCCACAAGAAAGAATTATCCAGTGTAACGTATTCATAGTGTACAAGTTGAGAAACCCTTGGATAGAACACGGTTTGAGCACTGCAAGTATTATTCAATTCCCTTACTTTACAAATGAGGAAACTTAGGCCCACAGGTCACATAGATAGGCAGTGTCAGACTAGCGTGCTTAATTTGATATACCAAAGCATAAAACTAGTATGCAGAATATCATGGAGCACTGTTTGATAGTAGCTTTGTTTTAAGAGAAAGAAAACAAATGACTTGAGAAAAGGAGCCATTGGAAATATAGATGTTGAAACTGCTGCTAAGGTGGGTATGAACTGAGAGCCTGCAAGTTTGCTTTTGTTCCCTATTCCTTACAAACTCAGAGAACAATCAAAGCACAAGAGAATCCATCCAAAGTTCTAAGAGGGATTCAATCATTGTCTTTTTTTATTATCTTTGGAATAAGTCTTGACAGAAGATTGAATTTCCTTTTGACTTCTGTTTATAAGTCAACGGCATCATCGCACCCCTTGCATTTGGGAACCTCCAGCAGGAAGAATTCAGCAAAGGGAAGGTCTTCAAATGCTTCTTAATTTCCCCAAATCAGGTACTTTCTTTTTTTCCAAAGCTAATTTTTCACTTTCCTACAAAATCTTTATGGAGCAATAAAAAGTATGCTCAGACTTTAGCAGTAGACTCAATAGACACTTGACTCAATAGACACAAAATCTTTATGGAGCAATAGACACTAGACACTAGACAATAGCAATTGAGCAGTAGACTCAATAGACACAAAATCTTTGTGAAGCAATAAAAAGTATGCTCAGACTTTAGCAGTAGACTCAATAGACACAAAAGCAAATCTAATACTCAGTTATTTTGATCATGTGTAACCAGAGATCTTGCTTACCCCAAACATCTTTGATTCTCTTGAAATGAAAGGGATAATTCTCACTATGCAACAACCTGGGCCTGTTCAGCTGCTCTTGATCCTGGCCACAAGGGAACTGTTTGGAAGATTTTTTTCCCCCTCTTATTCAAATAGCATCATCTGAAATTTTTTTTCCTCCAAATAAATTAGTGTGAAAGGCAAGCCACCAATAATCTGTCAACATAAGAGAGAAAGAGAAAATAAGGCTTCCCTGCAGGAAGAGGGATTTTTTTTTTGAAAAATTAATATTTAACTTACATTTAAAATCAAACAGGAGCAGCCACATTCCAGGATTGTCTGTTCTTTCCAATTTCCTTAATAGCTCTGTCCCTGTGATTACCTTAATTCCTGATTGAGATCTAAAATTCCAAATCAAATATAGCACTTGCGAATAGTCTGTTTCCACACTCTTGTCATGGAGGCATTCCAACTTCATTTCTCAGGAGACTCACATTTTAGTTGAACAAGAAAAAATAGTGAAATAAATAATAATAATTATTCCCCATAAATCTTGAGCTAAAAACACAATATAGATTGAAATTGAGAATTGGTGGGCCTTCCCTAATCCAGTGGGCTGGGCATCATGCCAGTTCTTTTCACAAACATTTAGTCACTTAACTTGCCAGGGTCTCTTTGAGTAAGGCATTAATTCATATTGCAGCTTCACCAATGAGAAAGTTGAGGCTTATAAAAGAAGCATGACTTACCAAAGGTTAGTTTGCAAGTTACAGGGCAAGGACCAAAGCTTATTTAGTGTTTCTCCCACCACACTACACTACCTCTTTCTAGGCCTACCTAAAATATTTTCATAGCTCCTCTCAAAATTCTGCTTTGGTTAAATTTATATATACCACATTTTTTATTAAGTTACCAACTTTGTTTTATGTTCCTCACTCAGCTAGACTCACAGACTCATAAAATTTTTCTGAAGAACAAGTGTGGACAAGGTGTGTATATGTGTGTAAAACCATATGTATTGGACAGAAGCTGAATATTACTGAAGTCAACACAGTCATAATGATGAGAATAAACAGGTTTAATCTATTCTTAGATTAGAGATATCAGATAACTGTGCATAGATGCAAAGAAAAACCTTACCAACAGGAAATTCTGGGAGAGATGACTCTGCATATGAGTGGTCTATCATTCTGAGATTGTATGTGTGTGTGTGTCGCTTAGTCATGTCTGATACTTTATGACCCTGTGGACTGTAGCCCACCAGGCTCACCTGCCCATGGAATTCTCTAGGCAATAATACTGGAGTGAGTAGCCATTCCCTGTTTCAGGGATCTTCCTGACCCAGGGACTGAACCCAGGTCTTCTGCATTGCAGGCAGATTCTTTACTGTCTGAGCTAGCAGGGAAGACCTATTCTGAAATCACTCTCATGCCATCTTTGAGATCCCTTTCCCTTCTCCATTCTTGAATTCTCCATGTGAGATCCCATATTTCAGGCTCAGCTCTGCTGCAATAATTAGAGGAGGTTTTCTCCCCTGGCAAAGACAGTTTCACAGTTCTTCTACCGGTCTACTCTGCCCTTGAAATCTGGTTTAGAAACTAATATCCTTGTCTTCTTCTGTTACAAGATATTTGGGTTGATAACTAATAACTTCTCTTTGTTTTTTCCAACTACAATTTCTAAACCATTTGAGTAGATTCAGAAATGGAAACATAAATTCCCCAATATTACCTTTGTTACTGAAAAGCAGTTTGGAGAACATGAGTTTTAATATGAGTAAATGGCCTTTCTGTACTTTCCGGGTGGCTCTGTGGTAAAGAATCCACTTGCCAATGCAGGAGATACAGGAGATGCAGGTTTGATCCCTGAGTCTGGAAGATCTCCTGAAGGAGGAAATGGCAACCCACTCCAACCCAACCCAAGACCCATTCTTACATGAAAAATCTCATGGACATAAGAGCTTGAAGGGCTACAGTCCATGGGGTTGTAAAGTGTCAGACATGATTGAGAACACATGTAAATGGCCTTTCTATTCCTTCTGCCACGTAAAGCCCTCAAATCACTTACCTGCCTATGCTCAGGCCAAGGTGGGCAACTTCTGAAACATTCTTCTAGAGATTTTCTCAAGACAAAGAGAATAGGGAATCCCTTCCAACACTTTACTTATTTAAATAGAATAATTATCACCCTACTTCCTCTGAAATGGATCCCTGCTTGCTGTGAGACTGTTTTTTAAAACAATCCCCCTATTCCCAGCTTTTGGACATCACCAATGCCATTAACCCTGGAGAAAGAAATAGCAACCCTCTCCAGCATTCTTGCCTGGAGAATCGCATGGGCAGAGGAGTCTGATGGGCTACAGTCCATGGGGTCACAAGAGTCAGACACACACGACTTAGTGACTAAACCAACCAATGCCATTAAGCTGCTTGGACCAATGCCTAGTTCTTGCTGACAGTGTCCTTAGAAGTGAGCTTTATCTGTCTGCTGTGGCTCCCTCTGTCTCTTCTTATAGCCACTCCTGAAGTTCACTGCTTTACTTTGGGCCAACTGGTTGACTTTCACCCTGCTGCTTGCTGATTCTGTTATTGCTAAGCCTGGTCCACCAAAGTGTTTCTGATCTATTGTCCAACCTTCCATCCATGTCCGATTTACTCTATTTGTGACTGGTTTCCAAGCTAACACCGGAACCTGTCCTGGCTACAGCAGAGTTGCAGATATTCTCATCTCTTTGGTCTCAGCTTCATGGGGAAAGGATAGAGAAGACCACTTCAAAATGAAACATATTCCTTTCCAGCAAAAACATCCTGTTGAAGTTTCCACATTTTGCCTCAGGATCTAGATGGAAAGCTAAATGTAGAAAACACAGGAAGAAATATTGACATAAAGCTATCACTTCTTTGGTAGGGAATTTACATTAAATTCCCTCAAAGCATTAAACTTTCATCTTTGTTCAGGTTCAGCTAATGCTAATTGAAGACATTTAATTAGCTGGAGACATTTTGTGATTTTATTTGTTCTTTGGAGTTGGGATTTAGGGGAAAATTAAGGATATATAATTACATAACAGTTGGAACTGGACATAAAACAATGGACTGGTTCCAAATTGGGAAAGGAGTTTGTCAAGGCTGTATATTGCCACCCTGCTTACTTAACTTATATGCAGAGTACATTATGTGAAATGCCAGGCTGGATGAATTACAAGCTGGAATCAAGATTTTCAGGAGAAATATCAATAACTTCGGATATGCAGATGACACTACCCTTATAGAAGAAAGCAAAGAGGATCTAAAGATCCTCTTGATGCAGGTGAAAGAGGAGAGTGAAAAAGTTGGCTTAAAGCTCAACATTAAAAAAACTAAGATCATGGCATCCAGTTTCATCATTTCATGGCAAATAAATGAAGAAACAATAGAAACAATGACAGATTTTATTTTCTTGGTCTCCAAAATCACTGAAGATGGTGACTGCAGCCATGAAATGAAGACACTTGCTCCTTGGAAGAAAAGCTATGACCAACCTAGACAGCATATTAAAAAGCAGAGACATTATTTTGCCAACAAAGGTCTGTCTAGTCAAAGCTATGGTTTTTCCAGTAGTCATGTATGGATGTGAAAGTTGGACTATAAAGAAAGCTGAGCACCAAAGAATTGATGCTTTTGACCTGAGGTACTGGAGAAGACTCTTGAGAGTCCTTTGGACTGCAAGGAGATCAAACCAGTTAATCCTAAAGGAAATCAGTCCTGAATAGTCATTGGAAGGACTGATGCTGAATCTGAAGCTCCAATACTTTGGCCACCTGATAAGAAGAGCTGACTCATTAGAAAAGACCCTGAGGCTGTGAAAGGTTGGAGGCAGGAGGAGAAGGGGATGACAGAGAACGAGATGGGTGTATGGCATCACTAATTTGGTTGGCATGAGTTTGAGCAAGCTCTGGGAGATGGTGAAGAACAGCGAAGCCTGGCGTGCACAATCCACGGGGTCCTAAACAGTTAGACATGACTGAGTAACTAAACAACATGATTATATAAACTTTGCAAATATAGAAATTTTGGTAGAAAAAGTGAAAAGTTCACAGACCAAATAAGTTAGGGAGTCCCAACTTGAATGAGTCCAGAGCCCACTTTCCTGAAGCTCTTTTCCTTCTCCTGTTAGGGTCTCTAGAGGATTTTTTTTTTTTTTTTTTAAGTACCTGGTGATAGAGGTTTTGTTCTAGATAACTTCTTTAGCCTTTCCGGTAACCTCCAAACTAGCTTCTGGTAGGATAACAGGGAAATTAAAAAGTCAAATATTTGTCAATAAAACCTCAGTTGCCTTCCCTGGTGGCTCAGATGGTAAAGAATCTGCCTGCCAATGCAGGAAACCCTGGATCAATCCCTGCTCAGGAAGAGCCCATTGAGAAGGCAATCACAACCCACTCGGGTATTCTTGCCTTGGAAATCCCATGACAGAGAGACTTGCTGGGCAACAGTCCATGGTTCACAAAGAGTTGGAAACAACACTGCCACTTTCACTCAAATTCTCAGCTACTAAGATCTCCTGAATTCCAGAGTGGATGCTTGTCTCTCTCACACTGTCTGCTTTGCCCACACATATCACCATTTTCCTCTTTTTGGACCATCTCCAACAATGTCCACATCACAAATCATCCAGCCTCTTTTACTCTGCATGATGGCATCCCTGTTTCTCCAGATAACATCTAGATGAGCCTCTGTCAGGTCTGCTGAGCCTTCTCCCCTGTTCTGTTCTCCAGTGTCTGATAGGTACTAGCAGGCCTCCCAAACTGCTGCAGGATGAAGTGAAGTTGCTCAGTCGTGTCTGACTCTTTGCGACCCCATGGACTGTAGCCTACCAGGCTCCTCTGTCTATGGGATTTTCCGGGAAAGAATACTGGAGTGGGCTGCAGGATGAGGTCTCTCCAAGTCTCAAGGAGATGTATCATCCTTCCCCATCCTAGCCAGAAAGTTTAGTATCTCATTAACAGCTTTGTCTGTGGCAAAACTAAGATAAATTGCTTTGAAGGTAATAAAATAATGTAACATATAATTTTTTATTTTAAATATATATATATAAAATATCAGTGCCCCATATTTTACCAGAATTTGATTTGCAGACACAAAGATCGACAATTTATATGATTTAATACCAACTATAGAATAAAAGGAAAATTTAGAGAAGAGGCAACATATAGTATATAACCTGGTAGGAAAAAGAAAAAAGTTTGTTTTTCTATTGAATAAAGAAAGGTATCCTCTGCAGAATTTTTCAAACTGTTCAGTAAAACTTAGTTATCAAAATAAAATTAGCAAAGCTAAAATACCAAAATATAAGCTTTTTTAAAATAGATTATTTTGCATATCACATTGATTTTAAAGAATATATTCGAACAAAAACATTGGCAGAACTTGCCATAAAACTCACCAATGTGGCTCTGCTGGAGAACTTGTCACTCACTGTATTGGAATACTTTAGATTCTGACTTTAAGACTCATTTTGGCTCCCCTGAAAATAGACTCCAGCTTCTCGATTACCTGGCCACCTGTGCCTCCTCTGCAGCCTGGCTGAGTGCCTGCCTGTGGTTTCTTTAACCATGCTGCCCTGGTTAACCAGTACACTCCTACTGATTCTATTCCAAATTGCCTTTCATTAGCAGGACCTGACCTTGTGTAGATTATCCAAATGGAAATTTATTTTAGAAATCCCTAATGAACATCATCCTCTTATCCTTTGGGGAAGAAAGAGATTTATAAGATCTTAACACTGTGTTCTAGAAAATATTATTTGAAGGAGTGAATTAAATGAATGTGTTTCCAAAGAAACACGTGCATAGTATAACCCTGGACAGAAAGTCTGAATGCCCTGGATCTGACTCTGGCTCAGCTGTGATACTGTAGGCAAGACATTCCTTCCTGGATCTCCTTTACCTCCAGTCACTAAAAGAATTTGTGGAACCGGACTTCTGAGTTGCATTCCAGCTCTAAGTAATTTCTGATTCTTTCATTTTAAAAGTGTAATATTATCACATTCTTAGTGGTTTTTCAAAGAATTGCTTCCTTTCTTCCTACATTTATCTCTGGGATAAAGCTAAACTCTGATTCCCAAGCAAATTTCCAACCTCCCTCTGGGATCATTAAAAGTCTCATCTTACTCAGAGATTTTTGGTTTTGCCTTGAAATATCAGCCAGCCTTAGCCAGTAGGGCAGGAAACTGGAGTTATTGTTTTGAGGCAACGCATAAGTAAGTAAGTGTTAGTTGCTTAGTCATGTCCAACTCTTTGTGACCTATGGACTGTAGCCCTCCAGGTTCCTCTGTCCATGGGATTCCCAGAAAGAATACTGGAGTGGGTTGTCATCATCGAGGAAGATGATCTTCCTGACCCAAAGATCAAATCCTGGTCTTCCTCAGTGCAGGCAGATTCTTTACCTTCTGAGTCACTAGGGAAGCCCATAGCAGAGTAACAATTCCAGGCACTGAAGAACTGATCCATATGTCCCCACTCCCTGGGGAATCTCCAGCTTCAGTCTATCCAGCATATGTATTCTTGGCTGTCTTCCTGCTTCTAACCCCAAGAAAGAATCATGAAGATAATCCAGGATTAGAGAAAATAATGAGTAGAGGTACAGCTACCCTATTCTCCCATCTCAGTTGAAAAATGGAGAAGATTAAGACCCAAATTTAGTATAAAGTGACTCAATTGAAAAAAAAAACTTGATAAATAATTGACCAAACCAATATCTTAACTCCTCTCCTACTGAGTCCAATCCTCTTGTCACCTTACCCTTGGAAGAGGTCAGAATGTAAGTAGTATTTTTACTTGAGTCAATTTGCTTTTGGAGGAAGGGACAGCTTGTGTTTACAATTTAACTTAAATTTATCTTAATTATCACTTTAACATAATTATCTCCAAACAACTTTCAAATTTTTTATCATAAATTTTCAGACACTGTGAAATATAGATATTTATACATATGATATATATGTGTGTGTGTGTGTGCATATGCTTAAAAACTTTTTAGATAACTTTTTCCTCTTTGTTTCAATGTTGTAAATTAAATAAAGTACATTTAAGAAATAAATAAATAATGTAGATTAAGTAAAATCTCCATTTTTCCCCACTTCAGTACTAAGTACCTACAGGAAAATAGGGGACCCTAACTTGACATTCTGCATCTCAAAGACTGCTAGACCTTGGATTCTACCATGCTAAGTATAATCATATTTTTATTCATTAAACAAATGTGTCGATAGCCTTCAACATAGACACTCCAGATGTTGTATCATATGCTGATTCCATTTATGATACCAATGTTCTGGGAAGGATTTGTAGAGAAATTTTGCATATTATTTTATACTCAAAACTGAATCTTTACAAAAAAAAGGGTCTTCCTTAACTTACTTTCCAGAACCAACTTCAAGTGACACTTGGATGTTTTATGGAGTCAAGAGTACTTTGAAAGAATACTCTCATTAAAAATATTGCACTGACTGAAGCCAACCTTCCAATGGGTCAGAGACTTCCCTTTTGACTCATGAATAATTATTTCATGTATAATAATATTAGTTTTTAAAAAATAGCATCATCTTAATTTTTGTCATACTTGAGCATTTTCAAAATCCTTCTCTACACGTAAAATGATAGATTCTGTCTCGTCACCTGGTCTGGTCTCCTGGGCATTTCCTATTCAAAGGTTTTGGGTCATATTGCAAAGCAAGGGAAATTCAAAATCTCACTCAGCTGCTAAGATTACTTCTGGCAAACCAGAGGCAATATACTCGCCCATATCCAGAGACTGAATACTCCAAAGCAATCCATCCCTCCTCTTCTTCCAAACTTCATTCCATCTCTCATTAGAAACTTTAGCCAGGAGATAAATAATTTTATTAAAGTAATATACTTAACTTTCTGAAGGTATTGTTGCATGTTGAGAGTTAAACTTAACCAAAATGAGTCTCAAATGTTGGGATATATGAAAGAGTTACTGTTGAATGTCCTATTCCTCTATTTTTTCCCCCACATCATTCCTGATATACCCACAAGAAAACAAGACTGACTTCCACACTGAACATCTGAAAGACTGCCAGACCTCAGATTCTATCAGACAAAATTGGAAATTCTCTAGAGATCTGCTTCTGTATTATTTCACAAGAGCAGAAAAGAACAGATGAAAACAGCAGCTTATCCTCAGCATCCCATTTTAATCAGCAAAACTTACAACCCTTTCCTTGGAAGATTATGACATAATTGTTGAAGGCTTTCTGAAAAGACTTAGAGACATTAAAAATCAGAGATAAAATTTTTTTTCATTTATTAATTTTTCCACAAGTGGCATTAATCTTAAGAGGGTCTCTCATCTGACATTTTAAGAACAGATCAATGAAGCCAAATTATATATTTATTTATAATCTTGATTCTTTTTCCATGAGTATAAATCAAAATTTTTCAAATGTTCCTGATACTGAGCAGATCAGGACCTGAGGATTTCCATCATTTTCAATCCCACAGTGAGTCTGGAACTAAGTCAGCAAATGAAGCTGGGTAACTAGCTATCTGATGGTGGTGAGCCAAATCACCAGACTCCTCCAGCAAGCTTGTCCAAAACTCCCACTACCTTCCCTTCCTGCCACGACCACACACTGACCTACCATTCAAAGCAGAAAATTGAAGAGGTTATCATGAGCATCAGTCTTCACAGAGACAATCTGGCATAGTTAGAACTCACACTATGTTCTGGAATGAGAGCAGCTTTTGAGATTAGTTAGTGCTTTTAAGATCCCAGATTCAACTGAAGGCTGCCAGGCCTAGATTGGAAAGTTAACACACAAGCATATAATCGCTGATGGCTAATCTAGCATGGAAATACACTTTTGAAGATAAAGCCTTTGCTTGGGAGAGAGACCTAGTCAGGATTGAGGTTTGAACTCTTTCTTTCTAATTTGCTTGGGTTTCTCAGGTGTGTTAGTGGTAAAGAATCCACCTGCCAATGCAGGAGACACAAGAGACTGGTTTGATCCCTTGGTCAGGGAGATCCCCTGGAGTAGGCATCCCATTCCAGTATTCTTACCTGGTAAATTCCATGGGCAGAGGAGCCTGGTCAGCTACAGTCCACAGGACCACAAAGAGTCTGACATGACTGAGTAATCCATCCAGTTGCTAATTTGCTTAGATTGTTAGACTGCAATCTGTGGGATGCATAGAGGTACTTAGAGTGCCTGAAACCTTTTGAAACCTCTGCTCCCACTTCAGCCAGAGTTCTTAGATTATATTTGCATATAATGCATTAGAAAAAAAGATACTGTGGTTTGAAAAACTCTTATTTCAAAGATACCACATTTTCAAGCAACATAACCTCATAAAAGACCAGGCAGGATCTGACAAGAAGACATTCCTGAGGACAAAGAAAACATATACATAACTTCTCAAGGGTCCAAAGTTGAAAACATCAACATTGTTCATTTGCACGAGACTTCATAAATTGGAAATAAATTGTTTTTGCTTTTATTTTCCATTGCATTTGTGATATGCTCATATTTCTGTGGAAGAGAATATTATTTGCTTCTAGGCTACAAGTCAAGATGCCCAAGAAAACAAACAAAGCACCCTGAAGTCAGCAGCTCTGAATCTGAATCCAGCGTATCTATTGTCTGAAGATTGATTGAGACACAATGAAAGTTCAACAAAGCATCAGGGATGGACTCTAAAAAATAATTTTACATCCAAAAGGCAAGTCAGATAAACTCGCAAAAACAAAGACAAAGCCACTAAGTAAATCCAGCCTATTTTCTCTGGGAAGACTATGTAAGAGAAAGTATGCCTTTATCAAGCTTTTCCTCTCAATTTCATTTGTTCTTTTCTGGTCTTCATATCATTAAATTTACCAATATCCATCTAGTTATTCAAACCAAAAATTCTAAAAATTATTCTTGAGATTTATTTTTCCTCATACTCAATAGCTAATCACTTAAATTAAAAAATATATTTATTCATTAAAATTTTAAAATACATCTCTAATTCATTCCCTTTGTCTCCAATCCAGGCCACCACTCTAGATTAATCACCATAAACTGTCACTTGGTGAATGGAAACAGCCCTTATCTTCTGGTATCCCAGTTTTCTAACTGTTCTTCAATTTATTCTCCATACAACAATAAAATGATCTATTAAATTCATGTAAATGTAATTTTGTCATTCCCCATTTTAATATTCTTCAATGTTTTCCCATTGTAGTTGAGGTAAAATGCAAAATCTTTAATTTTTCTGCAAGGTAATACATGATCTAGCCAATGCCAAATTCAGTCTTATTTCTTGCAAATTTCTTCCTAATTTCTACTCTATCTATACTGGACACCTTTCATTTTCTTAAATGTACTCCAATATTTCACACCTCATATTGTTTCAACATGTTACTTGCTCTGTTTTAGAATTCTCCCCATCCTTCAGTTATTTTGGGCTTCAAATTCACTGCAGATGGTGACTGCAGCCATGAAATAAAAAGACGCTTACTCCTTGGAAGAAAAGTTATGACCAATCTAGGCAGCATATTAAAAAGCAGAGACATTGCTTTGCCAACAAAGTTCCATCTAGTCAAGGCTAGGTTTTTCCAGTGGTCATGTATGGATGTGAGAGTTGGACTATAAAGAAAGCTGAGTGCTAAAGAATTGATGCTTTTGAACTCCAACTGTGTTGGAGAAGACTCTTGAGAGTCCCTTGGACTGCAAGGAGATCCAACCAGTCCATCTTAAAGGAGATGGGTCCTGGGTATTCATTGGCAGGACTAATGTTGAAACTGAAACTCCAATACTTTGGCCACCTGATGCGAAGAGCTGACTCATTGGAAAAGACCCTGATGCTGGGAGGGACTGGGGGCAGGAGGAGAAGGGGATGACAGAGGATGAGATGGTTGAATGGCATCACCGTCTCAATGGACATGGATTTGGGTGGACTCTGGGAGTTGGTGATGGACAGGGAGGCCTGGCATGCTGTGGTTCATGGGGTCGCAAAGAGTCGGACAGGACTAAGCGACTGAACTGAACTGAACTGATGGTAAGGGTTGGAAGGAACAAATAGTCAACAAACATTGACTTTGAAATTTTGGATGAAGTTGGATTTTGTATTATGAGTTGAATTACATCCATGTAAAACATAATGTATAATTTGAACTGATAAAATAAGCAAATATTTGTAAAGGATATCAAATTGTGAGAACTTTACATCTGCAAATATTTTACATCTGTGTATCTAAATTTTGTTATTAAACATTCTTTTTCCAGAAAACTGATTAAAAATCAAAGCACCCAAGGTCTATGTTTTACATACACAGTAACAATCCAAGATTAAATTCCAAAAATCCTCTGAAAAGGCTCTGTTTTTAATGGAAAAAACAGGAAAACAAAATTCCTCTCTTTTATTCAACATATAGCAAATAAAATTCCAGCAGAATCAAAGTTAAATATAAAATCTGTAGTCATAAGGAAATAGGAAAAAAATAAAAGTCAATGTTTGATCTGTGAGGGAGGAATTTCTGAAACATGAAAACTAGTAAGTTACAAAGTAAAAGATTAATAGATTTAATAACATTTTAATATGAAAATTATAAATGATTTATTCTGAAATTTTTCAAAATAAATTATACACAGAGGATTTTTGTCTTAAATATAAAGAATTATTATAAATAATAAGCTGAATATTTCAAATGTTAAAGAGCAAAAGACATCCTAAGAAACCAAAAGAAAGAAAAAACAAATAAATAGCATTTGAAAAAATGTTAAACTTTTTGAAATACTCCATTTTCAGTCATCAAATTGGTGACATGTTTAAATAATAGTGACTGAAAATTCTATGAATTATTCTTCTCATTCACTCTGGGAAGGATTATAAATTCTTCTGGATCTGTGAACTTCCAAAATTCAAAGGGTTTTCATCTCTTGTTTATTTGGCAAAACCAGACTTGAGCTGATAGAAGGTTTCTGAAAATTTTAATTTATTCTACTTAGCGAGAGTATTAACACATTTTGTTTAAGGAATATTAGTGTATTGCATTGAAGTTTCTCTATACCTGAAGAAGAATGTTGGGCTTCTGAGGTGGCCCAGTGGTAAAGAATCTGCCTGCCAATGCAGGAGACACAAGAGACGTGGGTACGATCCCTGGGTTGGGAAGATCCCTTGGAGTAGGAAATGGCAACCCCCTCCAGTATTTTTGCCTGGAAAATTCCAAGGACAGAGGAGCCTCACGGGCTATAGTCCATGAGGCAGCAAAGAGTTGGACATGACTGAGCATCTGAGCAAACACAGAGCACACATATACACACAAAGAAGGATGAAACCTAATCTTACTATCTTCCTAAAATCCTAAGATTTCTGAATTCCAGAGCATATATGACTCTAAGGATAAGGAGTTGTGTTAATTTTGGGAAGAGGAACCATTTTTCAGCAGTTTGGCTAATGTCTTAATACACTTAGGAATTTATTCTAAATAAAACTAGTTCAATAATATGCAAAAATATTTATAAGTAAGGATATCCATTAGTGTTATATCTAATATTAAAAAATTGAAAATAACCTTTAAGTTCATTAATAGGAGAATGTGAGATAAACAGTGGTGCCAACATATGCTGAATACCATACTAAAAACATACATTCAAGCAAATTGGATGACAGGTATAAGAGTTGATGTAAGAACAAGACACAAAAGTTTGCATGAAATAATAGTACCAACTGTATATTTATTTAAAAAACATATTTGAAGGAAATTATTAACTCTAAAAAAGTAGAATTATGGGTTGTTTCAATGTTTTTAAAACTTCACACTTATATTTTATAAATCCTCCACGAATAACATATGACAACTGCAAGCAGAAATAAGTGATTGTCATTTAATTTTAAATTTTTAGAGTCTTTCAATTACTTAATCTCAGAATTTTAAAAATAGAGTCGCACCTTAGATGTCTTCAGTAATATTTTCATGGCTGACTTCCTGACTTGATTAAATCACAGGCCATATATTAGCCTTTGAAACTAAAAGAAAATACTTTTCATTCAGCAATTATTGACTCAAGCATATATTTCAAAGTATTTGGTATTATTTGTCATTTATTGTAATGGAATGTCAAAAAGCCTCAGACATGGTTAAAACCTCAAGATTAAATGTTATAATGTTTACAACATCACCTTCTGTTTCTATAGCTTCTTAGAGTTTGTCAAGCATTTTCATGTATGTTTTCTAATGTGCTCTTTATGTGCATTTCTGTGATTCTGGAGTTTATAAAAAGACTTCATAAATGCAAAAAAGCAGAAAAAATAACATAAATTTCTGAGTTTTCACAATCTGGTGTTAATAACTATTAACATTTGCCATTTTTATAAATAAGAATAAAAATTCTCTAGACAAAATGTTTCTGAATGTATGTACACATATGTACATATATACATCGCTCCATGAACAATATATAATCTTTGTGTTGTGTTTCAGGGTTATTTTAAATTTTATACAATTTTATACTGAACGTATTGTTTTGCCCCTTATTCTTATTTCAGTATTATAAGTTCTATCCTTATTACACACACACACACACACATGCCATTTGTGTAAACTAAACAAATTTTATTGTCATTTGCTCTTCAAAATAATCTTATAAGTTATACAAGACAAAAGTTTTCATCACACTTTACAGATATTTACTGAGTTACCAAGATGTATGACAAGAGGCTTTACTGGAATTGTTCTAACCTTAGTCCAGTGTTCAGAATTTCTTCTCCAACAAAAAGCAACTTTAGATAGAAAAGCCAGACTTACATAAACATAGAAACTTACTACTAGTTACAAGTCATGTTGCCCTAGAGAATATCTGGAGATTTGTCTCTTTTTCAGGGACTAAAAGCAGGAAACAATGACTTCAACTTTTATTAGTATAAGTCATATATTGAATTCATGACATAAATATGTTGCTGCATGTATTTTTTTCACTGTCATTTACATTTTAATCAATGGAAGTAAGTCTTCCCAGGCCCTGCATAACAGATCCACAAGTCTCATGATTTCAGTTCTGGTCTTTGTTGTTCTTAAGTCACTAAGTCGTGTCCGACTCTTTTTCTACCCCATGGACTGTAGCCTGCCAGGCTCCTCTGTTTATGGGATTTCCCAGGCAAGGCAACGGCACCCCACTCCAGTACTCTTGCCTGGAAAATCCCATGGACGAAGTAGCCTGGTAGGCTGCAGTCCATGGGGTCGCTGAGGGTCAGACACGACTGAGCGACTTCACTTTCACTTTTCACTTGCATGCATTGGAGAAGGAAATGGCACCCACTCCAGTGTTCTTGCCTGGAGAATCCCAGGGATGGCGGAGCCTGGTGGGCTGCCGTCTATGGGGTCACACAGAGTCGGACATGACTGAATTAACTTAGCAGCAGCAGGCAAGAATACTAGAGTGGAAGCCATTTCCTTCTCTAGGGAATATTCCCAACTTCCCAGTCTTCTCAGGGATGAAAACGGTGTCTCGCATTGGCAGGCTGATTCTTGACCACTGAGCCACCAGGGCATAAAGAGAGTCTGAATTTAGATATTATAATGTTCTATCCAAGATACTGGACAAATTTCTGAACAAAATTTCTGTTTCTTGACAAAGCAGCTGGTTGATCCCTGGCCAAGTCTAGATCTATTTCAGGCTGAAGACCTTCAGTGGGAAAGGGGCTGGGCTGAGCATGGTAAGTTCCTTCTGCTTTCTCTTCCCTTCCTGCTTCCTTTTTTGTCACCAGCTATTTACAGATTTCCTTCTACCAGAATGTCAGCAGGAAAAGAAGGGAAGAGCAAGGATAGCACTTTTCTTACTGGGGTTTCTGTCATTCATAGGGTGAATGATAAGAGCCAAATCTTTTCCTGGTTAACTTTTCATGAGTTCTGTGGACGTCCTTTGCTAGATCTCTCATTTACTTTTTTCTGGATAACTCTAATCCAGGTGGCTAGTATTCGCAATTCTTTCTTCAGCACCTGGTTATCTAGGTTACACGTTCAGTCTCTTCCTTGAGGTCTTCTTGCCATTCCAGGCAACCCTTTTGGAGAGGACCAAGAAGACCCTTTACTGGCATTCTCTCATATGATCTTTACTTGAACCTTTGAAATATTCAAGCATCCCAAAGCCCTTAGTAATGGATCCCAATGCAGAAGCCCTTTGGGGACTCTCCCCACCAAACCTGAACTACTTTGTCCTTTAGAATTCCTTGTTAGCAGCTTGATAAAGTTTTCTCAGGAAAGAGGCAGGCACAGTGTTTTGTACTGCCCAGTTTTTGAGGACACATTTCAAAGTTCTTTCAGGTATAACCTCCTAAAGCTTGGGGTAAAATGTTAACCGTGTCCCTCCCCCCAAATGGGTGGGGTGAAGATTTAGAACATAACAGGATGTTTCCAAAGAAAAGTCTCTGCAAATCCCCTCATCACACTTTCTCTTCCAGTCTTTTTAAATTTTTTTATTCTTGATCTGTCTGAGCGATTTCATGGCTCCAGTATCATTTCAGGTAAAAAACGTGTTGATAAGAAGGGGTTTGCTTTATACTTTGGTAACCAATATTTATATTATTGGCCCCTTAGTCAAAATGAAGAGGGAAAATCTCATTCTAATTTCCTGCATCATCTGAACAAGGGACACAGGCTAATCATTGAATCACTCTGCAATTTCCGCCTCATTTAAAATGAAGTGTAAATGACGTATGAGATAGTAGTAGTATTTAATTCATAGGATTGTTGTGATTATTAAATGAGTTAATACATGTAAGGTTTTAAAACATGTCTGGCTTGTCATAAGAACTTTGTAATGCTATTATTTAACTTTGAAACTTTCAGTTATAAATTGAATGTCATAAGGATGCAAAATACAGCATGGTAACTATAATCAATAATAATCTTTTGCATATTTAAAGTTACTAAGAGAGTAGATCTTAAAAGTTCTCATAACAGGAAGAAATTGTATATCATGGTGGATATTAACTAGATCTAATGAATGGTGATCGTTTCAAAACATACACAGATATTGAACGGTGTTGTATGCCTGAAACTAATATAATGTTATATATCAATTGTACCTCAAAAAATAAAAAAGACAAAGCAGAAGAATTTAACTCAGTTGCCATTTTCCTAACAAGTTTTTCCTGATTTATTGTCAGTGTTACGTGCCTTCTTCGGTGTTCCCAGAACAACTTAGGTGCATCTGTCTCTTTCTGTTTTCAAATTCATGTACCACATTCCTATAAATAGGTGTTTATATATATGTTTTGCTCTTTACTCTTTTAAGCCAGGGATTTTGATTTATTTTTGTTTCCCAAGCATGTCTGATGGATGCACAAGTGAACATGACATATAAGATGGCTAGACACTCAAAAGTAAATAGATGCATTTGCTTAATATTGTCAGTAGATCATCAGCTTTGCTGAGGTAGATGAACGAATAAAACCTGAATAGCAAACAAGTCTCTGAAAGCTCTAAAAAAGCACAGAAATATGCACAGTTTACACATGACAGTGCCAATATTTTCCTATTAAAGCCCTAAGAATTTATAACAAAAACAGACTAAGGAAGCATTGGATCTTACTGAATGTTTAATGATACAAGGTTGTGTTCAGGAAGGAAAGCACAAAGTTGATAATCATCCTACGCGATAATTTGTTGAAAGAAATATCAGTCTAAGAAATGGAGATAGCCATTGATCCCTATTGCTTTTGGATAATTCCAGCTAGTCAATATTCTTTAAACTTCAAAAAAACAACATGTATACTCAAATAGATCAAAGAAGCTAGATGATGAAACTATTGAGTATTAACACTGAAAGTTATGATAAAGTTATGATAAAATTATAAATAATAATTATAATTGCTTTATACTTGGAATGACTAAAGATGAGACTACAATAAATAGAGTTAAATCTAGTACAATTACATCTTTTTTATTTTGATTCATAAACAAATTTTAGTATTAAATTAATTCCTTAAAATGTTATAAGGTTATTTGGGACTGAAAGTCACTCAAACAAATAAAATTGATTTCTTTGATATTCTAAAAGAATTTATTTTTTCAATATTTTTCAAATGGATACTTTCTTCAATGGTACAAGGCAGCTGCTAAAAACATTAGCAATCATTAAGAGAAAATAATAGTGAAGAAGAGTTTTGCTTTTTTATGTGTTTTTCCTCTTCAAGCCAAAATGTTCCTATTTGGTTCCATCAGATCTGAAACTTGGGAATGTTTTCAGCCATAAAAAATAAAGTTATATTAACTTGTAATTCTCCATGAATTCCTCTCTGTAGCACGGATAACTACTTTGTAAGCTATGTTGAAACTTTAAATATGTCTTCTTATGGAATTGTTATCCTGCCTACTTCAGTCCTAGTAAGTCCTGGTAATTCCCTTTAAAGGCCTGGATAGTAATATGAGATATGGGAAATGAATTAGAATCATTCTGCCTTTGCTTTGCTATTTGATTTTGGACAAGTTATTCAAGCTCAGCTTTAGTTATAAAGTGGGCATTTGTTTATTATTGGTAAATTGGAGATGAATACGTTTATATCCCAGAGTTATTTTAAAGATTAAGGTCAATCTTTATTCAAGTGCTCTGGAAATACCCACATACCCTATAACAATAAAATTATTGCCTTAAAAATAGATTTTGATTCCAAGGAACAGAAACTGGTTCAAATAGAGGAGGGATGAGTGGGCAGTACTCTGCAGGGAGGGCCAGAGTGAAGTGGGTTCAACTTTCCTCTGTTCCCAACTTGGGATATATTAATATATTCAGTCCAGCTCAGAGAGACTTACCCCATAACTGAGCAGGTTTAAGCACACTTACTTGGTATATGAAAACTTGAAGCTCAGGGAAGACATTTAATGAACTCACAGTGTTGACTAGATGTTTAAATCAGAAGTACAGAAAGGATGATATTTCTCTTTACACTAGAGCAGCTCTTCCTAAGAAATCGTTAGCTGGCCAAGGTACAGAGTTACTTCTATGGAAAACAGCTCTGAGCACGTAGATGGTCCTCAGGTCCTGCTGATGTAGAAGCCACAGACCACCTATAGACTACTCCAAAGGATGGAGCCCATGAAGCATCTTCATCCCCTTTCTGTTTTCATAATCCTTCCTCTTTGGACTTTCTCTTTGAGAAGTTCTCCTTCAGTTTCTTGTCCTGCATGGGCTTAATACTAATCAGAAAAAGTTTAATGGCCAGTCAGATGGAGCCTTAAGACCTAGCAATACAAAATACATTTTATACCCTCATTGAATGCATGGGGTCAAATCATTAGAAACACAACTGCTACTCTTTGCCATCTGTGAGGGCAAAAGAGTGATTCATTTCCTTCTTGATACATCAAGAGGTGACAACTGTGGATTCCTGATAAGGCAGCAAAATAAGTAAATACATAAAAATCCAAACATAGGTAGCTTCCCAGATGTTCAAGTGAAGAAATAAAGTACTAAACTTAGACCTCTCAGACAGTAGAATGCCAAGTAATAGGGAGACTATCTCTCAGCGGCCACACCATTTTTCTCACTGCTTTTTCTCTCTAAAAATGTTTGCTCCTTTTCCTCATTTATTATCCAGCTCCCTTGATATATTCATCTTGCACATAGTTCAGTATGATCATTATTCTTGGCTATACATTATGACTACTTAGGTCTATCACCTATCCACTGTTTGCAACAATCTCTGTGTCTCAGATTAGAGAGACAGTTATTATCCCAGATCAGTCTCAACTCTCTGAAAATACCAGCAAGATAACCCAATGACCACCAAAGTAGCATCTTGATAAAGGAAAGTAGAGTTTGTTGTTGTTGTTCAGTCACTAAGTTGTGTTTGATTCTTTGCAGCCCCATGGACTGCAGCATGCCAGGAATCCCTGTTTTTCACTGTCTCCCAGAGTCTGTGGATTGGTGATTCCATCCAACCATTTTATCCTCTGCCGCCCCCTTCTTCTTTTGCCTTCAATCTCAGGATACAGATGAGGATTTGAAGGTGTAGTTTAAGGTAGATTGAAAAGTTTGTGACATACAGTTTAGGGTTGATGGACACAAAGAAGTAAGAGTTTCTAAGGGTGCTGAATAGTCTTCTGATGAATCTACAGAAGTTACCTATTGTTCTAAGATAGAGTCAGAGTAGTTGAGCAGTTAGTTGTTGGGATAAATGGACTTGGAAGGTAGTTATTGAAACAAACATGAAAGTCACTTGGAACTTCATCCTTTTGGACCAGAGTTTCCTGAACTCATGTTAATTTAGACAGTAACCTGTGTATTTTCAATAGTTTTCTGTTCTCAATTCTCAATGCTGGCTGTTATTATAATCACTTGGAGAAGGGAGGGAATTAAAACACACAAATCATTCCACATTGGGATATTTAAATGTTTATCTTCAGGAGAGATTCTTGGACATTGGTAATTTAAAAAAAAAAATTTCCCAAATAACTCTAACATTCAGGTGTATAGTAAACCAATGACCCAGAACATCTTTTGAAGCCAGGCCACATAAGTCAGATATATCTGGTCACCCAGTGGTTTTGTTGGTTTGTTCAGCTGTCCATCAGTGGTGGTGAGGGAAGAGGGGAGGAGGATGCCAGGACATGTAAAATATGAGACTGATCCTTCTACGGGCACTGGGTGTGGCAGGTAACTGGAAACTTGTCTGCTAAGAGGTATTTATCATTTCTAGGGAGTGTCTGATCTGAGTTGAACCATGGTTTGTACACGCCACTTACATTTTTTATCCAGGTGTTAAAAGACCAACACCCCTGGAAGTCATAGGGGTTTGAACTGCCAGGACATGAGTGTGTAAAGAGCCTGTGTAGGCTGGATACCCCAGGTGCCATGGTTGCTGTTGATGACTAGAAATGGGTGGAGGCAGCAGAGGGAATCTTGTTTTGTTCCTGGAGTGTGGCCCAGAGGCACCAAAGAACAGATGTTGAAAAGATGATGAATCAGCTAATCACTGTGGTAGTGCTAGATTATGGTCAGAAAAAGGCAGTGGGAAACATTAAAGGAAAATGGACAAGTGGGAGAAAGGCTGGGGTCTGTTAGGACAGAGAATGGGTTTAAACCAGTGTTCCATGGTACTCTTGCTGGAGAAGCATAAACAAAGCAGGATGGAAATGAGGCACTAGGGAGAGCAGCAGAAAGAATCCAGTCATGCAGCAGCAGAGAAGAAAAAGGATTCAGTAGGGGATGGTTGCTGGAGCTATTTTGATCTCAGACTACTTGACAAAGGTAAAATTGTAAAGACTATATATGATGCCAGCCACAGTTAGCACGGTATAGTAGGTTCATAGCAGAAAGTTGGAAGAGACAACCTTTCAGTGTTTTCCTCAGTGAGACAAAAGACAGGTGAGTAAAGAAAACCTCAGAGAGTCATTGTTCTCAGGGAGGAATCCGATGGCATCAGATCTATGAGTCAATTACTCATAAACCAGGAAAATTGGAAGGGAAGGAAAGTAGCCATACTATTAAATAATGATATTAATAAGGCAACTAGTTTGACAAGATTATGGAAGCACAACTATGTCATACCACATAGGGAACTGAGGATGTAAGGAGAATGAGATTCAGTCCATGCTTCCAAGACACTTAACAATATCTAAAGACAGGTACAAAGAAAGCACACACACATAATTATAAAGGTAAGTATAAACATTTATGGAAAGACATATAAAGAAGATATTAACTTTTGTTAAAGAACAGAAGTAAAAAAAAAAAAAAACTACAATGTGGATAGAATATTTTAGATTGGTGCCTACGAAAAGTAATTTTTTACGGCAGGCACAGAAAGAAATGGTGTTCATAAAAAAGAGCATAAATAAACACGCAAAGAGATACAACACTAAGATATTTTTAGTAACAATACTTAATATTGTGTGATTGGGTCATATAGATTGTAGAGGGAAATGGAAGAAAATGGACCTAGAAATTGGAGCTAGTTAGTAAAGAGCCTGGGCTCCCCTGGTAGCTCAGACTGTAAAGAATCTGCTTGCGATTCAGGAGATTCCGGTTCAATGCCTGAGTCAGGAAGATCCCCTGGAGAAGGGAATGGCTATCCACTCCAGTATTCTTACCTGGAGAATTACATGGACAGAGGAGCCTGGCAGGCTATGGTCTATGTGGTCACAAAGAGTCAGACACAACTGAGTGACAAACACGGTAAAGAGCCTAGAATGCCGTATTAAGAAGTCAGGGGTCCAAGGGAGCATTTCGGCAAAATAATGCTGCTGGTGATATAGAAAATAAGTTGAATTGATGTTAATCTAGAGGGAAGAATATAAGAATATTATCCATCAAGTATTACTAGATGTTGGACCATGTTTAGATGGAGTCTCTTCCATGTCAGTCACTACAAATTTAGCCTTGGGTCATCAGAGGTGAACTAAGGGTCAGAGCTGGAAGGATTAGCCTACTCATGGCACCCAAGAGAGAAGCCAATATTGAGGCTCAAAATAACTAGAAAAGTAGAGCACAAAGTTGCTCTTCACCCAGTGGAGAAAGCGTTCTGTTGACTATTTCTCATTATAAAGAAAAAATAAATATGTTTTTCGAGGCAAAACCAGCTTTCTTGAATGGTTCCACTGTAAACAGGAGCCCTTTGTAACTGCACTCTTAAAATTCCAGTCAACCTGCCAAAAGGTGGGTCCCCTTGGCTGGAATAGTAACACAGATTGGCTCCTTCACAGGAAAACTGAGAATTTGCAATAAACCATTAATGACCCTGAGAGCACTTGTTTGAGTGATATTGGTGGTTGTTATTGAAGTGACATTCTGGCTGAGACAGAGTTTTTTCTTTAGCCCCCACCCTGCTCTCCACACACCTTCAAAAGTATACAGTTCTGTATGTCAGAGGCCTTTTTTCCCTTAGTGAAACCCTTTCATCCTGTGAGTTATTTATAAGATTGCTTCACCTCTCTGGGTTCCAGACCCCCTCATCTGAAAGGAAATTTTATTTCTCTGAACTAATTGTGTCTTGGTCTGGGAATACGATAACGTATTACTCAGAAGCTTGGCTTGACTCGCTCGTTCAGTGTCTTTCTTCAAATCCCTTCCACTAATAAAAGTGAAGGGAATGGAATGTTTCTGACATGTCTCAAAAACATTCCTGGTGCCTTCTAGCCTTTGAGGGAAATGATGATCCAAATGTGGTTCCTGATCCATAGAGGGTTTGGCATAGAGCAGTGAGTAGTTCAGGGCCCAACCAGATGAAGATGGGTGTAATTCAGCTGATCCCAAAGGATCTCAGAACTCAGCACCAGATGACTCTCCCATGAGTGTGTGGGTGTATACTCTGACCTTTTCAGGCTTCCTGAAGAACTCCTTTGAGGATGAGTTACCTGCTTGGCTCCACATCAGACTGTTTTTATGGTTTTATTTCTTATATCTGATCCAAGCAGAGTCTTTCTCTTATGATGAGGTTGAAGTCCTTACCTACCTTACACCTCAGAGTTTTATTAGTGAATTCAAAGTATGCCATATAAAGAAGGAATTTGAAACAGGTGATCTAAAAATCATTTCAAAAACAATCTTCTTAGTCTCATCAAGATTCAGTGCTGGACTTAGGGCATGGAAGGCAGTGTAGAAAAAGCTTTGATAAAGTTCTTTCATTAACTGTTAAACTTTAGGGAAATGATTTACCTCCCAGGATCTCCAATTTATTTTTAATTAAAATCAGAAACACAGTGACCGCATAGAAAATTTGTTACAATGGTCCTTTGGAGGAGAAGATTCACTTAAGAAATCTTGGAGCCAAGAAGGTGTTCAGCACGGATTAGTTCAAGTTACTACTCTACTGAGTGTAACTAAAAAAAAAAAAAAAAAAATGCTATTGCTTTGTAGTAGCAATCTTGAATTTTAAAATTGCTTTTTTGTAGGTCATTTTCTTTCAGTTTCATTTTAAGATTAAAATAACCTTATTATAAATAGCTTATAGCAATGAGAATGTAACCAAAGAGGATGTCATGGGACATTAGGGGGTGGGGAAAAGGGCTTCCACCATGTCCTCTGCTTTAGTTTCTCCCTCAAGTACCCACATAACAGCATCTGATGCATACTTCCTGAGTTGTTTTACAGATGTGAACCCCCACCATCAAATGGAAGATGTTAACTGTTAACTACTTGATGACTGTGAGCACATAGCCCCAGGCCTCCATGGGTACATGTATCTGTATGGCTGAGTCTCTTCACTGTTCACCCAAAACTATCATAACATTGTTAATTGGCTATATCGCAATACAAAATAAAAAGGTTTTGTTTTGTTACAATGCTTTGCTGAAACCCTTCAGAGAGCTTGGGGTTTTTAAGGCCAGAATTTCCTTGCTTGGCCCTGCAATGAAACGTTCCCTGCTCTAAACTTCAATGTTTCGGTTTGCTTGACCTCACTGTGCATCAGGGCACATTAAGCTGCCTTAACAAGATTGTGAAAAATATGGGAGATGGGATGGCAATTTTACTTATTCATATTCTGATCATCTCAACTGGCTTCAGCACTGTCTATTGTTCTCAGACCTCACAAGCAACGTATTGTATTTCTCTGGGACCTAAAAGATGATGCTGTTAAAGTGGTGCATTCAATGTGCCAGCAAATTTGGAAAACTCAGCAGTGGCCACAGGGCTGGAAAAGGTCAGTTTTTATTACAATCCCAAAGGAAGGCAATGTCAAAGAATGCTCAAACTTCTGCACAACTGCACTCATCTCACACGCTAGCAAAGTCATGCTGAAAATTTTCCAAGCGAGGTTTCAATAATACGTGAACTGAGAACTTACAGATGTTCAAGCTGGATTTAGAAAAAGCAGAGGAACCAGATACCAACTTGCCAGCATCTGTTGGATCGTAGAAAAAGCAAGAGAGTTTTGGAAAAACATCTACTTCTGTTTTATTGACTATGCCAAAGCCTTTGACTGTGTGGATCACAACAGACTGTGGAAAATTCTTCAAGAGATGGGAATACCAGACCACCTTACCCACCTCCTGAGAAATTTGTTTGCAAGACAAGAAGCAATAGGTAGAAGTGGACATGGAACAATGGACTGGTTCCAAACTGGGAAAGGAGCATATTGTCACCCTGTATATTGTCACCCTGCTTATTTAAATTATATTCAGAGTGCACCATGGAAAATGCTGGGCTGGATGAAGCACAGGCTGCAATCAAGATTGCCAGGAGAAATATCAATAAACTCAGGTATGCAGATGACACCCCTGTTATGGCAGAAAGTGACGAGGAACTAAAGAACCTCTTGATGAAAGTGAAAGAGGAGAGTGGAAAAGATGGCTTAAAACCCAACATTCAAAAAAAGAAGAATATGGCATCTGGTCCCATTACTCCATGGCAAATAAATGGGGAAACAATGGAAACAGTGACAGACTTTCTTTTCTTGGACTCCAAAATCACTGCAGATGGTGATTGTAGCCATGAAATTAAAAGACACTAGCTCCTTGGAAGAAAAGCTATGACCAACCTAGACAGCATGTTAAAAAGCAGAGACATTACTTTGCCAACAAAAGTCCATCTAGTCAAAGCTATGGTTTTTCCTGTGGTCATGTATGGATGTGAGAGTTGGACTATAAAGAAAGCTGAGCACCGAAGAATTGATGCTTTTGAACTGTGGTGTTGGAGAAGACTCTTGAGAGTCCCTTGGACTGCAAGAAGATCCAACCAGTCAATCCTAAAGGAAATCAGTCCTGAATATTCATTGGAAAGACTGATGCTGAAACTGAAGCTCCAATACTTTGGCCACCTGATGCGAAGAACTGACTCATTTGAAAAGATCATAATGCTGAGAAAGTTTGAAGGCAGAAGGAGAAAGGCATGACAGAGGATGAGATGGTTAGATGGTGTCACTGATTTGGTGGACATGAGTTTGAGCAAGCTCCAGGGGTTGGTGATGGACAGGGAAGCCTGGCATGCTGTAGTCCATGGAGTCGCAGTGAGTCAGACATGACTGAGTGACTGAACTGAACTGAACTGGGACTTCTTTATACCTCTCTTTGCTTTGGTCTTTCTCGGTAGAAGCCAACTTTTTGATTACTCTGTGTTGGCACCTGAGTAGTCAAAAGTAGCTGGAGAAAAGCAGGTACATATGCGGTAACTTATAGCTCCCTTTAGATTTATTTACAGCACAAACCTCAGATGTGACCTCAGGGCTGCTGAGCAATCCAACTATACTGTGTGAGTCAATATGCCATTCTCTCTTTAGACAGTTTACACCTTCTCTGTCTTACCTCCTTATTGATGCATGTAACTTTATCATATTCACCTGAAAAACAAAAAATCCCTCAAAATAGAGATGTGGCATTCTCCCTTCAGCAAACTAAAGCTGAACTGCAGTAGAATCTGTATTTTGTGCCATCCTTTCTGTTAAAATGATGAACTATCCCTGTTCATCATGTTAAAATAGGCATTTTCTTGCATGCCAAACCCTATTTCTTCTTAACTTCTCAAGGATGTTACTCATACATTGTAAATTTTACACTTTCTGCCAAAATATTCCTATCAACATAAACCTGCTTTAATATGTTTTATCTTAAGAGAACAGATCTTTATAGATCCCATGTTTTTTGCTCCTCGGAAATTAACCTGTACCTGCTGCCCTAGCCTCCTCTCATCTGCTCCTCAACACGCTCTCATCAAGAACCCATTCCTCTGCTGCACTGAAACTACTTGTCAAGGCCACCAACAGGCCCATTAACCAAATTCAATGATCAGTCCTGTCTTTACATTATTTACTTTAAGAACAGCGTTACCAGCATTAATGTTCCTTTTTAAAATACTTCTACTTTTGGTTTTCAATATCTTCTCAATTAGACAAAGATATTCTAAGTTTATGAAGGGTACTAAACCCATAGTAGCTTTGCAAGTATATAAAAACAGAGAGACTTTTCTAAAAAAAATTGTGGATGTGACTTTTGGGGTAGTCAGTGACATCTAATCAATTTCAAGGGATAAAGTTCAATTGATAAAGTTTAAAAGAGATGTGCTAAGTAAAACACCACCAACTTTGATTAAAGGAGACTAAGAGAGTCCAAAAGGTTAAAAAAAATATACCTTTGGACTCCTAAATATCTATGGGAAGGCAGTAGGTTGAGAAAAATTGTCAGCTACAAACACAGGCCATTTTTTTATGAAAAGGAAAGACATCTTAGAGGCAGAAATGAGAAAGACAAAAACACTGGATTGCATATGAAAAAGCATATATATGTATGTACTCTTTCTCTCTCTTTCTATATATATATATGCATACATAACACATATATAGTATATTCTGTGATGTGTGTGTGTATATATATATATATATATCACTTTGTTGTACACCAGAAACTAACACACATTGTAAATCAACTACATTTTAATTTAAAAAAATCTGAAAAACATTGGATTAAAGAAGAACTCTAATTGGGCTAGAAATGTTGAATTAAAGGTTAAGGAATTTAGTTCAAAAATATTCCCTGCTCTTAGAGTAGGGAGTTCAGAGATTGTTTGCTAGCTATATTTCAGAATTGCTTAGAGGCAATAATGGCTCAGCAGGTAAAGAATTTGCCTGCAATGCAGGAGAAACAGGAGATACAGGTGGAATCCCTGAGTCAGGAAGATCCCCTGGAAGAGGAAATGGCAGCCCACTCCAGTATTCTTGTCTGGAGAATCCCATGGACAGAGGAGCCTGGTGGGCTCTAGTCCAGAGGGTCTCAGACATGACTAAGGACACACACACACACACACACACACACACACACACACACACCTGAATTACTCTGTCACTCCCTGCTTATCCTCATTTTGGTAGAGTGTCTATAATTGTTTTGGTTTTGTAATTTTATTGTTGGATAACTTCCTTTTTAAAAAATAACTCCCTAGACTGGAGCTTTTTCCACTACAGTTAAGCTTCATCTATATCCGAAAATAATGCAATTCACAAGATTCAGCACTTTGAGTCTAATACGATTGGATGATATTTGAGGATCTTGGTATGGTTGAGTGTAATCTGCATGTGAGAGGGACAGATATTTTACTGGGAATGCTGGACTGGATGAAGCATAAAGCTGGAATCAAAATTGCTAGAAGAAATATCAAGAACCTCAGATATGCAGATGACACCACCCTGATGACGGAAAGTGAAGAACTAATGAGCCTCTTGATGAAAATAAAAGAGGAGAGTGAAAAAGCTGGCTTAAAACTCAACATTCAGAAAACTAAGATCATGGCATCTGGTCCCATCACTTCATGGCAAATAGATGGGGTAACAATGGAAACAGTGACAGACTATATTTTGGGCTCCAAAATCACTGCAGGTGGTGACTGCAGCCATGAAATTAAGACATTTGCTCCTTGGAAGAAAAATTATGACCAACCTAGACAGCATATTAAAAAGCAAAGACATTACTTTGCCAACAAAGGTCCATCTAGTCAAAGCTGTGGTTTTTCCAGTGGTCATGTATGGATGTGAGAGTTGGACTGTAAAGAAGGCTGAGCACTGAAGAATTGATGCTTTTAAACTGTGGTGTTTCAGAAGACTTTTGAGAGTCCCTTGGACTGCAAGGTGATCCAACCAGTCCATCCTAAAGGAAATCAGTCCTGAATATTCATTGAAAGGGTGGATGCTGAAACTGAAACTCCAGTACTTTGGCCACCTGATGCGAAGAGCTGACTCATTTGAAAAGACCCTGATGCTGGGAAAGATTGAGGGCAGGAAGAGAAGGGGATGACAGAGGATGAGATGGTTGGATGGCATCACTGATTCAATGGACATGAGTTTGAGTAAACTCTGGGAGTTGGTGATGGACAGGGAGGCCTGGCATGCTGCAGTCCATGGGGTCACAAAGAGTCGGACACGTTGAGAAACTGAACTGAACTGATTACAATAATAGGTTCCCAAGAACATTGCCTCCGGGTATGTGTATTCTTGTGTTGCACTCTTCCATATTTATTTTGGGCTCCATGTTCCTCTCTTCGATCAGTGAGAGAACACCAGCTACAACAATGGAGAGATTTTGAAAAGGGCTCATGCACTGGGGTTCATGTCTTAAAATCCTTTACTATGCTATGAAGAAATCCAAGAGGAATGACCATGTGGAGAAAGAGGCCAAGCTTTGTCAATATCACTGCTAAGTCTACGCTCCAACCATCCTGCCAGCTGCACATAGCCTCATAAATGATACCAGATGAGATGGACAGAATAAGCACCCATTCAATCTATAGAATCATGAAAAATAATAAATCATCATTGTTTTAAGCCACTGTGATTGGGGGTAGTTTTTTAATCATCAGATATAACTGATGCAATATATTCCTGACTTCTAGAAAGCAAAGTGGCAGTTATATCTTTATTAAATAATTAGGACTACATGTCCAATGTCTCACGTAGTCAAAATTTGACAAAAGAATCTTAATACATTAATGGCCCTTGGCCAGAATATCAAGGCATGGAGAATGGCAAAATAGTGCTAAGAGACCTGAAAGCAGCTAAGAAAAATATTTTAACACATGCTAATATAATTCTTTATTTTATTAACATCCATAGTTTAATTGGCTGTCTTCTCAACACATCCTTATCTTTACACAGATATGCATTTTGGGAGACAATATAGTATGCTAAGACACTGATAATGTAAGGTTGGTCACTTACTAGTTGGGTGATATTTGGAAAGTTAATTTAAAACTTCATTCTATCTTAGTGTCCTTACAGGTAAAAGAGAAATAAAAATGATGCCTCTACTTCATGGGTTATTGTGAAGATTCATGGAGTATTAGCAAGTAAAAACCTTAGAAAACTGCTCAGTGTAGTAAACACTACATCTACATTAGTTCTAATGAAATATTAGTGGAGAGAACGGAAGTCTTCTAGTTTTAGCTGTGCTAATGATGTGATTACCTACTAATCTCTGATTATGTATGATTGGGTAGTATATTTGAATCCATTGAAGCAGTCTCCATTTTATGATCTGTAAAATGTGGATATTTGTTTATGATGTTTTAGCAAGATAATGAATATGAAAGCATACATTAAAAAAAAAACAACTTTACATCATTTATTTTTAAAGTATTTACAGCATGGGTTAGGAATCATGGGTGAAAATTATGAAGAGAACAAAACAAGCAAACAAAAAAATATCCCCTAACACTCAAAGAACAGTCCAAACCCAAAGATGGTAGTCTGGTTTGAGATAGTTTCAATCCATTCCAGCAAATCTTCTTTCCTTATTGGTATATTCAATCATTTATCACACATTTGCTGAGTAGCTATTCTGTAATAGGCCAGTGATATTTAGAAAAGCATTCTCTGTCAGAGGAGGTATTTAACAGAGGTAAAGACCTGACCAACCTAGATAGCATATTCAAAAGCAGAGACATTACTTTGTCAACAAAGGTCCGTCTAGTCAAGGCTATGGTTTTTCCAGTGGTCATGTATGGATGTGAGAGTTGGACTGTGAAGAAAGCTGAGCGCTGAAGAATTGATGCTTTTGAACTGTGGTGTTGGAGAAGACTCTTGAGAGTCTGTTGGACTGCAAGGTGATCCAACCAGTCCATTCTAAAGAGATCAGTCCTGGGTGTTCTTTGGAAGGACTGATGCTAAAGCTGAAACTCCAATACTTTGGCCACCTGATGCGAAGAGTTGACCCATTGGAAAAGACCCTGATGCTGGGAGGGATTGGGGGCAGGAGGAGAAGGGGATGACAGAGGATGAGATGGCTGGATGACATCACCGACTCGATGGACGTGAGTTTGAGTGAACTCCGGGAGATGGTGATGGACAGGGAGGCCTGGCATGCACAATTCATGGGGTCGCAAAGAGTCGGACACAACTGAGTGACTGAACTGAACTGAAAGACCTGACTTCATACCAAGTGTCCATTGGTGAACGAGTCACACAGGGAATTCAATCTTCAGATAAACAGTTGAACTAGATTAGAAGTTTCACAAACTAGTGATCTCAGCATAATTTAGATAAACTTTTTTTTTTTTCCTAAAGTTGAAGTAGAGTTGATTTACAGTATTTCAGAGGTATAGCAAAGTGATTCAGTTATAAATATATATATATATTTTTTCATTTTGTTTTTCATTATTTGCTTAGTTTCTAAGCCATGTCCAACTCTTTTATGATCCCACGGACTGTAGCCTGCCAGGCTCCAGGCTGTCCATGGGATTTCCCTGGCAAGAATACTGGAGTGGGTTGTCATTCCCTTCTCCAGGGAATCTTCCTGACCCAGGATTCAGGGATTGAGTCCAAGTCTCCTTCTTGGCTGGCAATTTGTTTACCACTGAGCCACCAGGAAAGCCCATTTTTCATTATACATTATACAAGACACTGAAAAGTGTCCTGTAAGTCATTCAGTCATGTCCAACTCTCTGTGACCCCATGGACTATACAGTCCATTGAATTCTCCAGGCCAGAATACTGGAGTGGGTAGCTGTTCCCTTCTTCAGGGGATGTTCCCAACCCAGGGACTGAACCCAGGTCTCCGGCATTGTAGGTGGATTCTTTACCAGCTGAGCCACAAGGGAAGCCCTGAAAATAGTTTCTGATGCTATAGAAAACTACAGTAGGTTCTTCTTGTTTATCTATTTTATATGCTATTGCTCAGATGCTCAGTCATGTTTGACTCTTTGCGACCCCATGGACTGTAGCCCTCCAGGCTCTTCTGTCCATGAGATTTTCCAGACAAGAATACTGGAGTGGGTTGCCATTTCTTTCTCCAGGGGATCTTCCCAACCCAGACATCAAACCCAGGTCTCCTGCATTACAGGCAGATTCTTTACTGACTGAGCCACCAGGGAAGCTCTCTACTTTATGTACAGTAGTGTATATCTGTTAATTCCAAATTCCCAAATTATTCTTTTCCCACTCCCTTTCCCCTTGTAACCAAAAGTATGTTGTCTGTGTCTGTGAGTCTATTTCTGTTTTGCAAATAAGTTTGTTTGTATCATTTTTTAGGTTCCATATATAAGTGATATCATATATTTGTGTCACTCTTCCTGATTTATTTCACTTAGAATGATAATCTCTTGGTCCATCCATGTCACTGCAAATGGCAACATTTCATTCTTTTTGCAAGTAGTTGAGTAATATTCCATTGTATATGCCACATCTCTTCTTCCATTCACCTTTCAGTGGACATTTAGATTACTAAATGGAAAAAGAAAATGTGGTATGGGTAACTTCTCAAAAATACAGATTCCTAGACCCTACTTCTTGATTCTACTGAATAACAGTCTAGAAAATTAGGGAGGGAGATCATAAGGAATCTAAATATTTCACAGAAAAATTCTAATGTAGACAGTCCACAGATATTGACCAATTTAAAAATGTATTGAAAGACCTCTTAATTCATTTCAATATAAAAATATAATGGCTGTGCATGATCTGTTGCTCAATTGTGTCTGACTCTTTGTGACCCCATGGTGTGTGCCCACCAGGTCCTTCTGTCCATGGGATTTCCCAATATTCCAAAAATACTGAAGTGGGTTATCATTTCCTCCTCCAGGGATCTTCCCAACTCAAAGATCAAATCTGCATCTCCTGCGTCTTAGGACAATCCTACATAAAATGAAGGAATGGTACTGCTTTCTTAATTTTGACATTTGAGGATTGTGATACTAGTCCTGTTCAGACTTTCCTAAAGAGAATGTCATCATTCAGAGAGTAATAATACTAATCATAATGTTAGAAAAAACACACCTCTTATACCAAGATCCAGAACTTTTATCCAGTGGTATTAAGTATCTTGCTTAACAGATCATGATAGGGACAAATCCTCTTTTTGAGCTTAGATGGTTTTGCTCCATTTTTACTCCATGTTTGAGTCACTACAAAATTATTGATACCAAAAAGGAGAGAGGTGAGAAAGCATAGTAGAAATAACCCATTTCTACTATTAGAAAGAGCATGCAATCTGTGAGCAATGGTTATTATTTTCATCCTTAACAACAAAAAATGGACTAATTGTGGATATTTTTATTTCAGGTTTCAAAGTTGAGAAAGAAATAGTAATAAAAATTGGACTTTTATTGTTATATTAAGTAGTTTCTGGTTTTCTAATGGTTTATAGGTCAATTTGTTGTTAATGCCTAATAAAAAATGAGGATAAAATGTTCTCTTTTAGAGGCAGAAAATAACATCTTTTTGAAGACAGATCATTAGAAATGGAGGCATTTTAGATTTATCTGTTTAATTTTCTTGTTTAACATGTATTTTCCCTATGTCCTGGAGAGGTAAATGGTAAAGTATAATTGGAAGAAATGGAGCTAGAATTTGTCTTCAAATTTCTGTTTGGTGATTTTTTTTCTTGTTAAATAATACCTATGCCAATTATAAGTCAAAACTCTGTTTATAGTCATAAGATTATTTTATATAGATTTCAGAGCAGACACCATAAATGTATAAGTATTTATATGTTTATTTTAAATGCTAAAGCATGTGAGCATCTTGGTGTCACATTTAGTTAAAAGCATTTTTCCACTATTTGCATATTAAACACTACCAAGTTTTAGTTAAATTCCTTTGGAAATTTTGCATTGCTTCCTGAACTAGAATTAAAAAATGTTTTCTCCTGAAACAACTGGAAACATGGTACATGTTCTATTCATTGCTTTGTACCAAAGCCAGCCTTACAATTCCTTTTCTGCTTTTGTCCCGACAAGCCCAAATTAGCTACTACATAACTAGCCCAGGCACCCTTGCATAATCACAATTGGTTGGCACACGCCATGTAAACTTTGGCAAAACCTATGTTTTCTTGTGCTTTTATAAGTTGATTAGTTTAGAGGGAAGTGAAAGTTAGACTGTTGCTGTTTTCCTAATGTTACCTTCTTAGAATCATACAGTGGTAGAGTTTACTAGAACAAAAAGGTACTTTGGGGATCATTTGATTCTCTGTTTCTGTGAAAAGGACCAGATGCTTGGTTCTTTCACTCCACCACCCATCTGTCAAATACCGATACTTTTAGAAAAACAAAATTAATTGGTAGAAAAAATGATAAGCAAAATATGGGCCTTATATTTTATCACCATTCCAAAAGAAACCTGATCAGTTTTATCAGGTTTCAAAAGACTGTCTTTAAATATTTGCTTTCAATTTCTGTACTCAGAGCAGTAACTAACATTTTAAGAATTGGCACTAGTCTGAGGGTCCTGCACTAATACAGTTATCTCTTTCATTTTATAGATAACTTCCCTGAGATTCTTGGGGGAGAACTGACTTACATGAGATTATAGGGCCAGATGGTGCCAGAGACAGGATCTGTTGCCACGACCTTTCATTTGTGTGCGCCAATGCCTTTGGTAATTTGTGCTACCTTCACTAGTAAACTCTTAATGCAGAACTTAAGGAGATCTTAGAAGTCTGTGCAATTCAAACACTTGCGCAAGTCACCGCCAGAATTCAAATGGATTTAAAAAATGTTTCACTTTTATATAAATTCTAGAACAATTAAGAGTTGAGTTCTTCAACATTTCCTTCATAGATAAGAAAGGCTAAAAAACTTGTATGTAACTTTTACATTTTTATTTTAAAGCTTAAGAGTATTATTTTTGTTAAGTGATTAAATTGAATATAACAATTTTAACATTTGACTTTACCCAGAAGTTTAAAGCATAACAAGTCCATGTGATTTATGCATTTCTTTTTTTTTTAATTTTTTCTGGATACACACTGATATTCAAACAGGTGACCATTATTTTTGCCTTCTTAATTAAATTCTCCCTGGGTAATAGACTACCTAACTGACCTTGATAGTTTCTATAAGTGTCATGGAAGAAGATAAAATATATAAAAAAAAGTCCACATAAAATTTTGCATGTTAAAAATGTGGTCCCTCTTAGACACCCAGAAACACCTCCTAGTTCTTAAGCTTTATTTTTGTGTTACTTATTGTTCAATGAGAATAATTAAGAAGTTAATAATATCAGAGACATTTTAGTATGTGTTCATAAAATTATATTTGGTATAAATATTCAGTCAGTTTCTAATTTATCAATTGGCTGGTATATTAATGATATGAATGGTAATTTCAGTATAGGACTTTTGTAACTTATTTTTTCCTTAATGGAATGATATTGACTGTTAGAGTGATGCAGTCCCTGGTTTAATCAAGGATGAGTCAGGTTTATTCTTGCTTCCCTGGAATACTGTATACCGCAATTCAAAAGGGTCAGTTCTTCGGGACTCAGCCTTCTTTATATTCTGACTCTCACATCTGCACATGACTACTGGAAAAACCAAAGCTTTGACTATATGTACCTTTGTTGGTAAAGTGATAGCTCTGCTTTCTAATACTGTTTAGGTTTGTAATAGCTTCTCCTCAAAGAACCAAGTGTCCTTTAATTTTGTGTCTACGTGCACCATCTGCAGTGATTTTGGAGTCCAAAAAAATAAAATCGGTCATTATTTCCACTTTTTCCCCATCTGTTCGCCATGAGGTGATGGGACCGGATGCCATGATAACTACTTTTTACAATCTTAGTTAGTTAGTTCAGTCGCTCAGTCGTGTCCGACTCTTTGCGACCCCATGAACCGCAGCATGCCAGGCCTCCCTGCCCATCACCAACTCCTGGAGTTCACACAGACTCACATCTATCGAGTCAGTGATGCCATCCAGCCATCTCATCCTCTGTTGTCCCCTTCTCCTCCTGCCCCCAATCCCTCCCAGCATCAGAGTCTTTTCCATTGAGTCAACTCTTCGCATGAGGTGGCCAAAGTATTGAAGTTTCAGCTTTAGCATCATTCCTTCCAAAGAAATCCCAGGGCTGATGTCCTTCAAAATGGACTGGTTAGATCTCCTTGCAGTCCAAAGGACTCTCAAGAGTCTTCTCCAACACCACAGTTCAAAAGCATCAATTCTTCGGCACTCAGCCTTCTTCACAGTCCAACTCTCACATCCATACATGACCACAGGAAAAACCATAGCCTTGACTAGTCGGACCTTAGAAAAGCTTAAAAGGAAGATTCAAATGGGTCAAACTGTTTCCAAGTAATTTAACATCATTCCAGAACAAAGATGGAAGATCATAATAAGAATACAAAAGTATCCAGCACAAATATCCTTTCCTAGCTGCCATACAGGAGAAGGCAGTGGCACCCCACTCCATACTCTTGCCTGGAAAATCCCATGGATGGAGGAGCCTGGAAGGCTGCAGTCCATGGGGTCGCTAAGAGTCGAACACGACTGAGCGACTTCACTTTCACTTTTCACTTTTCTGCATTGGAGAAGGAAATGGCAACCCACTCCAGTGTTCTTGCCTTGAGAATCCCAGGGACGGGGGAGCCTGGTGGGCTGCCGTCTATGGGGTCGCACAGAGTTGGACACGACTGAAGTGACTTAGCAGCAGCAGCAGCTGCCATACAAAGTAACAAAAACTGTGTGGCTTAAAACAACAGAAATTCATAGGGCATTAGTCACATTGTATTAAGGCCCACCCTAATAGCCTCACCTTAATTTGATTACCTCTATAAAGACTTTTTCCATGTAAAAGGTTACATTCTAAAGTACTAAGGATTAGACTTTAACACATCTTTTGGGGGGAACATGACTAAACTCATAAAACGTACTCTATAATGTAAAATTCATGCTCTCTGGTATCCAGTCAAAATGACTTGGCTTGCAAGTTTCCTTTAACACATGAGTAAATTAACTCAGAGAGTTAAAGTGAATTTGAGGCTATATACCCTTGAATAACAATCAACATTTATGATTTGGGAGTTATGATATAGCCTTTTTCTTACCTTAGACACAAGAAGCTCTAAGTGACTGAAAAATATATAACCTGAAGGCATTGCATAGACGGAGAAGTATAAATAGTAGCTGCTGCTAAGTCACTTCAGTCGTGTCCGACTCTGTGTGACCCCATACACGGCAGCCCACCAGGCTCCCCCGTCCCTGGGATTCTCCAGGCAAGAACACTGGAGTGGGTTGCCATTTCCTTCTCCAGTGCAGAAAAGTGAAAAGTGAAAGTGAAGTCCCTCAGTCGTGCCGGACTCTTAGCGACCCCATGGACTGCAGCCCACCAGACTCCTCCATCCATGGGATTTTCCAAGCAAGAGTACTGGAGTGGGGTGCCATTGCCTTCTCCAGTAGAGACCTGGCCAATTTCCCTTTCAGAATTCCAGTACTCTCCAGAATACACATTCTAAGACCAAGGCAATGCATTTATTTGGGGCTTTATTGGAGACATGACCAGGAACATTCACAATAGAGACATTTTACAAGGTTTGGTCAGGAGACTCTGGTGCATTTTCCATGTGATACATCTTTTAACTGAAGATGTGGTTTGAGGATTTAATTCCTTTCAGCAGTTATTGCATACTATAGCACTTTCTTCATTTGAAAGGCTTATGGAATTAAATGGTGGTAACTTGCAGTGAAATACAAAATAGAGAAAAACAAACTCCTTGAAGTGGGATATATGTTGAAGAAAAACACATTTTATTATCTTAGCCATTGGCTGGAAGGAGATGACTTAAATAGCTGCTGTCTGCCAGGCCACAGCCTGTGGCACAAACACAGAGAAGAGTGAGGTCATAGAAGTAGCTCATTACCCCTAACACAATATTGATTTTAATAGAAGCCTGGTTGGGCCTTGATGTGATGTTGAAAAACTGGATTGGAAGTCAAGACATGTGGGTTCTAATCCTAGTTTGACTGGTAACCAGATGTTAGCCTACTCCTCTTTTTTGACCTTGGTGTCTGACTCCTTGAGACCCCATCGACTGTGTGGCCCACTAGGCTCCTCTGTCCATGGGATTCTCCAGGCAAGAATACTGGAGTGGGTTGCCATTTCCTTCTCCAGGGGATCTTCTGGACCCAGGGATTGAATCCTGGTTTCCTGCATTGCAGGTAGATTCTTTACCATTTGAGCCACCAGGGAAGCTTGGTATCAGTATTTGTGAACAAATAATGAAGGGACAAGTTGAGATGATGTACAGGACTTTTTCCAGCTTGGCAATCAATCAATACATATTTATTTAGCAATGATATGTGCCAGGAACTTTATTATGTTCTGGGAATACATTAATAAGCAAAATAGACTTGTTGTTTCTCTTTATTTCAACAAGAGAAAGAGCCAACAAATTGATGTAGAAGGCCTTTACTGCTGCTAAGTCGCTTAAGTCGTGTCCGACTCTGTGCGACCCCATAGAGGGCAGCCCATCAGGCTCCACTGTCCCTGGGATTTTCCAGGCAAGAACACTGGAGCGGGTTGCCATTTCCTTCTCCAATGCATGAAAGTGAAAAGCGATAGTGAAGCCGCTCAGTTGTGTTCGACTCCTAGCGACCCCATGGACTGCAGCCTACCAGGCTCCTCCATCCATGGGATTTTCCAGGCAAGAGTACTGGAGTGGGTTGCCTTTGCCTTCTCCGAGAAGGCCTTTATGATGCCTTAATATTCTTAAGGAGTTAGAAAGCTGCAGGAGTTCTATTGCTGTGCCTCAAGGGGGCTATATATTTGTATTAAAATTTTACTGCAACTCCCCACTTTATCCTCTCATTAAATTTTGTTGGAGTTATTGTAACCACCTCCTCACTAGTGTCTTTGTCTCCATTCTCAGTCCCTCTGTGAACGTGAAAGTGTTAGTCACTCAGTTGTGTCAGACTCTGTGTGACCCCATCAACTGTAGCCTGACAGTCTCCTCTGTCTATGGGGTTCTCCAGGCAAGAATAATAGAGCACCAGCACAGGCCCATGTGGTGCTGCTGCTGCCCTGGCCGCTCATTTCAGAAAATTTTTTTTCTAAACTTATTAAAATTATTTGGAAATTCAGGCAGCAGTACAAAGTCTCTGACCACTGGATACACTAGACATCGAGTTCATAGTTTTAGTTTGTTGTGGGTTTGGGTACCTGTACTTTTTGAAATCTTCTGCCCTTCATTTAATTACCAAATGGCAAAGTGCCTTAAGTTTCTCTATCTACTACCCTATTATTTATAGAACAGGAATTTGTAAAATAAGATTGAAAAAATAAAATGCACAGAATGGGTTGCCATTCCCTTCTCCAGGGGATCTTCTTGGCCCAGGGATCGAACCCAGGTTTCCCACATTGCAGGCAGATTCTTTGCCTTCTGAGCCACTAGGGAAGCTGGTGCTTCCACACAACCATATAAATTGTTATCATAAGTTGCTATCAGTATTCCAAGAAAAGATTAATATCATTCCCTTTTTAAAACATTTTGTCTTTCTATAGCCAGCAAAAGCATGCAGATTCCTTAAGATGAGATTCAAAGCCCTTCATGCTCTGGTTTGAAACTTTCTTCCCTATTTTTGCCCAGCACATGTATTAGTCTGTGTTCTAGTGGAGATGAACTACTTATGTGTAAATCCATAGTATGTATTGCAATCTCACTTAGAATACAATGTAAGTTTTCTGTCACTATACTAGGAGCCCTTGGAGAGCAGAAATAGCATCATATTTATGTCTGAATTCCAGGGTGTCAACCAGCACTTGGTAGCACATTAGGTACTCAGTAAGTATTTGTGGAACTGATTGGATACACTTTTGGTGGATCTTTCCCCACCTATTGTGTCTTTCATATTGCAAGCTCTCAATGAATAACACTTGTTTGATGCTCCACTAGTGCCAGGCATCAGTGAGTCCCAGTATTAACTTCCGCTGGGAACCTACAAGAAATGCAAATTCTTGAGACACGTCCAAAGCAGCTTTGAAGGTGGGAGCTACAGAATTGATGCTTTCAGATTTTGGTGCTGGAGAAGAATCTTGAGAGCTCCTTAGAGAGCAAGGAGATAAAAACAGTCAGTCCTAAAGGAAATCGACCCTGAATATTTATTGAAAGGACTGATGCTGAAGTTTCAGGTTCAATACTTTGGCTACCTGATGCTAAAAGACAACTCATTAGAAAAGACTCTGATGCCAGGAAAGATTGAAGGCACAAAGAGAAGCGGGTGACAGAGGATGAGATGATTAGATGGCATCACCGACTCAATGGACATGAGTTTGAGCAAATTCCTGGAGATAGTAGAGAACAGAGAAGCCGAGTATGCTGCATACATGGGGTCACCAAGGGTCGAACATAACTTAGTGACTGAACAACAACAACAACACAAATACCATATCTCTCCAGAATTCTTATGCATAATAAAGTTTGAGCAGCAAACCCACTAAACCATTCAGTTCAGTTCAGTCGCTCAGTCGTGTCTGACTCTTTGCGACCCCATGAACCGCAGCATGCCAGGCCTCCCTGCCCATCACCAACTCCTGGAGTTCACACAGACTCACGTCCATTGAGTCAGTGATGCCATCCAGCCATCTCATCCTCTGTTGTCCCCTTCTCCTCCTGCCTCCAATCCCTCCCAGCATCAGAGTCTTTTCCAGTGAGTCAACTCTTCGCATGAGGTGGCCAAAGTACTGGAGTTTCAGCTTTAGCATCATTCCTTCCAAAGAAATCCCAGGGCTGATGTCCTTCAAAATGGACTGGTTGGATCTCCTTGCAGTCCAAGGGACTCTCAAGAGTCTTCTCCAACACCATAGTTCAAAGGCATCGATTCTTCAGTGCTCAGCTTTCTTCACAGTCCAACTCTCACATCCATACATGACCACTGGAAAAACCATAGCCTTGACTAGACGGACCTTTGTTGGCAAAGTAATGTCTCTGCTTTTGAATATGCTATCTAGGTTGGTCATAACGTTTCTTCCAAGGAATAAGCATCTTTTAATTTCATGGCTGCAGTCACCATCTGCAGTGATTTTACCAGAAGCTAATTTATAGACTCTGACTCATTTTTCATTTGATAAAACTGTAGTTATTCAACTAGTGCCAGAACATTTTGGCCAGGGATTCCACTAGTTGATTAAAATCTAAAGTTAAAGCCAGAATAAAGCCTGAGAATTGGCAAGCTTGAGACAAATATCAAGATTTTTTAAGCTACTTTGCTTATCAAAGATCCACTGTAGTCTTTAGCTCTATTCCCAATAGCAAAAATAAACACTTGCAAGGGTTATATAATGTGATCAAACTCCCCTATACTACAAAACAGGTGTGTATTGGACAAGGGCTAGGGAAGTGTTAATATGTTAAACCACCTTGATATCACAAGTTGAATTTACAGAGACCTCCATGCTATCAGTCATTTATTCACTAATTAGGTTTATTTATTTTTTTTATTTAAGGCTTCCCCCCATGGCTCATGGAGAAGGAAGTGGCAAACCACTCCAGTATTCTTTTTTTTTTTTTTGTATTTTTTTTAAATTTTATTTTATTTTTAAACTTTACAAATTGTATTAGTTTTGCCAAATCCTGTGAAGAGCAGAGCCTGGTGGGCTGCCATCTATGGGGTCGCACAGAGTTGGACACGACTGAAGTGGCTTAGCATGCATGGATGGATGCTTTGGAGAAGAAAATGGCAACCCACTTCAGTGTTCTTTCCTGGAGAATCCCAGGGATAGAGGATCCTGGTGGGCTGCCATCTATGGGGTCGCACAGAGTCGGACACGACTGAAGCGACTTAGCAGCAGCAGCCCATGGCTCAGTGGTAAAGAATCTGCCTGCAATGCAGGAGCCAAAATAGATGAGCATTCAATTGCTGGGTCAGGAAGATCCTCTGAGGAGGGTATGTCAACCCACTCCAGTATTCTTGCCTGGAGAATCCCCATGGACAGAGGAGTCTGGTGGGCTACAGACCAAAGGGTCGCAAAGAATCAGACGTGACTGAAGCAAATTAGCACACATTTATTTATTTACTGAAGGTCTACTATGTGTAATTACGCTAATTATTATGGAATTGCACAAATAATTAAAAGGCACTGTCTTTGCATGCAAATTGCTAACTATAATGGGGGAAATATTCAACAAATATGCAGTTTTAAAACAATACCATATGTGTTAATTAGGAGTAAACATCAGTGGTCAACCAGCCCAGCACATAAGCCTTAACTCAACTTCCAGGGTTTGGGAAGCTTCCTGAAGGTACTAGTGTGTTGACTGAGGTCAGAAGCACAAGTGGGAGCTATTCAGGCTGAATGAGCAAGAAGAAACAATAAAGTGGAGAATAGGGTAAAAGGATGTTCCAAATGGAGGAAATTGCATTTACTTTGGCCATACAACTGTGCAGAAAAGCAGCAAAGTGCCTTCATGTGACTATAAGTTGCTCAGTCTGGGTGGAACATAGACTACTAAAAAAGGTGAGGAGAGATCAGAGTTGTGTGACATGGACCAAACTGTGAATGCCTCCTAAGGCATATTAAGGTATTTGCACTTAATCCTTGAGAAGGGGTGAAAGGAATTAGAGTGAGGGAATGAGGAGACAAAGGTCAGTAAAAAAGACCTGAAAACATTTCAAGCATCAAAATAACCAGTTTACTTTCTGCTTTAGGAAGCCTGGCTGGATTGCGTATGACTGATTGGATTGGGACAAGACTGGATGCAGGGAGCTCCAACAGAAGTATAGCAGCCCGAACCAAGTCACAGTAAGGATGGAAGGAAGGATGGCTGCAAGAGATTCAGTGCCAAGAAGCAACAGGCTTGACTGGATGTAGGATGGAGAAACAAGTCTAAAGATGGTGCTTAAGTTGGATCTTGGGACAGTGGGTGGGTATGAGTTCACTGAGACAAGGAACTTAAGATGAGGGATTCAGAGAGCGAACAGCAGTAGTTGAGAGAGCAATGAGGAGGCGTTTATCTCATAGTGAAGTTTTTTTTGTAAGTTGGAAGTCTGTTCTGCAAAGGAATACGATGAGACCACCAGTTCTGCTCTGAACGTTCCTTGGATGTTTTTGAATACATATGTTCCATCTCACAGACCTAGGATCTGCCAAGGATACTGGATTGAAGGGGAGAAGTAGCCATAAAACAGCTCTTTGTCTCATTATTCAGTTCAATGAACCAAGGAGAGGGCTGAAGACATAAGACTCTGCTCCTCAGTTACTTATAACCTCTGTGCTTATCTGTTTTTATTTGAGAAGAAGGAAAAATATTATATTAACCTACTTTGCACCACTGCCCAAAGGAATTTCCAACTAAAATGTACTTGAATATGGTAATAAATGCATTATAACTGACCTGCAAAACTTAAAAAATTTCTTAATCTGTGAAACTTTTCACCAATCTGTAACTTCTTTGAAGCCACAAGTCCTGAGTTTTTTAAACTAAGTATTTACTACCCTGTCCCTTACCATAAGATCAGGGAGAATATAACATTTTCTCTGATGTAATTAAAAGCAAGTGAAATCTTGCACTGAAACATGTATATTACCATATGTGAAATAGATGACCAGTCCGAGTTAGATGCATGAAAGAGGCCACTCAAAGCTGGTGCACTGGGACAACCCAGAGGGATGAGATGGGGAAGGAGGTGGGAGGGGGATTCGGGATAGGGGGCACATGTACACCCATGGCTGATTCATGTCAGTGTATGGCAAAAACCACCACAATATTGCAAAGTAATTAGACTCTAATTAAAATAAATAAATCAATTAAAAAAATTTTTGCTCTGGGATTAGAAATCCAGAACAGTTCATGTATTGCTGCTGTTTAAATTTTGAACCACTGGTTCTTTATTGTTATTGTGTTTAAGGATTCTATTATTCCATTTTGATTAGAAGATGATATTTTGAAGGGAAAAAAATATCATTATTAGATTTGATATTGCCTAGCTTGGTGAACTAGGGCAGACCTCTTTGTGTCTCATATTTCAATCACTTCTGTTCTGTGGAATGAAGGTGATCATTTTTATTTTGCTTTCCTCACTGGCATCACTAAAATTTTATTTGGAAAGAGTTTACTTAGGGCTTACTATATATAGGGCAGTTTGCTAAGTTTGGTGAAGGAGGGGAAATGCGTAGAATGACTGTAGGGATGCATATTTATTCAGAAACATTACAAAACAACATGAAACTTACTGTTCATTTCTTCAAACAGCTATAGGAGGGAAAATAACAAAACTAACAGCCTAAGCCAATCAAAGAAGACTTGATAAAGAAGGTAACATCAAAGCTATTATCTTGAAGAATCTGATTGAGTAAATGGGGGGATGAAGTCCTCTGCATTCTAAATAGCACATAATAAAGACATAGGGTCGTGCTTGGGACCCTAACATGAGAGGTAATTATTAATATTGAGTGTCATTTATATGCCCAAGTACTACTGAAAAAGAGAGGTAAGGCTCAGATAATCTTTTCCACCTACAAAGCCCAGAGCTTTGCCTGTCATTACCTCTTTTACTCAGCACCCAAATATAAGCACTGCACACTAATTTGTGGTCAGAAATAAGGGAAAGATCATGGCCCAAAGGATATTACCCAAGGGATCCAGGAACAATGAACTGGAAAGGAGTATGACTCAAAGCCGTCAGCACTCAATGAAGTTCAAAGTCAAGGAATCCAAGTACACATGCCAAGTCTTAAGGTCAGAAGGTAGGCCACAAGATGGAAATGAAATCAAAGGTTAAACGCAGGATGGAAAGTGGCATGACACCAGCTCACAAAAGGAATAAAGGTCCTGGAATCTAGTACTGAAATAGTGTAACTTTCTTTTACTGCTCATGGGGTACATGGAATGACTTGTGTGTAATCAGTTTTATTTATTTTTTCTGCTTTTGCATTTCATTGATTCCATTTCTTGTATTATAAGACCTGCATCTTGGTTTAAAAAGTGTTCTGGCTTTTAAATCCCACTTGAACTATCTATCTTTACCATCTATCTTTACCTTCACCCTATCTTCGCCAGACATTAATTCATTCTGCAGATAGCCTAAGTCTCTCCTTTTTTATTTATTGAAAGTTAACTTTTAGAAAGTGAAGTGAAAGTCACACAGTCGTGTCCAACGCTTTGTGATCCCATGGACTGTAGCCCACCAGGCTCTTCCGTCCATAGAATTCTCCAGACAAGAGTACTGGAGTGGGTTCCCATTTCCTTCTCCAGGGGATCTTCCTGACCCAGGGATCAAACCCGGGTCTCCTGCATTGCAGGCAGATTCTTTACCATCTGAGCTACTAGGGAAGCCCCAACTTTTAGAAAGATTTACCCAAATTTTATTTAAATACCTGTTAATGAAAAACTAATTTTTTTCTTCTTGTAAGATTTGAGGTGAAGGTTGGAAAATATACTTAGGATGCAAGAAAACAAACATGTTCACATCATTTTCAAGGGGGTGAGAAATGAATTTTTCTTCTTATAAATGAAGAATGTGAAAGTTTACTGATAAAAGAGTTTTATCTAGATCATGGAGCAAAATTCTTAGGACTAAAAATTCATACTATATTCAAAGAAATATGAACTATAATAGTAAGTCACAGTTTATATTCCAGTAGGTTTTTAAACTCTAAAGAAAGTTTTTGAATATCCCAAGTTGGCAAGGCAGTGGGAAAATGGACATTCTTTAGGATTGCTAATGAGAGCTAAAATTAGTCAAAAGCTCACTAGTGAGCAGTTGGACTATGTATGCAAAACTTTAATAAATGTCTTGCTCCATTTGTCTCAGAAGATCTACTTCCAGACATTTAGCTTCTAGATGGAAAGCCTTATGTCTCCGTGTTCTGACTGTCCCAGAAACTCATTTCACAGAGAAGAAGATATAGCAATGAATGTACATCCCTGGAATACAAAGGCTTCTAATGTTAATTCTAAGTACTTTCGGAACTTAGGCTCTTCCCTTCTCTCATCAGGAAGGGAATTCTAAACTCTAAGTCTCAGTTTGTGCAAGAACTATACATTTGATATTTCTAACGCTGTGTTCGGTTCAGTTTCTTGTGTGATGCTGTAAATTCATGCTCCTCTTCTCTTTTTTCTTAATTATTAAGTATGTCTTTATTTGAGATTTATTTTGCTTTCCAAATGAGAATTTTCTTTTAATTTTACTGGTAAGGAGTTATATATGTTTAACATAAAATTTGGGTAGCTTAGAGCTTAGAAAATCAGTGTGCTTCAAATTCCACAAATACCTATATACTGTTAAAAAATTAAAACAAAATTAATTATTTCCCATTTTAAATAATGTTTTTGAGTTATCTTGTCTGTGACATATATTCTATGTATTATATTTCATATAATACCTTAAATTGCACCAAAGTCTTTTAAACTTCAGTACCATTTCTTTCTCATAACAACCTTATGAATAAGCTCTAATTTTATTCCATTTGACATATAATGAAAATGAGTCTCAGAGTGGTGAAGTAACTTGTAAAAGATTTAGCTGGTAGTTATAGTTGGACTCAGGCTCTTCATATAACACTAGATGCCTTTCTGGTCTCCTCAGGAAGACCTCTCATAACTGCACCAGAATCTTTGGCAATGTCTGCCTCCTGGACAATACATTATTTTCCAAAGGTCTTCTCAGTGGGATCTTGTGACTGTGTCTGAGAGCAGAACATTCAATAGCACAGTTGCTTTCTCAAGATCATCACCTGCGTTCACATCAGAGTCCTACGTCACATCAGTGCAATTTCACCAACACCACGTTCTCAGTCCTCGAGCCTCTTGTTGCTGTGACCATCTCACTTTTCCACCCCACACATACACAAGATACTTGGCTGGATAGCTACATATCAGAGTCTGGAAAATCTTAGGATATTTCTAAATTTAGCCTAAATTTATATTTCTCTTGGTGTACCTTAAAAATCTTACTGCATCTGTTAAACAGATTTCTGGAGCCCAACTTCAAATCAGGCATGCTTGGAAACTGAAGAAATATTTAAACTGCTTCTGAATTAGTTGTGAAAACAATAACATATATTCAGTTGTTATTTATAGAAGCTTTATGGATATTACCAGATGCTATAGAGTTCCCCAGAGAATACTGGCTCTTGCTCTGGTGTCAACAATAAAGATCAAAATCTACATGGGAAGAATTGCCTGTTAAATCCAGTAAACTCCTACCTCTAGAGTTTAAGGCCCATAACCATATTGCTTAAATGTATTTTTTCAGTCTCTTCTTGAATCAAATCTCAAGGACCCAGCTAAATATGGATTGTTTGCTTTCTTGAACATGTCTTTTTGTTCACACTTAATGACTTTATTATTCTGACCATTTTCCTACTGTTCATGGGGTTCTCAAGTCAAGAATACTGAAGTGATTTGCCATTCCTTTCTCCAGTGGACCACGTTTTGCCAACAAAAGTCTATCTAGTCAAAGCTATGGATTTTCCAGTAGTAGTATATGGATGTAAGAGTTGGACTATAAAGAAAGCTGAGCACTGAAGAATTGATGCTTTTGAACTGTGGTGTTGGAGAAGTCTCTTGAGAGTCCCTTGGACTCAAATCAGTCAATCCTAAAGGAAATCAGTTCTGAATGTTCATTGGAAAGACTGATGCTGAAGCTGAAACTCCAATACTTTGGCCACTTGATGTGAAGAACTGACTCATTGGAAAAGACCCTAATGCTGGGAAAGACTGAAAGCAAGAGAAGGTGATGACAGAAGATGAGATGGTTGGATGGCATCACCAACTCCATGGACATGAGTTTGAGCAATCTCCAGGAGTTGGTTGATGGACAAGGAAGCCTGGAGTATTGCAGTTCATGGGGTCACAAAGAGTCGGACTTCACTGAGCAACTGAACTGAACTGAACTGATGCATGCCCTTTGACTCGGCAGAAGAATAGTCCAGTTATTAAGGAAAGTCTACATTTTCACAAGCATCTCCATATATATTTTATTTTATGGTCTTAACAGCTATTTTACAAGTGAAGAAAATTAAACTTTAGGAGGAAAATGCCTTACTGAATGTCTTACTCTTGAAATCTAGGCTTCAAAGCTTCATCATGCCATACTGCCTTTCTAGGTACAATGCAATTGAAAGGTACTTTCAAACCTACAACTGCATATTTATGATGGGGTTTAAGGAAATTATATACTGGCAAACTGATATAAATGTCATTGGGATAAAAGAATAAATACAAATAAAAGAATTTAGACTTTAAAACAGCAAAAAATAGAAGGATCCTTCACACATAGTATTCTCTCAGAGTAGAACATCCTTTCCCTTCCTCTTTTTAAAATTCTTACTCATCAATGTGATTTTAGCTTAAGTATCACTTCCTGTAGGGAGCTTTTTCTGACCCCCTCTCACTTCAGGACTGGAATAAATAGTCTTTCCAGGGGATTCTATGGCTCTGTGATTTCTCCACCATAGCAATTCACACATTGCTATTCCTTGCTTCATTTTCTATTTTACTGTTAGATTGAAAGCTCCATAAGGGACAAAGATTGTACTATTCTTTAATGTATACCAGCACCTTATACATCGGCTGGCACATGGTAGTCACTTATATTTGATGAATGAAAGAAAGAAAAGAGAGAGAGACTGGGGTGGGAGGGCAGATACAGAAAGGGGTGATAAAAAGCCCTTAGATTCTAGAGTCTAACCAAACTTAGAAGTTTTTTACTTTGAACAGTTACTCAACTTCTCTCAATGTATAGTTTCTCATCAGTAAAATAATCATGTTAGTTAGAATAACAGTAAAAGGGTCATATTAGCTAGAATAACAGCTATTTATAAAAGGTCTTATGAGGTGCCAGGAACATAATAAAAAATGAAAATAGTTTCTTTCTGATGTCTAATTGCATGGCATTCTCTCATTCTCAGTTTATAGTGTGACTGTGAAGAGCTTCTATTTATATACTTTTGGTAGAAGTTCCTCTAAGAACATCCCACGCTCTAATCATGCAGAGAGCCCTTGGACATTTCAAATCAACACTTCAGACTTGAAAACATTGGCCTTCCTCTCAAGACTTTTCTCTCCCTTTATTTCCAATTCCCATTAAAGGTACGACCATTCACACAAAAGACAAAGTCTGAGCCAGAACCCTTGAATGCTGCCTTCACCGCTCTCATTTATTCTTAGTCTATAGCTCTGCTTTTCAGCTCGGGGACGCTTGGGATGTCTGGAGACGGTTTTGGTTGTCACACCGGGGAACAGGTGGTAGGCAGCATCCAGTGGGTAGAGGCCAAAGATGCTTTGAAACCTCTGATAATGCACAAGACAGCCTGCTACAGCAAAGAATTATTCCACTCAAAGTACTAGTAATGCTGAGGTTGAGAAAACTTGGTGTAGAGTGAAGAGTTAGTAATCTTCCAAAACTGGCATTGTAATCACTGGTCTGTGAAACTGCTGACAGTACTGCATAATTTACTGGTGGCAAAGAAAGGCTGACTTCCTCCAGATAGTGCTGTAATTACCCCATATTTCAGTAGAACTGATGAGACCTGAGATTAGCTGTTGAGAAATATAGATTCTATAGATTTTCTCTAGAATAGCAGTCTCAAAATGTGATCTTGGGACCTCTAGAAGCCCCTGAGACTCTTTTAGGGAGTATTCAAAATTAGAATTATGTTTAAAATAATATTAATATGGGTTATTTGCTCTTTCATCCTTTATCTTATGAAAATAGACAACATTGCCACATGTTAAATTCAGGAAGAAGTATGAATATCTAGCTGTATTACATCAAATCAGACATTAAAGACACTTGGAAAATTGTATAATACCTCTATTCTCACAATTTTTTTCTAAAATATATGGTTATTTTTAATGAAAATGTTGTTATGTTAATATATAATGGATTTATTAGTTACTTCACTATTACTTAAAACAGTAATATTCCGATTATACAGTAGAAGTGACAAATAGATTCATGGGATTAGATCTGATAGACACAGTGCCTGAAGAACTATGGGCAGAGGTTCATGACATTGTACAGGAGGCAGTGATCAAGACCATCCCCAAGAAAAAGAAATGCAAAAAGGTAAAATGGTTGTCTGAGGAGGACTTACAAATGGCTGTGAAAAGAGAAAAGGAAAGATACACCCATTTGAATACAGAGTTCCAAAGAATAGCAAGGAGAGATAAGAAAACCATCCTCAGTGATGAATGCAAAGAAATACAGGAAAGCAATAGAATGGGAAAGACTAGAGATCTCTTCAAGAAAATTAGAGATACCAAGGGAACATTTCATGCAAAGATGGGGACAATAAAGGACAGAAATGGTATAGACCTAACAGAAGCAGAAGATATAATGAAGAGGTGGCAAGAATACACAGAAGAACTATACAAAAAAGATCTTCATGACCAGATAACCATGATAGAGTGATCACTCATCTAGAGCCAGACATCCTGGAATGTGAAGTCAAGTGGGCCTTAGGAAGCATCACTACAGACAAAGCTAGTGGAAGTGATGGAATTCCAGTTGAGCTGTTTCAAATCCTAAAAGATGATGCTGTGAAAGTGCTGTATGCAATATGCCAGCAAATTTGGAAAACTCAGCATTGGCCATAGGACTGGAAAAGGTCAGTTTTCATTTTGATCCTAAAGAAAGGCAATGCCAAAGAATGATCAAACTACTGTACATGCTAGCAAAGTAATGCTCAAAATCCTCCAAGCCAGGCTTCAACAGTAGGTGAACCATGAACTTCCAGATCTCAAGCTGGTTTTAGAAAAGGCAGAGGAACCAGAGATCAAATTGCCATCATCTGTTGGATCATCGAAAAAAGCAAGAGAGTTTCAGAAAAAACATCTACTTCTGCTTTATTGACTATGCCAAAGCATAGTCATTGTGTGAATCATAAGAAAGTGTGGAAAATTCTGAAAGAGATGGGAATACCAGACCACCTGACCTGTCTCCTAAGAAATCTGTATGCAGATCAAGAAGCAACAGTTAGAACTGGACATAGAACAACAGACTGGTTCCAAATAGGAAAAGGAGCACGTCAAGGCTGTATATTGTCACCCTGTTTATTTAACTCATATGCAAAGTACATCATGGGAAATGCTGGACTGGACGAAAGCACAAGCTGGAATCAAGATTGTCGGGAGAAATATCAATGACCTCAGATATGCAGATGACACCACACTTATGGCAGAAAGTGAAGAGGAACTAAAGAGCCTCTTGAATAAAGTGAAACAGGAGAGTGTAAAAGTTGGCTTAAAACTCAACATTCAGAAAACTAAGATCATGGCATCTGGTCCCATCACTTCATGAGAAATAGATGGGGAAACAATGGAAACAGTGACTTTATTTTGGGGGGCTCCAAAATCACTGCAGATGGTGACTGCAGCCATGAAATCAAGATGCTTGTTCCTTGGAAGAGTAGTTATGACCAGCCTAGATAGCATGTTTAAAAACAGAGACATTACTTTGCCAATAAAGGTCTGTGTAGTCAAACTTTGCTTTTTCCAGTAGTCACATATGAATGTGAGAATTGTACTATAAAGGAAACTGAGTGCCAAAGAATTGATGCTTTTGAACTGTGGTGTTAGAGAAGACTCTTGAGAGTCCCTTGGACTGCAAGGAGATCCAACAAGTCCATCCTAAAGGAAATCAGTCCTGAATATTCATTGGAAGGACTGACGTTGAAGCTGAAACTCCAATACTTTGGCCATCTGATGCAAAGAACTGATTCATTTGAAAAGACCCCGATGCTGGAAAAGATTGAAGTCAGGAGGAGAAGGGGATGACAGAGGATGAGATGGTTGGATGTCATCACCTACTTAATGGACATGAGTTTGAACAAGCTCTGGGAGTTGGTGATAGACAGGGAAGCCTGGTGTGCTGCAGTCCATGAGATGGCAAAGAGTCAGACACAACTGAGAGAATGAACTGAACTGAACTGAAAACTAATTAATAAGGAAATATTTTGAAAGCCTTCAGTTTTCATTTCTACCACAGGAAATACTGATAGATGATAACTTATTCAAGCAGAAATACTTTGGGCTGCTCAATAATTTTTAAGAATGTAAAAGGGGTCAACAGAACCACAAATTTTGAGAATTGTTATTGCAGTGCAGTGTTTCTTATATGCTGTGTATTAACTATATGTAATATATTAAAACACAAAACACATATGTACTGATTCAGTACATATGATGGTTAATTTTGTGTGTCCACTTGACTAGGCCATGTAGTGTCCAAATATTTGATAAAATATTATTTTGGGCACGTCAGGGTGTTTCTGGATGTGATTAACACTTGCATCTGTAGACTAAGTAAAGAAGATTGCCCTGCCTAATGTAAATGGGTCCTATCCAATCACTTGAAGACCTGAATAGGACAAAAAGACTGATCTGCCTAGAGTAAGAGGAAATTCCTCCAGCTTTGACTGCCCTTGAGCTAGAGCATCGGTTTTTCCCCAACCTTCTGATCCAGACTGAAACACTGGCTCTCCTTGACTTTCATCAGCTGTCATTTAGACTAGTACATGCCATCTTCAATCCTGGTTCTCACACGTTGAGAATCAGATTGGAACTATACTACCAGCTTTCCCAGCTCTCCAGCTTGCCCAGTGCATTTCCTGGGACTTGTCACCATACATAATCACATGAGTCAATGCCTTATAATTAATTTCTCCATATGTATTTATCTCCTATTGGCTCTGTTTGTCTGCAGAATCCTAACATATTAGGTCTGGGGTGGGGCCTGACATTCTGTATTCTAACATCTTCCCAGAAGATGCTAACGTTGCTGATCCATGAAACACACTTCTAGTGGCAAGGGTGAGAGCATTAACGTGGGAGTTTATTAGAAATGCGCAATCTCAGATCCTGCCTAGAAGCTATGAAGTTAGAATCTGCATTTGGAAAAGTACCCCCCGGCTCATTCATGTGCACGTTGAAATTTAAGAGACACTGGTCTAGTGGACCCTGACTTGCGTAGCTTTTAAAAAAGAGGCTTGGACTCCATCCACCTTGATCAAAGACCAATTAAATCAGAATCTCAGATCATGGGGTCTAGAGATCCTTACATTTTAAAAGCTGCACACATGACATTAATGTGCCATCATGAATCGAAAACATTAGTCTAAAGAAAAAGCTGAAGATTAATAGTTGCAACAGTTTAAAACGTTTGAGGCTTTTTTAAGAAAGGAAATTAATTGCCTAGGGTATGGGATGAGAGCAAAGGATGGCAATTAGTCACTTGGTATTTTTGGATATGTAACTGTAAAATAAAATATGAAATGAATATTGTGGCACTACTGTCTGGAAGAAGAGATCATACAACTTGTGTGTCTGATGTTATTTTTTTCTGGAGTGGGAACTTAGCTTTGAGTGTTTACAGAAAGTTCTTTCTAAATCTAGAGTTCTTAAATTGTTATGTGAAACAAATTGTTATTTAGAAGCAGATCCACAGAATTGGATGGAGAAGGAAATGGCAACCCACTCCAGTGTTCTTGCCTGGAGAATCCCAGGGACGGGGGAGCCTGGTGGGCTGCCGTCTATGGGGTCGCACAGACTCAGACACGACTGAAGCGACTTAGCAGCAGCAGCAGCAGCAGCCACAGAACTGGAAGGTGTCTTAGGGATTATCTGGTCTAATTGTTTCATTTGTAGATGAGGAAACTGAGGCTCAGAGAGGTGCCCTTCATTCACTGTAAGGGCAGCTTCCAATAGTGGAGGCAACAAGCCTGGGTTTGACTCACAGTTCTTATGCCAGCTCTGGAGTCATTTCTTTGTCCCAAGAACAAGTTACATGCTCTGGCTAGCACTCTAGAAGTCTAGAAGTACAATGATCAGGTAAGTGCAGTGAAGCCTTCATTAAAATTTTGCTTATTACTGAGTTTTTAAATTCTGCAACTGTTTAGTGAGCTTCTGTCAAGTAGTGCCAGAAACACAGTAGCTATACTTAAAAATAGTTATGTTGCCATACTTTAATTATCTGTGTAATTACACAGTAAAGCCAAAATCTCCTGATTTGTGCTTCGGTATTTGTTTAGCTTTCCAAGGCCCACTTGACTTCACATTCCAGGATGTCTGGCTCTAGGTCAGTAATCACACCATCGTGATTATCTGGGTTGTGAAGATCTTTTTTGTACAGTTCTTCTTGCCATCTCTTCTTAATATCTTCTGCTTCTGTTAGGTCCATACCATTTCTGTCCTTTATTGAGCCCATCTTTGTATGAAATATTCCTCTGGTATCTCTGATTTTCTTGAAGAGATCTCTAGTCTTTCCCATTCTGTTGTTTTCCTCTATTTCTTTGCATTGATTGCTGAAGAAGGCTTTCTTATCTCTTCTTGCTATTCTTTGGAACTCTGCATTCAGATGTTTATATCTTTCCTTTTCTCCTTTGCTTTTCGCTTCTCTTCTTTTCACAGCTATTTGTAAGGCCTCCCCAGACAGCCATTTTGCATTTTTGCATTTCTTTTCCATGGGGATGGTCTTGATCCCTATCTCCTGTACAATGTTACGAACCTCATTCCATAGTTCATCAGGCACTCTTATGTGAAGTCAAGTGGGCCTTGGAAAGCATCACTATGAACAAAGCTGGTGGAGGTGATGGAATTCTAGTTGAGCTATTCCAAATCCTGAAAGATGATGCTATGAAAGTACTGCACTCAATATGCCAGCAAATTTGGAAAACTCAGCAGTGGCCACAGGACTGGAAAAGGTCAGTTTTCATTCCAATCCTAAAGAAAGGCAATGCCAAAGAATGCTCAAACTACCGCACAATTGCACTCATCTCACACGCTAGTAAAGTAATGCTCAAAATTCTCTAAGCCAGGCTTCAGCAATATGTGAACCGTGAAATTCCTGATGTTCAAGCTGGTTTTAGAAAAGGCAGAGAAAGCAGAGATCAAATTGCCAACATCTGCTGGATCATGGAAAAAGCAAGAGAGTTCCAGAAAAACATCTATTTTTGCTTTATTGGCTATGCCAAAGCCTTTGACTGTGTGGATCACAATAAACTGTGGAAAATTCTTCAAGAGATGAGAATACCAGACCACCTGATCTGCCTCTTGAGAAATTTGTATGCAGGTCAGGAAGCAACAGTTAAAACTGGACATGGAACAACAGACTGGTTCCAAATAGGAAAAGGAGTACATCAAGGCTGTATATTGTCACCCTGCTTATTTAACTTATATGCAGAGTACATCATGAGAAATGCTGGACTGGAAGAAGCACAAGCTGGAATCAAGATTGCTGGGAGAAATATCAATAACCTCAGATATGCAGATGACACCACCCTTATGGCAGAAAGTGAAGAGGAACTCAAAAGCCTTTTGATGAAAGTGAAAGTGGAGAGTGAAAAAGTTGGCTTAAAGCACAACATTCAGAAAACAAAGATCATGGCATCTGGTCCCATCACTTCATGGGAAATAGATGGGGAAACAGTGGAAACAGTATCAGACTTTATTTTTCTGGGCTCCAAAATCACTGCAGATGGTGACTGCAGCCATGAAATTAAAAGACGCTTACTCCTTGGAAGGAAAGTTATGACCAACCTATTCAAAAGCAGAGACATTACTTTGCCAACAAAGGTTCCTCTAGTCAAGGCCATGGTTTTTCCTGTGGTCATGTATGGATATGAGAGTTGGACTGTGAAGAAGGCTGAGCGCCGAAGAGTTGATGCTTTTGAACTGTGGTGTTGGAGAAGACTCTTGAGAGTCCCTTGGACTGAAAGGAGATCCAACCAGTCCATTCTGAAGGAGATCAGCCCTGGATTTCTTTGGAAGGAATGATGCTAAAGCTGAAACCCCAGTACTTTGGCCACCTCATGCGAAGAGTTCACTCATTGGAAAAGACTCTGATGCTGGGAGGGATTGGGGGCAGGAGGAGAAGGGGACGACAGAGGATGAGATGGCTGGATGGCATCACTGACTTGATGGACATGAGTCTCAGTGAACTCCGGGAATTGGTGATGGACAGGGAGGCCTGGTGTGCTGCGATTTATGGGGTCGCAAAGAGTCAGACACGACTGAGCGACTGATCTGATCTGATCTGATTTGTTTAGCTTCATGTCATACTGCCTTCCTTGGCATATGAAGAAGGCTGAGTATTGAACTATTCACCCAGCTGGAAAAGTGAGATTGGGACATTGGTTCTGGACTGATTATACTGCTTTCTCTGCAAATAGACCTGGGCCTGAAGAGCAGAAATTCACGTTGGAAATCCTTAGTAACTGAAATTTCCTCCCAGCTTTTCCTTCTTTCTCTGAAAATAGAATGACTTAAAAAGAGACAGAGAGATGGATAAAGGAAAGAAAAGAAAAGGCACACTGTTGATGTACTGTATGTTGGAGGGTTCTGGAAAATTTTATAATGTGTTCTGTACTCAGAGACAAAATTTTCCAAAAGGACATTTATACTATTTCCTTCCAAGAGTCTGCATCCTGTTATAGTCTGGAAGAAGTGACCTCATGGTGTTTGTATTTGTCTCTCTCACAAAACCTCTTTTATAGTATTAATGCATGTGCCGATCCTAGGATATGTAATACATGAGGCTCTGACTTTGGCAGGTCATTCAAAGAACATGGAGCTACTTTTATGCTGGCGTCATCTTGTTTTATAGTGGCAAAGGGTCTGGGAGCGGGAGAACTGGCTAGGACGAAGTTCTATGCCAAGTTTCTTGGAAAATATATGCCACAGAAATCTAAGGAACCTAATAAAAGTGAACGAATATTAACTAGTGATACTTATTATTGGTCTCCAAGGAACTGACAGTAATCACTATAATCCCTTACAGCCTTTTAGAATTATAAGGTGATTGCTTGCACATTACCTCATTTGTACAGTACTTTACAGTTTATAAAGTACTTCCGCATAGATCAGCTCAGTTGTTTCTTCCAATGTCCATCTGAATTATTCATGACCACTGTTTTTGCAAATTTCTTGGTACAACAATTGAGGCTTTGAAATAAATAAAAATATGTAAATTCTTGGAAATAGACTTTGACAATATCAGAAAGTATATATATATATATGAATTCATTTGGTTTCCACAAAAAAATATCTGCAGTAAATAAAATTATGATCAATCCCATTTGCTTATAAGGAAGCCAAGAAATAGAGAATAGATGACTTAACTGAGATTTTGCAGCAAATTAAGGGGCAGAATGAGAATTCAAATCCAGACTGACTCCTTAAAAAGTGTGGTTTCTACCACATAAAACTGCCTCTCTAAAGAGCATGGGCTTGGAGTCAGCCAGACCTGTGTATAACTCTTGGCTCTTGCACAAGAGAAGTGTAGGGTGAAGTCTGAGAAACTACTTAACCTCATGAAACACAGCTTTCTAATCGGTAAAAGAGGAAAAGGAATCCCTACCTCATGGGATTAGCGTGAGGAAAAAATGAGCTAATGTTTGTAAAATGGTTAGTATAGTGCTTGACACACAGACTGGGCCCAATGACTGTTATTGTAATAAATTTTATCACTGGCCCCTATTAGTATACAAGCCCATCCCAACTTTAGTCCCACCAGTGCTGCTCAACAGCGTTAGAAAACATCATTCATTTTTTTCCAGGTAAAGCTGTATACTCTTCTCCCAACAGAGCAGAAAGATCTGCACTAATCTCTGAAACAGAAGTCAAGATTGGAAGGGTCAACACTTTCATCTCTCTCTTTCTCTGTCTCCTAGATCTCAGGCAAGCCCTCTCATTTTCAGTCTCTATTCCCAGCTGTAGGTCTGAGTGAACAGCATAAAGTAAGAGCCACACTCAGAAGGAAAACAAACTGAGGCTGTGTCCAGACATCTGGTTAAAACTTCAGAGCCCGGGACCCCACACCAAGAGGCTCCTGCTACTTTATGGGGTGTTTTGTCAATCTCCGCTGTCTCCACTGCACCTCTAAGAAATCAAGATCTGATACTAAAGGTGGGTTTGAAGTAAAGCAGCACTTATACTCAGGGAATACATAAAGAAAGCATGTGGAAATCAGTCTTGATCATTTATTTGTTAAACACGCTGCTCGTTCTCATGGGGGATAGATCCTTGCCAAAACTTTTACCCTCTTCCGCGGACTCAGCACCTTATTGTATTCGAGGGATCTTCAGGACCCTGTCTCACTGGCTATATGCCTTAGCCTCTGACACTCCCTGACATACACTTTGTATTCCCCTCATTCTGAACTGGTTTGAATTCTTCAAATGCACCTTGTCTCTCACAGTGTAGTGCTTTGCACAAGTTATTCAACAAGGATTCTCATTCATTCTCTGAAATGTTGTTACAAGCTGAGTTCCTATTCTTCTTGAAGATGTAGCTCAAGTAACTCTTTGAAGGAAGGTCTCCTGGAGGCCTCTCTTCCTCAGGAGCTGTCTGGGGTAAAATTAGGGATTTTAATCTTTTCCCTGTCATTGTTTTTCTTATGATCTTTAAATGCTATATATATATATATATATGTGTCTGCTCAGTCACCTTGGTTGTGTCTGACTCCTTGCCAGCCTATGGACTGTAGTTGGCCAGGTTCCTTTGTCCATGAGATTCTCCAAACAAGAATACTGGAGTGGTTGCATACCCTCCTCCAAGGAATCTTCCTGACTCACGGATCAAACCCACTTCTCCTGAGTCTAAAGCACTGAAGGTGGATTCTTTACCTGCTGAGCCATCAGGGAAGCCAAAGGAATGAGAAAAAATGTGAAGAAAATATCAAGCACTATCTGTAATAATGTGTAACATGTGGCCACTGCTAAATACTATTTACTTAATAAATCTATTAATAATGATTACTATTATTAATTTTAAAAGCAATATTATTATTAAGCAGCATTATTAGTTTATTGAGATTTCATGGGACAACAAGAGAAGCCCAAATACTCTGGATTTGAATCTGAGCCTTGGTTTTTTTAATTTGTTATGTGACATGAGCCTCTTTAAATTTCAGTTAATTCATCTGGAATGTGGGGCTAATAATACCTACTATAAAGCTTTTTATAATGAGTAACACAGAAATCTGCAAACAAAGTCTTAGAAAATAGGAAATGCTCAATAAATGATCAATTGAATGAATGAGTGACTAGTATTTTAAACAATTAATTCCACTTCATTGGGTCTAACAAACGTCACTTCTCAATGAAATTAAACATTCTCAAAAAGATAATACTGATTGTATCTACTCATTGAAAATCAATGAAAATTATGAGCAACTATCTATTTTTAAAAACTGAAAGTTAAAATTTAAAGATGAAATGAACTCTACTTTTACAAACACATTTTTACCAGATGCCAAGATTTTTCTACAAAAATCTGAAGAGGGGAGTGGGTTAAATAAGCAAAACATTTCGGTTAAAAGGTCAATACAATTATAAGAAAATGAAATTTGAAATGAAGTTTACTTACTAGTAAACATTATTTTTTAAGTGTCAAATACTTTTAACATGTAATTTAAGAACACATTTCAATTGATGGAGAAAGATGCAAGGAAATATGAAATATTTTGGAAAAAATCAGCTAATTGAATATCTAAATAATTAGTGTACCGAAGGCTAAGCATTGACTGAACATAGGTGTCGGTGACACACAGAGAGGTGGGAGAGTTAGACTCCACACTCTGGTTGCTCAGAAGAGAGGGCCGGATCCTGAGCCACATCGCAGACTTGCCCTTTGATTAACTGCTGACTCTCACATTTTCCTCAGCTGTTCATCTGTGCTCCAGTTTCTCAGAAGCCAGAGTGGATGCAAAGTGTTGCATGTGAGCTGCAGAACTCTGGCCACCCCAGAGGGCTTGTCCTGAGTCTCTAGCTGATGTTTAACATGAGAATAAAACATTACCAGATGCAGTGTCTTAACTTTGCCTGCCATCTGCCTGACTTCTCCAGGGGGTCCCTCTTGGCTAATGATCATTTGACTGTAATTTTGGAAAGCTGCCTTGTAAAGGGAGGCAGAGAAGAGAGAGAGAGACGAGGGACGCAAAGCAAAACATCTTGTGTTGTGCTGGGAAGCTAAAAAACCTGGAGTGTAGTTTCACTGCAGCAATGAACTTGGTGAAGGAATTTGAGAAAGATACTCCCTCTTTCTGTGCCTCAGTTTCTTCATTTATAAAACAAAGCAATAGGAAACCTGTATCTCTTCTAGAGCTAGCGATAATAGTCACAGTCTAAATTTCAGTTTTAAATTACCATCTATCCTATACAGTAATAGCCTTACCAAAACAATAAAATCTTTACAGTAGAATAACCAGGGTACCTGGAGAAATAAGTTTTATTATTCAGTCAATAAAAGAGAGGAGAAAACCAATACACAGCATGCTTACTATCTGCCATACACTTTCATAAAGTTCCCATTCTACATGATGACAAAAATGTAAGTACACTTTCCCCACTTTAGAGAAGAGTAAAATTAAGTTCTGCTGTTGTTGTTGTTCAGTCACTAAGTCATGTTCGACTCTTTGTGACCCCATTGCTTGCAGCATGCCAGGCTCCCCTGTCCTTTACTACCTCCTGGAGTTTACTCAAACTCATGTCCATTGAGTTGGTGATGCCATCTAACCATCTCGTCCTCTGTTGCCCACTTCTTCACTTTTCCTCAATCTGTCCCAACAGCAGGGCCTTTTCCAATGAGTCTGCTCTTCGCATCAGGTGGCCAAAGTATTGGAGCTTCAGCTTCAGCATCAGTCCTTCCAATGAACATTCAGGGTTGATTTCCTTTAGGAGTGACTGATTTGGTCTCCTTGCTGTCCAAGGGACACTCAAGAGTCTTCTTCAGCCCCACGATTTGAAAGCATCAATTCTTTGGCGCTCAGCTTTCTTTAAGGTCCAAATCTCATATGTGTACATGACTACCAGAAAAACCATCACTTTGCCTATAGGGACCTTTGTCAGCAAAGAGATATGTCTGCTTTTTAATATACTGTCTAGGTTTGTCATGACTTTTCTTTCAAGGAGCAAAGGTCTTTTTTAAATTTCAGGGCTGCACTCACCATCTGCAGTGATTTTAGAGCCTAAGAAATGAAAATCTGCCACTGATTTCACTTTTCCCCCTTCTATTTGCCATGAAATGATGGGACCAGATTCCATGATCTTAGTTTTTTAAATGTTCAGTTTTAAACCAGCTTTTTCACTGTTGTCTTTCACCCCCCTCAAGAGGTTCTTTAGTTCCTCCTCACTTACTGCCATTAGAGTGATATCATCTGCATATCTGAGATTGCTGATATTTCTCCTGGTAATCTTGCTCCCAGCTTGTGATCCATCTTCCTGGCATTTTATATCATGTACTATGCATAAAAGTTAAGTAAGCAAGGTGACAATCTACAGCTTTCCTGCTGGGTCAGAAGTAAAGAATCTGCCTGCAACATAGGAGACCCAGGTTACAGCCTTGACATTCTCCATTCCCAATTTTGAGCCAGTCCATTTTTCCATGTCCAGTTCTAACTGTTGCTTCTTGACCCACTTACAGGTTTCTCAGGAGACAGGTAAGGTGTTCTGGTATTCCCATCCCTTTAAGAATTTTCCACAGTTTGTTGTGATCCACACAGTCAGAGGTTTTAGCATAGTCAATGAAGCAGAAGTTTTTCCAGAACTCCCTTGCTTTCTCTATGATCCAACGAATGTTGGCCATTTGATCTCTGGTTCCTCTGTCTTTTCTAAATCCAGCTGGAACATCTGGAAGTTCTCTGTTCACAGACTGCTGAAGTATAGGTTGAAGGATTTTGAACATAGCCAATTATCTTGAAAAGATCTCTAGTCATTCCCATTCTATTGCTTTCCTCTATTCCTTTGCATTGTTCATTTGGAGGTGGGAGGGAGGTTCAGGATGGGGAACACGTGTACACCCGTGGCAGATTCATGTTGATGTATGGCAAAACTAATACAATATTGTAAAGTAATTAGCCTCCAATAAAAAAAAGACAGTAACATTAAAAAAAAAAGATCTTCTTTAAAAAAATATTTTAAATTGAAGGATAATTGCTTTACAATACTGTGTTGGTTTCTGTCATACATCAACATGAATCAGCCATAGGTATACATATATCCCCTCCCTCCTGCATCTCATTCCCACTTCCCACCCCATTCCACCCCTCTAGGTTGTCACAGAGCCCCAGTTTGAGTTCCCTGAGACATACTGCAAATTCCTCCTGGCTATCTATCTTACTTATGCTAGTGTATGTGTTTCCATGCTACTCCATTTACCCCACCCTCTCCTTCCCCCATCCCCTGTGTCCACAAGTCTGTTCTATATGTCTGCCTCTCCATTGCTGCCCTGCAGATAGGTTCATCAGTGTGCTTAGTATGTGCATAGTCACTCAGTTGTGTCCGACTCTTTGCCACCCTGTGGACTGTAACCCTCCAGGCTCCTCTGTCCATGGGATTCTCCAGACAGGAATACTGGAGTGGGTTGCGATGCCCTCCTCCAGAGGATCTTCCCAATGCGGGGATAGAACCTAGGTCTCCCAGGTCTCCTGCACTGCAGGTGCATTCTTTACTGAATGAGCCACCAGGGAATTCATCAGTATCTTCTTTCTAATATCTCTCCTTACTAGTCTCTGGAACTCTGAATTCAATAAGGTATATCTTTCCCTTTCTTCTTTGCCTTTCACTTCTCTTTTTTTCTCAGCTATATGTAAAGCCTCCTCAGGCAACCAGTTTGCCTTCTTGCATTTCTTTTTCTTGGGGATGGTTTTGGTCACTGCTTCCTGTACAATGTTATGAAGATCCTTTCATAGTTCTTCAGGCATTCTGTCTATCACTTGATCTAATCCCTTGAACCTATTTGTCACCTCCACTGTATAATCATAAAGGATTTGATTTAGGTCATACCTGAATAGCCTAGTGGTTTTCCCTACTTTATTCAATTTAAGCCTGAATTTTGCAATAAGGAGCTCATGATCTGAGCCAGTCAGATGCAGGTCTTGTTTTTGCTGACTGTATAGAGTTTCTCCATCTTTGGCTGCATAGAATATAATCAGTCTGATTTTTGTTCCAGAGGCAAATAACTTGACTAAGGTCAGGATATTAACTAGCAAAGTCAAGATTTGATTCTTTGTATATACTCATTGCGACTTCCCAGGTGGCTCAGTGGTAAAGAATCTTTCTGCTAATGCAGAAGACACAAGAGACACAGGTTTGATCCCTGGGTTGGGAAGACCCCCTGGAGGAGGAAATGGAAACCAATTACAGTATTCTTGCTGGAAAATCCAATGGACAGACAAGACTGGCAGGCTACAGTCCATGGGGTCTCAAAGAATCAGACATAACTGAGCGATTGAATGTGCACGCACATATTTACTTATTCCTTCAATAAACATTACTGAACACCATGCCAGACACTGAATTAGGTATAGAGTTAGAACAGGGAATAGTGTTTCCAAAGATCATATTTCTTTTTGTACTATAGTAAAGGTATACTCTTGCCAGAGCATCTTGAGAATGTTAACCTTTGGTTTTCTGAGACTCAATTTTCAACGTGGGCAATAGAACAAGGAGAGTGGTGGGGAGGAAAAATTTTCAAGAAAGAATAAAAAACATATTTACATAAGGAATTTAATAAAATATAATTTATGTCAATTATCGTGAAGTAGGGATCATTGACATATTTAATATTGACTTTTCTAGGCCAATATTATTGCCAGTGAATGCTGCTGTGTTGTGGACTATAAAATAATTTATTCTTCTCAGTGGGGTTGTAAATCAGTTATTTCTTTCTAAATAAGTTTTACCAGTTCAGAAAAGATGGCTTTTTCTGCCATCTAGTGGTCCATTTTATTAGGTTATCAGCTATAAAATGAAAGTACCAAATTTAACCTGAAGACATATTTTAATTATGTTATGTGCTATGTGAATATGGGAGTCTAGCCAATAGACCTAGAAAATATTAAAATCTGAGATAGACCCTCCTCTTGGGCACCCTTTGAATATACTCTTCCTCATAAAATCCTGGAAAACTCATAAATTAACTAGGAATAAACCTAATATAAAGATAATTAAAGAAGCCTACCAGGGAATAAGGGCTTCCCTGGTAGCTCGGTGGTAAAGAATCCGCGTGCCAAGGCAAGAGACACAGGCTCAGTCGTGGGTTATGAAGATCCCCTGGAGAAGGAATTAGCAACCCATTCCAGTATTCTTGCCTGGGAAAACCCATAGACAGAGGAGCCTGGTAGGCTACAGTCCATGGGGTCGCAAAAGAGTCACATACAACTGACCAATTAAACAACAACAACCAAAGAATACAGAGGAAAGAGTATATTGCACTTACTGAAAAAAAAGATTTATTATTATAAATAAGAATGCCATTTCCAAATTTAGCTATAAATCCAACAAAATCCTATGCAAATTCCCAAAATATTTTTTTGTTATATATTGGAATGTCATGAATAGATACTAATGCTTAAACAAAAAAGAAAATGTGAAACAGTACTCCCCATAAGACCTGCTTAAGATATATAAAGATCATAAGATAAGTCATTAAAAGATGTAAAATATGCAGAAGTAAATAAGTAGGATGACTGAATTGCACACAGAATCAAGAAACAGAATGATGCAAAAAAATGTTGATGTTCATCTGATGATTAAAGTGACATTTCAAATCACTGGAAAAAAAGAGAGCAAATATTCAATGAATGGCATTGCCAAAATGTGTTATGCTTTGGGGAAAAACAGTTATTTTCAACTTTGAGCCATCTATTAGTATAAATTCCTTATAGTTTAGAGTGGTAAATGTAAAAAGTAAACTATAAAAGTGTTGAGAAAATACAAGGTAACTTTTATAACCATATGGTAGGGGAAATATAGGCAAAACACAACTCCAGAACCATAAAGAAAATGTCTGAAGTACTTGACTATATAAAATCTTTCAATTTCTCTGTAATGAAAGACCCCATAAACAAAGTTCAATAGCAAGTGACAGACTGGAAACTACTTCTGAATATAAAAATGCTTTTCTCTATCTACACATCACTAAGAAAATGAATCAATAGAAAATGGGCAAATGAGTTGTATCAGGATTCACTTAGCACATGTAAATGGCCAATAAACCATTAAAATGCTCAAATTTAACACTAAGAAAAATGCAAGTTAAAATCACAATAAGATATTTGAATGTATTTTTTTCAGTTTTATTTATTTATTTACTTTACAATATTGTATTGGTTTTGCCATACATTGACATGAATCTGCCATGGGTGTACATAAAGTGAAAATAAGATATTTGAATGTATTTTTAAAGTTTAGTATTATCAAGAATGTGAAACCATGTGGGGTAATAGGCACTCTCAAACCATCTTGAAGAGTGATAAATCTGTGAAGCAGTTTTAGAAGGCAATTTGGCAGAATCTATAAAGTTTTAAGTGCACACATCTTTGGCAAATCAGGTCTACTTCTGGAATCAATCCTTAGGAAATAGTTACATATGTGCACAAAGATATATGTTCGCTGCTTAACTTAAAAAATATAGAGAAAAATGTGGAGCATGTTAAAGTGAAAGCACTTTCTTCTCTTACTTTCCAAAATGTTGCACTCTCCTGACTTTTTCTCTCTTCCTCAAATGGCCCCTTACTCAGAGAGACTGAATCTGTTTTCTGGGTTCCTCATCGTCTTCCTCACTTCCTCCTGTTGCAGTTTCCCAGGACTTGGTCTTAAGATCTCTTCTCCATCTATACTGTGACCTCTTCCAGTCTCTAAATTCCCTGATTCAACATCCACTTCTCTCCATTTGAAAATTTATGTTTCTAGCTCAGATTCCCCCTCCAGCCTCCAGACTCATATATCTACCTGCCTACTGACAGCTTCTTTTTCATATCTAATATACACTTCACCTCACATATGGCTTGAAAAATAAACTTTTGATCCTGTTTTCCAAACCTGTTCTCATCTTGGTCTTCCAGAACTGAATAACTAGAAACTATCATTTCAATAGTTTAAGCCAAAAGCCTAGAAATCACTATATGAAATCACTTTTTCTTATCTCCATCCCATTTGGCAGTAATTTGTACAATCTTATTACAGATGTATTGTAAAGATCTTTGAAGAATCCAATCAACGCCCACCTCCTCCATGCTTGCTCTGGTCTGAGCCACCGCCATCTGTTACCCAAATGCCTAAAACAGCCTCCTACCTGGCCTCTCAGCTTTCACTCTGTGGTCTACTTTCAACAGGGCCAGTAGAGTGATTCTTTCAAAATGAGTGTCAGATTCTCTCTCTCTCTTGCTTAGAATTTTCCACTGGTTTCCCATCTCATTCAGAGTGAAAGTCAGGATTTTTACAATAATTTATCTAAATCTTAACCTACGTTTTAGCCCTCACTTCTTTCCTCCAAAAGTTCCCTCCCCTTACCTTTCTCATCTCGCCTACCAGGACTCCCTTGGCTCACTCTTCTCAAGACTCTCTATCCATCTTCTAAATCTTCAAAAACTCCAGACATGACCTCAGCACAGGACCTGTGCACGTACTCTTATGCCATCTGGCATACTGTATATTTTATGCTTTATAGAATGGTGTGTTTTTATTTTCTGTCTCCTTCTACTGGACTGGTTTTTGATTGGGTTTTTCTTTGGTTGTTTGGATGATTTTGCTTATTATTATTCACTGGCCTACCTCCACATCTTCAAATAGTTACTCAGCACACAGTAGCAAGTAAGCATCAGCTGAGTGAAGGAATGATGGAAGTCCATTAATAGGAGAGTATTAGAAGACTGCCTTTAGACTTTTTTTTCCCAATTATTCCTAAAATAATTTTGAGAAACTGTGACATTGACTTTATTTTAATCACAGTGTTTTATTGTAGATGTGATTTCTGATGTTTTTAATATTGTGCCCATGCTTTAAAAATATTTTAATCCAAGTTTAAGGCTATAAGTTCACTCAATCAATATATGGAAAAAGTCTGCCATATAATCCAAATAGCAAAGATAGCTCTCATATATCAAAAATATTTGACTTCATTTGCAATTCAAATAGACATATATACCTATTCAAGGGACAGCCGTCTTACTTCTGAATTCCAGTGCAAAGCTATTTCAATTGCCTGAATGAAATCAGTATTACATTCTCAATGTTTAAATTTTCCATGCCTTGCTCTTCCTGGCCCCTTCCCCCAGAAGCTATGCATTTTCCATTGTCCTTTGATTTGCACCGCAAAGTGTTTTATATTTTGAGACAATTACATCATAGTAAATAATAGGAACTGGTGAAAGACATGCTTTTCTGCTGTTAAAAAGGAGAATGGTGACTGATGGTGAAAGTGAGGAGAGGAAAGAAAACCAATCTGATCATAGGCATTCTCAGGCAAATGGATTTGGAGGCAGAGCACACTGGAAAGTTGAAGATTCAGGAAATCAATTCCTTTCTTCACTCACATGTGTTCCTGGAAAGTGTATGACAAACCCTGGGTATGCAGGCACTGTAAATTCATTCTAAAAGGAAATTATACTGTGGAATTCTGTGCAACAGTAACTTTAAAAGAAGTGCATCTATAATTATGCAAGAATTTTTAAGAAATAATTTTAATTGAAAAAGCAAATTGCATGACTATGTTTCCATTTGTTTTTGAAATGTATAATTAATTTACCTGTGTATGAAAGTCAACTCATAGAAGGGGACTGCAGAAATGCAGACAAATCTATTAGTGGTGAGTACATCTGAGGAAGGATGGAGGAGTGGGGGCTAGGGGACACAGAATAAGAGATTCACATTTTGCTTAGCTAATGTTGTTGTTGAGTCTCTAATAAGTCATGTCCAACACTGAGACACTTTGGACTGCAACACGCCAGGCTTCCCTGTCCTTTGCTATCTGCCAAATTTTGCTCAAACTCATATCCATTGATTCGGTGATTGCCATCCAACAATCTCAGCCTCTGTCACCTCCTTCTCCTCCTGCCCTAAATCTTTCCCAGCATCAGGGTCTTTTCCAATGAGTCCACTCTTCACATCAGGTGGCTAAAGTATTGGAGCATCATCTTCAGTATCAGTCCTTCCGATAAATATCCAGGGTTCATTTCCCATCACTTCATGGCAAACAGATGGGGAAACAGTGGAAACATTGCCTGACTTTATTTTTCTGGGCTCCAAAATCACCAGATGGTGATTGCAGCCATGAAATTAAAAGACGCTTACTCCTTGGAAGGAAATTTATGACCAACCTAGACAGCATAATAAAAAGCAGGGACATTACCAACAAAGGTCCGTCTAGTCAAGGCTATGGTTTTTCCAGTGGTCATGTATGGATGTGAGAGTTGGACTATAAAGAAAGCTGAAAAAAAAAAAAAAAGCTGAGCACAGAAGAACTTATGCTTTTGAACTGTGGTGTTGGAGAAGACTCTTGAGAGTCCCTTGGACTGCAAGGAGATCCAACCAGTCCATCCTAAAGGAGATCAGTCCTGGGTGTTCATTGGAAGGACTTATGTTGAAGGTGAAACTCCAATACTTTGGCCACCTGATGCAAAGAGCTGACTCATTGGAAAAGACTCTGATTCTGGGAAAGATTAAAGGAGGGAGGAGAAGGGGACGACAGAGGATGAGATGGTTGGACGGCATCACCGACTCAATGGACATGAGTTTGGGTGGACTCCTGCAATTGGCGATGGACAGGGAGGCCTGGCGTGCTGTGGTTCATGGGGTTGCAATGAGTCAGACACAACTGAGTGATTGAACTGAGCTGAAACTGATTTCCTGTAGGATTGACTGGTTGTATCTCCTTGCAGTTCAAGGAACTCTCAAGAGTCTTCTCCAGCACCACAATTCAAAAGTGTCAAAAGTTCAGCCTTCTTTATGGTCCAACTCTTGCATGTGTACATGACTACTGGAAAAACCATAGCTTTTACTATACAGACTTTTGTTGGCAATGTGATGTCTGCTTTTCAATACTCTTTCTAGGTTTGTCATAGCTTAAACTTATTTTTTTCCTAATTTTACATACTTTTAAGAAAAGCTACAGTTAATTAAAAACTAACTACGAAAAATACTAACAGACTCTGATTTATAGTGCTGAAATAATCTTAAGACATTTTTTGCCTTAGAGCAGCTTGTAAATGCAGTTGAATATTATCAATAGCTTTTCAAAAATATAAGTCAATTATAGCAACTCCTACTTTACTCTTCCCTTCTTACACTGATATTTTCCTATACCCTTGATACTCACACTGAGTCTTCATCATGTCGTGTGTTCTGCTACAGCTCTTTCTGTCTATAACTGCTTCCCTTACTAGGTGGTAGATTCCTTAAAGAACTATACCATTTTCAACTTTGTAGTCCCCATATCTTACACAGTGCTTAGGGTACAGTAGTCTCTCAATGACATTTGGAATGAATGAATGTGTGAATAAGTGAATGGAATGGAACAAGAAATCTGTCCTCTTGTCTCTTCGTCTCACTGATTTAAAAATAAATATTTTTGTTTTATTTTTCATGTCTAATAATCTCTTCTTAACTTATTGAACAGGAAGCTCTAGACATTTGACATATTTACAGACATTACCTCATTTTCCTTCCCCATTCTGTGGTAAGGAACCACGAGTGGAATGTAGATTCAGCTTACACATAAAGAAGCAAAAGCCCACAGACAGCAAACAGCTTTCTAAGTGCACAGCCACAGACCCTGTGCCCATTACAAATGTTAATCCAGCAGCATGAAGACCCATGGATAACTTTAATACTTAGCAAACAGCTCTTTTAATAGTTGATATTTAAAATTTAAAATATGTTTTTAAAAAGCCTGGAACTCTGCAGTTCTTCTTTAGTAAGTTAGATATAATTCATTAAATCACAATTTAGATGGCCTTTTAAAAATCATTTAAAGTTGCCTTCAGCTAGTTCTTGAAATTTTTAAAAGCAATACCAGAGAAGGTCATCTCAACAGATACATTTTTTCAAAGGGAAAGAAGAATGATTATTTTTATGACATGGGCTTTCCTCATTTAGTTGATTTTTATTTTCATAAAATCTAACAAAAAGTCGGATTTAAGAAATTGCTGCTGCTACTGCTGCTGCTAAGTCCCTTCAGTCGTGTCCGACTCTGTGCGACCTCATAGACGGCAGCCCACCAGGCTCCCCCGTCCCTGGGATTCTCCAGGCAAGAACACTGGAGTAGGTTGCCACTTCCTTCTCCAATGCATGAAAGTGAAAAGTGAAAGGGAAGTTGCTCAGTCTTGTCCGACTCTTCGCGACCCCATGGACTGCAGCCTACCAGGCTCCTCCGTCTGTGGGATTTTCCAGGCAAGAGTACTGGAGTGGGGTGGAGTGGACCCTTAGTGAAGTATAGAACCTCTAGACCAACAGATGTGGTTCATTTCAAAGATAGTATTATAGCTTTTCTTTAGGGAGAAAAAAAAAAAAAAAAGACAATTTAAATGTGTGTTCAATCATGTCCAACTCTGCAACTCTGGACTGTAGCCCACCAAGTTCCTCCGTCCATGGGATTTTCCTTGCAAGAATACAGGAGTGGGTTGTCATTTCCTTCTCCAGGGGATTTTCCTGACCCAGGGATTGAACTCATATCTCCCTCATTGGCAAGTGGATTCTTTACCACTGAATCAATGAGGACATCTACTCAATTGAAATACAATATCAATTTTAAATTTTCGAGAAATATATTTCCCTATACAAAGAGAAATAACTCAATAGGAAAGGGGGAGAATTAGGAAAAATAATTTGATAAATAACAACTAAATACTAGAAATTTAACTAAATGTTTTACACATCAACCAGATCTTCAGAGTGAAATAGTAAGGTCAGAGATATATTCTTCCATTCATCATTTTAGGATAAAAATAGATCCAGGGAAATCCACTCATGTAAATTCTAATACCAGACTTAAGTGGACTTCACTTTTAAAGGAATGAGGAAGTGGAAAACAAAATAAAGAAATACAAAAAAAAAAAAAAAGTACCCCATAGGAACTATTAAAATATTCTTTAACATAAGGCACGCAAATAGTTACTGAAGTGCTCATACTTCTCTTCAGAAATACTGTACCAACACAACAGAGGATACAATAATATTCAGCTCAACTGTTGCTAAAAAGATATGTATTAAAATAATTCTCAGTATAAATATTTTAGAAAACTAGAAATACTAGTGATTCTTTTTAAGTTCAAGGTAGCATATGAGAAATATGATAAAATCTTTCTATACAAAATCAGTTAAAATGATAAATATATGCTTTTTAATGAACAAATTTTTAGCCACAATCAAAAACAAGGAAAGAATAAAACAAACTTGAATCCACCACAGTCTGCTTCTTCGCTATCATGAAGCTGGAACAAAGGCTGTGTTGCTTGGAAACAGATTTTGAGATGTCTCTGCCTAGCAGAAAAATTTAAAACTAAACCATTTTCAAGGCTAGTATCTATACAATACTGAAGCCAGTACACTAGGAGAAATTCCCACCGCAGAATATGGAAAGAATTCCTCTACGAACAGCTGAGAATCACAAAATAGCTAAGTAACATCCACATCTTTATAGAAACACAAATAAACTCAGCTAACAAAAGAACTTATAACTAAGGAAGTAGGGACCATAATGCAAAGTAAAAACTATTTTAAGTGTTAGTCCCTCAGTCATGTCTGACTCTTTTCGACCTGCCGCTCCATTTACTGTAGCCTTCCAGGCTCCTTCCTCTGTCCATGGAATTTTCCAGGCAAGAATACTGGAGTTGGTTGCCATTCCATTCTAGGGGGATATTCCCGACCTGGGAATTGAACCCAGGTCTTCCACACTGCAGGCAGATTCTTTACCATATGAACCACAAGGGAAGAGACCATAATGCAAACTAAAAAGGATTTTAAAACAGTATTTAATATCACAAAAAGCCAAAGGAAGTAACTTCTTTCAAAACCAGCTTCAAAAAGTGAGAACCAAACATTATGATAAAGAACAGATGCTCATGAAGAACAAAATAAAAATTCTAGCAATTAAAAAAAGTATTTTAATTTTAAAAGTTCACAAAGGGATCAAAAAATGTGGTAGAAAACAGAGCTGATAAACTTCCCTGAGCATGTCCCAAAATACAGAAAAGATTAAAGAAATGTCACATACAATAATAGGTCCAGAATCATACCTACTTTTTGAATAAACTGACACCTATTGCTGTCAGATCTTCATCCAGTGTGCTTTAGCACTGGGTTCTGCTTAGTTTATGCAGCATTGATTAATGTTGCTTTGACCTATGTTTCCTTCTAGGACACTTAATTTGCTTTGCCAGTGAACTCTACTGAAACTGCTCCTTCACGGGTTTATTTATTCACTTCTCAGCAGTTATTCAATTAATTTACCCTAAACACTTATTTGGAATTTTACCATGCTGTGTTAGGCACTGTATATTTTTGCATATACACACCTCTTTTCATCCAGTGAACATTTGGGACAGCAAAGAAATGAGAATTGTGTCTTTTGTCCATGAGGAGATCACAGTATAGCTATAAATTTAATTATTATCACACATACATATTAAAAGGCTATAAAGAGGTACAGGTGAAATGAGACAGGAGTATATAATTGAAACTGTTACTTCTGGAGTCCGAAAATCAGGGAGACATGATGGGAGAGATGTCGTATATTTGAGTCCTGATGTGTCATCATAATTTTCAAATACAGAAATGAGAAAAAAAAACTCAAAGTTTCTAAGCAACTCTAAAGAAATTTATTGATTCTTGACCTGCAAATTCTTCCGAGTTGTGTCAGTGTGATACCTGAACCTCAGCCACTAATTTGCATTCAAATTACTACACTGGTCTTTCTCCTTAGTTTTGCCTTAGTTTTGACATTTATTCATTTGGAGGGATGGTGATGCTTTAACTCTGCCCTATTTGAAGGATTAACTAATAAAAAATGACTTCATAAGAACTTCATTCCATAAAAGACATTATTTTGTTGTAAATATTTATAATTATTGGCTATTTTCTGAAAATGGACTCTAAAGAAATCATAGCGAAAATTGTACTTTAATATGGCCTCTAGAATGTGTGGCCTTGTTAAATGTTTATTACCATGTCTCAATAATACAAAGTCCTTTAATGTATATCTTAAAATAAAATCAGTAGTGATTTTATAGATCTCCAGTATTAGTGGCAAAGAGCACATTTTCCTGGGAGAAAATAAACCTCTCACTTTGCTACAGAAACCAACTGCCACTTGAAAAGCATTCAGTGATTGAGGATAGGAAAAACAATCTTTCTGCCCATAGGGGGAGCCATAGGAACACAAGTTAAATAAACAATTAATAAAAGAAACTTGAACTCATCACTCAAGCAGATATCTTCTTTTCTTTTCCTTTTCTTTCTTTCATTCAGTTCACTTCAGTCGCTCAGCCATGTCCAGCTCTTTGCGACCCCATGGACTGCAGAATGCCAGGCCTCCCTGTCCATCACCAACTCTTGAAGTTCACCCAAACTCATGTCCATTGAGTCGGTGATCCCATCCAACCCTCTCACCCTCTGTTGTCCCCTTCTCCTCATACCCTCGACCTTTCCCAGCATCAGGGTCTTTTCAAATGAGTCAGATCTTCACATTAGATGGCCAAAGTATTGAAGTTTCAGCTTCAACATCAGTCCTTCCAGTGAATACCCAGGACTGATCTCCTTTAGGATGGACTGGTTGGATATCCTTGCAGTCCAAGGGGCTCTCAAGAGTCTTCTCCAACACCACAGTTAAAAGCATCAATTCTTCTGTGCTCAGCTTTCTTTTCAGTCCAACTCTAACATCCCTACATGACCACTGGAAAAACCGTAGCCTTGACTAGATAGACCTTTGTTGGCAAACTAATGTCCCTGCTTTTGAATATGTTGTCTAGGTTTGTCATAACTTTCCTTCCAAGGAGTAAGCATCTTTTAATTTCATGGCTGCAATCACCATCTGCAGTGATTTTGGAGCCCCCAAAAATAAAGTCTGCCACTGTTTCCACTGCTTCCCCATCTATTTGCCATGAAGTGATGGGACCAGATACCATGATCTTAGTTTTCTGAATGTTGAGCTTTAAGCCAACTTTTTCACTCTCCTCTTTCACTTTCATCAAGAGGTTCTTTAGTTCTTCTTCACTTTCTGCCATAAGGGTGGTGTCATCTGCATATCTGAGGTTATTGATATTTCTCCCAGCAGTCTTCATTTCAGCTTGTGCTGCATCCAGCCCAGTGTTTCTCGTGATGTACTCTGCATATAAGTTAAATAAGCAGGGTGACAATATACAGCCTTGACATACTCTTTTTCCTGTTTGGAACCAGTCTGTTGTTCCGTGTCCAGTTCTAACTGTTGCTTCCTGACCTGCATACAGATTTCTCAAGAGGCAGGTCAGGTGGTCTGGTATTCTCATCTCTTTCAGAATTTTCCACAGTTTATTGTGATCCACACAGTCAAAGACTTTGGCATAGTCAATAAAGCAGAAATAGATGTTTTTTCTGAAACTCTCTTGCTTTTTCAATAATCCAGTTGATGTTGGCAATTTGATCTCTGGTTCCTCTGCCTTTTTTAAATCCACCTTGAACATCTGGAAGTTCATGGTTCATGTATTGCTGAAGCCTGGGTTGGAGAATTTTGAGCATTAATTTGCTAGTGTGTGAGATGAGTGCAATTGTGTGGTAATCTGAACATTCTTTGGCATTGCCTTTCTTTGGGATTGGAATGTAAACAGATCTTCTCCAGTCTTGTGCCCACTGCTGAGTTTTCCAAATTTGCTGCCATATTGCATACAGCGCTTTCACAGCATCATCTTTTAGGATTTGAAACAGATCAACTGGAATTTCATCACCTCCACTAGCTTTGTTCATAGTGATGCTTCCTAATGCCCACTTGACTTCACATTCCAGGATGTCTGGCTTTAGGTGAGTGATCACACCATCATGATTATGTGGGTTGTGAAGATCTTTTTTGAACAGTTCTTCTGTGTATTCTTGCCACTTCTTCTTAATATCTTCTGCTTCTGTTAGGTCCATAGTTTCTTTCCTTTATTGAGCCCATCTTTGCATGAAATGTTCCCTTAGTATCTCTAATTTTCTTGAAGAGATCTCTAGTCTTTCTCATTCTATTATTTTCATCTATTTCTTTGCACTGATCACTGAAGAAGGCTTTCTTATCTCTCCTTGCTATTCTTTGGAACTCTGCATTCAAATGGTTATATCTTTCCTTTTCTCCTTGGCTTTTTGCTTCTCTCCTTTTCACAGCTATTTGTAAGGCCTCCTCAGACAGGCATTTTGCCTTTTTGCATTTCTTTTTCTTGGGGATGGTCTTGCTCCATCTCCTGTACAATGTCATGAACCTCTGTCCATCAGGCACTCTGTCTATCAGATCTAGTCCCTTAAATCTATTTCTCACTTCCACTGTATAATCATAAAGGATTTGGTTTAGGTCATACCTGAATGTTCTAGTGGTTTTCCCTACTTTCTTCAATACTTTTTTTCATAGAGGAGCCATTTTTTTTTTTTTTTTTTTACCATTCTTTGATTATTTCCTTTTCTGTAATTTTTTTAAATTCCTTGTTTCTTTCTCCATATGTTTCCTCTTCTTTCTCTATCTCTTTTTTCCTTCTTAATTAAAAGTAAAATTATTATAGGGCTTCCCAGGTGGCACAGTGGTGAAGAATCTGCCTACCAATGTGGGAGATCCAGGAGACATGGGTTCTATCCCTGAGTCGGGAAGGTTCTCGACCTGGAGAAGGACATGGCAACCCACTCCAGTATTCTGGCCTGGAGAGTTCCATGAACCGAGGAGCCTGGTGGGCTACAGTCTATGACATTGCAAAGAATTGGACATGATTGTGCATACATGCATGCATAGAACTATATACATTTTCATACCAAAATGTTAGAGTCAGAGTTTATATTTGAAGGGACCCTTCTGATGATATTTTAGTCTAATCCCTCCTGCCTGAGTTTCCAGGACCACAGTCTTAGAAATTTCAGGGTTCATCAGAAATCCTGCTTTCCCAATTGATTAGATATGTAGCAGGAGTCTTGAGATAGATTTTTCTTTCTTTCCTTTTAAGAAATACGTCTACTGCTTCTTGCCTGCCTCAAGAGGGCGTTATTCTCTCTATAATTAGCATGCAAAGCATCCATTTACCTCGCAATGACATTTCTTAAGACTCTCTCATCTTTGTTCAAATGAAAAATAATTTGAGGGCTGAAACAGCAGTGATGGTAATTCAATTCTTTGCTCAGCAAATACTTCTTAAGTGCACTCAAGTTTTTAATATTTTAATCTCAGATATTTTTCTCCTTTCCTCCTTTAATAGCTGTTAAAGTAGCTGAATCATCAGTAGCAGGCAAAAGGAAGGAACAAGGGTGACTGTAGCAGTGAGAGAGGCTCAAAAAATGTAACCACACAAAGTAAAAGAAAGATGAAATCAGAAATTCTCACCCAAACTGTCTAGCTATCAGATCCCCCATATCACTTATTCCCTGGCCTAAATTACATGAAACTTGTCACACTGGTCTCCCAGAATAGTCATAGAATTTTTCAGATCTCCCAACAGAAAAATATTTTCTAATTTACATACCTCAAAGTCCCACATTGCAAAAGACATTGCTTTTGATTTTGTGGTAATTATTAAGGAAGTGGGAAAATCATCTTTGTTCTTGAGGAACTTAAAAATGGTGGTGGAACAAACCTCATTGGAAAAACAAAAAACTCCAAGGATATATAGAAACACTGTACACGATACTTACACCATTGCGGCTGCACAGAGATGGACTCATTCCACAGGATCCACTTAAAACCCTTTTTGAAGAAATAGTCATTAGCAGTGTTCAGGAGAAAAGTGATTCTGTTCATTGGACAGGAAAGTAGGCAGCAAGCCATGCAAAAGGGAGGGTATATATGTAAGCTCTGGAGACAAATCAACTGCATTATTTACCTAGGAAAGTTGGTAATTTTTCTGGTCAGAATAGAGAATATGAGTTGAGGTAAAGCAAGATATTTTGTAGATAACTATTATCTTCAAAGGTAAAAGATAAGGAGAAACAATTGTAGTTTTAAGGTCACCCAAGAAGTAATTTGTAAAACTATAAAAGAAAATCTTCCTTTTTTTTCTTAAATATTTTGCTAAGGAAATTTTCAAACCTACTTTAAAGTAGAGTGGGATTTGTTGATGGACATTTAGGCTGCTTCCATGTCTCAGCTATTGTAAAGAGTGCTGCAATGAACACTGGGATGTATCTTCTCAAAGACACATATGATTTTCTTTGAAGATATGCCCAGGAGTGGAATTGGTGGATCATATGGTAGCTCTGGTTTTAGTCTTTTAAGGAGCCTCCTTACTGTTCTCCATAGTGGCTGTACCAATTTACATTCCCAACAGCAGTGTAGGAAGATTCCTTTTCCTCCATACCCTCTCCCTCAGTTTTTATTTGAATGGATAAAGATGTGGTATATTTACACAATGGAATATTACTCAGCCAGAGAAAAGAATGAAACAGTGCCATTCGCAGCAATATGGATGGACCTAGAGATTATCATACTGAGTGAACTAACCAGACAGAAAAAGACAAATATCATATGATATCACTTGTGTGTGACATCTGAAGAACAATAATACAAACGAACTTTTTACAGAACAAAGAGACTCACAGGCATAGGAAACAAACTTATGTTTACCAAAGGGAGAAGGGTGAGGATGGATAACACTACTACATATAAAATAAGTAACAAACAAGGACCTACCGTATAGCACAGGGAACTGTCCTCAATATTTTGTGATAACCTGTAAGGTAAAAATGATCTGATAAAAAAATATATATATGTAATGTGTAACTGAATCACTTTGCTATACTCCTGGAACTAATACAACACTGTAAATTGACTATACTTCAATTTGAAAAAAGAAACGTGTAAGAAAAAAAACAAAGTAGAGTGGAATTATGAATCTCTTTGCATCTGTTACATGCTGCTGCTAAGTCGCTTCAGTTGTGTCCGACTCTGTGCGATCCCATAGACGGCAGCCCACCAGGCTCCCCTGTCCCTGGGATTCTCCAGGCAAGAACACTGGAGTGGGCTGCCATTGCCTTCTCCGCAATATGTGCTGATAAATACCAACATTTTGCTAAATATTGCAATGAATAAACAGGTAAACTATTTTGTCTCTTGTGAGTAGTAGTGACTGAATACTTACAGAGGTTATTAGAAAAGAAGCATGGATTTTCAAGCCAGAAAACATTTAGAGTAAGTCATATCAGTTCTGCTTTTAAATTAGCTTCCCATAGGCCTGAAACAGGAAGAAAATGGGATGTCTCTCAGAAATCAGGTTTTGATATGACAGCTTTGCCAAGGAAGTTGCTGTATAGTAAAGAGGCCTTCATGGGGACAGTGTATCTCCATGGGGGCAAATAGAAATATAGTTTAAATGTAGCTAAAGAAGCCAAATATTCTCACAGGCTAGAAACAATAGTAATAGCCAGATCATAACTATATTTCAGGTACTGAAAATGGAAATGACATTTAATAAGAATGCTACCACATGGTATGCTGGATATTTTAATTACAGTGCCTCATTTAAATCTCATAAAAATCACTTTTAAGATAGTTTTCCTATTTCACATGTAAATTATCTGGGACATAAGGTTCTTCAGTCACTGGTTCATGACACATGACCATTAGGTTCAGTCTAACTTCCAGTTGTGTTTATATCCACCTTACAATCAAGAAACCAGAAAGGGGGAAAAAAAAACAACATAGTGATCTTGCTCAAGGTCATGACACCCAGGGACCCAAGGTAGAAATGATCTCTAAGAGGGTCTGATAGACCATGCTGAGCAGTTCAGGTCATTCTGATATCCAGAAGGACAAAATGCAGTTTGGATAAGATGGTACCTTCTTTGTCAAGGAGATGGTAGACTGGCCACTACTAAAACCATGCTATTTTAAGTCACTACTTAGTGTGTTTTTTATCTTTTATGTGTTTGGTCATGAAAGGAAATTTGTCCAGGCATGGGACACGGAAAAGAATTCACAAAGATGAGGCCAGGTGGTGGTAGAAGATTTCAGGATGGAGTAAGTAAATGGGTCAACCTGGTAACTAGGATAGGTATTAGAAAAGTGCCTAACACTGGGAGAGGATGGTAAAGGGTGCTGGCTCCATTTCCAGCTGGACTTTGTCTCACAGCTCTCTGGAATTAGACAAGTATCTTTATGGAATCCCAAAGGAAATTTTGAATTTCCCAAGGTATGATTTGCTTATAATGAAATATATACAAGATTTGGGGTGCAGATATTAAAAAAAAATTTTTAGTTATTCATTAAGTTTCATGAGTATTCAGTTCAGTTCAGTTCAGTCGCTCAGTTGTGCCCCATTCTTTGAGACCCCATGAATCGCAGCACCCCAGGCCTCCCTGTCCATCACCAACACCCGGAGTTCACTCAGACTCACGTCCATTGAGTCAGTGATGCTATCCAGCCATCTCATCCTCTGTCGTCCCCTTCTCCTCCTGCCCCCAATCCCTCCCAGCATCAGAGTCTTTTCCAATGAGTCAACTCTTCGCATGAGGTGGCCGAAGTACTGGAGTTTCAGCTTTAGCATCATTCCTTCCAAAGAAATCCCAGGGCTGATCTCCTTCAGAATGGACTGGTTGGATCTCCTTGCAGTCCAAGGGACTTTCAAGAGTCTTCTCTAACACCACAGTTCAAAAGCATCAATTTTTCGGTGCTCAGCCTTCTTCACAGTCCAACTCTCACATCCGTACATGACCACAGGAAAAACCATAGCCTTGACTAGACAGAGCTTTGTTGGGAAAGTAATGTCCCTGCTTTTGAATATGCTATCTCGGTTGGTCATAACTTTCCTTCCAAGGAGTAAGCATCTTTTAATTTCATGGCTGCAGTCACCATCTGCAGTGATTTTGGAGCCCAGAAAAATAAAGTCTGGTACTGTTTCCACTGTTTTCCCATCTATTTCCCATGAAGTGATGGGATCAGATGCCATGATCTTCGTTTTCTGAATGTTGAGCTTTAAGCCAACTTTTTCACGCTCCTCTTTCACTTTCATCAGGAGGCTTTTTAGTTCCTCTTCACTTTCTGCCATAAGGGTGGTGTCATCTGCATCTCTGAGGTTATTGATACTTCTCCCGGGATTCTTGATTCCAGCTTATGCTTCTTCCAGTCTAGCGTTTCTCATGATGTACTCTGCATATAAGTTAAATAAGCAGGGTGACAATATACAGCCTTGACGTACTCCTTGTTCTATTTGGAACCAGTCTGTTGTTCCATGTCCAGTTCTAACTGTTGCTTCCTGACCTGCATACAGATTTCTCAAGAGGTAGATCAGGTGGTCTGGTATTCTCATCTCTCGAAGAATTTTCCACAGTTTAATGTGATCCACACAGTCAAAGGCTTTGGCATAGTCAATAAAGCAGAAATAGATGTTTTTCTGGAACTCTCTTGCTTTTTCAATGATCCAGTTGATGTAGGCAATTTGATCTCTGGTTCCTCTGCCTTTTTGAAAACCAGCTTGAACATCAGGAAGTTCATGGTTCATGTATTGCTGAAGCCTGGCTTAGAGAATTTTGAGCATTACTTTACTAGCGTGTGAGATGAGTGCAATTGTGCGGTAGTTTGAGCATTCTTTGGCATTGCCTTTCTTTGGGATTGGAATGAAAACTAACCTTTTCCAGTCCTGTGGCCACTGCTGAGTTTTCCAAATTTTTTGACATATTGAGTGCAGCACCTTCACAGCATAACCTTTTAGGATTTGAAATAGCTCAACTGGAATTCCATCACCTCCACTAGCTTTGTTCGTAGTGATGCTTTCTAAGGCCCACTTGACTTCACATTCCAGGGTGTCTGGCTCTAGGTCAGTGATCACACCATCATGATTATCTGGGTCATGAAGATCTTTTTTGTATAGTTCTTCTGTGTATTCTTACCACCTCTTCTTAATATCTTCTGCTTCTGTTAGGTCCATACCATTTCTGTCCTTTATCGAGCCCATCTTTGCATGAAATGTTCCTTTGGTAACTCTGATTTTCTTGAAGAGATTCCTAGTCTTTCCCATTCTGTTGTTTTCCTCTATTTCTTTGCATTGATCGCTGAAGAAGGCTTTCTTATCTCTTCTTGCTATTCTTTGGAACTCTGCATTCAGATGCTTATATCTTTCCTTTTCTCCTTTGCTTTTCACTTCTCTTCTTTTCACAGCTATTTGTAAGGCTTCCCCAGACAGCCATTTTGCTTTTTTGCATTTCTTTTCCATGGGGATGGTCTTGATCCCTATCTCCTGTACAATGTCACGAACCTCATTTCATAGTTCATCAGGCACTCTATCTATCAGATCTAGGCCCTTAAATCTATTTCTCACTTCCACTGTATAAGGGATTTGATTTGGGTCATACCTGAATGGTCTAGTGGTTTTCCCTACTTTCTTCAATTTAAGTCTGAATTTGGTAATAAGGAGTTCATGATCTGAGCCACAGTCAGCTCCTGGTCTTGTTTTTGTTGACTGTATACTCCTCATGAGTATTAGAAAGCATTTTTTCTGAATGTGTGAATTCATAGACATGATTAGTTAGAACAAAGCTAAAGTTTTGCAACTTAATTTAGAGAATAAAATTAAGTTAAAATAGTGTGGGTATTGTATTGGTAGACTAAGGCATTTCTGAGTAAGGTAGTATATGCCAAGTAAGTCTACATTGGAAAAAGAGGAAAGACATGATGGAGACGTGTGGGTGGAATGGTCGGGGATAAGGCTGGGCAAGCTAATGCCACAGGACAGTTGGTCATATGTTAGTGACACGCTTCAAAGAACTTCCTCAAGTCACAAATGGGAAATTTGAGGTCTGAAAAAAAGATAATTACCAACTATCTCATAGAAAGTCACTTATAGAGCAATGACTGGATCTTGGGGATTTTGCTTCATAATCCAGTATTTCTTTTTATTTTTTTTTTACTAAGCCAGTTCCTTCTTAAAAAAGTATTTAGGTTGTATAGGAATGATGTCACTACTCAATTCATTATGCTGCAAGTTCTTCAGTTCAGTTCAGTTCAGTCGCTCAGTCGTGTCCGACTCTGCAACCCCATGAACCACAGCACGCCAGGCCTCCCTGTCCATCACCAAACCCTGGACTCCACCCAAACCCATGTCCATTGAGTCGGTGATGCCATCCAACATCTCATCCTCTGTCGTCCCCTTCTCCTCCTGCCCTCAATCTTTCCCAAAATCAGGGTCTTTTCCAATGAGTCAGCTCTTTGCATGAGGTGGCCAAAGTATTGGAGTTTCAGCTTCAACATCAGTCCTTCCAATGAACACCCAGGACTGATCTTCTTTAGGATGAACTGGTTGGATCTCCTTGCAGTCCAAGGGACTCTCAAGAGTCTTCTCCAACACACAGTTCAAAAGCATCAGTTCTTCAGTGCTCAGCTTTCTTCACAGTCTAACTCTCACATCCATACATGACCACTATAAAAACCATAGCCTTGACTAGACGGACTTTTGTTGGCAAAGTAATGTCTCTGCTTTTGAATATGCTGTCTAGGTTGGTCATAACTTTCCTTCCAAGGAGTAAGTGTCTTTTAATTTCCTGGCTGCAATCACCATCTGTAGTGATTTTGGAGCCATTAAAAATAGTCAGCCATTGTCTGTTTCCCCATCTATTTACCATGAAGTGATGGGACTGGATGCCATGATCTTAGTTTTTTTAATTTTGAGTTTTAAACCAACTTTTTCACTCACCTATTTCACTTTCATCAAGAGGCTCTTTAGTTCTTCTTCACTTTCTGCCATAAGGGTGGTGTCATCTGCATATCTGAGGTTATTGATATTTGTCCCAGAAATCTTGATTCCAGCTTATCTTTATATTATCTAGTGTTTCCAATTTAATTCAAAAAGTATTTGTCTGTAGGATGTTCAATATCTTCGTAATTTCATTTGAAAGATATCTACAGGTAGATACAAATGATTGAAAACGTTTTTAAAATTGTCTAGATAATTACTATAAAATATTTTGATAGAAGAGAGTTGAGACTTGAACTGTGCTTACTCGTAAGAGCAGAGGCAAAGAACCACAGGGACCCAGTTTCAATTGTGGTCTGCTGATCCACAGAAGAGCTGGAAACAATGTACTTAAGAGTCTTGCCCTGTTGGTTTTTATACCAGGGGGACAATGAAACCTTTTTGCAAGATGTATTTGAAGCTTACAGATAATAAAGAGCACTGGTACAGCTCCAGAAACATAATAGGTATTAAAATAGGTAGGAACTATTACTGTGTGTGATAGGGTAAGGAAAAGGAGAAGGTATGCTTTAAAATTGTCTCAAGACCAGAAACAGGAAGTATTTTTGATGCGGTACCAACAGAAAGTGGATAAATAGGAAGAGAATGATAGATTTGGGTTTTTACAATTGTGTTCAGAGCACACAAGCTGGTAAGTATGTGAGTTCTGCTTACATTAGCACCCTTATTCTAGAGAGCGAATCATTTTCCTACCCTTAGAGGTTTTGGTAATTATGCTATTTCACTTAACATTTGCGCAACATACTGAGAATTTAAAAGGGAATTTCCTAAGCCAAAATGTAACTCCTACTATCTGAGTTCCATGAAACTACAAAGTTGACAGATCTTAATGAACATTTTTAGCATCTGGGTTATATCAACTTCTCTTAAATCATAAATCTTTTATCATGCCCAGTTTTGGAAAAGAAAATTTTTAATAATATTGTTTACGTTTGGCTGTATTTCTTTGCATAGAGGGACATTGAGATATAAAACGTTTTATGGGTGAAGTGTGAAGCAAATCCATTTCTTTTAGACTAGAGTTAGAAGTAGATTCCTCAAATTTAATCTATATTATTCTTAAAGTAAATACAAATATATTGTTTAAACTTATATAGCTCTTACGAGTTTGCAAAGCACTTTTATTTTCACACATAGTATTTCATTTATTTCTCATGACAGTAGTATGCTGCTGCTGCTAAGTCGCTTCAGTCGTGTCCGACTCTGTGCGACCCCATAGACAGCCTCCTACCAGGCTCCTCTGTCCCTGGGATTCTCCAGGCAAGAACACTGGAGTGGGTTGCCATTTCCTTCTCCAATGCATGAAAGTGAAAAGTGAAAGTGAAGTCACTCAGTCGTGTCCGACTCTTAGTGACCTCATGGACTGCAGCCCCACCAGGCTCCTCCGTCCATGGGATTTTCCAGGCAAGAGTACTGGAGTGGGATGCCATTGTATAGGCACTAATATTCTCATTTTCTACATGAGGCAGCAAAAGCTCAAAGTGTCAGTATCTTGTTTAAGGTCACATGGCTAATAACAAATTGATCCAGATCATCTGACTCCAAATTCAATATAGTTTTCACTTTGTACCTCCATTTTTTATTTCCATCATTCTGTATAAGACAAAGCATGAAATATGTTTGTCCTTGCCCTTGAAGGATTCCCAGTTTCATTTGGCAATGAACACACACACACACACACACACACACACACCCCTGAGTGAAACATCACTTTAGGCAAAACATCAATTATAATTCCAGACGCCTCATAAGTGTTTCTCATGAGGTTGTTAACACTAAAAGAGAAAGAGAGCGATTGAGATCGCTATGAGTTGGCATGGCCAGGGACATATCGTAGAGGAAGTAAGAAGAAAGGTAAGAATATTTTTTGAGAGTAGAAAACCAAGCACCCACTTAGGATGATTGTAGTAGTCAGGTTGTCCTCCACCTCCAAGCTCTAACTCTCATCTGTAAACATTCCAAAAGGAGTAGGACATTGCATTCTTGGCTGGGAATTAAACAAGCAAATGAATCATCTGAAAGTTCAGTGTTGGAGCAGGTTTTCTTCTGATCACAATGAGAGATATCCATGTTTATGGGCTCACTGCTTACGAGGTATCCACAGTAACCAAATCTGTACTGTCTAACATGTTTAACATGCAGATACCTTTCTCATTTCCAGGCTTCAACAAGGCAAACCCTAATGTTTTGTCAATATGGTAAGTGCTGTGGACAGGGAGACAAAGGAAAGAGCACTGAATTAAAAATGTGAAGAACTGGGCTTTACCTTAGCATTGCAGCAACTGTATGAGTACGATCTTGAGCAACTCACTTCTTTTCTCTGTGTTCCAGTTTCGTCATCTATAAAATGGGCCAAATGGGACCTGCCCAGCCTACTTTTCTGCAAAGAATTAATGATGGAGCAACATACGTGAGAGTATCCTGAAAATGTTAAATTATATAAAATATTACCCAAATGTATACATTATTGGATAAGGAAATGGCAACCCACTCCAGTATTCTTGCCTGGAGAATCCCATGGATAGAGGAGCCTGGCGGGCCATGGTCCATGGGGTTGCAGAGAGTTGAACAGGACTGAAATAACTGAGCACACATACATTATATTGATATACACTATATGCAAATACTGTGTATTGATTTTCAAGGGATCCTTGTATAAAATGTCCTCCAATTATCTTTTGCAGCTTAGTAAGTACTCAATTTTTTTGTGTCATCACAATTCCCAAATGTCTGATGTGCACAGAGATAAATGTGAAACCAGTGAACATAAAGATTGAGTAAAAAAAAGTCATTTTCCCATAAGCCTACTCTTTAGTCAAACTGCTGTTTGACCTTTTGGGCAGGAGTCACTATATTAAGTAAGCTTTTATAGAATTGTTGGATATGTGGAGGGTTGGGATAGGACTTGGTGAATTAAATTTTTTTTTAATGTAAAGACTGAAGAATAACCTTCTTTGAAAACTTATTGAAATAACAACAACCAATTACTGTGTGACATTTCAGTCTCTAATGATATGCTATTAAAAATGTTTGGGGGAGAATGGATCCATGTGTATGAATGGCTGAGTCCCTTGCTGTTCACCGGAAACTACCAGAACATTGCTAATCAGCTATGAAAGTGAAAGTGTTAGTCACTCATTCACATCTGACTCTACGCAGCCACAAGGACTGTAACCTGCCAAGCTTCTCTGTCCATGGAATTCTCCAGACAAGAATACTGGAGTGAGTTGCCATTTCCTCCTCCAGCAGATCTTCCCAACCCAGGGACTGAACTTGGGTCTCCTGCTTTGCAGACAGATTCTTTAACATCTGAGCAACCAAGGAAGCACCAGCCTAATACAAAATAAAAAGTTTACAACTAATCTCAAAAATATACAAGCAACTCCTACAGCTCAACTCCAGAAAAATAAATGACCCAATCAGAAAATGGGCCAAAGAACTAAATAGACATTTCTCCAAAGACGACATACAGATGGCTAACAAACACATGAAAAGATGCTCAACATCACTCATTATCAGAGAAACGCAAATCAAAACCACTATGAGGTACCATTTCACGCCAGTCAGAATGGCTGCGATCCATAAGTCTACAAGCAATAAATGCTGGAGAGGGTGTGGAGAAAAGGGAACCCTCTTACACTGCTGGTGGGAATGCAAACTAGTACAGCCACTATGGAGAACAGGGTGGAGATTCCTTAAAAAACTGGAAATAGGACTGCCTTATGATCCAGCAATCCCACTGCTGGGCATACACACTGAGGAAACCAGAAGGGAAAGAGACACATGTACCCCAATGTTCATCGCAGCACTGTTTATAATAGCCAGGACATGGAAGCAACCTAGATGCCCATCAGCAGATGAATGGATAAGAAAGCGGTGGTACATATACACAATGGAGTATTACTCAGCCATTAAGAAGAATACATTTGAATCAGTTCTAATGAGATGGATGAAACTGGAACCTATTATACAGAGTGAAGTAAGCCAGAAAGAAAAACACCAATACAGTATACTAACGCATATATATGGTGGTGGTTTCATTTTGATATTTGGCAAAACTAATACAATTATGTAAAGTTTAAAAAAAAAAAAAACCCAGATATAAATTAAAAAAAAAAATAGAAAGATGGTAACAATAACCCTGTGTACGAGACAGCAAAAGAGACACTGATGTATAGATCAGTCTTTTGGACTCTGTGGGAGAGGGAGAGGGTGGGGAGATTTGGGAGAATGGCATTGAAACATGTATAATATCATGTATGAAATGAGTTGCCAGTCCAGGTTCGATGCACGATACTGGATGCTTGGGGCTGGTGCACTGGGACGACCCAGAGGGAGGGTATGGGGAGGGAGCAGGGAGGAGGGTTCAGGATGGGGAACACAGGTATACCTGTGGTGGATTCATTTCGATATTTGGCAAAACTAATACAATTATGTAAAGTTTAAAAATAAAATAAAATTTAAAAAAAAATAAAAAAATAAAGTAAAAAAAAAAAAGAAGAAGTTTTACCAAAAAAAAAAAAAGTTTAAAGTTTGAAAAAAGAAATGGGCTCTATAGACCAGCCAGAAGATAATACCACGCAGAAGCCTGTTAGAAATGTAAATGCCCCAGCCCTGCCCCAGATTTGTCCCAGAATCTTCATTTTTAACAAGATCCTTGGTGATTTGTATGCATGTTAAAGTTTGAGATCCACTAGCCTATGAAACATTATCAGATACATTGCATCATTTGATTCTTGAGACTATTGTTCTAAAAATAGTATGAATACCTTGTCCTCCCCACACCCCCTATTCAAGAGTAACTCAGAGAAGTTAAGGCAGTGACATGAGTAAATGTGGTAACTGAGGAATTTAGATGTCAACTTTCTGATTGGAATGTTTGTGCTTCTCCCACTATAGGTCTGTTTTGTTGCATCTCTCTCTCTAATATGTTGTATGAAGACCTATTTTGAAAGTGGATGTAATGTCCAGCAATCCTTTCTGACTTAAAGATCCATAGATTTACCTAAAGTACCCCACTCATGAAACCCTGCCTCATGATACAGGAAACCTCAGACAAGCAGAGGAAGAACTACTTCCTTTGGTGGCACAGTCAGACCCTTTGGGTCTGTGCCAAGCTGCTGACAGGGGAAATACCCATTTCACATTCTTCTTCATTTACTTGGATAACTGAGGTCTTAAATGACATCAGACTTTCTGAGAGATCTTCCTGGGAGTTCATTCTTGGCTGATCTCATCATCAGGATACCACTGTCACACGGTGCCACACATGGAATTGTGCAAACGAGTGGCTGACTGGGTTTCCTTCAGGTGCCTCCAGAGCAGGGGTCCTTGGAGTACAGAGTTTGCTTGCATTGTAAGGTGAAAGCCTGATTCAACCGTGTACTAGAAGTGCTTGAAATACACTGTTGGATGTCCTTCAGCTGTCTCTTTCTTAACAGATTCCTGACCTTGTCATAGAACTCATAGGGATAAGCAGTCAACAGGAAGTGGTTTGAAAAGTCTCATCAACAGTGATTTATTTACAGCTGAGAACTGGGGGATTAACTATACTCCATGAAATATAATATGCAGACAAACAAGTTTAAAAAAGAAAACAAACCCATAATGAAAAATCTGAGAACTGGTAAAGACACTATGATTGTGTTTGGAAGCTTCCTAATACCAACTGTAGTCCTATCCAGAAATAAGGTTTATATTGTCTTTTTTAAGAATGACCTCAGGGAGCTTTCCAGGATGGAGAGACCTGGATCTACAATATATCACCTGCTTCCTGTCTACCCTTAGGATGTAGCACTGAAGACACCAACAGAATCTAGAGTGCTTTAAGTTAAGATTCAGTCAATTCTCAAAGTGAGAACTAATACCCAGGTGGCTGTTCCTGTTCAGTTCAAGTGGGTGAGCTCTTTATTCCCCATGTATTCCCCACTAAGTCTTACTGTTCATGCCTGGAGCCACAGCAGCTCTATGAGATGTACCGTTAACTCTTGCACTGCCGTTGTATCTAACCTACAGATGCCCAAAGATCTCTTGAAATGTTCTCTTACCAGCTCAACTATTTCAAATCCCGGACATCACTCAGTGTCATTCCTTTCTGAACCTTCCTCTGATAATTCAAATCAAACACAACCACCACTCACAGTTTGTGTGTCTACTAGAGCACTTGGGTTTTCTGTCTGTTTTAGTCACTTGTGGAATTGTCAGTCTCTCCTACTAGGCACATCTCAGTCTGTTTTACTAGATGGTTTTTGTTTATGTGATTGTTTAATACCTATTTCTTACTCATTCTGAAACACATGAGTGCAACAATAAATCATCATTTGAATAGGGACATCCCTCTCAGAGTTAAGAAAGAAATGTCAAGCCTTGCTCCTGAAGTTTGGAGTAAGCAAGTTATATTTATAACCTTCAAACCCTGTGGGTGTTTGAGGTCATCTATGTACCCCAGGGGCTGAATCCAAACCTGTCGAACTTGTTTTCCAGCCAGGATGAAAAGAGCTCTTCACTTCAAAAAGAGGTTCCACCCTTTTCCATTTCATAAAACCTATTATCCTGTTCTAACATAATAGAACACTAGACTTTAAGATTTTTAAAAATCTTCAAGAAACTAGTGTTGTGGCACAAGGGGCATAAGAAAAAAATTATGGACGTTAAAAAATAAATATTATTATAAAGTCTATTATTCTCTTTAAATAAATATATCTTAACTTCTTTTTAAAATTGCTCTAGAGATAAAAACATTTCAAGCAATCCTTAAAAAGAATAGTAATTACTCTATATTTGAGACTTACAAAGAAGATGGCTTTAGGGTAGGTACCTTCAAAGCAACTCTTAAATGTGTAAAAAATATTCAAAGATTCCAGTGAGGGAGAATTGGAAGAGTGATCTTTGAAAGGATCTACAGTATCCTGAGATTTTAAAGGTAAATGAAAAAAGTTGAAAGGAGGATTTGAGATGACAAAATACTGTGAATAAGAGATATTGATGGGGGAGAAGGGGATCTAGGAAATCTAGGTAACCTGCCTCTCAATTTTGCTATGAACCTAAAACCGTTCTAAAAAATAAAGTCTTTAAATGTAACTCCAGATACTGTCAAATGTCTTCCCTGGCTGAGAACCACTGCCTTAGTTCTTAAAAATGTATAATGCGGACGCCACCCCAAATCTACTGAATGAGATACTCTGGGGGTGAGGCCTAGCAATCAGTCTGTGTTTTAACATGCTTGCCTTGCCCTGTATTCTGATGCAGCTTAAGTTAGAGGTTTACCAACTCCTCAAAACAAGTGTGTCCCAGAGGATGTAGACTTGTATTCCTTAGTGTGACGAACATGGATTATCTACATCAGACTCACATTTGTTGTTTCTTGAAGCAGCATCTAGGGGCCCACTGAAGATTTCTTTAATCAGAATCTCATAGGCGATGGGGAAGATAACAGTGAAATAGAAAACAGGGATCCAGTGTTTTCCTTTATTCTTTTTTTATAAGGAAGCATACCCCAATGTCTCTTATGTAAGCAGAAGTTGAACACCACTGACTAATACAGACTTTGCAGACTTTCTTTATGTATATCATTTTTACCGCAAGTTCTGGTTTTGTGTTTTCAAAACAGCTTTCTGACGACAAATTGGCTTTTGATTTAGACCTACCTACAGCAATGTTTCTCAGCCTTGGTTGCATTTTTTAAACACCTGGGGAGCTTTTAAAAAGCATCCCATTATCCAGTCCCCACCCAAGACCAATTAAATCAACATCTTTGCGGGTGGTATTTTTTTTTTTTTAAGAGTCCTAAATAATTCTAATATGAGACTAGCCTTGAAAACCACTGGCCTGTCAGGGAAAGCATTTAGTTTGTTTAATGCTTACATATCTCATTACAGACTATGAAAGTAATGTTCTGATTTGTATTTTGTTACTCTTGTGTGTGTCTCTTTAAATCATCCCATTTCTAAGGATCACAGCTAAATACCAGACTCCTTAATGCAGTCATGTAATTGGGATATTCTCCTTTCCACACCACATGCTGGCCTTACCTGTTTTCTCCCTTCCATCTCTTGTAAATCAATCTTCAGGGTTTGTTCGGTTAATTATACTAGAGAAATGGCTGCAAATTTCTGTCTTCAAAAATAGAGGCACTTTGATGTTAATGTAATCAAGCTTTTAGATGTTCCTTCCAATACACAGGGAGTGGGGGGAACAGAAGAACAAACCAAATACCAACAAGGAAGGATTTAAACTAACCCAGAATGCAAACATTTTATAGAATAGTTTTCCTGTGTCTTCAGAAACTCATTATTATGAAAAAACAAATAAATAAAATCAAATAATATGTTATAACATTAGAAGAAAGAATATTTTAAATTGAAAGAGATTTAAGAGACATAACTACCAAAGGCAATTTCTGGGCCTTTACTGAATCCCAGTTCTATGAAACAGCTATAAGTGAAATGATGGTAGTGCTTGGAAGAATTTGAATATGATTTGGGTATTAGATGATGTTAAGAAATTATCCTTAATTTTGGTAGGTATGACGGTATTGTGTTTACATAGGGAAATGTCCTTATTTTTAGAAATGAGCAACAGTGACAAGATGCATAAAAATGCAGCAAAATATTGTTAACAATTGTTCAATCCAATCTGGGTTATTATTATTATTAGAATGTGCATTATATTGTTTTCTCTCCTTTTTTCATCTCTTGGAATTTTTATAGTAAAAAATGACAAAAAAGAAAAAAGAAAGCATATAAAGGCAGTTTAGATAACGGAGACTCCTCTGGAATGGGAATAAAACCACCTGGGTCTGGTCTTGACTCTGAGTGGGGCCTTCTCTGGGCCTCATTTGTTCCTATGCTGA